>NC_090921.1:82297007-83537431 GCF_040938575.1 Ambystoma mexicanum | reverse complement strand
GTTCGGCTCTCCATCCTTCCCAAGGTGGTGTCTGAATTCCATCTGACACAGAGTAACTTTACCAGTCTCATGTCCCATCCCTTTTCCTCCATATTGTATGGGCGTCCTTCGATAGGGACGGGAGACGGAATATTTTTCACCAGAAAAAAACTTCTTTCCCTTTAAATTTAGAGGCACGCTGGGGTGCGGCCCTGGGAGCTTGCCCTCGCCCGACTCCACCTACCGGCACTACTCATCAGTTCCCTTTTCCGCATCGACTGGAACGGGCCGATTTCTCTTAGCGCTCCTAGGTTTGGCTTCGGCCATATAATACCACGCACTCTTCACCAGATACTACTTCTGTCTTTTTGCCACGCTTCTCCCCGGGACATGTCTTCAGCGGGCTTCAGCAGGTGTCCAGCCTGCGAGGGGCTCTTTGCTACGTCTGGCCCACACGCTCTTTGCCTCCGCTGCTTTGGCCCCGGCTGGGAAGGATGTACTGCGTGCAACGCACTTACTCCACACGCACTGAAGAACAGGCTAGCTAGGTGGAGAGAGCTCTTGGAAAGGTTGCCTCCAGAGGACTTAAAGAACTTCGTCAAACATCGATCAAGGCCCAAGGGAGGGACACTATTTTCCACTTCACCCCGTAAGGGCGACTCCTTTCCAAGGAAAAGCCCAAGCGGGAGGAACCTCTCTTGTTCTCGCACCAGCACACGTACCGAGGCTAGTCCGGCTACCGGCCTTACGGCCGAGGGGGTCACCAGATCCTTCTGGGTTCAGTGCTGAGGGACTGCAAGGTTATTTTACTGGAGGGGAAATGCACTAATTCCGGCATAATGTCCGAGGTGGCACCTGCACGCAACACTACCGGCGACTCTGCCGAGGGTAACATGTCATCCAGGCCCGACCTGAGGTGCAGTGTAGGTCTCATGCTCCACCGCCAAGAGTCGCAGAGGAGGCCGGACCCAGTGAGCCAGGCCCCACGACTTCCGCATGTGGCATGCAGCTCGACAAGATGGCTGCTGTGCCAGACAAGATGGCCGCTCGTCCGATGCCGCTCCTAGGAACGGAACAGGCAGGAGAACAAGTTACGAGCTGGGACTGGTGTCAACCAGGTACGTGGCCTACAGTCTATCCAACAGCAGCACAGGGCAGGTTTTCCCTGCAACCAAGACAGAGTGCGCACCGGCCCCAACAGCCACCCGTCATTCCGTCAATATTACCTGCCACCTCTTCAGCCTCCGAAGACAGGTTCTTCGAAAGGTTCCTAGCACTGATGCGAACTCCCCAGATGGGGGCCATCCTTAGGGATGATATCAGGGACATGCTCCCTCCGGCTGCTCCACCGGCGTCCATAGTCCTTCCTCCTATGGCTCCTGCGCCACAGGCTCCTTCGATTCCGGCTCCCCTACCTCCCACAGTGCAGGCGGTTCCACACCAGCCTCTGCAGCAGCCACCGGCTCTGGTTCCTACACCACAGGCCATGGCGCCCAGTACTCCTGCACCCGCTCCGGATCAACCGGACCCCCAGGTGGACACAGACGAGGAGGAAGACCCCAACACACCGTCAGCCAAGGCTTTCCATGAATAGCTTGTAGGTTTATCAGAATATTTGGGCCTTCCTCATCCGAGTTCGAACAACCGGACGAAGGGGTCCTGATAGAAGTCCCCACTCTACGCCCCCCGGCTAGTACGGACATCCCACTGCAGAAGGACGTTGTTGCCTTAGCCAAGAAGGGGTGGCTCCAGCCACACTCGGCCCAGCCTGTCAATCGGTGCCTCGATGGCAAGTATAGGCATATGGAGGGGGATCCACTCTTGCTGTCGGCACACCCTCAACCACACTCTTTGGTGATCACTGCAGCATCACTCTACTCGAAGCCTCAGGTGTCCTCCACCACCTCATCCTCGCGCTGCTAGGCAAGGAGAAGATCTTGGAGGCGTACGGAAAGAAGCTATACTCCAATGCCTCTCTACCTGCGTCAATCCAACGCGAATGCCATGCTGGCAGCCGTTAACCAGAGGCGTTGGCGGAAAATAGCCGAGTTCCTTCGATAACTTCCAGTGCAAAGCCAAGCACGCTTCAAGGTGGGGCTGGCTGAGCCCAAATTAGTGGCACAGGACATCATGGAGTCCACCGTGGCGCACATCGATACCTCTGGCCGGGCGATATGCATCGCCACGGACATGAGAAGGACTGCCTGGGAGCAGGCAACTAAGTTTAACCCAGACATCCAGGAATGCATATTGCACCTTCCACTCGAAGGTAGTGACCTCTTTCACTCCACCACCAATGAGGAATTAGATAAAAAGATCAGCTCGCAAACTGCAAAGTGTTTATCTTAACGAAGGCCACACCCAAGGCGTACACCCAGTCGCATCAACGCTCCGATAAGGGGCAGGCGTTTAGCGGTTTCCAGGGCTTCCAAGAACGGAGGTCGAGACAGCCTGACTGTTCTCCGAGTCCGCTTCAGTGCAAACAACAGAAAGGGGGCGGGGGTCGGCAGTCAACAAGGGCTTTTTCCAGACCCCCTCCTCCGCAGCAGCCTCGGAGGGAAAGAAGGCATGACATGTCCCTTCGGGTCCATGTGTCTCCGGTGGGGAGCAGTCTTGCCTTCCAAGTGCAGTTTTGGCTCTAGAAATTGTCGGTTCCCTGGATCCACTCTGTAGTATCCACGGGGTACCCCCTACCGGTCCCTTTCTCTCCTCCCCTCCGCTCCCACAGATTGGGACAGCAACTATGTTGGCAGAAATTCGGTTGCTCGTCGTGATCCAGGCAGTCGAAGAAGTCCCAGCCTCCCTGAGAGGATTAGGTTTCTACTCCAGGATTTTCACCATACAAAAGAAGAACCAGGCTGGCCTGAGAGTTGTGTTGGACCCCTCCACCCTCAACCTCTCCCTAGCTCTTCTAAAATTCAAGATGGGTATACCAGCACTAGACACGGGAGACTGTATGTGCTCCCTCGATCTGAAGGATGCTTATCTGCATGTCCCGATTTGGCAGCCGCATCACTCCTTAATGCGCTTCAGGATTATGGGCTGTCATTTCCAATAAACGGTGCTACCCTTTGGCCTCAACTCAGCCACCAGGGTATTTACCCAGCTAATGAATGCAGTGGCAGTCCTCCTCAGGACCCAGGGCCACCATGTCTACCCGTACCTGGATGACTGACTCCTCAGGGGGACATCTCAGGAGGCGTTTCTCCACACTTCCTCCGTACTTATGAACACACTCCACCACCTTGGGTTTATGATCAACCTCAAGAAGTCTCTGCTGCAGCCTACACAGAGCCTGACCTTCCTGTGCCTCATCTGGGACACAAGCTCCAAGAGTCTTTCCCCTCGGAGGACCAGATCACGCCCATCAAGAGAGCCACTACTCACTTCCTTACCATGGTAGTGACCTCGGCCTGGTGGTACCAACACTTATTGAGTATCATGGCAGCGGCCCTACTGGCCGTACCTCGCACGAGACTCGAGATGAGGACATTACAGCTGCACTTTGCAGCCTCATGGAATCAGGGGAAGGGCTCCCAAGTGGAGCTGGTCAGCGTTCCTCCTTCTCTCCACTCTGACCTCACATGGTGGTCACTGACTGCAAACTGGGGACGGACAAACCTTTTCGGCAGCCAGCTCCGCAGGTCACCATCATTAGGACTCCAACTTGGAGGCGGATAGGCTCAGCCGACTGGGAGCGGACAGCTACGAGTGGCAGTTGAACCACCTGGTGCTGTAGGAGGTCTTCCTCAGATGGGGGCATCCTCAAGTGGCTCTTTTTGTCTCCTGCGACAACAGGAAATGCCAGCAGTTCATTCTTGGCAAGGCCAGGGCCCCGACCCCCTAGGCGACGCATTCCAGATACAGTGGAACAGCATGACAGCGTATGCCTTCCCACCCACACCCCTGGTCCATAGGGTGATCTGCAAGATAAAAGAATCTTGTCCCCATCATTCTGAAAACTCCATGGTGGCCGGCGAGACTATGGTTTTCCGAGCTGCTCAGCCTATCGGACAGGCCACTCATTCACCTACTGCAGGGCTCAGCTCACCTCCTGGCGCAGCAGGGGGGCAGGGCCACGCTGCTCCAGACAAATTAGCCCTTGCAGTGTGGTTCCTGAGCTGAAACACCCGAGCCTCTCACAGGCTAACCTATAAATCATTCAGGGCGCTAGGAGCAAGGCGACTAGGAGCCATTACAATAGTAAATGGTCTAGGTTCTGTCTTTGGGCGGACTCTAAAGAGATCAACCCCCTTACGTGCATTTTGGATGATGGACTCTCCTTCTCTGCACACCTTGCTCACTCAGGCGTGCAGATGGACACATGCTGCACCTATTTGGCAGCTATGGGCCTACAGAAATTTCAGAAGAGGGGCCTTCCCTTCCAACCGTGTGGTCAAGCGACATTTGGCAGGCTTCTTCAGGCTCTACCCACCGATCAAAAAACCACACCCCGTGTGGGACCTCAATGTACTGTTGGGCGCCTTGGCGCACAAACCGTTCGAGCCAGTGGCGTCCGCAGACATCAGGATGGTCACCATTAAGACGGCTCTGTTGGTGGGCCTCACCTCTGCTCGCAGGGTCAGTGCGATCCAGGCAAAGGTAGCCATCGCTTTCCATCTAAACCTATGTTTTTCAACGATCCGAAGGATGAGCCTCAGAGTGTCTTGCACTGTCTGGATGTCAGACATGCTCTGAAATTCTTTATGGATAGTACCAAGGACTTCCACAAGTCGGACGCCCTGTTCGTCACCTTCGGTGGGGTCAAGGCCCGGTTATCAGGCTACCAAGGATCTATAGCAAGATGGATGGTTTCGGCCATCAAGGTGGCCTATGAGGGGCAGCACAAGCCATTTACAGCTAACTTGCATGCCTACGCTGTCAGAGTCAAGGCCACAACATTGCATTCCAACGGCATGTCCGTGGCAAGTCATAGTTTATGTTAAATCCAATAAATTGGAAACAGTCTTCACCAATCCCACAGACCGAAATAGCTTACTCTTAGCACCGAGCTTTCACCCCAAGAAAACCATAGAGAGTTTGTTTTATTTGCTCATATAGCGCACCGAGCCCGAAGGTATCTACTTGCTTTTTTCTTAAAGTACATGGTTACATAGATTGTATACAGTGCAATATAAAATACAGTGAGTTATACAATGATAAAATTAGCATTGCATATAAACAGGTCATGGAATTTTTCAGAACATACAAAAAGCAGGTTCAAAAATAGCGCTTAGGTAGGAATACACCTGGCCATAGGTGGCCTGAGTGGAAATCTTACCATGGCACAAGGTAAAGTCAGGAGATTTGCTAAGATCTTGAGGTCACGATAGAGCAAGGTAGATTTAGTTGGCTTGCGCAAATAACCAAAATATATTTTTGTTCCTCAACGAAAGGAACACAGGCTCGATTCTTAGTGCAAGTGGAAGTTTATTCCAAGTCTCAACTGCTAACACTGGGAAACATGAGCCTCCTGCTTTGGTTAGTTTGAAGGTCGGGATGTTTAGGTATTAGGTAATGGGCGTAAGAGGATCTGGTAGTCCTGGTGGATTCTTTTCCGGAGTATTTGTTCATCAGGTACTTGGGAGCTGAGTTGTTGAGGCACTTATGGGTGATCATGAGAGTTCTGAAGGTAATCCTGTCTTGGATCGGTAGCCAGTTAGCAGTTTGTCGAATTTCTGTGATATGGTTAGATCGAGGGATGTTAAGGGCAGCGTTGAGAGCATTGTTTGCATAACTTGAAGTTTGTGCAGAGTCCTTTGGCTGGTACCCAAGTAGAGAGTATTACAATAGTCCAGTTTGGACATTATAAGAGCTCTAGCAAGGGTGAGACAGCTGTTAGTTTTCAGGAAAGGTCAACATGCATTTATCCGTTTTGTTGTTTATGCCGTTGATGAGGCAGTGGCATTTGTCTTTGAAGGTTTAACGCAGAATCTAGATAGAAACCTAAGGTTTTTGCTACTTTGTTAACTTTGATGGGGTTACCATCTATATTGAATGAAGAATATTTAGGGCCTAATTTGCTGAGTTTTAGCTTGGAGCTAATGAGGAGGATCTCAGTTTTATCGTCGTTGAGAGAAAGGCCCTGCTTGGCAATCCACCCCTGTATTTTGCATGTTTATTTCATTTAGGAGTGTCGAGTCAGATTGGTAGTTCCCTGATAAAGTGATGAGAATTTGCGTATCGTCTGCGTAATTCGTGTATGATACGCCTAAGTCATCTAGGTGATCGAACAGAAGCGTAGTGTATATATTGTAGAGGGTGGGTGATACACAGGAACCTTGAGGGACTCCACATTTGATGGGGGCTGGATTGGCTGAGGCAATAGGGGAGAAGACCCTCATAGATCTGTCTGCCAGGAAGGAGTTGGTCCGTGCGGCAGCTTGGCTCGAGAATGGGGCGGCTGTAGTTAGATGTTGGTTAGGATGTTATGTTCAACTAAATCGAACACGGCCGATAAGTACAGTAGGAGGAGGAGAGCATGTTTAACGTAATCTCTAGCCTCATCCATTTGAATTTTCTGATCCAGAAGGGCTGTTTCAGTCCCGTGTTTAGGTCTGAAACCTGATCGTCTTAGGCCTAGAAGGTTGTTAGATTCAAGGTGGTTTTGAATCTGGATATATGCAGCATTGTCTAAGATTTGTAGAAGGAAAAGTTAGCATGGGAAGAGTATCCCACTCAGTCAGTTCCTGAGATACAGGAGAATAATATCACAAGAAGATGATTATGAGATCAAAGCCATCAAACTCTCCAACAAATTCCTAAAGAGAGGATACAGCAAGGATATAGTATCACAACATGCCACCAATGTAAGGAATTTACCAAGAACTGTAGCCCTGAAACAAAAGGAGAAAAGCAGCAAGAGTGACCTAGTATATGTCACAACCTGCTCCCAACAAAGCAGTAGAGTGAAGAAAAAAAAGAAGAAACTGGAAAGTGTTATCTTTAGATCCCATGTTAGAAAGCCTATTTCCACCCCCCCCCTATTAGCTTACAGCAAGAGCAGATGACTTCGAGATCACCTTAGCAAATCAGACTTTATCCCATGTAACAACTGCAATTGTTGTAACAACATAATCGAAGGTAACTTCATTCACCATCCACATAAGGGACACAAGATTCAGTTGATGCACACATCCACTTGTGATACAAAGAATGTAATATATGGCATAAAATGCCCATGCGGACTATATTACGTAGGACTCTCAGGACGAAAAGTGAAGGTACAATGGGGAGAGAACAAATCAAACATTCGAAACCTATCTGTAAAGTCACCAGTAGCCCAACATTTCAATGAACAAAAACATACTATTCTACAAATGAAGTTTGTGATTTTGGAACATGTGACATTACCTAGAAGAGGGGGCAACCGGAACATGTTGCTCCAACATAGGGAGATTTATGGATTGAAAAGCTTGGTGAAATGCATCCCCACGGGATGAATATGGATTGGGACTTTAATAGTTTTCTTTGAACCGTTATCTGTGCCACATGCTTGGAGTACCATATGTGTTGACATTCGAACAGACATTCATCATTGAAATTGCTTGGTTCGTATATGTATGCTGAAAGAATAATGTCCCAACTCACAGTTGACATGACTACCTGTTAACATAGGAACAATTCTCCTATCAGGGATAGTTGTACCTATTATGATATCAAAGCCCGGTTCCATCTGTTGCTTTACTTAATATGAGTAGAATTGTTTATTAATTGTTTCTGTGAATTATTTGATGCTAACCAAGCATTACATGACAGATGATGATGACTCTAAGTCTCTAAATTGATCCGTATAATCGTGATAACAGTATAACAATAGACTGATCTTTGAAATAAAAGAACAGACATTAATCAAACCTTTAGACACTTAATCGGTTTCTTTTATTTTCAAAGATACAGAAACAGAGAATTTCTGTTTTTGTAACATAACCTAATACACCCAAGATGGCGCCTCTATAAGAATGATTTAACAATGTGGTTGCTTAGCAACAACCCGATGCTCCATGCGAGGGAGGACGACGCGCGTACCCGCTAGAAGGAACCTGCAGCATCCATGAAAACCAAAGGTATGGCAAGAATAAATACTACGATAAGACTTTACTAGCAACACACATAAAGGTTCGATATTACTAAGAACCCTTAATTTGCAAACAGGAAATCCTTGCCGAGCGGATCGTACTTCGCACGAGGATTCGCCTGGAAATAGACGTTACTGTAGGAGACGCCAGTCTCCTTGACAACAGTGTGAAGCAAATAACAAACGAGATACACGTCCCGTAGTGAAAGGTATGCTTAGACATAAATTAACTATAAGACTCGCATATTGTGTATTAAGAATATAGAATAATTAGAACCTATTAGTGATTATCACGCTTCTCGGACCATCATCCCCACAGATATGGAGTGCAGTACAACCGACTGACTTTGTGTAATGAAAATCACTCAAATTACACACATCAAGAAATCCATTAGGTGAGTGAGAATATAAGAGCATAGTAAGCATGCAATATGCACAGAAGAATCTGGGTCTCACAAAGGCACCCAGTGCCTTAAAAAAGTGCCATAGTCCCTTTGGAAACCCACCAATCCAAGCAGGACCTCGCATTAATAGAATGTTATTTTCCAACAGCTATGGAATTTCTCTGATTTCTAAGAAATGCCACAAGTCCTGGCGCCATACTACTCCGCAGGTTAGTGCCCATGAGCTTCCAGTACAGTATAACCACGTTACTGTCAACAGCAACAGTATGAATTAAAACTGGAGTATGAATAACCCTATCAGAAAAAACTTTATTTATTTTTATTTATTTAGAAACACACTAAGAGGCCTGATACCTAAACCTGAAGAACGGCATAGTTCGCCCGAAATGCGTAGTTTAAAGATAGGAGACCCAGCCCAGAGGACAGTTCTGAGTGCAATCCACCAGAGACCTACCAAGATATCTGGATATATTAGGACATTTTTGTAAAAATTACATAAGATTAGTAATCATGATGCATATGAGAATATAATATTAATCAGAACGACATAGATTGGCACACGTGTTGTGTGATATATGTGAAATGTTTCAATAAGTATATACTGACCATATGGTGCTAATTGAAATTGGACAGAAATATATTTTTCATGTTAATTAAACTTGTGTATATACCTACATTAGAATTGCTATGTAAACAATTGAAAGTTGATGATTTGAACACATATTGGGAATAGCGTGCCCCTGTTTGTCCCTCGTTTCTCGAAGGACTTCCCCCTCAACAGTTTTTCTGGTAGCACAGCACAAACGGGGAGCACCTAAAAGTTAGTGATGCAATTTGCATAATCAAGCTCTCCATTCAGTCACTAATAGAGAAAGTGAGTGCACCTCCACCCCCAACAATCATTGTATCTTCTTTGTTGCTAGGCCATGCAGCGACCAAACAAACTATTACGTTGGGATCATCCTTTACATTTCGGAGTGCTTCTCCATTGCAGGAAAATATGTTCCTGAAAACCTAAGAGCCCATTTCACCAGAGGAGTAGCTTCCTCTTCGGCTCTTCAAAGACGTGTACCAATGCAGGGAATTTGTAATGCTGCAACTTAGTCCTCACTACACACTTTCTCAGAGCATTACTGCTTGGACACTGTCGGACAAGGACGCTCAATTTGGAAGAGCGGTTCTGCACAATATCAATCTATAATCGGAACAGTGACACTTCCCACCGCCATCTACAAAACAGCTATGGCAGTCTATCAAAGATGAGGAATCCTTTGCAGACTCAATCCATTAAAAGAAAAAATTACTTCTCCCTGGTAATGCCCTTTGTACTGGATGTTCCTCCCATAGATTCCTCATCGCCTACCCCTCCGACAGTGGGTGAATTTTTAGTGCAATTCTCTTTTTCAACACCCATGCAGGTTATTTATCCTCCAATCGGCAGTGCAGAAAAAGGGAAAAACTATAAGACAAGAGGCGCAGTGCGTGACAAGTATACTCTTACTGATATTGTGTCCAGATGCAAGGGTGTTCAATGCCGCAGAGTGTCCCCTGCTGCCGAACAATTTCAGAGACTGCAAAGCAGTGTGAGGATTATATCTAAAATGAGGAATCCATGGGAGGAATATCCAGTAGAAACATTACCAGAGGTAAGTAATTTGTTGAGTGCTTCCTCCTACAGCATATACACACAGTATCATGCAAGTATAATGTCAGCTACTTTTATATACATCTTAAGTGGTCAGTTTTCCCCTTGGGACAAGGGTCTGCTACCTTTTGTCTCGCCAAATCTCACTAGCCCTAAGCAAACTAGTCAATTGTGAGGGGTCAATAGCATTGTTGTACAAAGCATTCAGTGAGTCACGGGTCGATAACCTTAGGACTTGAGGAAATCTGTCCTAATTTAGGTTAGGGAGCCCTCAGGTCCTAACATGGAGGACATTGTTGCAGTCTGAGCTTAACTGTTGCAGCATTCATGTTTCACATTCACAGGTGTGGAGAGTCTTATTTCGGGGTGGGGGTGCACAGTAGCCCGTTGCAATAATTTGAGGCAGCAGCTTAGCAGAGAAAAGCATATGAAAAATCTTGTGATACAGACTTATCGTTCCTTGTTTATTCTTTATTTGTAGCAAAATAAGAAGAAAAAGTCCGATTTTATCCCTTATCGTGACTCTGCATTGACCTGGCTGCTGAAGGAGAACCTGGGTAACTATTCACAATATGTATTCAAGCATAAACCTTTTTAACTGCTCCGAGGTAATCAAACAAGAAGCACTTTGGACTTCCAACTAATGTCTGCTGTATGTTGTCATATTAAAGATAAGTAGTGATGTTGATGTGCCTGTTCTCTCCATGTTCCACTCTGTCATCTTTTTTTGGAAGTCCCATTGTTTGTATTACATGTTACGTCCTGTCCGTGCTGTTAAACCTCTGGGTCATTAGTTGTGCTGTATATAAATATATTAAAGTAAAGTTATATTAAATTGGTTATTAAATTGCAAAGCCACCCTAGGTATAGCTTTGTTGACTTGTGTGTGCTGTTTCGGTTGTGCATTGTTGCTCCAAACTTGACTTCTGTTACTGTAGTCTGACATGGCTTACAATGTGTTTGAATAGTTGCATATTGATAGACTGTCCTATAATTTTAGCTATGGGTACAAGCTTTCTGTGTTATTGTGATGTGCTGTCTTGAGGTGAAAATCTGTGGCTTGTGTTTGTTCCTTAAGGGTTTTAAATGATACATAACCTGTGAGAATGAACATAACTGTTCATGGTGAAGGGAGTAGTTGGGTACATGGTTGTGTGCTTAGTCTTTGTTTGCAAATTGTCGCCTCTGTCTTAGTCTGTAACTGTAAATTAACAAGGAAAAAGTGGGAGGGGGATTTGGTAGTTGGCAGGAGAATTATAAATGGGGGTGCCAAGCCGGACATTTGCTAGTGAGTTCCTTGAAAATGTCTCCTTTCATCAGGTATGATTTGATGCTTGTTCACTGGAGGCTGTTTTAGATTATTCCATCATACCTGTTCTCATGGATATCGTCCTGAAGCGCACCCCCAAGTGGCCCCCATGTGGCTGTTTGGTTTTGTTGTGCTGTGTGAGAATACCGTCTGCAAGAGGAAACCTGTGACACGTGGAATCACGGGGCCTCATTACGACTTTGGAGGTAGCCATGGCGCTATTGGTGCCATGGCTGCCTCCAAAATCGGTTCCGGGTTCCCTGAATGGGGAATTACCGGGCCATTCCGAGTTTGGAGGGCCCGATAATTCCTCCTACTGGGAACCCGGGTCCGGACCTTCCCCATTCCCATTTGAGCCCCCATAGGGCTCAATGGGAATGGGTGCGGGAGCTAACAACGGGCCGATTATGACCGGCCCGTTGTTAGCTCCATGGTCCCCTTGCGGGACCCGCTATGGACGTCTGGTAAGCGGAGCCCGTTAACCCATTCCGCAATTGTCATAATGAGGCCCACGGTGCTCCGTCCTGTAAATCAACACTTAGTCGTCTCCTCCTCACTGCTGGCCCTGCCCCCTCTTACCCAGCAAGCCTACATCTGCCACTATCCTCACGCAACCCCAAGTGGATCCAAGGTGGCTGTTCGGCTGTTCGGGTGGGCGGCGTGAGGCGCGTGAGGTTAGCTGCTTACTGTGTCAGGGTTTATAATCATGTGGTAGCTCGTCTCAAGACTACAAGGTGGGCATTATTTAATTCAATCTTGCGACGCCCTTGTTTGATTTAGACCTCAAGAATTTACAAGTTTGTGACCGTGTGTGATAGCATTTGTTATTGGAATTCATTTTGGATAACCATAGCCCTGAAGGTGACGTTGTTGTGCTAATAACCACACCGGCACAGTTACTTCAAGTGGTTTATTAGCGTAGAATAGAAGATATACACAAGACCCCCAACCTGTTCAGCAGCCTCCATCAACTGACAACTTTAAGGCATAACAAACAGAATTAGAGTTCTAATAGGAATGCTCTGACATAATAAACCAAGCATGACACATAAGATTCTAACCAATATAATACATGGCATTGTGAATGTAATACAGTCAATAATCAGCATACACATAACAGATGTGATATGTTTCTATTGCACAATGGACATGAGTTTAAGGAGTGGGAAACATATCCTAGACGCGGTGCCCAAATTATTCCCGGCGTCCCACACTCCTTCCTCTGTCTTCCAAAGATAACAAAAAGACATTACCAGAAGTGTTTATAAACATGCTTGTGCAAATCTTGAAGAGGGCGAACCACATGCCGCCTCTGACCACATACAGAGGCTGCTGGCGTGGCTGCTCCTCGATTGTCTACTTCTCTTTCAGTAAAAGATTTCTCTCAGGCAGAAAGAAACACTCAAACTGATTTGGTGAATTCTGCAGAAAAAATGCTGCTCATTGAAACGCTCTAGAACATTCCGATAAATGACAACCTCTTGCTTGATGCTTCTAGCGAGGAGTATAATATTCCAGCAATGGCCACGTCCTTAGTAGCAAACGCTGTGATGGCAGAGTTGCACAAGCGGGTGCGACTATCTAATGGTCCTTCGACCCCAGATGGGAGTTTACATAAATTTTGTGAACAGGTGCACTTTCACATGACACTGCCTGTACAACGCACTGCACCGATCCTCAGTAGTGATGAAGGTCTGGTTCTCAATACAGGTCACACATTCAAGCAAATGCCAGCTCTCCCACCTTTGATGCCTTGCCAAACATTATGGAACTAGAGTATCCTCATTCTCCGGTCTTATTGCATGGCTTGAAACATCCAAACTTCTTGTTAGAAGGCACAGCAACCAAATTCGTTCCTCCCAGTATATCTGCTTGGGGAATCCCTTATCAACTTAAATGAGCAGGAATTACAAAATGTTCCTGTATTCACACGGATTCTCAACCTATTGGATGGAGGACACGAGCACACTCACACGGCTTTTAATGCCCTCAAAATGTTGACATCTGACATTCTTATTAAACTAAGTAAAATAGAGGGTTTTGTTAGCCCTAGAAAATTGCCATTCACTGTGGGCTAGGCAGTTCCTCAGGGAATGGAGATACCCCAAGATGAACCATCACCCAGTCCAAAACATTTTACTCGCATAATGCATTTATGGAACCTATGGTAGTGCCTGTGAAATATTTTGCTCATATAGTACAACTACTCCCAGCTCATTCTAGCGCTGGAGCTGCCTTGCAACCTGATTACATGGCTGTAGCTAAACTACAACATGATAGAATTTTGGTTTCTCAATGCAAATATGGTACCTTTTGGGTCTGTTTAACGGGGATTGTGAAACAAACATAATATTTACGCCCAGTGAGCTGGTCTCAGATAATCCCGATAGTCCAACAGCTCTAACTGACATCTTAGATGCCGATGCTGGACTAGTTGATGAGGCGAGACAGGTTCTTGGGGAGGAATTACCCCTAAATGAAGATCAACCCTCTGCTCAGTTGATCTAGAAAAGCAAAAAGCAAAAAAACTTTACATAAGAGCACAACAGAGACGACTCTTAGCCAAATCGGTTAACTCGAATTTGACATGCCCTACAGCCACCCATCCTAAATCAAAAAATAAGGCATCCATCAAAATCAATTGGCATGATTCAGCCATTAAAAAAATTGGCCTCATGTCACATGATGACGCTACCATTGACTTGAACCAACTTAATGCCGAAAGTCGACGGAATTTGGATTTAAAGAAAAAAAGAAAAAAAGAAACAAATCTCCACCGAGTGGTGGTGTATCCCCTGCCATTGCCAGTATAGACCATGCAGAAGAGCCAACTCAGGGTGTACATTTAAAAACAAAAGTTGTTGGGGTCACGTGCCACAAAAAAAAGGCTAGTGCCTCTTTGACCCAAACACATATGTCTCACTTTTACAGTCCAACTGTAAACAAAAAGTCTTCAGTGTTATCCCAAACAAAGTTACAAATAACGTCAGCACCTTTTTGTCCACAAATTTCTCTCTAAGGAATAAGGATGAGCCACGCAATGCCACTATTATAGAAGGCACCCCAAGTGGTCATCAGCCCTCAAACGCTCAGCCCAGGATGACTACAAAACCAGATCCGGTGGTAGCCCAACTCCTTGGATAGGGACAACCATCCCTTCCCCAAAGAGAGGAATCGCTAGAACAGGAAAGTAGTTCTGTTGACAGTCCAGTTAATACCCCCAATAACATAGGCTTTATTCACACTGCCTTTGAGGAGTTATCAGCTGACCTGCAACTATTGATGGGATGGGGGAGTAAGTCCATCCAGGGAGGGTAAAGCAGGTCTAAATTGCTCAGTGCTGATGAAAATATTTCACCAAATTCCAGCGCTGCGCGACCTAATTTTGTATGTTGTTGAATGGATAAAACTTCCAACTTGTGCCAATAATCGTATGCTTTGCAAATTGCAATCATACATCATAGCAAAGCTATTTTGGGACCATCACTCAGATCTGGCCTCTATAGGGTTCCATCTGTTCACCTTTCGGTCTATGGATGATGCCACTAGTTTCATTGAATTTCAACCGCCTGCGTCTACTGTAACAACTGAAATTACACAATCTGGACAACAATGACATGTTAAGAACAATCAAATGAAGGAACAACTTGATTCATTCTCACAAATCATAAATGGTCTAGCTTGGCTTGAACCGTTTATTAAATCTTTAGCCACGTCCAATGCTCAGGTGGTTAACTCATAATCCCACATATTATCAATATACTCATGGAATTGTTGAGGTTTTAAAAAACTTATTTGCATGGTACAACTCCTTAGCTGAGGTGGAAAAACCATCTATAATCCTTCAAGAAACAATGTCGTTGGACGACATTCACATAGATGGTTACTCCTCGTTCTCAAAGCAAGCTAGAAGAGGAAATATTTGGGGGGGGCGACCATTTGGCGGCCTGGCAATTTTGATAAAAAACACTCTCAAATTTGCATTGCAACACATTATTGCTTTACCAGAGTTATTGGTTATTGAAATCACAATTGAAGCTAAATCCATCTGCATTATTTTGGTTGTAACATTATATTGTAACCCGAACACAATGCCTCCTTGATGTGGTGATTTCTAATTTAAATGCAGTACTTACAGAAGCCTTCATTGGGAACCGTAAATATGAACTTATAATTGGAGGGGACTTTAATTCAACACTATTATCAGATCTTAACACATCCCAAGACAGTTCATACAATCAATATGCTAACATCTCTAATGAAAGAGGGATGTTATGGCTAAACCTTTTTGCAGACTGGGATATCAACCTGGTATGTTCGAATCAAGATAGGTCTTATGCAACCTGGCATCGTGGTAACGCTAGTTCATGTATAGATTACATTGCCCTCTCCCATAATTTTGCTGGGTTCCAGAATTCCTTGAGACCAATTGAGATTCATCTAACACCTGAAAAGACAGCCTCCCTGAAGATTGTTAGAGACATGAAAGCGCTTAGAGGAGAACAGCAACTTGAAATGCAGCAGGTATTCAACACTGGGAACTAGGGTGCGCGCCTCACCCTCCCAATATCTCTACACACTAATTGACTTCTGCCTTCTCAAAGTAGAGGCCACAATTTAATATGGGCTTGATCTTTGTCTGATATTTGTCTGCTGCCCATAGGTGACGACCTTAACAAAATTCAAGGTGTTATCTGGAAAACAGTGTTGGGTCTTCCACAATGTTGTAATTATACATGAACTCGGTTTGCTTTCCTTGGCCTCCAAGTTACAATGGAGAAGGATTTCAAATGCTTGCCCCCTCTCCAAATTCTCAATATGAGGATTTGGCAGGAATGCTTGTGAATGAGACGCTTGTCTCTTATGGTCCTATGATATCCAAATGCGGGCAGTACTTGATAAGATTGCTATGACTCCAGAAGATCTTAGAAACCGTCTTGGCATAGTAAAGAAAGTTATTTCAAGCTGATTGGTATAATACACTGGATCAGATTGGTTGCTATAAATCGTTTGTGGAATACGCCAAATTTAGGCATGCACAGAAGCCGCTTCTAGCGTATCTCATGTTTCCATGTAATCAAGCGAGGAGAATATACATGAGGTTTAGACTTAACCTCTTCCTCACTAACAAACCTATAAAACACTGCAAGAAGAGTAGCGAAACAAGTAATGATGGCTATTGTAGATTTTGAGGTCAAGAAACCTTGAAGCACTTAGTTTTATATTGTGGCTTCTTTGATAGTAGCAGACAGTCAACTTAGAGACAATATGTAAATGGTCACCCTTTGCAATTTCTTGAGCTATTTCGGATAACGTGTATGTGGGGTAACAGTACTTTAATTTTAGTATTAACACACTTTCTAAATTTATTAGAAACTAACCTCAACAAATGGGTAGATCATACTCTCTCTGAAGTAGCTCAGGAAGCAAAGGAGTAAGCCATTTGTTGTCTCTATCATGCAATAACATAATTCCTTCTTTGAAGCTGCTCAGGAAGTGAAGTAACCCACACCTTGTCTTGAATTATGCTTTAGTATATCTCGAACAACTATAACATTGCTTTCATCTACTTTAAACCATCTATTGTATAAATGATGAACTGCCTTTTAAATCGCTTGTACTTTTTCAAATCATGTCATTGCTAGTACTTCAGTTATATGACGAATCATTCAGAGAGTGCAAGATCATTGTATTTACAATGACAAGTTGGAATGTAAGCTTTTGATATGGAAACCTTGGAGTGTTTTGAGAAAAAAATGTATGTATAATATAAAATGTAACAATTCTTTTTACTTTTAATTTACTAACATTAATTGTCAAATTGCATCGCTTGGTGCATCTCATTTGTGGTAAAGTTTGACTTTTTTTGTAAATAAGTGTATTGCGATTGATTTTATGGTTTAATATAATTTTTGTAAAGGTGCTCGCACCAAACACCATAAAAAAAAAAAGCTAACTCATTCCTTAAGCTTTCTTTACAGACGTATTGAGAAAATATAGTTTATCCAGCATGGGGCCTGGCATGGATTCACGTGCTCATGAATATTCCCCGCCAGGCTTGAAATTCTGGGTTAAAAAAAGTTTCACTTTCACTTACAAACTGTATTTCGAAGGGATTGTGTCCTCCGACGTATTCCTTATCTTTGATAATACGTTTCCAGCTTGCTGGCCTCGGAATTTTTTCTGTAGAGGGCGCTGCGCGTCAATGTCCTCCGAGTCGATGTCCATCGACGGCCACCGTATCGGCGCCCACGTCACCATGCCCATAAATAGCCACGCGCTGCGTCCGTTGCTCAGTTCTGTTTTTAGGCGCTTCGTGGGGCCTCGGAACGTCGTTGCTCAGTTCAGTCAGGATAACTCTATATCTACTCGAATAAATACCTACTTGTTCTCGATGGCATCTTCATCGGAACCGATGACGCTGCGATCCGGCTTCAAGAAATGTCGAGACTGCAGTAAAAAAAATGTCGATAATGGATCCACATAGGATCTGCTTGTGGTGCTTGGGAGCCGAGCACCATTGTTTGGAGTGTGAGGACTGCATGTCCATGACGGCAAAAGCCTTGAAGGAGCGCAAGGGGGAAGCTCGAGAGAGGTAAGTCAGTCAAAACCTCCTCGAAGGTTTCTTCGGCTGAGTCGAGGCATTCGTCTACTCGCCGTCGAAAACATTCCCATTCTAGATCTCGAAGTAGCTCCCACCATTCGTCGAGATCAAGACACTCAAAAAAGAGACGAAGATCCCCTTCCTCGTCATCTTCTGTTTCCCCAGAAAGTCTCCTGTCCCACAAAACACAGCTCTCAGGCTGAGTGGGAGGAATTCAGAAAGAAAATGTTAAGCGTCTTTGAGAAAGCGGCCTAGACTCCCTCGAAGACAGCCGAGGGTGATACCCTGGGTGAAAAACCCAAAAAATCAAAACGCCGCGAGTCGCAGCACCCGCCGAAACATTCCAAACCATCTTCGCCGTCGTCGAAGATTCCTTTGACGCATATATTGGCGCCATCAACGTCGTTGTCGAAGGGTTCCTCGATGCATCGGTCGATCGAATCGACGTCGATGAAAGAGAAGACCAAGGCTACTCCACAGCCAACGGTGATTCCAAGGGCCTCCGACATGACGCCGAGACCGTCGTCGATGTCCTCGAGTAGGATCCCGATCCTCTCGAGTTCATCGAGACCGCTTCCAGTTTTTTCGGCACCTTCGAAGCCTGTCACATCGGCGTCAACGACATCGACGTTTTCTCGCCCAATAATGACAAGTTTTGCTCCTTCTGCCTTAGAGATGGGTTTTACACCATTTCAGAGGTCAGAGTACCCTGGACTATCTTCAATTTATGAAGAGGGGGAAGATTCTGACCAGGAAACATTTGGGTTACAGAGGACCACACTGCCTATTTCAGAGGATTTCACCTCTGAGGAAAGAAGGTTGAAGGACCTACAGGAGTCACTACATGAGGCAAGTGGGCTGGACACTTCCCAAGAAGTGGAATTTGTTAAGCCAGACCCAGGGGAACATGCCGAAACACCCTATAGAACCCTTATGGCAAGAATTATTGAATTTATGGGTTGGTCTGCGCCTTCGCCTGTTTTTCAACAGGGTGACCTAACAGACATATTAGACAAAGGTCCACAGGAGGACCCTGTGGTCCTCTTCCATGCAGCCTTACAAAGGAAAATTACATCTAATTGTGAAACTCCTGAAGTTATCCCTGCGGTCAATAAAAGATTGTCAGCCAAGTATAGGGTAGCGGCTGCTGACCCTGAATACTTATCAAAACACCCAACTCCAGAGAGCCGGTGGTTCAAGCAGCAACTTCATCTAGCAGTAGGACCGCTTACCCGACTGTCCCACAGGATAGAGATGAAGAGAGGTACGATTCTATGGCGAAGAAAGTCTTCTCTGCTTGTAGTATGGCATTGAAGTCCATCAACGCCACCTGTACGCTCGCCAGGTTCAGTCACACACTGTGGGAGTGTGCTTCATCAGCGGCTGACTGCATACCCGAAGGAGAGGAAAAGGAAGCCTTCCTTAACATTATTAAAGATGGCAAAGATGCCATGTGCGAATCACTTCAAACTGGCATCGATTCCGCTGACAGTATCAGCAGGGCCATGGCGGCAAGTACAACAATCCGCAGGCATGCGTGGTTGCGAAAGTCTGGCTTTGCTCCAGATGAACAGGCCAAGCATTTGAATATGCCCTTTGACGGCTCTTCACTTATCGGAAAAAAGGCTGATGACAGTCTGGAAAAGTTGCAGACTTCTAAAGCAGCAGCAAAATCTTTAGGAGCTGCTATCCGCCAAACTCCTTTTCGCCCCTCAGGAACCTCTGGGAGAGGAAAGTCCTTTCGCTATTATTCCGCATTCGGGAAAGGCAGAGGACAGCCGGCTCAAAGAGGCCAAAGGATATCCACCCGAGGTGGACGGGTCAAAGGGACTAAGGCCGCCGCAGTTGCCTCTTTACCCTCGGCATCTGCATCAGCCGCCCCCAAACCACTTTGAGGCCTTTCTACACAATACACCTGTAGGGGGCATGTTAACTCACCATCTGACGGAATGGCAGGCTATAACGTCAGATGCTTGGGCATTGGAGACAGTTGCCCAGGGTTACTGCCTACCCTTTCTACACATCCCTCAGAGTCATCCACCGGGGAACAGCTCTCTAAAAATTCCAGATCCGCTCCTCTTGCAGGAAATTATAGACCTGCTAGAGAAAGGTGCCATAGAACCGGTGCCTTTAGCGGACAGGAACAAGGGCTGGTACTCCTCCTACATTCTCATACCAAAGAAGGACAGAGGACTGAGACCCATCCTGGACTTAAGAGAATTGAACAAGTTCCTCAGGAAGGACAAGTTCAAGATGGTAACTCTCTCGCAGATCCTTCAGGCCCTCCAGCTCCAGAACTGGCTGGTATCTCTGGACCTTCAGGATGTTTATTTCCATGTGCCAATCCATCTCAAACACAGGTAATACCTGCGGTTCGCAATTGGCGACTCTCATTATCAATTTCGAGTTCTGCCATTTGGGCTGACCTCCGCCCCGAGGGTCTTCACCAAGCTGATGTCGTTAGTGGTGGCGAGTCTAAGGAGGGAAGGGATCCACGTCTACCCCTACCTGGACGATTGGCTGATCAGGGCTGTATCTTCGAAACAAGCCCAGGCCCAGCTAGATTGTCTGCCACTTCCTACACAAACTGGGTTCTCCCTCAATATAAAGAAGTCACAGATGATACCATCACAGAGACTCCAGTTCATTGGAGCGGTCCTGGACACTTCCCTGGGAAAAGAGGTGAGGGCTCAAGATATTCTACAGATGGTCACCAAGTTTCAAAATGCCCAACGTCTCCCAGCCTTCGACTTTTTGAGATTGCTAGGCCTCATGGCATCCTGCATCTTCCTTGTGCCAGAGGCTCGCCTGAGAATGAGATCTCTTCAGTGGGCACTGAGAAGTCAGTGGTCGCAATTCTCAGGGAGAATGACAGATCTCCTCCGGATTCCGGACAAGGTAGCCCGTGACCTTCAATGGTGGGCCTATCCAGAGAACATCTTGAAAGGAGAACTGTTTTGGCAACCATGGCCGGAGATAACAGTAGTCACAGACGCCTCACTCACGGGGTGGGGAGCCCATGCCAACGACTTGACCATCAGCAGGCGTTGGACTCCATCGGAGTCCAGACTACACATCAACCTATTGGAGCTGAGAGCGATCTGACTAGCGCTGAAAGCTTTCCTGCCATCAGTACAGGGGAGAAATGTCCTGATAATGACGGACAACACGGTGGCCATGCACTACCTCAACAAAAGAGGAGGCGTAGGATCACTGCCACTGTGCAGAGAGGCGATGCAGCTCTGGTTTTGGGCAATCCAAGAAGGAATCTCTCTATCGGCAGTCCACCTAGCCGGAGAGAAGAACTTGACAGCGGACTCTGAGCAGGCAGAGCAGTCTCCCACGAGTGGGAGCTAGCTCAGGAAGTCCTTCAAGAGATCTTTGCCCTTTGGGGAACCCCTCAGGTGGATCTGTTCGCTACAAGCACCAACAGGAAGTGCGATCTGTTCTGTTCAAGGGAATTTCCCCCGAGAGGAGCTCTAGGAGACGCGTTCGTAGTGGACTGGGAGTTTCCACTCCTTTACACGTTCCCACCAGTCCCTGTTATTCCTCAAATGATCAGGAGGTTGAGAAGATTCCGGAAAACCATGATCCTAATTGCCCCGGATTGGGCCAGGAGAACATGGTACCCAGGCCTTCTAGATTTGTCCATCTGTTTTCCAATCCGTCTTCCACTGAAGGAGAATCTTCTCTCGCAGAAGGGAGGTCAGGTTCTCCATCCAGACACCAGAACCCTCAACCTTCACGCTTGGCTTCTGAAAGGGTGAGGTACAAGGATTGGGATCTCCCTGATGGCATCATGGAGATGTTGCTTTCGGCCAGAAGGCCAGCAACAAAGTCTTTATACCGCTGCCGTTAGAACAAATTTTGCAGCTGGTGTAGGGAAGAGAATATCGACCCTTTTTCATGTGGTACACCAACGGTGTTATCGTTTCTACTCTACTTGGCAAACTCAGGCCTTCAGGTTGGCACTGTAAAAGGCTATCTCGCAGCACTTTCTATCTTCAAGCGCACTGCGGAGGAACCATCGTATTTCAAACTTCCTCTAGTTATACAATTTCTCAAGGGATTTACTAATGTTTATCCTCCAAAACCATTCCAGTTCCCTTATGGGACTTAAATTTAGTCTTAAACTTCCTAATGGGCACTCCATTCGAACCACTTCACTCTTGTTAGCTGAGATTTCTCACGCTTAAAACTGTCCTATTGGTAGCACTAACATCTGCTAGGAGGGTGAGCGAGCTACAAGCCCTCTCCTGTAAACCCTCACATGCAATTTTCCACAAGGACAAAGTTGTCCTTCAGGTGAAGCCTAATTTCCTCCCAAAGGTGGTTTCTGAATTTCGTATTACTCCGGAAATTACCTTACCTTCGTTCTAGCTTCCTCACCATCCGGGGAAGAGGAAGAAAGGCTACATAGGCTGGACCCAAGGCGAGCTCTCAGCTTTTACATCAGCAGAATGGCTAGGATCAGGCAAGCAGACCAACTGCTTGTAGGATACTCAGGTCACAAGTTGGGACTACCCATAACAAAACAAACCATCTCCAGGTGGATTATTTTGGCCATTCTGGAATGTTACAAACTGGCAGGGAAAGAGCCACCCCAAAATCTCAGGGCTCATTCAACAAGGGGTATCGCAGCCTCTTCGGCTCTCCAAAGAGGGGTACCGGTCCGAGACATATGTGCGGCTGCCACATGGTCGTCCGCACATACATTCACGAAATTTTACAATCTGGATTCCTCCACTAGTCAAGAGACCAGGTTTGGCAAGGCCGTATTACATTCGGTCCATCCCTAAAGGGATACATAACACTCACACTCCCACCTCCAATTACATGCCACTGCTATGGGAGTGTATCAAAGATATGGAATACGTCGGAGGACACAATCCCTTAGAAGAACAAGTTACTTCTTACCTTGTAACGTTCTTTCGACGGGATGTTCCTCCAACATATTCATTATCGCCCCTCCCATCCATCCCCGCAATGATACTTCCCTTGTGGTTGCAGCTTACGCTCCTTCAAGGTCAATAACCAATTCAGGCCTTACTTTTCTTATGCTACAAAACAGAACTGAGCAACGGACGCAGCGCGTAGCTATTTATGGGCATGGTGACGTCGGCGCCGATATGGTGGCCGTCGAGGGACATCGACTGGGCAGACGTCGACGCGCAGCGCCCTCTACAGAAAAAAATTCCAAGGTCAGCAAGCTGGAAACATATTATCAAAGATAAGGAATACATAGGAGGAACATCCCGTCGAAAGAACATTTAAGGTAAGAAGTAACTTGTTCTTCTAAACTAATCACTGTTCTCTGGGTCATGCTGCCCCCATCCATTGACAGTGCTCTCCCTAAGCCCCTCCTCTGGCAACCATCTTCAGAATTTTACTGCACGCTCCAGTGTTGGGGGTCCTCGAGTTTGCTCTTCTAGCTACTTCTATGTTTTTTCGAATTTTCAATGGAAAAAGGTTAGATTTCTGTTCCAAAAAAGAGCCTGTGTGCTCTTTTCTCTATCTGCGGACGGAGGGGGATCAGTTGTCGGTGAATTTCAGCACCCCCAGGGTGAAGTCCGTTGAAGTTTCCAGAAGGCCACAGGCCTACTTCGCGCCCTCCGACCAGGACGGAGGAGATGGAGGGAAGGTCCCTCTTCAAGCCCTGCACCAAGTGCGGGCTGCGGAAGGTGTTTTTGAAAGGCAAGCACCTACCATGCCTCTACTGCCTACACCCGTACCATAAGGAGGTGAAGTGCGAGATAGGCCCCGGGTTCTCCAAAAAGACGAGGGACAGGCACAGTAGACTGGCGGCTAGGCTTAATGCCAAGGCCTCTTCCCCGTGCCCCGAGCAGGGTCATGCCTCAACCAGGACCGGTCGGTCCCAGCAGCAGTCTTCTAAGTCCTTTCAGGGCACTTCATCTGTTGGGGTTCACGACAAGGCCAAGGACCTAAAGTCCGAGTCCACCCGGGTCACGGCAGAAGTGGGTCCTAAGCTGGATCGGGCGTCATCGACATCACCCTCCGCCTCCATTGCCAGTCGTCAATCGAGCTCCTCCTCAAAAAGGAAATCTACCCTGGGTAACTGCGGGAGAAGTCTGAGAAATGGCGGACAGAGGAAGAAGGCCGAACTGCCCAAGCACGCACAATTGGCATAGGCTAGGACTTCATTGACAATAGAGTTGCTGGCAGCTGCTCTCACGATGGCTAAGGGAGCTGACCCTGTGAAGGTAGCCCCCACAGCACAGAAGGTATCCTTGCCCCCTAAGTGTGACACTCCTGCAGTGACTTTGGCAAAATCTGCTGGCACGCCAAAAGGTGGGGATACCGGCTCAGGCCCCAGTTCAAGCCCCACGGGGGGAAGAAAAGGGAGAGGCTAGGAGGGCCCAAAACAGCCCTCCCAGTCTGTGGCTCAAGCCATGGAGATCTAGTCCACAGATGAGAACCAAGAGTCCTTGCACAAGGTCATGGAAGAGGACAACTGGGATGACGACGGCACGGGCCTAGTTTTCCGATTTCGCCAGCTCAGCCGAGGGATGCGTCTCTGGATATTTTGTCGGCCCTTCGCACCTTGGTGTTGGAGATCTAGAAGAGGGTGCCACTGGCTCTGGTTCCAGTGGTCCCCCATGCCCCTGTTCAGTCTCCAACAAAGAAGAGGAAGCATCATCCAATGCCCTCATTTCAGCCTCCTCATCCGCATCGGTCCCCTTCTCCCCCAGCAGACCCAGGCACGGGTACAGGGACGGATACGGCCATGACTACAGACAAGGAGATCGTCGCAGTGGGCGGCGAGTCTCCGCATTTGGATGCGCCACCTAGGCATCTCCACCGGACGAGGTTGGGTCCCGCTCCATTATCGCCAGAGCCTCCGAATGTTTTCAGCTTGTGCCCAAAGAAACCAGGAAGGAGGGTTTCTTGTTCCCAGGGTGCCAGGCAAGGAGGAAGACAATCATGGCGGTGCCCCTTCTGGACGATGTGTGGGAAGAGGGCCTGGCGCTCATAAAGAACCGTTGCACGGCTCCAGCCAAACTGGATAGGCTGGAGAAGTATCGGGTACAGGACTCTGCACCCAAGAGCCTGAGGTCACAACCATCGCAGGATTTGGTGGTACCGGCGGTCGCGAGGAAACGGTCGGCAAACCTGTACTCATCCTCTTTGGTCCCTACGGACAGCGAGGGGAAGGAAGGTAATTTACACTGGGGTCCACTATCAAGGCGGCCAACGCACTAGCAATCCTAGCCAGGTACGACAGGGAGCTGTGGTACAAGCTGGGCCCTATTCTGGAGTACCTGCCAGACGATAAGAAGGCTATCGCTCTGTTCCAGGAGGGGGAAGTTTACATCTGATGCCGCCATTACAGTGGCATTGGATGGCAGCCGATGCAGGGTTCCGGAATGTGGGGAACGGTGTCTGCCTTCGTCAACAAGACTGGGCACTCCAACAACAGCGCTCTTCTTTTCGCTCCTCCAGGGGAAATTCGAGCAGGTCTTCCAAAGGTTTCTCCTCTTCGTACAGTCAGCATTCCAGAACCACGACCCAGAAAACCTACAGAGGCCGTTCTCTGGCCTGCGGTAGCAGACGACAGCATCAATGTCGCCCGCAAGTCTGGAATGCTGTCCCCGGGACCTTGGGCGCCAACACGTGCACCCCAGTGGGCAGCCGGCTGATGAGGTCCCTCAGCGATTGGAAGATCACCACCGACAAATAGGTGCTGGACACTCTCGCCCAGGGACACACCTTGGAGTTTGAACGCATGTGTCCGTGGATCCCTCTAGCATTCCGTCAGGAGCAGCACATCCCTCAGCTCCTGGAAGAGGTACGAGCCATGCTGCGGAAAATGGGCGATGGAGCTAGTTCCTAACAACTCTGGGGCTTCGGAGTGTGTTCCAGATACTTTCTGGTCAGAAAGAAGTCTGGGCTGGAGGCCGATCCTAAACCTATGACCTCTCAACAAGTACTTAAAGTCCTAAACGTTCACGATGGTCACGTTGCAGCACGTGCTCGGCCAATTGGAGGAAGGAGACTTCTTGACGTGGCTGGACCTGGAGGACACCTATTTCCACATCCCCATTCACAAGAAACATCAAAGGTTTCTGTGTATTATAGTGCAGGGCCAGCACTACCAGTTCAAGGCCCTATCTTTCAGAATGAAGTCTGGCCCGAGAGTGTTCACAAGCTGCCTGGCACCGGTGGCAGCCCATCTACGTCTGCGCGGTATACACGTATTCTACCCAGACCTCGACTGGCTCATCCGGGCCCACTTGCGGGAGTTGGACGTCGGACATACGGAGGCGACCATCCGGCTACTGACAGATCTGGGATTCTCCATCAACTATCCGAAGTCCTGCTTGACACCTTTGCAGAATGCGATGTTTCTAGGAGACAGACTCAATACGTCCTGCCTGGCGTCACCCTTGGAGAATAGGGTCGCATCCATTCAAGGGAAGGTGCATTGGCTGTTGTCGATGAAGATGGCTATGGTGCGAACCATCAAGTCGTTGTTAGGTATGGTGTTCTCCTACATCTACCTCCTCTGGCTCTGCAGTTTAAAGATGCGACTGCTTCAGGAGTTCCTGGACACTCGTTGGATACAGGTGTCCGGAAGCGTCGCGGACAAGATTGCGCTGGATGAAAAGTTCTGTCTGGCAATAAGGTGGTGGGGCGTCCTTCAACATCGCCCGGGCCACAGGGTTTCAAAACCCTCCATACCAGGAGATGGTCACCACGGAGGCTTCCCTGGAAGGCTGGGGAGCCCACAACGGACATCAGCACGCCAGAGGCCTGTGGCTGACGGAGGCGATGGACCTCCATATTAACATCATGGAGCTACAGGCAGTGTTCTGGGCCCTCAAGTCATTCCTTCCGTCTCTGAAGGGCAAGGTGGTAAGGATCTTTACGGACAACACCACCACAATGTTCTACATCAGGAAACAGGATGGCACTTGATCCCCAGCGCTCGCCAAAGAAGCGAAGGACTTGTGGCACTGGGCTTTCAGACAAGAGATGTTCCTCTTCACCTAGTAGAAGTCAAGAACACCATTGCAGACTCCCTCCACAGGGAGTTGCGCTCCTGCCACGAGTGGGCAATTCGGCAGGACCAGGTGGACCGTATCTTCAGGTGGAGCAGGCCCCAGATCGATCTGTTTGCGACAGCGGCAAGCTCCAAATGCCAGAGGTTTGCCAGCAGATTCCACCAACCGAGGACCATGACCCGTTCTCCTTCCCATCGGAAGGCTTATTTTGTACGTGTTTCCTCCATTGCCTCCTCCAAGATTAATCAACACACTCTACACAGTTCCAATGCAGGATGATACTCCTCGCCCCAGCGTGGCTGAGGCAGATTTGGTACCTGGACCTTCTCGGCCTGTCAGTGTCTCCTCTGGTCAAGCTGCCAGTGGCTCCAGAGAAGGAGGCGCAATCTTACATCACGACCCGGGATCTCTGAACCTGAGGGCTCGGCTCCTGCAGCCCTAGAGTTTGGAGGATTTTAGTTGCCAGCGGACTGCAGGGGGGGGTCCTCGCAAAGGCCAGGGCGTTGCCAACCTTGAAGTGCTACTTTCACAAGGGCAGCATTTTGCTATGTGGTGCCGGTCACCGAATGTTACCCCTTTGAGGGACACAGCCCCACAGATCCTGACGTACTTGCTATCCTTGGCTAAGGCCGGAATGGCGCACGCCTCTGTTAGGCAGAAACCTGTGCAGTTCCCTTGGGGAACACTGCAAAAGATTTAAGACTACAGGTAGAGCAGTAAACCCCTTTGGTAGCAGTCTGTACCACCCAGATTTACCTGGTAGCTGTGGCTGAGCAGTCAGACTCCCCTCAAGAAGAGTTAGGCAGTATGCAAAGTATACACAATATGTACCAAAACACAATAGCACAAGCAAACACTGACCAGAGCTTGGTTTCAAAAGAATATTGTTATTTATTTAAAAACACACATAAGTAAAAACACTCTAGCAACGAATATGGTAAAAACACTTCAACACAGTTATAATGAAAGTAAATTCAATCCTTTCTCCTATCTAGACAACTCTAGGTTAACACCACTTAATTAAAACAGAGGTGAGTGCTTAACGTTAGATGACACTCTAGTAGTTTCCAAGAAAGGGAGAGAAAAAGCAGAAATAGGTTAAACACACCACTCTAAGGTCCAGAACACTTGCAATAGGCTTAAAGAAGCACAAAGTCACAGGTGAGCAAAAGTCACTAGGCAGGGCCCACTCTTAGAGTAGCCGGAGCGAAAAGGTGCCCAAGATCACACTGTTAGTTAGAGATTCAAGTCTTGCAAAGAGTCAAAAAGAGTTTTAGAGTGGCTCAGAAAGTTTAGCCAAAGTGTCCCAGGCACTCCCAGGTTCGAAAGCCGGGGACTAAATCTACCCCGTACAGTCGGTGGCAAGGGAAGCCAGGCGGAACACAGTACCTTAAGCGGAAAGGATCCTCCAGCGGTGGCAGTTGTTCCAGGCAGTGGCAGCAGGGCTCGACGTCGGTCAGGGGAGAAGAAGTTCTCGCTGAAGAGCAGAAGAGGAGGGTCGTTGCACTGCCCGGGAAGAAACCAGCCGCGGAGTCCTCCGGTTAAAGGGTTGGTACCGACTTTCGCGGTAGGGGGGTAAAGTGTGGTATTCCGGTTGCCGGGGTGCTTGGCACAGGCAAGGCGGCCACGAGATACCTCAAAGAACGGAAAGAAGGCGAAAACTGGTTGTCCCCACCAGTTAAGGGAAGGAGCCACTCCGTTAAGAGTTCTCCTCGGTCGTCGGGAAAAAGTGGTGAGACGGTTCAGCAGGGCTCCACCGGGTGGTGTCGTCGAAGCAGGTCGGCTCAGCTCTTCCCTCGTCGGATTCTTGGTCCTGTGGCGACTTCTGAAGTCCCAGTCCCCAAAGCCCTGCTTTTATGCAGCAAGCCCCCATTCACCCAGCCTAGCTGTCACTCAAACATGCTAAGTGGTGAGCCGGGCGGCTCACCACTTGGGCCAATCAGGACGGAGTGCGACTTGAGTTACCAAGGTAACTCAGTCCAGGGTGCCTAAATCCCCCTCCACCCCTCCTAAGTACCCCAGACAGAGTGGCACCACTTTGGAGGGCTTCTGTGGAGAAGCCCGCCAAAAGTGGAACAAAGGGCTCCACTTTGGGTCAGAGTTACAGAGGCGAACACCAACGCCATTTTAGAATCAAGTTTTGGCAAAAAGTCCCAACCGGGGTTATAAAAAGAAATATATAAACCGGCGGGATGTTTAAGGCTACCGTAAATAAATAATTAAATGTGTTAGCCTAAAACAATGGGAAATCCCATAGGGAAATATTCGCGGTCGAATATAAAAAGTAGTTTCCACTGCCACCAGCCAAAACTCGATCAGGGGGGACGGAGACGTGCCCCCTCGACTAACAGACCCTGGGGCAATCGAATTGCCCCAGCCAGTACGTCCACAATATGATGGTTTGTACTGGTTCTGTTCAGGATTCAAGACTAGCAAAGTCTTTGGTGACTTTACATGCCCTGGGAGACAGTAGTCAGTCCCAGGGTATGGAGTCTATGTTGGGGAGTCCCTAGGACACCCCTGGGTCACGGCACAGAGGGTGCTGTGTAACCCACATCACAAAAATACATGAGGCCCTATGGAGTAAAAGACCCCATAGCCCATTCAACACAAGGTTTAACCAAGATAACACAGTTCAACATGTCCAAGAGTGAGGGTAAAAGAGTCTCACTCTTGGCAGGAGAAAAAAAATAAACTCCAGAAATCCAGCAAAGCTGCTGGGGGACTCACTAGGTAGGGAAATTCAGCCTAAACAGAGAATTCTCCCTAACACTCGCCCCCCCCAGACTAAGGGACAGGAGGATTTAATCCACTCCTGGATGAACCTCATACCTCTAGTCGATGATATACATCCTAGAGAGTCCATCAGCATTTTGATGGTGACACCTTGACCTATGTTCAATGGAGAACTCAAAGGTTTTCTTTTGCAAGCTAACGGACCTACAGACCCTTTGAGGAACATCAGTCTTTTTGTTATAGGGGATCTGGTTGACCAGTCCCTCAGAAGTTGGTACAACTTCTGAACCTATGTTAGGCTTTTTGAAGGGGTCCTTATAAAGGATTCCCTTAGATCTAGAGGGGCCTCCAAGGTTCCTCACCACCTCTCTTGTGGGAGCAGGTTGGGTCTTAGGCCTCTTGGTTGGAGGGGTTGGGGTTAGGCAATGTACCTGCTTCCCCTTCCTCTTAGATCTACCTTTACCTATTTTAGGAGTTTCCCCCCTAATATTAGGATTGGAGTTGGGGTCTTCAGTAGAAGGTCCAACAGTCCGAAGGTTTTTGGCCTTAGACTTTTCTTTTCTGGTTTTCCACCAGCACTGAGAATTACCAGTTCTCTCAGGTCCAGATAGGGGCCTAGTTGGTCTATCCACCTCTTCCTCAGAAGCAGGGGGGGTCAGAGACTCGGAAACTAGGGGAACAAGGGTGGAGCTTGGTTGGGGCTCCCATGTTCCTAGCATACTATCCTGAAATGTGCCTGGGTTAGAGGTCAACTTACTAACACCAGGGCTTGTAGTGGGGTTCTCAGTAGAGGGTCCCACAGGCTTAGAAGGGTCCTTCAAGGTAGCCTGTCTAGCCAATTTGGTTAAGTTCTGCTTCTCCATACTGGGAGGCCTGGGGGTATGTGACACTACTCCTAGAGTTCTTAGGTCATTCCCCAACAGGACCTTCCCAGGTACCTCAGTCTGAACACTGACAGGGATCCTCACTGTCATGTTGTTACACTGAATGAGGGCTGGTAGAATAGGAACCATTTGGGCAGGGCCTCCAGACATTTTAGTGGGACCTTTGGGTGCTTTGGCCACATCCTCAGGTTGAAAGAAGCTTTCATCCACTACTGTTCTGCTGGCCCCAGTGTCTCTCCTGGCAGGAGTATCCTGGCCATTGACAAGAACACTGTCCACATAATACACCTTAGAGTTAACAGGTAGGGAGTTATACACAACCCTATTCTGGGGACTAACCAGACCCATAGGCTCTAAGTTTACAGTTGCTTGAAGACCCAAGGGTTCTTCAGCAAAGAGTTCAAAGTGGGCACTAGCCATCTGTACTTCATCCTCAGGAGTGAAGGCTAAGGAGACTGTGCTGATCCCTGCAGGTTTACCCTTGCACTTGGGATCTCCTTTGATATGGTCAGTACCCTGACAGACATAGCATTGTCCAAATGCTCTCTGGAAGGGTGGCTTGTTCTGACCTCCTTCTGGCTTGTGGCCAGAAGGTACAGTAGCCTGACTAGGTTTCCCATGTGGCTTACCCTGGTTATTTTGTGGGTTGGGGCCCTCGTTGGGATAGGAATTATTAGAATTCTCTTTGGAGTCTTTTTTAGGCTGTTTCTCCCCATCCTTCTTCTGAGTTACCCCAGAATCCTTGTGAGTGGCCCTGTTGGCAACCCACAAGTCAGCAGCCTTAGCTAGTTTCCGGGAATCCAATTCCCTGGAATCAGCCAAGTGTTGTCTGAGCTCAGGAGAGCAGGCATCATAAATAGTCTCCAACATAAACAAATTCTTCATACCTTCATAAGTGTTCACCTTGTAACCCTTAATCCATCCCTCTAAGTTTTTCAAACATTCATTCACCCAGGTAGCCCAAGGGGTACCATCATGCTTTTTGAGGCTCCTAAACCTCTTAAGATACTGGGAAGGGGTCTTCCCAAACCTAGCTATCAAAGCTAGTTTCACACATTCATAGTCCTTCCTATCCTCCTCCCCCATCTCCATTACCACATCAGTTGCAACAGGGGGAAGCCTAGAGAACAACCAGGTGAGTAAGTCATTTCCTGTGATGTTCTGGAGCCCATGATTATATTCAAACAGAGACAACCAATCCAACACATCCAACTTAGGCTCATACATACCAACCAATTCTTTAGGCATCCGGGGTCTTTTAGGACTGGAACTTCTAGAGGAGCCAGAGAGAGAAACATTCTCAACAGATAATTTCTTCATTTCTAAGTCATACTTGAGCTCCATTTCCCTTAGCCTTAGTTCTTTGTCAGTTTGAGCATTAAGTTTCTTATACTCCAATTCTAGCTTCATTTTCTCCAGTTCAAAGTACTGAGGACTAAATGTGGGACCTGGTAAAGGTCCAGTAGGTACAGCAGGTAGAGCAGGCAGAGGCCTAGGGGGGACAGTTACAACAGCCTCACCCTCCTCTTCTGACTCTTCCTCAGAATCATCAACATTTTGCTCCATGTTAACTTCAACACTGTCATCTACAGTTGCTGGAGTGGTAGGTTCCTCTGAACCATCACCCAGACTTTGGTTAGCTAACAATCTTTCAATCAGCTCCATTTTCTTGCCCTTAGTCAGGAGATCCTTATGTTTACAGAGCACTCTTAAACAATCAGCAGTTTTGGCTGCAAGGGACTCTTGACTATAGCTTTCTATAACTGACATGTTAGAGGTTTTACTTTTTCAGTGCTAAGCTTTGTGGTTAGTTGCACTAAGGTATCTAAAGCACAATAAAGTGTATACTCAATACAAATCCCACCGCTGTACACCAGTGTTAGGCAGAAACCTGTGCAGTTCCCTTGGGGAACACTGCAAAAGATTTAAGACTACAGGTAGAGCAGTAAACCCCTTTGGTAGCAGTCTGTACCACCCAGATTTACCTGGTAGCTGTGGCTGAGCAGTCAGACTCCCCTCAAGAAGAGTTAGGCAGTATGCAAAGTATACACAATATGTACCAAAACACAATAGCACAAGCAAACACTGACCAGAGCTTGGTTTCAAAAGAATATTGTTATTTATTTAAAAACACACATAAGTAAAAACACTCTAGCAACGAATATGGTAAAAACACTTCAACACAGTTATAATGAAAGTAAATTCAATCCTTTCTCCTATCTAGACAACTCTAGGTTAACACCACTTAATTAAAACAGAGGTGAGTGCTTAACGTTAGATGACACTCTAGTAGTTTCCAAGAAAGGGAGAGAAAAAGCAGAAATAGGTTAAACACACCACTCTAAGGTCCAGAACACTTGCAATAGGCTTAAAGAAGCACAAAGTCACAGGTGAGCAAAAGTCACTAGGCAGGGCCCACTCTTAGAGTAGCCGGAGCGAAAAGGTGCCCAAGATCACACTGTTAGTTAGAGATTCAAGTCTTGCAAAGAGTCAAAAAGAGTTTTAGAGTGGCTCAGAAAGTTTAGCCAAAGTGTCCCAGGCACTCCCAGGTTCGAAAGCCGGGGACTAAATCTACCCCGTACAGTCGGTGGCAAGGGAAGCCAGGCGGAACACAGTACCTTAAGCGGAAAGGATCCTCCAGCGGTGGCAGTTGTTCCAGGCAGTGGCAGCAGGGCTCGACGTCGGTCAGGGGAGAAGAAGTTCTCGCTGAAGAGCAGAAGAGGAGGGTCGTTGCACTGCCCGGGAAGAAACCAGCCGCGGAGTCCTCCGGTTAAAGGGTTGGTACCGACTTTCGCGGTAGGGGGGTAAAGTGTGGTATTCCGGTTGCCGGGGTGCTTGGCACAGGCAAGGCGGCCACGAGATACCTCAAAGAACGGAAAGAAGGCGAAAACTGGTTGTCCCCACCAGTTAAGGGAAGGAGCCACTCCGTTAAGAGTTCTCCTCGGTCGTCGGGAAAAAGTGGTGAGACGGTTCAGCAGGGCTCCACCGGGTGGTGTCGTCGAAGCAGGTCGGCTCAGCTCTTCCCTCGTCGGATTCTTGGTCCTGTGGCGACTTCTGAAGTCCCAGTCCCCAAAGCCCTGCTTTTATGCAGCAAGCCCCCATTCACCCAGCCTAGCTGTCACTCAAACATGCTAAGTGGTGAGCCGGGCGGCTCACCACTTGGGCCAATCAGGACGGAGTGCGACTTGAGTTACCAAGGTAACTCAGTCCAGGGTGCCTAAATCCCCCTCCACCCCTCCTAAGTACCCCAGACAGAGTGGCACCACTTTGGAGGGCTTCTGTGGAGAAGCCCGCCAAAAGTGGAACAAAGGGCTCCACTTTGGGTCAGAGTTACAGAGGCGAACACCAACGCCATTTTAGAATCAAGTTTTGGCAAAAAGTCCCAACCGGGGTTATAAAAAGAAATATATAAACCGGCGGGATGTTTAAGGCTACCGTAAATAAATAATTAAATGTGTTAGCCTAAAACAATGGGAAATCCCATAGGGAAATATTCGCGGTCGAATATAAAAAGTAGTTTCCACTGCCACCAGCCAAAACTCGATCAGGGGGGACGGAGACGTGCCCCCTCGACTAACAGACCCTGGGGCAATCGAATTGCCCCAGCCAGTACGTCCACAATATGATGGTTTGTACTGGTTCTGTTCAGGATTCAAGACTAGCAAAGTCTTTGGTGACTTTACATGCCCTGGGAGACAGTAGTCAGTCCCAGGGTATGGAGTCTATGTTGGGGAGTCCCTAGGACACCCCTGGGTCACGGCACAGAGGGTGCTGTGTAACCCACATCACAAAAATACATGAGGCCCTATGGAGTAAAAGACCCCATAGCCCATTCAACACAAGGTTTAACCAAGATAACACAGTTCAACATGTCCAAGAGTGAGGGTAAAAGAGTCTCACTCTTGGCAGGAGAAAAAAAATAAACTCCAGAAATCCAGCAAAGCTGCTGGGGGACTCACTAGGTAGGGAAATTCAGCCTAAACAGAGAATTCTCCCTAACAGCCTCCATCATGGCACATCTGGCAGCTATTTCCCGCTACACCAGGTCACCAGGAAGGTCTTGGCTTTGATCCCATTGACTCATCAAGGAGTTTCTTAAAGGACTTTTCAGATCTTTCCCGCCAGCGAAGACTCCAGCCCCGGCATGGGAACTCAACATGGTTCTGACGAGGCTCATGGGTGTCCCCTTTGAGCCTCTGCATCAGGCTACGCTAAAGTTCCTCTCGTGGAAGACTGGTTTCCTAGTGGCCATCATCTCTGCCAGGAGGGTAGGCGAGATCCAGGCCCTATCCTGTAAACATCCATACCTGACTTTCCACAAATCGAGGATGGTGCTACATAGGCACCCCTTCTTCATGGCGAATGTTCAGTCAGAATTCCACCTTAACGAGCCTTCAGTGTTACCTGTTTTTCTTCCAAAACCTTTGTCGCTGGCGGAAAGGGCCTTCCATTCGCTGGCCGTTGCCCTGAAGTTCTACGTCACAAGCAGAGTTTTCGGAAGACTTCACAGCTGTTCATGAACTTTGGTCCTGTGAACTATGGGAATGCCTTGTCCAAGTCTTCCATTTCAAGTCTTCCATTCGGCTGCATCACGCACTGTCATTGGTTGGATAACCGACTGCTGCCCGGATGTCGAAGAGCCCACTCCACCAGAGCGATCTCTGCGATGACAGCGTTCCTGTCTGGTGTGCCCCTGCTCGACATCTGCAGGACTGCTACACGGAGGTCCACTCACACCTTCACAAAACCCTACTGCGTCGACCACTCACATCTTCATGAAATTCTACTGCGTCTACAGGGATTCCAGGGAAGTGTCCAGAGTCGACCAAGCAGTGCTACGCAACCTGTTTGCTTGAGGGGAGTCTGTTCCGGGGCTACGTGTAATTGCTTCTGTTGAGCCTTGCTACCTCCCGTGGTTGTGTAATGTTGTACTGCTGTGTATTCGTTATTCTTGAGCATGTGAATCCATGGAAGACCCCATGCTGGAGAAGGAACAAGTTACTTACTTGTAACTTTTGTTCTCCAGCATGGGTCTGCCATGGATTCACATGCAAACCCTTCATTCAACCCCTCTGCGGCTCTTCTTGGTCATACTGCCACTTTACATGCTTACCAAATCTGAAGATGGCTGCCTGAGGATGGGCTTAAAGAGAGAACTATCATTGGATGGGGGCAGTATGATCCTGTGGACAATGATTGCTTTAGTAGAAATAGAGTTTGTAAGTAAAACTGGTTTTTCTTTTACTGAGGATTCCCAGCCTGACAGGAAATACTCATGAGCATGTGAATCCATGCCAGACACATGCTGGAGAACAATAGTTACAGGGAAGTAACTTGTTCCTTGTATATCACTATATTTAAAGGTAGTGGTGAAAGTAATGTAGATCCGAAAAGTCATTGTTTGCTCCTTAGTCGCTACAAGGTTAGTGATCTCCGCTGGGGTGGGTGATGTTTACTTGTATATTGTTGCGATATTCACAAAACAGTTTGAGCACCACAGTAGCATTGGCATTTGGAGTTGCACAGGATTTGAGGTGGTGGGGAGGTGGGGACAAAGGTGAGCATACATTTGTAACAATATTTCTTTGTGGTTCCTGCCAGCTTAGTGACCGTTGCAAGTAAGAATTTTATAGAGGGCTAGGTTCGAGGAACTCCACTCGACTTGTAGCTTAGATGTCTGCCTTTGTGTGTAGCCAAAGTCTGTCGGTTGTCAGTTCTGTGTGGAGTCCCACTGCAGGACCTGCCCAACTTGTCAGTTGTCTGAGTCATCGCCCCACTGCAACCATTGCCAGTGGTTGACACACCGTTTGAGAGGGTGGGCATCAACATCGTTGGTCCCCTTGACCCTCCCATGTCAGGTGGACATCGGTTCATCCTAGTCTTGGTAGATCATGCCATCAGGTACCCTGAGGCTATACCCCTTCGGACGGTTACGGCCAAGGTGGTTGCCAGGGCTCTCCTGGGCATTTTCACCCGTGTTGGATTCCCTAAGGAGGATGTCTCTGATAGAGGATCCAACTTCATGTCAAGTTACATGAAAACCATGTGGAAAGAATGCGGAGTAACTTACAAATTCTCCACCTCTTACCACCCCAGACCAACGGTTTGGTTGAGAGATTTAACAAAACTCATGTGGGACTTCTGGCAGTGCAGCTCTCTATTTTGGTTTGGTGAACAGACCCATAGGATACCCTTATGGCACCCATGGGTAGGGGTGCAACCCTGTGCCCCTAGTGTATGTTTTTGGGCACCTGTGTGTGACCCACAGAGCAGGGTACGTGCTGGTGGCAGCTCTGTGCTGAAATGCCTGGTGCCCTGAGCGTCCTCCATTTTGGGATGCCCAGGCCCTGTCATTTGGACTCAGTAGATTCCGGATGGAGACAAAATGGCCCCCATGGCCTCTTGTCTTCCATCCCCTGTTACCTTGATCTTCCCGAAGTCCCGGGAAGCCCTGCCTCTGTCCCTTCCCCCTATATATGGCAGTGTGGGGAAGTGCCAACCAGACTGGCTGGAGCCTTCTCAACGACCGTATGTTGTGGGTATGCCTGTGGGTGGGACCTGGGTGAATGGAGTGTATGACGAATATGCATTCTATGTTGTGGCTGTCTAGATCCTGGTAGTTGACACAATGGTTGATACATCCCTGCCCGAAACCGGTATGAATGCATGGAGTGTTGAATGGCTTGGTACTTGTCCCAATACACATAACTTGTTGTGAGTGTCTAGGGAGAAGTGAATGGCCTGAATGCCCCGTGTGCCTGATTGGCTGCCGGCCTGCATGAATGACCGTAGTCATGAATGGATGCTTGAGTGTGACCCAGCGGAATGAATGGGAGATCAACAGTATATCTGGGGAGCTCTTACTGCTAGGAGCGTGTTCAGAAGCTGAAGTCCACTACGACGAGTAACTGAAGCTTGATCTTGAAACCCTGCTGGAAGAGAAGAATTGCTGTTGCTCTCCGTCACAATCTGAAAGCTGCTGTGCGCCAAGAACTGACCCAGAGAGGACATGGTAAGGCGCCCTCTTCCCGAGCTACGAGGGACAATCGTGCACAGCAGATCTTTGCCTAAGCCACCTGGTAGACAGAACTTCGACAGGCTGCCGACCCGATACGGGGATTACTGCGGAACAGGAAGCGCCCGGACTGTGCACCACCACTGTTGCCGATCGCCGTCGCCAACTGGAGCCGCCGTGCTCCCGTTGCCGAAGAACTTCATTGATCCAAGAACGCTCTCGTCCGCATCATCGCTGCTGTATCCTGCTGGAGAAGACCTGACCGTCGACGCTCCGAGGAGCATCCACCAGTGGGTTTCCTGCCACCCAAAGACCACAGACGCCGACGACTCGACGCCCTTGCTGGGCCACAGTTGTTCATCTCTTTGCGGTCCAGAACTATCGACACCGAGGTGCCCTGCACGCCTCTTCCTGGCAGGACGTTTACGCTTCCCCTTGAACAAGCACCTCTAGGAACGACACGCCCACTTCACCGTCGTAGCTTGACCTGCTCTCCGTCGGACGTTCAACCCGTGACTCCTGCCTTAAAGGGAGGACACTCAAGAAGGGCCATCGATTCCCCGACGCAGAACGCTACAACGCCAAGGTACTTTAGGGTTGCAGAACTATTGGAAACTCTAGTGCCAACAATATATGGACTGGGGTGGGGGCAGGAAGGAGAGGAACAGACAAGCGACTATCGTACTAGGCCCGACAACATTTCTGATAGAGCAAGTGCATAGAATATGGGGGAACTAAGGGCGTAGAGGAGAGAAGACTAGGGAACAGTGAGTGAGGTGAAAAAGAAGCAAAGCTGGCATAATAAAGTGTTGTAGAGCAAACCGATGGAGCGAGCACCGCCAAGATGCAGAGGTCAAAACTGAACACCTTATGTTGCAGAGTCCAGCAAGTGCAAGCCAAGATTCAAAGGCGTTGATTGGCACAACAAGATTCAGGGCTACCATGATTGTGTGATGTTACAAAGAAGTCCAGCATGAGAACGACGAGAATCCAGATGGGTGAAGCAACATTAGTAAAAAAATCAATTCAAAGCAACAGTAACAAGGCGGTGATGGTACCACCATAATGTGGCAATCAGACTCTGACTGCGGGCAATTAAATGAAATTATATTTTATTTCTGATGCTTGTTAATCTGCTTAGAATGAGGTGAGCATGAGGTGCATATGGTTCGGCATCCAGTGGTAACCGCATAGTATTGCATCTTGTCGTTCGGGAACCGAAAGGGGACGTCTGCTTAGGCGTGTCTGTAACACTATCCATATTGTGACGTGTAGTGTAGCCAAAATCCCTCACGGGCCGAGGTCCCTCAGATTTTTTTTTTTCCACCCAGATAACTGGTCGCCCCATTGTGGAGCTCTTCATAAGAGACATTGTTTATCCTTGTTTACCGATTTTGTCGGTTATTTCCCCTAAAGTCACTTTGACGGTGCTCCAGATACTATGACCAAGACTGAAGGAACTTTTGACGATGGTGGACCTCAACACCTAAGATCCGGCAGCAGAGTCGTCCGCATGGCCGGGCCCTCTGGCCAGCCTACACAGTAGGGAGAGTCGGGTCGGGGTGGTCATGTCTTTCGCTATGTCTCCTCTTTCCCACTCTTTACCCTCTAGTCTGGTTGTCATTTTCATTACCTTTCGCTATGGAAAGAACACCATTTAGGTTCTGCCCCGCTTGCAGGGTCAGATACCCGTGGAAGGACAAGCACGATAAGTGCAATAATTGTCTACCTCTTGACTACGATGAAGCGCTTTGTGCGGCCTGTATACTCCGTCGACCTAACACACTTGGAGAGCCCGTTAAGCGGTGGGCCCCCTACGGCATGTCGCGGGCTGGATCTTCTTCCTCCCCTGCCACACCCGCCGAAAGTGACGGGGGCACTAGTGATGACCAAGCATCCGTATCGGATGCTATCGACCTTACGACGGACACTTCTAGGTCCGCCAGGCCCGTCCACGACCCCTCTATGCCTGACGTATGTCACGCTATGGGGACAACACCCACGACAGGGGTGTACAAAAGACCCACACAACCCCTTCCCCAGTTCCGATGAAACGGGTGAAAGCGCCAACAGAATCCTCTGTTTCTTGAAGATCAACAGCCTTCCCCGCATCCGCAGCAGCGGCATGCGACTGGGCCTTCCAAAATTAAGGGTGCTACCTCAAACACATTTGGCCAGGGAAGCGCGCTCAGCTGACGCTCCGACGGCCCCTAAGGCCCCGGTAGGCGAAAAACCTACCGCTAGGCCTCCAAGTCGTACGCCCCGATTCGCCAGACATCGCTGAAAGCATTGCAAGTATTACTTCGGCAGTGAGGCTGATGCCTAAGGAGTCGACGAAGCGCAAGGAGCGTGCCGCGGACACGTCTAAAGATGCGCCATAGCACCCTGATGTTTGCGAAGGCTACGAAGACAGTCCGAAGCCTTTGTCTAGCACTATTAGTAATACATGTCGGCGGCAAAGGTAAGAAAATAAAGATTTTCCACCTTTTTGCACCTTCTGGTTCGTCTAAATGGACCAGGGACAAATTTGCTTAAACGGCACGCCTGGCTCCGAAACTCTGGTTTCAAGCCGGAGACCCAAACAGCTCTTATTAACAAACCTATAAAAAGAATCTAATCTCTTTAGTAAAGCAGTCGCCGATGCTCTGGAGACTGCCAAAAAAGAGCACAAGACTCTTAAGTCCCTGCAAGAAATCACACAAAAACCCTCCAGCGAGAGGGGAAGCAGCACCCGCCGGTCCTTTCGAGGCTTATCACGTTCCACTCAAAACACGTACAACACGGGAAACAACTGGAACTCCGGACAAGCGTACAGCTCCCCCGCCCACTATCCACCTAGGGGTCAGCGATGCGGGAAAGGCAGAGGCCCATACTCCAGGGGTACCACAGCCTCTGGTCAGAAATGACCTACGGATCCAGGTTCCCTCCCATGTCACCCCGGTCGGGTGGCGAGTAACATCTTTCCTTTCGGCATGGGAGGGGATTACATCAGACCAGTGGGTTCTAAAAACAGTCGCCCGTCGGGTACTGTGTGGAATTCGCCCGACCACCACAGTTCAGACCGCCCAAGACAAGACGCCTGACGCCAGACCATCTGCGAATCCTGAAACAAGAGGTGGAAGCAATTCTGGAAAAGGACGCCATAGAAGCCGTCGCTATTCTTCAGGTAAACGAGGGTATTGATTCAGTGTACTTCCTTATAACAAAAAGGACCTCACCATGCGCCCTGTACTAGACTTGCGCCCAGCAAACAAATTTGTCAAACCTCAAAGGTTTCGTATGGTAACTCTGCATGAAGTAATCCCGCTGTTGAAACAGGGGGATTACATGGCAACATTGGACATGAACGATGCATACTCTCATATTTATGTTACCAGCGCACAGAAAATATGTAAGGTTCATGATAGATGTTAGGAAGAATTCTCTCACAAGGCTAATTTCACAAACCTAGTGAGTCCCCCAGCAGCTTTGCTGGATTTTTTGGGTTTTCTTTTTTTCTCCTGCTAAGAGTGACTCTTTTCCTCCCACCCTTAGGCATGATTTGAGGTATGTCTTTGACTTTGTATGTGCTTATGGGCTACGGGGTCTTTTACTCCATAGGGTATCATCTGTTTTTCATGTGTGTTACACAGCACCCTCAGTGCAGTAACACAGGGGTGTCATAGTGACCCCCAAACATAGACTCCATACCCTGGGACTGACTACTGTCTCCCAGGGCATGTAAAGTCACCATTGACTTTACTAGTCCAAAATTGTGAACAGAACCAGTACAAACCATCAAATTGTGGAAGTACTGGAAGGGGTTCATTCGATTGCCCCTGGGTCTGTTTTCAAGGGGGCACTGTCCAGTCCCCCCTTGTCGTGTTTCTCCTAGTGGCAGTGGTTACACTGCAAAATAACAAAAATATTTCCTATTGGATTTTCCCATTGATTTTAAACGCACCACTTTTTGGTGCAATGTTAAAGATACCGCTGGTTTATTTATTTAATATTAAATCAACGGTTGGGTCTTTTTGCCAGAACTCTTTTCTAAAATGGCGTTCGTGTCCGTCTCTGTAACTCCAACCAAGGTCGGGCCCTTTGTTCCACTTTTTGGCGGGCTTCTCCACAGAAGCCCTTCAAATGGTGCCACTCTGTCTGGGTTCCACAGGATGTGTGGGGAGGGGAATTGGCACCCTGGACTGCATTGCCTTAGCAACCCAAGTCGTACTCTATTCTGATTGGCCCAGTGGTTAGCCGCCCGGCTCACCACTTAGCATGTTTGAGTGACAGCTAGGCTGTTGAATGGGGGTTTTTCTTCATAAAAGCAGGCTTTTGGGACTGGAACTTCAGAAGTCGCCACAAGACCTAAGAATCCGAAGAGGGAAGAAGCTGAGCAATCTGCAATGACGACACCACCGGTGGAGCCCTGCTGCAACGAACTCGCCACTTTCCCAACGACAAGAGAAGATCTTCTGCTGGACGAGTCTTCTTCCTTTGAGCTGGTGGGATCAACCAGTTCTCCCCTTTCGCCTTCCAAAGACGTCTCTTGGTCGAATCGCCCTGCCAAGCACCCCGGCGGCCGGATAGCCAAGCTTCACCACTTTGACCGCGAATAAAAGGAACGCACCTTTTAACTGACGAACTCTGTGGCTGGTTTCATCCCTGTGCAGTGCTAAAGGTGACCCTTAAATCCTTGGCTTTCCAACTGGGTTGGCCCCAGACCTTCTAACTTTTTACTTCTTGAATCAACCTCTTTTGAACATTCTGCAAAGACTTTTAGTGCATTTTAAACTGTGTGATCTTGGGCATATTTTGCTTTGCTCCATTTAAAGTGGGCCTGGCCTATGAACTTTGGCTCTACAGTGTATACTAACTTTACTCCCTTGCTTTGAACTTCTTAAAGTGTTGGGAACTGTTTTATTTCTATGCCCTGCCTTTTTCTCTCCCTTTAACTTAACTATTGGAGTGCCATCTAGGTTACGCGCTCACATCTGTTTTAACAAATAGTGGTGTTTTAACTCTGACTTGTCTAATAGTTATCAAGGGAGGTGTTTATACTTTACCTGACTGTGTTTTAACTTTCTTTTGATTTAGAGTGCTAGTGTATTGCCTAAAGAGTGTATTAAATAAATAATTATATTCTTTTGATACAAAGCTCTGGTCAGTATTTGTTTCCTCTACTGTGTTTTTAGCCCTATTGTGTATACTCTATATAGTGCCCTACTCTTCTTGAGAGAAGTCTGACTTCTCAGCCACAGCCATCAGGTAAACCTGGGTGGTGAAGACTGCTACCAATTGGGTTTACTGCTTACTCCTGTAGTCTTAATCTTCTTGCAGTGTTCCCCAAGGGAACTGCACAGGATTCTGCCTAACATTAGAGGACAAACACTTTCAGTTCAAAGTACTCCTCTTCGGCATTGCCCTGGCACCAAGGGTGTTTACTAAGGTCCTGGCAGTGGTAGCAGCACACCTACGCAGACTATCCGTCCCTGTCAACCCTTACCACGATGACTGGCTCGTAACAGGGGGGGCTCTTAAGAGACATGCCTAGGAAATAATCAGAAGACAATAGACCTCCTATTCAGTCTGGGATTCTCCATTAATGAGAAAAAATCCAGCTTAGACCCCAGTCAAGGCAAGTAATTCCTAAGGGCTCTGATTCAGACAAAGGAGGGTCTCGTCTTCCCCTCCAACGAGAGGGTTCAGGACATGCTCTCTCAGATCCCTCTATATGTAGCTAGTCTGGAAGTGATGGTACGCAAGCCAATGTGCTTGCTAGGTATGATGGCGTCATGCATTTACTTAGTTCCCCACGCGCGGCTGCGCATGTGTCCCATGCATAAGTGGCTCAACAGCCAGTGGTGTCAGGCCAGCGGACAATGGGAAAATCTGGTAGTTGTCTCTCCTGCCCTCGTTCTCTCTGCAGTGGTGGTCGAAGGAAAACCTCCTGAAGGGGGAAGACCTTCACCACCCCTGCATTGGAAGCCACTATCACGACAGACGCATCTCTCACAAGGCGGGGGGCTCACCTGCTTCAGCAGACTGCGCATGGAGTTTGGTCCCCACAAGTAACATCCAACCATATAAATCTGTTAAGAGCTATTAGCAGTATTCAAAGCACTAAAGGCCTTTCAGACACAGCTACAGGGGAAGACAGTCCTGATCCTGACAGACAGCACCACACATGTATTACCTAAACAAACAGGGGGCCACACACTCTCCAGGGCTATCCAAGCTGTCCCATAACATTTGGATGTGGGCTCTCAAACACAAGATGTTCCTACTGTCCCAACACGTTCCAGGAGAACTAAATCTTCTAGTGCACATGCTCAGCAGAGATTTCCCACTGCCTGTAGAATACGAATGCCGGCTGCACGAAGACATCGTCTCCAACGTCTTCTCAAAATGGGGCTTCCCAGAGATCGACCTGTTTGCAAATCAGGGGAACGCCCAATGCCAAGACTACGTCTCCAGTTACCCCCAGAACCCCTCCTAGGGGAACGGACTCTGGATAACATAGTCAGGGAAATTTGTCTATGCTTTTCCCTCCCCCGACTCCCCTACTCAACAAGATAGTGCACAAGATGCACCAGGAACCAGTTACCATGATTCTGGTGGCTCCCATGTGGGCCTGCCAACCCTGGTTCGCTCATCTAATGGAAACGTCCCTCTCCCCCCTTGTGAGACTACCCTGCCCGTACACCATATTGTCTCAGGACGGAGGAGAGACACTACACCCATGTCCGCGAACTCTGAACTTACTGGCCTGGCTCCTGAGGTCATAGTTTGGACACCTTCAACTTCCTCAGAGATGCATGGACCTACTCATGGAGGCTAGAAAACCTAACACTCTTTATTCCTATTTCTGTAAGTGGAAACGATTTGTCATCTGGTGTAAAACCAAGGGCGTCAATCCCATTGACTTCTCGCCTACCCACATTGTGTTGTACCTAACTCATTTGTTAGACTCAGGTTTGGTTTCTAATTCCCTAAAAGTTCAACTAGCTGCTCTATCAGCCTACACTACGACACAACAGAAAGTGTTGTGGTGGTAAATACCTGTTATTAAGGCTTTCATGGAAGGGGTTAAGAGAATTCACCTTCCATTTCTAACCCAGCTCCCGGATGGGATCTAAATGTGGGTTTCACCAGACTTGTGTGGTTTCTCTTTGAACCAATGCATAAAGCAAGTCAAAAAGACCTTACTTTTAAGACGGCCCTCCTAGTGGCCACCACTTCTATTAGAAGGGTTAGCGAACTACAGGCCCTTTTAGTTCTAGACCCTTTTGTTACAGTCCACAGGGATAAGGTGGTTCTGTGCACTCATTCCAGATTTGCCCCTAAATTCATTTCAAATTTCCTTGTGAACCAATCAATCGAACTACCCACTTTCTTCCAGAATCCCACTAGCATGGCCGAAAGAAGCCTACACACACTAGATGTGCGCATGGCAGTCATGTTTTACCTGGAAAGAACGAAACCACTGAGGAAGATAAACCAGTTTTTCGTTTCAGTGGCAGCTGATAGAGAAGGTGATCCTGTCTCTAAATCGGCTATCCCAAGGTGGATTGTCAAGTGCATCACACTGTTATCCTCTTGCTTAGAGAGAACTGCCCTTCAAACCTAGAGCACACTCTACTCGAGTTTCCATAGTATTCATTGTAAATGTTACCCTCGAGTCCATTTGCAAAGCGGCAACCTGGAGTTTTGTAAACACCTTTACCAAACACTATCGCCTAGACACTCATTCTATATCTGATTCTCAGGTGGGACAAGCAGTATCTTTTCACTACTGTTCCTTCTCACCACCCACCTCCAACTCCGGGTACTTCTTACTACTCTATGCACCGCATGTGATTCTAAGCAGATTAACAAGCATCAGAAGACCTGCATTACTCACCGTAATAGCATTTCTGATGATTTTATCTGCTTAGATTAACATGCACCCACCCTTCCTCCCCGCTCGGATGGAAGGAATATAGACGTCTTACTACTTTATCTCTTTATGTACTCACTCACAATAGCCTTGAGCTCCCTCATGGCAGAAAAAATACAGTTGGAGGGACCTCGGTGCGTGAGCGTTTTTGGGTACACTACACGTCACGATGGGGATAGTGTTAGACCTATGCCGACGTCCCTTTTCGGTTCCCGAAAGACGAGATGCAATACTCTGCGATTACCACTGGATGTCGGACCATATGCACAGCATGTGAATCTAAGCAGATACAATCATGAGAAATGCTATTACGGTGAGTAATGCATGTCTTATATCGCGCTCATACACAAATGTTTCAGAGCATGAAAGAGGGCGAGATTGTTGAAGCAGAGGAGGCATTGCAAGTGAGGGATGCCTTGAGAGGGGAGATGGCTAAATACAGGATTCAGGCATACCGACACATACATACACTGGGGGACACCAAATACAGCGTTATGCCCAGCGGCGTCCCGGTAGCTGACAGGAAGTAGACAGGGTCCTTCGTTGCCGCCATGTGGAGCTCGAAGCCAACAGTTGCATGGGGTGGCACCAGGAGCAAAGAGCAGCGGCCCACAGCTTCCAAGGCAGCTCTTTTCTGGTCTCCGTCCCTTAGATCCCCCGTTGAGATACATGTGTACAAACAATGAACAGCATACACTCCACCAATCCACAAGAGACGACCTGTGTCCATGCAGGACGACCCATCTACGCTCCCATAACAAGTGAAGTCGGTCAGTGATTGGCTGAGGCTGGATCAATCTGAACTGTTCAACTGGATACTCTTGACTTTATACATTCTAGGAGGAAGACTGAGCAGACAGGAGCTCAAGATACTACTGGGATTATTAAGCTGAGAAACCAAAGGAGAAACAGGGTAAAGTCTGATTGAAGTTGGCCCTATCTCAAAACTAGACCAAGATCAAAAAGAGCTACTGGTGAAGAAACCTAGTAGACTTTGTAAAAGGTTAAACTACTGAAGTGAAAGTCTCTCTATTCTCTCTAATTCAAATTTGGGTGTGTTTCTGAAAGTCAAATTTGGGTTTGTGCTTGTTAATTCAAATTTCGTTGCATTTATGATGGTCAGTTTTGGGTGTGTTCTTGTAATTCAAATGTGGGTTTGTTTTTCACGTTACTTCGGCCCCAATTGTAACTTGCTAGCCCAATGTCTTTTCCATACCTCTTGTTGCAAAATTCTTCTACTGCCTCCTATCACGACCTGCTCATGACGTTATCTGTTTCTCCTATCTATTCCAACTGCTTCTCTATCAACTATCCTTCCCTTCTCACTGTCTGCTAAAAAGAAATTTAAAAAGGATATATTGGCTTCCAGCCCAGGTCTCCCCATCGCTGATCGCTGCCAACTATTCCAGCCCCTCTGTCAGACAAACCCTCACTGACAACGTCTTTTTTTTTTTTGTTCCTTCACCAGGTCTCTGGACCCCTCATATGATCTCTGTGCTCTGTCCTGTCTCCTCCTCTCCCATTAATGCTGGTACCCGCTGGGTAGTCCTCATGGTTTTCTTTGACTCTTCCAGAGTCGTCTTTAATGTCTACCCTAACGGCACTGTCATGGTGCAAGGACCTCAGACCAATCTGTTCCTCTTTTTATAGGGCGGGTCTCTCGCCTTATTAACTTTCTATCATCTCCTGCAGCCCCCTACTCTCCGCTCTTGGCTACCTTGCCTCCCTTTCCTTCCTCCTCTTCCCCATCTCAAGCTCCCTTCACACCTCTGCAAGGCGTACCTCTGATTTGTACTCCTCCCTGGAAGGTCTTTAAGGCTGGTAACCTTCATCTTTCCACTCTCAACTCTCGCTCGGCTGTTACATTCCTCTGACATCTGCCACCTCCTAGAAGAACTTGACCTTGATGTCCTCGGTCTTACTGAGACATGGTTCACGGCCAGCTCTGTTACAAGTTTTGACACACTCCTCCCTGATGGCTACAAGATCCTCTCCGCCCCAAGATCCAACCGGCCTGGCAGAGGGTGTAGCTCTGATCTTCCCTGAATGGATTCCTGCCTCTATCATCCCCACTCAGACTTGCTCCTCTATTGAATGCCTTGTCTGCAGGCTCTCTCTTCTAGCCACTCTTACTGTTGCTACTCTCTGCTGGCCCCTTGCTCAAATCACATCTTTTTTCTGTGAGTGGGCAGACCTCTCCTCCTCCTCCCCCCCCCCCCTTGCATCAACCACTCGACTCCTCCTCCTGGGTGACATTAACATCCATCTTGATTCCCCTGTTCCTCATCAGTGCTCTTTCGCAACCTATGTGACTCACTCTCCCTCTCTACCCTCCCCTCTGGCCCGACTCGCTCTGCTGGGCACACACTTGATATCTTGATCTACTCTGGCCTCCCCCTCTCCACGCCTTTCTCCTGGAGTGATCACTGCCTCCTCTGCTCTCATCTTTCCATCTCTTCCCCTCAAGCCAAGCCTACCCCAAGATTGCCACCCACCTTCTCGGACCTCATGCCCATGAAGCGTGTCAGTCGAGGCTTTCGCTGCCACCTTCTCTCCACCCCAGGCTGACTCACACCCTGACACAGCCCTGTCCCTGCTCTACTCCTCTATTTCTGCTACACTTGATGCTCTTGCCCACGTCATGAGGATCTGTTTGCAGTCCAAAGCCAACTGAAATTCTTGGTATGACTCTGACCTAGCTTCACCTAAACGTAAGTGTAGGGCTGCTGAGAGGAAATGGAGGGCTTCTTGTGCATCCTCTGACAAACTGGCCTACCGGCTGCTCCAAAGACAATACCGATTCGCTGTCTGCATCAAGAGGAGAGTCCACATTCAAGTCTGCGTCTCTCCGGCATCTAACAACTCGGCCGAACTCTTTAAAATCTGCAGGGAGCTGGCCAACCCTGCTGCAGTCTCCATGCCTCCTCTCGCCTCCTAAGCTCTTTGCAATGCTCTTGCCTCTCACTTTATTTCTAAAACCCAGGACATCTTGTCCTCCCTCTCGTCCTCCTCCCCATCTCTCTCCCCTTCTTCTGAGTTTGCCAACCCTTCCTCAGCTACCGCACCCCCCGCCCCCCCTTCTCTGTCTCTCTCCTCCTTTCTCCACTGATGAGGTCGCTAGACAAGTCCGATCTATGAAAGCCTCATCAAAACAGGTACTGTTCCTCTAAAACCATTAAGGACCACATTGATACCCTTGCTCCGGCCCTTGTCGATTTCTGCAACCTCTCCTTTGCCTCTGGATCTTTCCCCTCCCCCCTGAAGCACTCCCTTGTGCATCCCCTCCTCAAGAAACCCTCAGCTGATTCCTCTTAACCGACTATCTATCGCCCAAATTCAATTCCCGCTTTTGGGGAAGCTCATGGAAAAGCTGGCCATCTCTCAGCTTAACCTTCATTCTGACTCTGTTGGCTTCCTCCATGACCACCAATCTGTCTTTAGAGCTGCCAGAAGCACTGAAACTGCTCTCCTGAACATCTCCAACCTTGACGCTAACATTCCTTCTGTCTTCATCCTACTTGGATCTCTCCTCTGCTTTCGACACGGTCAACCATACCACCCTGCTCAATCATCTCTGTGACAACCTGGGTATCACGATCAGGCTTTGGCCTGGCTGACCTCTTTCCTCTCTGATCGACCCTCCCAGGTAAAACTGGGGTCCTTCCTATCTTCTATCTCCCTCTCTACCTGTGGTGTTCCCCAGGGGTGTAACCTCTTCCCCTGGCTTTTTAACCAATACCTGGCAACTCTCGCCTACTGCATTTCCATCTTCTGCTCAAACTTCCAGTGCTATGCTGATGACACCCAACTCATTTTCAGGCTTCCTTCAGCCACCTCCTCTCCTTCCCTCCTCTCTGATTGCCTAATCGCCAAATTGGTGTGCTGCCAACGATCTTTGTCTAAATGCCAACAAGACTGATATCTTCCTCATTGGTACACCTTCACCATCCTTTCCCCTCACTCTCTGGCCGGCCTCCCTTGGCCCACCTCCTACCCCTACCTGCGAGGCTAAGAACCTCAGGGTCATCTTTGATTCTGCACTTTCCTTCTCCGCTCACATCTGTGACGTCTCTAAAAGGTCTAACTATTTACTGCACCTCCTTAGAGGTACTCTCCTTCCCCCAGAAGCTCACTGTCTCCCAAGCTCTGGTTCTCTCTAGGTTGGACTATTGTAACAGCCTCTATCTAAATCTATCTGCCTGCACTCTGTGCCCTTTACAACTAATCCAGAACAGGGCTGCAAGACTTTTCCTTTGCCTTAAGCCCTGGGATCGTATCTCTACAGCTCTGAAATGCCTTCATTGGCTCCCAGTGGATGCAAGGATTACATTTTAAACCCTCTGTATTGTCCACAAGGCTTTCTGGGGCCTGGGTCCAAAATACCTTCAACTATCCCTCCGTAAATACCTCCCCTTCATTCCTCTACCTCTAACTCCCTCAGGGTCAGTCGTTTTTCAAAGGAACGAGCTGGGGGTAGATCTCTGTCCTCGGCTGGGGCCTCCTTTTGGAACAGCCTCCTGACTACGCTGAAACTGGAGTAGAACCATCTACGGTTTCAGAAACATCTCAAGACCTTCCTCTTCGCTTCTGCCTTTGCCCCTCCTTTCCCCTGCTGATCTGTTTATCTCTCTGCACCGTGCACCTAGCACCCTCTGTTCACTTGGGCCTAGGTTCCTTCTCAACCTGCCATCCTCCTGCGCTGCCTCCGAGCCACCCCTTGCACTGGGGTCTGTATCTGTACCCATACAGTTCCCCTCCCACTTTCTCCTGCACTTATCAGTTTTACCCTATCTGACAAATCTGGCACTTGCCACTTGCTGGCCACACTACCACTGTCCATCGCCTTTACTTATTTATTTTACTTATTTATTCTTTTATCTCCCCTGTTCCGCATTTTCCACCTTATCCCCTCTTCCATGCACTTCCCCCTTTTCCTTCTTCCATGTACTTGCGCGATCTTAATTGTCACTGGGCCTAGTAAGATCTTTTTTATTGTTTCTCCCTTGTTCCCCTCCCTTTGCCCGGTCGCACTCTGAAACACTTGTGTAGGAGCGCGATATAAATAAAACATCATATATCATATCATATATCATAATATCTCATTCTCCAATGGAATGCCCCCATCTTTCATGATTTGCTGACTCCCTTTCTTATTTCTGCTTATTGACATTAATGTGTTTGTTACTAAACTCAAGTTAGTTCTAACTCGGACAAGTGACTCAGCAGCCAAACGATTAGGAGTAGGATGGACTTGTATGTAAGTATGTTAGGCCCAGACAGATACATAATATAATACGCCATGCATAATATATTGCAAAACTGTGTGTGTGTGGGTGTGTATATATATATATATATTTCTGAGGCTTGTGGAATCTGCTTAGATCACATGCTGTGCATAGGCCGACATCTAGTGGAAGCTGCGGAGTATTACAGTTTGTTTTTCGAAAGTCGAAAATGGGCGTCGACACAGGCGTGCCAGTAATACTATCCCTAGTGTGACGTCCACTGTACCCAAGATCCCTCACGCGTGTAGGATCCTCAGATTGTTTTTTTCCGCCATACTGGTCGGAAGCATCTTGCGGAGTTCCCTGGCCTTAGCCATACTTTTGCTGTTATTATAATTTTAATTCTTATTCATTCCCTTCCCCACCCCAACGTCGACCCTCAACCTCGACGACGGCTGGAGAAGTCATCGACCGTCGACTGCTGCACGACGGATCTGGGCCTCGGTAGGCCGCTGGCCTCGGCCCGGGCCTAGTAGGCCGCTGGCCTCGGCCCTTACAAGTAGGGAGAGTGGGGGGTGGTACATACTCTTCACTCTTGATATATAGTTACATTTATATATATTCCTACACTTAGCAGCCCGCTGCCTTAAGGTGCGTATGGAGGGTACCCCTTTTCAATTCTGCCCCAAGTGCAATCGCAAATACCCTTGGGTCGACAGGCACGCCACGTGCAATCTCTGCTTGCCGAGGGATCACCCCGAAGCGAACTGCAGAGCGTGTAGTAGGTTTAAACCTAAGACACTTAAGGACCGTTCGACAAAGCGTTGGGCCCACCACGCCAGGCAGGAGGCCATGGCAGCGGAGGGCGCCTTCAGCGATGGCAGCGACGCCGTACTTTCGGACGGCGAGGGCATTACGGCGTCGAAAGACAGCCGACGAGCGCAGGTCCCCGACCTCGGAAGGTCGTCCGGCAAGGCGGCTATGGGGAAGACCCCCGGCGACGCAAGCGCTACACACCTAACACACACTAAACACACTAAGACCAACCGGACCTCGACGACGTCGACTTCCCGGAAAGAGGCACAAAAAGAACGGTCCGACTCGGTGTCCTCTGGGCGCTCTCGATCGAGATCGCCTCACGACGCAAGGCAATCATCCACTCTTGCCAAGAGTGCCTCGCTACACACACTAACGGAAGTTCGATCGTCGGGAGACGAAGACGACTTCCACCCCCAGGCCGCGCTCCAAGATACCGAGACCGCGGTTAACATCAGTGAGGCCCCACGCCCGAAGCACACAGATACCTTTCCAGACCCTCGACGCCAGGCGTCGAAAGTCTCTGGGGCCCCCAAGGGACAGGGAAAACATTTTTCCACGCACGGAGAAGGGGGGAAACAGCGGAAAGCACAGCCTTCCACCCCTGTAAAGCCTAAGCAGACAAGCAAACACAAGTCTACCCTTGAAAATAAATCACCTGCTAAAGTAATACCCTGTTCCAGGGAATGGTCCAGTGAAGACATAGACAGGGTTATGTCTAGGATGTCTTCCTTGGCTGATTTTTATGATAAGAACCCAGAACACTTTCTTTCATATAACCCTCAAGGGGCCACACCCTCAGGCTCCTCCGATCCTATCCCGCTAAGTAAAAAGCCCCGGGTCGAAAGACCTGAACCCTTCAAGGTTCAGCCTTACTCCACTCCATATTCTACTCCACTCCCCAGTTATCAGGGACAAGTTTTCCCTGAAGAGGACCAGGAGTTTGCAATTATGGAAGAACAAACCGGGACAGATTACTATGCAGAGGATGAGGACCTGGAGGAGGGAGAAGATGAGCAGGAAATTTACAGAGTAGATTCCCCAGTACAAAGCGAAGCCCCAGTTACTGACTCTCCAGTTGATAACCAGCCCCTCCTTAACGAGGTTCTCGCTCGAGCAGCGGAACACTTCCACATCGACACCCACGGTGTACAGGAGGAAAGGGACTTCGCGGAGGAGTTTGTAGGAGAGAGAAGACCGGTCGCTCAGACCATCCCTATCCTCAAATCCATCCAACGAAGAATAGATCCTTCCCTGGTGAATCCTAACCTCACCAGAGCTGTCAACCCCAGAATTGAAAAGATTTTCCGGGCAGCCCAGTCTGACCCTCTGTATATAAAGGGACATCTTAAACCAGATTCCCTAGTGGTGACCAACACTAGAAAGAGGGCTGGCACGCCCTTATCTTCATCAGAAGCTCCTCCCGACAAGGAGAGCAAAAAACTTTACGGGTTTGGCAGAAAGGTAGCCTCAACGTCCGCCTACCAAGCAAGGATTGCGAATTCCACCACCCTGTTGGCTAGTTACAATTGCCATCAATGGGAAGAAGTCGCGGCGCTCATTGCCTCTGCTCCAGAACCGTTAAAGGGCCAGCTGGCTCGGATCTCGGCAGAGGGGAGAGCCGTGTCTGGTTGCATTTTAAAAGCAACTTTCGACGCCGCTGACAACGCAGGGAGATTGATAGCAGAAGGTACTGTTATCAAGAGACATGCGTGGTTACGGCAGTCGGGATTCAAGACAGAAACCCAGGCTTCTTTAATAGACAAGCCAGTGGAACCCGACCTATTGTTTGGGAAAGCGGTCGAAGACGCACTTAAAAATGCCAAAGATGAATATGAGACTCTCAAATCCCTTGGCCAGCTTACCAACAAACCCCCTAACCAGAGGGGGAACAATAATTTTCGTCGCCCACGCGGCCAAAATTCACAAAGAGGCAACTATGCCCAGGGACAAGGTACACAATGGAATAACAACCAGCAGTCTACCCAGAGTTACGGCAGGGGTAACAAGAGAGGTCGTGGAAGAGGCAGAGGCAGCCCCAACAAGGGCGGTGGCACGCCTCCACCAAAACAGTGACGCTCAGTTCAGGGTCCCTTGCCACGCAACCCCAGTAGGGGGACGCATTTCCACCTTCACCCAGGCTTGGGAAGGGATCACCTCAGACAGATGGGTGCTGTCAACAGTATCCGCAGGATATTGTATAGAACTACTGCAGCGTCCCCGGAATCATCCTCCACGACAAAGAGTGCACTCCCTAGAGCATCAAAGGATCCTTCTCGAGGAGATCGCCATTCTGCTAGAAAAGGACGCGATAGAACTCGTCCCAGGACACCAGGTAAACAAGGGTATCTATTCAACTTACTTCCTTGTGCCAAAGAAAGATTTGACAATGCGCCCAGTATTGGACTTACGGCCTGCCAACAAATATGTCAAGCCCCAAAAATTCCGTATGACCACGCTACAAGAGGTAATCCCCCTCCTAAAAAAGGGGGATTACATGGCAACCTTGGATATGAAAGATGCTTATTTTCATATTTCCATGCTCCCAGCGCACAAAAAGTACTTGCGCTTCAAGGTGGACAGTCGCCACTACCAATTCAAGGTACTGCCCTTCGGGATAGCTTCAGCACCAAGGGTATTCACCAAGGTACTGGCGGTGGCGGCTGCACACCTACGCAGGGAAGCAATCCCGGTGTACCCTTATCTGGACGACTGGCTCATAACGGGGGAAACCCCAGGAATTTGCAGGTCAAACATTCAGAGGACTATCGACCTCCTCCACGAATTAGGCTTCTCCATCAACGAGAAAAAGTCAAGTCTGGTGCCAAGCACCTCAAAACAGTTTCTAGGAGCTATCCTAGATACTCAGAAAGGATTGACCTTCCCTTCGGAAGAGAGAATTCGGAATATACTTCTGCAAATTCCGCATTATCAGTCAGGTCAACAGATAACAGTACGCAAAGCTATGCGGTTACTGGGCATGATGGCGTCATGCATTTACCTGGTCCCCCACGCGCGTCTGCGCATGCGTCCCATGCAGGAATGGTTGGCGAAACAGTGGTCTCAGGCAAGTGGTCATTGGGACGATCTAGTGGTCGTTTCGCCAACACTCGTACAGAGCCTACACTGGTGGACAAGAGAGAATCTCGCAAAGGGGAAACCCTTTTACGATCCCGAAGTACAAGCCGTGGTGACTACAGATGCATGCCTGACTGGGTGGGGAGCTCACCATCTCCACCACACAGCTCAGGGTCTCTGGTCTCACTCAGTAGCCAAGAACCACATCAATCTGCTAGAGCTTCTGGCAGTATTCCGAGCGCTAAGGGCGTTCGAGCCCCATCTACTGAACTTGTCGGTGCAGATCAGGACGGACAGCACGACAGCCATGTTCTATCTGAACAAGCAAGGGGGGACTCGTTCGCCAAATCTGTCCAAGCTTGCCCAGAAAATATGGATATGGGCACTCAGACGGAACATCTTCCTGTCATCGCAACATGTTCCAGGGGAGCTCAATTCCCTAGCGGATGCTCTAAGCAGAAACTCCCTCCCAGAAGAACACGAATGGGTCCTTCACAGAGACGTAGTAGAAGATCTCTTCTCTCAGTGGGGTTTCCCCACTATAGACCTATTCGCCACAAGCGAAAACAAACAATGCCCAGGATTTGCATCCAGGTTCCCCCAGCCGGACTCCCAAGGGAATGCCCTGTGGATGAACTGGTCAGGGATGTTTGCGTACGCTTTTCCACCAACTCCTCTCATCAGGAAGGTGGTGTACAAGATGAACAAGGAATCTATGACGCTCATCCTAGTTGCTCCCATGTGGGCGAGACAACCATGGTTTCCACACCTACGCAGGATGGCGGTGTGCGAACCCATCAGACTCCCAGCCTGGTACAACCTACTGTCCCAGCAACAGGGTCAAACAGTGCATCAGGAACCCAACTCTATGAACCTAGCAGCATGGCTCCTGAAGTCATAGAGTTTGGACATCTCAAATTACCACAGAGGTGTATGGACATTCTAAAGGAGTCCAGGAAACCAAATACAAGGCACTGTTACTTTGATAAGTGGAAAAGATTCGTTATCTGGTGCCAGAATAAACAAATCAACCCGGTTGATTGCACTCCTTCCAACGTTGTGACATACATGCTCCACCTGCTGGATGCAGGGTTGGTTTTTAACTCGCTGAAAGTACACCTGGCAGCCCTCTCGGCTTACACCACATCCCATAACAAGGTCTCGTGGTGGAAAGTACCAGTGGTTAAAGCCTTCATGGAAGGAGTAAAGAGACTTCACCCTCCTATTTCGAACCCACCGCCAGGATGGGACCTCAACGTGGTGCTAGCTAAGCTCATGGGACCCCCATTCGAACCCATGCATAAAAGTAGTCTCAAACACCTGACTTATAAAACGGCCTTCTTAGTAGCCATTACCTCCATAAGAAGGGTCAGTGAAATTCAGGCTCTGTCAGTGCAGGATCCTTTCTTTACTATCCACAAGGACAAACTGGTTTTACGCACACACCCTAGGTTCTCACCTAAATTCATATCCAAGTTCCATGTAAACCAGTCCATCGAGCTTCCGGCTTTCTTCCAGAACCCGCAAAGCTCGGCTGAGGTGAAACTACACACCCTAGATGTGCGTAGGGCGGTCCTATACTATGTAAATAAAACCAGACCGCTAAGGAAAACAGATCAACTGTTTGTCTCCGTAGCTACAGGCAGAGAGGGGGATCGCGTCTCTAAGGGCGCTATCTCGAAGTGGATTATCAACTGTATACAGCTGTGTTACTCTCTTTCTGACAAGACTCTGCCTTTTACGCCAAGGGCCCACTCTACTAGAGGCATTGGTGCCACTCTGGCTTTCATTGCAAATGTTCCCCTCGACACCATTTGCAAAGCGGCTACTTGGAGCTCTATTCACACTTTTACTCAGCATTACTGCATTGACACTCATTCCAAGACAGATACACAAGTGGGACAAGCGGTTCTAAGACACCTGTTTGCTCATGACCCTTCTCACATCCCACCTCCTTCTTCTGGTACTGCTCGCTAATCTATGCACAGCATGTGATCTAAGCAGATTCCACAAGCCTCAGAAGGGATACATTACTCACCGTAATCGTATTTCTGATGCTTGTATCTGCTTAGATTCACATGCGACCCACCCTTCCTCCCCTCCGAGAGAAGGCGCATGATTGCTTGTAGTCTTACCTTTTCTGTCTATCTGCTTGGATTATCTGTACTCACGCTACTCCTCATGCTTCCTCATGTCAGAAAAAATACAATCTGAGGATCCTACACGCGTGAGGGATCTTGGGTACAGTGGACGTCACACTAGGGATAGTATTACTGGCACGCCTGTGTCGACGCCCATTTTCGACTTTCGAAAAACAAACTGTAATACTCCGCAGCTTCCACTAGATGTCGGCCTATGCACAGCATGTGAATCTAAGCAGATACAAGCATCAGAAATACGATTACGGTGAGTAATGTATCCCATATATATATATATATATATATATATATATATTTCTGAGGCTTGTGGAATCTGCTTAGATCACATGCTGTGCATAGGCCGACATCTAGTGGAAGCTGCGGAGTATTAGTTTGTTTTTCGAAACTCGAAAATGGGCGTCGACACAGGCGTGCCAGTAATACTATCCCTAGTGTGACGTCCACTGTACCCAAGATCCCTCACGCGTCTAGGATCCTCAGATTGTTTTTTTCCGCCATACTGGTCGGAAGCATCTTGCGGAGTCCCCTGGCCTTAGCCATACTTTTGCTAATAATTGAAATTTATAATTCTTTATTGACATCCTTCCCCACCCCAACGTCGACCCTCGACACTCGACGACGGCTGGAGAAGACATCGACCGTCGGCTGCCGCACGACGGATCTGGGCCTCGGAAGGCCGCTGGCCTCGGCCCGCCGCTGGCCTCGGCCCGGGCCTGGTAGGCCGCTGGCCTCGGCCCGGGCCTGGTAGGCCGCTGGCCTCGGCCCTGCAAGTAGGGAGAGTGGGGGGTGGTACATACTCTTCACTCTTGGTATATAGGTACACCTTATCTTATATATTTCCTACACTTACCAGCCCGCTGCCTTTAGGTGCGTATGGAGGGTACCCCTTTCCAATTCTGCCCCAAGTGCAACCGCAAATACCCTTGGGTCGACAGGCACGCCTCGTGCAATCTCTGCTTGCCGAGGGACCACCCCGAAGCGAACTGCAGAGCGTGTAGTAGGTTTAAACCTAAGACACTTAAGGACCGTTCGACTAAGCGTTGGGCCCACCACGCCAGGCAGGCGGCCATGGCAGCGGAGGGCGCCTTCAGCGATGGCAGCGACGCCGTACTTTCGGACGGCGAGGGCATTACGGCGTCGAAAGACAGCCGAGTGCAGGTCCAACCGAACCTCGACGACGTCGACTTCTCGGAAAGAGGCACAAATAGAACGGTCCGACTCGGTGTCCTCTGGGCGCTCTCGATCGAGATCGCCTCATGACGCAAGGCAATCATCCACTCTTGCCAAGAGTGCCTCGCTCCCTAGACTAACGGAAGTTCGATCGCCGGAGGACGAAGACGACTTCCACCCCCAGGCCGCGCTCCAAGAGACGGAGCCCGCAGTTAACACCAGCGAGGCCCCACGCTCGAAAAACACAGATACCTCTCCCGATCCTCGACGCCAGGCGTCGAAAGTCTCCGGGGCCTCCAAGGGACAGGGAAAACATTTTTCCACGCACGGGGAGGGGGGGAAACAGCGGAAAGCACATTCTTCCACCCCTGTACGACCATCCTTCCCCCCTAAGCAGACAGACAAATACAAGTCTACTGAGAGATCAACATCCAGCAAGGGTACCCTTGATAAGTCCCCTAAATTGCCTACTAAAGTCATCCCCTGTTCCAAAGAATGGTCCAGTGAAGACATAGACAGGGTCATGTCAAGGATGTCTTCCTTGGCTGATTTCTACGACAGGAATCCAGAGCATTTCCTCTCGTATGACCCTCGGGGGGCCACACCCTCAGGTTCCACTGATCCTATCCCCATAAGTAAAAAGGCCCGGTTCGAAAGACCTGAACCCTTCGAGGTGCAGCCTTACTCTACTCCATTCCCCGAGGGGGACCAGGAGTTTGAAATTATGGAGGAACAAACCGGGACAGAATACTATGCGGATGATGAGGATCAGGAGGAGGGAGAAGATGAGCAGGAAATTTACAGAGTAGATTCCCCGGTAGAGAACGAAGCCCCAGTTACCGACTCGCCAGTCGATAACCAGCCCCTCCTTAATGAGGTTCTCGCTCGCGCGGCAGAACATTTTCACATCGACATCCACGGTGTACAGGAGGAAAGGGACTTCGCAGAAGAGTTGGTGGGAGAGAGGAGGCCGGTCGCTCAGACCATCCCTTTCCTTAAATCCATCCAACGAAGAATAGATCCGTCCCTGGTGAACCCAAACCTCACCAGAGCAGTCAACCCCAGGGTCGAAAAGCTTTTCCGGGCAGCCCAGTCTGACCCTCTCTATATAAGAGGACATCTTAAACCAGACTCCCTAGTTGTTACCAACACTCGGAAGAGGGCTGGAACACCCTTATCTTCATCAGAAGCTCCTCCCGACAAGGAGAGCAAGAAACTTTACGGTTTTGGCAGGAAGGTAGCCTCAACGTCCGCCTACCAAGCAACACAACTGCCATCAATGGGAAGAGGTCGCGGCGCTCATAGCCTCTGCTCCTGAACCGTTAAAGGGCCAATTGGCTCGGATCTCGGCAGAAGGGAGAGCCGTGTCTGGTTGCATATTAAAAGCAACTTTCGACGCCGCGGACAACGCAGGAAGATTGATAGCAGAAGGTACTGTTATCAAAAGACATGCGTGGTTACGGCAGTCGGGGTTCAAAACAGAAACTCAGGCTTCATTAATAGACAAGCCGGTGGAACCCGATCTATTGTTTGGGAAAGCGGTCGAAGACGCACTGAAAAACGCCAAGGACGAATACGAGACACTGAAATCCCTTGGCCAACTAACCAACAAACCCCCTAACCAGAGGGGGAATAGTAATTTTTGTCGCCCACGCGGCCAAAATTCACAAAGAGGCAACTATGCCCAGGGACAGGGTACACAGTGGAACAACAGCCAGCAGTCTACCCAAAGTTACGGCAGGGGTAACAAAAGAGGGCGTGGAAGAGGCAGAGGCAGCCCCAACAAGGGAGGTGGCACGCCTCCACCAAAGCAGTGACGCTCAGTTCAGGGTCCCTTCTCACGCAACCCCAGTAGGGGGGACGCATTTCCAACTTCACCCAGGCTTGGGAAGGGATCACCTCAGACAGATGGGTGCTGTCAACAGTGTCCACAGGATATTGTATAGAATTACTGCAGCGTCCCCGGAACCATCCTCCACGACAAAGAATACACTCCTTAGAACATCAGAAGATCCTTCTCGAGGAGATTGCCATTCTGCTAGAAAAGGACGCGATAGAACTCTAGTTCGCCACTACCAATTCAAGGTACTGCCCTTCGGGATAGCTTCAGCACCAAGGGTATTCACCAAGGTACTGGCGGTGGCAGCTGCACACCTACGCAGGGAGGCAATCCCAGTGTACCCTTATCTGGACGACTGGCTCATAACGGGGGAAACCCCAGGAATTTGCAGGACAAACATTCAAAGGACTATCAACCTCCTCCACGAATTAGGCTTCTCAATCAACGAGAAGAAGTCAAGCCTAGTGCCAAGCACCTCAAAACAGTTCCTAGGAGCAATCCTAGATACCCTTTCGGAAGAGAGAATTCGGAATATGCTACTGCAAATTCCACATTATCAGTCCGGTCAACAAATAACGGTACGCAAAGCAATGCGGTTACTGGGCATGATGGCGTCATGCATTTACCTGGTCCCCCACGCGCGACTGCGCATGCGTCCTATGCAGGAATGGTTGGCGAAACAGTGGTCTCAGGCAAGTGGTCAGTGGGACGATCTAGTGGTCGTTTCGCCAACACTTGTACTGAGCCTACACTGGTGGACAAGAGAGAATCTCGCAAGGGGAAAACCCTTTTACGATCCCGAAGTACAGGCAGTGGTGACTACAGATGCATGCCTGACTGGGTGGGGAGCTCACCATCTCCACCACACAGCTCAGGGTCTCTGGTCTCACTCAGTAGCCAAGAACCACATCAACCTGCTAGAGCTTCTGGCAGTATTCAGAGCGCTTCGGGCGTTCGAGCCCCATCTAATAAACTTGTCGGTGCAGATCCGGACGGACAGCACGACAGCCATGTTCTATCTGAACAAGCAAGGAGGGACTCGTTCGCCAAATCTGTCCAAGCTTGCCCAGAAAATCTGGATATGGGCACTCATACGGAACATCTTCCTGTCATCGCAACATGTTCCAGGGGAGCTCAATTCCCTAGCGGATGCTCTACGCAGAGACTCCCTCCCAGAAGAACACGAATGGGTCCTTCACAGAGAGATCGTAGAAGATCTCTTCTCTCAGTGGGGTTTCCCCACTATAGACTTATTCGCCACAAACGAAAACAAACAATGCCCAGGATTTGCATCCAGGTTCCCCCAGCCAGACTCCCAAGGGAACGCCCTGTGGATGAACTGGTCAGGGATGTTTGGGTACGCTTTTCCACCAACTCCTCTCATCAGGAAAGTGGTGTACAAAATGAACAAGGAATCGATGACGCTCATCCTAGTTGCTCCCATGTGGGCGAGACAACCATGGTTTCCACACCTACGCAGGATGGCGGTGTGCGAGCCCATCAAACTTCCAGCCTGGTACAACCTACTGTCCCAGCAACAAGGTCAAACAGTGCACCAGCAACCCAACTCAATGAACCTGGCAGCATGGCTCCTGAGGTCATAGAGTTTGGACATCTCAATTTACCACAGAGGTGTATGGACATCCTAAAAGAATCCAGGAAACCAAACACAAGGCACTGTTACTTTGACAAGTAGAAGAGATTGGTTATTTGGTGCCAGAATAAACAAATCAACCCGGTTGATTGCACTCCTTCCAACATTGTGACATACATGCTCCACCTGCTGGATGCAGGATTGGTTTTTAACTCTCTGAAAGTACACCTGGCTGCCCTCTCGGCTTACACCACATCCCATAACAAGGTGTCGTGGTGGAAAGTACCAGTAGTTAAAGCCTTCATGGAAGGAGTAAAGAGACGTCTCCCTCCTATTTCTAACCCACCGCCAGGATGGGACCTTAATGTGGTGCTAGCTAAGCTCATGGGCCCCCCTTTCGAACCCATGCATAAAAGTAGTCTCAAACACCTGACTTATAAAACTGCCTTCTTAGTAGCCATTACCTCTATAAGAAGGGTCAGTGAAATTCAGGCTCTGCCAGTGCAGGATCCTTTCTTTACTATCCACAAAGACAAACTGGTTTTACGCACACACCCTAGGTTCTCACCTAAATTTATATCTAAATTCCATGTAAACCAGTCCATCGAGCTTCCGGCTTTCTTCCAGAACCCGCAAAGCTCGGCTGAGGTGAAACTACACACCCTAGATGTGCGTAGGGCGGTCCTCTACTATGTAAATAAAACCAGACCGCTAAGGAAAACAGATCAACTGTTTGTCTCCGTAGCTACAGGCAGAGAGGGAGATTGCGTCTCTAAAGGCGCTATCTCGAAGTGGATTATCAACTGTATACAGCTGTGTTACTCTCTTTCTGAAAAAACTCTGCCTTTTACGCCAAGAGCCCACTCTACTAGAGTCACTCTGGCTTTCATTGCAAATGTTCCCCTCGACACCATTTGCAAAGCAGCTACTTGGAGCTCTATTCACACTTGGAAGTACCACAAGACAAAACGCTGGGCCCACCACGCCATGCAGGCCGAAGCCACCAGGGACCTTCAGCGACGGCAGCCACCAGGGACCTTCAGCGCCGCCGCCATTTCGGACGGCAAAGGAAAAACACTAATTTTCCAAGCGCAAGCCCCCGACCCCAACACACAAGCCAGCGGCCCTGTTACCGGGATGACCCCCACCGGCACTCTCACTACCCCTTCCACTAGCACACACCCAAGGGTCGAGACTCGACGCGGTCGTCGACTAAAGGCCACATGACGTCTAGGGAGAGGTCCACAAGTTCTCTGGGCACTCGAGGTCGCGAACGCCACATGACAGACCCACGACTATCGAAGGACAGCACAGACGTTGCATGTTGGCTGACGAGACGTTGGGCCACTCCAGGGCCAAGGTTTGACATTCCTCGTCTAAATCGGTTAATACTTCAGTGCAGTCGTGACTAGCCCATTTAGTGAAGAAACAAGTTCCAAGGGGCATTATAAAAGGAAAGGAGTCGAAGAAGCATTCTTCCAAAACGCCTCATAAGGATAGGTCACTTTCCAAATCTAAGGATTTGGATGCCCAGCCTCACAAAGATTCCCAACCGCACAAGGATTCACAAGGAACATTAGGTACTCAGCAGGCTATGACCCCTTAGTAGGCACTGTAACTCCTCAGACTTCCACACCATGCCCTATGTCCATTCCGAGCTCCGCTCAATGGACATGTGAAAACATAGATGAGGGTCATGAGGAGGATGACCTTTATTGGGAACTTCTTTGAAACAAACCGAGACGCTTTCCAGAGCATCCAGAATATTCCTACTACAGCTGCCTCTGGCTCTCAAACCCCGGTAGATGCTCCTACCTCTAAGTGGTTTCGTCCGGACACACTGGGAATCCCATCACAGTTTCAGCCTCCTTATGTGGAGCTCTATGATACAGACTGAGGATGAGGTTGTAGATGCTTATACAGCTCAAAAGGCAACAGGAGATAACTATGAGGCGGCTATGTACAACATAGCCTCTCCCATCACACAAGACCCCCCTGTAGCTGATTCGCCCATTGACAACCAGCCCCTTCTGACTACCCACTTCCTCCCATGCCTCTCCAGTAGGAGGGTGCATTTCAAACTTCACCCAAGCATGGAAGGGGAGCACCTCAGACAAATGGGTGATTTTCACTGTGGCGGGTGATTACTGTGTGGAACTGATCCAGCGACCCCGGAACCATCCCTGCACCAAAAGACACACTTGAAGGAAGAACAACGTATTCTTCTCGAGGAAATAGCAACGCTGCTCCAAAAGGGCACCATAGAGGTCATCCCGGCGAACCAGGTAAACAAGGGTATTTTATAAGGGGCAGCAGAAAGCCCCTAAATCAATAGGGAAGTCCAAGGTCTCAGATCCTACCACTAAAAGTAAACTCATTCCTCCCACTGCTCACGATATGGGCACTGATGAAGAACCAGAACAAGTTGTTGTTCCTAGCTCTAAAGAATGGAACTCGGCCGACATTGATAGGGTCATGAGAAGGATGTCATTCATGGCTGACTTCTATAAAAAGGACCCTAATTATTTTCATAGTTACTCCAACACCCCTGCTACCTCTGCCCCTTCGGGGTCTAAGGCAATTCCGAAGTACTCTCAGCCCCCTGCCTAAGAATCTCCGCTCTGACATCCCGGCTCAGGGCTTGGTCACAAACTCCTTTGTGGTTGAACCTTACCACCCTGATTCATATTGTGATGAAACAGAACCTCAATTGGTGGTTGACCAGATAGGGTCTCTTGTTATGGGGATGACGAGGACCAGGAGGATGAGGCTGAAGCCTACAATCTTGACTCCCCGATTCCTAAAAATCCCCCGGTGCATGACTCGCCTGTAGATAGCCAGTACCTCATTGAGGAGTGGTTGGTTAAGGCAGCTGCCCCATTTCATATCGACACACAGGGTGTTCAAGAAGACATGAATTTCGCTGAAGAAATCGTAGGAGACTATAGAGCCATTACTCATCCATCCAGGGTAGGATTGATCCCGCGCTGGTAACCCCGAATCTCACTCGAGTGGTTAATCCGCGAGTCGAGAAATTGTTCTGTGCCGCACCCTCCGATCCCCTGTACATTAGGGGCCAATTAAAACCAGATTCCCTGGTCGTAAAAACCACCAGAAAGAGAGCAGGTACACCACTTGCTTCTTCGGAAGCACCTCGTGATAAAGAAAGTAAAAGACTATACGCTCTGGGTAGAAAGGTTTCCTCCACGTCTGCCTATCGGGCACGAATTGCCAACAGTGCCACCCTTTTGGAAAGCTACAATTGCCATCAGTGGGAAGTGGTATCCATTTTGGTATCCTCCGCACCCGAACCCTTAAAGAGCCAGTTGGCTCCACTGGCAGCATATGGAAGATCTGTATAGGGCTGCATATTAAAAACAAACTTTGATTCAGCAGATAATGCTGGAAGGTTAATTGCCAAAGGCACTGTTATAAAGTGTCACGCTTGGCTGAGGCAGTCTGGGTTCAAACCTGAAACCCAAGCAACCCTGATAGATATGCCTGTGGAGCCAAACGTACTATTCGGCAAGGCAGTGGGGGAAGCTTTAAAGACTGCAACGGATGAGTACGAGACCCTAAAATCTCTTGGCCAACTCACCAATAAACCCTCTGGACAGAGGGGAAACAACAACTTTCGCAAAGGGCCAAGGTTCGCAAAGGGGTTGAAACTGTTACCAGATCAGGGAACCTCACGGGTTAACAATCAATCCCAATCCTCACAGGGCTTCCCTAGAGGGCAGCGCAGGGGCCGCACTAGGGGTAGTGGCAGCACCGCCAGAGGTGGTACGCCACCCATCCGCTTCAGGTCCCCCTCATGCATCCCCTGCAGGGGGCGTTTTTCCACCTTCACCCACGCATGGCAGGGGATCACTTTGGACAGATGGGTGCTGTCGACAGTGTCCGGAGGATACTGCATAGAGTTGCTAGGGTGCCCCCACGACCATCGTCCACGACAGAAGGTACACTCCCTGGAACATCAGAAGATCCTCCTCGAGGTGATCGCCGTTCTGCTAGCAAAGGACGCCATAGAAGTCGTCCCAGTCAACCAGGTAAACAACGGTATTTATTCAACTTACTTCCTTCTGCCAAAAAAAGATCTGACAATGCGCCCAGTATTAGATTTGCGACCTGCAAACAAGTATGTCAAGCCACAAAATTTCTGCATGACTTCACTACAAGAGGTAATCCCTCTACTAAAAAAGGGATTACATGGCAACATTGGATATGAAAGATGCCTATTTTCATATTTCAATGTTCCCAGCGCACAGAAGTTTCTTGCGTTTCAAGGTAGACAACCAGCACTACCAATTTAAGGTGCTGCCCTTCGGAATAGCCTCGGCTCCAAGGGTATTCACCAAAGTACTGGCGGTGGTGGCAGCGCGCCTACGCCGGGAGGCAATCCCAGTGTACCCTTATCTGGACGACTGGCTCATTACAGGGGAGTCCCCCCCTAAACAGTCTAAACATCCAAAGAACAATCGACCTCCTCTTACAATTGGGCTTTTCAATCAACGAGAAAGTCAAGCCTGGTGCCAAGCACCTTAAAACAGTTCTTAGAAGCTGTACTAAATACCCAAGAGGGGTTGGCCCTTCCATCAGAGGAAAGAATTTCAAATTTGTTGCTGTAAATTTCTCAATATGAGGCCGGTCGCCAAATAAGGGTGCGCAAAGCTATGCGTTTGCTAGGCATGATGGCATCTTGCATTTACCTGGTTCCACACGGGCGCCTGCGCATGCGACCCATGCAGGAATGGTTGGCGAATCAGTGGTCTCTAGCAAGTGGTCAGTGGGACGATCTAGTGGTCGTTTTGCCAACACTAGTACAGAGTCTTCGCTGGTGGACAAGAGAGAATCTTACGAAGGCGAAACCCTTCTACAATCCAGAGATGCAGGCTGTCGTCACAACAGACGCCTCACTGGCAGGGTAGGGAGATCACTACCTTCACCACACAGCTCAGGGTCTCTGGTCTCACACAGTGGCTCAGAACTACATCAATCTGCTGGAACTTTGGCAGGCTTCAGAGCGCTTCAGGCATTCAAACCCCTACTATCCAACCAGACAGTGCAGATCCTAACAAGCAGCACGACTGCAATGTTTTATTTTAACAAACAAGGGGCGCTCGTTCTCCCAATCTGTCCAAGCTTGCACAGAAAATTTGGAAATGAGCTCTTAAACTCAAGATTTACCTGTTATCCCAACATGATCCAGGGGAACTCAACTCGCTAGCAGACGCTCTGAGCAGAGATCTCCTACCAGAGGAACACGAGTGGCGTCTTCACGAAGAGGTCGTAGGAGACCTCTTCTCTGTGAGGTTTCCCCACTATAGACCTATTCGCCACAAGTGAAAACAGGCAGTGCCCAGACTTCGCATCCAGGTTCCCCCAGCCAGGTTCCAAGGGGAACGCCCTATGGATGAATTGGCCAGGGATAGTTGCCTACGCTTTTCCACCAACCCCTCTTATGAGGAAAGTGGTGAGAACCGATGACGCTCATCCTGGTTGCTCCCATGTTAGCGAGACAACCATGGTATCCACATCTACGAAAACTGGCGGTGTGCGACTCCAAACTCCTGTGCCGGTACAACCTGCTCTCCCAGCACGAGGGGCTAACAGTGCATCCTCAACCCAACTCTATGAACTTGGCAGCATGGCTCCTGAAGTCATAGAGTTCGGACATCTCAATTTACCTCAGAGATGTATGGATATCTTGAAGAAGTCGAGAAAACCGAACATGAGGCACTGTTACTATGATAAATGGAAACTATTCGTTATTTGGTGCCAGAATAAGCAAATCAACCCTGTTGATTGTACTCCTTCTAATGTGGTCACCTATATGCTCCACCTATTGGATGCAGAGTTAGTGTTTAACTCACTAAAACTGCACCTGGCAGCTTTATCAGCCTACACCACTTCCCATAAAAAGGTGTCATGGTGGAAGATGCCAGTTGTTAAAGCATTTATGGAAGGGGTAAAGAGACTCCACCCTCCAATTTCTAACCCACCACCAGGTTGGGACCTTAATGTGGTATTTGCTAAGCTCACGGGACCTCCCTTTTGAGCCCATGCACAAGCCTAGTCTCAGACACCTGACTTAGAAAATGGCCTTCTTAGTAGCCATTACTTCTATAGGAAGGGTCATTGAAATGCAAGCTGTCAGTGCAAGATCCTTTCTTTACTATACATAAGGCAAACTGGTTTCACGCACTCAGCCTAGGTTCTCACCTAACTTCATTTCCAAATTCCATGTTAACCAGTCTATTGAGTTACCGGCTTTCTTCAAGGAACCCAAAAGCTCTGCTGGTGTGAAACTCCACACACTAGATGTGAGGAGGGCGGTCCTTTACTACGTAGACCAAACCAGACTGCTAAGGAAAACAGATCAACTGTTCGTCTGCATAGCGCCTGGCAGAGAAGGAGATTGCGTCTCTTAATGCCATCTCTAAGTGGATAGTCCGATGTATCCAACTGTGCTGTTCCCTTTCAGACAAAACACTGCCTTTTACGCGAAGGGCCCACTTAAAAAGAGGTACCGGAGCCACTCTGGCTTTCATTGCAAACGTTCCATTAGACAGTATTTGCAAAGCAGCTACATGGAGCTGTATTCACACCTTTACTCGGCACTACTACATTGACACTCATTCCAAGACAGATACACAAGTGGGACAAGTAGTTTTAAGACATTTGTTCGCTCATGACTCTTTTCTCACATCCCACCTCCTTCTTGTAACACTGCTCGCTAATCTAAGCAGATTCCACAAGCCACAGAAGGGATACATTACTCACCGTAATCGTATTTCTGATGCTTGTATCTGCTAAGATATATATATATATATATATATTTCTGAGGCTTGTGGAATCTGCTTAGATCACATGCTGTGCATAGGCCGACATCTAGTGGAAGCTGCGGAGTATTACAGTTTGTTTTTCGAAACTCGAAAATGGGCGTCGACACAGGCGTGCCAGTAATATTATCCCTAGTGTGACGTCCACTGTACCCAAGATCCCTCACGCGTCTAGGATCCTCAGATTGTTTTTTTCCGCCATACTGGTCGGAAGCATCTTGCGGAGTTCCCTGGCCTTAGCCATACTTTTGCTAATTATTGAAGTAAAATTATTTATTGACATCCTTCCCCACCCCAACGTCGACCCTCGACGACGGCTGGAGAAGACATCGACCGTCGGCTGCTGCACGACGGATCTGGGCCTCGGAAGGCCGCTGGCCTCGGCCCGGGCCTAGTAGGCCGCTGGCCTCGGCCCTGCAAGTAGGGAGAGAGGGGGGTGGTACATACTCTTCACTCTTAGTATATAGGTACACCTTATATATTTCCTACACTTACCAGCCCGCTGCCTCAAGGTGCGTATGGAGGGTACCCCTTTCCAATTCTGCCCCAAGTGCAACCGCAAATACCCCTTGGTCGACAGGCACGCCACGTGCAATCTCTGCTTGCCGAGGGACCACCCCGAAGCGAACTGCAGAGCGTGTAGTAGGTTTAAGCCTAAGACACTTAAGGACCGTTCGACAAAGGGTTGGGCCCACCACGCCAGGCAGGCAGCCATGGCAGCGGAGGGCGCCTTCAGCGATGGCAGCAACGCCGTACTTTCGGACGGCGAGGGCATTACAGCGTCGAAAGACTGCCGAGCGCAGGAGCCCGACCTCGGAAGGTTGTCCGGCAGGGCGGCTATGGGGAAGACCCCCGGCGACGCAAGCGCTACACACCCTACACACACTAAGCACACTAAGTCCAACCGAACCTCGACGACGTCGACTTCTCGGAAAGAGGCACAGATAGAACGGTCCGACTCGGTGTCCTCTGGGCGCTCTCAATCGAGATTGCCGCATGACGCAAGGCAATCATCCACTCTTGCCAAGAGTGCCTCGCTCCCTAGATTAACGGAAGTTCAATCGTCGGAAGACGAAGACGACTTCCACCCCCAGGCCGCGCTCCAGGAGACCGAGGCCGCAGTTAACACCAGCGAGGCCCCACGCTCAAAACAAGGTACCTCTCCCGACCCTCGACGCCAGGCGTCGAAAGTCTCTGATGCCTCCAAGGGGCAGGGAAAACATTTTTCCACGCACGGGGAGGGGGGGAAACAGCGGAAAGCACAGCCTTCCACTCCTGTAAGACCATCCTTCCACCCTAAGCAGACAGTCAAACATAAATCTACTGGGACATCAACATCCAGCAAGGCTACCCTTGATAAGTCCTCTAAGTTGCCTACTAAAGCCATACCCTGTTCCAAAGAATGGTCCAGTGAGGACATAGACAGGGTCATGTCAAGGATGTCTTCCTTAGCTGATTTTTATGACAAGAACCTTGAACATTTCCTTTCGTATGACCCTCAAGGGGCCACACCCTCAGGCTCCTCTGACCCTATCCCCCTAAGTAAAAAGGCCCGGTTCGAAAGATCTGAACCCTTCGAGGTGCAGCCTTACTCTACTCCATACTCTACTCCACACCCCAGATACCAAGGACAGCCTTTCCCTGAAGGGGACCAGGAGTTTACAATTATGGAGGAACAAACCGGGACTGAATACTATGCGGATGATGAGGACCTGGAGGAGGTAGAAGACGAGCATGAAATTTACAGAGTTGATTCCCCGGTAGAAAGCGAAGCCCCAGTTACCGACTCGCCAGTTGATAACCAGCCCCTCCTTAATGAAGTTCTCGCTCGCGCGGCAGAACATTTTCACATCGACACCCACGGTGTACAGGAGGAAAGGGACTTCGCAGAAGAGTTGGTGGGAGAAAGGAGGCCGGTCGCTCAAACCATCCCTATCCTTAAATCCATCCAACGTAGAATAGATCCATCCCTGGTGAATCCAAACCTCACCAGAGCCGTCAACCACAGAGTCGAAAAACTTTTTCGGGCAGCCCAGTCTGACCCTCTTTATATAAGAGGACAACTTAAACCAGACTCCCTAGTGGTTACCAACACTCGGAAGAGGGCTGGGACACCCTTATCGTCATCAGAAGCTCCTCCCGACAAGGAGAGCAAAAGACTATACGGGTTTGGCAGGAAGGTAGCCTCAACGTCCGCCTACCAAGCAAGGATTGCAAACTCCACCACCCTATTGGCAAGTTACAACTGCCATCAATGGGAAGAGGTCGCGGCGCTCATAGCCTCTGCCCCTGAACCGTTAAAGGGCCAGTTGGCTCGGATCTCGGCAGAAGGGAGAGCCGTGTCTGGTTGCATATTAAAAGCAACTTTCGACGCCGCGGACAACGCAGGAAGATTGATAGCAGAAAGTACTGTTATCAAGAGACATGTGTGGTTACGGCAGTCGGGGTTCAAAACAGAAACACAGGCTTCATTAATAGACAAGCCGGTGGAACCCGATCTATTGTTTGGGAAAGCGGTCGAAGACGCACTTAAGAATGCCAAGGACGAGTACGAGACTCTCAAATCCCTTGGCCAGCTTACCAACAAACCCCCTAATCAGAGGGGGAACAGTAATTTTCGTCGCCCACGCGGCCAAAATTCACAAAGAGGCAACTATGCCCAAGGACAGGGTACACAATGGAACAACAACCAGCAGTCTACCCAGAGTTACAGCAAGGGTAACAAAAGAGGTCGTGGAAGAGGCAGAGGCAGCCCCAACTAGGGAGGTGGCACGCCTCCACCAAAGCAGTGACGCTCAGTTCAGGGTCCCTTCTCACGCAACCCCAGTAGGGGGACGCATTTCCAACTTCACCCAGGCTTGGGAAGGGATCACCTCAGACAGATGGGTGCTGTCAACAGTGTCCACAGGATATTGTATAGAATTACTGCAGCGTCCCCGGAACCACCCTCCACGACAAAGAGTACACTCCTTAGAACATCAGAAGATCCTTCTCGAGGAGATCGCCATTCTGCTAGAAAAGGACGCGATAGAACTCGTCCCAGGACACCAGGTAAACAAGGGTATCTATTCAACTTACTTCCTTGTGCCAAAGAAAGATTTAACAATGCACCCACTATTGGACTTACGGCCTGCCAACAAGTATGTCAAGCCCCAAAAATTCCGTATGACCACGCTACAAGAGGTAATCCCCCTCCTAAAAAAGGGGGATTACATGGCAACCTTGGATATGAAAGATGCTTATTTTCATATTTCCATGCTCCCAGCCCACAGAAAATACTTGGGCTTCAAGGTGGACAGTCGCCACTACCAATTCAAGCTACTGCCCTTCGGGATAGCTTCAGCACCAAGGTACTGGCGGTGGCAGCTGCACACCTACGCAGGGAGGCAATCCCAGTGTACCCTTATCTGGACGACTGGCTCATAACGGGGGAAACCCCAAAAATTTGCAGGTCAAACATTCAGAGGACTATCGACCTCCTCCACGAATTAGGCTTCTCTATCAACGAGAAGAAGTCAAGCCTAGTGCCAAGCACCTCAAAACAGTTCCTAGGAGCAATCCTAGATTCTCAAAAAGGGTTGACCTTCCCTTCGGAAGAGAGAATTCGGAATATACTACTGCAAATTCCACATTATCAGTCAGGTCAACAAATAACGGTACGCAAAGCAATGCGGTTACTGGGCATGATGGCGTCTTGCATTTACCTGGTCCCCCACGCGCGTCTGCGCATGCGTCCCATGCAGGAATGGTTGGCGAAACAGTGGCCTCAGGCAAGTGGTCAGTGGGACGATCTAGTGGTCGTTTCGCCAACACTCGTACAGATCTTACACTGGTGGACAAGAGAGAATCTCGCAAGGGGAAAACCCTTTTACGATCCCGAAGTACAGGCAGTGGTGACTACAGATGCATGCCTGACTGGGTGGGGAGATCACCATCTCCACCACACAGCTCAGGGTCTCTGGTCTCACTCAGTAGCCAAGAACCACATCAACCTGCTAGAGCTTCTGGCAGTATTCCGAGCGCTTCGGGCGTTCGAGCCCCATCTGCTAAACTTGTCGGTGCAGATCCGGACGGACAGCACGACAGCCATGTTCTATTTGAACAAACAGGGAGGGACTCGTTCGCCAAATCTGTCCAAGCTTGCCCAGAAAATCTGGATATGGGCACTCAGACGGAACATCTTCCTGTCATCACATGTTCCAGGGGAGCTCAATTCCCTAGCGGATGCCCTAAGCAGAGACTCCCTCCCAGAGGAACACGAATGGGTCCTTCACAGAGATATCGTAGAAGATATCTTCTCTCAGTGGGGTTTCCCCACTATAGACCTATTCGCCACAAGCGAAAACAAACAATGCCCAGGATTTGCATCCAGGTTCCCCCAGCCAGACTCCCAAGGGAACGCCCTGTGGATGAACTGGTCAGGGATGTTTGCGTACGCTTTTCCACCAACTCATCTCATCAGGAAGGTGGTGTACAAGATGAACAAGGAATCGATGACGCTCATCCTAGTTGCTCCCATGTGGGCGAGACAACCATGGTTTCCACACCTACGCAGGATGGCGGTGTGCGAGCCCATCAAACTCCCAGCCTGGTACAACCTACTGTCCCAGCAACAAGGTCAAACAGTGCACCAGGAACCCAACTCAATGAACCTGGCAGCATGGCTCCTGAGGTCATAGAGTTTGGCCATCTCAATTTACCACAAAGGTGTATGGACATCCTAAAAGAATCCAGGAAACCAAACACAAGGCACTGTTATTTTGACAAGTGGAAGAGATTCGTTATTTGGTGCCAGAATAAACAATTCAACCCAGTTGATTGCACTCCTTCCAACGTTGTGACATACATGCTCCACCTGCTGGATGCAGGATTGGTTTTTAACTCTCTGAAAGTACACCTGGCAGCCCTCTCGGCTTACACCACACCCCATAACAAGGTGTCGTGGTGGAAAGTACCAGTAGTTAAAGCCTTCATGGAAGGAGTAAAGAGACTTCACCCTCCTATTTCGAACCCACCGCCAGGATGGGACCTTAATGTGGTGCTAGCTAAGCTCATGGGCCCCCCTTTCGAACCCATGCATAAAAGTAGTCTCAAACACCTGACTTATAAAACGGCCTTCTTAGTAGCCATTACCTCTATAAGAAGGGTCAGTGAAATTCAGGCTCTGTCAGTGCAGGATCCTTTCTTTACTATCCACAAGGACAAACTGGTTTTACGCACACACCCTAGGTTCTCACCTAAATTTATATCAAAGTTCCATGTAAACCAGTCCATCGAGCTTCCGGCTTTCTTCCAGAACCCGCAAAGCTCGGCTGAGGTGAAACTACACACCCTAGATGTGCGTAGGGCGGTCCTCTACTATGTAAATAAAACCAGACCGCTAAGGAAAACAGATCAACTGTTTGTCTCCGTAGCTACAGGCAGAGAGGGAGATTGCGTCTCTAAAGGCGCTATCTCAAAGTGGATTATCAACTGTATACAGCTGTGTTACTCTCTTTCTGAAAAAACTCTGCCTTTTACGCCAAGAGCCCACTCTACTAGAGGCATTGGGGCCACTCTGGCTTTCATTGCAAATGTTCCCCTCGACACCATTTGCAAAGCAGCTACTTGGAGCTCTATTCACACTTTTACTCAGCATTACTGCATTGACACTCATTCCAAGACAGATACACAAGTGGGACAAGCGGTTCTAAGACACCTGTTTGCTCATGACCCTTCTCACATCCCACCTCCTTCTTCTGGTACTGCTCGCTAATCTATGCACAGCATGTGATCTAAGCAGATTCCACAAGCCTCAGAAGGGATACATTACTCACCGTAATCGTATTTCTGATGCTTGTATCTGCTTAGATTCACATGCGACCCACCCTTCCTCCCCTCCGAGAGAAGGCGCATGATTGCTTGTAGTCTTACCTTTCTGTCTATCTGCTTGGATTATCTGTACTCACGCTACTCCTCATGCTTCCTCATGTCAGAAAAAATACAATGTGAGGATCCTAGACGCGTGAGGGATCTTGGGTACAGTGGACGTCACACTAGGGATAGTATTACTGGCACGCCTGTGTCGACGCCCATTTTCGAGTTTCGAAAAACAAACTGTAATACTCCGCAGCTTCCACTAGATGTCGGCCTATGCACAGCATGTGAATCTAAGCAGATACAAGCATCAGAAATACGATTACGGTGAGTAATGTATCATATATTTCTGAGGCTTGTGGAATCTGCTTAGATCACATGCTGTGCATAGGCCGACATCTAGTGGAAGCTGCGGAGTATTAGTTTGTTTTTCGAAACTCGAAAATGGGCGTCGACACAGGGCGTGCCAGTAATATTATCCCTAGTGTGATGTCCACTGTACCCAAGATCCCTCACGCGTCTAGGATCCTCAGATTGTTTTTTTCCGCCATACTGGTCGGAAGCATTTTGCGGAGTCCCCTGGCCTTAGCCATACTTTTGCTAAAATTTAAAATAATAATCTATTGACATCCTTCCCCACCCCAACGTCGAACTTCGACACTCGACGCCGGCTGGAGAAGAAATCGATCGTCGGCTGCTGCCTGACGGATTTGGGCCTCGGAAGGCCGCTGGCCTCGGCCCGGGCCTGGTAGGCCGCTGGCCTCGGCCCTGCAAGTAGAGAGAGTGGGGGGTGGTACATACTCTACACTCTTGGTATATAGGTACACCTTATACATTTCCTACACTTAACAGCCCGCTGCCTCAAGGTGCGTATGGAGGGTACCCCTTTTCAATTCTGCCCCAAGTGCAATCGCAAATACCCTTGGGTCGACAGGCACGCCACGTGCAATCTCTGCTTGCCGAGGGACCACCCCGAAGCGAACTGCAGAGCGTGTAGTAGGTTTAAACCTAAAACACTTAAGGACCGTTCGACGAAGCGTTGGGCCCAGCACGCCAGGCAGGCGGCCATGGCAGCGGAGGGCGCCTTCAGCGATGGCAGCGACGCCGTACTTTCGGACGGCGAGGGCATTACGGCGTCGAAAGACAGCCGAGTGCAGGTCCCCGACCTCGGAGGGTCGTCCGGCAGGGCGGCTATGGGGAAGACCCCCGGCGACACAAGCGCTTCACATACTACACACACTAAACACACTAAGTCCAACGAGACTCGACGACGTTGAGTTCTCGGAAAGAGGCACAGACAGAACGGTCCGATTCGGTGTCCTCTGGGCGCTCTCGATCAAGATCGCCGCATGACTCCAGGCAATCATCCACTCTTGCCAAGAGTGCCTCGCTCCCTAGACTAACAGAAGTTCGATCGTCGGAAGACGAAGACGACTTCCACCCCCAGACCGCGCTCCAGGAGTCGGAGACCGCAATTAAAGCCAGCGAGGCCCCACGCTCGAACGACAGGGACACCTCTCCCGATCCTCGACGCCAGGCGTCGAAAAACTCCGGAGCCACTAAGGGACAGGAAAAACATTTTTCTACGCACGGGGAGGGGGGAAAACAGCAAAAGAAACTACCTGTACATTCTTCCACACCGGTGAAACACTCCACCCCCCCCTAAACAGACAGACAAGCCCAGGTCTGCTGATAGGTCCACAACCAGCAAAGCAACTCAAGATAAATCCCATAGACTTGCTGAGAGAGTCATTCCCAGTTCCAAAAAATGGTACAGTGAAGACATAGATAGGGTCATGTCAAGAATGTCTTCTTTGGCTGATTTTTATGATAAAAATCCAGAACATTTCCTCTCGTATGACCCACAAGGGGCCACACCCTCAGGCTCTACTGATCCTATCCCCCCGAGTAATAAGGCCCGGTTTGAAACCCCGATGAGGTCTGAACCCTTCGAGGTACAACCTTACGCAACACCATACTCACGGTATCAAGGAGAGGCTTCCTTTTGTGGAGACCAAGAATTTGGTATGATGGAAGAGCAAACCGGGACGGGCTACTATGGGGATGATGAGGACCAGGAAGAAGAAGAGGATGACCCGGAAACAGAGTAGATTCCCCGGTCGATAACCAACCCCTCCTAAATGAGGTTCTCGCTCGCGCAGCAGAACATTTCCACATTGACACCCACGGTGTACAGGAGGAAAGGGACTTTGCAGAAGAGTTAGTGGGAGAAAGGAGGCCTGTTGCCCAGACCATCCCTATCCTTAAATCCATTCAGCGGAGAATAGATCCGTCCCTGGTGAACCCAAACCTCACCAGAGCAGTCAAACCCAGGGTTGAAAAACTTTTCAGGGCGGCACAGTCTGACCCTCTCTATATAAGAGGACATCTGAAGCCAGACTCCCTAGTTGTCACCAACACTCGTAAGAGGGCTGGGACACCCTTGTCTTCGTCAGAAGCTCCTCCCAACAAGGAGAGCAAAAAACTATACGGTTTTGGCAGGAAGGTAGCCTCAACGTCCGCCTATCAAGCAAGGATTGCTAACTCCACCACCCTGTTGGCCAGCTACAACTGCCATCAGTGGGAAGAAGTCGCGGGTCTCATAGCCTCTGCTCCTGAACCGTTAAAGGGACAATTAGCTAGGATTTCCGCAGAGGGTAGAGCCGTGTCTGGTTGCATTTTGAAAGCAACCTTCGACGCCGCGGACAACGCAGGCAGATTGATAGCAGAAGGTACTGTTATCAAGAGACATGCGTGGTTACGGCAGTCTGGTTTTAAGGCAGAAACACAGGCATCATTGTTGGACAAACCGGTGGAAGCCGATCTGTTGTTTGGTAAGGCGGTCGAAGACGCACTGAAAAATGCCAAGGACGAATACGAGACACTGAAGTCCCTTGGCCAGTTAACCAATAAACCCCCTAACCAGAGAGGGAATAGTAATTTTCGTCGCCCACGCGGCCAAAATTCCCAGAGAGGATCTAACTATTCCCAGGGGCAGGGTACACAGTGGAACAACAACCAACAGTCTACCCAGGGTTACGGCAGAGGTAATAGGAGAGGTCGTGGTAAAGGCAGAGGCAGCCCCAGCAAGGGAGGCGCCACGCCTCCACCAAAGCAGTGACGCTCAGTTCAGGGTCCCTTCTCACGCAACCCCAGTAGGGGGACGCATTTCAAACTTCACCCAGGCTTGGGAAGGGATCACATCAGACAGATGGGTGCTGTCAACAGTATCCACAGGATATTGTATAGAGCTACTGCAGCGTCCCTGGAACCATCCTCCACGACAAAGAATACACTCCTTAGAACATCAAAAGATTCTCCTCGAGGAGATCGCCATTCTTCTACAAAAGGACGCGATAGAACTCGTCCCGGGACACCAGGTAAACAAGGGTATTTATTCAACTTACTTCCTTGTGCCAAAGAAAGACTTGACAATGCGCCCAGTATTGGACTTACGGCCTGCCAACAAGTATGTCAAGCCCCAAAAATTTCGTATGACCACGCTACAAGAGGTAATCCCCCTCCTAAAAAAGGGGGATTACATGGCAACCTTGGATATGAAAGATGCTTATTTTCATATTTCCATGTTCCCAGCGCACAGAAAGTACTTGCGCTTCAAGGTGGACAGTCGCCACTACCAATTCAAGGTACTGCCCTTCGGGATAGCTTCAGCACCAAGGGTATTCACCAAGGTACTGGCGGTGGCGGCTGCACACCTACGCAGGGAGGCAATCCCAGTGTACCCTTATCTGGACGACTGGCTCATAACGGGGGAAACCCCAGGAATTTGCAGGACAAACATTCAAAGGACTATCGACCTACACGAGTTAGGCTTCTCAATCAACGAGAAGAAGTCAAGCCTGGTGCCAAGCACCTCAAAACAATTTCTAGGAGCAATCCTGGATACCCAGGTGGGGTTGACCTTCCCTTCAGAAGAAAGAATTCGGAATATACTACTGCAAATTCCGCATTATCAGTCCGGTCAACAAATAACGGTACGCAAAGCAATGCGTTTACTGGGCATGATGGCGTCATGCATTTACCTGGTCCCCCACGCGCGCCTGCGCATGCGTCCCATGCAGGAATGGTTGGCGAAACAGTGGTCTCAGGCAAGTGGTCAGTGGGACGATCTAGTGGTCATTTCGCCAACACTGGTACAAAGCCTTCACTGGTGGACAAGAAAGAATCTCGCACAGGGGAAACCCTTTTACGATCCCGAAGTACAGGCAGTAGTCACTACAGATGCATGTCTGACGGGGTGGGGAGCTCACCATCTCCACCACACAGCTCAGGGTCTCTGGTCTCACTCAGTGGCCAAGAACCACATCAACCTGCTAGAGCTTCTGGCAGTATTCAGAGCGCTTCAGGCGTTCGAGCCCCATCTACTAAACCTGTCAGTGCAAATCCGGACGGACAGCACTACAGCCATGTTCTACCTGAACAAGCAAGGAGGGACTCGCTCGCCAAATCTGTCCAAGCTTGCCCAGAAAATCTGGATATGGGCACTCAGACGGAACATCTTGCTGTCATCACAACATGTTCCAGGGGAGCTCAATTCCCTAGCGGATGCTCTGAGCAGAGAATCCCTCCCAGAGGAACACGAATGGGTTCTTCACAGAGAGGTCGTAGAAGATCTCTTCTCTCAGTGGGGTTTTCCCACTATAGACTTATTCGCCACAAGCGAAAACAGACAATGCCCAGGATTTGCATCCAGGTTCCCCCAACCAGACTCCCAGGGGAACGCCCTGTGGATGAACTGGTCAGGGATGTTTGCGTACGCTTTTCCACCAACTCCTCCCATCAGGAAAGTGGTGAACAAGATGAACAGGGAATCGATGACGCTCATCCTAGTTGCTCCCATGTGGGCAAGACAACCGTGGTTCCCACACCTACGCAGGATGGCGGTGTGCGAGCCCATCAAACTTCCAGCCTGGTACAACCTACTGTCCCAGCACCAAGGTCAAACAGTGCACCAGCAACCCAACTCAATGAACCTGGCAGCATGGCTCCTGAGGTCATAGAGTTTGGACACCTCAATTTGCCACAGAGGTGTATGGACATCCTGAAGGATTCTAGGAAACCAAACACAAGGCACTGTTACTTTGACAAGTGGAAGAGGTTCGTTATCTGGTGCCAGAGTAGACAAATCAACCCAGTTGTTTGCACTCCTTCCACTATTGTTACATACATGCTCCACCTGCTAGATGCAGGATTGGTTTTTAACTCACTGAAAGTACACCTGGCAGCTCTCTCGGCCTACACCACTTCCCATAACAAGGTGTCGTGGTGGAAAGTACCAGTAGTTAAAGCCTTCGTGGAAGGAGTAAAGAGACGTCGCCCTCCTATTTCAAACCCACCACCAGGGTGGAACCTTAATGTGGTGCTAGCCAAGCTCATGGGCCCCCCTTTCGAACCCATGCATAAAAGCAGTCTAAAACACCTGACTTATAAAACGGCCTTCTTAGTAGCTATTACTTCGATAAGAAGGGTCAGTGAAATTCAGGCTCTGTCAGTGCAGGATCCCTTCTTTACTATCCATAAAGACAAACTGGTTTTACGCACACACCCTAGGTTCTCACCTAAATTTATATCAAAATTCCATGTAAACCAGTCCATCGAGCTTCCGGCTTTCTTCCAGAACCCGCAAAGCTCGGCTGAGGTGAAACTACACACCCTAGATGTGCGTAGGGCGGTCCTCTACTATGTAAATAAAACAAGACCGCTAAGGAAAACAGATCGACTGTTTGTCTCCGTAGCTACAGGCAGAGAGGGGGATCCTGTCTCTAAAGGTGCCATCTCGAAGTGGATTATTAACTGTATCCAGCTGTGTTACTCACTCTCTGAAAAAACTCTGCCTTTTACGCCAAGGGCCCACTTTACTAGAGGCATTGGGGCCACTCTGGCTTTCATTGCGAATGTACCCCTTGACACCATTTGCAAAGCAGCTACTTGGAGCTCTATTCACACTTTTACTCAGCATTACTGCATTGACACCCATTCCAAGGCAGATACACAAGTGGGACAAGCGGTTCTAAGACACTTATTTGCTCATGACCCTTCTCACATCCCACCTCCTTCTTCTGGTACTGCTCGCTAATCTATGCACAGCATGTGATCTAAGCAGATTCCACAAGCCTCAGAAGGGATACATTACTCACCGTAATCGTATTTCTGATGCTTGTATCTGCTTAGATTCACATGCGACCCACCCTTCCTCCCCTCCGAGAGAAGGCGCATGATTGCTTGTAGTCTTACCTTTCTGTCTATCTGCTTGGATTATCAGTACTCACGCTACTCCTCATGCTACCTCATGGCAGAAAAAATACAATCTGAGGATCCTAGACGCGTGAGGGATCTTGGGTACAGTGGACGTCACACTAGGGATAGTATTACTGGCACGCCCTGTGTCGACGCCCATTTTCGAGTTTCGAAAAACAAACTGTAATACTCCGCAGCTTCCACTAGATGTCGGCCTATGCACAGCATGTGAATCTAAGCAGATACAAGCATCAGAAATACGATTACGGTGAGTAATATATATATATGGGAAAAACTTGAATGCACTATGGACTTCATCAGCATTAGATTCATGGCACTATGCACTTTGTTTACATACTTTCCTATTTTGCACATGCGTATTTGCACAGATAATACATGTCCTATGTAATTTTTTGACCGTTCTCCACTCCAGCCCTCCCTCCCACAGGTTGAGTCAACTGAACACATATCTATGATATTGACAGCTCGTATAAGGACCTTACATGACAGGCTCTATTACTCAAGGGGTTTATTTTATTGCCATATCTCCGTCGAATGAGCCGTATTTAAGGCTCAAGTAAGGAGATGCTAGTAAACTATTAAATATAATGAAGATTGCCCATGCTGAGAGCGCTGGACAGTCTTGATTCTATTAAAGACGAGGAGGTGAGCATTATGCTTTCTTTATTACTGCAAAATCAGCATCTTCAAATTATTATTTTTTTTTTTACAAACTGGTCAAACATTTTGTTCATGTCCCTTTCCTTGAACTAAAAGGGTTGGTAGTTTGTGTTCTTCAAAGAATCTCTCTGTACGGACTACCAAATCCCATGAGGCCCTATTCTCCTGTAGTCCTGCCTGAAAAAAAAACCTCTTCAATCACTCTGTCTCCATTATATGAATCCCTTCCGTGTGCCAATCCTTCTCTTTCTTTGGCGACCAATGTCCAACTTTAAACACCAATTGTCAACTTCGCCTGACTGAACCGTAGCCATTCTCTGAACTTTCAACATTCCAACGGAACTAGACATGTCTTCCTGCTCTTGCCGATGTAGACCTCTTGTTTCTGGTCTTCTCCTGCAACCAATAGACAAACAATCATAAGGGCGGGTTCTCTTTCTTCAATGTTATTCACGTTGCAACAACCATATCAAACTCATTATTACGTATTAAACATTAAGTATATCCAGGTGGGATATAATGTTCGCCTCCTTGTTTTTAATAGAATCAAGACTGTCCAGCGCTCTCAGCATGGGCAATCTTCATTCTATGGCGAGACAAGAGGCAAGTATTATGCTTGTTCAAATCTGTCAATTACTGTATTCGCTATCTGGGAGATAGGCTTGAAATAAAAGGCTTTGAATGTGGATTCATTAGACCAATCCGCAGCTTTCATAATATCTTGCAATGGTACCCCTGCTGAGAATGCTCTAGAAGCCATCGCTCCCCTCACAGAATGAGTTTCAAACTGCGCAAAATCAATGCCCGCCCCGTGCATAACCTCTCTGACCCACCTGGCTATTGTGGCTGTTGCTACTGCGTGAAAAGGTTTCCTACGCACGTTCAAAAGCTGGGTAACCCCTCTGGGCCTGCACTGCGCTGTAGCTGCATTGTAATCTTTAATGCATTGCACTACGCATAATTTGCTGTTACTGGGGAAATATGTGTATGATATAATCAATGAATCTGACTTTCTTCTATTTGCTACGTTGAATGCCATGCCTTCCGGGTAAAATATCTTTCTGTCCACTTCTAAGGCTTTTACGTTTGATACCCTCCTGCAAGCTATGAGGCAAAGAAGCATAGCTAGTTTCCCTGATAGTTGTGATCTCGACAGATGTTTGTTATATGGCCATGCCAGGAACAACTTAGACTTCCTGTACATCCCAGAGCACGATGTATTTGGGGCCTGGGGGTTTGCACATCTTGATACCTTTTAGTAGTCGTAAAATCGTTGGGTGTTCTCCTACCGGTTTTCCCTCTATTTTATCATGGCCTGCTGAAATGGCTGATCTATACACCCCAACTGTCCTTTATGTTGCTCCTTCCGCGAAGCGTTGAGCTAGGTTATTCAGCACCTGTACTACAGGGGCTGAAACGGGATTAGTATTAACTCCAGCACAGAATGAGCTCCACCGCTTCCACGCGGCACCATAGCTCCTGATGGTAGATGGTGCCCATGAGTCCCTGATACCCTCGGAAGCGAGTTGCGAAATTCCTGGCAGTTGCCAACTCTGCCCGAAACCCTGCAAGCCATCAGGCGCAGTTTTTCCCTCATGACTAGTGGATGGAATTGCCCATTCAGATCCCGAAGTATGGCGACTCTGCAAGGAATCACTCTTGGGAAATCCGTAGAAAGTTCCATCACTACTGGAAACCACGGCTGTGATTTCCAGATCGGAACCACTAACACTAACTCTGGTTGCTCTCTGCGCACTTCGCTAGAACTCTCGTTAACATAGCAAATGGGGGGAAGGCATAGTAATTTGCTCTCTTCCACTGCTGCAGAAATGCATCTATCCTCCAGCTGAAAAATTTGGGTATCTGAGCGTTCAGCCTGGATGCGAACAGGTCGGTATCCAGTGAACCCCATAAGGTCTGGAAACGTTGAAAAACGTCTGCCGGGAGACTTCAGTCGCTGGAGTCTACCAAATACCGCAAATTCCAGTCTGCTATCGTGTTCTGAACTCCTGGCAAGTATTCTGCTGATACCAATATTTGTTGCTTCAGGCAATAGTGCCAAAAATCTTTCGCCAACTCGGCCAACATCCTGGATGAGGTCCCTCCCAGTTTGTTGATATATCGGACTGCCGAAATATTGTCCATTTTGAGAAGTACGGAGCATTTGGCTCGGTCTTTGGTAAAGCCTGCACCGCGAAAGAGCCTGCTAGAAGCTCTAGGCAGTTTATGTGGAGTGACAGTTCTTGTGTGGACCATTTCCCTCCTGTTTGTAAGGAGCCGCATCGCGCTCCCCACCCAGTTCTGCTCGCATCTGATTCTATGACGATGTCCGGGGTGTCTCCGAAAATGGCCCTGCCATTCCAGGCTTCCATGTTTTGCAACCACCAGTGGAGTTCGGTGATGGCCTTCTGGTCTAGTGTTACTAACTGATGGTAGCCTAGCCCCCCTCTGATGTGTCTTATCTTCAACCTCTGGAGCGCTCTGTAGTGTAGCGGACCGGGAAAAATAGCTTGAAAGGAAGTCGCAAGCAGTCCGACTATTCGAGCTAGGCTGCGAAGAGACACGACTCTCTTTGCTACTATCGCTCTGTTCCTTTTTTATGCCTTTTATCTTTGCTGCTGGAAGCTCTAATGTGGCCTTCTTGGTATCCACTACGAAGCATAGAAAGTCCATCCTCTGAGATGGGCCCAGCTCGGATTTTTCTCCGTTTATGACGAAGCCGAGAGAGGTCGTGAGCTTGCACACCCAAGTTGCTTGTTCTCAGAGGCTGGTGACGCACTGTCCTAGTATGAGGATGCCGTCCAGATACAGGATCATCCTGATCCCCCTCTCCCGAATGGCTGCTTCTACTGGGCGCATGATCTTTGTGAACGCCCATGGTGCCGATGCTAGGCCGAAGGGCAGGCAAGTGAACCTCCAAATGTCCTCTCCCCATCGGAAACGGAGATATCTCCGGTGATGTGTTGCTATCGGGTTGGTAAGATAGACGTCTTTTAGATCTAGCCTGACTAACCAGGCTCCTGTTCTGAGAAGGTCCCGCAGGAGGTGAATACCCCTCCATCTTGAAATGTCTGTACACTACCCATTCATTCAAAATCTTTAAATTGATGACTGGCATCACCTTTTCCCCTCTGTGTACCAAAAACATGTTTCTGAGGAAACCTTTGCCTTGCGTTCTCTCTTTTTCTATTGCTGCCTTGTCAGCTAGACTGCGGAGTTCGCTGCATAGCGGCTGCCGCTCTGCTAAGGGCATGTGTATCCGCGCTGGCTCTCGCGCTTGCGTGGGGGTGCCTACAAATTCTAGCTGCATGCCTGAAACAGCTTGCAATACCCATGCATCGCTGGACAATTCTTTCCATGCATTCAAGAACCAACGTGTTCTGCCTCCCATAGGGAGAACAGTTCGCTGCGTACTCACCACATGCGTTTGCTTGTCTGTAGGAGCCTCTCCCCCTGCGGTTTCTGGGGAACCGGGTTCTAGTTGGAAAGAAATTGTCCTGTTGTCGGTTCTCCCAGTATTGTGCTCTGTGTCCTTGAGGCCTTCTGAATTGACCGAAGCGACCCGACGCCAGACCTCTTTGCCATCTGGTCCCTGCAAAAACTTGCCCTGGGAAGATCCGTCGGATGGAGCTTTGAGCCTTTTCGAGCGCTGAGTATGTCCCCACAAACTGGGACATTTCTTTTGCGAAAGTGTCCCCGAATAGCAGTCCTTTTTCTTCACAGCCTGCTTCATACGAGGCCAGGTCACTCCATTTTCCATCGATCTTAAGTAACACTCCACGTCTCCTCTCTAGCGTTACCCAATAGACAAACTGCTCTTTGAGCCCAGTTTCCCAGTGCCACGACGTCTACTGGCTCGCCTTTTGTCTGCGGCTTTCTCTGCCAGATCCATTATTTTGGCGAGCGGGCCTGCCATGTCCAGCACTCTGTCTTGACATCCCAGCCACGCTCTATCCACTCCTTTCCTTATAGCTTTCGTCGCTTTTGTGACAAGTCACAATTTTCGGATCCAACTCTGGAGTTTCGGTGACTTTCCCTGGTAAAAGCAGTCTGGGACACTCTGCTCTCATTTTCGCCCTGGCTTCCGTAGGTGTAGTGCCATATATTTGGCCACTCTGGGCGAAGGCACCCACTCAGAGGATCTCGGATGTGAAATCGCCTCAGGGTCAAACATCTCTAGTAGCCTTTCTTCTAAGGGATTGTGTCCTCCGACGTATTCCTCATCTTAGATATCTCCTTCCAGCTCTGCTGGCCTCGGAAAATATTTCTCTAGAGGGCGCTGCGCGTCGACGTCCTCCGAGTCGATGTCCCTCGACAGCCGCCGTATCGACGTCATCCTGCCTATAAAGGCCACGCGCAGCGTCCGTTGCTCAGTTCCGTTTTTCCGCGCTTACTCAGTGCCTCGGAATACCGTTGCTCAGTTTTTGTCAGATTAAACCTATTTACCTCGAGTTATTCGATCCGTACTCGATGGCTTCCTCGTCGGAATCGACAACTCCTCGATCCGGCTTCAAAAAATGCCGAGATTGTGGAAAAAAGATGTCACTGACTGACCCTCACAGAGTTTGTCTGGTGTTTTGGGAGCTGAACACCATTGTTCAGAGTGCGAGGACTGTATGTCCATGACAGCTAAGGCCCTGAAGGAGCGTAGGGGGAAGCTGGAGAAAGGTAAGACTTTTAAAGCTTCTTTTTCGTCGACAAAGTCGAGACATTAGTCTCCTCGTCACCATTCGCGCTCCAGGTCTCGGAGTGGGTCCCATCACTCCTCGAGATCGAAGCACTCGAAGAGGAGACGTCAAAGATCCCCTTCTCCGTCTTCCTCTTCCTCTGTTTCGCCAAAAAGAATCCCTTGCCCCACGAAACATAGTTCCCGGGCTGAATGGGAGGAATTCCGCAAAAATATGATGAGCGTCTTCGAGAAAGCGGCCTCGTCCCCTCGAAGACTGCCGAGAGCGATGCTCTGGTCGAAAGACCCCAAGGTCAAAAACGCCGCGAGTCGCAGTACCCGGCGAAGGAAACCTCTCAAGCGCGTCTCGAACCCTCGAGTAGGACTATGACCTCCAAACCTTCCTCGAAGGTTCCATCGACGAGGGTTCCGTCGACGCCGAGGTCGGTGTCTTCGACGCCGTTGTCGAAGGGACCTTCGACACACGAGTCTGTCGACTCGACGCCGGCTTCGACACCGGCGTCGACGCCAAGAAAAGTCACGGTCACGACACACCCAGTGACTTATCCCCAGGTCCTCGATGACGATGGCTTCGAGATTGTCGAGTAGAATCCCAATTCTGTCGAGGCCTCCGCCTTTGTTTTCGACGCCACGCTCGAAGCCTTTGGCGTCGACGACATCGACGTTTTCGAGGCCGATAATGACAAGTTCGGCACCCTCTGCCTTGGAAATGGGATTTACTCCCTTTATGAGTTCAGAACAATTGAGAACTATGTTCTCAATTTTGGAAGAGGGTGAATTGTCTGAACAGGAAGACACATTTGAGTTGCAGGGACCTGTAACCCCAATTAGAGAGGAATTTTCCTCTGAAGAACGCAGGTTAAAGGATCTTCATGATTCCTTACATGAGGCAAGTGGGTTAGACACTTCCCCTGAGGTGGAGTTTGCTAGGCCAGACCCGGGGGAGCATGCTGAAACCCCCTATAGAGCCTTAATGGCCAGGATCACAGAGTTTATGGGGTGGTCTGCACCTTCACAATCTTTCCAACAAGATGACCTCACGGATATTCTTGACAAAGGCCCACAGGAGGATCCTGTGGTGCCTTTCCATAAAGCTCTTCAGAGGAAGATTATGACGAACTGGGAAACCCCAGATGTCGTCCCGGCAGTAAATAAAAAACTGTCTACAAAATACAGGGTATCCTCTACAGACCCGGAGTTTTTGTCAAAACACCCATCCCCAGAAAGTCTGGTGGTACAGGCAGCATCTTCTACCGATGTCAAGACGGCTTATCCTACCGTCCCACAGGACAGGGACGATAAAAAATATGATGCTATGGCAAAGAAAGTTTTTTCGGCATGTAGCATGGCGTTAAAATCTGTGAATGCTACTTGCACCCTTGCTCGATTCAGCCATACACTTTGGGAGTGTGCTTCTACAGCGGCTGACTGCATCCCGGAGGGAGAAGAAAGGGAGGCGTTCCTGAATATCATACAGGACGGTAAAGACGCTATGTGCGAATCCCTCCAGACATGCATTGATTCGGCTGACAGTATCAGCAGAGCAATGGCGGCAAGAACAACAACCAGGAGATTTGCTTGGTTGAGAAAGTCTGGTTTTGCCCCAGATGTGCAAGCCAGGCTCTTGAACATGCCATTCGATGGCTCTTCTTTGTTTGGGGAAAAAGGCGGATGACAGTTTAGAAAAACTGCAAACTTCAAAAGCAGCAGCAAAATCCCTAGGCGCTGGAATCCGTCAGACACCTATTCGTCCCACAGGAACCTCTGCGAGAGGCAAGTCCTTTCGCTTCTACTCCGCATTCGGAAGAGGTAGAGGACGACCGGCTCAAAGGGGACAAAGAAGAACTACCCGAGGTGGACGGGGTAGATATTCAAAGGCTGCAGCAACAGCAGGTGCCTCTTTACCATCGGCCTCTGCATCAGCCGCCCCAAAACCACTCTGAGGACTTCCCTCACAGGACACCTGTAGGAGGCAGGTTGACTCAACATCTGGCGGAATGGCAGGCTATCACGTCAGATGCTTGGGCATTGGAAACAATTGCCCAAGGTTACTGCCTGCCTCTCCTACGCATACCTCAGAGTCATCCACCGGGGATCAGCTCTCAGTAAGCTCCAGATCCGCTCCTCTTGCAGAAAAGTTTGGACCTGCTAGAGAAAGGTGCCATAGAACCGGTACCTGTAGCGGAGAGGAACAAGGGCTGGTACTCCCCTTACTTTCTCATTCCAAAGAAAGACGGAGGACTGAGACCCATCTTGGACTTGCGAGAATTGAACAAATTCCTCAGAAAAGACAAATTCAAGATGGTCACTCTTTCTCAGATCCTCCAGGCCCTTCAGTTCCAGGACTGGTTGGTATTTCTGGACCTTCAGGACACCTATTTCCATGTGCCTATCCATCTCAAACACAGGAAATACCTGAGGTTCGCAATTGGCAACTCTCACTATCAATTTCGAGTGCTGCCATTTGGGCTGACCTCCGCCCCGAGGGTCTTCACCAAGTTAATGTCGGTAGTGGCGGCAAGTCTAAGGAGGGAAGGGATTCAGGTCTACCCCTACCTGGACGATTGGTTGATCAGGGCTGTCTCTTCGGAACAAGCTCAGATCCAGCTAAATCACGTGTGCCACTCCCTTCACAGACTGGGCTTCTCCCTCAATTTAAAGAAGTCACAAATGATACCATCGCAGAGACTCCAGTTCATAGGAGCGATCCTGGACACTTCCCTGGGAAAAGCCTCACCACCAGAGGTGAGGGGTCAAGATATTCTACAGATGGTTACCAAGTTCCAAGATGCCCAACGTCTCCCAGCCTTCGACTTTTTGAGGTTGCTAGGCCTCATGGCATCCTGCATTTTCCTAGTGCCAGAGGCTCGCCTGAGAATGAGATCCCTCCAGTGGGCACTGAGGACTCAGTGGTCACAATTCTCAGGGAGAATGACAGATCTTCTTCAGGTTCCCGACAGGGTGGCTCGAGACCTTCAGTGGTGGGCCTGTCAGGAGAACATTCTGAAAGGAGAACATTTTTGGCAACCCTGGCCGGAGATAACCGTAGTCACGGATGCCTCACTCATGGGGTGGGGAGCCCACGCCAACGACTTGACCATCAGCGGCCGATGGTCTCCATCGGAGTCCAGACTACATATCAACCTGTTAGAGCTGAGAGCCATCAGACTTGCGCTGAAGGCGTTCTTGCCAGCTGTACAAGGGAAAAACGTCCTGATAATGACAGACAACACAGTGGCCATGCATTACCTCAACAAAAGAGGAGGCGTAGGATCACTACCCCTGTGCAGAGAGGCGATGCAGCTCTGGTTTTGGGCAATCCAAGACGGAATCTCCCTATCGGCAGTTCACCTAGCCGGAGAGAAGAACTTGACAGCGGACGCTCTGAGCAGGCAGAGCACAGTCTCCCACGAGTGGGAACTAGCTCAGGAAGTCCTTCAAGAGATCTTCGCCCTTTGGGGAACCCCTCAGGTGGATCTGTTCGCCACCAGCGTCAACAGGAAATGCGATCTGTTCTGCTCAAGGGAATTTCCCCCGAGAGGAGCTCTGGGAGACGCGTTCATAGTGGACTGGGAGTTTCCGCTTCTGTACGCGTTCCCACCGGTCCCTGTCATTCCTCAAATGATCAGGAGGTTGAGAAGATTCCGGAGAACCATGATCCTAATTGCCCCGGATTGGGCCAGGAGAACGTGGTACCCGGACCTTCTAGACTTGTCCATCTGCCCTCCAATTCGACTTCCACTCAGAGAGAACCTACTCTCACAGAAGGAAGGTCAGGTTCTCCATCCAGACATCAAAACCCTCAACCTTCACGCTTGGCTTCTGAAAGGTTGAGGTACAAGGATTGGGACCTCCCTTATGATGTTATGGAGGTGTTGCTTTCGGCAAGGAGGCCAGCAACAAAGTCTTTATACCGCTGCCGTTGGAACAGATTTTGCAGCTGGTGTAGAGAACACAATATCGACCCTTTTTCATGTGGTACACCAATGGTTTTGTCCTTCCTTCTATATTTGGCGAATTCAGGCCTTCAAGTTGGCACCATTAAGGGCTATCTCGCAGCGCTATCCATCTTTAAGCGCACTGCGGAAGAACCATCCTATTTCAAATTACCCTTGGTAATACAGTTTCTAAAGGGGTTAACCAATGTTTATCCCCCAAGACCATTCCAAGTTCCCCTATGGGATTTAAACTTAGTACTAACTTTCCTGATGGGCACACCTTTCGAACCACTCCATTCTTGTTCGTTAAGATTCCTTATCCCTTAAAACTGTTTTATTAATAGCACTTACATCTGCTAGAAGGGTGAGCGAATTACAAGCTCTTTCTTGTAAACCCCCTCACACAATATTTCACAAAGACAAAGTTGTCCTGCAAGTGAAGCCTAATTTCCTCCCAAAGGTGGTTTCTGAATTCCATATCACTCAGAAGATTACCCTACCATCTTTCTATCCTCCTCCTCACCCGGGGAAAGAGGAAGAGAGGTTACACAGGCTAGACCCTAGAAGGGCTTTAAGTTTTTACATCAGTAGACTAGCCAGGATAAGACAGGCAGACCAGCTGTTTGTAGGTTACGAAGGTCACAAGCTGGGGTTACCAATAACTAAGCAGACCATTTCCAGATGGATCATTCTAGCCATTCTGGAATGTTATAAACTGGCAGGGAAAGAGCCCCCTCAAAACCTTAGGGCTCATTCGACCAGAGGTATTGCAGCTTCATCGGCCCTCAAAAGAGGCGTGCCGGTTAAAGACATCTGTGCGGCCGCTACATGGTCGTCTGTCCATACCTTTACACGTTTTTACAATTTGGATTCCTCCTCCAGTCAAGAGACTAGGTTTGGAAAGGCTGTACTGCATTCTATTCATCAATAGAAGACAGTGTGAAGTCAGTACTCCCTCCTCCAATAATAGAATACTGCTATGGGAGCCTATCTAAGATGAGGAATACGTCGGTGGACACAATCCCTTCGAAGAACAAGTTACTTCTTACCTTGTAACGTTCTTTCGACGGGATGTTCCTCCGACGTATTCCTCATCGGCCCTCCCATCCATCCCTGCAGTTTTACTTCCCGTGTTGTTGCAGCTTACGCTCCTTCAGGGTGATTAGTCTAGTCCAGAAAGTATTATTGTGGGCTACAAAACGGAACTGAGCAACGGACGCTGCGCGCGGCCTTTATAGGCAGGATGACGTCGACGTCGATACGGCGGCTGTCGAGGGACATCGACTCGGAGGATGTCGACGCGCAGCGCCCTCTAGAGAAAAAATTTTCCAAGGCCAGCAGAGCTGGAAGGAGATATCTAAGATGAGGAATACGTCGGAGGAACATCCCGTTGAAAGAACGTTACAAGGTAAGAAGTAACTTGTTCTTCTTCCTCATCACAAGGCTCTTGCGTCGACTTTGGTTGAGGCATGACAATGTCTCCCTCACCCTCGTCTGGTGAATATCCTGCGTCCTCATCTTCCCCTTCATTGTACACCCTGGGGCAGGAGGTTGAGAGTCCGGCACTGCTGCCCTCTTCATAAAGGCTGTTTTTCAGCCTACTTACTGGGTCGGCTGACTCTTGAGGTGTTGAACCCACCCGTTCAGTGGTGCTCGGGGGTGTCAAAGAGGTGGTCCTCTTTCGAGCTTTCTTACAGCCCTGCCCAACCTTTTCTTCGGGTTGTCTTGCTGATGACCCCTCCCCTGGGCTCAATGCCCTTTTCCTTTTTGGAACTTCTTTATCTGCCTTATGCTTATGCAGCATGTCTTCCAAGTGGTCTAGCCTCTGGGCTAGGGGCATCATGCCCTCTGATACTGCTTGAGAAAGAGTTTCCTAGAACTCTCTTAAAGCTGAGGAGAGATCCTCAACAGCTGCAGGCTGCTCTCCCCATTCTTCAGCACCCCACTCTGGGGAAGTACTTTGGGAGGCTGTGTTGCTGAGGTAATGTGCCATTGTATCCTTCAAGCTACTGGTAGCTGTTGGAGGGGACTTCACTTCATTGAATAAGCCACACAGAGCGTTAACAATATTGCCTTATTTTTTTTTCTATCTATTATGCTTGCCACCACTGGATGTGTCCATGAAGTCAGCCGGCGTTCTAATTCGTAATGTGGCGCTTCCTTGCGCTAAGCATGATGGGAGGGAACAAACCTCCCCATGTGCCGGCGCCTGCAGAGTCCTAGAGGCCTCTGCGCACCGTGCTCTGACTGTGAGAGAGGAGGGGGTGGGGCCGGCTGTCGAACACGGGTGCATTCGCCCATGGCTCCGGCTCCCTGACGTTAGTTGCGGGAATCCTGAAGTAAATGAATACGCGAGTCGAACGCTTGTGGCTGCGTCTAATATCTTTTTTTTGTAAACTATTGCCTACGCCCGTGTCATTAAATGTATATAAAGGTATGTAAAGCGCGCTGCCCAAACGTATATTGTTCTAACAATCCCTGAGTTACATATTCTAATGACATGTGACAAATGGTACTTATCTTAGCAGCAACAAAGAAAGAGGAGGATTGGGACATGGAAGGGATTCATATAATGGAGGACAGAGTCTGATTGGACAGAGACATTTTTTGAAGAACACAAACAACCCTTTTAGTTCAAGGAAAGGGACATGAACAAAATGTTTGACCAGTTTGTAAAAAAAAGAAATGTTTGAATTTGAAGATGCTGATTTTGCAGTAATAAAGAAAGAAAGCATAATGCTTGCCTCCTGTCTCTCCATAGAATGCATGACATGGCCCCCAATATGGGCATAATGTTGAGATGGATCTCTAGCGATTTTGTTTTTTGCCCATGTGCATTTATGCATGACTTTTTGCGTATTGTACCCCATACATGAGTTTATTTTATAAACTATGAGATTTGTCATTAGATTTCTTAGTATATCTGTCATTATATTGCATTTCTATACAATATCTAGCTGTCTATGTATAGCCATTCAGCCTAGACCTTCCAAAATGGCCGACCTAAACATACAATGGGAATGTTTAACCGAAATGTAACACCCTCTGCATGTACCATAGAATTGTATGTATATTTAATGTCCATCATTTGTGTCCTTTTTGAACCACGTGATCAAGCGGTCGAGCACCGCGAAACGCGTCGTCCTGTTCCATGGTTTTTCTCTTTCAGCACGTTGTTAATAAAATGTAAGTGCTATTTGGATTTTGCTGTGCTACTTTTTTGAATCCGCTGCAGAACACTTTATTCTCTGGCTGCTCTGGGAGTGCAGCCCACCTGGCTGCTACACGTAGTTGTTACAAAGGGCTTTTCTGCAAGATGTCATTATATATTTTCAACTTTATATATTCAATGTCGAAATTTGCAATAAGGTGACTCCTTTTATTACCGAAAGTATCGGTTCATATTTGCTCAGTCATCTTTTGCCATATGTGGTAGGCAGCAGCGTTATGTACTATTGATTCTGCCCCTATCAGGTCTGACTAAAATTGGTCCCTGCTTATGCTCTAGTCTTTGATGTAAAGGGGTTTCAGTACAATGCATGAAGTCAGTAAGTGTCGAATTGTTTCCACTTCTATATCACAGTGCCTACACATTATGTCTTCGGCTTCGTGGCAGCCCTGTTCCACTTGTTCATGTATTCTTTAGTCCCAAATATATTGAGTCTTAATTGCAGCGGAAATCTCCTAAGCGATGGATTAGACCATTTTGTTAGGAAATTTCTGGGTTTATCCATCTTAAATCTTTGGTGAGAATACTCTCTATATCTGCTGAGCTTACCCAGATTGTCGATGTCATTTACCATATCCCTATCCCTGGATTTCCTTTTAATGACTGACACATAAACCGGTCGGTCACAGTTGTCTGTTTAAACCCAAATTGCGCAAATAGTTTTCTGTGAAAAGGCTCAGCTCTTTCCTAAAATAGTTGGAGCGTCACTGTTTGATGTTTTACCCATTAGCTGAAGAAGGGGATTAGTGCCGGCTGCCCCTTTTTCAATTTTTAGATGCAAAAGTGTTTTTCTGATGGATCAGCTTGAAAGTAATGGCTCTAATCCATACTCCAATCTCAAGGCCTCCACCGGTGCGCCCCTAGGCATATTCATTATGGTCCTTAAAATTTAGCCTTCCAGTTTCGGTAGCCACCCGACATCCTTTTCTGGCAGTATTATATTGTATTAAGTGCGTATAATATCGCCGGGCTCACTCTAGATTTGTAAATTTGTATAAACCCTTCTATGTTTCTGCTGCCTCTGTGCTCCACATAAGATTTTATTGCCAACCACCTTCTCCATATCTTGGTTACTATGTTCTTTATATTGCAAAGCCGATGATGTCGCCCATATCGGGAAACCCAAATATAGCGTTACCATTGCCCTTTCCAATGTTGTACTTTCCAAGTACCATGTTGTTTTTTTTGTCTTTCTATGGGAATCTTTCCGACACATTGTCCTTGTCTTGTTCTTGTTCATAATCATGAAATTCTCTTTAGCGTATACTTCTACGGCGTTCAGAGAGTGCTGCAGACCAATTTGTGCTTGGTCTAGAATAATATAGCATCGGCGTAAGCCATCATGACCACTTTTAAGCCATTTATTGTTGCAGGAAAATTTCTTGTATCCCTTAGGCCTTGGTCCATATCCGCCGTATACAGGTTGTACAGGATGGGTCCCAATGCACATCCCTGTTTCAGCCCATCATTAGTGGCAATGTATTTTGTCAATACCCCCTCTTGATTAAGACGGACAGCCACTGTGGTGTTTTTGTATAGCACCTGTATAAAATATAGGAGAACAGGATCAATGCCCCAGGGCTTCAATTTGTACCATAATCTACTTCTAGACAACAGGCCGAATGCATTAGAGAAATCCACATAGCAACAGTATGTGTTTTCCCCTTTTGTGCGCATCGCTCTCAGAAATTGCATAGCTGCCATGTTAGTTGTTGATCAATAGTTCTTCCTGAATCCTGTTTGAAACAGACTCAAAATGTTCTTATTTTCTGTCCAATTATTCAGTATTTTCAATAGGACTCCCGCAACGAGTTTCTGTTAGAGTCCATCATCGCCAGCAGTCTGTAATTAGTTATTAATCTATCCCCTTTTTTTAGTATTGACCCCAATATAGATTTTCTCCAGCTCTCAGGTATTTGGCCAGACTTGAGTATTTCCCCAAATTGCCGTGCCAAGATTCTCACCCAGAGATTGTGGTCTGCTTTATACACCAAATTTGGGATGCCTCCGGCCCCGGTACTCGGGAGGCTTTTGATTTTATTATTAGTCATTCAATCGTGGTTTCTGAGAACTCCTCTTCTAGTTTGACTTTTGAGCTTGCGTCAAACCTACTCCAATTTATTTTCTCTCCTCCATCTGACTTTGTGAATAGCCGAGCCTTTGGGCAATAAAGATTTTGAATGTGTTTTACCCATCCTTCCTCTGATATAGTATTTAAATCAGTCTTAGATGCCAAGTTTCTAAAGCTGTTATAATTGTGTCTGAATTTTGCATTGTTGTCTTGTCTTAGCCAAGTAAATAGGTTTACCCAGTTCATCGTCCTAATGGAAGCTCTGTGTTTCTTGCTAGTTTCTATATTTCGCAGCCATGTTTTTTGAGAGTCTTTTTGGCATCTGGTGTTAAGTCTGAGTTACGTTTCATAGCTGCCTTTTCATTTAGATATTTTCTTTCTTTCATGAACCATTGGGTCAAATAGTTTGTGCTCTTGATCCTGGATGTTTTGAAGCCTCCCTTTATAAATTCATTTAACCGTTCTATATCTCTATGTAACCATCCCGGTCTATTTCATGAATTATTTGAAATGACATTACGCAGTTTTGCTGTTCTTCGTTTTGCGTCGACGTCCAGCGTAATACTCAATGATCACTGGTTCCGCTGTGAATGACCTTTATATTACTACATATTTCCCACATTGCCCTATTCAGTACCACGTAATCGATTGGGGAGGAGGCCATTCCACTTGACCATGTATATATTGGTGCAGTCGCCACGCTGGTTTGCATTCCCATGGGTTCCAGGTCAAAAAATTCAAATAATGATTGCCAACTGTATTTTTGCCCCACTTTAGAAGTGTTTGGTACATGTAATAGTCTATTAAAATCTCCTGCCAGTATGATGCCACCTGTAGGGGTGTTTTCCATCTAGCTGGTTATAGCCTCTGTAATTACCACTTGTTTAGGCTTGGTCTGTAGGCCCCCTGGAGGATCGTAAATGTTGATAATTAATATTTTACCCTCCGAGGGCATGCTGGAGGATTGCAATATGTCTATTAGCATGTTTGGGGATTCACATGTGCTTTTCCATGATTCCAATTTTAAATGAGACCTAGCTCCAATGGCAAGATCCCCACTCGCCCTGCACTTGTTGTGTTTTGAGTCCTTCTTACATAAAATGTACGCAGTTTTTCTGTTCTTCCTGGCCTTCGTTTTGCATCGACGTCCAGCGTAATACTCCTTGATCACTGGCTCTGTTGTGAATGACCTTTTATATTACTACATATTTCCCACATTGCCATATTCATTACCACAATATGGAAATTCTTTGTGCACCAAGTTTCTTAGAACATAAATATGTCCACCTCCTTCATCAATTGCTGGCCCTTTGGATGTATCCAGAAAGATTTATGTCCTCTTGTATTACAAGAAGACCATGATAGCTTTCCGGCAAATTTCACTTGACAGTTGGCCCCGCTACATGCGTTCATGGGCATCCACAATGTGGAAATGACAACCTGTGGCATAACACATGCCTTCTGCTCTTGTAAAGCTCTTAGTGCCTCTGTCTCTGTCGGCAGGTTTAAGGTGGAACTTATGTTATTTACGTGATCTTTGTGTACCACTTTTGTGCCCGCAGTTTTCTGGCAGGCTATTAATGTAAGGCCTGCTCTCAGAAGGGATTCTGGATGTTTTATCAAAAGTGCCACTACAAGTGGTAACACAAACCCAATCAATGCCCAGTTTGTCTCACTATTCCATTCAGGTAACTCAATTTTCAAAATGTCTCTAGATTGAAAGTACTCCATATATTTTAGCTGTTTAAATATCACCAAAGTACAGATCGATTTAGGAACGGGCTCTGTTAGGTGGGTGCAATTTCCTCCAATGTAACCCATGTCCACCCCGTCTTTCAAAGCACCGGGGTGGATAATTGGCATTTTAAAGGCTTCCTCTGTCGAGATCTGGTTGCTACCTGCATCTTCCGCGATTTTTGGCAAGTCGGTCCTCACTCCTTCTAGTTCAATTGACTTCTGAGCCTGTGGCAGAGTTTTTTCTTTCTTCAAGTAACTCTTAGGTGGCGCCTCTCATTGTGCCAATGACTTATTATTTAAATCATGTTTCCCTATCGACCCTTTGTTCTACGTTACTCCTGTACCTTCCTTCTTCTGGTGTAAAAATCCTTTACACTCAAGCAACCTTTGCTGTTTTTGAGGCTTCAGCGTTTTATGATAGCATAACCTGGTTTTTCTTAGGCGAATGTTTGTTCTTTAGAACCCTCTTCTGAACTGTCAGAGTTCGGACATCTTAATCTGCCGCAGAGATGTATGGACATCTTGAAAGAAGCAAGAAAGCAAGCACTAGGCACTGTTATTTTGACAAGTGGAGGAGATTTGTAATTTGTTGCCAGTCTAAACTAAATGACCCCATAGAAGGTACTCCTTCACACATTCTAACCTATATGCTCCACTTGCTAGATTCGGGGTTAGTATTCAACTCCTTAATGGTCCACATGGCAGCTTTGTCAGCCTATACCACTTCCCATAATAAAGTCTCCTGGTGGAAGGTACCTGTCATCAAAGCATTCATTGAGGGAGTAAAGAGACTCCACCCTCCCAATTTCAAACCTGTCGCCAGGATGGGATCTTAATGTTGTACTCGCTAAGCTCATGGGACCACCTTTCGAGCCGATGCACAAGTCTAGTCTCAAACACCTGACCTACAAGACTGCCTTCTTAGTGGCTATCACTTCCATAAGAAGAGTTAGTGAAATACAAGCATTGTCAGTGCAGGATCCTTTCTTTGTCATTCACAAGGACAAGCTGGTTTTATGTACTCACTCTAGGTTCTCCCCTAAGTTCATCTCTAAATTTCACATAAACCAGTCTATTGAGCTACTGGCTTTCTTCCAGAATCCCACCAGCTCAGCTGAGGTAAAACCCCACACACTAGATGTGAGGAGGGCAGTCGTTTACTATGTAAACAAGACAAGACTGCTAAGAAAAACTTACCAACTGTTTGTCTCTGTAGCATCAGGCAGAGAATGAGACCGTCTGAGTTACCGGGGGGCACCCAGACGTGGACTCCCTGCTCACTGTGCTCAGAGAGGCACAGCTTCACCTCACTGATGAGGCCCAACAAGGCTGAAACACGTGTATGGGGTTGCTGGTGGTACTCTTGTTCAGAGAGGAATTGCCATAGCATTTTGGTGCTGGACTGCCCATGTGGGCGGGACAAAGACTGATATGCAAATGGATATTTCCCATCTGTGAAAGGTACAGTGAGCAAGAAGCGTGTGCTGCAAACTCTCATCTCAGAACAGGCTATCATGCCGTGTTGTTTCTGGAGAGGAGCGCCTGCTACCTTTTTTTTAAGAGAATGAGACCGCATTTGAAACAATGCCATCTCCAGGTGGATAGTCAGATGTATACAATTGTGCTATTCCCTATCAAACAAGACACTGCCTTTTACGCCCACTGCTCACTCCACAAGGAGCACAAGAGCCACTCTGGCTTTCATTGCAAAAGGTCCTCTAGATAGCATTTGCAAAGCAGCTACAGAGAGCTCAGTACACACTTTCACTCAGCATTACTGCATTGACACTCATTCCAAGACAGATGAACCTTCTCACATCCCACCACCTTCTCCTAACATTGCTCACTGTAATCGTATTTCTGATGCTTGTATCTGCTTGGATTCACATTCACCCACCCTTTCTCCCCTTGGAGAGAAGGCGCATGGATCCTTATGAGCTTCTTTGATACATATCTGCTTGGATACAACTGTACTCAAGCTACACTTCATGCTACCTCATGTCAGAAAAGTAACAGTCTGAATGACCTTGACGCGTGAAGGACCATGGGTTCAGTGGACGTCACACTAGGGATAGTATTACTGGCACGCCCTGTCAATGTCCCTTTTCGAGTGTCAAAAACAACAATTGTAATACTCTGCTGCTTCCACTAGATGTCGGCCTATGCACAGCATGTGAATCTAAGCAGATACAAGCATCAGAAATACGATTATGGTGACGTGTGTGTGTGTGTGAGGTTTGTTAATCTGCTTAGAATCACATGCTGTGCATAGTCCGACATCCAGTGGTCACTGCAGAGTATTGCATTTTGTTTTTCGTATTTGAAAAGGGGACATCGACAAGGTGTGCCTGTAACACTATCCCTGTAGTGACGTGCAGTGTACCCACAATCCCTCACGCGTCGAGGTCCCTCAGATTGTTTTTTTCCGCCCAGATATTGGTCGCCTTTACGGAGAGCTCCTCGAGAGACATTGCAAATATTCACTCGACCATTTGGTCATTTTTTAATGTTACGGTCCTCCTTCGACAAAGCTGTTCTCCGCCAACAAGATCTTCGACGGCTGTACCTCCGACGGAGGAGAGCCTTCGGCATCGCCGAACACGTTGCCTGGCCTCGTCGGCCTCAAACAGTAGGGAGAGTGGGGGTCGTGGGACATTTCTTGCCATCTCTTTAAGAATGCCTTTCTCTTTCCCCACCTTTTCCTTCGGGGTTATCACATCTGTCCGTTCCCTCAGCTATATATATATTTCTGAGGCTTGTGGAATCTGCTTAGATCACATGCTGTGCATAGGCCGACATCTAGTGGAAGCTGCGGAGTATTACAGTTTGTTTTTCGAAACTCGAAAATGGGCGTCGACACAGGGCGTGCCAGTAATACTATCCCTAGTGTGACGTCCACTGTACCCATGATCCCTCACGCGTGTAGGACCCTCAGATTGTTTTTTTCCGCCATACTGGTCGGAAGCATTTCACGGAGTTCCCTGGCCTTAGCCATACGTTTGCAAAATATTGTTATTTTCCCCATTTCCCATTCTCCATCCCAAGGTCGAGTCACCGAACTTCCACACTGGACGCCGGCCCGGAGAAGAAATCGACCGTCGAGAGCTGCACGACGGATTTGGGACTCGGAAGGCCTCTGGCCTCGGCCCTGCAAGTAGGGATAGTGTGGGGTGGACATACTCTACACTCTTTGGTATATAGGTACATACTTATATATTCCTGCACTTAACAGCCCGCTGCCACAAGGTGCGTATGGAGGGTACCCCTTTCCAATTCTGCCCCAAGAGCAACCGCAAGTACCCTTGGGTTGACAGACACGCCACGTGCAATCTCTGCTTGCCGAGGGACCACCCCGAGGCGAACTGCAGAGCGTGTAGTAGGCTTAAACCGAAAACACTTAAGGACCGTTCGATCAAGCGTTGGGCCCACCACGCCAGGCGTCAGGAGGCCATGGCAGCGGAGGGCGCCTTCAGCGATGACAACAATGCCGCGCTTTCGGACGGCGAGGGCAACGTGGCGTCAAGAGACAGCCGAGTGCAAGTCCCTGACCTCGGAAGGTCGTCCGGCAGGGCGGCTATGGGGAAGACCCCCGGCGACACAAGCGCTACCCACAGCACTTCCACAAAGCACATGAGGTCCAACCGAGATTCGACGCGCGCGTCAAGTTCTCGGAAAGAGGCACATAGAGAACGGTCCGAATCGGTGTCCTCTGGGCGCTCTCTATCTAGATCGCCGCATGACTCCAGGCAATCCTCCACTGTTGCCAAGAGTGCCTCGCTCCCCAAGGTAACGGAAGTTCGATCGTCGGAAGACGAAGCCGACTTCCATCCCCAGACGGCACTCCAGGAGTCGGCGCCCACAGACCGCATAACGGCGGCTCCCGAGTCCCTACCTCCACGTTCGAAAGATAGGGACACTACCCCCGAACCTAGACGCTAGGCTTCGGAAGGCTCCGAAGGGGTGAAAAAGCACGGAAAACTCTTCCACCCACGGGGAGGGGGAAAAACAACAAAGGAAGCAGTCTCAGCCTCCTTCCATACCTCTAAAAATTTCCACTCCACATAAACAGACAGACAAGTCTTCTGTTATCCCAAAGACCCCTGCCAAAACCAGTAAGTCTAGTCAGGATAAGGCGGAGAAAGTTCCAGAAAGGGTCATTCCCAGTTCTAGAGAATAGTCTAGTAATGACATAGACAGAGTTATGTCAAGGATGTCATCATTGGCAGATTTGTACGCAAAAAACCCTGAACACTTTCTCTCTTATACTCCCGACGGGTCAGCACCCACAGGCTCTAAGGATCCAATACCTACTAGTAAGAAGTCCCGGTTTGAAGCCCCAACACGGTCTTGGGACCCCTTCTATATACAGCCCTACTCTCAATATCAAGGGGATACATCCTTTTGTGAGGATCCAGATTTGGGCATGTTGGAAGAGCAAACTGGTACGGGCTACTATGGGGATGAGGACCAAGAAGAGGAAGACCCTGAAACATACAGAGTAGATTCCCCGGTAGAGAAAGAACCCCCGGTTACCGACTCCCCTGTCGACAATCAACCTCTCCTGAATGAATTATGTCCCGAGCGGCAGAACACCACATTGACACCCAGGCTGCTCAAGAAGAGAGGGACTTTGCCAAGGAGTTAATAGGAGAAAGGAGACCTGTTGCGCAGGCCATCCCTATCCTTATGTCTATTCAGAGAAGAATAGACCCTTCACTTGTAAATCCCAACCTCACCAGGGCAGTGAACCCAAGGATTGAGAAACGTTTCAGGGCAGCCCAATCAGACCCACTATACATAAGGGGGCATCTGAAGCCGGACTCCCTGGTAGTTACAAACACCCGTAAGAGGGCGGGATCAACCTTGTCATCGTCCGAAGCTCCACCCGACAAGGAGAGCAAGAAACTATACGGTTTGGGCAGGAAGGTAGCCTCCACTTCAGCCTACCAGGCAAGGATTGCCAACTCCACCACCCTGTTGGCTAGTTACAACTGCCACCAGTGGGAAGAAGTCACGGCACTCATAGACTCCGCCCCAGAACCCTTAACGAGCCAATTGGCACGAGTTTCCGCAGAGGGAAGAGCCGTGTCCGGTTGCATTTTAAAAGCAACCTTTGATGCCGCGGATAACGCCGGCAGATTGATAGTAGAAGGGACTGTTATCAAGAGACACGCTTGGTTACGGCAGTCTGGTTTCAAAGCTGAAACCCAAGCATCATTGTTAGATAAACCGGTGGAGCCCGATCTGTTGTTTGGTAAGGCGGTCGAGGACGTGCTGAAAAATGCCAAGGACGAGTATGAGACACTCAAATCCCTAGGCCAACTAACCAATAAACCCACTAATCAGAGAGGGAATGGCAATTTTAGTCACCCACGTGGACACATTTCCCAGAGAGGATCTAACTATTCCCAGGGTTAGGTTACACCATGGAACAATAACAACCAGCAGTCTACCCTGGGTTATGGCAGGGGTAATAAGAGGACGTGGTAAAGGCAGAGGCAGCCCCAGTAGAGGCGGCGGCACGCCTCCACCAAAACAGTGACGCTCCGTTCAGGGTCCCTTCTCACGTAACCCCAGTAGGGGGACGCATTTCCAACTTCACCCAAGCTTGGGAAGGGATCACATCAGACAGATGGGTGCTGTCCACAGTATCCGCAGGGCACTGCATAGAACTGTTAGAGCGTCCATCCTCCACGACAAAAAATACATTCTTTGTACCACCAGAAGATCCTCCTCGAGGAGATCGTCAATCTGCTAGCAAAGGACGCGATAGAACTCGTCCCGGGACACCAGGTAAACAAGGGTATTTATTCACCTTACTTCCTTGTGCCAAAAAAAGATTTGACAATGCGCCCAGTATTGGACTTACGGCCTGCAAACAAGTATGTCAAGCCCCAAAAATTTTGCAGGACTACTCTCCAAGAGGTAATCCCCCCCCTAAAAAAGGGGGATTACATGGCAACATTGGACATGAAGGATGCCTATTTTCATATTTCCATGTTCCCAGCGCACAGAAAGTACTTGCGCTTCAAATTGGACAGTCGGCCCTACCAGTTCAAGGTACTGCCCTTCGGGATAGCTTCGGCTCCAAGGGTATTCACCAAGGTACTGGCGGTGGTGGCAGCACACCTACGCAGGGAGGCAATCCCAGTGTACCCTTACCTGGACGACTGGCTCATCACGGGGGAGACCCCAGTAATTTGCAGAACAAACATTCAAAGAACGATCGACAACCTCTTCTAATTGGGCTTCTCAATAAACGAGAAGAAGTCAAGTCTGGTGCCAAGCACCTCCAAACAGTTCCTAGGAGCTATCCTAGACACGCAAGAGGGGTTGACCTTTCCATTCGAGGAAAGAATTCGGAATATACTTCTGCAAATTCCACATTATCAGGCCGGTCACCAGATAACGGTACTCAAAGCAATGTGTTTGCTGGGTATGATGGCGTCATGTATTTACCTGGTTCCCCATGCGCGCCTTGCGCATGCGTCCCATGCAGGAATGGTTGGCGAAACAGTGGTCTCATGCAAGTGGTCAGTGGGACGATCTAGTGGTCGTTTCGCCAACACTTGGACAAAGCCTTCACTCGTGGACAAGAGAAAATCTGTCCAATGGGAAACCCTTTTACGATCCCGAGATACATGCGGTAGTCACAACCGATGCATGCCTGACAGGGTGGGGAGCTCCCCATCTCCACCACAGAGCTCAGGGTCTCTGGTCTCCCTCAGTGGCCAAGAACCACATAAACCTGCTAGAGCTTCTGGCAGTATTCAGAGCGCTTCAAGGGTTCCAGCCCTACCTACTAAACCTGTCAGTGCAAATCCGGACGAACAGCACGACAGCCATGTTCTACCTGAACAAGCAAGGAGGGACTTGTTTGCCAAATCTGTCCAAGCTTGCCCAGAAAATCTGGATATGGGCACTCAGACGGAACATCTTCCTGTCATCACAGCATGTTCCAGGGGAGCTCAATTCCCTAGTGGATGCTCTGAGCAGAGAATCCCTCCCAGAGGAACACGAATGGGTTCTACACAGAGAGGTCGTAGGAGATATCTTCTCTCAGTGGGGTTTCCCCACTATAGACTTATTCGCCACAAGCGAAAACAGACAATGCCCAGGATTTGCATCCAGGTTCCCCCAACCAGACTCCCAGGGGAACGCCTTGTGGATTTACTGGTCAGGGATGTTTGTGTACGCTTTTCCACCAACAACTCTAATCAGGAAGGTGGTCAACAAGATGAACAGAGTGTCGATGACGCTCGTCCTAGTTGCTCCCATGTGGGCAAGACAACCGTGGTTCCCACACTTACGCAGGATGGCGGTGTGCGAGCCCATCAAACTTCCGGCCTGGTACAACCTACTGTCCCAGCACCAAGGTCAAACAGTGCATCAGCAACCCAACTCAATGAACCTGGCAGCATGGCTCCTGAGGTCATAGAGTTTGGACATCTCAATTTACCACAGAGGTGTATGGACATCCTAAAGGAATCTAGGAAACCAAACACAAGGCACTGCTACTTTGACAAGTGGAAGAGATTCGTTATCTGGTGCCAGAGTAAACAAATCAACCCAGTTGATTGCACTCCTTCCACTATTGTTACATACATGCTCCACCTGCTGGATGCAGGACTGGTTTTTAACTCGCTGAAAGTACACCTGGCAGCCCTGTCGGCATACACCACTTCCCATAACAAGGTCTTGTGGTGGAAAGTACCAGTAGTTAAAGCCTTCATCGAAGGAGTAAAGAGACTTCACCCTCCTATTTCAAACCCACCACCAGGGTGGGACCTTAATGTGGTGCTATCTAAGCTCATGGGCCCCCCCTTCGAGCCCATGCATAAAAGCAGTCTCAAACACCTGACTTATAAAATGGCCGCCTTAGTAGCTATTACTTCTATAAGAAGGGTCAGTGAAATTCAGGCTCTGTGCAGGATCCCTTCTTTACTGTCCATAAAGACAAACTGGTTTTATGCACACACCCTAGGTTCTCACCTAAGTTTATATCTAAATTCCATGTAAACCAGTCCATCGAGCTTCCGGCTTTCTTCCAGGACCCTCAAAGCTCGGCTGAGGTGAAACTACACACCCTAGATGTGCGTAGGGTGGTCCTCTACTATGTAAATAAAACCAGACCGCTAAGGAAAACAGATCAGCTGTTTGTCTCCGTAGCTACAGACAGAGAGGGGGATCGCGTCTCTAAAGGTGCCATCTCGAAGTGTATTATTAACTGTATCCAGCTGTGTTACTCACTCTCTGAAAAGACTCTGCCTTTCACGCCAAGAGCCCACTCTACAAGAGGCATTGGGGCCACTCTGGCTGTCATTGCAAATGTACCCCTTGACACCATTTGCAAAGCAGCTACGTGGCGCTTTATTCACACTTTTACTCAGCATTACTGCATTGACACCCATTCCAAGGCAGATACACAAGTGGGACAAGCGGTTCTAAGACACTTATTTGCTCATGACCCTTCTCACATCCCACCTCCTTCTTCAGGTACTGCTCGCTAATCTATGCCCAGCATGTAATCTAAGCAGATTCCACAAGCCTCAGAAGGGATACATTACTCACCGTAATCGTATTTCTGATGCTTGTATCTGCTTAGATTCACATGCGACCCACCCTTCCTCCCTTCTGAGAGAAGGCGCATGGTTGCTTGTAGTCTTACCTTTCTATCTATCTGCTTGGATTATCTGTACTCGCGCTACTCCTCATGCTACCTCATGTCAGAAAAAATACAATCTGAGGATCCTAGACGCGTGGGGGATCTTGGGTACAGTGGACGTCACACTAGGGATAGTATTACTGGCACGCCCTGTGTCGACGCCCATTTTCGAGTTTCAAAAAACAAACTGTAATACTCTGCAGCTTCCACTAGATGTTGGCCTATGCACAGCATGTGAATTTAAGCAGATACAAGCATCAGAAATACGAATACGGTGAGTAATGTATCCCATATATGCACTTTATAGCTAGGTATGCACTTTGCACTTTATAGCAAAAAGGCACTGAGCACTTTATAGGCTAGGATTAGTCTACTCTGAGTTATGCATCCGGGACGTTGCTGCTTTGCAATTTTGCACTAGGTAGTCAACTCTGTTTTAATGTCCAGCTTAACATCATAGCATATATTTAATTTATGAATGCCAGCAACAGCCTTTGTTCACCTTTTGACAACAACTTAACACAGCATTTGGGTCTGTGCCAACATAATAATTACTGCAATAGATTTCAAATGCGGATGTTCGAGTAGCAAACATATAAAAGCTACTGGAGGTTTGGACAACGATTTTTTGGAAGGCTCAGGGCAGAATTGTAAGGCGTTTGAATCTGCAGATATCTTTATAGCTGCACAAATAGTCACGGTAGCGATGAAACAAATAGGGCATGCATTTAGAGTTTAAATACGCTCAAAGTATGGTTGTCTTTTCAGAATGAATGCGATGCACTTAGCGTACATTATTCTTGAGGTAATAACATCGACAACACGGGAGCTTACTAATTATTTTTATTTTCATTCCACTCTTAAGCATGTGTAAAGAATAATTGTAAATATCGCTTAATAATGTGACTTGCACACAGAGGTACCTTTAATGTGCACAAATGTTGCAGCAACAACTAATTTTTTAAAACATGTAAAGATGTCTGCCTTTGAACTGCAGCAAAAGCACTGTGTTGTGAATGTATACACTCTGTCCGACATGGAGATCAAAGAGACTAAGTATCCTATTTAAAGTCACCTTGTTTATGTTTGCACTTTGAACGTGATCAAGTGGTCTTTGTACCGTTTTCTGGTTTCTTTCCTTGCCATGCTGACATAAGAAATAAAGCACTGTCAGTCTGGTAAAACTTTGGATTGTGTTTTGCCTCTGTGCAGAGTCACTATTGGCTTTCTCTGCTGTTTTTGGGAGTGCATTCCGCTGGCCTGCTTTTCCCGGTTCCATTGCAGATCTGGGGATTTGGTTTTCGTTTTTGAATATACATATATATATATATATAGGTTGTGACCAAGCGGCGAGGCAAGCCGCGAAACGCGTTAACGTTCCAAACGCGCACGGATACTTGCACTTTGGGAGAGCCTTATCTTTATGGCTTTTTAAATTGAATTTTGCCACTTGCAAGGCATTAATAAAGAATACATTTTTTTCAACCTGGATGTCCGGACTTTGTTTATTTCTGAAACTATGAAGAGTGCTACTCACCCAGCCTGACGTCTTTCAGTGCTTTGAAGAGATATATATATATATATATATATATCCCAAAGGTAGCAAAAAGAGAAATCGACACGCATTTCACCAGTGACTCGGGCTTTTTCAGGATGTGTAACAATGTTAATGTCAATTTGCATGGTTAAATAAAGTTGTGAACGTGCTGTCTTCCTGTCCAACACCAGGTCAAATGATACCAGTGTGTAGATGGAGTGGCCAAGATGTTTTCAGGTCGGCCATTATAAACTGGTGTCCAACCTTAAGGCGCTTTATAATAAAGCCGGGGGTAGATGAGGGGAAACATAAATAAATATGAATATCAACAGCAAGTGCTGCAAAATAGGTTCGAGCATTCTCAAACGACCAGTGGTGAAAAAGAAGTCAGCGTTCAACATTTGTACATCATGAAATTTCACAAATAACTTAATTAGTATTGCATTGTGCTTTTAAAAAACACTGCCAAATAAATTATTGGAAAATATACCAACAAAGCAAGTGCACAAAAATATTGATTCCACTTCACTCCATAAAACATAACTTGCGGAACTGCCCAAACGTGGAATTACTAGGTCTGTGAAAAGAAGGGAAGAGGAGTGTTAACAGTTTACGAAAACATGCCAACAAACTGCTGATGATAAAATTTGAAAGACCATACTGGGCACAAATAGGCCAGAATTAACCCCACAAAATAAGTAGAAACTTTGTAATCACAAGTGGTTATAATAATACCATCCTTTAATAAATGTGAACTGCAGTGATTTACTATACTATAATGTGTAATAAATTACTGGAACTATCTCAAATTGTGATTTCTCTTTAAGAAGCTCCAGGCCCCAAGGGTTCCTATCGTAAAATGTCTATTCAGCCAATAACCTATTAAAGTCACTTTTCAGTAGCTTGTAAAGTTTCCAGACGTTCTCCCGTGGAAAGTGTTAAGAATTTTTTGTTGTCGTTTACTGCATGGCTACCCAAAATAGCATGGTGTCAGCAAGGATACTGAGGATTATCCAGACATGGAAGCATAGGAACGAGATCTTCTTAGTCATACCACAAACTTTCCAAGGTGTCCAGACCTGGCACATTTCTTATTGTAAGTATCAAACCTGAGCAGAAAGCAGTTTATTTATTTTTTGGAGCTATGATAATTTTTCCTTGTAACAAAGGTCTCGATTAAAAGGTCAGCTGTATTTTTGAAGGGGGCTCCAGGCTCTATTTAATGTAACCATGAAAGAGCGCTCACCTTGTGAGGTGGCACAATATCTTTATTACGTCACAAAAGATTAGTATTAAACATATTTTAAGAATTGTATTCCAAATAAACATAATTAATCAAGTTCCCCAGATTTGAAAATCAAAGAGACTGTCCTGTTCACAGTGCAAATACTGGCACACTGGCAGTACTAATATCTGTGCACTTGATACTCATAAATTCAGAGAAGTTGGGGGTGTGAGAGAGGGTGAGTTGCTGCTTTTTTCACTGACCACCAAGAACCCGGGAAATGGGAATGGAGGGCGGTGGAGATTGGGCTTGTCATGTTTGGTTATTTGCCACACCAGCTGTGAGAAAGAACCCATATGCATTAATTATTTCTGTTTTAGGTGGAAACTCCCGAACAGCCATGATTGCTGCCCTGAGTCCAGCAGACATCAACTATGAAGAAACCCTCAGCACCCTCAGGTAACAAACAGGGATATCGATGGAAGTGGGTGATGTAGTGATGTTTCGCTCTATGGGTCATGGCTGGGGTTGCCTGGCTCTGCCCCCTGTGAATAAGGGCTACAATTTAAAACAAAATATACAGCAGTCATTTATTTTGAAGGCGGCATGGCGGAGAGCGCATTCATCTATCCTGCCCCTCACTGTGTTGCTTTTCCTTTTTCTCAATTTCTGCTGTGTATTGTGAGCGGGGCTATCATGTAGGCCACAGCTCTTGAACGCCTTACCAGAGTTGAGCAAGTAGCACATTTCACTAGACTGGTGCTACAAACACACAAATGCCAGCCTTAACCTGTGAATTAATGGCTTGTTGGGGCAACACTCTGCCTCTTAAAAAAATCTTGTTTGGAATAAACTGTGTGACTTTGAAAAGGACGACAGATCGCATACTACAGGGAGCTAATTAACCCTGAGGATCAGTTCACATTCCCTTCAAAGTCTTGCTCCGAGGGGCCCACTGAAAACTATAGACAGAGACTTGTTTGCTGCCAAGCAGAGTTCCTACCCTTTTCCCCTCAGGTTAGCATGTTCCCCCTAACACTGTTTTCATGGTGTCATGGGCACTTTCCTAAATCTAGGCAAATGGGTTTCTTTACGCTAACCTTTCCTCAGGTGGCAGTATCAGTTATCAAACAATTACGGTCAACTCTGATGTTAGGAATAAGGCAGACAAGTATACAGGGTAATACAGGATCTCTTTGAAAAAGAGATGCTCGCATATAGTTATTATGACCATTTATTTAACATCTCCTAAAAGCAATGTGTTGTTGCAGGTTACAGATGAGTACTGGAAGAAAAGTCCATATAGTCTTTAATGGACTCCCAAAGCAGTTATTTACATAGGCTGTGAGCAGAAAGCTCTTAAACCAGGTAACCTTGTTACACTGCCCTACCGAAGTGGGCATCTTTGCTCCATGCCAGATCCGAGCTGTAGTGTTTGGCGGAGGTGTGCAAGGAGGCCCAAGTGGTCAGCTGCCAAGGCGGTTGAGGCAGCCACCGCTTTAGTAGAGTGCGCCCTAGGGTCTGGCGGAATCTCATTTGCAGCCTTCTCAGAGAAACCGTCTGTTTTGTGACTGCTAGGCTCAGCTTCAACTGGGGAATTGCAATGAACAGATCATGTTGTGAGAAAAGGAGTCATTCTTGCCAAGAAAAACTCCATGCTTTCTTATTATCAAATTTGTGGAGCCTTTCCTCCTCTTTAGAAGGGTGAGATGGCGGGAAAAATATGGTAACTCCACACCTCGTGACATGTGAAACTACCACATCTTTCGGCAGGAACTTGGGCCTTATTCTCCGGGAGACCGTCTCCTTGAAGCTGCTAGAAATAGGGTTTCCAGACAGCACCTGCAATTTGATCTCGCACTTGGCTGACGTGATTGTCACTAAGAAAGCGATTTTAAAAGTCAGTAATCTGATGAATGCTGAATGTAAAGGCTCAAACAGAGCCACCATCAAAACAAACAGGACCAGGTTATGGTTCCAAGAAGGAACAATAAATAAACATATGTTTTTGAACTGTGTTCCTAACCGCATACTGAGCATCTGGGAGGGAGAAGGTGGAGGAACTGAGTTATGATGGCATAGTGCATGCAATATTTATGGGTGCTGATGTTGCTTCCGGAGTAGAGAAGTAAGACAGCTGGTGCATGAGTAGGACATGGTGTTGACGCCGAGCCACAGCTGTACCCTCGGTTGAGAGTTTCCAAGTAGCTGGCACTGATGATAGTACCTATCGAGATGAGAAATCTGATCTGTGGGAGAAGAGTCCCTAGAAAGAACATTTCCAGTAAATATTTCTCCTTCTAATGGACTGCATCCTCCCACAGATTACTCATCTTGTCAGATGTACCGCAGCGGCATCTTTCCTGGGAAAGCCTCAGCAGGTGTATTGTGTAGCTCCTCACTGATTACCTCTGATAGTCCACATCTGTTCTGGGCATGACAAATCCCCCCCACTATCAGCAGGACACAGCACACCCCATGACCCCAGTTCCTTTTTTACATAAGCTCAGGATACTGCTTTTCTCAGAATACTCCAACAAAATGTTTACAGGTTCATAATGCTGCCCACCCCTAAAGTTTAGCTGCTTATGTGATCTAAAGCACAACAATATCAAGGACCAGGCTGCACAAAATTTGTTTGTGGTTCTCTGCGTCGAACATGTCAGAGTGCAGTTTCTACGAGCTCATGAACCCCAAGGCCCTTGAGGAACAGGCTGCTAAATTGGCACTGCCCCCCCAATCCAACTTTCCAACTCATACCCATTCTAAGCAGAAGATGGATACAGAGGTCCTCACTCCTGAGAAGGAGCAGCTAGAGACACAAGAAAACAGAAATGGTCTCATTCTCAAAGCAAATTGCGCTAATCTTGGTTGGCTTCTCATAAGAAGAAGCAGCCCAGATTCAAGTATGTGTCCAAACGGCAGTGGTGGAAGAATTTAAGTGCAAAATGTTGATTTCGCCATAGCATCAACAGCGGCGATTTCGGCATCAATGACTGCACCGGGACCCGATGCATCATTGTTGGCCCGGACAGTTGGTGGGGTGGGTAGCGACTGCACACACCCCTTATCCTGGCAAGTATTGAAATCCTCTCTTTAATGAGCCAGTCATCCTTACTGGAGTTTATTTCTGATGTCAACATCCTTCACCCAGCTGCAGATTTGCAGGACGCTAGTGTCAAGACAGAATTTCATTTTGGGAAATTCTTTGGGACCTTTTTCAGTTCTTTGACTTTTTGCTTTATCACTCTTCTAGAGGGACTCTGACTGAAGTCCCCCTGCCATTGCAACTCTATTTCACTCACTAAGATTATATTGCCCTGGGTTACCCTTAAGGATCTCGGGTCCCATTTGTGTGTGCTGGTAGGATGGTGGCAGCAATCATTTCGTTTTGTCTTCACCAATGGTGCAAGCCTATTTGCCACATTCGTAGCCCAAGGGGCTATGTTGAGTGACAGATTTAGGGACAAACCAAATGGGCTTTCCCCCCAATATAAAACACTGGGGATCCTGGGAGCCGGCTCCCCTCAAAGGACCCCATCCAAGGACCAGATTTCCTGTCTGTCCCTTTGAGCTGTTGTGTGCACCTCCGAAGTTCAAGGACCATCATGACACTGTCCAGGCCACAGATGATAGCCAGAATGTGGTAAACCCTGCTGGGACTCATATTGCATCTGCAGAGCTTTCAGACCTTCTGCTACATTTAGAAATGGCCACTGTGTCCTCCACAGACTTTCTTTGACCTTGTGTGCCCTTTCCACGCCTCTGCTTGTTGTGGCTTCTTCATTGAAAGAAAACACTGGGTATCCTGGGAGGCAGCAGGCAACACCAGCCCCCCTCGAAGGACCCCATCCAAGGACAAAAGTTCCTGTCTAGCCTGGCATGCCCAATCTATGCATACATGAAGTCCGATACTGATATCCGTTTATCGTCTGCCGATGAAGCAAGCTGTGTCACCAGATCAGTACATCCTGCTGCTGCGCTATCCTCTCCCCAGAACAAGCTTTGCCGGTAAGCCTGGCTGTCCGCTTCAACTGCCCACTGAAACACGCCTGGTAACGCACAAAACTACAGTCCTAAAAGTGCCTATCTTAACCCCCTCTCTCCCATGCCTACCACCTTCCTCCCCCCACTCTTACCTGTTCTCACACACAACATTGAAACCTCAGAGCATGCCAGACCTAAATTGGCTAAGCTCCCACATGACCGGCTCACTAAAACACTTTCCATGAGCTTCTCAAGATCCCTGCAAGCTATTCTATCCTGCCTTCTCCATTGCCATTTGACCAGTTAAACACAAGGAGTGTTTACTCCTCACCCAGCACGGATGCTCATGCCAATGAGGAGCAGAGTCACACCACTACCACTCCTTATCAACCCCACATCAACAGGCTCTTCCAACAGAACTGCTCATTGGATGGCCAACCCCCTACCTTACCACCAAAGGACCTTCTGACACCTACAGCTCCTCCACTCACTCGTAAATGCCCAGTACCTTTGTGGCATTGCCTACACCTGCCTCCATGAACCACCCTAACACAAAGAGCTCCAATCAACCTAACTACATGTAGCAACAACCAGCCATTCCTACTTAGGGGGCGGGGGGAGAACACCCCCAATACTTGGCTTCCCGGACCTCAACCCCCACAATTCACTCTCACCCCTTAGCAACCAGACTACGGAATGCCAATCCCTGCTGCGCTATTCCATGCTCTACACCTTCACCCACAACGTCCCCACCACACCCAACTACACCACACATCATCCCTCGCCAGGCTCCTCTTCCACCTTCATAAACCCCTTTAGGCGTCACCACACAGGCACAGCTGCCACTCCGATGTATGCTGTTGAGCACTAGATCTATGGTGGCCCATGCACATTACATACTAGACCCCATTGCCCTGAACAATCTTGACATCCTTGCACTCACTGAAACTTGGTTGACGCCTGCAGCTGACACCTCCCTCGCTATCCCTACAGGATACACCATACTTTGTGGTGACAGGACATTCAAGAAAGGCAGAGGAGTTGCCCTTATCTACAAGGATTCCGTTTCCATACATGCTACCAATTCATCTCCACTGCCCAACTGTGAATCGATCTCGGACAAACTTAACCACTCGCCTAATGCGACGACATCCACCTCATCTATCACCCCCCCTCCAGGCCCAGCAATGGCTTTCATGGAGAACCTTGCCCACCTCATCTCTTCCATCCTTAAGCCCATCATCTAACATTTAATCTTGGTTGATTTCAACATTGGTTTTAACTCGTCCGTCTCAGAGGTCACTGCCCTGTCCAAATCTGCTGCGGCCCTGGGCTGTACGCAACGGCATCCTGAATCCAACACACACCAAGGCCGGATCCTCCATTGGCTCCTTGTAACATATCAGTGCTCTCCAATCTCTCCTGCCCTTGCTCTGTCCTACACGCCATTACCTTTACAATCCCCAGCCCGAGCATGCACAGGCAAGCAAGCTCCAAGTTATTCCTCTCTTCAGCCACCATACTTGCTTGGCGTACATACAACCTGACCAGCACCCACCTCACCCCATTACTCTGCCTTCCATTGCATGATACAGCAGTCCTACTTGACCATTACAAATCCATGCTAAATAATTGTTACAGATTCCCTACCTCCCCACCCCCCTTTAAATCATGTAAAGCCAAAAAGCTCCTACATCACAATTCTTGGTTCATCCCCAACCTCCAGGACATTTGAGTGAAAAAAGGGCAGCCAAAGAAACCTGGCTTAAAGACCCATCAACAGCAAATAAAGGCCACCTCCAACATCTCTCTTCACTACACTTGATTCATGCCTTACAATGAAAGAATCGTCAACACAACCTCCTCTCATACTCTCGTGAACTTCTCTGTCCTTCAAGAACTAGAGACCCCCATTAACCCTCCTTCAGGCTTGGTCGGAGTCTGTTTACAGTCTTTTGCAGCATTGGGAGGAGACAACTTTGGACTTGCTACTAAACCCTCAACAAAGCGCAGAGCGCGCGTTGTGTGCAGTGTGTGTTTCGGTAGTGTTTGGTCAGAGGATGCAGGGGAGCTCACTGAAGTTGGAAACACCTAAAGGTGTGGAGTGTTGATTCATCTGTGGTGCATCTGCTGGTCTTTACGGCGGACTGAGGTAAGAGCTAACACTTCTGCACTAACATTTTTAAGGTTCCTTCTCAATGCCAGGGAAGGCTGCACATCGAAATATGGCTTATAATAGCCAGAAAGTGAAACCGTACTATCTCCGTCCAGGAAAGCAGCTTCCCAACAGTAAACTTAACTTGCCGAAACAGTCTGAACATGAAGTTGAATTGGGTACGAGTACACAAGGGTTAAGTCGACCCTGAGTCCTAACAAAGGAACAATAACTGCATTTTACACTAAGGCAACAGTTCTGTTAGTGCCGGAGAGTAGGTTTTCGTTAAATGACTTTGGTGGTACTTCTTTTCAAGAAATAAATAACATTTTGCTTCTGAAGCTTTGCTACCCGTTACAAAACCGTATACTACCAGGTGCCAGTAGCACCATGGTGGTAGATGAGTGCCAAATGTTGGAAACTGGGAATGCTGCAAGTGATACTCAGTTGACAAAGGTTGTTGCACAAAGATTATCTGAGAGTCCCAAGCTCCTGACCAACATAAGTGTTGAATAAGCTACACACAAAGAATGACAGCACTCGCCGTCAGGAGACAAGTGGCAATACTAGTAATGAAGGTTCTGTTGCAGCTTCGCCCCTCTGGTGTTTTAAACTTTTCTGTCAAACTTCTTTTAAAATTATGTGGGGGCATTCACAAAGACATGAAAAGACAGTGTGAGATCACCACCCACCTGCATGATCTGATCGTATCTGCACCTGCAAAGGTGGCTGGGTATCCTATTGAAATAATCACTACTTATTTGACAAATGTGCAGGAAGCAGCCTTTCCTGGAAATTTGGCAAACTGCCCCAACTTGATGAAGATATTTATTCGCCAATGTATTACCCCACAAGAAAGCCGAAACGTCTTGCAAAATGTCAACAGGAAAAGGTAACCAAAAGTAAAAAAAACATCACAGGATACCAGTGATCCAAGCGTTGAGACCCAACTGTTACCACTTAATTTGATGCTAAAAGCTACAATGAGGCAAAAGTGGAGGAAATTAAGGCATTGGTTAGCCTGAAAAAAAGAGACCAAGCCAACAAGCGGGTACCCTAACAAGTTGTCTGTTAAAGGTGAGGAAGTCGAACATCTTCAGACAATAGCTCCTGTAGCCGACAGTGACTGCGAAGAGCTCAATGCGCTGATGGCGGACATAAGCCCCACATTGTGTCAGGGGTCCTTATACAGGCCACCAATTCAAGTAGGCAACAACGCACCTACCATTATATGGCTGGACCCTAAGGCATTTAGAATTTCTCTGACAAAGTGAATAAAGCTACTTGCCACCTGAATCGTTCTAAGTTGCTGCAGCACCTATATAGGGTTCCGTCCCTTAGGATGCTGTCTTAGTGTAAACCTGAAAAGCTGAAGGTGTCAGATTGCTGTCCAAAATGCGGGTGTCACCAGCCCTTGAGAAAAACTATTCAACTGAGCGGCCTAAATGTTAAGTCCCCATCGGAGACAAAGGGGGCCTGTGACGATAATCAGGGATGGAAATGGCTCCAGCATTTCTTACCAAAAACGGGCAGTGTGCAATGACGATTGACTGTTTTGGGTGGGAACATTAGAGGTTTCTCGCGTTTGCTGCCATAGTGGCTCTTTGAAGGAAATATCAATATGTGACATTTGTATGCTACAGGAAACTTTGGCAGCATTTGAAATTAAGATAGACGGTTACACTATCTGCTAGGCACTTGCTATAAAGTGTTTTTGTGGCAGGCCAAAGGGGGCGGGCTTTTGATTGGTGTAAAGAACTGTGTCATCCTCTGTGATTCTGCCATTGGACCCAGGGGGTGAGGGGGGGGGAAATGTCCTGGCAGTGGAAGTAACAAATAATGAAGTCGCGTGTAAGTGGATGTTGATCGCAAATCTTTGAACCCCCGGGAGCTTTGGTTTCTTAGGCTTTTTGGATTTAATTTTAAATCAGTGGCGTACTCTGATCACTAACAATTTAATAATGATATGTAAGAATTGGAACGCAAGGTGTGTTGAGACAAACAGTGGTGCAAGGTACAAATATGTTGATAAAATTAGCAGTACCTAATTTTCAAGACCAATGCCTGGGGCGGCCAGTGGTTGTCATTCTTAAAGAATAGGGATATGACACTATTGAAAGGCCGGGCAGTCGGAGATCAACCGGGGAGCGTACATGTGGTCCAGCAGACACAAAAATCTACGCTGGACTACGTGAGTGGAAATAATTCTGTGTTGGAAATGTGACTTCTATTAGTCAGCCCTAACACGTATAGTGATCATGCCATGCTAGTTATAGAACTTAACATGGGTGAAGGTGACCACCATGCTCAGATGTGTAGTGATTTACTGTGAAATGGAGCTGGAGATGGATAAGGCATAAGATTGGAAAGTTGGGTACACTTGTCTTTCCTATGGGAAAATATGAATGGCAACTTTTGAAAGGGAAAAGTGCAAACGAGATTGAGAGGTGGTTAGAAGGTTTTGTGACTCAGGTGAGTATGGAAGCCCTGCCACCGGCCTTTCACTACGGTGCAAAAAACCTCTTGAAGTTTGACATAGACACTACAATTTCCAAACGTCTTAGACGTAGAGCCATTAGACTGCTTAAACTCAGATCTAATGGTACTGCCTTGACTAGTACTGAGATCAAAGAAATCGCCACCATTACTAAAAACTATAGAAGCTGGTTAAAAGCCCATACATTTGTCAAAATCCAGAAGAATTGGGTAAGGTTTGTTAATTTTCCAAAAACTGAACACTCGTGTAATATGGGAAATGTTGGCTCTGCCAAAAGAAGCTGGGGAAAAACGGTTGATTTAATCCTATTTCGTGTGAAGCCTGGGTGGCTCATGTAGGTAGTAAATACTCAAATGCCTCCCCAAGTTCCATCCAGGTGGACATAGATGAAGTTGGATGTTGCCGATGGGACAGGAAACAATTGTGAAATTGATTAAGAAATTGAAGTTCTCAAGATTTCCCAGGACAAACGCCCTTGCAAGTGTCCTAAATGCTGATCCGGAAAACTGGGGCGTGTGCTGTCGACTATGTTCGCAAGTGTGTGCAGAGCGCGTTCGCTGCCAACCTCCTGGCAGCAATCTGTTTTTGTACCAGTGTACAAGAAAGGAAATCTGATCGATGAAAACCACTACAGATTGCTGTCCATGTTGGATGTCACCGGCAAACTCTTTGCAACCCTGGTTTTGAAGGAATTGAATAACTGGATAGGCAAAAAATCCATCTTGCATCCTTTTCAGACAGGCTTTAGGGTGGGCTTGGGTACAGTGCATAACATTAGAGCACTTGACAGTCTTACTCAAGAAAATCGTGCTACCGTTTTGTATGTGGTGGTCGACTTTAGGTCGAATTTTGACCAAGTGAACGGGTCCATACTTTGGGCAAAAATGCAGCTGTTTGGCTGTCCACTGTGGCTGTTAACACATGGTTGTGGAATTTCACACCAATAATCGGGCATGTGTACGCGTGGACCATAAGGGAACTGTAATGTTTTGGGTGCAGATCGACAGGGGGGTAAGCAAGGTTGTGTCTTGGATCCCCTGTTTAATTTATATCTATCGGATCTGCCTGTTTTGCTGGAGGCCAATTCCTCCTATCCACCAAAAATTGGTACTGTCCCATTACGTCTATGCTATATGCAAATGACCTGATTATGTTTGCCAGTACCATTACTGGCATGCGAACAATTTGTAACGAATTGGCCAAATTTGCAGCGGGCCACAAAAGTGATGGGTGGAAGGTTTCGAATGAATCTAAACCACTGGCAATTGCTCTTGGCAACCTTCCACACCACCGTTTTTTAGCCCGTTTGCGCCATTGCAAAAGGGGACCAGCCATGTGCAAATCAGTCAGCAGCTGCCGCCACCGAAGGTAGCAGCCCAGCCCGAACTGCTAGGCCAGGTCCCCTCTGCACAGAAAACCAAGCAACCCCAGACATGTTTCGGCCTTGTTGGACCGCCTCAGTGAGGTGCAGCCTGGTTCCCTGTGGCGCAGCGAGCAAGGGACCCACGTCTGGGCATACCCTCTCTCACAAGGAGAAACAAACTGACCACAAAAGTGATGGGTGGAAGGTTTCGAATTAATCTAAACCACTGGCAATTGCTCTGGGCAACCTTCCACACCACCGTTTTTTAGCCCATCTGCGCCATTGCAAAAGGAGACCAGCCATGTGCAAATCAGTCAGCAGCTGCCGCCACCGAAGGTAGCAGCCCAGCCCGAACTGCTAGGCCAGGTCCCCTCTGCACAGAAAACCAAGCAACCCCAGACATGTTTCGGCCTTGTTGGACCGCCTCAGTGAGGTGCAGCCTGGTTCCCTGTGGCGCAGCGAGCAAGGGACCCACGTCTGGGCATACCCTCTCTCACAAGGAGAAACAAACTGACCACAAAAGTGATGGGTGGAAGGTTTCGAATTAATCTAAACCACTGGCAATTGCTCTGGGCAACCTTCCACACCACCGTTTTTTAGCCCATCTGCGCCATTGCAAAAGGAGACCAGCCATGTGCAAATCAGTCAGCAGCTGCCGCCACCGAAGGTAACAGCCCAGCCCGAACTGCTAGGCCAGGTCCCCTCTGCACAGAATTGCCTAGAATTTCGGTGCTGGACTGCCCCAGGGCAGGACAAAGACTGATATGTTTGGGATATTTCTTCTCTGTGAAAGATAGTGAGCTAAAGACTCTGGGTAAGTCTCTCATAACCAGGACTAATGTCTGGCAGAGGGACTCCCAGGACCCCCCTTGTTAATTTGCAAATTTGCAGCGGAACATGACTTGGCTGTAAACTTGGACAAAACACAAAGTTAGTAACTCGCAAGGGGGTCAATAGAGTAAGACTGGAGACAAACTTGGACATAGTCAACTATACTATGGAGTACAAGTATTTGGGAGTGGAAGTGGGTCCTCTAGGCTAAGGGAACCTGATTGCTACTAAAATTTGTAGGGGATCTCAGCTTGTTTGTTTGTTTGTTTATTATTTATAACACAAAATACAAATAGTAGCTAGGTCATAGGCTGGGGTGATTCAGTTGTACGAGCAATGCTTTTGCCCGATCATATTATATGGACTTGAGGTCCTAACATGGCTTTACCGGATTGAAGCATCATTCTTGCATAAGCTTTTGGGATTGTACCCATCATGTCCGATGGAACTGGTCCGCTTAGAACTGGGGCTTACATCTCTGTGCGGTACAGTACTAAGAGGTAGCAGTTTGTTCTATATAAAAGCAAGAACAAACCCCACATGTGGGCCAATTTAGTGCCTGAGTGAGATTGGAAAGAGACCAACTTTCCCATTGGGAAGGAATTACAACTCCCTGACACAGGACTGTTTTACCCCGATTGATTCGAAGCCTCACTTCGAGGCAGGGTACTCGCGTGCAGTGATGACGAAGGTCTTTATAAGGAAATGTAATCGCTTGGATTGGCAAAACAACTACGCCCACTTAGCTAGTTTGAAGAGCTGGGTGGTGGTTTCAAGGGTGATTGATCTGTATAGGAAGGCGCAGCCTTATTTGATATTATGGCCGACATTAGAGGTTAGGCGCTTCCTATTGCAACTGCGAATAAATGAGCTGCCAGTTTTGTCTGTGGCCCCAAATTAGGTTTGGAGGTCAAGGAGATATTTTGCCGGATCTGTAAATTTCCACACAAGTTTGAAACTGCTACACATGTTCCCTCAGAGTGTGTGGAGAAAGGTTTCGCATATATTTGTGTGACTTGGGAGGTTTGGTATACTCGTATGAATCCATTAAAAGCGACAGCTTTTGAGACTATTGCTTAAATAAAAGATCTGCTGCTGCCCAGTTGGCGCTCTATCGGGTCTGGAAGATCGTAAGTGATCGGCTGGAGGAAACGGTCCAATGACCCAGGGATCATTTGAAACTAACCAGAAAGTTTATATATGGGTGAAGATCACTTGGCCCCCTCTTTGGGTTGGGAGAAAAGGTACTAAGGCACAAAGCACTTTCGGAAATTAAATAGTCTGAAAGATTATCTGTGACTTTGGATATGTGACTGTTGCTGATTCTTTTAATAAGCTGTTTTATAGATTTTATAACTTGGGTTAACAGGATTTGTGTTGTGTTTTACAAAATGCAAGTAATGTCGACATGAATTACCTGTTTGAAAGTAATAGTGTTTCTTATGTTTGTTAATCTGCTTAGAATCACATGCTGTGCATAGTCCGACATCCAGTGGTCACTGCGAAGTATTGCATTTTGTTTTTCGTAGTCGAAAAGTGGACGTCGACAAGGCGTGTCTGTAACACTATCCCTATAGGGACGTGCAGTGTAACCACAATCCCTCACGCGTCGAGGTCCCTCAGATTTTTTATTTCCGCCCAGATATTGGTCGCCTTTACGCGGAGCTCCTCGAGAGACATTGCAAAAACATTTATTCGACCTTTGGTCGTTATTAACATATATTATTACTTTACATCCCTCCTTCGGCGTCGTAGCTGTGAAGCTGTTCACCGCCGATCAAGATCTCCAACGGCGGTGCCTTCGACGGAGGAGGCTGTTCGGCGTTCGCCGAACACGTGGCCTGGCCTTGACGGCCAAATACAGTAGGGCGAGTGGGATCGTGCAACATTTATTGTTTCTCTTTGAGAATGCCTTTCCCTTTCCCCTCCCTTTCCTTAGGGGTTGTTGTCACATGCAATCAGTTCCTCAGCTATGCAGAGGTCACCCTTTAGGTTTTGACCGCGTTGCAAAGGCAAGTTTACCTGGAAAGACAAGCATAAACGGTGTAACTGTTGCCTGCCCCTTGACCACAAAGAAGACGGCTGTGCGGCCTGTCAGCTTCTTAAGCCAAAGACTTTAAAAGACCGCAGGGTCAAAAGGTGGGCAGCCTACGCCATGTCTAGGTCTGGTTCATCACCCGCCGCCGAAAGTGACAAGGAATGTGACAACCCGACGCCCGTTTCGGAAGTCGTAGACCTCTCTAAGGAGCGTTCACGCTCCTCGTCGTCTGTCCCCGATCCCGACAAGCTCGGCTTACGCCCTGCTTATGGGGATGAACACCCCGGCGACAAAGACGCACACAAAAAACACTCCCATAAACACACGACCCACAGCTCTTATTCGTCGAAGACGAAGAGAGCATTAGCGCCGACGGAGACGGGGGTCCTACCGGCAGCCTCCTCAGACCGTAAGAGTCTTATGCCCCCCACGCAACCGCAAACGCGACTAGCGACTGGGCTACCCCCAGATAAGGGCGCTATCACTAAACCGCCAGACGACGCGCACTGTCAGAGCGCCCCTCGGCGTAGAGCAAGACAGTTCAGTTGTCGAGAGCCTGGCGTGGATTATTTCCACCGATAGCCAGAGACGGACGGCGAAAGAAACGTCGATCACCGCTCACAAGGCCGGGAGATGCCGAAAAGGTCAGAAGGAAGGCAGGAATTGCCCCCTCCGTCGAGAGGGACTCCTAGCCTACCAGAAGGCTTTTCAGAAGGTGAGGGGAACCTTTCTTCGATGTTATGGGATAGGTCGAAGCGTTTTCTAACGGAAGGCCCTCCCTTTTCCCCCCTGACCGCTCTAGGGTACCTCAAGAAACCCTAGAGAGACTCCAGTTCTGTATGGACAAAATGGAGAGGTTTATGGAGACTCAGAACCTTCCAACACCCAAGAGTTCAAGAGAGGGACTTCAGGAGGATCCCAGGGCCAAGTACCCTAGGCTGTTTGATACCCCCCAAAAGGATGCAGATTTAGGACCTCACTGGAGAGGGAGAGGACCCCCACTTTCAGGAGGATGATGAATTCTTAGGCAATGAAGGGGAACAAAACATAGAGGAGGAAGGTTTTGAAGATAACCCGGATATGGGTGATGGGGGCTTCGGAGAAGATCCAGAAGAGGGCGCTTCACAGCCCTGGCAGTCCCCATCAGTGTTTTCAGACCCTGACGCCCTAAACCTGTCCCCCCCCCCAAGGACTCACCTATTAGGAATACGTCACCTATAGACGATCAACCTACCTTTAATGCACTACTACGCAAGGCAGCAGCGCATTTCGAAATCGAGACCGGGGAAAGTTCTCCTGACATCGACTTTGTAGAAAAGATCATTAAGGAGAAATCCCCTGTTAGCCAAACCGTTCCCCTTCTCGCCTCACTAAAGAGACGAATTATTCCTTCTCTATCTACACCCGCGTTGGTCAGAGGGGTCAACCCGAGGATAGAAAAATGTAGTCCTTCCCCATCGGACCCGTTCTACATCAGGGGCCACTCTGTGCCAGACTCCTTAGTGGTGTCAAATACAAGGAAAAGAGCAGGGGTCCCGCTGTCAACTAGCGAGGCACCACCAGATAAAGAGGGTAAAAAATGGTATGCCCTAGGAAAGAGGATTACAGCCTCGGCTGCTTTTTCCGCAAGAATTGTCAACAACTACTCTTTGTTGGCAAGTTATGCAGATGCACAATGGAGCAAACTACGTAAGGACATTGAGGAGGTAACAGAACCCCTACGTACTCGGCTTCTAGCCACGGTTACGGAAGGGACCCCAGTCAACAAAAGCATCATTAAAAATACTCTGGATGCTGCAGAAACGGCTGACCGTTCCCTAGTCCAAGGAATCCTCCTCAAACGCCATGTATGGCTACATAATTCAGGCTTTAAAACCTGAAACACAAGCATCTCTAATTAACAAACCTATAGAAGATGCCAACCTCTTTGGTAAGGCGGTGGATGAGGCACTAGAGACCGCAAAGAAGGAATTTGACACCATCAAAACCCTAGACCAAATTTCAAGGCCTCCCAACAAACGTGGTTATGGCAACAAATGCTTTTTTCGAGGCCAACGCCAGCAGCAGCAATACTCTGGAGGTAACTGGTCCTCTACCCAAGGCACCAGTGGACAATACAGCGAAAGAGGACAACGTCGTGGCAAGGGAAGAGGTCGGGTTCCCACCCCTAGAGGTTCCCAAGCCACCAACACCAAATTACTCAAAGATTCGGGTCCCCTCCCATGCATCGCCGGTCGGGGGCCGGTTAACATCCTTTCTTCCAACATGGGAGGGTATAACATCAGACCGCTGGGTACTATCAACCATAGCCCGCGGTTACTGTATAGAATTCAACAGTTCCCCTACGTACAGACCCCCAAGGGGACGACGCATGTCACCAGAACACCTCGCCATCCTTCAAGAAGTGGACCAACTACTAGAAAAAGGAGCTATAGAGGTCGTGCCTCTTTCTCAGGTAACGGAAGGTATTTATTCAGTGTACTTCCTTTTACCCAAAAAGGACTTAACCATGCGCCCTGTACTAGATCTGCACCCAGCGAACAAATTTGTCAAACCTCAAAAGTTTCGTATGGTGACTTTACAGGAGGTAATCCCCCTGCTTTCACAGGGAGATTACATGACAACACTGGACATGAAAGATGCATACTTTAATATTTTAATGTTGGCAGCGCACAGGAAATGATTCTTACGGAACATGCTTCTCAAATACCGAAAAGACTGTAGACCTTTTGTTTCAACTGGGCTTCTCCATCAACGAGAAGTCTGGTTTAGACCCCAGCCTGATCAAACAATTCCTAGGGGCTACAATTCGAACAAAGGACGGCCTTGTCTTCCCCTCCAACGAGTGGGTCCTAAACATGCTGTTTAAAATCCCTCAATATGTGGCCGGTCAAGAGGTGACGGTACGCAAAGCAATGCGCTTACTAGGAATGATGGCGTCATGTATTTATTTGGTACCTCATGCGCGCCTGCGCATGCGCCCGATGCAAGAGTGGCTCAACAGCCAGTGGTGTCAGGACAGCGGACAATGGGACGATCTAGTGGTGGTCTCTCAGGCCTTGGTTCTCTTGCTACGGTGGTGGTCGAAGGAAAACCTGGTAATAGGGAAACCATTCGCCACCCCCGCAGTGGAAGTCACTCTAACCACAGACGCATCCCTCACAGGATGGGGGGGGCTCACCTATCCCATCAGACTGCTCACGGAGTTTGGACTCCGAGCATAGCATCCAAGCACATAAACTTACTGGAGCTACTAGCTGTGTTCAAAGCACTGAAAGCCTTCCAGGCACACCTGCAAGGGAAGACAGTGATGGTCCTCACGGACAGCACCACAGCCATGTACTACCTCAACAAGCAAGGGGGCACTCTCTCCAGGACTGTCCAAGCTGTCCCAGAACATCTGGAAGACTGGAAGTGGGCTCTCAAACACATGTTCCTACTGTCACAACATGTACCAGGGGAACTCAATCTGCTAGCAGACGAACTCAGCAGAGACTTCCTTCTGCCCTCGGAGTACGAATGGCGGTTACACGAAGACCTCTTCGCCGTCTTCACACAATGGGGATTTCCAGAGATAGATCTGTTCGCAACTCTGGAGAACTCCCAATGCTAAGATTACGCCTCCAGGTACCCCCGGAACCAATCCAAGAGGAACGGTCCATCGATACCATGGTCGGGGAAATTTGTTTACGCTTTTCCCCCCCGAATCCCCTTCTCAACAAGATAGTGCACAAGATGCACCAGGAACAAGTTACCATGATACATGTGGCCCCTATGTGGGCCAGACAGCCTTGGGTCGCTCACTTGATGGAGATGTCCCTATCTCCTCCAGTGAAACTTCCCTGCCCGTACAACATGTTGTCACAGGACAAGGGCAGGACACTGCATCCATGCCCTCAGACCATGAATTTAGCAGCCTGGCTCCTGAGATCATAGAATTTGGACATTTACAACTTCCGCAGAGATGCATGGACATTCTCAGGGAGGCTAGAAAGCTTAACACTTGTCACTGTTATTCTAGCAAATGGAACTGATTTGTCATCTGGTGTAGGGGAAGAAGCATCAACCCGGTTGACTGCTCTCCTACACAATTTCTTCTGTACCTGACTCGCCTACTAGATTCAGGCTTGGTGTTTAACTCTTCAAGTCCATTTGGCTGCACTTTCCGCATACACTACTTCCCAACTTAAAGTCTCATGGTGGAAAGTCCCAGTTATTAAAGCCTTCATGGAAGGAGTGAAGAGGATCCACCCCCCCATAGCTAATCCCGCTCCCGGATGGGACATAAATGTGGCACTAACCAGGCTCATGGGGTCTCCCTTTGAACCCATGCACAAAGCAACACTTAAGGACCTCACTCTTAAGACTGCATTTCTAATAGCTATCACCTCCATTAGGAGAGTAAGTGAACTACAAGCGCTTTCTGTACTAGACCCCTTTGTAACAGTTCACAAGGATAAGGTGGTTCTACGCACACATCCTAGGTTTGCGCCAAAATGTATCTCTAAATTCCATGTCAACCAATCAATAGAACTACCAACGTTCTTTCAAAATCCTTCAAACTTAGGTGAGAAGAGCCTGCATACACTGGATGTTCGCAGAGCCGTGATGTTTTATATGGAAAGAACTAGACCATTGAGCAAGACTAATCAGTTCTTTGTCTCGGTGGCAGCAGGAAGAGAAGGAGATGCAGTTTCAAAATCCACTATTTCTAGATGGATTGTACAATGCATCACTCTCTGTTTCTCTCTTGCTAAGAGAGAGCTATCCTTCAAGCCAAGAGCACACTCCACTCGAGGCACCGGGGCTTCCATAGCTTTCATTGCAAATGTCCCTCTTGAGCCCATTTACAAAGTGGCAACCTGGAGTTCTGTACACACCTTTACAAAACACCACTGTCTAAATGCCCACTCTAGAGCTGATCCCCAGGTGGGACAAGCGGTATTAAGACATCTTTTTTTCTACTGTTCCTTCTCACAACCCACCTCCAACACCGGGTACTGCTCGCTAGTCTATGCACAGCATGTGATTCTAAGCAGATTAACAAACATCAGAAGACAATGCATTACTTACCATAAAAGCATTTCTGATGGTTGTTAGATTCACATGCGCCCACCCTTCCTCCCCGCTTGGATGGAAGGAACATAGACTTTCTTCTATATCTCTTTTCTGTACTCACTGGCGTCTACTAGGCTCCCTCAGGGCAGAGAAAATACAAACAGAGGGACCTCGACGCGTGAGGGATTGTGGGTACACTGCACGTCACTATAGGGATAGTGTTAGACACGCCTTGTTGACGTCCCCTTTTCGACTACGAAAAACAAAATGCAATACTCCGCAGTGACCACTGGATGTCGGACTATGCACAGCATGTGAATCTAAGCAGATACAACCATCAGAAATGATTTTACGGTAAGTAATGCATTGTCTTATTGTAATATTTGTGTTAAGCTCTTTGAGCTAAATCACAATAAAGATTATTATTATTATCTTCAGGCTTGTAAGACAACTCCTGGTGCAGCAATGTCCAAGACACATTCACCGGAAAAATCAGTCACAGGGTTCGAAATACAGGGGAGCTAGGAGCTATTTAGCTCCTGCTTATTGCATAGTAGAGCCTGGCTAGCTTGAAAAACCAGCTACCAGGAGCTTCTTTTGGCTCCTAGGGCCAACTGCAGAGTTACCTTCACTTTACTGCTCTTTTGTTGGCCTCTTGGCTTTACATGCAGGTTCACACTTTTCTGGATTCTCCTGGTTAGCCTCTTGGCTCTGCTCTGCCAAAACGTGCGTCACACCCCTTGCCAGTATTTGGCCTCGCTCTAGTACATTTACTCTTAAAGTTCACTTTGTAGTGGTTGTGCCCATATTCCACCTTTTTCTGGCACTCTTTCATACTTGCACTCTTTCTTATATGTAACTTTCATATGGACATTTCCTCTTTGGCTGTATCTTGCTCTGCCCTTAGTAAATGTACTACATTCCACGTTATCATAAGCTTAATTACAAGGTTTCATTCAGTTCAGCATTCACTGAGCATTCGTTATACTCGATTTCAAGTTTTCCTTTGATTCAGTATTCAATATGCACTTGGTATATTTAATTCCAACTTTTCCATTCGGTTTAGAATTGAAGAGATATTCAGTATGTTCAAGTTTAGATTTCCATTCATTTTCGCACTTAATATGCATTCACTCGGTTCAAAATAAACCTTTTGCTCCGTTCGATAACTCTTACCTCACTCGCAGGCCGCTAAGAACACCCTGGTCAGCTAGTGACTTTCCTTGACACTCAGTGGTCTCTGGAGTTGCTCATCAGCAGCTTTTGCTGCTTCTGTCGTCCTCGTCGGTCGGCGAGCCAGCTTCTGTATGTCCTGTTTGCATATCGGGGCTTGCTTTGCACACGCTGATGGCTCTGCCGCTTCTGAACGGATGCGGATGATGCCCGACTTCCCTTTGTGACACTGCAGCTCCTGTGGCGGCTCCCTCTCTGGGCTGCTGGTTGGCACTCTGGCTCCTCCACAGGCCCCACCACGCTGCCTTCTATAAAAATGGGTCCCCTACTGGTCTTCTCCCCACAGGCCTCCCTGTTTCTCCTCCTCGTAGTGTTCTGACTCTACACCTGCAACCTCTTAACAGGTTGCAGGTGCAAATCATTAATTAGGTTTGCCGGACTACAATAAAGGGGACATGACTGACTCGCCATGTTCTGAAGGCATCTTCCTCGTCCCAGTACCAGAGTGGTAAAATGGAAATGTAGTATTCATTCCTCTTACTCTCCTTCATCCCAGTACTTTTAAAGGTTGGGGAAAAGTAAGGCAAGAGGTCTCACAATATCCCATAAAGGTCGAGGAAGAGGTTGGTTGGTCATAATTCTGCGCTGCGCACATATTCTGATCTGCTCCACATGCTTGTTACATTGCTCTTCTGCCTGATGATGCTCGACGCGCTATGCCTTTTTGATGTGCCACACTCTTGAATGATGCCTTGTGTATTCTGCACTGCTCCTTACTTGCCCCCGATTGATGTATGTGTAATGTACTAGCACAACCTATTGATTGTCTCACTAGTGATTGGTACCCTTGCCATGTACGTGCTCTCTGCCTTGACCTATCTGAGACCCTTTGGTCGCCTGCCATTGTACCCTGTGACCTATTTAGACCCTTTGGTCCCTAGATACTGCACCCTATGACCTATCTGAGACCCTTTTGGTCGCTTGCCATTGTACCCTGTGACCTATTCAAGACCCTTTGGTCGCTTGCCCTGCTCGTTGCTAACTACTCTAAGTCATGCATTTAATTCATATAGCGAATTTTGAATCTAGGTGAACCCATCTGCTCTCTGCACACTTAGATTATACGACTACTAAACACCAGACTACCACAGGACAACCTGCCAACAAACACTGTTATGATATCTCTCATGCCCGACACATCTATTGGCTACTTAGCCATACTCTCTACACTTTCGGCCTTAGCCTTTACGGCAGCCCCTCACCGCAATCTGCCTATAAGGAAGGGAACCAACCAGAAAGATGTACACATAGTCACCACCTAAACAGCCTGTGCCCTTTGCCCAGACCCAACAGATTCAGGCCTGTCCTACCGGACTAAGGAACCTTAGACTAGGCACTAGACTTCCCAATCCACCAAGTGCACACCCACCTCTTAGCCACACTAAGAAGGAGCTCAAACATACCAGGCGCAACATGCACAAAAGGAAACCTAGCTGCAATCAAACCCCTTGCACCAAATCCTCTGAAACTTTGCCCAACAAGGTCCACACTAGCAACGACACCAAAATAAAACAAAACCTCAAGGGAGGTCTCATCAACGCTAGATCTCTTAATAGCCCACGCCTCGGAAATTGCTGACATCACCTGTAACCAACTCGACTTCCTAGCAGTTACCGAAACATGGCTACACAAAGCCGCTGGCCCTGCCCTTATGATAGCCATACCCCCAAACTTTACCATCTTCAGAAAAGACAGGGAAATGTCCAAAGGAGGATGCATAGCTCTTATCTGCAGAGCCAACCTCACCATCAAGGAAATGGACAGCTTCACTATGCCGTCAGCTGTACTACTCTCCCTAAAACTAGAAATCTCCGCCTCACGTACTATCACAATACACCTTATCTACAGACCCCCCCCTGGTCCACTAGGCACCTTTGAAGAAGACTTAACCACCCTATTAAACACTAATGCCAAACCGGGTACACAAATCATCCTATTAGGCGATTTTAACTTAGGCTACAAGGACCTAAAAGACTCCAATGCCTCAACCATAGCTAACACTATTGGGGAAGCAGGCCTCACTATTCGGAATAACGGCCCTACGCACTCTAAAGGCCGCACATTGGATTGGGTCGCAGATATCAATTGTGTTTCCCTCATAACAGCAATTGAACCTTGCATATGGACAGATCACTATTTGATTTCATTGACCATTTCAGACCTTCCCCAACCTAAATCTACCAAACCTCATGCTCCACCTGCCCTCACCCGCTGCAAAAAAAATATAACACTCGCAAATCTTCTCCCCCTGATCCAACCTATCACTTATCACTCTAGACATATCTCTAACCCTAACGATCTAGTCGACCTGTACAATAACACCATCAACTCGGCGATTGACGCCATTGCGCCGCTGAAACTCACTAAATCTAAACCTTTTGCCCATCAGAACACCTGGTTCACGCCCATGCTAAAAGCCGTACGCAAAGAGAAACGACATACAGAAGCCTGTTGGAGAAAAAACCCTTCTCCCCACAACAAAAACCTTCTCACTGCCCTTACTAACAGTTACAAAAAACAAATCATTCAGGCAAAAAAAAAGAGACCTTTAATGACAGAATCAATAAAGCGAGCTCGAATACCAGGGAAATCTTCTCCATTCTGAGCGAATTAGAATCCCCAATTGCACCCATAGACTCTTGTACCAAAGACAAAGTCTGGTGCACTAACATTCAAAAAGCCCTATGCAACAAAATCTCAATGTTACAAGACAAAATATTAGCCAAAAAACCCGCCCTCCACAACATTGCCCTCTCTACGCAAGAAACCATCCTCCAGGAACTTGCCGCCAACCAAACTAAACCCCCTAACCAATTTAGCTTTAGAGCCATCTCTACTGCGGAAACTAAGATCATCATCTTGTCCTTGAAACCGTCCCGATGCCTTGGTGACATCTGTCCAGCCCCAATTATTAAAGAGGCTGCACACAAATTAGCCCCCTTCGTCACATCATTTATTAACTCCTCATTTAAATCATGCTCTGTGCCAACTAACCTTAAAGATGCCTGGATATTACCTCTCCTAAAAAAAGTTAACCTGTACCCCAATGTCCCAACGAACTATAGGCCCAGAACAACTGTCCCGTTCCTCCTTAGAATCTTAGATAAAGCTGCATATCTTCAGATCCAAGCTTATCTGGAGATCAACAATCTACTAGGGACAAGACAATCAGGATTTAGGCCAAGATATGGAACCGAAACGGCTCTCCTTGATCTTAAAAACAGACTAGAGGAGCGCAAAGACAGAGGAGACATCTCTATTCTCCTACTCCTAGACCTATCAGCTGCCTTCGACCTGATAGATCACAAGGTACTTTGCAATCACCTCAAATCAGCAGCCAACTTCTCTACAAAAATAATTCATTCCTGGACCAGAGAACCATAAGAGTCTTCTCACCTTCATCAGCAGCGGATCCAGTCCCCATTACCTGTGGAGTCCCTCAAGGGTCATGTGTTTCCCCCACGTTATACAATATTTTTACAAAGCCTCTCTTTGATATATTGGACAAACTAGGGGTCTCATATACCAACTACGCCGATGATACCCAGATTCTTATCCCAATCCATGGTGACTATGAAAAGGACACCAGACTCATAAATAAAATCTACCAAATCATCCAAACTTGGATGGCCACACATGGCCTATGTCTTAACGACGACAAGACTGAGCTCTTAATCATCGGGTCTGCCAACAAACTGAATAAACTACCCCAGCTGTACAATTCCATCATGATCGATGGCATCAAAATCAAGGTAGCCAAGGAAGTTAAAACCTTAGGATTCCACTTAGACTCAGCTATTACCCTCGACAAGCAAGTAAATGCTACAGCCTCAGCAACCAGTTAGAGCTGCAAACTTATCCACGCCTGCAAACCATAGCTACCCACAGATAGCTGCACCACCATAGCGCGAGCCCTCATCCTCTCCAAATTAGACTACTGTAATGCACTGTACCTAGGCACCAGTAAACATATCAACAAACTCCAAACCCTGCAGAACAATGCCCTTAGAACAGCCCTAGGAATCCCCAAAGGGCAACACATATCTGCCCATAGAAGAGCCATCAACTGGCTGGCCATCAATGACCGGATCAAATTTAAAACTCTGAACATTACACACAATTGTCTGAACAACAAAGCCCCTGCATACCTCACAGAAAAATTCACAAAGCACACTTCTGAACGTCCCATCAGAAAGGCCCTCTCAAACAGCATCAAAGTCCCCAACTTTAAACCGAAAAGAACTGGTGGGTCCAGCTTCCCGGTTCTAGCAGCTCATCTCTGGAACTCCCTCCCAGATGCACTTAGAGCCACCCCTTCCTTCCATGTGTTCAAAGCTAACGTTAAACTCTGGCTTAACACCAACGACTGCTAAATGCCCCAACTGTACCAAATACTCTGTATATTTTTTGTAAACACTTGTAAATGTAACGTATCTTTCATGTAAGTCATCCAACATTGTAACGTAAGAAATGTTTTGATATATGTAACATATCTCACACGTAAGTCTTCCGACAGTGTAACATAAGAAATGCTTGATATATGATCCTGTAACATAAGAAATGTAACTTATTTATGTACCTGCAACCCAAGATTTATTTTCTGTAAGCGCCCAGTTGCTTAACGGCCAGGTGCGCTCTATAAACAAACAATACAATACAAACAATAATTGGGGAAAGGGGGTTACCATGTCTCGCTTGAAGGTACCCTGCTCCTAAACTCTGATGACCCTCCACTCAGATGATCCTACCTTGCTTCTCCACCCCCAGAGTCGGATCCAAATGCAATGGCCTTTCCCTGGCCACCTGCAAAGAGGATATAGGGTCGAGATTATTTGCAGCCAGGTCTCAAGAACAATTCCCACTGTGGATTTTGCTGTGCAGAATCCATTTCTGGGGCACCAGGTTCTCGAACCAAACTCCTGAAACTCTTGATTGTCGTCTCCTTTGGTCCTCCCAGGGGTTCTGTGTCGCCATAGCTGCACCTTTGGGATAGAACTAGAACTTCCCTCCCTTTTCCCCATGCACATGGATTTCCTATTGACTTTATCCCATTGATTTCTGTGGGAAACCTTTCCTCTCCTGAAACTGTTCTAAAGTGACTTTGAGGGCTCTTGCCTGCCCATGGACATTTTATGTGCATTCAGTTTGGGTCCAGAGAGTGGTAGCCTAAAGACCAGCAATTTAGCTTTCATCTTCAATTATTTTAAAGTATTTAATATCCTGTGTTATACTTCTACAAATGTGAATGCCTTTTTGAACTAGAACTATTTCTGGTGTTATTGGAACTATTTTCTGAAGTGTAATAAGTTGGTGATTTTAGCTAGAATGTGTCTTGGCCTTTGTTGGCCTCTGGCTGTGTTTCATGGTTCTCCCACCTCTAGAACCTTCATTGACTTCGATGTGTTTCTTTTTTTCCCAAATCCTATGTCTAAGAGGTCTAGACATGCTGTGACTTTGTTAGTGTCGTCATTGAGCACCTGTAATGATTATATGTGTAACTGTGTGTTTTTATGTCTGGTTCCTTTGTCTGTCAAATGTGCCAGCCACAGGTCGTGGATCTGCACATAAGGTAGGAGTGGGATGTGTCTTTAGGTCATATACTGTTTTTATAGTATACTAAGTATTTCTCTCGAGTCCTGGCTCTCCCACCTTGACAACTGGTTGGGTATGCCTGCAACCGCAGATGGGCTGGAAAAAGCTGGCTACAAAAGATAGCTGCCCCTTTAAGAAACTTTAAGTTGATAAGGCTACATCAGGTGCGCGTCCCTCCGCGCAACAGCCCCAAACCTCACCAACATTAAACAGCTAGTTACTTTTTTTCCGCTGAATGTACGGGTCGGCATTTGCTGAGCTCTTGGACTCCTCCTTTTTTGGGGCCTTACTCTTAGCTGTCCATCCCATTATTTCATGCAATTGGTTTAATTGGTTTAATTTTTCTTTTTTATTATAAATGCAGTACCTCCTACTGACATATGCCGTTTCCGGCGGGATTCAAGCAATGCATCTGTTGTAGGAAGCAATTCTCTGCAGCCTATCCTCGTGCCTGCATCCGATGCCTAGGTATCCATCACCCAGTGAGTATGTGTTTTCTGCTGTGAAATTCCCTTGAGGTTTTTGCATAGTCATCATCTTTCCATGTCACAGCTGGAGCTGGTATCAAAGGCGACCATACCTGCAGGTGAGATGTGTGTTTCGGCATCTGCCCTTGGTACCCACGTGGAGACCACCTCAGTTCCAGTTTTCAGAGGACTGTGTAGGGGGAAGCCCTGGGCGCTTACACCTGAGTACCTCTTGGTGGGAAAACGCTAGTACCTCCTGGTGAGAAAGCGTTAATACCTCTAGTTTGGGAAAAGGTCTGAAAGGATCGAACCGGTACCGCAAGATTTATTCACCCCTGACAAAATTATTACGGTACCGGGGGGAAAAGCTCATCTGCCTCGGCTATCTGAACAGACAAGAGTTGTTTAAAAGAGGCGAAAGCCTCCAGAGTTGATTCGGTACCGACTGATTCCCCTGTTTCTGCTTCTGCCAAATTGGCTAACAGTCAAGTCTTTGAGTATTTCGGTACCGAAAGAAAACCATTCCATTTCGGTTACTGCAGTTGAGTCTTTTGACTCCTGGGTACTGAAAAATACAGTTCCTCTTATAATAGGCATAAGCATTCTCAATCAAGACCCAGCTCAGTACCGGCTTCTTCAACGAAGCACAAACTTTGGTACCGGAGAGTCAAAATGATAGTATCAGACTAATTTCAGACTCTTTCCTCCTGAAGAATTTGTTTGTTTTCAGTGAGAGCAAATGCTCCAGAAAGGGTGCCACAATGTTCTCCTCAAGCTGGGGAGTTTTTGGCAGAACCGGTTCAGATTCCAGCAGCTCAGCCGGATCCACAACTGGTCTTAACAATTATTCAAGTACCCAGGCCGGTAGTATTTCACATTTACCATCTGGCTCAACAGACTGCTAGGATAGACTCTTCAACATTTCCTTTTAGATTAGAAGAGAATCATTCTGAACAGTCAGACATAGCTAACGGATTTGAAACACTTGTGTATAGACGCAAAATAAATGCCATATCATACGAATACAGTCCTTGAGACTATCTTATCGGAGCCTTTTCTGGAAGTCATGCCAGAACGCATTAAGGACAAGCTGACTCCTACTGTGCCTCTTCTGGGAGCAGATCCCATAGAACCAGCTCCTTTGCCAACAGAATGTGAGGATTCTGCTCCTCCTCCCAAAACGCACAAAGGGTGTCTAAAGTCAGAGATACAGACTCAGATGATGACACTGCATCTATTACTCCTTCAAAGGTGTTCCATGGCATTGTGGCAAAGGTCATGCAGGCTTTAGAAATCACACCTAAAGATAAACCCGAAACTGCAGGTGTTTTTGGGAACCTACCTTCTTTACAGACTGAAACCCTGCTTCCCATGGAATTATCTGTTGCGGAACAGGCCTTTGTTCTTTGGGGAAAAACTCACTCTGATCCTAACATCTCAAAATCCTTGGACCCCAAATACAAGGTGCCTAAAGAGGAGACGTTTGTGCTTCTGGGGAATCTTCCTACACAATCTGCTGTTGTTTCAGCTGCATTAGGCACCATAGGTAAAGGCCCAGCACCTTCTACCGTTTTAGATAACTCTGAAGCCTGGTAAACTCAAGGGAACAAATCTTATGCTAAATCTTCTCTTCAACTCAGGCAAGTTAACAGTTATTGTCTTAGCAGGCTTCAATATTCAAAACTGTGAAAATCTGGTTTGCTTCACGGATTTGCTTCCTCAAGAGGCGGCAGATGAGTTTACCTTCTGGATTTCAGACGGAAGAGAGGCGGCCATTCAACAACTCCAGTTTAAGGGTTTAACAGACACCAGAGTGTGGGCAATTACGGGATGCTATCTGCATGCGTGGTCACGCTTACTTGGCAGCCACTTCACTGCATGAAGACATCCAGGATCAGGTTCTAGACCTTCCTTTTGAAGGTAAAACACTTTTTAAATCCCTCCACTGATGAGGTTCTCCAAAAATGCAAGGCCGGCGTCACTGAAGCTAAAACAATAACTTCATTCCATCTCAGTGAAACAACCATATCACCAAAATTTCAAATCCTTCAAACTGCGTGTTCAAGGAAAAAGTGGTTCCTCTGCAACCCCTAAATCCTACTATTCTGTTAAAAAGATACAGGCCAGAGTCAGTCAGGATTTTTCCCTCTTCTGCCTCAAGAGCAAAAGAAGGCTGTACTTCCATCCGCTCCAATTACAATCAAAGAGCATACATCCCCAGTAGCAAGTAGAATCTCAAGTTTTCTTCCTCAATGGGAAGACATCACCCAGGAGGAGTGGATTTTAAATATTGTTCGCCATGATTACTCCCTAGCTCTTCCTGCTACTCTTCCATCTTCTCCTCAAAAGTTCCAAATGTCATCTCTGGAACTTTTAGTAGAGATACAAAAGCATCTCTCCCTCGGAGCAATATAATTGGTTGCATTGAGTGTGTGCTAAGTGTCGTGTGTTACTGGGCTGACACGAAGCTGCTACTTTCAATGCTACCACAGGATTACTGGCTCCTAAATCCGCTATATTTGGAGGGGGGAATCAGTTGCTCGGCTCCCTGGCCTCACGCCTGGCTGGAGTCGCAAAGATAAAATCTTCAAGCGGGCGCATCAGCTGCGGCGTCGTGTGTGCCGAGTGTCATGTGTTACTGTGCTGAAACTATGCTGCTACTCTCAATGCTACCACAGGATATCGATGAGATGGCTTTCTTGGCTCCTAAATCCGCTACATTTGTCTGGAGGGGATCGGCTGCTCGGATCTCTGGCCTTACGCCTGGCTAGAGTCTCAAACATAAAATCTTCAAGTGGGCACGTTCGCGCGCATGTAGAGTGTGTGCTGAGTGTCCTGTGTCTTGTGTCGCGTGAGCTCAGCTGACCACCACTCGAGGTAAGCCCTGACCTGCTGAGGTTGCTTGAAATCTGCATGCAAAAATGCCACTAAACCGAAAATCTACACTAAGTAGTGCGACTGTCACAAATGCTCAAGCAGGTAAAAAGCAAAGCGCAAATGCAAGTATAAAGAACAAAGTAGTTAAACCTTGAAACACCCAAGTAATTAAGACACGCACAGCAGGCAATTATAATTTTATTAAAACCAAATCCATTAACAAGAATAGACACTCTTCTATATCAACAGTCAAATTATTAGAACAGACAGTTTCAAACACAATCGACAATAACAATTCTTTATTGAGAATGGTGGTCAACTTAAAATGAGCCTCACTCGGCGACGAGAAAGAGCTATCTTGTCAATTTTGCTAGGTAGACATACTTGATATTGTTCCATCAAACTCGTCTTATTTAGCTGTATTGCATCTTCCTCTGGCTCCTCAGACCTCTTTGTAACTAGCCGTGAAAGTGAGGCTTCAAATATAAACTTAAAAGAAGCAAACTGGCAAAACGCAAGGTCTGTTCTGAATGGCATCTACATAATAATCTCTCAAGTTGATGCTTTAACATCTTTATTAGCCACTATAGCGAAGGCACAGCTAGAGGCTAAATTAACTCAAACCAAAGTGATTGATATAATATCAGTGCTAGCAAGTAACACATTGTTGCAATCCGATTGGCAAAAAGGAAATATAGTCCATCAAAATAAATACTGCACGTGTACCACCGGTATCCATAGAGGCAGACAGTCTTACATCTACACCGGCACTGTGTCCTTTTGTGCACTCAGTAGAGGCCCCAAACAATGACTGGGATTACGAGGAGATCCAAATACCACCTCCAACTGAGTTAAAAAACATTGTTTTCTGCAAACCTGATAAAAGAAATAAAGATTTTAAAACCCTCAGACGAGAGTAATGCTGTCGAAGGAGACAAAGAAGGGAAAATGCGAAACTTCCAGGCCAAAGCACTCAAACACTGGAAAGTAATGCAAAGCAAACCAAAGTGGTAAATAAATTACTAGATGGAACATTATGACAAGTAAAATTACACGGTCCTTATGAAGACTCAAGATCAGACCTAGGCAGGCAAATCGGGACTTAGTTACCACATGTTCTAGTCCTGACATGCGTAATCACCTACAACTAAAGCCTATTGTGACGAGCAACGCTGACTCTACTACAAACTCTCTCCTTTTGGAATCCAAACCATATGCCGATGCAAGAATTAGGCCGATGACCTCAGACAAACCTATAATTACCGCTTATGCCTTACAAGATCTGGGAAAGTGAATTATTTTAGAGGAAACAAATCCTACAGACTATAGCCACTTCTTAAAAAAGACCTGCCTTTTAACTATTTCGAAACAACTACCGTATTTGGTCTTAATTGTGTCAACTGATATTACTAAAATTGAGCTCCCTGTGCGCTGAGGTACCACAAATTGGGCACTTGTGGAATTTACCTCACCCTTCATGGTGGCACTATTGAAGACTCATGCAGACCAATTCACTCAGTCGGGACTGCCCCTGATAGTATGTAGGAAAGTAAAGAAATTAAGAAGCACAAGAGCCTCTTTTGGAGAAATGGAATCTAACTCTTACGCAAAATATCAAATATCAGCTAGAGAGGCATTGCGAGCCCTGCAAGTGCAAAACAACGATGCAAGGCTACTGGATCAGAAATTGAATACTGGAAGCCTGAACGTCCCACACACTGGGCAAAATGACTTTGGAAATCTAAAAGACAACAAGAATGGATATCCTGGAAGGGGCTATTGGTCATTTATGGCCCACCCTGTAGGGTCTAAGCTCTTGGAGTCTTGCAATGTTTTCATTCTTCTGGAAACCTGGTGCAAAAAAACAATTGCCATAGATGGTTTTCAGACTAATTCTAGCAAGGAAGTTCCCTCTAAATGAGGGCTCACTAGCAGCCGTCGCGCGATTGGAGCAAAGTCACATTACACCTTGACTCAGTTTCCAAAGGCCACATATTCCCCCCTATGTATTAATTGGAACCCTGCAAACATCATAGAATAAATCAGACAGGATACTGCATCAACGAATACGACCCTCCGGGGGGGAGGGGGATCCATACCAATCATATTCATGGCATTATGGACGATACTATTTGCCAGTCGTCTGAAAATTCCCCTCCACGGCTCATCATAGTTGTAGCCGACTTTAATAAAAGAAACCTACATTTGCCTACTCCCACAAGGGCCATTGTTGATTGCTCTTGGTATAGATTTCTTGGCTATTATGACTTGATGTTTTTAGATTTTCTATATACTGATTTGTCATTAGACTGCTACACCTGGTCAAATGGAATTGTAAGGTCACATATTGACTATGTACTTACAGATCCAGTTCTAAAAAATAGATGCAGCTCTATAGAAATCTTAAATAATGACTTCAGCGACCATGCGATCCTTAGCTGGTCTATTGATGTAGTTAGTAATTCAGTAGGCATGGCCAGAAAGTTAAAATTATCTCTAATTTACAGGGAACTCCTTTACATTGGTCTGCAAAAAATATAAAAGATACTAATAACATATTGTAGCATGACAAAAAAAGTCTGGAAGATGCCTTGAGTCTGGTAGAATGGGATTTGGAACGAATATAGGATACCGGGAAGGGTAGGGGAGTCACAAGGGGAGGTATAATGATATCCTCAAAAATAACGCTCCTTTCAACTTCCTAATTAAAGAAAAACAATGTCTGCTCTGTAAGGATCGAGAGCCAGTGAGGGCAAATCCTGCATTAGATAACCATGAGAAACAAAGAATAAATACAAATTTGTCAATAAAATTCAGAAATTGGTTGAGACAGCATGAACATTCAACCAGAAACTCAAATTGGCAGAAACTATTTCGATGGTTACAAACTCACGATGCGCACACGTTTTGGCCATGTTTCACTGAATTTTGAAAAGTCTGTCACCATCTGAACTGAACCCCATATCTCAGGAGGTATGGTTTAGACACATTCAGGAGTTATCGTTGTATGTTAAAATTTTTGATTGAGGAATATGACAACAAGAAAGGTTCTAACTTGAATTGTTGCTACGTCGATTTTACTAAAGCATTAGACTTCATCTCAAGACCAAGACTGTGGGAAAGAGCTTGAGTAGGAAGATACTTCTTAAGAGAAAGCTGGAGATATTTTGGTTGCAGGTACCAGAAGAGCTTGTGAACAGTGCAAATGGTCTTGAACCTCATCCTTGCAGCCACTGGGAGCCAATTGAGAGATTTCAGTGCTGGAGAGATATGATCCCTTGGCTTGAGGCCAAGGACAGTCTCAGTCCTCTTCTGGATGAGTTGCAGAGGAGGGAGAGTATAGGAAGGCAGATTTAAAAAGAGGCTGTTAGAGAAGTCCAGCCTAGAGAGAACCAGAGCTCTGGAGAAAGTGAGCATCTGCGGGAAGGAGAGGAAAGGAAGAATACATCTGAGGGGGTACATCAGAGAAAAAGATACAGTGACTACTCGTATCAGAGTTTTCTCTCTAATAGATCTTGCAGTTATCTGATTAAAACAGCACAACTGAGTTGAAGTGCTTCATATTATACTTAAGATTAAACCTTCTCCCCGCCAGAGACTATTTGGGAATATGGCAGGCTGCACTGAGAACTGACTTTTTGCAGACTGTCATAAAGAAGTTGAGACTTGTCACCACATATGAAGTCTGTTCGGACTTGGTAGAATGCTCTGTGAAAGGGTATTCTGGATATGTCAGAAGAATAGACCATATTCTTCATAATCCATTTCGATGTTCAATGATAATGTTTTATTTATGTGATGATTTGTATTTGTATTTGCTTAAAGTTTTGTAACTAAATGCACAATAAAAAAAAATAATTGGGTCAGGGGTTTTACTCCTGTTTTATAATCCCGAAAAAGTCTGGCGGGATTCGTCCAATTCTAGATCTCTGGGATCTAAACCAGTTTCTGATTAAGACTTTCCACATGGTCCCTATACCTCAGATTCTCGCTTCTCTCCAGCTCAACGACTGCATAGCATCCATAGATCTACAAGATGCTTATTTTCACATTCCCATTTTAAAGGAACACCGCCAGTATTTAAGGTTCACCATGGGGAAGTTTCATTACCATTACATTGCGTCCTTTTTGGGCTACATTCGGTGCCCCAGAGTCTTCACTAAAGTCCTGGGGGCCGTGGCAGGCCACCAACGGTTGAAAATGGTGCATCTAAATCCATACCTGGATGATTGGCTTTTGAAAGCACAATCTACAGAGGAATTGCTTCAAAAGATGAAACTAACATGCAACACGCTTTTAAATCTAGCCTTTTCAATTTGGCAAAGTCACAACTCATTCCTTTTCAAAGGATTAAATTTCTTGGGGTCCGTACTGGATATTACTCAAGAAAAAGCCTTTCCACCGTCAGAAAGGGTGGCGGCATTATAGCAGGTCATTTCTGTATTCAGAGCACATCGTCTGTCGGCATGGTGGTTTCAAATACTCTTGGGGCTAATGTCTTCGTGCATCAATCTAGTTCCCTACGCTAGGCTTAGAATGAGAACCATTCAGTGGCACCTCGCGAGCAACTGAAACCAACTGTTTGATTCTCAGTATATGAAAATCCAAATCCCGAGTGAGAGTCAGGATTCCCTCATTTGGTGCAACTCTCCGGATAACCTATTGATCGGATCTCCCATTCGTCTCATCATCAAGATTAAAACACTCGTCAGAATATGGGTGGGGAGCCCACTGTCAAGATCTAACCGCTTATGGTCTTTTGATCACCCTAGGATAAAAAGAGATAACATAAATGTCTTAGAACTGAGAGCCATTTTTTAAGCTGGAAAACCCTTTCTTTCCTCCCTTGAAGGCATGGTGGTCAAAATTCTTAGACAATACCACTGCAATGTTTTATATCGACAAGCAGTGGGGAACTCGTTCTCTTCCTCGGTCTCTCGCAGAGAAAGTATGGTATTGGGCCATGGCGAACCACATTTTCTTGTTGCCGTCCCATCTGGAGGGAAAGAACGTCTTAGCAGATAAAACCCAGCAGGCTAGAATCTGCCCCACACAAATAGGAAATTAAGTTTTCAGTAGTAAAGGCGATATTTCAAAGGTCGGCCATCGAGAAGTAAACCTCTTTGCCACACAATACAATGCTCTTTGTCCTCAGTTTGGTTCAAAGGAAAGGTCTGGGTCTTCATTCCCTGCAAGATGCCCTACAGTTGCACTGGTCAAACAAAACACTTTATGCATTCCCTCCTCTTTCCTTGATGCACAAGACGTTACTCCAGTTCAGATTGCTCCAGAATCTAACCATGATTCTTGTAGCTCTGTTCTGGCCGTGCCAGATTTGGGTACCAGATCTCCTGGAACTAGCAGGGACTTCCATGCTAGGTCTTGACTCCACAGAAGTGGCAGGTTCTTCTCCCCCCCCCTCAATTGCTGATCTTGAAGGCTTGGTACCTGAGAAAGTAACTGTTGCACATCTTCACTTATCAGAACAAAACCTGAAGATTGTCAACCTCTAGAAAAGCTTCCACAAGAAAACAATTTCGAAGGGATTGTGTCCTCCGACGTATTCCTTATCTTTGATAATACGTTTCCAGCTTGCTGGCCTCGGATATTTTTTCTATAGAGGGTGCTGCGTGTCGACGTCCGCCAAGTCGATGTCCTTCGACGGCCACCGTATCGGCGCCGACGTCACCATGCCCATAAATAGCCACACGCTGCGTCCGTTGCTCAGTTCTGTTTTGCCGCGCTTCGTGGGGCCTCGGAATGTCGTTGCTCAGTTCAGTCAGGATAACTATCTATTTCAACTCGTATATACCTTATCGTTTTCTATGGCTTCTTCATCAGAACCGACGACGCCGCGATCCGACGTCAAGAAATGTCGAGACTGCGGTAAAAAAAGTCAATAACGGATCCACACAGGATCTGCTTATGGTGCTTGGGATCCGAGCACCATTGTTCGGAGTGTGAGGACTGCATGTCCATGACGGCGAATGCCTTGAAGGAGCGCAAGGGGAAGCTCGAGAGAGGCAAGTCAGCCAAAACCTCCTCGAAAGTTTTGTCGGCTGAGTCGAGGCATTCGTCTCCTCGCCGTCGAAAACATTCCCATTTTAGATCTCGAAGCAGCTCCCACCATTTGTCGAGATCAAAACACTCAAAAAAGAGACGTCGAAGGTCCCATTCCTCGTCGTCTTCTGTGTCCCCAGAAAGGGTCTCCTGTCCCACTAAACACAGTTCTCAAGCTGAGTGGGAGGAATTCAGAAAGAAAATGTTAAGCGTCTTCGAGAACGCGGCCTCGACCCCCTCGAAGACAGCTGAGGGTGATACCCCGGGTGAAAAACCCAAAAAATCAAAACGCCGCGAGTCGCAGCACCCGGCGAAACATTCCACCCGAGAGCGCCATGAGCCATCGGGTAAGAAGGCACCGCCTTCGATGCACGGATCAGCGCCATCGACACAGTTGTCAAAGGGTTCCTCGACGCATCGGTCGGTCGATCGACTCGATGCCATCGCCGATGCAAGAGAGGACCAAGGCCACTCCACAGCCAACAGTGATTTCAAGGGCCTCCGGCACGACGCTGAGACGGTCGTCGATGCCCTCGAGTACGATCCCGATCCTCTCTAGTTCTTCGAGACCCCTTCCAGTTTTTTCAATGCCGTTTTCGGCGTCTTCGAAGCCTGTTACATCGGCGTCGACGACATCGACTTTTTCTCGTCCAATAACGACGAGTTTGGCTCCTTCTGCCTTAGAGATGGGTTTTACTCCATTTCAGAGGTCAGAGTACCCTGGACTTTCTTCAATTTATGAAGAGGGGGAAGATTCTGACCAGGAAACATTTGGGTTACAGAGGACCACACTGCCTATTTCAGAGGATTTCACCTCTGAACAACGAAGACTGAAGGACCTGCAGGAATCACTACATGAGGCAAGTGGGCTGGACACTTCCCCAGAAGTGGAATTTGTTAAGCCAGACCCAGGGGAACATGCCGAAACACCCTATAGAACCCTGATGGCAAGAATTATTGAACCTATGGGTTGGTCTGCGCCTTCACCTGTTTTTCAACAGGATGACTTAACAGATATTAGACAAAGGCCCACAGGAGGACCCGGTGGTCCACTTCCATGCAGCCTTACAAAGGAAAATTACATCTAATTGGGAAACTCCCGAGGTTATCCTTGCAGTCAATAAAAGATTGTCAACCAAGTATAGGGTAGCGGCTGCTGACCCTGAATACTTATCAAAACACCTGACTCCAGAGAGCCTGGTGCTTCAAGCAGCAACTTCATCTAGCAGTAGGACCGCATACCCTACTGTTCCACAGGATAGAGATGACAAGAGGTACGACTCTATGGCGAAGAAAGTTTTCTCTGCCTGTAGTATGGCGTTGAAGTCCATCAACGCCACCTGTACGCTCGCCAGGTTCAGTCACACACTATGGGAGTGTGCTTCATCAGCGGCTGACTGCATACCCGAAGGAGAGGAAAAGGAAGCCTTCCTTAACATTATTAAAGATGGCAAGGATGCCATGTGCGAATCACTTCAAGCTGGCATCGATTCCGCTGACAGTATCAGCAGGGCCATGGCGGCAAATACAACAATCCGCAGGCATGTGTGGTTGCGAAAGTCGGGCTCTGCTCCAGATGTACAGGCCAGACTTTTGAATATGCCCTTTGACGGCTCTTCATTATTCGGGAAAAAGGCTGATGACAGTCTCAAAGTTAGACTTCTAAAGCAGCAGCAAAATCTTTAGGAGCTGCTATCCGATAACCTTCTTTTCGCCCCTCAGGAACCTCTGGAAGAGGAAAGTCCTTTCGCTATTATTCCGCATTCGGGAAAGGCAGAGGACAGCCAGCTCAAAGAGGCCAAAGGAGATCCACCCGAGGATCTGCATCAGCCGCCCCCAAACCACTCTGAGGCCTTTCCACACAATACACCTGTAGGGGGCAGGTTAACTCACCATCTGACGGAATGGCAGGCTATAACGTCAGATGCTTGGGCATTGGAAACCGTTGCCCAAGGTTACTGCCTACTCTTTCTACACATTCCTCAGAGTCATCCACCGGGGAACAGCTCTCTAAAAGTTCCAGATACGCTCCTCTTGCAGGAAATTATAGACCTGCTAGAGAAAGGTGCCATAGAACCGGTACCTGTAGCGGACAGGAACAAGGGCTGGTACTCCCCCTACTTTCTCATACCAAAGAAGGACGGAGGACTGAGACCCATCCTAGACTTACGAGAATTGAACAAGTTCCTCAGGAAGGACAAGTTCAAGATGGTAACTCTCTCTCAGATCCTTCAGGCCCTCCAGCTCCAGGACTGGCTGGTATCTCTGGACCTTCATGATGCTTATTTCCATGTGCCAATCCATCTCAAACACAGGAAATACCTGAGGTTCGCAATTGGCGACTCTCATTATCAATTTCGAGTTCTGCCATTTGGGCTGACCTCCGCCCCGAGGGTCTTCACCAAGCTGATGTCGGTAGTGGCGGCGAGTCTAAGGAGGGAAGGGATCCACGTCTACCCCTACCTGGACGACTGGCTGATCAGGGCTGTATCTTCGGAACAGGCCCAGACCCAGCTAGATTACGTCTGCCACTTCCTTCACAGACCGGGCTTCTCCCTCAATTTAAAGAAGCCACAGATGATACCATCACAGAGACTCCAGTTCATTGGAGCGGTCCTGGACACTTCCCTGGGAAAAGCCTCGCCACCAGAGGTGAGGGCTCAAGATATTCTACAGATGGTCACCAAGTTTCAAAATGCCCAACGTCTCCCAGCCTTCGACTTATTGAGGTTGCTAGGCCTCATGGCATCCTGCATCTTCCTTGTGCCAGAGGCTCGCCTGAGAATGAGATCTCTTCAGTGGGCACTGAGAAGTCAGTGGTCGCAATTCTCAGGGAGAATGACAGATCTCCTCCGGATTCCGGACAAGGTAGCCCGCGACCTTCAATGGTGGGCCTAACCAGAGAACCTCTTGAAAGGAGAACTGTTTTGTCAACCATGGCCGGAGATAACAGTAGTCACAGACTCCTCACTCACGGGGTGGGGAGCCCATGCCAACGACTTGACCATCAGCGGTCGTTGGTCTCCATCGGAGTCCAGACTACACATCAACCTATTAAAGCTGAGAGCAATCAGACTAGCGCTGAAAGCTTTCCTGCCATCAGTACAGGGGAGAAATGTCCTGATAATGACGGAAAACACAGTGGCCATGCACTACCTCAACAAAAGAGGAGGCGTAGGATCACTGCCACTGTGCAGAGAGGCGATGCAGCTCTGGTTTTGGGCAATCCAAGAAGGAATCTCTCCGTCGGCTGTCCACCTAGCCGGAGAGAAGAACTTGACAGCGGACTCTATGAGCAGGCAGAGCACAGTCTCCCACGAGTGGGAGCTAGCTCAGGAAGTCCTTCAAGAGATCTTCACCCTTTGGGGAACCCCTCAGGTGGATCTGTTCGCCACAAGAATTGAGATATGTTCTGTTCAAGGGAATTTCCCCCGAGAGGAGCTCTAGGGGATGCGTTCGTAGTGGACTGGGAGTTTCCACTCCTTTACGCGTTCCCTCCAGTCCCTGTTATTCCTCAAATGATCAGGAGGTTGAGAAGATTCTGGAAGACCATGATCCTAATTGCCCCGGATTGGGCCAGGAGAACGTGGTACCCGGACCTTCTAGATATGTTCATCTGTCCTCCAATCCGTCTTCCACTCAGAGAATCTTCTCTCGCAGAAGGGAGGTCAGGTTCTCCATCCAGACACCAGAACCCTCAACCTTCACGCTTGGTTTCTGAAAGGTTGAGGTACAAGGATTGGGATCTCCCTGATGACGTCATGGAGGTGTTGCTTTCGGCCAGAAGACCGGCAACAAAGTCTTTATACCGCTGCAGTTGGAACAAATTTTGCAGCGGGTGTAGGGAAGAGAATATCGACCCTTTTTCATGTGATACACCAACGGTGTTATCGTTTCTACTCTACTTGGCAAACTCAGGCCTTCAAGTGGGCACTGTAAAAGGCTATCGCGCAGCGCTTTCTATCTTCAAGCGCACTGCGGAGGAACCATTGTATTTCAAACTTCCTCTAGTGGTACAATTTCTCAAGGGACTAACTAATGTTACCCTCCAAAACCATTCCAGGTTCCCTTATGGGACTTAAATTTAGTCTTAAACTTCTTAATGGGCACTCCATTCGAACCGCTTCATTCTTGCGCGCTGAGATTTCTCACGCTTAAAACTGTTCTATTGGTAGCACTAACATCTGCTAGGAGGGTGAGAGAGCTACAAGCTCTCTCCTGTAAACCCCCACATACAATCTTCCACAAGGACAAAGTTGTCCTACAGGTGAAGCCTAATTTCCTCCCAAAGGTGGTTTCTGAATTTCATATTACTCAGAAAATTACCTTACCTTCGTTCTACCCTCCTCCCCATCCGGGGAAAGAGAAGGAAAGGCTACATAGGCTGGACCCTAGGCGAGCTCTCAGCTTTTACATCAGCAGAATGGGTAGGATCAGGCAAGCAGGCCAACTCTTTGTAGGATACTCAGGTCACAAGTTGGCACTACCCATAACAAAACAAACCATCTCATCTCCAGGTGGATTATTTTGGCCATCCTGCAATGTTATAAACTAGCAGGGAAAGAGCCACCCCAAAATCTCAGGGCTCATTCAACCAGGGGTATCGCAGCCTCTTCGGCTCTCCAAAGAGGGGTACCGGTCCGGGACATATGTGCGGCTGCCACATGGTCATACGCACATACATTCACAAAATTTTACAATCTGGATTCCTCTACTGCTCAAGAGACCAGATTTGGCAAGGCCGTATTACATTCGGTCCATCCCTAAAGGGATACATAACACTATCACTCCCACCTCCAATTACATGCCACTGCTATGGGAGTCTATCAAAGATAAGGAATACGTCGGAGGACACAATCCCTTCGAAGAACAAGTTACTTCTTATCTGGTAACGTTCTTTCGACGGGATGTTCCTCCGACGTATTTCTTATCGCCCCTCCCAACCATCCCCGCAGTGATAACTTCCCTTGTGGTTGCAGCTTATGCTCCTTCAAGGTCAATAACCAATTCAGGCATGAACTTTTCTTATGCTACAAAGTGTAACTGAGCAACGGACGCAGCGCATGGCTATTTATGGGCATGGTGACGTCAGCGCCGATACGGTGGCCACCGATGGGCATCGACTCGGCGGACGTCGACGCGCAGTGCCCTCTACAGAAAAAAATTCAGAGGCCAGCAAGCTGGAAACGTATTATCAAAGATAAGGAATATGTCGGAGGAACATCCCGTCGAAAGAACGTTACCAGGTAAGAAGTAACTTGTTCATTGCAGTAAATGGTGGTTTTCTGCCGTTGGGCTCAAGACTGCAGTCTTAATGATATGATATATTTTATTTGTATTGGGCTCATACTCAAGTGTTTCAGAGCGCGACGAGACAAGGGAGAGAACAAGGGAGGTCAAAACAACGATCTTTCTAGGCCCAGTGACATTGAGAATGTGCAAGTGCAGGAGAGAGGGAAGGGGGGAAAAGTGTAAGGGTGAGGGGTGAAATGGAAAGTGCTGAACCAGGGATAAAACAACTCGTAGTGCAGCATTACCATTCACGCCCAAGGCACACTCAACTCAAGGTTCCGGGGCAACTCTAGCTTTCATTGCAAATGTGCCCTTGGATGCTATTTGCAAAGCAGCTACTTTTGAGTTCTATTCACACCTTCACACAGCATTACTGCTTAAATGCACATTAAAAATGTGATTCACATGTGGGCCAGGCAATGTTAAGAAATGTTTTTGCCGCTGTACCTTCTAACAACCCACCACCTTCTCCTGTCACTGCCAGCTAGTCTCTGCAAAGCACGTAATTCCACAGATCCACAAGCCTCAGAAGACATACATTCGATACCTGTAATCATCTTTATGATGCTTGTATCTGCTTAGATTCACATGCGCCCACCCTTCCACCCCTCTTGGAGTTGAAGGTACATAGACATCTTACACATTTCTTTCCTGTACTCACGCATACACTTCATGCTCCCTCATGTCAGAAATGAAACAATCTGCGGACCATCAGCGCGTGAAGGGCAATGGGTACAGCACACATCACTCTCTGGATAGTATTACAAACGCAACCAATTGGCATCCCTTTACGAACTTCGAAAATTAGTATGTAATTTATGTCATATACATTCACCATTAGGAGAAATAGAAGTGCATTTGATTCAGTGACTAGTGAAACTCACATCCGTATTCAAATTATTAGAAAGAACTCGTATATAATAATCACAGAACCGCACCCCAAGCTTTAATAAACTCCAACCCTAAGTTGATTTGGGTCCTTGTGTCCACAAAATCACCAGTCCCTAAGTAGAAACATTTCAGGTAGGTTTATATAGAGAATTTAATGCCAGTGGTTATGATTTACATAGGCCAAAAAGGTACATAAAATTCAGGTGAGTACTGAACTCAATCCCAACACACTAGTTAAGGCCTAGGATGGTCCATGACCCAGGTTCCACCCCCAAAAATCTGTCAGGTATGAGTGAGTTATTGTTAACACTTTACTTCCTTGTGTGGCCCAATGAGAGGGTAAAGGTGAGGGCAGAAACAGGTATGTAGACTTGCACCCCTGACTTCGAGTTCTCCGGAGACCACGAGAGTAGGTTCCAGGATCTGTTGTAGGTTGTTTCTGCTGTCTTGGTTTCTTTTGCGAGGGCCTAGATAACAGAATTTACTTTGGTCACATCATTTACTTTCGGTCGCTTGGGGTGCTTAGGAATCTGTTCCAGACAGCTTCCTGTAGAACACCCAAACGAGGAAAGATGAAGACTTCTACGGGTAAGATGCCCACGGGACACCTCTAGAACACGACAAAGAGTTTCAGCAATGTCTCCATGGATTGGCAGCAAAAAGACGATCTTCCGGCGGTAAATACAGGCACAGGTCAGCAAAGCTTCTTAGTGTGAGATGCTTGGAAATGCAGGAGGAGGCAATTTATGGCACAAATTGGAGATTGCCAAAGTTTCAAGGCTCTGCTCGGAACGACATCTGAAGTGCCGTAGCCCTGGAGATAGCTGGTCAGTTCACCGGTTGGGCCAGGAACACTTCCGAAGGCTCAGCAGGTATGGATCCTTGGGCAGGGGTCGTGACTTATTCCCACTGGTTCAGAGGCGTCTAAGTACCAATGAAGGCCTTCTTGATATCGGGGCACAGGAGCAAGGCTTAACCGGTACAGCACTGGAGTAGATTCTGGTCAGCTGCAGGTGATGTCATTGTGTCATCAGCGGCACACTCTACTTCTTAGAGGTCTTGGCTCCAATTGTGATCTGATGAAAACTTGCAGTAACCCTTCTTTTATACAAGATTGAGGGTGGGCTCTATTTCAAACCCACCAATGTAACATTAAAGCAATCCTGGATAACCACTGGCCGTCTCATTCGTCCAACAACAGTTTTGGCCGCTAGCAGATGTGGACTGGGATCACACAATCTGTCGGCTCCCTGACTCAAACACAAAACCCACTTTTCTGCGAAAGCAGCAGCTTTCACAGGGTAAGGGGTTACCATATGTGGCATTTGCTGGCCTGAGAAGCAAGGAAGGCCATAGGCCAAGCAAATATCTCGTGGCATGTCCATTTTAGGGCGCTAGCCATCTTAAGTAGCCATTCTCAGTAAATGCAAAAGAGCACGAGAAAAATATAATTAAACTGGTAATATTTTAACACAGCTGCCACCAGCTTGTCTTGCCATTATATGAAAAGGTATAAGGATACAAAGTATCCTAACTGCACTTCACTGTGAGGTGATGTTTGCAATTGTAAAAATACAAGCATTCCAAGAGAGAAACCGTGTCATATGCTGACAGTCTTGGAGACTAGTCAATTTACCCATAAGAAAGAGCAAAACAGGCAAGGGAAGAACAGCAGAAGGCTTTACTGGCGTCCAAGTCAGGACAGGGTTTAGAAAAAAAAAATAATAAGCCAAAAGACTGTAGTCCCATAGGAATCTATGGAGGGAAAGGTGCAAAAAGAAAATCTTTCTAACAGTATTGAACATATTTTCTGGTGTAGAAGGACAGTGATCTGAGATTCATCCTGGATTCGCGGCTGCTGAACTTGTACTTGTGCAAGGACAAGTTCAAGATGGTCACTCTAGCCCAGATTCTCCCAGGCCGTGGACGTGAATGAGTGGCTTGTCTCCCTGGATCTCCACAATGCTTACTTCCTGTGTTTCTTGCGGATGGAACATGGAAGTACCTGAAATTCAAAGTAGGGAACTGTCACTACCAGTTCAAGGTCCTACCTTTCAGACTTTCTTCGTCACTCTGGGTTTTCACCCATCTGCTAGCAGTGGTGGCGACTCCCCTCTGAGGGATGGCATTCATGTATTACTACGTCCCATCCCCTTTCCTCCATACTGTATAGGCTTCCCTTGCTAGGGATGGGAGACAGAACCTTGCGCTCCCCTGACTCTGCCCACTGGTGCCACTCCTCAGTTCTCTTTTCTGCGTCCACAGGTATGGACCGCTTTCACCAACACTCCTGGGTTAGACCTCCAGCCTAGTAATTCCACGCGCTCTTCCCCAAAGAAGTCTATTTTTCTTCTTTTTCGTATCTTCAATCAGGTACCACCCGGTCCTCTGGCGCCACACTCCTCCCGGGCTCATGTCGACGTCAGCGGGCTTCAAAAGGTGTCCAACCTGCAAGGGACTCTTCCCTAAATCCGACCCCCACGCTCTCTGCCTCCGCTGTCTTGGGCCCAACCACGGCTGCAAGAGCTGTACCGCGTGTGATGTGCTGACAGTGCACGCTCTGAAGAACAGATTAGCCAAGTGGAGGGAAGTCTCCCCCATAGGACCTAAAGTGGTTTGTCATGCAAAAGACCAGGCCCAAGGTAGGGGCACTGTTGTCATCCGCACCCCGCAAAGGCGACTCCTTCCCCAGGAAGCGCACAAGCAGGAGAGACCTATCAGGTCCTAGTACCACCACACATACCGAAGGTGCTTCAGCTACCGGCCACCAGGTCGAGGAGTTGCGAGATCCTACCAGTGACTGAGTTGAGGGACCGCAAGGTTCTTTTACCGGGCCTCAACCCGAGGAGCTATGCCCAAATACCGGACAGATGTATGAGGGGGCACTACCTAGCGCCACAGCCGAGGGCACTCCGCCTACCAGGACACGTCCTGAGGTGCAGGGTAGGCCTCAACCGCTCCACGTCCGTGAGGAAGCCAGACCCAACGTGGCAAGCGCCACGGACAGGCACTTGGCATTCAGCCGGACAAAATGGCAGCTGGGCCAGACAAAATGGCGGCTAGTCCGACACCATCCCCCTTTGGGGAACAGGTAGGAGAACGAGTTTCCAGTTGGAACTGGTCTTCGCCTGGCACGTGGCCCACGGCATATCCATCAGCGTCTGAGGGCAGATACATCTTGCATACAGCAAGACCGGGTATGCCCAGGTCTCAGCAACCTCAAGTCCCCACGCCCATGCCCGCTCCTCTGGCCTGTGAAGACAGGTTTTTTGAGAAATTCCTGACTCTCATGAGGTCTCCGCAGATGGGCTTCCTCCTAACGAATGTTGTCAGGGACATGCTTCCTCCGGTACAGCCGCTTGCACTCACGGCCACAGCCCCCTTGGGTCCAGCTCCTCCGGTACAAACGTAGCCCCAGTTGCCAGCCCCAGTCCCGACAACACCGGCTCCCATGCCTCTGCCAGTCACAGCAGCCCCTTCTCCATTGTCGCAGCAGCCTCCGGCCCCTATCAATACGCCAGGTCTCCCTGCTCACAGCACTCCTCCAGCTGCACCTCACCAGCAGGACACATTGGAGGACATGCATGAGGAGGAGGGGCTGACATGCCGTTGTTGGTCAAGGCCTTTCACAAGCAGCTTGCGTGTCTGGCTGTGTACTTGGGGTTCCCACAGCCAGAGGTGGAACAACCAGAGGCGGTGGTGTTGGCACAGGTTCTTACTCTACGTCCCACGGCTAGAACAGGAATCCCTATGCAGAAGGACTTGGTGGCGCTTGCCAAAAAAGGATGGCTCAAACCACACTCTACACAGCCTACCAATAGGCGCCTCAATGCCAAGTTTAGGCAAATGGAGGGGGACCCTCTGTTGCTGTCGGCACACCCCCAACCACACTCCTCGGGATCGCTGTAACTTCACTCTACTCCAAGCCCCAATCCTCCTCGGCTACATCAGCCCTGCACTCCTGGCTAAGGAGGAGATGATCCTGGAAGCATATGGAAAGAAAGTCTATTGCAATGCTTCTCTTCATCTGCGCCAGTCTAATGCTGATGCCATATTGGCTGTTGTCAACCAGAGCCTCTGGCGAGAGATCAGACTTCCTTCCTGAACTACCTTTGCAGAGCCAGGTGTGCTTCAAGGCTGGGCTAGCTGAAGCCAAAATTGTAGCGCAGGATATAATGGAGTCCACAGTGGCTCACATTGACACCTCAGGGGGTGCCATATTATTGCTACCGACATGAGAAGGACGGCCTGGCTACGGGAGATGAAGTTCCATCCTGATGTCCAGGAACGTATTCTGGACCTTCCTTTCGAGGGGGGGGGCGATCTGTTCCATTCTAATATGAACAAGGAACTTGATGAGCAGAACAGTTTGCAGACGGCCAAGTCTTTATCTATCCTCAAGTCCACCGCAAGGCATATACACAGGCGCACCAGCGCTCACACAGGTCAGTCCTTCAGGGGCTTGCAGGAGAGACGGTCCAGGCAACCGGACAAATCACTGAGACAGCACAGGCGCAAACAGCAAAAGGTGGCTCACAAGGGCTTTTTCCAGTCCCCCTCCTTCAGCCCCAGTGGGCAAAAAGGTATGACACAGCCATCCAGATCCACGTTTCTCTTATTCTCCCCCAGATTGGTACAGAAAATCTGTTGGCGGAAATTAGAGAGTCAGGCAGTGGAGGAAGTCCCAGCCTCCCAGCGGGACATGGGCTTCCATTTATGGATTTTGCCATATACAAGAAGAACCAGGCGGGCCTGAGAGTTGTTTTGGACTTTTCCACCTTCAACCTTTCCCTCTCTCTTCAAAAGTTCAAGATGGTTACGCTGAGACATTGTGCGCCAGAGACTGGATGTGCTCCCTGGATATGAAGGATGCATACCTACACGTCCCGATCTGGCTACCCCATCGGTTCTTTCTGAGGTTCAGGATCATGGGCTTTCTTTTCCAATACAGGAAATTTCTTTTCCTCAATTCGGCGCCCAGGGTCTTTACAAGACAGTTGAACTCGGCAGCAGCCCTTCTCAAGGCTCAGGGTCACCACGTCTACCCTTACCTAGACGACTGGCTCATCAGGGCAAGGTCGCCGGAGGCAGTCCACCACACCGCCTCCTCCCTCATAAATACACTACACGACCTAGGATTATCCATCAATCTCAAGAAATCACAGCTGGAGCCCACGCAAAGTCTGACCTTTCTGGGTCTCATCTGGAATAAAAGCTCAGAGAGGATTTTCTCCTCGGAGGGCAAGATCAGAGCCATCAAGAAGGCCACAGTGCTTTTTCTCAGCAGAGCAAGGACCTCGGCATGGTGGTACCAACACCTCCTTGGCATCATGGCGGCATGTCTCCTCGCAGTGCTGCATACGAGGCTCAAAATGAGGCGCTTGCAGTTACACTTCGCAGCCTCCTGGAGTCAGGATCCCACATCATCTCCACCAGGACCTAGTCTGTTGGAGCAGAGACTACAACCTGCGGATCGGCAGGTTGTTCCCAATACCTCAGGTCACCATCACCACTGACTCTTCCCTGGAAGGATGGGGAGCTACCTTGGGCAGCCACAGCGTCCACAGGGTTTGGTTCGGTCAGGAGCAGGTGGCCCACATCAACTGGCTCGAGTTGATGGCCATCTGGCTCGTGCTCAAAGCCTTCCTCCCGATGATCAGCGGTAAGGTGATCCTCATTCAGACAGACAGCTCCACCAGCATGTATTACATCAACAAGCAGGTTTGCACCAGGTCTCCTCCCCTCTAAACTTTAGCAGTCGACCTTTGGGAGTGGGCTCTGGTAAGTGACATGCACCTGGCAGCAATACACTTTCCGGGGGAATCCAACCTGGAGGCAGACAGGCTCAGCAGGCTGGGTGTGGACAACTACGAATGGCAGTTGAATGAGCAGGTCCTTCAGGGGATCTTCAACAGGTGGGGTCATCCTCAGGTGGATCTCTTTGCCACCTGGTCCAACAGGAGGTGGCCCCTCCCTGGGCGATGCCATGCAGATCCAGTGGAACGACATGAATGCTTATGCCTTCCCTCCGATCCACCTGTTACACAGGGTAATCTGAATAGCTCTGTGGTGGCCAGCGAGACGATAGTTCTCGGAACTGCTCAGCCTGTCAGATCAGGCCCGGTGCACCTTCAGCTGGGCCCAGCACAACTACTCTCACAGCAGGGAGGGACAGTCATCCACCCCACCCCCCAGAAGTTAGTCCTCGCAGCGTGGTGCCTGAACAGGTCACACTGAGGCATCTGGAGCTGTCGCAAGATAACCTTGACATTATACAGGGTGCTAGGAACAATGCTACCAGGCGCCAGTACAAAAGCAAGTGGACTAGGTTTTGTCACTGGGCAGAATCAAGGGAGGTCGAACCGTTGTCTTGCAAGTTGGACCACGTGCTTTCCTTCTCTGCGTACCTCGCACACACAGAGGTGCAGGTAGACACCTGCTGCACCTATCTGGCGGCTATTGGAGCCTACAGGAACTTGGAGGAGGAGGTATTTTCATATTTTAATCCAGTGGTTAAAAGACACTTGGTGGGCTTGACCAGGCTTTATCCACCAATCAAGAAACCACACCCTGTGTGGGACCTCAACGGGGTCTTAGGCGCACTGGCGCATAAACCATTTCAACCTATGGCGTCCGTGGACATCAGGCTAGTCACCATTAAGACGGCCCTCCTGCTGGGCCTTACCTCGGCATGCCTGTTCAGTGAAATCCAGGCGCTGGTGGCTTCAGGACCTTATACTACTTTCCATAAGGACAAGGTGATGCTTAGAACTCAGCCCACATTCTTACTCCACCGGTGGGTGGAGTAAGGGGTGTGCATGCTCCCAGGGCCACGCCTCTGTGCGCATCTAAATGTAAAGGGAAAAATGTTTTTTCTGGTGAAAAAAGTTCCGTCTCCCGTCCCTAGCAAAGATACACCTATACACGCTTACCTAAGGTCGTCTCCTATTTTCACCTCAATGAGGAGTTAGTGCTACCAACTTTCTTTGCGGAACCCAAGGATGACGCTCAGAGGGCATTGCGCTGAGATACTACCTTGACCAGACCCAGAGCTGCTGCAAATCAGACGCTCTGTCACCTTCGGTGGGTCAAAGCCAGATTGTCAGGCCTTCAAAGGGTGCCATGTCATTTCATTGCTGGATGTTTTTTTACAGGGTTTTTTACCGTGCTTTTTTAATGAAAAACCCATCAATTTTTAGTAAATTATTTTTGGGGGGGTGTCTTCCCCCCAAATCCCCTATTCCGTTTAATGTTTTATGTATTCCTAAACACCCACATCCCATATATAATTTTCCAACCCCTCCCCCCAACCCCACCAAAAATAGTGATGGTTTTTTGCGTAAAATAATTTGCAGAGAAAAAACATCCTGCGATGAAAGGACGTTGTATTTTATTTATATTTATGGCACGCAAACAGCCCAGGGGCATTGAGTCGCTGTTACTTGCAACAGTTTAGTTACAAAGGTACAGGAATGGTAGTAGTCGTTGGCACTTTATGAATAGTACAAAAACATAATTATTTTGTTACAGCTAATGCAATTGGTCATTACAATACAGCTTATGCAGTGGGTCATATGTTTAGTATTCATGCTGATGCGAGGGACCTTATGTGAAGAGGATGGTTTTAATAGCTTTGCGGAAAGCGATGAGGGAGGCCTCACCTCGGATTGTGGGAGGTAGGGCATTCCAGTGAGTGGGTGCGAGATATGGGAAGCTGGATCCGCCCGCTCTGGTTCTTTTTACTAGTGACACGCAGAGCATGTTGGTATATGGTGATCTTGTTGGCCTTGTAGAGGAGACAGGGTGGATCCTTTGTGAGAGGTAGGCAGGAGCAGTGAGGTGAATGCACTTGTGGGTCAGTGTAAGAGCTTTGAAGACGATTATTTCCTTTATTGAGGGCCAGTCGTACCCTCCAAAGCTTCCATAGCAAGGTGGATTGTTATGGCCATCAACGAGGCGTATGAGCAGGGGCGTAGCCAGGATTGTCTAACAAGTGGGGCATGAAGCTAATGTAGTTGGGCACACCGCAGTGACATTAACATCAACATCTGTAAATGGCCACACAGCTCTGCTGAGGGCGTTTACAGATTTTGGGTGGGCTGCTCAGGCCTTACCATGTCTACGCCTCTGCGTATGAGGGGCAGAAACTAACCTCTTCCAACAATTATGCATGCCCACTCAATCAGAGCTAAAGCCACGACGGTTGTGTTCCAGAGGCACGTGCTGTGGCAAGCTATCAGCAAGGCTGCTACCTGGGGTATGCCCTCGGCCTTCTGCATTACTACTGCTTGGATTCCGGCTCCAGGTCGGACGCAGCAATTGGTCAGGCAGCTTTAAGGAACTTGTTTTCCTGAGAGCTCCTCTCCACCCTAGCGCTACATTCAGATGTACTCGCCCATATAGTATGAAGGAAAGGGGACAGGGTGTCGGAGTAATTATAAGTTACTCACCGTAGTAACTAACTTACTCCTAGTCCATAGTCCCCTTTCCTCCATACGTCCCACCAACCTCCGCCCTTAATAATACTGGTGTCATTAGGCAATGTTAATATTGTTGACGTGTCAAAGGGGACTGAGGAGTGGCGCCGGTGGGTGGAGTAAGGGGTGTGCATGCTCCCAGGGCCACGCCTCTGTGCGCATCTAAATGTAAAGGGAAAAATGTTTTTTCTGGTGAAAAAGGTTCCGTCTCCCGTCCCTAGCAAAGATACACCTATACAGTATGGAGGAAAGGGGCCTATGGACTAGGAGTACATTAGTCACTGTGGTTAGTAACTTATAATTTTTACCTTATCTGGACAAATGGCTCGTCCGACCCTGCTCCTCAGTACTAGCGTCGGCACAGCTGTACCAGGCATACAGCCGGTTGTACAGCTTGGGCTACTCCCTGGGCTGCAAGAAGTCTCTGGTTTCACCGTCCCATTCATTTTATTTATCAGAGCGGTCTTGGACACTTGCATGGGTCAGGGATTTCCGCCTGAGGACAGAGTGGCCAACAGCTACAAGATGGTCCAGATTTTCCAGCCACAGTCCATAGTTCCAGCCACGTCTTTCCTGTGCTTGCAGGGTCTTATCGCCTCCTGTATCCTTGTGGTGCCCGAGGCACAGCTGTGTGTGAGGTCGCTGCAGTGGCTTCAGAGTTCACAGTGGTCATAGTATCAAGGATAAACGTCAAACATTCTGCTGATATCTGAGGGAGTGTCTGGAGAACAGCAATGGTGGTCCATGAAGGTCAACATCTTGAAGGGTTCATTGTTTCCTCAACCTTGGCCACAAGTGACTTGAGTCACAGATTTGAGCCTGAAGGGCTGGGGTGCTCACCTCCAAGACCTTCCAGTGAATGGAATGCGGTCCCTGTCAGAGTGGCAGGAGCACATCAATCTCCTGGCGCTGATAGCGATCCTGGCCCTGGTAGCTTTCCTCCCTTCTGTAATTGCAAGACATTTTTAATCCTGGTAGATAACACTGTAGCCATGCATCACCTCAACAAGTGAGGTGCCGTGAGCTTCTTGCTTCTGCAGAAAAGCAATACGATGGTTGTTCTGGGCTTTAGATAACAGCTTGTTTCGAATGGATTGTGTCCTCACACGTATTCCTCATCTTATGATAATTATCATTCCAGCTTCAGCTGCTTCAGAATGTGTTTTTCCAGCAGGGGTTGCTGTGTGCCTTCTTGTCGAGTCGGTGTCCGTCGAGGGACTGCGTTCGACTGTCAACGTAATCATTAGTATAAGTAGCGCATGCAGCGCCCATTGGCTTCAGTTTTGTTTTTCTGAGCTAACGCTTTGAAGAATTGTGGCGCGCTTTGGTTCTTCAGTGAACTTCAATAGTTATTTTTGATCTACAAAAAAGTCTTCCCCGTCGGCTCCATCACCTAAAATGGGCTTCAAGAAGTGCCAAGACTGTGGATCGAAGATGTCGATCACTGACACCCACCGCATATGTCTGTGGTACCGGTCACCGTACCTCCGACTGCAAGTCCTGGCAGACGATGACTGAAAAAGCTTTAAGGAAGCGTAAAATTGGCAGTGGGGAGGTTGCCTTCGCAGTCTCCTTCGAAGAGTTCAAAGAGAAAGCCTGATGAGTCGAGGGATTCTCCTCGACATGAAAAATCTAAATGGTCTTGATCAAGAAGTCGATCACGCCTTTCTTCGAAGAATACCAAGAAACAGCGTCACAGGTCACCTTCGACCTCTAGTGATTCCTCAGCTGAGGTAATCAAATGTCCAACTAAGTCTGACTCTGCAGAAAAATGGGATGCTTCGTAATGAAATGCTAAAAATCTTCGAGAATGCGGGCCGAACCACTCGAAGGACAAGCAGAACGCCCATGTCCCGGTCGATCTGAATAAAGATGACAAAGGGAATTAGAATACGAAATCTTCAAAAACGAGCCATAAGCCGATACTGCATCGAGAAAAATTTTGATCGGATGAGAAATTGTCGAGGGCTTCGACAAGTCAGGAATCCAGTCCATCAAGTGTTTCTTCAAAGAAGCATAAGAAGTCGACAATGTCAACACCTTAAATGACACCGTCGGCTTTGGAGCCGTCGGCACCAGTGTCGAAGTAGACTCTGACAAAAACGACTCTGATTTCGAAGTTGTCGACGATTACTTCGAAATTGTTGAAGCCAGTGGTAACCCAGGAAAAGGTTTTCAAAACTTAGTCCAAAAAAGATGTTTTTAAGTCTTTAACATCTATCTATGAAGATAATGAACCTTCAGATAACACACCATCATTTGGGTTACAATATGGCACCCCTAATTTGCCAGATTAATGTATCTCTGAAGAGTCTAAATTAAAAGACAAATATGATAACCTTCAGTCGGCCAGTGGTTTAGATACCTCTCCCGAACTGGAATTTGGCTAACCACATCCTACTGACCATGCTGACTCCTCATATAGAAAACTGATGAATTAGGTCATAGACGTTTTAGGTTGGAGCAGGCCTACTCCTTCTCTTGAGCAGGACCACCTGACAGATATATTTTGAAACTGTGAAGGGTTCATACTGGGTGTCACACACCGGATCAGGACTCTTGCCCTTAGCCTAGGATCTAGCGCTTGATTAGAATACTTACTCTTTATTTTCTATGAATTCTATTTGAGCCCATACCCAACCCGTCTCACACCTCCTTTTACAAATACCTCGGGTCACAATGGACCATAAACCAGGCCAGTGGGTGGTAACACAATTTATTTATTTTAAATTCAAAGCAAATCACACAATTTTTATATTGGGCAGCAATCACCAATGGGGCGATAATTACAATGAAAACTACTGAAATACACTTGTTTAACCTTCTACAAGAACATATCCAAAGCACAAATGAATAGGAGCACTTCTTCAATTAGGATAGATAGCACAACCACAATTCGAATTCTGAGTGGATGGAAAGAAGCAGCAGGGAGGAAGTGATATGAGGCAGCAAACTGAATCCAAAACACTTTGCAATTGCTTAAAATGACACTCGGACTTTGACATATAATTAATTGTAGTAGTTAAATAATGATGTACATGTGTTTTATCACAGTATCAGGAATGTTATATCACTAGCAACTATAAGGTAAGGTATCACAAAAGGCATACAGTTCAAAAGCAATGTGAAAGTGAGTACCCATTGCAGTCGAAATCACACATGGAAAAGTTGCATTTACACTTTTTTTTAGCTTTAAATGTCAAAATGTTTTTTAACAAAAATGGGTGAAATGCACAGAATCGGAATGCAGTTTTTATGCTGGGGAATAGATGCACATCAGAGGGATCATATAGAAGTAAGAGTGACTATAGCTGAATAATTGGGGGAGATTTTCAAGGTGAAAAATTCGGTTTTGGTAAAAATAAAGCAGTTCAAATGAGAAAATCGGTTTGGAAAGAAAAAGGACAAGTTTTCCTTACACTAGATTATCAAGACTAATTTGTTAAAGAAAGACACGGTATGCTCCAAGGTTAATTTGCAACTTAACCTTTTCACCCCACGTTCAACTCTGGGAATTAATTTAAATTATTCAAAATATGACTAAGGATCTATGCAAGACAGAAATGAATAGAAGACTGGTGCTAACACTAGAAAATCAAAGACAGGGTGCAGAGAGGGTTCTGACAGTTTTGGGCAAGTTACCAAGGCATGGATAGGATTACTTAAAGAGTAGGACCAAGACAAGGGATCAAGATGGGTAGACACTGTTGCTATGGGATGGGGAAATGCAATCAGCGCTGGAGTTGGGAATTTGGGACAGCCAACGGGGTCTGGACTCGAAAGGTTCTGGTCACAGCAAGGCGGGCGCCCCTTACAGCAAACAGCTGGGCAAGTCTGGTCACCGGATGGCAAGGGTACAGACGGCATGCAGGTAGTGGGCAAAAATCAGTTCTGGTCATAGGATGCTTCCCAAGAGGGTACCACAGCTTTTCCCCTTTGTTATTGGGATTTCAGTTGGGTTTCTGGATCAGTGGCCTTACTGGGGCAGGGTCAGCTATGCTTTGGTCTGGCAGTGGAGTCTTGAATCTTGCAAAGGTGGATCTGGAATGGCTGGATACGCAGGCGCTAGAAATTCAGGAGAGTCTGTCCCCCTGTGAGCTCCCACGCCTTATTTATAAAAGCGTGACATCACCAGGTTTATTGTTGGGCAGAACTAAGCTAGACCTCCCTCTAAGAACCGGATAGGTCAGCCCATTTTGGTTGCCTCCTCCAGAAGGAGATTCAATTTAGGGGGTTGTGTTTTATGAGGTGCAAAGCCATCCCACAGCCATTTTTGCCAAAAATCCATTTAAACATAAATCACACATTTATACACTTGCAGCATTTTTGTAAATTACATGGGCAGATTACATATTTCACAGAGCTTGGCAGTCCAATTCTCAAGTTTGTAAGACTTTGTTTTGTCCGTCTAATAGTTTTTCGCCATTTTCAATGAATTTATTTTACCTTTATACATGTGGACATATTTTCATAAAGCATGTTAATATTGAATTCCAAAGTGGCATCATATACACTTTCCTCAGAATATCCTATTCTCTGCCATTTCTGTCCCCGATATGCCAGCGAAGGCTACCGCGTCTCAAATTAAAGCCACCAAAATTGCATCTAGATTGTGAAATGTTTGCAATACTGCGTTGTCCAATTTCAGAGATGTCTTGAAATGTATTAATAAAATAGCTTTTGGAACCAGGTGGCTGGCATTGTCTACCAAATAAGGGCCTAACTTACAAGGCTGCTCTGGAGTTGGCTTTGAAGCCCCCCAGTAGAAGATGAGGGAAGGTGATTTTCAAAAAGTCACATGTAGGCATCCCATAATCTATTGTCAACCTGGAGCACAGACAGAAGTCTGACGAGCATGCAATATTCTGCCTGCTGGTTCATTCAAGTTTCAAAGGGCATAATTAACACGTATGTGTCCCAGAAATCCTTTGTGGCTTCTCTTGGGGGTAGGGAACTCCTGTTGTCGGCACCCAATGCCCCTTGAGCCATTGCAGAAAACCTGTTTGGGCTGATTTCCCAGTCCAGCCAAAACATTTATTTCTTTATTTTGTTTTGAATCAGAAGAAAGCCTGTTGAAATAAAATATCCCATATGTTTCCCAGCAAAGCCCCCTTTACATTGCTATGCCAGGACAGGGCCTTCTTCAACATCACACTTTTAAAACATGTATTTTTCCTTATTTGCAAAAGCACATTTTAACATGTGGTGAAGTCTGCTGGGCTGTTCCTTTCAAAAGGTTTTCTCTTCCACCCGGCTTCCCAACATCGTTTTACAGCCCTAGTCAGTTTCACTGATACAGCAATCTGTTCAAGACACATGTCCACTGAAATTGACATATGCCCTTAGAGTTAAGTTTTCTTTTGAAGCCCAAAACTCAAGCGTTTTCCCGTGCGGCTGACAGTAAAGCTTCTGTTGATTTCCCAGATCTGGTCTGACACAGCCAGTCATTCAGGGATAATGCTCTCTTCTGTTGGAGCACAGTCTGAATATGATATGGATGGGCATGGCAGGGACTCACTGATAAAAGCAGTGTGATGATAAACAGAAGAAAAGAGCGTCAGGACAGCATCCTTTTCCATGTAAAATATTCCCTTTTCAATGGGGACTTTTAGCCAGCAGCAGAGCACCGCTGCTCTTCACTTTGCTTCTTTAGTACACACAAGAAAACACCCTGGCAGCCTTTCTCTGTGTGCTCCCTGTTCCAAATTGCCTAATAGGTGTTTGGTAAGACAGTACAGCCATCATTGTGTAGCTGCAAAATGCAGTTTTGATGCGAGGCAGTGGTGCTCAAAGGAGCTAGCGCAGCCATTTTGCTGTTAACTGCTGAAATGCAGCTTGGTTATGAATGGGAATTCTGCTGAGAGGGTCAATGTAACCCACAGATCAGGGTCCCCAAAAAAATCACATTTTGCCATTTCACAGTGCACTACGAAAGAGGGTCTCAGCAAATTGGGAGATACCAGAGACTACGGCTGCAGTGGATAAAAATGTTGCTAGAAAATGTAGACCATCTAGCAGCGACCCGGAGTACTTGACAAAACATCCAACACCAGAACTTTCATGGTTCAGGCTGCTAAATCTAACAAGCAGTCAGCATACCCATCGATCCCTCCTGATAGGGATGATAAGAAAGTGGATGATTTGGCGAGAAAAATATTTACTACTGGCAGTATGGTATTAAAGTCAACTAATGCAACTTCTACCTTGTCAAGGTTTATGTTTACCCTGTGGGACTGCGTAATTATGGCGGCTGACCACATCCTGGAAGGCGAAGTAAGAGACAGCTTCCTGGCTATCATCAAGGATAAGGAGGCAATGGGTGAATGCCTCCAGTCAGGTCTGGATACTGCAGTCAGCCTCAGCAGATCCATGGCAACTAGCACAGTGTTACGCAGGCTTGCATGATTGAGGAAGTCTGGATTTGCACCAGATGTGCAGTCTAGACAACAGCTTTGATGGCTTGAAGGCTGTTTGGCAGCAAGGCTGGTGAGAGTTTAGAAAAGCTGCAGACCTCGAAAGCGGCGGCTAAATCCCTTAGAGCTGCCATTAGATAACCTCAACACCCCTACTCCGGTTCATATTCTTGGAGGGGTAAGTCCTTTGGATTCTATTGCCCAACTTGAAGAGGACAAGCCGGTCAAAGAGGTCAGAGAAGATTCCCTCGTGGTGGACGAGGGAGAGGTGCTAAGCCAACCCAAGCAGTGGCAGTTTTACCCTCGGCTGTCGCTTCAGCTGCCTCAAAACCACTCTGAGGTCTTGACTCACAAGACCCCGGTGGGAGGCAGAATTACTCCGCATCTGAAAGAATGGCGGGACATTACTTCCGATGCTTGGGCACTGGAAACTGTAGCCCAAGGTTACTGCCTTCCTTTCCAAAAAGGCCTCTGAATCCACCAAGGAACAACTCTTAAAGTTCTGGATTCGCTCCTTGTGCAGGACATTTTTTCCCTGCTAGAAAAAGGTGCTAGAGAATAGGTACCTCTGGCGGAAAGGAACAAGTTTTGGTATTCCCCATACTTTCTGATACCCAAAAAAGGATGAAGGATTGAGACCCATCTTGGACTTAGAACAAGTTAAAAATGATTACCCTTTCCCAAATCCTTCAGGCTGTCCAACTCCAAGACTGGGTGGTGTTAATGGACCTTCAGGATGCTTACTTTCATGTGTCTATCCATCACACGCACAGAAAGTACCTGAGGTTGGCGGTTCTCATTATCGGTTTTGGGTTCTGCCATTCGGGATGACCTCTGTCCCAAAGGTTTTCACCAAATTGATGGCGGTGGTGGCAGCGAGTCTCAGGAGAGGAGGGGATTTACGTCTACCCCTACCGGATCAAGGCTCCTTTACCTGAACAAGCCCGGGAACATCTCAGCATAACCTGCCCCTCTCTTCACAAACTGGGCTTCTCCATCAATTACAAGAAGTCCCACATGATACCATCTCAAAGACTCCAATTTATGGTAGCAGTCCTAGATGCTTCCTCAGGGAAAGCCTCACCACCCGAGTTAAGAGCCAAACATATTCTGCAGATGGTCACCAGATTCGAGAGTGCCCAGCATCTTCCAGCCTTCGTATTTTTTTTTTTTGAGGTTGCTCTGTCTCATGCCCTCCTGCATTTTTCTGGTGCCAGAGGCTCACATCAGAATGAGATCCCTCCAATGGGCTCTCAGGACTCAATGATCCCAATTTTCAGGCAGAATGTCAGACCACCTGAAAGTTACGTGCAGTCTCTCTCAGCACCTTTTGTGGTGGGCTTGCAAGGACAACCTTCTCAATGGAGAATCTTTTTGGCAGCCATGGCCGGAGATAACGGTAGTGACGGACGCCTCACTCACAAGGTGGGGAGCCCACGCCAACCAACTGACAAGCAACGGTCATTGGTCTCCATCGGAGTCCAAACTACACATCAACCTTTTGGAGCTGAGGGCAATCAGACTAGGGCTGAAGGCCTTTCTGCACTCTGTACCAGGAAAGAATGTCCTTATGACAGACAACCCAGTGGCCATGTACTACCTCAACAAGAGAGGTGGTGTCGGGTCACTGCTACTGTGCAGAGAAGCTATGCAGCTCTTGTTCTGGGCAATTCAGGGAGGAATCTCTCTATCGGCAGTTCACCTAGCCGGAGAGGAGAACACGGCAGAGGGACGCTCTGAAAAGGTAGAGCACAGTCTCCCACAAGTGGGAACTAGCTCAGGAAGTCCTTCAGGAGATCTTCACCCTTTGGGGAACCCCTCAAGTGGATCTGTTCGCGACCAGTGTCAACCAGAAGTGCGAGCTGTTCTGCTCTAGGGGATGCGTTTGTAGTGGACTGGGAATTTCCACTCCAGGACACATTTCCTCCAGTCCTTGTCAATCCTCATGTGTTCAGGCGGTTGATAAAGTTCAGGGAAACACATGATTCAAAGGCAATGTAACGCCAACTAGGTGAGTCCCCCCGCTGTAGCTGTATTGCTAAATATACAAAAGATTCTATATTCCCGCACTCGAGAAACTTGGAAATCCGGACAGGAGAGGCTTGACATTTCGTCAGCCCTCTTAGATATGCTCTGAAAATAAAACAAGTAGTCTTCTATCATGTGATGAACCTAAAGGAGAAACGTTGTGCTCCCTTACAGGTTCTAACGGGAAGTTAAGACTATATCGCCCGTTTTGAGAGGAAAAAGAAAAAAAGAAATATTTTTGGTCATTCTCCGTTTGGCTAGATATCCTTCTCTCGGGACGATAGCTTAGGGGCAACGTGTTCGCCTTGGAAGCAAGATGATACGGAGCACGACAGGTTCGATCCCCGGGTCTGCGCTTAGAAACCTCTGGGTATTAAGCGCGTTATATATAACCTATCATATCATTCATCTGCCTCCCTTTCCTTCATCCCCCACCCTTTCCCGCTTTTTTCATTTACAGGTGCAGTGGACAGTCCTCACTCTCGTTTTGTCTTGCTTGCTGTGGCCCTGAAGAAAGTGTTATTTCTATCACACCACTGAAACCAGTGGGCCTGTTTTAGACCTCTTAAAGGACAACTGGTACTTTCTAGAGGTTGTCACCAGTGATTAGTACAACTGTGTGAGAGAGGTATGTTGCTTCGGTAATGTTTCACTATACCACTCATTTTTCTGGGACATTACGAAGCCATACTTAGATATCAGCAGTATTTTTTCAGTTTTTTAAAATTTTTAATAGCCTAATCAGGGCAAAAGAATAAATAAGTTTACTTCACCTGACAGGTTCGATGTACATACTTGGGCAAATTGCCAGAGGTTGTGCTTTTTAGATGTGATCAAAAATTATGCCCAGATAGGTATACAGCAAGTCTCTTTTCTATCCCCTAACCCGAGATAAGCGGATCATCTGCGTTATCTAGGGTGAGTCATCACACTAGGGAATAGATGGAATGTTGGTGGGCAAGCAGTTACACGAAGGATAACTTAAAATATGTAAAGAAAATAATCAGTGACTTGACATGTTTTGTGTGAAAAAAAAAGTTGGGTGCGTTGTCAGGGAGAGTACCCATCACTAGTCCCATTGGTGTGTTTCTGGTTGGAAGAAGTTCAGCAGCTGGTGCAATGTGGATCCCTTTCTATGTGACACACCTATGGTGCTTTCTTTTTGGTTACATTTGGTGAATCTAGGGCTCCAGATTGGAACAATAAACGGTTACCTGGCAGCGCTATTTTCAAGCGCTCTTCAGAGGAATATTATATTTTAAGATCCTCTGATTTTTCAATTCCTAAAGTCTTACTAATGCATTTCCACCAGTTTCATACAAAGTCCCTGTATGGGATCTTAACCTGGTGTTAATATTTCTAACATACATTCCCTTTGAGCCTATACACTCATGCCCATTAAGACTGTTAACCTTCAAAAATGTTTTGCTAATTGAAATATCGTCAGTACGCAGGGTAAACGAGTTGCAGGCTCTTTCCTCTAAACCTCCACATACTGTTTTCTATAAAGACAAGGTTCTTCTCGGGGTGAAATCTTCTTTTCTACCTAATGTAGCCTCCGACTTACACCTGTCGCAAAAAATTATTTCGCCAACTTTATATTCAACTCCTTATCATGGGAAAGAAGAGGAAAGATTACATAGACTGGACTCAAAAAGGGCTCTCAGTTTTTACGTATCTAGAATATAGCAAGAATGCCTACATTCTGTCAAAATGACCATTTATTAATTGGCTATATTGTCCCTACATTGGGTCTAGCTGTTACAAAACGAACCATATCAAGATGGATCATCCTGGTTATTGGTGAATGTTACAGGTTAGCAGGCAAAGACCCACCGGAAGGGTCATAGGGGTGTCCAGAGAACCGGATCCAAGCCGGTCCCTTTTTAAAGGGCCCTGCACATTAGGACCGTGCCATATACCCCACAAACACTTTGGGGGGGGGGCACCGTAACAGCACTGCTTGGGATTTGCCTTGTCCTTGAGGTGGGGTGGGGGCCTTCACCCCTTTTGAGATCCTGCTTGCCCTGTTCCCTAGGGAGTGTATTGCATAGCAGGCTCACCTTTCTAGTTGCAAAGGGGTGGCTCCCCCTATGGGATTAGGGATGAATTCCATGGATTTGGCACAATACATACATTACCCCCCAAACACTTCTCCTTGGCTTCAACCCTGTTCCTGGCACCGTCCTCCATAGAGGCCCCTCTGCTCACATGCTGTATTAACAGCAACCAGGAAGCAGAGAGCTTCCTGATTCCTAAGGGCACGTGAAGCGGACCCAGAGTGCTTCCTAAACAACGCATAAGAAGGCCTAAATAAACAGGTGGGACGCGCAAGGCTGTGGAAGCAAAACTCCCCCAGCCTTGTATAGCCCATTGGGCATGTGTGTTGGGGAACTTAAACTGTCAAAGGGAAACCACATTTCCCTTTCACAGCTAAAGCCAGCCTAGGAGAGCTTTTCTTGGGCTGGCTTTGGATAGTCAGCAATGGGTCGGCGCCCTGCCGCCTGTTATGGAGGAGACGCCCCAGGAAATTTGATTTCTTGGCGGACAGTAAAGAGGAATCCTAGAATGAGTGAAGAGAAGAGAGAACAGAAAAGGGAGAACTGGGACTTCCTCCAGCGCCATCCTGCTTAGCTTAAAGATGGTTGGGAGGGACATAAAAGCAGGGGATAGTCAGGGTTGTGGGGATTTATCAAGAGGAGGGGCTGGAAGAAAAAAAGGAATCCATTGTAGTGAGAATAGAAGTCTGAAGGGGAAAAAGCAGAGTAATCAGAAAAAAGCAAAGAAAAGGTCTTATGGGGTGAATAAAGGGCAGTTAAGAGTCAAGATGAGAGAAAACGGATGAGTAGATTAGAAGGATAGGATGAGAAGGGAGAAGAGGAAAGTAGGAAGTGATCAGAAGAGTATACAGGCAAAAACACCTGTCATAAAAAGGAGCTGACTACTCCTGCACTGGTAGGCACACAGATGTGCGGAAGAGATGGCATGTAAGGAGGGACGCATAGCATCCAGGTGTTACCCATTGACTGCCTATGGCCATGCTAATCTCTGGCCATTCGAGCACAATACCTTCATTTCCCACCCAAAGTGTATCCTCCTGGGATCTATTTGAGTGAGCTCTATCAAGCAGTTAAATCAAACTTTGCCATACCAGTGTGTTCTTTCTAATCTGTGTTGTGTGAATTAATGGATTAATTTCGGTTGTAAAATTGCTACTGGTGTAATAAAAATGTCTTTCCACGTTTGTATTTGTTTTATATAGCGCGTTCAAGGCGCTTTACAATGAACAACAAAATATACATTAAACATGGCACAGTAGAAGCAATAACGGTAAACATGAGTCAAACCAGAAAATCAGCATGTAGAACAATTTACATATGAGAAAGAAGCGGAGAGGAGGGGGGTTGAGAAAGAAGGGGAAGGGAGAGTAGTGAGTATAGTGAATAGTAGGAAGAAGGGCGATTTAGAGGAGAAGAGGAAGATAAAGAACACAGAAGGGTAGAAGAAGGAGGGAAAGAAGGGTAAGAGATAAGGGGATCAGGGAGGGGAATGAAAAGAGAGATTTCAACGCGGAGCGGAAAAAAGAATAGAAAGGCCAGGAACAGATAGAGAAAGGTGTAGTGGGTTCCATTGTAAGGGGGCAAGGAGCTGAAAGGAACTTAAACGAGAAGAGGCACAAGGGGGTGGGGGAACTGAAAGTAAGAAGAGATCGGCAAAACAAAGGGAGCGAGAGGGGGTGTAAAATGAGAGAAGAGAGGAGAGGTAAGGAGGAGCAAGGTCATGATGAGATATAAAGACCAGACAAAGGAAGTGAAATTTAAGTTGGGAATGGAAAGGAAGCCATCCTAGCTGAGAAAGTCACGAGTAGAGAGAAGACAGAGGGTGCAGATGGCAGAGTGATAAAGGGATTTGAGAAGGGCCAGGTGGGAAGCGGGAAGACCAAAGAAGAGAGAAGAATAATAGAAAAGACGGGAAAAGATGAGGGAGGAGATTCAAAGTTTGGTAGCATGGAAGGTGAGAGAGGAACGAACTTTGCGGATATTAAAGAGATGATAGCGACATGCCCGAGAGGTGAGGGCGATATTAGTAAAGGAGAGAGAAGAGTCAAAATGAATGCCAAGATTTCGAGCATGGTTGGAGATAGGGAGACTAGAAGGGGGAAATTAAATAGAAGGCTTTCAGACACGTTTTTATATCTGTTCTTTGCACTGACGTCCTGTTGAAAACAAGCATTGAGGAAGCCAACATTTGTGACTTTTGTATAGGTATTAGAGAGGCTTTTGCTATCATATGGCCGTGTAGTACGATTATGGCAGTGTCTAGCCAATGCCTATCCTATGCCTACACAAAAGGCAAAAACTGATGACTTTGGCAATGCGTGTTTCGCATTTGAAAAAACACTGCTATGATCACTTATTGAATGGGGAATGTTCTGCTTTTTAGAGTTTGAATGATTGAACTAATCATACAGCATGAGACTGCAATCTGAATTACCTAAAATATCCTGCCTGGTTGGCATAACTGTTATGTTGTTAATTCCCAAGTTATATTTGTTTGTTATAGATATGCAGACAGAGCCAAGCAAATTAAATGTAACGCAGTGATCAATGAAGACCCAAATGCCCGGCTGATCAGAGAGTTGAAAGAGGAGGTGGCAAGGCTTCGGGATTTGCTCTTTACTCAAGGACTCTCAGCTATAGCCTTTGAAGGTACAGAACCATCTTTTGGGATAATATACCACTAAGCTTAATTTTCAAATGGCGCATGACCCTTAAAGAAAATATTAAGGGAAAAATGTATGTGTTCTTGCAAAAGCAAAATGAAGCCTGGCCATGGTTAGGTGCAACCCACCCGTCACATTCATTCACCCACATATTGTCCATTTCACTCAGTGAAGAGTAAAGCCTACCTTTTGATCAGGTTATTTGTTGTATTTGATGCATGTTTTGGATTGCCACCCTTTTCCTTGAACTTAATGTCCTACTCATTTTGAGAATTATTTTTTTCTTGCTGATAAGGACTTATAGACTGACTGCTCAGACTCCTAACGTGTAGTAATTGAGGACTTGTTCGACCTACTAACAAGTCTTGTGCAGAGTGAATCTCTTTTGTTGTTATACCACCATCCCCTACCTCAAACAAAATAGCCTACTGAACTCATGGCACCTAGCTAACGACACAGAAAGCCACATTATTTGTGGTTGTCATAGTTCATACAATTGTAAAGCTTCAAGCTGTCAAGGAGCATTTTTGTCATGATGGTATAATAGACATCACATGGCCTAGAATGGGACCCTTTCTACATTTAGTTGCTTGTGTATTCCTGTTTCAGGCAGTTCATGCCTCTTAGAATTAAATCAGTTAGACTGTTTTTAGCTGTTGGAAGTGGCCATTTGATAGGTGATTGTTTCAATATTTATTCCAGCCTTGCAATTGATTAAGCACACAATTTTAGCTTTGTAAAACAACGGCAGGAGAATGTTTTAATCTGGTGGTGGGAAGCCATTTAAATTAATTAAGTGTTAATGTGCTAAAAACGCCACATTATACTTATCCGTGTGTTGTATTCCACGCGATCGTGACTCTGGGTTGAGTGTAAACCCGGTGTAGTTCTATACGGACTACACTCCCCAGACACACATGCGTAGGACGCGCTTGAGGTACGTCATTCACCCCCGACACAGCCTTTAACTGGTTTGTGTCAGCGCAAAGCCTGTTGTTTAGGCCTGTTTGCGGCCTGGAGCGGCGAGCGGAGTGAAACGCTGCCGGTGAAGGTTGCAGGGTCATACTACATTATTGAGGACAAAATCCAGAAGATGGAAAAGAGGGAAATTAAAGTAAGTTACATGGCAATACAGTTGAAATCTTGGGATCATGACCTTGTCATTTACATTTGAGAAGTTTAAACAAAATTCGACAGTATGGATTACAAAAGGATGCTCAGATGGTACGAGATGAGGAGAATGTCACCATAAAAGTAGCCTCAACGCACGCTCAGCAGTGGCACACGCTGTGGAAGTGGGAGAACTAATTCAAGAGTTAGACTTCGATCTCTTATGCCTGACTGAAACATGGTTTACGGAAGGGTACCAAACGATATTCCACAAGCTTGTACCTGAGAAGTATATAATTCAGATTATTAACAGAGAGGAGAGGAGGGGGTATTGCAATAATTTATAAGTCATCTATGAATATTTCACATCTGGAGAAACTGGACTGATAATGCCCAGTTTGGGGAATTCTCAATTTTTTTGTCCCAAACTCGAGCAATAAAAGTGCTGCAGGGCTATAGACCAACCGGACCCCTACAGAACATTTTGGAAATATTAGATGCTCACCTCACCTTAATGGGAAGCAAACATAAAAACTTATTATGTACAGGAGACTGGAACATTTGGTTGGAGAGAGATAATACCCACCCCAATCATGATGCCATGATGGAACTCCTAGATAATCATGATTACTTAAAATCACAATAAAAAATCAAAATCTTGGTTTGGCCTAGCACTGGGTGTGATGCGCAAACATGTACGTCGGGCCAATAGACTATGGAGGTCTTCCAAATTGGATAGTGACGCTGTGAAGGCGAGAGTCTGCTTAAAGGAATATAAAACTGCTGTGTTTGTGGGAAAAAAAAGTCTTCAAAGAGAAATCAAGTAGGCAGGTAACCAAGCCAGAGCTTTATTTGATGTTGTGGCAAGGTTTAGGAATCCCAAATGTATGGCAGCACCCACGGCTGATTCACAGGAACAAGCTAACAAGTTCAATTGTTTCTTTGAACAAAAAATTGTGGATATTCAGAAAAGCATTACTGAAGTGATGATTGCAGAAAAGTGGGAAGAACCTGGAGAAGAGATAGAAGTGCTAGATGATCAGGGAGAAGAGGAGAGCTTCTGCTTCCAACTTATCGAAGGAAGCAGTGCAAGCCTTAATACTCCAACTAAAACCCACAAAGGACTTGGCCTTTCCCATGCCATCATGTACCGCCATTCGTTTGGCAGCTAACCTTACCCCATTTATAACTTCCTTTATAAATCCTTAAGGGAGGGCTGTGTCCCACGCTCCCTTAAAGGAGCTCTGGTAAAACCCGTGTTGAAGAAACCTAATTTAGATCCCATGGTGTTGAAAAATTATCGCCCAGTCACCAACCTATGTTGGCCAACCAAAATCCTGGAAAAAGTGGTCTGCAGCCAATTCCAGCAGTTCGTAGATAGTAAAGACCTTTTAGATGAATATCAATCGGGGTTTCGTCCATACCATTGGACAGAGACCGCCCTTTTGGTGGTCCAGGATGATCTATTGGAAGCTGCAGACAGGGGATGCTCTACTATACTTTTGATGCTTGACCCGTCTGCGGCATTTTACACGATCAACCATGAGATCATCCTTCAATGAATTGGAAAAATAGGGAGAGCCGCTAAAGTAGTGGTGGACTAGTTTGATTCCTTCCTGCAGGATAGAACCCAACAGGTTATACTGGGAGCTTTCCTCTCGGAGCTAATACAGCTGAGATGTGGAATACCCCACAGTTCAGCGCTCTCACCTCTGATCTTTAACCTGTATATCCGACCGCTGTTTGATATTTTGTGGAAACACGGTTTACGATTCCATTCTTATGCCGACGACACGCAGATTTATGTGGAGACAGTCAACTTGTCCGAGGCATTTCAAGGGATTGACAGGTGCATGCAAGATATAAAAAAAAATGGATGACATGTAACCAGCTGCAGCTTAATACAGCGAAAACAGAGGTGATATTTTTTAGATCGGAGAAGAAGAAAAGAAGTGCAGAACAAAACATAATACCACAGATCCTGGGTGAAGAGATCCCGTTCTCGAAGAAAGTGAAAAACCTTGGGTGCATATGGCAAGAGAACCTGGCCAGTGAGGCCCAGGTAGGGGCTTAAGTAAAAGCTGCGTAATATTCCTTGCGTATGCTTAGGAACGTACTCCCCTTTATAGCACCCCAAGATCATTCTGTGGTTGTAGTAGCACTGGTAAACTCCCACCTTGACTACTGTAACAGTCTGACGGGGATTCCAGTGAAACAGATGTTGAGACTACAGAGGGTATAAAGCACACAAGGAGTTTATTTTATACACATTTCCTCTGAAAACGGGTATTATGTCCTTTCTATTATCTAATATAACTATAACACACAAAACAGAAATCGGACAAAGCATCACTCGAGCCAATTTCTTTATTACGCCATCAATGCAGGCTCTAACGCTCTCCTTAAATAGGACACACTATCCTAGCCCTTCATGAGGCTCCTCACCCTAGAAAGCGCTGTTGCACCGACTAATTGAGGGCAATACATACGGGCATCACTCACCCTATTCCTACATGCAATGAGATAATTTTCAGACAAATTTATTCACAATGATTGCATTAGATACAGTCTCAATTTTGGCACGAAACAGTTAATATTTGCAGTTCCGGGGAATTTATTTGCCCTCCGTGAGGCGTGTCTGTTGGCCCAAGTGTTCTATACCAGCCCAAGTATGGCCCAAGCATTCGAATGCTGCGTGGATAGCGCATACCTCGCGTGAGACGCCGAGTTGATAGACTGGACTGGAAAAGATAAGAATCAAGATCATCCCAGGCTTATCAACAATAAGAATTTTACATCAGAAGATGTCAACATTTCTAAAGTGAGACAACTATACCACAAGGCAGATCAAGCATTGACATAGATGCCCTGATCTGACCAGCAGGAACTGCCCCAAAACACCTTCATGTTAGGTGTGCTTTACTACTGCACATACAACAGACGGACAGAAAATGTTGTCTACGGTTCTGAGGGGCGCACAGATTGGGTCTAAGAAAGAATTAATGGGTCCTGAGGAAGATGATACACGAAAGAAAATCATTGAAACCGGTCGACCAGAAATGTAGATGTCACCTGACCAAGAGTGACACGTAGGGGACTTGTGCAGATCGGAAATTTTGAACTAATGTTGTAGATATTGGAATTGGTTTTTATGTGTGAACTATGTGCTCTCGCAATAGCTAACCTTGAGTGTACTCCAAAAAAAGAGACAAACAGTGGGAGTATTACAACTTGCTGAGAGTGTGATATTTATATTCTTAAATGTTTTAGTATATAACACTTGGGCCAACCAGACACACCTCACAGAGGGCAAATAAATTGTCTGAACTTTGACGTCCAGTCCCACGTGAACTGTCTGTTTGACGAAAGTGTGCAGTCGGGGGTGGGGGGGGTAGGGTTCCCCGGAAGAGCAAATTTTAACTGTTTCGTGCCAAAATTGAGACTTTGTGTAATGCAATCATTGTGAATAAATTTGTCTGAAAATGATCTCATTGTATGTAGGAATAGGGTGAGTGATGCCCACATGTAGTCCCCTCAATTAGTCGGTGCAACAGTGCTTTCTAGGGTGAGAGACTACAGAGGGCACAGAATGCAGAAGTCAGGCTTATTGCTCACATGGACAAAAGGGACCATGTCTCAACATCCCGGAGAGCACTCCATTGGCTCATGGTGGAGGATCGAGGTAAATTTAAAGTGGCGTGTCTCATGTACAAATGTTTCTATAAAATTGCACCTAGATATCTGACCACTAGAATCCACCACTATCAACCAACCAGAGACCTTTGGTCAGGAGATAAACTTTTGGTGGATGTTCCGCGGCCCAAACACACCTCGAAGGGTAACAGGAGGTTCTCTGTGTTTGGCCCAAAGTTATGGAACCAGTTACCAATTGCCATAGGATCATGCACGTCCTTAGAAGGCTTCAGGAAAGAACTGAAAACCTTCCTATTCAAATGAATTTCAGTAATAAGGGCAAGTATAGTTCCTCACAGTTTAAAGTCAATCTTTAGTTAACAACTGCGCCCAAATGCAGTTCATTCTGTCTGGTGCGCGTTAGAAATAACCAAATAGAATCTTAGTGCACGTTAGTGTTGGGGAATTCTGTAAGCAGCTCCAACTTTTTTTCTTGATTTCAAAATTGAAACTGCATTTAATTAAACTCTTGGTCTGCAGTATGCTGACTGAGTGTACAGTGCCTCAATAAAAATGAAGACACACATTTTTGTCTCTTGGGCCTAGTACACTTTCTTTGCCGGGATGGAAACCCAAAAGAAAACCAGAACTCTCTTAAATCCCTGCTTGGTGTTTAATCTGGCAGTGGATCTGCTATACTTTGACTCCCAATTCCTCTTTTAGTGCTTTCACGCCTTGCTCACACAAACACAGAGCATTGCTTGTACAGGACATGCCCCCTTCCAGACGACGTTGGCGGGAGGATCCGCGGGGCAGGTCGGTCACGTGACTGATCAAGTGGTACGGTTTTAGTCTTTTAAAGAGTCACCCAGCGTTTTTCGTTCAGGTGTTTTTAGCTAGGGGTGTTTTATAGAATGGTGCATCACCTGTGTTAAACTCTTGGAGCCAGTGAGCCATGCACTATATATTTGCTAATTATTTCACTGAATGATTATCCCATAACCCTAGGACCAGGGTCTTTGCCCCAAGAAGTCTATTCATTAGGGATCTGTATTTCCAAAAGTAAAATGCCTCTTCCAAATGTTAGATCTTCAGTAGAGCATGCAATTGAAATTCATGAGCTGCTATTGATGAAAAATCAGTGACCAGAGGAAAGCAGGCTTTTCGCAGAATACATCACATTTGCTCAGTTTCTGCTGAATCAAGTGCTGGAAGTGTCTGAAACTGGATTGCGCTTTTTCTAGAGAGAGATATATGTTCGCCTTCAGTGTTCATCACCAGAGCTTTCAGCGAAGATAATCCGCAATATCATCTTCATTCAGCTACTTGAGCCTAGTTCTGGGTAGTAGTCGCCTAGTGAATGGCTTAGGGTCTTTCCCCTCAACCACTTCACCTGCTACACACATCTCACAACAGAAACACTCCACACATACCAACACCCTGCACACAAACACACCACAATAAATACCCCAACACGCACCCACACAAACACTGCCATGCACACACAAACACCCTCCTCCTTCCTTGCCCCCCACAGACAGTTCCTCTGACTTGAGCTGTACTCCTCGGGTAATTCTTCTATGGTCAGGTTGGGTTCCTGTTGTATTACCTTGCCAATTCAAATGACAACCACAACCTTTCCTGCAGCTGCTCAATTGACCCCTCTGTAGACTCCTCAGAATTCATCACATTTCTATATCTTTGTCTTCCAAATTCTGCTTGAAATAGTACTTGATTTTCTGTGTTGCTATTGTGCTGCACATCATTTTTTTGCTGACCCCAGCCCATTCAGCTGACAATTGCAACCTCACCTGCTGGTATTTCCGATTCTACATCTCCAGGCTCTGAATCTGACCTATTTCGAGCCTACTTCTTGGCATGCATCTTCTTTTTGGGGATCCTCCTTACTCACCTGTGGGCTTTAGTGCCATTACTCCTTTGCTGACCCTGCCCATCCAGACCAGAGCCATGCTAGTCCTTACTGGTGATATCTGTTACGCTCACCTGGTTCCACGGGGACGCCACACAGCAGTTGGGACTCGGGTATCCTTCTCTGCGGTTCACAGGTGTGACCAGCAGGAGGGTTCTGCCTGGAATACAGGTGGGCAATGTTCAAGACTGGGCAACTGGGGTAGCAAGCCCCCCACCACCCCATATACCCGCGGCCTCACTGGACCTCTCCTCACCTGGTTTTTCATTCTTCAACGGATGACAAGCTCACTAAGACTAAGCCAGGCAAGCAAACTGCCAAGTCTTTGTCGGTGCTTGTGAAGGCCCCAATCAAAGCTCAGAGATCTCGGTGCCCATTTCGTTCCTCTTCAGAGGGTTCCAAGACCGCAGGTCATGCAGGGCTGATCTTCTGCCAGGTAACTCCTGCCGGAGTGTTAGGCAGAATCCTGTGCAGTACCCTTAGGGAGCACTACACACAATTAAGACTACAGGTGGTAATACAAGTTTTACCTTTGGTACAAGCCAGTACTACTATGTTAAAGTAGTAGCAGTAGCGGAGCAGCCAGGCTTATCTCAAGAGTATATGAGCAGTAGCAGAGATTACACAAAGGGACCACAATTACTGTGACTCAAGCAAACACTGACTAAAGGTTTCAGGTAAAAAATATAAGTACGTTTATTTTAAAACCATTTGTTATAAACACGACACTTATAGAAACCACACGTAAAATACACTACAACTAACCAATTCACTTTGTACGGTATACTTCAAGGTAAGTACCCTGTGTTTTAGCGGACCGTGTTGTGAAACAAGACGTTACCGGGAATACACTTGTAATCACTTTTTGACAGTAATGACAGTTCGGTCTTACTAAAGAAACACGTATCCGCGGCAAGAAATGTTAACGATGCAAAACACACTTAGCACCTGAGATACCCAGAGAGAGTTGAGGGGGAAAAATCATAGATATTACTTTTGTCAAGGCAGACAGTACCAGAGAACGCTCGTAGACAGAAATTCAAAATTCAATAGGCCGAAGCCAGTGTCAAGTGGAACCGCGTTCCTGTTGTCGATGATCACACAGTCGGGTAGTTCACGATTCAACATAGCCAGGAGTACTTAGATACTGTCAACAGAGGAAGCAAAAGTTATGAGGAGGAGGGAAGACGAGGGCAAGCCTTGTAGGCGAAGAAAAGGGATTCACCCAAATTCCTCGAGCAGAACACAGTACCTTATTCAAAGAAGAAGCTGGTGCCACGGCAGTTGTTCCTGGTAGTTTCCTGCAGACCCTCGGTTCCTGGAGCTTCGATACGAAGGACGACGTCTGGAGGGGTCTGCACCACCCAGCAGCAACAGTGAATAAAAGGTGCGCTCCTTAATAACAGGAGAGGCTCTTCAGATGGCTATCCGGACCACTACAGCAGTGTGCAGCAATTTCGACCACGAAGAGGATTCTCTGGCTGTAGAAGATGTGCTGGTTATCCCCACCAAGCTCAAGGGAAGAAGACTCCGGACTGGATCTTCTCTGATCGTCGAAGGGTAGATAGCTCAGGACTGCAGCAGGGCTTCACCGGGACGGGATAATTGCAGCAGTCGACGACTTCTTCGCTTCTCTTCGGTTCCTTGTAGTTCCAGTGGCGACTCTGACTTCTAGCCCAAGAGACCTGCCTTTTATGCGAAAATCCCTCATTCACACAGCCTGGCTGTCAATCACGCAGCAGGGGGGTTGTCTGGCCCGGACAACCACCTCAGCCAATCATGGCAAAGTGCGACTTGGGTTTCCTAGGATACCCTGTGCAGGGGGTGACTACACACCTCCCTCACATTCAGCCCACCTAGACACCCAGGTGCCTAGAGGAGGGTTTCTTGGCAGAAGTCCGCCAAAAGACAGTGAACAAAGAAGGCAAACCTGGTTTGCCGCGCAAAGTAAAACACAACACTTTTAACAAAAAGAAATGGCAAATGAACCCGACCGCAGCCAAAAGAAAAAGTATTTGGTCAAGCGGGTTTTAATTTGGGGGCTAATATATTAGCCTAAAACAATACCACATTTATATAGTATAATCGCGGTAGAAATGTTAGGGTAGATGCCACTGCCACCAGCCAAGTCTAAATGTTAAGAACAAAATAATGCTCTAAGAGGTACAGATAAAAAGGGCTAAGGATTAACCCTTTCCAGTACTCCATGTAAAATGTGGTGTACTGGATCTGGATCTGGATCTGTGGTTAAATGACTATGTAAAGTTAAATGGCAACTTTACCCTTTTCTGGGGGGCAGTAGTAATCCTCCGAGTCGGTGGGAAGTCTAAGACAACCCTGTGTCACTGCACTGAAGGTGCTGTGTAACACACAAAAGAAGGGGGCTACTGAAGTGATGTACTCCAGAGTCCACAATCGCAAAAACAGATGAAATGTACATGGCAAAACACAAGTAAGAGTGGGTAACAAGTAAGAGTGGGAAAAAGAGGTACACTCTTACCAAGTGGAAAAATAAACTCCAGAAATCCAGCAGAGCTGCTGAGGGACATTGAATGAGAATTCTCCCTAACACGGAGGCTGCAACGTGGTCAGTTTTTCTCTTGGTCGTCATCCTCCTCTTCAGGGACACGTAGTCTCTCAGCCGAAAAGTCTGCAAAATATTTTTTGGCTCACGCACAAGTCTCTGGTGGGAGGACGAATCTCGTCTCATCTGGAGGCGTGGCAAACAATCACTGACGACCGGTGGGTTTTGTCCATCGGGCGGGCTTCCGCTTGCCCCTCCCCCCCTACTCCACCCTTCAATCCTCCCTTTCAACAGTCGGGGACACCCTCCCTCAGAGCCAAGGTCCAGAAGCTTCTAGGCCTCTGTGCGGTGGAACCCGTTCCTCTAGAGGAACGAGGGGAGGGCTTCTACTCTCATCTGTTTACGGTGCCCAAACCCAACCAGGCTGGCCTGCGCACCATTCTAGACCTTTCCTAGTTCAACCTTTTTCTTCCCCCAGACAAATTCAATATGATTACGCCCTACCAAATAAAGTCCTCTCTTCAGAAGGGCTACTGGCTCAGCATTGTAGACCTTCAGGATGCATATATGCATATTGTGATCTGGAGCCCGCATCGGAAATATCTGCAGTTCTTCCTCGGAGTGGAGCACCACCAGTTTCGAGTGCTCCCTTTTGGTCTCAGCTCAGCGCTGCGTGTCTTCACGAAGATGTCAGTCAGTCGCGGTTTTTTTAAGGCTACAGGGCTTTCATTTGTATCCATATTTGGACGACTGGCTTCTGCGCAGGCATTGCCCGGTGAAAGTCCTTTTCCCCCTTTTTCGCCATTGGGGCACTCCAGAAGTGGACCTCTTTACCACGTATTCAAACAGGAAACTTCCTCTCTATGCTTCCAGGAACTGGCTACAGAGCTTCTTCCCTGGGGGATGCTCTCAAGATTCTGTGGCACAACATGAGAGCCTATGCCCTCCGGCCTCTTCCTCTGATTCACTGGGCGCTATGTCGTCATCCTCCTCTTCAGGGACACGTAGTCTCTCAGCCGAAAAGTCTGCAAAATATTTTTTGGCTCACGCACAAGTCTCTGGTGGGAGGACGAATCTCGTCTCATCTGGAGGCGTGGCAAACAATCACTGACGACCGGTGGGTTTTGTCCATCGGGCGGGCTTCCGCTTGCCCCTCCCCCCCTACTCCACCCTTCAATCCTCCCTTTCAACAGTCGGGGACACCCTCCCTCAGAGCCAAGGTCCAGAAGCTTCTAGGCCTCTGTGCGGTGGAACCCGTTCCTCTAGAGGAACGAGGGGAGGGCTTCTACTCTCATCTGTTTACGGTGCCCAAACCCAACCAGGCTGGCCTGCGCACCATTCTAGACCTTTCCTAGTTCAACCTTTTTCTTCCCCCAGACAAATTCAATATGATTACGCCCTACCAAATAAAGTCCTCTCTTCAGAAGGGCTACTGGCTCAGCATTGTAGACCTTCAGGATGCATATATGCATATTGTGATCTGGAGCCCGCATCGGAAATATCTGCAGTTCTTCCTCGGAGTGGAGCACCACCAGTTTCGAGTGCTCCCTTTTGGTCTCAGCTCAGCGCTGCGTGTCTTCACGAAGATGTCAGTCAGTCGCGGTTTTTTTAAGGCTACAGGGCTTTCATTTGTATCCATATTTGGACGACTGGCTTCTGCGCAGGCATTGCCCGGTGAAAGTCCTTTTCCCCCTTTTTCGCCATTGGGGCACTCCAGAAGTGGACCTCTTTACCACGTATTCAAACAGGAAACTTCCTCTCTATGCTTCCAGGAACTGGCTACAGAGCTTCTTCCCTGGGGGATGCTCTCAAGATTCTGTGGCACAACATGAGAGCCTATGCCCTCCGGCCTCTTCCTCTGATTCACTGGGCGCTATGCAAGCTCAGGAACACATCGAATTGCACTCTCCTGTTCATAGCCCCGTGGTGGCCAGCCAGATTCTGGTTTTCAGAGCTTCAGCGTCTGTCAGTCTGCTCACCGATCAGGCTTCCGCTGATTCCCGACCTGCTTCACCAGAGCGTTCAGCAGATGTGGCACCCCTCCCCACAATCGTTCAGCTTGGCGGCCTGGTGCTTGAGTTCAAATCTTTTATTAGAAAGCTTCAATTTGTCTGCAGATAATATGCGTTTTATCCAGGCGGTTAGAAAACCTTTGATGAGGTCTCAGTATAGGAGCAAATGGCTCTGTTTCTGTCACTGGTGTTTAGCAAAGCAGCTGGACCTCAGAGAAGCTACAATCGACACGGTCCTGTCTTTTATTTCTCATCTGGCAGCTTAAGGCATGCATGTCTTGTCTTGCAGTACTTATTTTTCGTCTATTGCCGCTTACCTGTCCATGGATTCTTGCTCTTTTTCATTGACAAACCCTGTCATTAAAAGGCACTTTGCAGGTTTATTGCATCTGTATCTACCTGTATCCACCTGTGCGCAAGCCGCATCCTAAGTGGGAACTGAATGTGGTCCTTACTGCCCTAAGTCATAAACCCTTGGAGCCCATGGCTACGGTGGATTTGAAATTCCTTTCGTGGAAAATGGCTTTTCTGATTGCGCTGACTTCGTCAAGGGGTGTAAGCGAGCTTCAGGCCTTGTCGATAGAATATCGATTCCTTGCCTTTCACAAGGATAAGGTTGTCTTCCGGACCAATCTCTCTTTCCTTCCAAAGGTGATATTGTATTTTCATCTGAAACATCTAATCTTCGGAGCTCTTCCCAGCTCTTGGTGACTTGGCCTTGAAAGCAACTATCTCCCGAAGGATTGCTTCCTGTATTTCTGAGGCGTATACCGTTCCGGGCCTTCAGCCTCCAAAGGGAATTCATGCCCATCTTGTGCGGGGCAAGGCAACTGCCATTGCCTTCCAAAAGTATGTTACCTGGGAAAGCCTTTGTAAAGCATAACTGCTTAGAGCTGAGCTCCTGGGCTGATGCTCAGTTCGAGCAAACTGTTCTTAAAAACCTCTTTCAGTAAAGGAGTTTCATCCACCCGTCATTCTGTGAGGAGTGCTTGGTAATCCCCCAAAAGTATGAGGAAAGGGGACGGGACGTAGGAGTATAACAAAGTTACTCACTGTAGTGACTACCTTACTCCAAGTCCCCTTTCCTCCATACGCCAGCCATCCCCTCTAATAAGTATCCTCTATTATTGCTTAAATGGTCTCGAACCTGGCGATAGAAAAGGACTGAAGCGTGATGCGCAGGGTGGAGCTAATGAAGGCAAGGTTATGGCCGCGTGCGGTAGCCCGCGTTAAGAGGACACATTTTTCAATTTGATGCTTTTTTACAAAAAGTGCTCCGGTCCCGTCCCACAAGACGGAATGTCCCAAAAGTATGGCGGAAAGGGGACTATGGACTTAGGAGTAAGGTAGTCACTACAGTGAGTAACTTTGTTATTTTTGTTTGTAAAGGGGCTTTCTAGAGACTGTTTTTCTTTTTATATTGTGCAATTGGTTATACTTTAAAACCTTTACAAAAAATGTCATAAATCACTCACAAAACCACATTCATACAATAAAAAAGAATATAAAATATAACAAACATAACCTCATCAAAACTTTTCATTAGGACAAAATATATTATTTAGATCAATTAAAATAAGTAAAATCAGCTGGTCATTTTCTCAAAAAGTTGCCTAATATAAAATGCTGCAGCAGCAACTATCGGGGGTGTTACCGAGTAAATTTGAGACCAAAATTGTTCTTCAATTTTTTCCAAATATTTTGCAAACTTAGCATATCCTTTCTCCTGTCTTGTATAGGATATGGCACACTGGGTCAGGATATGATGCAGTCTGTTTCATTTTTACAAAGTCGACATTTTTGCAAAGCATAAGGGGATCTTATCCTAAGCACCTAAATGGTATATAGTATTTAGGGCATTAAAACGTAGTCAAATCAAAAATATAGCCAGCTGTCAATTAGGAGTTTTAATCAGATTGTTAAGAGGTCTAGGGAAGTAAAATCTTTGTCGACATAATCATTGAATTTAGATTGTCCTTGAACATAGCAAGTTAAGTCACTACAATACCAAACAATAGATTTATTTTTCATTCCTTTATAGCTTAAGAAACATTGAATGTAGACGGTATCTTAAAACCAATATCATTATGAAAACATTCAATCTCTTTAAAAGATATATTCGGTGCCTTAGCGTCCTTGACTTTAATATTTCGACAGCTGTCCCATCAAGTTTTCGTCTTCCTTATACCATTTTTAAAAACATCGATGTTCTGGAAATCTTCTATAAAGATAGAGATGAGGCCTAATTCGCAACATATAGACTCAACTGGAGTTGAACTATTCAAGCAAAGAGTAGAACGCTTCAAGAAGTTTCAACGAGCGGATCTCTTTCTGACGAAATGCTTTCAGCCATATAAAATGGGAGGCACAATACTTGTAGAATATAATTTAAGCATACCCTCAAGAGAATATCTCCTTTTGACGTTATAAAGGACTTAATGATGTGATATTTGGCCAGAATTTTGCGAAATATAGATTTGTAAAGAACCTCACCACATGAGATGATTACCAGTTAGCACTACTAAGTATTTATACTCCTTTACAAACTCAACCGGCTGTTGATTTAACTTTCGTATACATTTTTTGGTATGCAGTGATAAAATAGCGGCAAAAATGTCGGCTTTACAAAAAATTGCGGCAGAAATGCTGTGGTTTAACCTGGTAAAGGTATACCCCGTTATACCATTTAAGGGAAGTGGGGGTGTCCCCCTGCTCCTCTTAAATGGTATAATGGGTCTGGGGTTGCGGGGGTGTCCCCCGCATACTTTACATGGATGGCAGCGGCAGCAAAACTACAGCCTTTTTGCAGCAATTCTTTTGTGTAAACAGCAATTTTTGAAGCGATTTAAACACATGCAACCCATTTTTTTGCCTTTTTCCACCCGCATTAATAATAATTTTTTTGTTTTATTGTCATTCATAGATAACCTGTTGTCCTTGGAATATTGTGACAATGCAGACAAACATCTCTGCAGATCAATAATTGTTCTATCAAGAATGATGGTAACGCACGCATACATTAACCAATTTAGTGGGGGGCGTAGCTATCGCGCATGGCGTGAGGAGGTTGCCCTGCTGAGCTCTCATCCGAGATCTTAACTTGATCTTACTGCAGCGTAGGAAGAGTGACCTTTCGGCAACAAAACACAGCATCTGGTGGGAGAACCTCTTCCCCACCACCCGGAGTGCCTTTGGAAGGGAATCTGACACGAAACTGCACCGAAGCGGCAGTTCTGCAGGGCTCCCCTGCGTCTCACAAAATGGGGCCGATTGAGCTCGGAGAATGCCGGGGGATGGACTGGCTTGTCAGAGCTGGCTGAGCCTTGGCTGACACGGTACTGAGCGACGGGCTGGAACTGCTTTCCCGCATTTACTCGCACTGTTGTACGGCCTGAACATTGTCCTATATTTGCGATCCCTGCGCCTCCTTGACTTATGCTGCGACACCCTACATTTCACGGTTACATACCCATCTCTACCCGTACTGTTGTGCAGCGCTGGAACCCATCCGCGACCATTTTACCTTGGTGGGAGTCACCGCGCCGTATGCAGAACTCCGTCGGGACTTCCATCAGGCTGACAGCCGGCCCTGGCCGACCCACAGGCCCGTGAGCTGGAGGGAGCCTGCAAGCTCTCGGTCGCGCACAAGCCATTCGGATCTGACCGAGACATAGAGCAGCGGAACGCCAGAGGTCGGAGCCTGCATTGAGGTATGTGGAGCCCTAGCCTCATTGCCTGAGACTCAACAGTGCAGCCGCAGCACGACTCCTTGCCCCACTTTTCCGGGGTGCCCCTAGACTGGTGCTATTATGGGACCCCTGCGCGCAGACCTCTCCTGCTCGGCGATTTCAGCTCCTGCTGCACCGGGCCCCAGGGGAACTCCGGCATTGGACCGCCAGCAGCGCTGGGGCTGCCTAGACCAACGTGTCCTACGCAGGGCTCTTGCGCCCACCAGCATTTCCGAATATCACCCCACGCCCTCGGCTCTGTGCGTTCATCCTTATTGAGGGCTGCCCACCTCACCGTTCTAACCCTGTGCCTCGCCCAGCGGGCACTGGCAAGTGTGGCTTTTCGTTCCTGGCACATACCTCAATGCAGGCTCCGACCTCTGGCGTTCCGCTGCTCTATGTCTCGGTCAGATCCGAATGTCTTGTGCGCGACCGAGAGCTTGCAGGCTCCCTCCAGCTCACGGGCCTGGGGGTCGGCCAGGGCCGGCTGTCAGCCTGATGGAAGTCCCGACAGAGTTCTGCATACGGCGCAGTGACTCCCACCAAGGTAAAATGGTGCCACTTCCCCAGAACGGAGGGCCCACGCTGATGCCACAAGCAAGACTGGCACCGAGCTGAGGACACCTAAGGAGTCGTGGCTATTAGCTGCACCCTAATCCAACTGGGTTCTCACCAGTACATCAGCGCACCCCGCCCTGCAGGAAGTAAGCCACTTTGGCCGCCAGGGTCCCACCGAGACGCCTGCACCACTCAAACTCACGGCCTTTGATCATCCACTTGACCCACTTAAATCTGCAACCATCGGTCACCGCCTCGAAGGTACCTGGATACTTCGCTCGCAATTTCACCAGGATACTGGGGCACATCATAAGCACAGTCTGTGTTGAGTAGGGGGATCACGCACTTTCACGAGATCAGGGACCTGCTGCACAGTTTCGCATTAATCACACCACGGCAGTGCCGTACCAGTCAAACACCATTGCAGTAACTCAGGAGATCCAAATCGGAATGTCCCTCTCCAAGAACAAACCAAGGTCATCGATAATGGAGTCCTTCTCACGGTCATGCCAAACAGCAACCGCAGCACGAGGCCGCCACACAACAGGAACCACCCATCTCCAATGACAATTCTAAGGACGCACAGGTACTGCAAGCCATCGCAGCGCTCGGATCGTTTGACACCAAAACAGACGAGGTTAAATTGGATATGCAATTAATGCGTCAAAATGCTCGCAACTTAACCGAAAGAGTGACTACGGTGGAAGCAAGTCTGCAGGAAACCGTTGAGACCACCTCCAGATCTGAAAGCTAGGTTCCAAGAGTTGGAGATGAAGGTGTCACGACTCGAAGCGTGGTCCGAGGATGCGGAGGGACATGCCCGCTGCAACAACATACGCATACTAGGTATTCCGGAAGACATGGAAGGATTGAACCTGATTGAATTTGTGGAGGCCATGCTACAGCAAGAGATTGGGGCCGGTAAACTTTCTCAGGGCTTCTCGGTGGAGAGGGCTCATAGGTCTCTGCAAAAACGCCCCTCACCAGGCTCATACCTACACCCAATGATTGCAAAAATCCTAAACTTTCGGGACAGAGAAATAATACTTAAATTCTCAAGAGGAGGAGTAATTAAGCGGAATGATTCCAGGATCGTCAGGTATCCGGATTACACACCTACAGTGCAGCGCGCAAGGAATTATTTTGGACCGGTGAAGGCAAGGCTCCGGAAACTTAACTTCAAATAGATGCTGTTGTACCCATCACACGTCAAGGTTCTCTACAAAGGAAAAGCGATATTCCTGGAAACTCGGGCTGCGGCCAACATGTGGCTGGAGCACAATCACCTGGCCGGGGACGAGGATCCCTTTACATGAGCTGATGCGAGGTTTGGGGACCGAAGGCTCCACACGAGCTAGCACATCATGTGGCTGCAAGATGCAGAGCTATTATAACCACCTATCATTGCAATGCTATTTTTGGTTCTATTGTGGACCGGAGTCCGCAGAACCACACATGCAACCCGCTACAATCCACCCTATTGGAATCTGTGCAGGCCTGTTACCTGCACACCACCCGCGTCTAATGACCTGGACAGGCCTAGATGGCGCGGAAGCTCTTGAGCGCTGCCAATTGAAGGCAACTGCTAGGGGCAGTTCTTTGTTGTTATGGTTTGTTTTTTCATTCACTGGAATGAATGTTTATGTATTTATGAAGTCTCCAAAACATGATGCGATGGGCTTGGGAAGGCTGGGGGTGGGGGGAGGGCGAGGGCCTGGCTGGATCCGGGTATCTGGGACGTAGGACACATTTATTGTTTGACCGCCGCTAGAGGTGACGATGGCTGTGGGAAAGTAACCCCAGAACTCTCCCCTAAATCACTATGGCAACACGTATTAAGGTGTTAACATGGAACGTTAATGGATCCTTTTCCCGGATGGGAACCATTGTGGCTGCACGCTTATTGTCTCCCTGGAAGACTTTTACTCATCCCCGTGCAAAGCAACGCCTTAACCTGGAAAATACAGCACAATGGCTGAAGCAGACGGCAGCAGAGCTTGCTGAAGCTGAGACCTGCATGGTGTATGAAGCGTTCATTGTGTGCAGCAAATGTTTGGCGCCCGCCCAGGCCTCACCAGGTGACTCACGTAGCGCTGCATGCCACTTTACTGCGGTTTTGGAGAGAACTGAGACACTAGAAGCATGCAGAAATGCAGGGATAAAAGGTGGAGCAAAAGAGCACAGTACGAACAAGGCAGACCGCACGACAAGAACGCTATCCAGCAGTTCAAGAGGAGGAGAAAGGTGGTGAATATCGAGAGGCTTGCAAGGAAAGACATGATCTTGCCCTTTTTGACGCAGACCTGCAAAACCTCAGCAGAGGGAATCATAAGACCAAGGACAATAGCCCAAGTGTGCTGCAGAAGAAGTCAATGACTAGGCCACTGTATTGCATTGTCACCATGCTTTTTGCCTCGTGCACATTGTGCCCATTTGCAGCCTACTCTAAACTGTGCTAGTACTGACTAGGCCCCTGTATTGCATTGTCCCCATGCTTTTTGCCTCGTGCACATTGTGCTCATTTGTAGCCTACTCTAAACTGTGCTATTTCTGACTAGACCACTGTACTAACTGGGTCACTGTATTGCATACTGTTACTCTGCCTAGGGGAATTTGTTCTAGCCAGCCCCAGGTCCAGCAGCACCCGTAGCCACCTACACTGCAACTCTCAAATGCATCCTCCTATGCACTACCCAACGTCTCCACCTATCTACACCTTCCACTCTTATACCATAATCATCACACTCGCCTTTTGTTTCATCAATAATATGTTACACTCTCTCTCAGGCCTCACACACCCTCTGATTCACCACCCCACCACACCCTGTTCTACACAGTACACCCAACACAATACACATGCCACACCACAACTTCACCACTCCCTCTTCATCTCCCGGCTCTGTAGACTCAGAGCCCGCACCAAACAACAAATCACTCACCGCAGCACCCCATCTAGCATCAATAGAAACAACAGACTTGGCTCTCGAACACCACCCACTCACTCACTTCCACCTCACCATAAGACTCCCATCACCCACCCCACCTCTCGATACACCTCACCTTTCACCCATCTCACTCATACACACGAGCCTTCCCCCCATCTCACCACCATCACTCCCACCCTTCCTCTCAAAACCACACCTAATCCACCACACACATACTTGAACTGCGTACTCATCAACGCCCGGTCCATCCCTGCACATGCACTAGAGATCAACGATCTCATCACCACCCTCAAACTAGACTTGCTAGCTATCTCAGAAACCTGGCTACATGAGGCATCAGACCCATCACTGACCCTCGCTCTCCCCCAAGGTTACACCATCCTCAGACAGGATCGTAAAATATCCAAAGGAGGAGGCGTAGCCCTCATCTTCAAGGACTCCCTCTCCATCAGACACTGCAACCAACAATGGGAAAATAATGCAGACCTTCTCATTACCAAACTCTCCCTCTCACCTAACTGTACAATAAATATTATTGTCACCTACAGACCACCAGGATCGCCTCCACACTACCAAAAACACCACCTCCAAATTCTAGGGAATAATCTGAAAAGCTCTAACAAAACTATTCTCCTAGGAGACCTCAACCTGGGCTTATCTGATCCCAGGGATAAAGCTGCCACATCCCTAGCCAAAGAACTCACCCACTTGGAGTTCCTACACAGTCACTAGTCCTACTCACTGCAAAGGACGAACCTTAGATTGGATTGCAGATCACATCTGCACCTCATTCATCTCCAACATCTCAGCCCTCCCTTGGACAGACCACCACCTCATCCAGTTCACCATTCCCACCTCCAACAACCGCAAGTCACCCTCTTGCACACAACCGGCTAAAGTCAGAAGCTCAAAAAAATTAACCAAAACCAACCTTGCACCACTACTTAATACCCCAGAACTTAAACCACCATTTAGCAATGATCCGACTATTCTGGCTAGCACCTATGCTAAAGTGCTCAACCAAGCCATCGAAGCCATAGCCTCATTAGAAAACAAAAGAGAAAAAATCCATGCACTCTAACTCTTAGTTCACAGAAGAACTTGCCACCCTACGTATCAAGAAGCGCCAAGCCCTATCCAACTGGCAATACTCGCCTAGCCAACCCACTCTAACAGAATTCAAAAATATTTCTACTGCATATAAAAAAGCTATCTTCCTTGCTAAATCTGAACCCTTCAACCAAAGGATCACCCAAGCTCAATCTAAAACCAGAGAAATCTTTAAGATATTCAAAGATCTTACCCCCCCCCCCACTACCACCCCAGATGACATAATCAAAGACAAAATATGGTGCACCAATATTCAGGACGCTCTCATAAACAAGGTAAAAATGCTCAAAGAAAAAATATCCAATCAACGCTCAGCCCTTCTTAAACATCTAAACATCATGAACCACCTCATCCCTTATCTCCCAAACCTAATCTTTCGCAAACACCCCTCTCCACTTTCAAAGAAGTCAGAGACTGAGGTTACCAACCTCATCAAACACATTAAACCCTCCACTTGCAAAGGGGACATCTGTCCACCTACTATCATCAAGGAATGCGCAGACTCACTCACCCCTATCATAACAGCTTCATTAATGCGTCATTCTCATCTGGAGTTGTTCCACAGAACCTAAAAGAAGCATGGGTTCACCCTCTCATTAAAAAAAAAACGACTCTAGACCCCACTTGCCCCAACAACTACCGCCCCATCACCACGGTGCCCTTCCTTCTTAAAATACTGGATAAAGCGGCCCACATACAAATACAACAATACCTGGAAGACAATGCCATCTTAGGTAAAAGACAATCTGGCTTCCGCAAAGGAAATGGGACGGAAACCGCCCTCTTGGATCTCAAGAACCAAATGACCAAAATTATGAACACAGACAAACCTGCACTCCTGCTCCTCCTAGATCTCTCCGCTGCATTTGATCTTGTTGACCATGACATTCTCATCTCCCACCTCACCAACGCAGTCCAATTCTCTGACAAGGCCACCTCTTGGATAACCTCCTTCCTAAAAGGAAGGGTAGTGAAAGTTTACTCAGACCTATCCAACGCAGACCCCATCACCATCAGCTGTGGAGTCCCCCAAGGATCCTGTACAGCACCCACCCTCTATAACCTGGTCACCAAACCTTTGTTTGACCTACTGGACACTCTAGGCATAGCCTACACCAACTATGCCGACGACACGCAAGTGCTCCTCCCTCTCACTGGAGACTATGAGCAAGATGAAACAGCCCTCCACCAAATATACACTACCATTCAAACTTGGATGGCATCCAATGGCCTCTGTCTAAACGGGGACAAAACTGAGATTATCACCCTAGGTCCCAAAGAAATCCTCGCCAAACTTAACAAAAAATACACACATTTCTCCATCGACAACACAATTAAACCAGTCTCTACATCGGTAAAGACCCTTGGCGTATACCTAGACTCTAATCTCTCTGACTAGACGGGTCAGTGCCATCTCCTCGGCCTCTGCCCACACCACTAAACTTATAACGGCAATCAAACCTTTCGAAGGGATTGTGTCCTCCGACGTATTCCTTATCTTTGATAATATGTTTCCAGCTTGCTGGCTTCGGAAATTTTTTCTGTAGAGGGCGCTGCGCGTCGACGTCCGCCGAGTCGATGTCCCTCGACGGCCACCGTATCGGCGCCAACGTCACCATGCCCATAAATAGACACGCGCTGCATCCGTTGCTCAGTTCCGTTTTTCCGCGCTTCGTGGGGCCTCCAAACGCCGTTGCTCAGTTCAGTCAGGTTTATCTAAATCTATTTCGACGAATATTCCTTATCGTTCTCGATGGCTTCTTCATCAGAACCAACGACACCGCGATCCGGCTTCAAGAAATGTCGAGACTGCGGTAAAAAAATGTCAATAACAGATCCACACAGGGTCTGTTTATGGTGCTTGGGGTACGAGCACCATTGTGCGGAGTGTGAGGACTGCATGTCCATGACGGCGAAAGCCCTGAAGGAGCGAAAGGGGAAGCTCGAGAGAGGTAAGTCAGCCAAATCCTCTTCGAAGGTTTCGTCGGCTGAGTCGAGGCATTCGTCTCCTCGCCGGCAAACACTCCCATTCTAGATCTCGAAGCAGCTCCCACATTCGTCGAGATCTAGACACTCAAAAAAGAGACGTTGAAGGTCCCATTCCTCGTCGTCTTCGGTGTCCCCAGAAAGAGTTTCCTGTCCCACCAAACACAGTTCGCAAGCTGAGTGGGAGGAATTCAGAAAGAAAATGTTAAGCGTCTTCGAGAACGCGGCCTCGACCCCCTCGAAGACAGCTGAGGGTGATACCCCGGGTGAAAAACCCAAAAAAACAAAACGCCGCGAGTCGCAGCACCCGGCGAAACATTCCACCAGAGAGCGCCATGAGCCATCGGGTAAGAAGGCACCGTCTTCGACGCTGTCGTCGAGGGTTCCTTCGCCGTCGTCGAAGATTCCTTCGACGCACGGTTCGGCGCCATTGACGCCGTTGTCGAAGGGTTCCTCGATGCATCGGTCGATCGACTCGACGCCGATGAAAGAGAGGACCAAGGCTCCACAGCCAACAGTGTTTTCAAGGGCCTCCGGCACGACGCCGAGACCGTCGCCCTCGAGTAGGATCCCGATCCTCTCGAATTCTTCGAGAGCCCTTCCAGTTTTTTCGGCACCTTCGAAGCCGGTTACATCGGCGTCGACGACTTCGACATTTTCTCGTCCAATAACGACGAGTTTGGCTCCTTCGGCCCTAGAGATGGGCTTTTCTCCATTTCAGAGATCAGAATACCCTGGTCTTTCTTCAATTTATGAAGAAAGAGAAGACTCTGACCAAGAAACTTTTGGTTTACAGAGATCCACACTGCCTGCTGCAGAGGATTTCACCTCTGAAGAAAGGAGGCTGAAGGAACTACAGGACTCACTTCATGAGGCCAGTGGACTTGACACTTCCCCAGAAGTGGAATTTGTAAAGCCAGACCCAGGGGAACATGCCGAAACACCATATAGAACCCTGATGGCAAGACTAATTGAGTTTATGGGTTGGTCTGCGCCTTCACCTGTTTTCCAACAGGATGATCTAACGGATATATTGGACAAAGGCCCACAGGAGGACCCGGTGGTCCCCTTCCATGCAGCCCTACAAAGAAAAATTGCATCCAATTGGGAGACTCCCGAAGTTATCTCAGCAGTCAATAAAAGACTGTCGACAATACCTGTCAAAACACCCGACCCCAGAGTGCCTGGTGGTTCAAGCGGCAACTTCATCCAGCAGTAGGACTGCTTACCCTACTGTCCCACCGGACAGGGATGACAAGAGGTACGACTCTATGGCAAAAAAAGTCTTCTCTGCCTGTAGTATGGCGCTGAAGTCCATCAACGCCACCTGTACGCTCGCCAGGTTCAGTCACACATTATGGGAGTGTGCTTCATCAGCAGTTGACTGGATACCCGATTGAGAGGAGAAGGAAGCCTTCCTTAACATCATTCAAGATGGCAAAGATGCCATGTGCGAGTCTCTTCAAACTGGCATCGATTCCGCTGACAGTATCAGCAGGGCCATGGCGGCTAGTACAACAAACTGCAGGCATGCGTGGTTGCGAAAGTCTGGCTTTGTTCCAGATGTACAGGCCAGACTTTTGAATATGCCCTTTGACGGCTCTTCATTATTCGGAAAAAAGGCTGATGACAGTCTGGAAAAGTTAGACTTCTAAAGCAGCAGTAAAATCCTTAGGAGCTGCTATCCGGCAAACTCCTTTTCGCCCCTCAGGAACCTCTGGGAGATGAAAGTCCTTTCGCTATTATTCCGCATTCGGGAAAGGCAGAGGACAGCCGGCTCAAAGAGGCCAAAGAAGATCCACCCGAGTTGGACGGGTCAAAGGTACTAAGACCGCAGTAGCAGCAGGTGCCTCTTTACCCTCGGCATCTGCATCAGCCGCCCCCAAACCACTCTGAGGCCTTCATACACAAGACACCTGTAGGGGGCAGGTTAACTCACCATCTGACGGAATGGCAGGCTATAACGTCAGATGCTTGGGCGTTGGAGACAGTTGCCCAAGGTTACTGCCTACCCTTTCTACACATCCCTCAGTCATCCACCGGGGAACAGCTCCCTAAAAGTTCCAGATCCGCTCCTCTTGCAGGAAATTATGGACCTGCTAGAGAAAGGTGCCATAGAACCGGTACCTTCTCATACCAAAGAAGGACGGAGGACTGAGACCCATCCTGGACTTACGAGAATTGGACAAGTTCCTCAGGAAGGACAAGTTCAAGATGGTAACTCTCTCTCAGATCCTTCAGGCCCTCCAGCTCCAGGACTGGCTGGTATCTCTGGACCTTCAGGATGCTTATTTCCATGTGCCAATCCATCTCAAGCACAGGAAATACCTGAGGTTCGCAATTGGCAACTCTCATTATCAATTTCGAGTTCTGCCATTTGGGCTGACCTCCGCCCCGAGGGTCTTCACCAAGCTGATGTCGGTAGTGGCGGCGAGTCTAAGGAGGGAAGGGATCCACATCTATCCCTACCTGGACGATTGGCTGATCAGGGCCGTATCTTCGGAACAGGCCCGGACCCAGCTAGATTATGTCTGCCTCTTCCTTCACAGACTGGGCTTCTCCCTCAATTTAAAGAAGTCACAGATGATACCATATCAGAGACTCCAGTTCATTGGAGCGGTCCTGGACACTTCCCTGGGAAAAGCCTCGCCACCAGAGGTTAGGGCTCAAGATATTCTACAGATGGTCACCAAGTTTCAGAATGCCCAGCGTCTCCCAGCCTTCGACTTTTTGAGGTTGCTAGGCCTCATGGCATCCTGCATCTTCCTTGTGCCAGTGGCTCGCCTGAGAATGAGATCTCTTCAGTGGGCACTGAGAAGTCAGTGGTCACAATTCTCAGGGAGAATGTCAGACCTCCTCCGGATTCCAGACAAGGTAGCCCACGACCTTCAATGGTGGGCCTATTTAGTGAACATCTTGAAAGGAGAACTGTTTTGGCAACCATGGCCAGAGATGACAGTAGTCACAGACGCCTCGCTCACAGGGTGGGGAGCCCATGCCAACGACTTGACCATCAGCGGTCGTTGGTCTCCATCGGAGTCCAGACTACATATCAACCTATTAGAGCTGAGAGCGATCAGACTAGCGCTGAAAGCTTTCCTGCCATCAGTACAGGGGAGAAATGTCCTGATAATGACGGACAACACGGTGGCCATGCACTACCTCAACAAAAGAGGAGGCGTAGGATCACTGCCACTGTGTAGAGAGGCAATGCAGCTCTGGTTTTGGGCAATTCGGGAAGGAATCTCTCTATCGGCAGTCCACCTAGCCGGAGAGAAGAATTTGACAGCGGACGCTCTGAGCAGGCAGAGCACAGTCTCCCACGAATGGGAGCTAGCTCAGGAAGTCCTTCAAGTGATCTTCGCCCTTTGGGGAACCCCTCAGGTGGATCTGTTCGCCACAAGCACCAACAGGAAGTGCGATCTGTTCTGTTCAAGGGAATTTCCCCCGAGAGGAGCTCTAGGAGACGCGTTCGTAGTGGACTGGGTGTTTCCACTCCTCTACGCGTTTCCACCAGTCCCTGTTATTCCTCAAATGATCAGGAGGTTGAGAAGATTCCGGAAGACCATGATCCTAATTGCCCCGGACTGGGCCAGGAGAACGTGGTACCCGGACCTTCTAGATATGTCCATCTGTCCTCCAATCGTCTTCCACTCAAAGAGAATCTTCTCTCGCAGAAAGGAGGTCAGGTTCTCCATCCAGACACCAGAAGCCTCAACCTTCACGCTTGGCTTCTGAAAGGTTGAGGTACAAGGATTGGGATCTCCCTGATGACGTCATGGAGGTGTTGCTTTCGGCCAGAAGACCAGCAACAAAGTCTTTATACCGCTGCCGTTGGAAAAAGTTTTGCAGCTGGAGTAGGGAAGAGAATATCGACCCTTTTTCATGTGGTACACCAACGGTGTTATTGTTTCTACTCTACTTGGCAAACTCAGGCCTTCAAGTTGGCACTGTAAAAGGTTATCTCGCAGCGCTTTCTATCTTCAAGCGCACTGCGGAGGAACCATCGTATTTCAAAATTCCTCTAGTGGTACAATTTCTCAAGGGTCTAACTAATGTTTATCCTCCAAAACCATTCCAGGTTCCATTATGGGACTTAAATTTAGTCTTAAACTTCTTAATGGGCACTCCATTCGAGCCACTTCACTCTTGCGCATTGAGATTTCTCACACTTAAAACTGTCCTACTTGTAGCACTAACATCTGCTAGGAGGGTGAGTGAGCTACAAGCTCTCTCCTGTAAACCCCCACATACAATCTTCCACAAGGACAAGGTTGTCCTTCAGATGAAGCCTAATTTTCTCCCAAAGGTGGTTTCTGAATTCTATATTACTCAGAAAATTACCTTGCCTTCATTCTACCCTCCTCCCCATCCGGGGAAAGAGGAGGAAAGGCTACACAGGCTGGACCCTAGGCGAGCTCTCAGCTTTTACATCAGCAGAATGGCTAGGATCAGGCAAGCAGACCAGCAGTTTGTAGGATACTCAGGTCACAAGTTGGGACTACCCATAACAAAACAAACCATCTCCAGGTGGATTATCTTGGCCATCCTGGAATGTTATAGACTAGCAGGGAAAGAGCCACCCCAAAACCTCAGGGCTCATTCAACCAGGGGTATTGCAGCTTCTTCGGCTCTCCAGAGAGGGGTACCGGTCCGGGACACATGTGCGGCTGCCACATGGTCGTCCGCACATACATTCACAAAATTTTAAAATCTGGATTCCTCCACTGCTCAAGAGACCAGATTTGGCAAGGCTGTATTACACTCGGTCCATCCCTAAAGGGATACATAACACTCTCACTCCCTCCTCCAATTACATACCACTGCTATGGGAGTCTATCAAAGATAAGGAATACCTCGGAGGACACAATCCCTTCGAAGAACAAGTTACTTCTTACCTGGTAACGTTCTTTAGACGGGATGTTCCTCTGACGTATTCCTTATCGCCCCTCCCATCCATCCCCACAGTGATAACTTCCCTTGTGGTTGCAGCTTTCGCTCCTTCAAGGTTACTAACTGATTCAGGCATGTCTTTTCTTATACTACAAAACGGAACTGAGCAACGGACGCAGCGTGTGTCTATTTAAGGGCATGGTGACGTTGACGCCGATATGCTGGCCGTCGAGGGACATCGACTCGGCAGATGTCGACGCGCAGCGCCCTCTACAGAAAAAATTTCCGAGGCCAGCAAGCTGGAAACGTATTATCAAAGATAAGGAATACGTCGGAGGAACATCCCGTCGAAAGAATGTTACCAGGTAAGAAGTAACTTGTTCTTCTTAACCACTCAAAACTGTCTGTCAATAGCCAGAGCCACAGTTGGAGCCAAACTTTATTGCAATGCCTTCTTGGCAGACACCTCCACTAATAACATTAACAGGCTCCAAATAACACAAAACAACTCTCTTAGGGCAGCTCTACAAATCCCCAAATTTGACCACATATCCCAGGCAAGACGCAAAGCTCATTGGCTCCCTGTCAAGGAAAGGATCAATTTTAAAATCCTCACCCTCACGCGTAAATGTATCAATCATGCCGCCCCATCATACCTCTGATACACTATCCAAAAACACCTCCATACGACCCATAAGAAGTCAGCATGCTAACCAACTCCGCGTCCCATCCATAAAAAGAGCTAACGCTGGAGGCATCAGCTTCCCCCACATAGCTCCGAAGCTTTGGAATGCCGTTCCCAACGCTCTCTGAGCAGATCATTCCCTTCTAACATTCCACAAATCACTTAAAACCACACTCTTCACATAACCCCCTTACTCTACTTCCGTCTACCACTTTAAAGAACCTAACCACTGCAACATATCTACCAGCGTCTAGAGCTGCTTTTCCCCCAGATAAGAGTTTAGAATGCACGCTATGCCTGATCATACTATGTAACCACAAACTTGGAAGAATCTATGTAACCACTATGAATTGCTTTGTATCCAGAAATGCTCACATGTAACAGCGCCACGATGCCCCTGGGCTGCAGCGCGCTTTAAAAAATGCGAATAAATAACGTGCAGGGATTAGGCACTTATCTTTGCAGGAATAGAATTAAATCCTACTTGCACAGGAAGAACGTTGGAATAGCCCTATTACAAGAAACTCATTTAACAAGGGAATCCATGGCCAAGTTGCAGGGGCATTGGGGTGGACAAGGGTTCGAGTGGCTTACTCCAGATATGCCAGGGGGTGTTCACTTGGATCAGCCCCCAACTTCCTTTCCAACTAATCAAGAGGGCAGATATGTGATATTATGGGGCTGTATTCAGCATCTAGAAGTATGCATTGTGAACTCCTATCTCCCCAATAGTAATATCCCAGCTCACCTGAACCTAATGTATGCCAAGATTGCACAATATAGGAATGGCTTTTTCATTTGGGGGGGAGACTTTAATTGTGTGTGACCCAGAGATGGATAAATCCACCCCCCAGCCCCCCTTACATGGCCCGACAGCATCCACCACCGCACTGAATAGCGTGTTAGTGTTTAGACCTTGTAGATATCTGGCGAGAGTTACATCCAGGGAAAAGAGGCTACTCCTACTTTTCATCGCCACATAGCCTCTACACTAGGATAGATCGTGTTTTCACTGGTAGGGAACATCTACCCCAGAAGGAAATGGCACAGTATCTGGGGAGATCTATTTCGGACCATTCACCCCTAATGGTGGAATGGAGCATAGCTGGCCCTAGACCCCCCCATTCCAACATGGAGAATGCCCACTGAAGCACTGAAGGACCTGGCATTTAGAAACAACCTTAGGGACTCCCTAGAGAATTATATTGAGGCAAACATGGGAAGCGTAGACCACCCAAGTACGGTATGGGACGCCCTGCAAGTAGTAATGCGGGGAGAAATCATAGTGAAAGCAGGGTGCATTAGGAGACTATTGCAAACTGAACTGGAACAACGAGAGAACGATCGAGAGATTGGAATCCATCACCCCAGGGCACTCAGCGGGAGGAAGACGCGCTTAAACAGGTCAGAGACGAATGCAAAGATGCATGGGGCAGGCTCGCAAAGTTCGACTACACCACTAGAACCATTAGGGCACACACAAAAGCAGCTAGACCTAGCCGCCTACTAGCATGGCTCTGTAAGAAAGAACCTCCTAAACATTTAACTACCGCACTGAAAGGCGACGATGGCCCCCTACACCAGACTCAACAAGGCATTAATGAAACCCTTAAACTTTTCTACCCCTAGCTATATTCTCATGATATCCCATTCCCCCCAGACCAGATTATAGACACACTGGAGGAAATAGGATTACCCAGATTATCAACTGCACAAAGCGAAACGCTAGACGCAGACATCACCACGGAAGACTTAACTCAGGCAATTAAATCCCTGGCTACCTGTAAGGCCTGTGGCAGTGACTGGTTACCCCCAGAGTTTTATAAAGCCTATTAATCATCCCTGACACCGCGATTACATAAAGTCTTTCAAGAAGCATACGATCAAGGGGTAATACTGGAAAGCATGCGAGAGACTCTTGTAGTCCCGATGCTCAAACCCAGTAAACCCGCAGATGAGTGTGACTCTTACCACCCACTTGCAATGCTCAATTACAGTGTAAAAATATTGACAACGATTCTAGCCAAAAGGCTCTGCAGATTGATTGGCGGGTTAGTGCACACGGATCAGAGCGGCTTCGTGTCTGCCCGCAATACCACTGAGAATCTTTGCAGGCTCCAGCACGTTATAGCCAAGACCAATCTAAATGGAAGTTCTTACGCACTGCTATCCTTGGACGCCATAAAGGCATTTGATTCCATCTATTGGGAATGGCTACTAGCGGTCCTTAAAAGTTTCGGCTTTGGAGGGAAATTCATCAAATGGGTGGAGGTACTATACACTAAGCCAAGGGGACGAGTGAAATCTGGGAGGTTTGTCTCTGCGGCTTGGGACATGTGTAGGGGCACTAGGCAAGGCTGCCCATTGTCCCCCATGCTTTACATACTGGGACTGGAGCCTATTGCTATTTACGTTAGGAAGCAGTTTTTTGATGCAGGCATAAAGGTGGGTGGGGCAAACCATATAATTTCTCTATATGCGGACAACGTCCTTTTGTACGTCATTGACCCACACCTGAACGTACCAACCATGCTAGAGGTTCTGGATAATTACTCCAAGGTCTCTGGAATACAGTTCAGCAAACAAGTCCTGCCTATTCCCGTTGGCAGGCTTGAGGGGCAAGAACATTGAAGACCTACCCACAGAGTGCATACAATGGCAACTGACATCATTTCGATACCGTGACATCAATATAATGCACACTCCGGAACTGATGCATGAACACAACACTATAGCTGTGCTTCCGGCCCTATGCAAATCGATTGTCTTCTGGTCCAAACTTCCCTTATCTATGATGGTTAGAGCATCCATCATTAAAATGATTGTCCTTACCTGATTTCTCTAAGGGTTTCAGAACGTACACTGCTATATCAAGACCCCCCTTTTTCATTTGCTTGAGAGAATATTTTGAGAGTTCTTATTTGGGAAGGGTAGACACAGGATGGCGCTATCCACACTAACCCTGCCATACAGGCTGGATAGATTTCAACTCCCAGATCTAGAAAAATACTACTTAGCAGCCCAACTTAGCTTCGTGGTTAGGTGGTTGGCGGACAAAGTCACGTTTGAACCTGCTTTACTACAGCACCTGATCACCCCAATACGACCGAAGGAACTTATCTGGGCGCCCCAACCACTCCTGGGTGGAGCACCTTTACTAGCCACCCTAGGAAGGCGAATATGGCAGAGGACCAAGACACTCTTGCACCTAGAACACTCATATTCCCCCGGAACTGTGCAAGACCAACGCTGATCTAGCGACCATTAGACTCTGGGAAAGAAAAGTAGTTTACACATGGTGGGGATTTGTATACAGATGGTACATTTTGCAATTTTGCCTCTCTGCAGTCTGAAGATGATGTCACGGTCCATTTCCCCACACATCAAGTGTAGACCAACCTGCCCAGGACTTCGACTTCCATGAGGGCCTTGAAGGTCCCAAAGACTCTCTCAGGGGCCTCCTGGACTTAGTCCTGGCGCCTTGGCACCAGGCTCATGCTGCCATTAGCAACATGGCAAGTTTCAAACAAGTTAAAGCACGTGTGGGCCAATCTGAGGCAGGCTGAAGGGACTACTTGCCTAGGGAACTTTTTACTGGGTGTGGTTGAAGGGACTACTTTACCTGGGGACTACGTTTCTGAAGCTATATAAACCACGCCTTTAGTACAGAACATGATTCGCGTTATTCTGCACTCCTGCAGCATAACGCTCACCGTGTCTGTTACCTTCAGCTACAACTCCAGTCCAGTTCCTTCTCGCGCAACCTGCAAAGGAAGAAAAGGCATCAGGTTAGCTGTGCTGACCAAGGATCCACATCCCTACCCAGCACCTCGTTCGAACCTACCTGAGAGGTGCTCTTCCCAGCGAACCAACAAACCTCCATAACCGCGATTGCTCCATCGTTCGCCCATCACGCCGGAGTCACATAACCTGTCGGACGAAAAGAAGAAACATCAGGTTAGCGCTAATTGGGAAAAACACCATTCGAAAAAACAGTTAACTCAGCGACGTAACTCACCTGAAGGCCGCTCCTACTAGCGATTCGCTGATCTTCGTCACGCGGTCATACAGCACCTGCAAAATAAGAGAGCAGCAGGTTAGTCGCACAGAAGTCATAGCGCATATACAGACTTATCACAGAACGCTGGTGCGAACTTACCTTTTCTTGGAAAAACAACCTTACGTTTTACGAACTTTCGCATCAGTAAGAAACCTACAAAGGCAAGACAACAAAGGGAAAACCTGACCAATTTGAACTCTTGGGCTAACTGTTTTAATGGTAAAGACTTACTCATTGAGTCAACGTTGTCTGAGACTGGACAGGATCAGTGAAGTAACTGGATCCTCGAACTCTACGCGCCCCTGCATACAGCTGCAGGACGGAGAGCCTGCCATCCTTAAAGCAAAGGCGCAACATCGTTGGGGCACAGATACAGAGGAGACACGTGAGCCATCTAACAGCAGACCTGCCAGTCCCGTTCAGTGCCTCTGTGGAGACCAGGTGAGCGTAACAGAAGTACCTAGCGTTCACTTTTTGTGGTACCATCGGATCCGCAGGGTAGGGCGGGCTAAATGGGATGTATGGCCCCAGGAACCTGAAGCGGACCCCTTTGTGACATTACTATATAACCTAGGAGAGGGCTGGAGACCAGTGTCCCAAATATGCAGCCACCTAATAGACATTCCTAACCCCCGCAGCACCAAACTAAAATCCAAATGGGAGAAAGATTTGGGCCTAGAAATGGCGGATAAGGAGTGGCACAGGGCTCTCGCGTTCCCTAAAGAGGTGTCCAGGAATTCCAGATTTGGACTAATTCAGCTGAATGTACTATCTTGCACATACCTGACTCCACATAGAGTAGCCAAGTTCAACAAGAAGGCTCGTCCTAACTGCACTTGGTTTGACGCCAACAAGGCAGATCTATTACATATGTATTGGGAATGCATCAAGGTGCGGGCCAAGGTGGAACAAACGTGCAGGAAGGCAGGCATGTCCCGATACGATTGGTCTCCCAGAGAATGTCTTTTAGGAACTTATCATAGACTAGCTAAGATTAAGCACATTGTGAAACTTATGGACATTGCGTGTGTACTAACCTAAAGGACCATTACAATGGCATGGAAACGACCTAATGGCCCACAATACAATACATGGTACGGAGAGCTTGAACCCTGGGTGGGAGCCAAAACCAAAGCATGGGAGGATAGTGTCACTAGATTTCCTGATGGTGCCAAGTGTGACGCTAGACGCATGGAAAGCGCTTACGTGGAGCATGTTCCATCCCTCAGATAAGCCCCCTTGAACACAGCCGTTTCATTGTTACTGGAACTCAACACCCACAGAAGCACCTATACCGGGACATCCCCTGGACCCGTGTTGGACCGCTGTTCTCCCCTCTCCCTTGCCCCTTAGGCTCTCTCACCATACTCACCTCACTCATACTGAACTGTTTCATCATACACATGGAGACTGTTAATGTTGGTTATAAGTTATTGTGCTGTTATCACTTGCAACACTCAATGTTGTAGCATGTTGACCAAGACATGCTACTGTTGTAACCTTAAGAAATGCCAATAAAGAAATTTGAACAAAATTAACTAATTTAGTGACTGCTGCCCTAAGCAAGAAGGAAAATTGTGTGTATTATCAAGTATTTCCCCCATATCTGCCACTTAGATTGTATAAAGTGGGGGCTAAACACAGCCATGTTTAACACCCAAACTAGTGGGTATCTCAGCTGAGGGCAAACCTTCATTCAATCTTATCTGTACTGTTCTGTTAACATACAATTTTTGGATAAAATATAACATATCACAATAAATGCCCCACATCTGAAGTTTGACCCATAGTTTTTTTTAATAACCTAGTCGGATGCTCTAGAATAATCAGCATAACAAATATACAATTTCGAAGGGATTGTGTCCTCCGACGTATTCCATATCTTGATAGATCACTTCCAGCTTGCTGGCCTCTGAAATGTTTTTTCAGTAGAGGGCGCTGCGCGTCGACGTCCCTAGAGTTGGTGTCCCTCGACAGCCTCCGTATCGGCACCAACGTCATCGTGCGTATAAATAGGCTCTCGCAGCGTCCGTTGTTCAGTTCAGTTTTTCTGCGCTTCGTGGGCTTTGTAATCGTGTTGCTCAGTTCTTCAAGTATTTCTTATTATTCCTCGAAGATATTTTCTTCATTCGATGGCTTCCTCTTCCGAACCGTCGACCCCACGTTCCGGCTTTAAAAAGTGTCAAGATTGTGGGAAGATAATGTCGTTGACGGATCCTCACAGGATCTGTTTGTGGTGCCTGGGATCGGAGCATCGCTGTTCGGAATGGGAGGACTGTATGCCCATGACGGCGAAAGCCTTGAAGGAGCATAAGGGGAAGCTAGAAAGCGGTAAGACTCTTAAAACTTCAACTTCTTCGAAAGTTTGCTCGGCAGAGTGGAGACATTCGTCTCCTCGCCGTCACAGGAAACATTCTGGTCTCAAGGTCTCGAAGCGGTTCCCATCAGTCTTCGAGATCTAAACACTCGAAAAAGAGGCGTCGTAGATCTCCCTCTTCAGAAAGGGTCACCTGCCCCATGAAACACAACTCTCCAGCTAAGTGGGAGGAATTCCGTAAGAAAATGCTTAGCGTCTTCGAGAAAGTGGCCTCAACCCACTCGGAGACGGCTAAAGGTGATACCCTGGCTGAAAGACCCGAAAAATCGAAACGCTGCGAGTCGTTGCACCTGGCGAAAGAAATTGCCCGAGAGCGTCATGAACCCTCGAGCAAAGGCAGTAAGACCGCGTTGTCGATGCCGTCATGGAAGGTTCCTTCGACTCATAAATCTGCGTCATCGACGCCTTTATCGAAGGGCCCATCGACACATAAATTGGTCAAATCGACGCCGTCTTCGACGCCGCTGTCGACACCGATATAGGACAGACCTACTACTGTTACTACATCTCAGTCAGTAGACGTACCGAGGGCTTCGACCATGACCTCGAGGATGTCGTCGATAACCTCGACGACTCCGAGTAGGATTCTGATGCTCTCGAGTTCTTTGAGGCCTCTTCATACTTTCTTCGACGCCTTTTTCAGTTTCATCGAAGCCTCTGACTTCCGTGTCGACAACTTTGACGTTTTCTCAACCAGTGACTACAAGCTTTGGCCCCTTCTGCTTTAGAAATGGGTTTTAAACCATACCCAAGGTCAGATTATTTCAGAGCTTTGTTCTCTATATATGAGGAAGGGGAGGATTCTGACCATGAAATACCATTTGGGTTGCAGAGGACCACTACACCTATACCAGAGGAATTTATCTCTGAAGAGAACAGATTGAAGGACCTTCAAGATTCTTTGCATGAGGCAAGTGGTTTAGATACTTCTCCAGAAGTAGAATTCGCTAAACCAGACACAGGGGTACATGCTGAGACCCCTTTATAGGGTCTTAATGGCCAGAATAATAGAGTTCATGGGGTGGTCTACACCTTCAACTTCTTTTCAACAGGATGATCTTATGGACATTTTACTTAAAGGCCCACAGGAAGATCCTGTGGTTCCCTTTCATACTGCATTGCAGAGAAAAATATCTGTCAACTGGGAAACCCCTGAGGTTATCCCGGCAGTTAACAAAAAACTATCTGCCAAATATAGGGTATCTGCTTCTGACCCTGAATATTTGAGCAAACATCCAACCCCAGAGAGTTTGGTTCTACAAGCAGCAACTTCATCCAACAGTAGATCTGCATACCCTACTATTCCACAATACAGTGATGATAAACGGTTTGACGCCATGTCAAAAAAGGTCTTCTCGGCATGTAGCATGGCGCTTAAATCCATTAATGCTACTTGCACGCTCGCAAGATTCAGCTATACACTTTGGGAGTGTGCTTCATTAGCGGCTGACTGTCTCCCAAAGGTGAGGAAAGGGAAGCATTTCTGAACATCATTAAAGATGGTAAAGGCGCAATGTGTGAGTCCCTTCAAACTGGCATTGATTCTGCTGACAGTATCAGCAGGGCCATGGCGGCAAGTATTACAATCTGCAGATTTGCGTAGTTGCGAAAGTCTGGTTTTGCTCCAGATGTAGAGGCCAGACTTTTGAATATGCCCTTTGACGACACTTCTTTGTTTGGTAAGAAGGCTGATGACAGCCTAGAGAAGTTAAAAACATCCAAGGCAGCAGCAAAATCTCTTGGAGCTGCAATCCGTCAAACTCCGTATCGCCCCTCAGGAACCTCTTGGAGGGGTAGGTCCTTTCGCTTTTATTTTGCATTCGGAAAAGGCACAGGACAGCCGGGTCAAAGGGGCCAAAAACGATTCACCCGTGGTGGACGGGTTAAAAGTACAACAGCCGCAGCAGCAGGTGCCTCCTTGCCCTCGGCATCTGCATCAGCCGCCTCTAAACCACTCCAAGGTCTCTCCTCACCGGACACCAGTAGGGGGCAGGTTAACTCAACATCTGACGGAATGGCAGGCTATGACGTCAGATGCTTGGGCATTGGAGACAGTTGCCCAAGGTTACTGCCTGCCTTTTCTACGCACCCCTCAGTCATCCACCGGGGAACAACTCTTTCAAGTTTCCAGATACGCTTCTTTCGCAGGAGATTCTAGACCTGCTAGAGAAAGGTGCCATAGAACCGGTACCTGTAGCGGAGAGGAACAAGGGTTGGTATTCCCCCTATTTTCTAGTACCGAAGAAGGACGGAGGACTGAGACCCATCTTCGACTTACGAGAATTGAACAAATTCCTCAGGAAAGACAAGTTCAAGATGGTGACTCTCTCTGATCCTTCAGGACCTCCAGCTTCAGGACTGGCTGGTATCTCTAGACCTTCAGGATGCTTATTTCCATGTGCCAATCAAACACAGTAAATACCTGAGGTTGGCAATTGGCAACTCTCACTATCAATTTTGAGTTCTGCTATTTGGGCTGACCTCCGCCCTGAGGGTCTTCACCAAGCTAATGTCGGTAGTAGCTGCAAGTCTGAGGGAAGGGATCCACGTCTACCCTTACCTAGACGATTGGTTGATCAGAGTAGTATCTTCGGAAGAAGCTCAGATCCAACTAGATTATGTCTACCACTTCCTTCACAAACTGGGCTTCTCCCTCAATTTAAAGAAGTCACAGATGATACCATCACAGAGACTCCAGTCTATCTAAGCGGTCCTGGACACTTCCCTGGGGAAAGCCTCGCCACCAGAGGTGAGGGCTCAAGATATTCTGCAAGATATTCTGCAGATGGTCACCAAGTTTCAAAATGCCCAACGTCTCCCAGCCTTCGATTTTTTGAGGTTGCTAGGCCTCATGGCATCCTGCATCTTCCTTGTGCCAGATGCTCGCCAGAGAATGAGATCTCTCCAGTGGGCACTATGAACCCAGTGGTCGCAATTCTCAGGAAGAATGACAGACCTCCTTCAGGTCCCAGACAAAGTGGCTCGAGACCTTCAGTGGTGGGCCCGTCGGGAGAACATTTGAAAGGAGAACTGGTTTGGCAACCATGGCCGGAGATAACAGTAGTCACGGATGACTCACTCACAGGGTGGGGAGCCCATGCCAACGACTTGACCATCAGCGGTCGTTGGTCTCCATCGGAGTCCAGACTACCTATCAACCTGTTGGAGCTGAGAGCTATCAGACTAGCGCTGAAGTCTTTTCTGCCATCTGTACAAGGGAAAAATGTCCTAATAATGACGGACAACACAGTGGCCATGCACTACCTCAACAAAAGAGGCGTAGGATCACTGTTACTGTGCAGAGAGGTGATGCAGCTCAGGTTTTGGACAATTCAAGAAGGAATCTCTCTATCGGCAGTTCACTTAGCCAGAGAGAAGAACTTGACAGCGGACGCTCTGAGCAGGCAGAGCACTGTCTCCCACGAGTGGCAGATAGCTCAGGAAGTCCTTCAAGAGATCTTCACCTTTTGGGGAACCCCTCAAGTGGATCTGTTCGCCACCAGTATCAACAGGAAGTGCTATCAGTTTTGTTCAAGGGAATTTCCCCCGAGAGGAGCTATAGGGGGACGCGCTTGTAGTGGACTGGGAGTTTCCACTTTTGTACGCATTTCCTCCAGTCCCTGTCATTCCTCGGATGATCAGGAGGTTGAGAAGATTCCAGGAGACTATGATCTTAATTGCCCCAGACTGGGCCAGGAGAATGTGGTACCCGGACCTTCTGGACATGTCCATCTGCCCTCCGATTTGTCTTCCACACAGGGAGGATCTGCTCTCGCAGATGGGAGGTCAGGTTCTCCATTCAGGCATCAGAACCCTCAACCTTCACGCTTGGTTTCTGAAAGGTTGAGATACCAGGATTGGGACCTCCCAGATGACGTCATGGAGGTGTTGCTTTCGGCTAGAAGGCCAGCAACAAAGACTTTATACCGCTGCCGTTGGAACACGTTTTGCAGCTGGTGTAGAGAAAAGAATATCGAACCCTTTTCATGCGGTACACCAATGGTGTAATCTTTTTTGCTCTATTTGGTGAATTCAGGTCTTCAAGTTGGTACGATCAAGGGCTACCTTGCAGCGCTGTCAATCTTCAAGCGCACTGCGGAGGAGCCATCATATTTCAAATTTCCCCAAGTAATCCAATTTCTGAAGGGGTTGACTAATGTCTATCCCCCAAAGCCGTTCCAAGTTCCCTTGTGGGACTTAAATCTAGTCTTACATTTCCTGATGGGTACTCCCTTTGAACCACTCCATTCTTGTTCATTAAGATTTCCCACCCTTAAAACAGTCTTACTAGTGGCTTTGACATCTGCCAGAAGAGTGAGCGAATTACAAGCTCTATCTTGCAAACCTCCTCATACAATTTTTCACAAAGACAAAGTTGTCCTACAAGTGAAGCCTAATTTCCTCCCAAAGGTAGTCTCTGAATTCCACCTCACTCAGAAGATTTTAATTCATTCTATCCTCCTCCCCATCCTGGGAAAGCGGAAGAGAGGCTACATAGGCTGGATCTAAGGCGAGCCTTGAGTTTTTATATCAGCAGACTTGCTAGGATAAGGCAAGCAGACTAACTGTTTATAGGTTATGCAGGACACAAATTAGGATTGCCAATCACAAAACAGACCATTTCCAGATGGATTATTTTAGCCATTCTAGAATGCTACAATTTGGCAGGGAAAGAGCCCCCTCAACACCTTAGGGCTCATTCAACCAGGGGTATCGCAGCCTCTTCGGCCCCCCAAAGAGGGGTACCGATTTGAGACATATGTGCAGCTGCCACATGGTCGTCCGCACATACCTTTACAAAATTCTACAATCTGGATTCCTCCTCTAGCCAGGAGACCATATTTGGCAAAGCTGTGTTACACTCTGTTCATTCTTAAAGGGAAATATTCCAATTTTACTGCCACCTCCGTTTACACACCACTGCTATGTTATGGGAGTCTATCAAGATAAGGAATACGTCGGAGGACACAATCCCTTTGAAGAACAAGTTACTTCTTACCTTGTAACATTCTTTCGATGGGATGTTACTCGACATATTCCTGATCGCCCCTCCCATCCATCCCCTCAGTAAAACTTCCCTTTTAGTTGCAGCTTACGCTCCTTCAAGGTCAATAACCAATTCATGCACAGCTACTCTTAAGCTTCAAAACGGAACTGAGCAGTGGACGCTGCGCGAGTCTATTTATTCAGTCAAGGAATACTTAGCCTTAATCCCAATAATTAAACCTCCCATTGGCCTTCCTCAAACTGCTTTAGTGGCCATTCTCTGATTTGTGAAGTAGCCATTCATTTTATTGATATTTTTTAAATATTTGTTATAAAATCACATTTTAAGTTAATACAATACAAAGACAAATATATACATTTCATGATATGATCTACTATATCCCAATTAAACATTCCAATAAAATATCAGCTGATAATCAGTTTAAAACTTTCAGAGTATGGACATATATCATGTATCTGGGGATTAAGAAGGTATAAGCTTTCCTCTTTTACATTTGTCACAAATATCTAACAGCGCTGCTTCATTATGCACAGGGTTCGTATTCCAATTTCTTTTTTACAGCTGATCAGAGTTTCACTGCATGTAGCCAAACACTATGTAGCACAATATGCACAGTTCCAGTGTCCGTGTTTAGGCAGTAATACAAGCAACTCACGGTTTTAAATGCGTCATACTGATGCACAAAACAACCATATGCAGACATATATATATATATCGTACCGAAGCACGGGCACTCAGTGAGAACATGTCTTACTGTCTCAAGATTAGAGTTGCATTTACAAATGCGACAATAGCGTTGCTCCAGTGGCAATTTCCATTTGGCGTCCAATATAGCTCTAACAGGGAGTTTGTTTGTCCGTATGAGCAGTCGAAATGTACGCACGGTAATAGGATTTGTAATGCTTGAATCTGCTTGGATTCATATGCAGCCACCCTCCCTCCCCTTGGAATAGAAGGTGCATATATTTTCTCTGGGCTTTATTATCTGATACATACCTGCTTTAATACACCTGTACTCATGCTACTTCTCATGCAACCTCATGTCAGAAACAAAACTATCTGAGGCACCTCGGCTCGTGAAGGACCATGGGTACAGTGGACGTCACACTAGGGATAGTATAACGGGCACGCCCTGTCGACGTCCCTTTTCAAATTTTCGAAAACTGTAATAATCTGCAGCTTCCACTAGATGTCAGCCTATGCATAGTATGTGACTCTAAGCAGATGGTCCTTCACGCGTTAAGTTCCCTCTGATTGATTATTTCCACCATTTTAGACGGGTGCTTATAGCAGAGTTCTCCTTCGGCATACTGCCATTTATTTGATCAATTAATGATGGTTTACTCTTACTATCCTTTATTTTCACTGACCATTGAGAACAACCCACACAGGTGAAATCAAGGAACGACCGTCGAAAGACTCCCGGCGACGGATTTGTTCCGGCCTTGGAAGGCCGCTACGGGCGACGGCCCAAGCAGTGGGGAGAGTGGGGGGGGGGTGGTCATTCTAGAATGTATGTACCCTTTTACATACACTACATTCGCCTAGCTGCCAATATATTCGATTATGGAAAGGACCCCCTTTAAATTGTGCCCTAAGTGCAATAAAGTTTCCCTGGGTCGATTAACACCTTGTGTGTAACCTGTGTCTCCTGCGAAACCACTTTGTGGGTTATTGTCGAGCGCGTAGAATCTTCAAACCCAAGAAGGACCTACTTACTTAACGCTGGGCCCTCCACGCCAGGCAGCCCAAGGCCATGGAAGGGGAGGGTGCCTTCAGCGACAGCAGCAACACTGCAGTATCTGACGGCGAAAGCTCTGGGGTGACTCCGGTTACCCAAGCGCAGGCCCCTGACCCCGGAAGACAGGCTGGGGGCCTTATTATGGGGACAACACCCAGCTGCGGAAGCGGTATCACGTCATCCCCCACTAAACATACAATCCACTGCCGAGACACGACACGTGAGGAGCGGACGGCAGCGCATGACCTCTAGGGAGAGGTCCGTTGAATCTCTGTCCTCTGGGCACTCTCGTTCGAGATCGCCACATGACCGGTCCCAGCCGTTGAAAGACCGTACAGACGTTGTTAGAAAAACCACTACCGGGGCCTGATCGTCTGCTGACAAGGCTCCAGTTCAGCCCACACCTGAAATTCGTCGTTCTGCTTCGATTCAAGTACAAAACTCCATACAGTCGGGATTTGCCCACTTAGTTAAGAAACATGCTTCAGGGGACCCAAGGTAAAGAAACGGAGTCCAAGAAAAAATCCTCTAAGACCCCTCATGAGGCGAAATATCAGGATTTTAGACCCACACACAAAAGTCAAGAACGTGCATCTCAGGATTCACTGTCTTCCACCCTGAAAAAGAAGGCTCTTCCTTCTACCTTACTTGCTCCCACACCTGAAGATTTAGGGCTCCCTTCTCAACCATTGGTCATCCCTAGTTCTACCCAATGGTCGGCTGAAGATATAGACAAGGTAATGAGGAGGATGTCCTTCATGGCCAACTTCTGTGAAAAGGACCCTGACTATTTCACAAGCTTCCATTCCACCCCTGTCGCCCCCACCCCCACACTGCAGCACCCACTGTGTCGCAGATCCCTGCTCAACCCACTGCTAAGAGGTCTCGCCTCGAGAATCCAGTCCAAGGCACAGTCATTTACCTCTATGATCCAGATTCCATTCATGAAGACCACTCTATTCAAGAGGCATCAGACCCTTATTACGCAGATGATGAGTACCCTGAGGTTGACTCCGAGACAAATATGTATGTTATGGACTCTCCTGTTAATCAGAACCCCCCAGTCATGGACTCAACCATTGGCAATCAACCCCTTCTTAATGAAGTGCTCGTCATTGCGGCAGAGCATTTTCAAATAGGTACACAGGAATAACAACAAGATAAATATTTCGTAGATGAAGTCTTAGGAGATAAGATAGCTGTTACTCAGTTTATCCCTCTCCTCAAGTCCATTCAGCGAAAGATACAGCCATCGCTGGAGACCCCTAATCTTACGCGGGCAGTGAACCCCCGCATTGAGAAACTGTTTAGACCTGCCCCTTCTGACCTGATGTACACCATAGGGCAACTAAATCCTGATTCATTAGTTTTTACTAGCACAAGGAAACGGGCTGGTACTCCCCTAGCTTCCTCTGAGGCTCCACCTGACAAAGCAAGAGATTTTATACAATGGGCAGAAAGTGGCCTCCTTCACTGCATTCCAGACCAGGATTGCTGACAATTCTACCCTGTTGGCTAGCTACAATTGCCACAAATGGGATGAGGTCTCGGCCTTACTGTCATCGGCCCCAGAACCACTTGCGTCTCAGCTAGTCCAGGTGGCCGCAGAAGGCAGGGGCAGTGTCAAGCTGTTTATTAAAAACCAATCTTGACTCTGCGGACAATGCCGGCAGGAAAATAGCAGAAGGGACTATTATCAAGTGTCACGCTTGGTTGCCCCAATCTGGTTTTAAACCAGAGATGCAAGCCACCCTTATTAACATGCCAGTTCAGCCCAATGGGCTCTTTGGCAAGGGCGTCGAGGACACCTTAAAGACAGCCAAAGAGGAATACGATACTATCAAATCATTGGGCCAACTGACCAATAAACCTACTGGCCAGAGGGGAAATGGCAATTTTCGTCACTTATGCAGCCAAAATTCAGAGGAGTTCCAATTATAACCAGAACCGAGGTACTTCCTGGGGAAATGATCAGGGTCAGTCCTCCCAGAATTACTCTAGAGGGCTGCGCAGATCCCGCAGTCGTGGTAGGGGTAACTCCTCCCCGAAGTGGCACCCCACCTCAGAAGCAGTGACTATCCGCTCCAGGTGCTCTCCCATTCCTCTCAGTAGGAGGGCGCATGTCCAGCTTCACCCACGCATGGGAGGAAATCACCACAGACAGATGGGTGCTGTCCACTGTAGCAGGCAGATATTGTATAGAGCTCCTCGAGCAGCCCCACAACCACCCTCCACAACAAAAGACCCATTCCAAAGAACACCAGCGCATCCTCCTCGAGGAAATCGCCACGCTTCTCCTAAAAGACACCATTGAAGTCATCGCGGCCAACCAGGTAAACAAGGGTGTTTATTCAACTTACTTCCTTGTGCCAAAGAAGGAGCTAACAATGCTGCTGTCATGGTGCATGCTCCTAGAACCCCGAAACTGGTGAGCCCATCCCGGATTTTGGCTTCTTTGGGGACTTCCCAGGCCCCAGCTAGGCTCACCTGGACTCAGTCCTGGCGCTGCTGGCGCCAGGCTCATGGTAGGTGCTAAATACATGGGCCATATACTTGGCTCTGAGAGGCTGAGCCATTCAGTACAGGGTGTGGTTTGGGACTACTTTACCTGGAGACAGGATATGGTTAAGGGGGACTATTTTCCTGGGACTACTTGCAAGGCTATTTAAACTGCACCCAGCAAACTGAACATGCTTGGCGTTATTCTGCACTCCTGCAGCGTAACGCTCACTGTGTCAGCTCAGCTCTTGCTTCCCTTCTGCCACGCCCGTCCCGAGTCTTCCTTCATTCGGTACCTGAAAAAAGAGAAGAACAGGAGTTAGAAAAGCATTGAAGGCCTTACCTGCAGAACATCCTCATCTCGCCTTCTGCATACCCACGGACCGCCGCATCTATAGAAGAGCAGAACTGAAGGTACCCTCCCGGGTAGCTACTCACCTGAAAGCGGCCACTTCTAGAAACTCCATCGAGCAGTACATCATTCCAGCATCGCGCCGCAACTCAACCCGTCGAGCGGCTCTTCATCATCTTCCTGGAACTGCGCCGCACCTGCCGAACAGAACAGACAAAGCAGGTTAGTCGCATACAGCAAGGAAAGCTAAAAAAAGCGAACAATTGGAGCGCCCCGCACAGCGCTATACTTACCAGCTGGAATCCTGCTCATCATCGTCAGGAGAGTCACCCATCATCCGAAAGCCGCTTAAAGCTGCACCTGAAAGACAAGAACGAACATTAGATATTTCGGGCAAAGACTTAAGATAGCTATTTCAAGGAGTTATTGGAATAGAGACTTACCTGCTTACGCCAGCCTTTCCACTTCAGCAATCTCCATCGGATTAGTCAAGTAACTAGATCCTGGAAAGACTGTGAAACTGTGCCCCTGCCAGAGTGTGCAGGACGGAGAGCTCGCCCATTAGAAAACCAAGACGAACATCTCCTGAGGCAAGAACGAAGGGGAGACGCGAGCTAGCACCCTCAGTTAAGCAGAGCAACACCAGTGCAGACATCCTTCAAACACGAGCACGCCCCCGTGGAGACCAGGTGAGCGTGACCGTGACCAGCATTAGATTTACGCCCTGCAAACAAATGTCAAGCCACAAAAGTTCTGCATGACTACGCTACAAAAGGTAATCCCTCTACTTAAAAATGGGATTACATGGATATGAAAGATGCTTCTTTTCATATTTCAATGTTCCCACCGCACAGAAGATGGTTGCGTTTCAAGATAGCCAACCAGCACTACCAATTCAAAGTGTTGCCCTTAGGAATAGCATCTGCACCAGGGGTATTCACAAAAGTACTGGCGGTGGTGGCAGCACACCTGTGCAGGGAGGCAATCCCAGTGTACACTCATCTGGACGACTGGCTGATTACAGGGGAGTCTCCCCTAATTTGCAGGCAAAACATTCAAAGAACCATCAACCTTCTCTTTCAATTGGGCTTCTCCATCAAAGAGAACAGAGAACAAATCAAGCCTAGTGCCAAGCACAACCAAACAGTTCCTAGGAGCTGTCATAAACACACAAGAGGGGTTGGTCTTTCCGTCAGAGGAAAGAGTTCTAAACATGTTACTGCAAATACCACATTATCAGGCCGTCCGCCAAATAAGGGTGCACAAAGCTATGCGTTTGCTAGGCATGATGGCATCTTGCATTTACCTGGTACCTCACGCGCACCTCTGCATGCGTCCCATGCAGGAGTGGTTGGCAAAACAATGGTCTCAGGCAAGTGGACAGTGAGACGATCTAGTGGTCGTTTCACCAACACTAGTACAAAATCTTGGCTGGTGGACAAGAGAGAATCTGTTGAATGGGAAACCCTTCTACGATCCGGTAGTACAAGCGATTGTCATGACAGATGCCTTGCTCGCTGGGTGAGAGGCTCATTACCTTCACCACACAGCTCAGGGCCTGTAGTCTCATGCGGCGGGACAGAACCACATCAATCTGCTAGAACTACTGGCAGTTCTCAAAGCCCTTCAGGCATTCGAGTTTCTCCTAGCAAACCAATCTGTGCAGTGCCTGCCAGACAGCACTACAGCAATGTTTTACATCAACAAACAGGGGGGGGTATCACATGTTCTCCAAATCTGTCCAGGCTTGCGCAACAAATTTGGAAATGGGCACTCAAACGGAAAATAGTCCTATCGTCACAGCACGTTCCAGGGGAACTCAACTCTCTGGCAGACTCATTGAGCAGAGATCCCTTACCAGAGGAGTACGAGTGGCAACTACACGCAGGGGTGGTAGAACACCTCTTTTTGCAGTGGGGTTTCCAGACAATAGTCTTGTTTGCTACAAGCGAAAACAGTCCATGCCCAGACTTCACGGCCAAGTTCGCCCAGCCTGGATCCACTGGAACGCCCTATGGGTGAACTGGTCAGGGAGATTTGCTTACGCTTAACCCCCACCCCCCAACTCCTCATGAGGAAGGTGGTGAACAAGATCCACAAGGAACAGGTGATGCTCATCCTAGTTGCTCCTATGTGGGCAAGACAACCCTGGTATCCACATCTGCTCAAACTGGCGATGTGCTATCCCATCAAACTATCGTGCCCGTACAATCTGCTCACTCTGCACGGGGGACTAACAGTGCACCCTCAACCTCACTCAACGAACTTGGCAGCATGGCTCATGAAGTCAGAGTTCGAACATCTTAATCTGCCACAGAGATGTATGGACATCTTGAAAGAAGCAAGCAAGCCTAACACTAGGCACTGTTATTTTGACAAGTGGAGGAGATTTGTAATTTGGTGCCAGTCTAAACTGTTTGACCCATAGAATGTAATCCTTCACACATTCTAACCTATATGTTCCACTTGCTAGATTCGGGGTTAGTATTCAACTCCTTAAAGGTTCACCTGGCGGCTTTGTCAGCCTATACCACCTCCCACAATAAAATCTCATGGTGGAAGGTACCTGTCATCATAGCATTCATGGAGGAAGTAAAGAGAATCCACCCTCCAATTTCAAACCCGCCGCCAGGATGGGATCTCAATGTTGTACTCGCTAAGCTCATGGGACCCCCCTTTCGAGCCGATGCACAAGTCTAGTTTCAAACATCTGACTTACAAAACTGCCTTTTTAGTGGCGATCACTTCCATAAGAAGAGTTAGTGAAATACAAGCATTGTCAGTGCAGGATCCTTTCTTTATCATTCACAAGGACAAGCTGGTTTTACATACTCTACCTAGGTTCTCCCCTAAATTTATCTCTAAATTTCATTTAAACCAGTCTATTGAGCTACCTGCTTTCTTCCAGAATCCCAACAGCTCAGCTGAGGTATAACTCCACCCACTAGATGTGAGGAGGGCGGTCCTTTACTAAAGACCTGACCGCTAAGGAAAACAGACCAACTGTTTATCTCTGTAGCACTAGGCAGAGAAGGAGACCACATTACAAAGAATGGCATCTCCAGGTGGATAGTCAGATGTATACAATTGTGCTATTCCCTATCAAAGAAGACACTGCCTTTTACGCACAGAGCTCACTCCACAAGGAGCACAGGAGCCACTCTGGCTTTCTATCGCTGATGTCCCTCTAGATAGCATTTGCAAAGCAGCTACATGGAGCTCAGTACATACTTTAATTCAGTAGTACTGCATTGACACTCATACCAAGACAGATACACAGGGGGGACAAGTGGTTCTAAGACATCTCTTTGCACATGAACCGTCTCTCATCCCACCACCTTATCCTAACACTGCTAGCTAATCTATGCACAGCATGTGATCTAAACAGATTCCACAAGCCTCAGAAGGGATTACTCACTGTAACCGTATTTCTGATGCTTGTTTCTGCTTAGATTCACATATGCCCACCCTTTCTCCCCTGGAGAGAAGGCACATAGATGCTTATGAGCTTGTCTGATATGTATCTGCTTGGATACAACTGTACTCGCCCTACACTTCATGCTACCTCATGTCAGAAAAACAACAAAATAAGAGACCTTGAAACGTGATGGACCATGGGTACAGTGGACGTCACACTAGGGATAGTATTACTGGCACACCCTGTCGCCGTCCCTTTTCGAGTTTCGAAAACAAACACTTTAATACTCTGCAGCTTCGACTAGATGTCGGCCTATGCACAGCATGTGAATCTAAGCAGATACAAGCATCAGAAATACAATTACGGTGAGTAATGTATCATATATAATCTGAGGCTTGTGGAGTCTGCTTAGATCACATGCTGTGCATAGGCTGACATCTAGTGAAAGCTGCAGAGTATTACAGTTGTTTTTTTCGAAACTCGAAAAGGGACGTTGAATAGGGCGTGCCAGTAATACTATCCCTAGTGTGACATCCCCTGTACCCATGATCCCTCACGTGTGTAGGTCCCTCAGATGTTTTTTTTTTCCACCATACTAGTAAGACCCATGTGTGCGGAGTTACTTTCCGCGTAAAGCCTCTATCTACTTTCCATTATGTTAAATTTCTTCCTATCCTTGTCCAACGAACGCTGAAAAACGATGCCGGTGAGAATCGGAGAGACTTCCGTGGGATACTGCCGCGACGGACCCTTGGCCTTGGAAGGCCACGCTGGGCCTCTGCCCTATCAGTAGGGAGAGTGGGGGGGAGGTCATATACTTCATATTCCCCTTTTCCTACATATTATTCGCCCAGCTGACATACTTTGAGAATATGGAGAGTACTCCATTTAAATTCTGCCCTGAATGTAACAAAGATCCCTTGGGTAGATAAACATCTAACTTGTAACCTGTGTCTCTCTCGAGACCATATCGAGGTATCTTGTTGGGCCTCTAGGCTCTTCAAGCCGAAAACCCTAAAGGACTGCTCCACAAAGCGCTGGGCCCACTACGCCAGGCAACAAGAAGCCATTGACGTAGGAGGAGCATTCAGCGATGGCAGCAACGCCGCCGAATCAGACGGCGAGGGCGACGGGGTGGCATCAGCTAACCAGGCGCAGGCCCCCGAATCCGTAGGACAGGCCGCGACCATGTTGTGGGGACCACACCCGGCGGCAACAGCACGACACGTACACCCACCACCAAACACATTAGCCCTGACTAGAGTGATCGGCAACGGTCGACACCTAGGGAGCGGTCCACCGAATCCCGGTCCTCTGGGTGTTCCCTCTCGCGGTCGCCTCATGACAGGGCCCAGCCGTCCTCGGACGGAAAAGGTGTCGCCCATAAAACTACCGTCAAGACCTGATCGTCCCGACCCACTCCCAAGACTTGACGATCCCACATCTTAAGTTTGACACTCTGTGTCGGATCCCGCCTCCGAAAGTCGACGCTCTGCGTCGGACCAGGTGGAAGGCCCCAAAAAGTCTGCCAAGACCAATTCTGTCCACGGGGGAGGAGGTTAAGACCATAAAATGTCCTCTAAAGATCCGCACACTCCCAAGGAGAAGCATAGGGATAACAAGGCTGCAGGAACATCGAAGGAACCTCAGCCTGCCCCCAAAACTAAGGTTACACCTCCCACAGACGACGACATGGGCATCACCCCTCAATCTGTTATCATACCAAGTTCCAAAGAATGGAGCTCTGAAGATATAGACAGATAAATGAAAAGGATGACCTTTATGGCCAACTTTAATGAAAAAGATGCAAATTATTTTCAAAGTTATAGGAACACCCCTCTCATCTCAGCTCCATCTGGTTCCAAAGCCACACCTGTTTCTACTCAACCCCCTCCTAAGAGGCCTTGCACCGATACCCCCTTTCAGGGCTTAGTCATGGACCTCTTTGTTGTGGAGCCTTATGACCCAGAATATCGCCATGAATTCCCTGACCCTCAGGTCGATGAGGACCAGGATGCAGACCCTTATTTCGGGGATGATGAGGAACAGGAGGCAGAATGAAGCTGACGTTTACACCTTAGACTCTCCAATTCCGAAGGACCCTCATGTTAATTACTCCCCAGTCGATAACCAACAACACCTTAACGAAGTGTTGGCCAAGGCTGCTGAACACTTCCAAATCAATACTCGGTAAGTTCAGGAGGACAGGGATTTTGCAGAGGAAATCCTGGGGGACAAAAGGGCAGTAACTCAGTCCATCCCGTTACTAAAATCAGTTCAACGCATGATTCAAGCATCTCTGCAAACCCTTAAACTCACACGTGCAGTAAATCCGTGTGTTGAGAAATTATTTCGTGCCACTCCCTCTGACCCTTTATATATTGGGGGACAATTAAAACCAGATTCCCTAGTGGTCAGCACCACTAGGAATAGAGCGGGCACCCCACTTGCTTCGTTAGAAGCTCCCCCGGATAAAGAAAGCAAGAGGGTTTATGGCCTGGGTTGGAAAGTCGCCTCCTCTGCAGCTAATCAAGCTAGAATAACCAACAGTGCCCCCTTCTTGGCAAGTTATAATTGCCAGAAGTGGGAGGAGGTTTCTACCTTACTCTCTTCTGCACCCAAACCTTTAAAGACCCATTTAGCACAAGTGGCAGCCGAGGGGAGAGCATTGTCTGGTTGCCTCCTTAAAACTAACTTCGACGCGGCTGATAATGCTGGTTGAATAATCGTTGAGGGTACGCTCATTAAAAGGCATGCATGGCTGAGACAATCGGGATTTAAGCCTGAAACTCAGGGGACACTAATGGACATGCCGGTCGAGCCCAACGTATTATTCTGCAAAGCTGTCGAAGATGCTCTCAAAATGGCAAAAGATGAGTATCACACTTTAAAATCCTCAGTCAAATTTTGCTGTTTTTGAGGCCAAAATTCCCAAAGATGGTCTAGCTGTAGCCAAAATCAGAGCTCATTGTGGGGGAATAACCAATATCGGGCTTCCCAAAGCTACCCAAGAGGGCAGCGCAGTGGTCGTGCAAGGGGAAGGGGCAACCCTTTGCTAACATCCGATTCCAAGATTGAAAAAGTCAAATCTTGCTGTTTTTGCTTTGTTCTAAAGTCATATCTTGCTGCCCATTGCAAAATTCTCTACATTTTGCTTTTATACTGTTTCTTCTCTGTAACTTGCCAGCCCAGTGACCTCACCACTCTTTTGTCCCACACCTACCTGCCTTAGCCCCCCCAGTACCTCCATCCTCTCCTCACTTCCACCCCAATGGCGCTTTCTGTGTCTCCTATCTTTTCCAACTGCTTCTCCATTGACTATCCTTCCCTTCTCACTAAGTCTGGTAGGAGGAAGTTCAAAAAGGATATCTTGGCCTCTAACCCTGGTCTTTCTATCGCCGACACCTACTCCAATGCTTCCGCCAGACAGATCCTTACTGACATCCTCTTTGACGTTCCTTTGCCAGATCTATGGACTCCTCATATGGTCTCTGTCCTCTGCCCTATCTCCTCCTCTCCCATTAATGGTGGCACTCGCTGGGAAGTTCTCATGGCTTCCTTTGACTCCTCTAAAGTCATCATTGTCTACCTAAATGGCACTGTCATGGTCCAAGGCCCTCAGGCCAATCTCCTCCTCTTTGATAGGCGCTTCCCTCGCCTCATCAATTTTCTCTCATCTCCTGCTGTCCCCTCCTCTCCCCCTCTGTTACGCTCGCCTGGTTCCCACAGGGGCGTAGATCGAACCCGGACAGCTACGGCTTCCACCAGCGTGAAGCGTAGGGCAAAGATGACCGTCTGGACGGACCCCCTCAGTCTTGTAAACTTGACTCGTAGAAATATTCTCCTGTAGATGGAGAAAGGTATTTATCCCCGTGGGTGTTAATGCAGACCCCCCTCCCTGCTCCCGTTCTCCCCACTTGCCACCTCCGATATTCCCAGTCAGTGTCTTCACCTTATGTTTTTGATTGGTGAGCTCTCCATCCTGCGTGGCATGCAGGGGCGCGTAGATACCAGTTACTTCACTGGTTTTAGGTGTTGGGGTTCTGGACGATTATTATTTTAAAGAGTTCAAAATGTCCAAAGTTCACTCTTGCACTCCCCTGTTGATTTGCGGCGGCAAATCCTGTCTGGAGGTTGCTGGCGGCGTTCAGGTAAGAGTCTGTATTACCCAAACTATCCTGTAAAGGTGCGTGAGATTAGCTCACTGTCTTTTCCTTTTTTTCTAGATGCGGCGTATTGAAGAATAAAGCCTCCGGTGAAAATCAGCTAAGTCTTGTAATATAAGTGATTGTCTTTTTAGTCTCTTTAGGCTCACCTTGCCTTTTCTTGTCTTTTTCCCAGGTGTTGAAAATCACCGAAAAAGTGACGGAGGCAGCGCCGAGTCGGAGATGCTGTGGGCTGGTGAAAATAGAGCGGCGCTGAAGTTGGGATGCTACGCGTGCCGGAAGACTGTCCCTTCAGGCTCGGAGTGATGCAGGATCCGAAATCAGGTGAGGAATCAGATTAAAGTCTGTAATCTAACCTCTTCTTCTATTTTCCTTTCTCTCCTAGGGGCTCCGTGTTCTAGGCGGGCATGGCAGAAGGCTGGATGCAGGTTTGCAGACACGGTGAGCGTTACGCTGCTAAATGCAGAAAAAACGCAAAGCGTGTGTTGAAGATCGGGTGTGGTTTAAATAGCTTGGAAAGTAGTCCCAGGTAAGAAGTCCCTAGAACCACATCCGAGTGAAAATTAGTCCTTGTGGAAAAAGTCCCTCCAGGTCTCACGTTGGCCTGGATGCATGTGCAGCATGGTCTGCCTGAGGTAAGTGATGACTATGAGCCTGGCGCCTTAGGTGCCAGGACTGAACCCAGATAGCCCCTAGCCGGGGCTTCTGAGGTTTAAACAGATGTCCGGATGCCTGCTTCCGGGGTTGGATGGGCTTGGTCCAGCTGCCCGGGGGTAGGCATCATGACACCCCTTGGCTAACTTGCCCTCTCTCTCCTCCTCATCCTCTGCCCCTCCTAGGGCTCTTTCCCCTCCGCAGGGCGTACCTCTGATCTGTACCCCTCCCCGGAAGGTCTTTAAGGCTGGCAACCTTCTGTTATGCTCACTGGTATCCACAGGGACGCCACCCAGCCAGGTTACTCGCTGGTATGCTTCTCAGCTTTGCCCTGATGTGGTCTGTGGGGAAGGTTCAGCCTGAAAATACAGGAGGACTGTGTTCAAGACTGACCTACTGGGGTAAGTATCCTCCCTCCACCCCCGTATGATTTCAGTCCCTCTAGCGCCCTCTCCTCACCTTGTGGTAGAATTAGGCGTCCTCTCTGTCCTGCCTTCTTTGCAGGAGCGCGTTGTCTTTCATGGGCGAGTGCGGTCCAGTTACTTCACTGATGCCGGCCCGTTTGATATTGTTCAGGTAGGTCTTATTGCTGTTCTTTAGTTTTGTTGCTGTCCTGCATGCCTTTCTTTGTTTAAAATGTCTTTTTTCTCCCTTAGGTATGCAGAGCTTCAGCGCAGCGAACTGGCTTGGTTGAGCCCCGCTGGTAAATGATGGCGCATTAAGAGCGCTATAATGCGGTAAGTAAGCGCTATGCGCAGCGCTGCGAAGTCTTGCCTTGGCTAACCTGTGTTTTCCTTCCTTGTAGGTCGCGGTGTTCTTCAGCGCGAGTGGAATGTCCGGAGAGGTGCCAGCTGAGAGGCGACCAGCCAGGTAAGCCTTTTGAGCAGTTTAATTTGTAAATGTCTCTACTGCTTTCTTTAATGTTGCCTCTATCTTCCTCTTTCAGGTCATACTGCCCGGGAGACGTGCAGATTCGAGGAAGCTGTTCTCAGTAGCTGCTAGTGTTTAAAGATGAAGACTGCAGGTAAGATGCTGCTAATGATGTTCCTTTTGTCTCCTTGCAGGTTGTGCTTCTCTGAGGTTCGAGGGAATAGCTGGACACAGTGAGTGTCACGTTGCAAGCTGCAAAGTAACGCGAAGCGTGTTGTCTTGCTCAGGTATGGTTTAAATATCCCCAACAAAAGAGTCCAGGTAAAGTAGTGCCTAGGCTACCACACCCAAAACACTAGACCGCATAACTTGGTTCTTAGGAACCAAGCTATGTGGATGCCTCCATGTTGGCTGACAATACAATAAAGTAGTTCCAAAGCATTGTTTTTCATGGTGTATGAGCCTGGCGCCATAGGCTGGCTACATGATGGCTTTTGAAGAGGATGCCAAGCTCTAGAGGTCCAAGTCCTGACTCCACCTGGCCAATGGGTTTGCCAGAGGGGGTTTTGGGCAAGGGTCATCACACCTTCTTCATATTGCCACTCTCAACTCTTGCTCTGCCGTCACGCTCCTCTGACATCTGCCACCTCCTTGAAGAACTAGACCTTGATGTCCTTGGTTTTACTGAGACATGGTTCACGGCTAGCTCTGTCACAAGCTTTGACACTCTCCTCCCTGATGGCTACAAGATCCTCTCAGCACCCAGATCCACCCAGTCCGGCGGGGGGGGGGTTTATCCCTGATCTTTCCTGAATGGATTCCTGCCTCTATCATTCGCACTCAGACCTACTCCTCTTTTGAATGTCTTGTATGTAGACTTTCTCTCTTGCCTTCCCATTCTCTTACTGTGGTTACCAACTACCGCCTCCTGGTCAAATCACCTAATTTTTCTCTGAGTGGGCAGTCCCTCCTCTTCCCTCCTGCCTCTACCACTCCGCTCCTCTTCCTCGGCGACCTAAATATACATTTAGACTCTCCTTGCTCCTACTCTGTACTCTTCCGTGACCTCTGCGACTCCCTCTCCCTGTCCATCCTCCCCTCTGGCCCGACTCACCCTGCAGGGCACACACTTGATGTCTAGATCTCCTCTGACCTCACCCTCTCCATCCGTCTGACCACTCCTCTCTCCTGGAGCGATCATTCCCTCCTCTCCTCTCATCTCTCCCTCTCTTCCCCCCAAGCCAAGCCTACCCCAAACCATGCAACCTACCATCTCGGACATCCGGTCCATGAAGCGTGTGTCAGTTGAGGCTTTTGCCGCCACTTTCTCCCCCCCCCCCCCTTCCACCTTTGGTTGTCTCACATCCTGACACAACCCTGTCTCTGCTCTACAATTTCTGATACGCTTGTTGCTCTTGCCCCCGTCATTATTATCCATTTGAAGTCCAAAGCCAAGTGCAATTCCTGGTATGACACTGACCTAGCTACACTTAAACGTAAGTGTAGGGCAGCTGAGAGGAAATGGAGGACTTTCTGTTTATCCTCTGACAAACTGTCCTGTCGCCTGCTACAAAGGCAATACCGACTCTGTCCTCACCAAGAAGAGAGTCCACACTCAAGCTCGTGTCTCTGCGGCATCTAACAACTCGGCCGAACTCTTTCAAATCTGCAAGGAGCTGGCCAACCCTGCCTCCCAGGCTCTTTGCAATGCCCTTGCCTCTCACTTCATTTCAAAAACCCAGGACATCCTGTCCATGCTCTCCACCAACACCTCTCCTCTCCCATCTCCATCTGTGCCTGCTGACCCTCGTTTAGCCACCATCCCACCATCCTTCTCGTCCTTTCTTCTTTTCACCCCTGACGAGGTCGCTAGACAAGTCCCATCTATGAAAGCCTCGTCAAAACTGGTTCATCCCTGTTCCTCTAAAACCATCAAGGACTACATTGACATCCTCGTTCCGGCCCTTGCTGATTTTTGCAACCACTCCTTTGCCTCAGGATCCTTCCCCTACCCTCCCCTCTGAAGCACACCTTTGTGCATCCTGTTCTCAAGAAACCCGCAGCTGATCCTTCTTGTCCAGCTGACTATCGCCCAACTTCCATTACTCCATTTCTTGGCAAACTCCTGGAAAAGTTGGTCATCTCTCAGCTTAACCTTCATTCCAATTCTTTTGGCTGTCTCCATGACCACCAGTCTGGCTTCACAGCTGCCAGAAGCACGGTAACTGCTCTCCTGGACATCTGTGAAGATCTGCTCTCCAACCTTGACTCTAACATTCCCTCTGTCTTCATCCTCCTCGATCTCTCTTCTGCCTTCGACACTGTCAACCATACCATCCTGCTCAACCGTCTCCGTGAAAATCTGGGTATCACTTATCAGGCTCTGGCCTGGTTGACCTCTTTCCTCTCAGACCGACCCTCCCAGGTCCATTTTCGGTCCTTCCTTTCATCTATCTTCCTCTCTACCTGTGGCATTCCCCAGAGGTCTAACCTCTCGTCCTGGCTTTTCAACCAATACCTGGCAACTCTCGCCCACTGCATTGCCACGTTCTGCTCAAATTTCCAGTGCACGCTGGCGACACTCAACTCATTTTCAGGCTGCTCTCTGCCACCTCCTCTCCCTCTCTCATCTCTGATTGCCTAACTGCCATTCAAGATTGGTGTTCCGCCAATGATCTTTGTCTGAATGTCAGCAAGACGGAGATCCTCCTCATCAGCAAACCTTCACCATCCTTTTCCCTCACTCTCTGGCCGGCCTCCCTTGGCCCTCCTACCCCTGCCTGCGAGGCTAAGAACCTCTGTCATCTTTGACTCCACCCTTTCCTTCTCCACCCACATCTCTGAGGTCTCTAAAAAGTAAAATTTCCGACTGCACCTCCACAGAGTTACTCTGCCTTTCCTCTCCTACCCCCAGAAGCTCATCGTCTCCCAAGCTCTGGTTCTCTCTAGCTTGGACTATTGTAACAGCCTCTTTCCAAATCAACCTGCCTCTACTCTCCGACCCTCTGCAACTAATCCAGAACAGGACTGCAAGACGTGTCCTTGGCCTCAAGCCCTGGGATCGCATCTCTCCAGCTCTGAAATCTCACTGGCTCCCAGTGGATGCAAGGATTAAATTCAAAACCCTCTGCATTGTCCACAAAGCTTTCTGGGGCCTCCCCTCCTGAGCTCTTCGCTCCTCTACCTCCAACTCCCTCAGGGTCAGTTGTTTTTCAAAGAAACGAGCTGGAGGTAGATCTGTCTTCGGCTGGGGCCTTCCTCTGGAACAGCCTCCCTGCCACTCTAAAACTTGAGGAGAACCATCTCCGGTTCTGGAAGCACAGCAAGACCTTCCTCTTTTCTTCTGCCTTCGCTCCCCCTTTCCCCTGCTGATCTGTTCTCATGGGTACAGGGGACGTCACACTAGGGATAGTATTACTGGCACGCCCTATTCGACGTCCCTTTTCGAGTTTCGAAAACATCAACTGTAATACTCCGCAGCTTCCACTAGATGTCGGCCTATGCGGAGCATGTGAATCTAAGCAGATACAAGCATCAGAAATAAGATTACAGTGAGTAATGTATCATATAAAATTACGTTCCCAATCCCATCTTTTCAATCTTTTTTTTAAGGCATGTTTAATGACATTGTATCTGCCACAGCAGGTTTTATCTATTAACCAATGAAGTTGGGTGCTCAGCTCATCATATAGGTTACTGTGGCTAGTTCTTCTAGTAGTGATGTTATTACCTATTCTTAACATTTGGCAACTGCTTTCAAAGGTAATAAGCCTCTCTGCAACAGGATGGTGTCCTTAAGTGAGAGTAGGCCCAAGTCTACTCTTATATATTCAGTGGGGCAGGATGATGGAAGTCACAGTACGGTCCGCCAAAAATAAGCCATTAATACAAACTATCGCATATTTTTTTTTTCTTTATTGCGTTTCAGTTCAAAAGAAATTTTCACAAAACAGTATAAACATACAAGTAGCAAATTAAAATGAAAATCCAAACATTTCATACAAAGTCAGTATCATACAGCAAAAATAAAAGATAAGGATAAAAGTACCTACATTTACATCTGTCACAGATCTAGGTACAATTATTAAAATTAAAACTAAGGGGCTTTCATATTTACTTGCGCTAAATTGTTAAATTGACATACCTATGTACGTTTCTCCTGCAGGTTGCTAGATCTCATTCGTTTCCTTTTCAGGAGTGGGTTATCCCCCGCACCCCCCCGCCGAGAAACTTTATAGCTCAGGTCAAGCCCTACTCTTATATAGAGCCAACCGATAAATCCGCTAATAATTTCACATTTGCTTCAAACTGCCTTAGACGGAAGTTTACCACCTTCCAGATTTGAGTGGTTGCACTTATAAGATTCTTATTCCACCCTGCTAAACATCTCAACCAAAACCTTTCACTAGCAATATGGTTAAAATCATGTTCATATTCTTCTAGATATTTTTCAAAATATTTCTCATATATAGAGCTCATGTTCTTACAACAGGTTATCACATGTCTTATGGTTTCTTTCTCTTGTTTACTGCCACACAGTCTACACATTCTTCTTTCCTCCGGGATATTTAACCAGGCACTTCGCACACCGAGAACATTAAGTCGGTTTAGCTTCATATCCAGGAAGATTTTCCGATTAACCTTTGAGGGCATAAGCTTTAGATAAAACTGAGATTTTTTTTATACAGGAAAGGAAGTTTTGCATATGAACCTAAAGAGCCAAATTCTGCAACCCTATCATTACTATGAGTCCAGTCCCAATTTTCCAAGGAATCTTTTAGGGACTTCAACACCGCCCCCTCTCCGTATTCCCATTTAGGGACAAAAGCAGTTCTCTCAAAGATATCCTCGATTTTTTTCTGGAAATTATTCAAAGCCCACATATTTCCTCCCTTAAGCCCATCATGAACTATATGCAGTAGTGAACCTTGCTGTGCATATTTCATTTTGATATATAGCTTTGCTCTGTTTAGGTCGATTTGGGTAGATCGAGATATCAGCCCCAGTTCTAACCGGATAGCCTGGATAGGTGTATAATTAGAGAGGCCTAATATTCTCCTCCATATCACACCTTCCATCACATCCGACCAATCAGAGACGGAAGCTTCCAAAGCATACAGGAGCATTGACACCAGCATTTGCTTATATAGGTTAATAATTGCCAGTAGGCTAAATCCCGCTGTTTTTTTGGAGAGGTTTACAACAGCTGCTAATGTTGCCATTATCTTGGTTTGTTTATTCTTCTGAACTAGTGGATTCATTTTCTTCCTTTCACCACATCTTTCCTGGCCAAGATATTTATAGCTATTAATTTTTTTTATTGTTCCCAATGAGCATGATATGGAATTTTTTCTACAGCAATGGGCCCCAAAGCTCATAAATTGAGTATTTTTTAGATTCATTATAAGACCATTGGTCTCTGCATATTCACTTAGGGCCGAGGCAGTATTACAAATACCCACATATGTGTTGTCCAAGATTATTATATTGTCTGCATAGCAGATACACCCAATTTTATGGGAGCCGATTTTGGGAAAAGCATTCATTTTATCTTTAAAGATATTACCAAAGTCAGACATAAACAGATTGAAAAAGATGGGCGCTAACGCACAACCTTGTCTCTCACCTTTTAGAATATTGAAGGGTTCAGATAGAGTTCCTCGATTATCTAAACGTATCTGGGCTTTGCTATCATCATATACCATCCTGCACAGATATAACAAATTTGCAGGCATGCCTCGAGCTTCTTCCAAAGACGCCTCCGCTCTATCGAGTCGAAGGCAGAGGTAAAATCAACAAAGAGAACATATAGTGGTAGATTTTTATCTTGATTAGCCTGCTCAATAGGTGTATTTAGTATAAAAATATTATCTGTCGTTGCACAGCCTTTCCTAAAGCCTGTTTGGGCTTTATCTAGTATATTTTCGCTAATGATCCACTTATTGATTTCTTTTAATATCAGTGTGCAGAAGATTTTACTAGGAACATCCGTAAGTGCTATTGATCTATAATTCTCTGGCAAATTGCGTTGACCACTCTTAAATATAGGTATGATGTTAGCGGTCTTCCAGGAGTTTGGCATCCTTCCGGTATCTATGATTTTTTGATACATAATTAACAGAATGTCAGCCCAAACTTCTGGATTATCTTTTAAGATAATATTGCAAAGGCCATCGGGTCCTGGGGCTCTAGAGTTCTTTAACTTCTTTATTATTAACAGTATATCTTCCCTACATATTTTCATGTTGGTTTTTGGGCAGATTTCAAGTTTTAACACTTCACCTTTAAACTTTTCGGTAAGGACATTTATCCAAGTATGGCTATCTATGGGAATTAACAGCTCTGGGTTACCAGCATTATTCATGTTTCTGAAGCAGGCCCAGAATTTCCTAGCATCTCCTTCATTTAATATTTAAGCCATATTTTGCCAGACTACATTCTTCTCTGAAATCTGATAAAACTTAATCATGTTGGAATACTTATTACAAATCTGCCTTCTACCTTTCTGGCTTTCTTCATAGCTCAAGCATAACTTATTTAATTGTCTCAGATTTCTGCACTTCTCCCTTTTCATGTCCCTTATGTTTATGTCAAATGGTCTACTATAGGTATCCACTTCCTTCTGTGGGCACACATTCCCTGGGGATGGCATCATATCAGAAAGACTATGGGAGAACCAGGCAACCATGTTATCAACGGAGATATCAAGTAGCTGCAGCGGGTCAATTGTTTTACTCCATCTTTTGGCCTTTACCAAATTAGTATCCGACCAGCAAATTCTTGTACCATTGCTGCTACTATATACCTCCCCCACTGCATCTCTAGCAGGTGGGGGAGGTATAAACTATCGCATAACCAGGTCTCCGGGAAGGCAAAGCAATCTGACTTCAATATTATATTCATGTGTTCCTGATTATTTAAAAAGGAGCAAAAACCCCTAGAGTTCTGAGGACACTAACATTCTTATATAAAGGAATACAGGGGTCAGCTTCCAAGACCTAATTTCAATTTTCTCCTTCAGTAGGTTTCAATTTGGCTAATAACTTCATCTCACTCAATTTATATTCCAACTCTTTGTTCTGTAATACTATTACCAATCAATCTGAACTTCCATCATATCTTTATGAAACTTTTCACAATAATGTTCACATTCATAAGAATTTTAAAGAAAGTCCAGAGAATATGTAGATACAACTTCAGTGATGAGAGTCGAAATAAAATGAACCAAGGCCCAGTTTATCCCACCTTCTTCCTCAGTTATCTCTACAAGATCATCATCCTTGGATGTAATATGAGAAAGTTGAGGGATACAATGAATTAAGTGGAGAATATTTTGTCTATTAAAAAACACTGTTCAACTTTGCAAAATGCTTCGTAAACAGAAGCTTCATCCCAGGATTTTTAGCATTATATTTGACTTCCTGAAAATAACCATCTATTTTGTTCCTCTGCTCAGAAGAAATATCACTAATAAGATCTCCATTCAACCCTATATCATTGTTTTCTCTATATAATATTTTCTATGTCCCCTTTCCTTCAAACTTTAGAATTGCCCGTTTCTCGAGCTTTACATTTAGCAAGTGCAACTGTTTGCTCACCATCCATTAACATAAGAGTTTTCAGAAGAGTCAGATGAGGAATTCATAAACTCATTCCCAATTTCGATACCAGTAGTCGGAGTCTTAGACTCATCTATCCATATATCCATAGGGCCAGTTCTTTTTTCACACTTGTTGGTCGAACCTGTGTCTAAAGTAATAGACATTAGTTCATACACCTCAGAAGTAGATACTCATCAAATCTTCTCACACACCACTCTAGCAAGAGCAGACGCATTAATACCCACAGCCTTGGGCTTACTTGTCAACTTTGATTTTGTTGGTGTTTGTTAAATGTTTTCTTTTTGCATGTATTTCTCTTTTTTCTTCTTTTTATAAGAGGACTAGAACATTTTTAAATATTTGCCTGCGCAACAAATGGCACCAAAATTAAAGAAGTGTTAGACTGTGACCCTTCGGAAGTAGCCAGAGCGCACAGAGCCTCTTTGTCATCGACAGCCAGAGGTGTAATCCAATCTTCTGAAGGGCAGTAATTGGAACAATCTTGGAAGCAGTAGAAACATTGCTAATAGTGTTAGGGAGTTTTACTAAATCCACCTGTGGTAGGACAATAGAAGACGCAGGCGTGGGGCACAGGAGTAGCATAGGCCTGAACTACACAAGTATGTTGGTAGCAATGGCTGAGCAGACAGGAGGAGGGAGGAGAGCTGTAGTTAGTGGAGTACAAAGACCTTTGAGCATATCTATAGTCAAAGAGAAACACACTGTAGTTATATGAGAATATGCATATTTATTATATATACTAGGCAAGCTTAAATTCACAATAATTCAGGTAAGTAACTTCAGGTAAGTAAAAACAGTTTGCACAGATATTTAGACTAGACATTTGCTGTAGCAATACTAATTTCCAACAGACCTTTATATGATGATCGGGTAAGTACAGGAGTAGTTTCAGGTTAACAACTCATACATTAACCAACATTTACTGAATTAGCTGTATTGGTAGATTAACTCTAGAAAGCCTTATCTTTAGAAGTTCAACCCGATCTGGGGGATGAGAGTCTCAAATGTCAGATGGGGAGACTGGGAGGACCAGTAACCCTTGGACGGAAGAACAAAGGAAGACACTGTCAAAGTTGTCAAATGCACAGGTGATGCTTTTCATATAAAGTAACACATTTTGATTTAAAGGGTTCAGGGGACTAAGAAGGCCACCTGGGGGGGTTCAGGCCCTAGGACGTGTGTCTTTTGGCATGGGAGGAGTATGGTTGGGTCGTTCACCCCAATGGAACTCAAGATCGGGAGAAGCGAACAGCAACACATACTGCCTAGTTAAGTACCCAGGAGTTAAACAGTACCTTCTATGATGAAGAGCGATGTCACTGGTGGGTCACCAAGGTAAGATGACAGCCGCTCCGGTATCTAGCCTTGGTGGCTGGATGAAGAACTTTTGGCAGGAGCAGACAGTCTGGCTCGGTCACAGGGATGCCCAGCAGATGATCTTTACGGTACTTGGTGTGGAGGCTCGACACAGGCTTCGATAAAGCGACCGTTGTCACCAGACAGACTTTCTTCCTTCTCTTTGTCCTCGACTCTTCTGTGGGGACTTCTACAATCAGGATAGAGTCTCTGTAGGCCCAGGATGGCTCAAGCTGAAGACGGTCTCGAGACTGGTAGGCCCACTAGTCCAAAGAAGGATGTCATCCAGTCTGGATCTTCCCCATCACTCAGAAGGTAGGGCTGGAGTGTCGGCTTGGGATTCGCTGGAGGTGGCTGCAGGTTTCCTTCAGAATGTTTCTTCTAGGATTCAGCATCAAGACCCTCACCTTTTAGGCAGAAACGCAGCCAATGAGCAGACTCACTGGCGCTACCCGGCAGGATTGCCAGTGGGAGCCCGTCAAAGACAAATGAGTGACCAGCACTCCCCACCCCCTCACTCAGGTTAGAAGAGGAAGGCTCAAGAAAGGACAAGCCATCGTGAGTTGGTGAAAAAAGAAGACAGGCACCATCTTAGGTCGCTGGTGACCCATGTGTCTACTCCAGGCCTGCGTGTAAAAATCAAGCAAAGTCGGTTGAAAATATCCACTGCCACCAGCCACTCAGACTTGTCACTGTAACTAGAAAATTACAGGAGACATGAGAAATGAATACTATGTATCCCCTCAGCCCTCCGCATAAGGTGGGGTGGGCAGATCTCACAAAAGGAAACCATAGGTAGGAAAAAAATATCCCCCTATCCTGGTAGCATTAAGTTAGCCCAGGAAAATAAAATAAAACCAAAAAGGGCAGCTCAAGGAGCTCCCAGCAATACAGCACAGAAGATGCTGTGTGGGGCGTTAGTAAAATTCAGTTCTGATGCTTGTTAATCTGCTTAGAATCACATGCTGTGCATAGTCCGACATCCAGTGGTCACCGCAGAGTATTGCATCTTGTCTTTCGAGAATCAAAAGGGGACGTCGACATGGGTGTGCCTGTAACACTATCCCTAACGTGATGTGTAGTGTACACAAAATCCCTCATGAGTCGAGGTCCCTTCGAATGTAGTCGCCTTATGCGGAGCTCGTCCAGAGAAATTGCTATTGTTTTCTTCGACCTTTGGTTGTATATATATATATATTAGAGTTATAAATATTACCCTACCGTCCCTTCCATCAACGACGGTTCCACGGATCTTCGACTGACAGTGTTCTGGTCGGCGCTGCCGACCACGTGGCTGGGCCTTCTGGGCGTCCCACACAGTAGGGAGAGTGGGGTCTGGGTGGACATTTCCCTTTCTGAGAATGCTTTTTCCTTTCCTCTCACTTTGTTTCCTGGGTCTCTTCGTCACTTTCTATTTCCTCAGCTATTGAGAGGACTCCATTTAGGTTTTGTCCTTCGTGTAAGGCCAAAATCCCTTAGAAGGATAAACACCGTAAATGTAATCCGTTTTTGCCTCTTAATCACAACGAGACAGTGTGTGCGGCTTGCAAGCTCCTGCACCCAAAAACTTTGAAGGAGCACTGTGTTAAGCGGTGGGCGGCCTATGGAATGTCGCAGGCCAAGTCTAGCTCTCCCGCTGCCACAACCGCCGATTTTTGTCGAGGGGCTGAGTGACGAACAAGCCTCCGATTCTGAGGCAATTGATCTCTCAGCGGAGCACTCTTGCTCCGTGTCATCTGTCCACGGCCCGCTATGCAAGACTCAGGCCTGCTATGGGGAATGCCCACCCTGGCGACAAAGACGCACATGTGTTACACACTAAACACACAACCCCAGGGACGTCTTCGACGAAACAGTCGAAACAATCCATAGTGCCAATGGGCACACCGATAACTTCGGGCCTGCCCGCCGACCGTCCAGATCGGCAGCCCTCCCTGCAACCGCAGAAGCGCTTTGCGACCGGGCCCTCTAAACCGAAGGGCGCCGCCCCCAATATTCCTGAATCCGTCAAGACGCATCGTAAGAAAGCTTCCTCGGCCGGAAAGGCCCTGGATCCGCCAAAAGTAGTTGCGCAACCAGAGGCCCGAACTTTAGAACTTCCAGATGCTGAAGTGATTACCGAAAGCATTGCCAGGATCATTTCGGCAGATTCTCACAAACAGTCCAAGGATTCATCGAAACCCATGGACAAGCACAAGGATTCGTCGAAATCCAGAGATAGGCCGAAGGAGTTACCGGAAACCTACGGAAAGTCCTACAGACAGACAAGAGGACACGCGTCAACTGTCGGAACTCCAAAAATACTTTTTGGAAGCTCCTGAAGGGGTTTCTTTGACGTTGAAGAAGAACTCTCGACGTTTGCAGACAGAAGATCCACTAGAAGAGCCCTTTCCACCCCTTGACCACCCTGCTTTATCTGTTTGGACCAGAGAAAAATTTGAAGGATGCATGGACAGGCTAGAAACGTTTGTGGAACTATCCGAGTGGGAAGTCCACACCCAAGAGATCTAGGGAGGAAAATCCCCCTCTCCTGTGGCTAAGCTGCAGAGGGTCTTTGACCCTACTCAAGAGAAAGAGGAATATATTTATGACCTCACTGAGGAGGAGGCTCAAGATGAAGATCCTTTTGCCAACTCTGAGAAGGTTCATTTGGATCCCACAGAGGGTTGGGGAGTAGACCCACACCCCATTGATCCTCACCCTTGGCAGTCACCTACTCCAACACCGGAACCTGATGACTTGTGCTTGGACTCCCCTCCAACCACCCCCACTCGTCAGGCCTCCCCGGTTGACGATCAAATGGCTTTCACTGCCATATTGATAAAGCAGAAGAACACTTCAACATTGCTACTCGGGAAGCCATTCCAGAGGCTGATTTTGTGGAGGACATTTTAAAAGAAAAACCATCTGCCAGCCAAGCTATTCCTCTCCTAAATTCAATCGAGAAGCGATTGCCCCCTTCTTTATTAACACCAGCACTTACTAGAGCAGTGAATCCGAGGGTAGACAAACTTTTTCGACCCTCCACCTCTGTTTCCCTCTACATCAGGGCTCATTCTACTCCAGATTCACTGGTTGTGTCAACCACCAGGAAAAGAGCACCCCCTGACAAGCAGTGTAAGAGTTTACGCTCTGGGGAAAAGGATCACTGCGGTTGTGGCTTACTCCACTCGCATTGCAAACAAAACAAATTTGTTGGCCAGCTATGCTGATGCACAATGGGCCAAGCTAGAGGACGGCCTTCAAGAAGTCCCTGAACCGCTGCAAACCAGTCTGCTCTCAACAGTGGCAGAGGGCAGGCAAGTTAACCAAAATATGCTAAAAAATACTTTGGATGTAGCAGAGACGGCCGTAAGGTCTTTGGCTCAGGGTACCCTCCTTAAAAGGCATGCATGGCTAGGGAACTCTGACCCAAGCTTCATTTATAAATAAACCAGTGGAGGAGACTAATTTATTTGGAACGGCAGTGGATGAAGCCCTCGAAACTGCAAAATAGGAGCGTGACACCCTTAAGGGCCAGGAGCAGCTACACCACCCCATATCACACAAGGGGCAACAACGTGGTAAAGGTAGGGGCCAGAATTCTACCCCTCGAGGCTCCCCGGCCCCAGGCCAGAAATGACCCGCAGAATAACTACAGACCAGTGGGTGCTAAAGACCGTTGGCCATGGGTACTGTATAGAATTCTGCCGGACCCCCCAGAACATCTGGGCAGCATGCTACAAGAAGTCAAGGCCCTGCAGGAAAAGGGTGCCATAGAGGTTGTTACTCTTCTACAGGTAAACAAGGGTATTTATTCAATGTACTTCCTTGTACCCAAAAAGGATCTCACCATGCGCCCTGTACTATATTGGCGCCCAGCGACCAAATTTGTGAAGCCAGCCCCAAAAGTTTTGTATGGTCACTCTGCAGGAGGTAATTCCCCTGCTCACACAGGGCGATTACATGGCAACATTGGACATGAAAGATGCATACTTTCATATTTCAATGTTGTCGGCGCACAGAAAATACCTCAGATTCATGATACAAGCTATCAGTTCAAAGTACTACCCTTCGGCATAGCCTCTGCACCAAGGTTATTTACAAAGGTACTGACAGTGGCAGCAGACCTGCGCAGGCAATCTATTCCAGTTTATCCTTACCTCGACGACTGGTTCATAACAGGGGACTCCTACGAAACGGGTCCATTAAATACCCAAAGAACTATAGATTCTTCTTTTCAGTCTGGGATTCTCGATCAATGAGAAGAAATCCAGCTTAGACCCCAGTCAGGTCAAGAAGTTCCTAGGGGCTCTAATTCTAACAAAGGACAGCCTCTTCTTCCCCTCCAACAAGAGGGTCCAAAACATGCTGTTTCAAATCCCTCAATATGTAGCCAGTCGGGAGGTGACGGTACGCAAGGCTATGCAACTGTTGGGAATGATAGCGTCATGCATTTATTTGGTTACTCACGCGCGCTTGCGCATGCGTCCAATGCAGGAGTGGCTCAACAGCCAGTGGTGTCAGGCCAGCGGATAATGGGAAGATCTAGTGGCTGTCTTGCCAGCCCTCGTTCTCTCTCTCTACGGTGGTGGTCGAGGGAGAACCTCTTGAAGGGGAAATCCTTCACCACCCCCGCAGTGGAGGCTACTCTACAGATACATCTCTGACAGGATGGGGAGCTCACCTGCTTTAACAGACAGCGCACAGAGTTTGGTTGTCTGTCATAGCATCCAACCACATAAACCTGTTGAAACTGTTAGCAGTATTCTAAGCACTGAAAGTTTTTCAGACACAACTGCAGGGAAAGATGGTCCTGATCCCCACAGACAGCACCACGGCAATGTACTATCTGAACAAGCAAGGGGGCACGCACTCTCCAGGGCTGCCCAAACTGTCCCAGAACATTTGGAAGTGGGCTCTCAAACACATGTTTCTGTTGTCACATGTTCCAGGGGAACTCAATCTTCTGGCAGACGTACTCAGCAGAGATGTCCCACTACCCATGGAGTACGAATGGCGATTACACGAAGAGATTGTCTCCGATGTTTTTGCAGAATGGGGCTTACCAGAGATTACTTGTTTGCAACTCTGGAGAACGCTCAATGCCAAGATTACGCCTCCAGGTGCCCCCAGAACAGCTCCAAGGGGAACGGACTCTGGATAACATGGTCAGGGAAATTTGTTTACGCTCCACCCCTCCCCCCGACTCAACAAGATAGTGCAAAAGATGCACCAGGAACCAGTCACAATGATGTTGGTGACCCCCATGTGGTTCCGCCAATCATGGTTCGCTCAACTGATTGAGAAGTCCCTATTTCCTCCAATGAAACTGCCTTGCCCGTATGTTGAAAGACAAAGAGGAGACACTTCACCCATGTCCGGAAGCATTGAACTTAGCGGCCTGGCTCCTGAGGTCATAGAGTTCGGGCACCTGCAACTCCCTCAGATGTATGGACATACTCAGAGAGTCAAGGAAACCTAACACACGATTTTGCTATTCCAGTAAGTGGAAGCGGTTTGTCATCTGGTGCAACTCTAGAGCATCAACCCTATTGACTGCTCTCCTACACATATCATTTTGTACCTGACTAATTTACTTGACTCGGGCCTGGCCTTTAACACTCTAAAAGTTCACTTAGCTGCTATTTCAGCATACACTACATCACAACAAAGGGTGTTGTGGTGGAAGGTACCAGTTATTAAGGCTTTCATGGAGGGAGTAAAGAGAATTCACCCTCCCATTGCTAACCCAGCTCTGGGATGGGGCCTAAATGTGGTGTTGACTAGACTTATGGGGCCCCCCTTGGATCCTATTCATAAAGCAAGTCTCAAAGATATCACCTACAAATCTGCCTTTTTTTTAATAGCCATTACTTCCATTAGGAGAGTCAGTGAACTACAAGCACTCTCAGTTCTAGACCCCTTTGTTACAGTTCAGAGATAAGGTGGTTCTGCGCACTCACCCCAGGTTTGCGCCTAAATTCATTTAAAAATTCCATGTCAACCAATCCATAGAACTACCAACGTTCTTTCAGAACCCCTCAAACATGGGAGAAAGAAACCAGCACACACTGGATGTATGCAGAGCAGTCAAGTTTTACTTGGAAAGAACTCGACCACTAAGAAAGACAAATCAGTTTTAGATCTCTAGGTGGATTGTCAAATACATCACACTCTTGCTAAGAGAGAACTGCCCTTCAAGCCTAGAGCGCATTCTACTCGAGGCTGGGGCTTCCATAGCATTCATTGCTATTGTTTCCCTAGAGTCCATTTGCAAAGCGGCAACCTGGAGTTCTGTACACACCTTTACAAAACACTATTGCCTAGACACTCATTCTAGGTCTGATGCTCAGGTGGGACAAGTAGTACTAAGACATCTTTTCACTACTGTTCCTTCTCACAAACCACCTCCAACTCCGGGTACTGCTCGCTAGTCTATGCACAGCATGTGATTCTAAGCAGATTAACAAGCATCCGAATACATGCATTACTTACCGCAAAAGCATTTCTGATGATTGTACCCGGTTAGATTCACATGCGCCCACCCTTCCTCCCCACTCGGATGGAAGGAATATAGACATCTTACTACTCTCTTTTCTGTACTCACTCACGATAGTCATAGGCTCCTTCACGGCAGAAAAAATACAATCCGAGGGACCTCGACACGTGAGGGATTTTGGGTACACTACACGTCACGATAGGGATAGTGTTATAGGCACGGCCATTTCGACGTCCCGTTTCGTTTCTCGAAAGACAAGATGCAATACTCTGCGTTGACTACTGGATGTCGTACTATATGCACAGCATGTGAATCGAAGCAGATACAATCATCAGAAATGCTTTTACGGTAAGTAATGCATGTCATACCATTGAAAAAGAGTGAAATACAGATACCATTGAAAAAGATGTCGGAAAGCAGACTCCATCAAAGTTAACCAAAAAGGGTTCCCAGAGTCACAGGAAAAAGAATGAATGAGGAAAAAGGTTGCCATTGACAGTCGAAAAAAAAAAAGCCCAGCAAAAAGTGCTGGGGGACTCACTAAGAGGGGAGCATTACACACAAGATGTAAATTCTACCTAACAAATTCACAGTTCATTTCTAAACTGCGACAGGGACACTATCGAGAGTGTCACCAATTTTTTAGCCACAGTGTCACATGAATTTTTTTTGTTTTTGTGACAGTCGTACACAACGTGAAGAATGCTTTAACAATCCTTAAAATGTACCTGCGCTCTGTACTTGCATCCTCCGACTCTAATTGAAAAGATAAATTATTCTCATCATGCGTCTTCCGCACTTCATCAGAAATGTTCTCCAAGTCTTGCGATTTAGATAAATTAAATCCCATTGCATTGCTGGTCATAGTAGACTGGTAATAGACTGGTCTTTCGACTGACTAAGCAACCCATTGTCTAATGTGGAGACTATATACTAGGTTTAGAAGCGAATTGTTGTCAACAGGGTTTGAGTACAAGTGGTTTCATACCAAATTATATGTGACATTACCATGATCTTCCGGGGCTTTAATCGATGAATCAAATCTTGATCACTGGGATTCATCACTAGGGCACTCGCTGGTATTGACTTGAGATACCGCAGGGAAATATCTTGTGAATTTACTATTGCTTATAGTATCCTTAACAATTACCTCCACCGGAGTAGTTGTAGATGGAGTAGTAACTCTTGAAGCTTTCAAGGCATCTTGACCAGCGGATTAGGTATCTGAACCCCTTTGCTACTGAAAGGTTAACCATTGCTTTTCCCAGTCATCAAACTAATGTCTATTAAAAGTATTCAGGCCACTCAATTTTCTAGAACCAAGACTCACCAGCGAGCCAGCAAACTGCGTAGCACTTCTCAAACCACTCACTTGAAGAGTACGCGCAGAAGAGCGGCGCCAATGGTATTTAAATCATTTAGTGTAAAGTGGGTGTATCCAGCGTCCAGCCCAATCAATTGAATAATAATGGCAGGATTCTCCAGCAGACTGCAAACTGTGTAGCACTCCTGAAAACACTCACTTGAAGCGCGCGCTGACGCATGGCGCCGATGGTATTTAAACCCTTTGGTGCAATGGGGGGCGTATCCAGCGTCCAGCCCAATCAATTGAATAAAAATGGCCGGATTCTCCAGCAGAATAGCCTTTATTTTTTATCTGTATGCAATTGCTGTAAGACCTTCCTCTCTGCACATTCAACAGTTTCCTTGAAAGGCTGTCCCTCTATCTCGTCCAGTGATGGGTGTTCCCTCCCTAATCCAGGCTTCCGTCACTCTTGGGATGGTCCCTAGAGATCAGTAACCTCTACTAACCAAAAATCTCTCTGATCTATTGGTGATGGCCTAAATGCTCTAAAGTCCCCAAGATGTAGATTATGGATTGTGTGCCTTTTAGACACTCAGAACACACTTGGTCTTATATTAACACAACCGACTATTCCTCTTACCATTCTTACCTCCACCTTCTTTCGTCTCTCTCCCTGTCAATTCCTCCTCTCTCCTCCCAATGTTCCTCCCTATCTCGTAAACAATGCACACACTCTGCTTTTCCCTACTACTCTCCCTTTCTCTTCTCCATCTCTACTTGCCCCACCTCACTATTACTCTCCTTTCCTTGCTGCTACTATTCCCTCGCCATACCACTATTACTCCCCTCTCCACACGCCTAATCTTTCACAAGATTCAAAGGTTGTCTTATGCCCCGCCCCCCTTTTGGCAACAGGACAGACGGTCTTCAGCAATGGCAGCCTGCAACAGTGAATATCCTAGTTCATGTGAGGGTCTGCCGGCAGCTTCTGCATGATGGATTGGTGAGGGTGCAGCTCCTGCAATTGAGCATAGTGTCTTTGCTTATGCAAGTCCTATCGGGAGCTTTGCATCCTAGCTCTATCTGGTGGCGCAGGTTGCTGTCTCCTGGCGGGTGGATATCTGAATAGTGCTCTGCGCTTGGACTTACTGGATTGTTCCAACGGGAGCCGATATTATAGCAGCTTACTTTGTCCATGGCACTACGCAGTTCGTTCTGTGTCTTGTCTGCTCTCTTGGGCTCCCTCTGGGCGCTCACTGACAGTTTCTTTTCAGCTGTTTATGTGGCAGATCCTACAAGACAGAGAAAAGACATTGGCCAGAATGGTGCTGGCACATAGGACAGGGATAGAGACTGAAGCCCTTCCAACTCCCCCACATCACGTCTCTGGGAAGGACTGACTGTCATCAACACTAATAGTCCTCCCACCCCAGGGTGAGAAAGGACATGATATTGACCGATGCCTGACCCGTCATATCTCCAAATGATTTATTGTGGCTGCTTTCCCTCTGCAGTTCTTAGCGGTCTCCTGTCCCTTTATCAGTCCCTCCAGTTCTCTTATTCCTTCCTCTGCTCCTGATGTCTATTGGGCTGGAACACATTCTTGTTGACGGAGGGGACGGAGGGAGGGAAAGGGACCTCCTCACGTTCTTTCTCTTCTTTCACTTCTGCAATAATTATCTATCTTGTCCTTATTTACTTATTTATGTGCTGCTCAGTGCACTGGGAATGTTTTAAAGTGAATTTTAGCTTGCTAATTAGGTCTGTGAAACTTACGTATGGTAGTCCTCTCCCTTCATGACTCCAAGTCCCTTAAATTTTAAATCTCGTGAGGCGTGGCTAGCTGAGAACGGTGAATGATACTCCCTCAGTGAACTCCACAGCCCATAGGTCATCCCCATGTGTCCCAAACCCCCTTTAATGTGGCGAGTTGACCCCAAAATTGCAGTAACTGGGTTGGAGCACCCTCCAGACCACCAACTCCAAGTTGTCTTTATTTGGCTAATGAACGGCGGAGATTGCGCCGTGTGAAGGTTCCCAAGAAGGCAGGTGCGATCATTGATAAGCAATCTGGAGGATCTTGCATATGGCGCGCAACACATCGCCCCTTGGTCCTATTTGAGACCATATCGAGACTGCCTGCTCTGGTGCCTCCGCTGAGGATCCTGTGTACCAAGTGGTGTGTGAAATCCCATTGCGTTGACCCAGCACAGTACTGAAGGCGCTATTGAATTGTTGGGTTCCGCCTGGGAAGGCGAAAGCAGACTCTGGACCCTCCTCAAGCAGTGTCAGGGGCCCTTAAGAGTTGGGGGTGGGGTGGGATTAGTCACATAGCGGCCGATTGAGGCGGACTGCCCCCTCCTGCCCGCATCAGAGTTGGGTGCCCGCTGACACAGCCAACTGGAGCATGTTGCAGAGGATCGCGCTGCAAAGCCTTTCACTGGGGCTGCATGTGTGGTGGGCCACAGTTGGAATGGGGTTGCAGAGCTGCTTTCACGTCACAGGAGGAGGCATTGCAGTCCCCGCACACGGCCCAGCTGGGCAATACTGATCCTGGTGCAAGACCCCAATGGACATTGATGAACTATGCAGTGTTGATTTCGTCATTATGCCCGACACACACCTTTGACCCTTGAGTGCGGCCCGGCTGTGGCAATCTCGACATTGTCTTAATATCCTGCAGGGCTCTATTGATCCGGCACATAGCCCAGCAGGGCCTTTATGATGGGTCACGACCCTTGGGCTCCCTTGCGGTATGACGTCTGGGGCTACATGGGACATGCCTACCTCCTGGCAAGCTGGAGGTGGTGGAGGCGGCAAGCCAGGAGCTGACCCTGTGTGCGACTGAGGTGGAGTCAGCTGGTCTGTGCGACATGTGGAGGGTAGTGTGAGGGGCCTATATGAGGTCCAGCTATGAGCAAGATTTGTGACCAGAAGGACCGGGGGCTTGTGGGTTCCACGCAGAGAGGCGCGCAGGACCCCTGATCAGAGGGGAGGCAGGAAGTTCACTGACTTTTTCAGCTGTTGATGTGGCAGATCCTACAAGAGAAAAGACATTGGCCAAAATGGTGCTGGCACATACACTGGGATAGGGACTGAAGCCCTACAGGGTTACTGGGGGTATATCTGGACAATCTGCCTGCACCTGCAGTTGAAAGGGATCCCGCTACCTGAATAGCCAAGGAGGCATGTGACATCAGCCACTGGCCCCTTTCCTGGCAGATCTGGATCTCTGTGCGCTTATCGGCACCCCTTTAAGGGGCATCTGCATGATCCGGTGGTGGCTAGCGTAAGATACAGGGACATACCAGTACACCTGCCCAACACGGCAGAAACGGATCCTGACACCGAGTTGATAGACTGTGCTTCTGCAATCCAGATGAGCGGCACAGAGAACACACCCCATCCAGCCGCAAAGGAGTGGTTGGAGAAGTATCTGATTGTAGATGGGGGAACGAAGCTCAGAACAGCAATTGGGGAATCATACAGTGATAAGGCGAGGGCCGAGTGAACGTGCCTTGGAGAAAGACACTGGGAGATGGCGAAGATAGGCAACCAATAAGGCCCTCTCTCTAGGTACATCAAAGCCATGATATAGGGACAGGACGCCTCGAAGCGCCCACAGCAGACGGCGGCGCAAATCCACTCACCCCCAAGCCCAAATGCACATCTGGAGATAGAGGACACACCCAAGAGGAGATCAGATCTCCAATAGATGCTTGCTGAGATCAAGAAGTAGATCAGGCTGTGTAGTCAATTTAACTAAATCAATCCCAGATCTGAAAGGGCAAATGTAGGCAGTGGAAAAACTAGTCGACGAGACCGAAACGGCTGTGTGAGCAGGGTCACAAGCAGGAGTTGCTGGCCAGGCGAATGGAGTCTCTCGGACGACAAATGGAATGGGTCATTAACAAACTCTGAAAACCGATCCTTTTAAAATGACCCTGAGGGGAGATTTCTAGTACTAAAGGGGCATTGGGAACTAAACTTTCACATTGGTTTCGATTTATGCCCTGAATGAACGGCAAGATCCCTTTTTGGCCATGTTGCTTCGGAAAAAAGCTGGGGTGAAGGGCAAGTGGCAGTGTGGGGTGACTTTAATTGTCATGGATCCGGCTGCCATTTTGTGATAATCCTATCACTTGCCGCACCGCCCTGGCTGACCTGCTTCTGCGGCACTAAATCAAATCCCCCGCCCCTGAGCCTGACATTATGAAAACATTCATATTCCCCGCCTCTCTCCGTGACGTTACTGTGCTGCGTAGGCAAACGCGCCCAGTCGTCTTCTACGCGACTCCACACAGAACCCGGAAACCAACACAGACCATCTCACAACACAGCGTGCCACAATTCGGAATATGAAACTGTACTTTAAAATCAAACAGCAACACGGTACATTTGGTAAAGTACATTTATTTGACATTAAATGTTTAGAGAATATTCAGCAATTGCCATATGAACTCCGAAAGCCATTTATTTTCTTTTATCTGTATCCGCAAATCCATATAAGTTTATATTGAGTCACGCGCTGTTCCTTTATGGTACACAGGGTGTTGGTTTTCGTTAAAAGAAGCACGGTGAACCGCAAGGCTGTTCCATCAACTAGGCACTAGTCCATCGTAAAGGTTGATATGTTGCTACTAGCCACTAGTACAGAGTAAGGGCATGTGGGCCCTTGGCGATCGTCCCATAAAATTGTCAGTGTGCTCCAGTTGTTCACACGAAGCTGCAGGTGTCTGTTGAAAAAACCATCTGCCGGTGTCTCAAACCGATGACCGTAGCAGAACGGGATCAAATACCTGTTATGAAAACAAAACAATTATTTTATTTATTACGGCCGATCAGAAACTATTTGCTTGCAAGGATAGTTCAATGGAGTATGTTCGGCTCTAAAATCAATGCGAAAAGTAAAGAAATAAATCGAGGCCAACACACAATGAGAAACGACAGTTTGTCTACATGCGTGTGGAATGATATGATATATGATATGGAATTTGTAACACGCCTATACACAAGTGTTTCAAGGCGCGACAAGGCGGGGGGGGAACAAGGGCAGACAGACAACGATCCTACTAGGCCAGGTGTCTTTCAGATCTCGCAAGGGGAAGGGGAGAGGAGGGTAAAAGTGCTGTACATGGTTAGTAGAATACAAGATAAATAATAGGGCCAGCTGGTGGCAAGTGCAAGGTAAATGCAAGGAGAACGGGCTGAAGGATACAGAGACAGTCCCGTAGTGCAGGTAGGCAGTGCAAGGAAAAGTGGCTGGGCCAAGGACCGAGATCGGTGAGACCTGTGGACCTGCATGCCCATGTGCCCACTACGAACACGTTTTCCTTGCTTTTCCTAGCTCTTCATTCATTCATTTATTCATGCATCCATTCATCAATTCTTCATTCCGGTATAAAAGCGTCTAACGATTTACTCACATTATATTTGAAATTTCCATTGTGTCTCTGCGTAATGCAGTCTGTAAATCCAACCGTGCTCTTGACAGCGATTTTTCGTATACTGAACTAAAATGAAACTCTGTCTAGTTTCTGAATTTTCTGCCTTATCGTCTCTTATGTTATTGCGCACCCCCTTCAAATGAAGTTCTTTCGGCATGGTCCCTGTCTCAAGGTCAAAAAACAATAGACTCTTATACTTCCAGTGCGACTTGTGGGCCTCTTCTGGGCGCGAGCTGAAAATCAAAGCCTCTGTCCTTCGCATTCTTTATTTGCAACATCCCGTAGTAAAGGCATCTGTGAGAACTTGAAGTTTAGAATCCCTCTATGTAGTGCGCCACAATGTGCAAATGCGAACTGGCTTCTCTCCCAAATGCCACGGCCCGCTTGGCGCGTTCTAAGGCCCTCAATTTTGTCCCCATTGTCTGCGAGCTTTGCAGCCCCAAAGAATCATAACTATGGAGACATTTCATTTTTGACGGAAGGTCAGGGAAAGTATGAAGTACCACAGGAGTTGAGTTAAAAGTGAGATTTATTGTTGGTTTGTTTTATTATTTGCAATACGCAAGCCTCCCCTCCGTTAACAGTGCGCAACAGTGCGAGCATTTACATGAGATGAGACATGAGAAAAATATATACATACACATATATGAGGTCAATAGAGAGAATTCAAAGATGACACCCAGCTTGTTCGCCACCCATGATGGTGAAGGTAGGGGTTAGGGTTACAGGTACATTGTACAATAACATTTATTTACAAAAAGACAATCGTATTGCAATTATTTTAACCGGGATTTGTACTTCACAACCAGCTGTGCTTCGGGTGGACATGGCACAGTTGCAATGTTCGGTGGCAATGGATCACTGCTCTGCACAGAAACGTCCAAAATTCCATATCTGTGCTTCTCTAACAAAGCAACAATAAGGCCTTTCACAAAGTCGAACTGCATTTCATCATAGACTGGTTTGATCACCCATTGCTTACTTCGTTTTGAAAACACCTTAGTGTAGTGTGGCGTCCTTACTTTACCCCTAGTCCTAGATTGTTCACGTCCGACATTGCTGTTATGGGCCAGGACCGCTAGTAGAGTGCGATGTTACATGCCCCGAAAGCTAAAATGCAAGCGCTTGGGCCTGTATTTTAGGCACATATTGTGGAACACCTCCAAATCTCCTGTGTGACAGAATTCTGTCAGTCCTCTCAAATCTCTTGATAGTTTTGTCGAAAACAATCTTCTCAATGGCTTTGTGTGTCGGTGAAGATGGAATCAACCACTTCTTCTTCCTGGCCTCCTCTGGGGACAAAGGGTCATGTTCACATTGGTGGAAATGTATGTTTTCTGACCAGCGGTGAACGTTGGTACAGTGGTGCATCAGTGACCGCCATTTTTCAAGTAGTATTTCCACTGACCCTTCACAAGTTTTTGAGCTCCACCAAAGATGGTTGGTAATAGACTGGGACCACTGCAAAATACTTTCAAAACTTTTTTTTTTCCTGCAGCCAAGATTTTCTTACTGATTGATTTAGCAAGATGCCAATACGTCAAATTGATGATTAATAAGTGGGAACTGCTCTCTCATTGTCTTGGCAATTGAAACGTGTCTGTCCGTGGCTATGAGGTCGATGTGCATTCATTCCCCTTGATTGTAGATATTCCACTGATTTTATAAATCCTAGTTTCTCCATGGCCACTGAGGATGTACATTGTGTTACCTGCACGACCACCAAACTCACAATTTTCTTACTATCCATGTCCTGAAAGTGGTAGGTGCAGTACTTGGCAGAAAATCCAGGGCTGTCGCACTGTCCATCGCCGGCTAGCCTGAAACGTTTCCCTTCGAATGTACTTGCTAGAGATAATTGTTCACTTTTCCAAGCATCACTAAGGGCCGGAAACAGATAATCGCGTTGGTATATGTAGTAAAGCGATTTAGACATGAAATGGAGTCCCACAAACTGAAAGAAAGCCTCTAACTTTCTAAAACTGGAGCCACTAAAAAGTGATGCAGCTGCACACAATAGATTGCCTGCTGGCATTTTCCCCAGCATCGTTTGTGCAGACCATGAGAACCTATGATTTAATAGACAGGCGGCATTTATTTTGACTTTACTGACTTTTATTTGACTAGTCACATTAATCAATGGCTTCCCACATACTTTCCCTCTAACTGAATGCCCACATTTCAGCATACTTATAATATCCATCAAACAACTGTCGAATACAATGTATTTGCTCTCTTTCATTAGACTGTCATCCTGCGTCAACGTTGTTTCGGCCTGTGACGTTGCGGAGATTTCAACACATTGGAAAGTAATATCGCTGCTATCAAGTTCTGATGCGTCTATGGATGTCATTTCGACATCTGCTACTTCAACATTGATGGGAGAACACAACAATGTCGACATGTTTTTGGGTGGCAATTTTTTGGCGGGTGTAGATTGTGTGAATTGATCTGCAACTACTTCTGAGCTATCTTCAATATATTCAATATCATCTTCCTGTGGTGGTGCGGTTGCACTGTAGCAATGGTCCAATGCAACTTTGCTGTATTCTCCAAACACAGTTAATTCATGTTCTGGCCATTGGACATGAGCATCTCGAGCCTGAACACGCCTCGCCTCAATTAATAATTCCTCCATAGTGTACATGGTCTGGCAAGCAACATCTCTCATTCGCTTCACTGTCTGTGTATGTATAGTTCTGACACCCACGGGTAACTAGAGGAGAGATTGGAAAAGGGATGTTCAGTTTAAACACAAGATAAAGTGAAGTCCAATTGACTGGAAAAAAACATAAAATAGTCCCCAGCACAAACATTTTTTTAAAGTTATGAACTGTTTGTAACTAACCTTTTTTTGTTTTTTTTTCTTTGCAACTTTTTTGACTCGACCTTCAACATCTGCACGCTGTCGCTCCGATTCGTTTCCGCATGTCCTCCCTTCCTCTTGCGCTGCAACAACTATATTTTCTGTATCCGCATAGACAGCACGGAATGAGGCTCCATCGTCTCCCTGAAACATAGTACTTTCATTACTATGTATCAAAATATTGTTAGCATAAAACACACGTGAGGACGAACACACAGGTACATCTCAATAGCCAAACACAATTTAAACATTGTGTGCAACAATCAAACGACAAGTATTCGACCTGTGGTGATCTATTTCGATGGAACTGTCAGTATCCATACCTCTGGCTCTGCATGGACTGCCATGAATGGTTGTATTGGAGAGGAGGCATCAGCATCTCCCTGAAACACAGTACTTGCATTAGTATGGTTTTCAATATTGGAAACATAACACACACTTGGGGTCGACGGCACAGGTACATATAAAGAGATAACCACAAATGATGCATTGTCTAAAACAATCAAGGAAAATATAAATATGCAGATTTCATCGACTTATTTCTCCGATTCCTTTACATCTGCATCATCAAAATGGGATGTTGTGATTGTAGTGGAAGCTCCGTCGCCTCCCTGAAACACAGCACTTGCGTTAATAGGGAAGAAAGTATAGCAAATGGAATCACGTTATATGATCACGTATGCTGGAGCTGTCGGTATCCATACCTCCTGCTGCTGAAGAATATCTATGGATGTTGCAAATGTAGTGCGCACTTCCGAAAGCTGTATCGCCGATTCGTATACGCTTGGTCCCGCTTCCACTTCCCCTGGAATTACTTGAATGTCAGGTTCCGTATCAAGTGCAGGGGTTGACGCTCCATCTGCCTGAAACATAGTACTTGCATTAGTGAGGATTACAATAGTGAAAACATAACACACACCTGGGGTCGACAGCACAGGTACATATCAACGGCTAACCATGAATGAAACATTGTGTAGAACAATCAAACGACAAGAATTCCAGCTCTGATGAGGACGCTCGATGGAGCTGTCAGTATCCATACCTCCTGCTGGTGAAGAACATCTAGAAATGTTGTAGATGTGGCGGACGCTTCAGCATCTCCCTGAAAGACAGTACTTGCATTAGTATGGATAACACTAATTATAACTGAAAACAAACACCAGTGGACGATAACTAAGGTTTATATAAATTGGAAAGCACTAACCAAACATTCGGTATAATAATTACACAATCGAATAAAACTATTACTTGACATGCATAAAACAAGTCTGTAGCGGATTAGCCTAGTAAGATTACCTGATACGTGCTAGAAGTGGTTGATAACTGCGACCACATCAAGGATGTAGAATGTTCTTGCTTCAGATTCAAGGGATAGTCAAGAAGTTGTAAAGGTAAATTAATGATTGATAATGAAATGCCAATATTAAAAATAGCCATGTAAGGTGACAGAATACTTGAAAAATGCTCAATACAGCACAGTTCCCTGTTCCCATATATATACATTTCGTTTGTGGGTTATGAAATCGAAAAAAAATATATTGATAAATGTCATTATTCAAAAAGCTATACACTCATATCAATATCAAAATTATTACAAGCGATAGAACACCTACAATATCAATTAATCCATTCGGCTACCTACACACTACCGCAAGGCCTAAAGCTAAATCCGGACACTTGACTCACTGGTGGCGGAATGTGGACAAATAGAGTGGGAATAGCGTTTTCGAGCAATTTCCGTGCCGTTCGCCGTTTATTCTTCTTTGTTACCCAAGATGTTGTGTACATGTCCAAGGAAAAGTGCCGGCTGCAGATGCAGTATCAATCACCCCTCTTGTCCTGTTAGACTTGTTGAACTCTACTTTCCAGCTCATCCAGTGGATATCCGCAATGTCTGACCCATTCTCTTATTCGATCAACAGTTTTCGGGAATACATGCATTGTAGTGCCTTCAGATTTCGCATGGGTCTTCGAAGGGCAACCGCTAATCGAACAGGCAGGCATTGTTGATAAATCAAAGTAAATATCGACATTATTATACAATCTTCATGAATAAAGATTTGATACAAAAGTAAATGAATCATACAATGATCAATGCAAGGTTTGTTTTGGTCGCAGGAACTATACCATTTCTTTATGTGCGGCTTAGTATTTGCATAAGTTGCAGAAATGTATAAATGATGTGACTAAAATCTGAACATGTGACTCGTCCCTTGGATGTTCTGTCTTGCACGAGAAGGAAACATGCTTACATTATAGACTGGACTCCCGAAGGATGCAATTCGATGACAATAGACAAAGATGAAAATAAATAGATATATTGATAGCATAGCAATGGAAACTCAAGTCAATAGCAATGAGACCAATGAACATAGCACTATTGTGTACTCTATCGCAAATGGATAGAAATTTAAAAATATGCGAAATATGACTAGGATACATGGCCTTACCTTGACCAACAAACAGTTGGATTCAGCAAGCAGAGCAGTATGTTGCAGGAGAATAGGTGGGTGGCCACAGGTAGCACACTGATGGGTTTGCTCTAAGCGGTCACAGAAGTTCACGGATAGCACGACGACGAGCAGATTAGCGTCGATCTCAGTGGTTGCCAGGTAGCACGTTCAGGAGTTGACTTGCAAAACACAAAGATGTTCTCATGAGACATATCAAGTGGTTTATAAAGTATTAGAAACAAGGGTGTGTTTGTGAATGAATGACTTATGTATGTCGTGGTCTTAGGGGGGCGGCCTGCTTGAAGGGGAGGCCTGGCTGGAGACACTGGGTCTGAGGAGGCCATGTGAGCGATGGCCCCTGGGCGTGGGATACCTTTTGAAGTGTACATGCTGTTTGGCACCTTGGCCGTTTGCGCCCGTGACAGCCCCCCATGCCAGCGCTCATCCCCGGGTGAAAACCGCCTTTGATAGAGGGGGTGGGATGGATGGGGCTGGGGCGTGCAGATAAGGCACAGGAAGACTGCTGAATGGAGGCACACTTATGTGGATTCCAGGGGGGCGGCCTGCTTCAAGGGGAGGCCTGGCTGGAGGCACGGGGTCTGAGGAGGCCATGTGGGAGCGATGGCCCCTGGGCGTGGGATACCTTTTGAAGTGTACATGCTGTTTGGCACCTTGGCCGTTTGCGCCCGTGACAGCCCCCCATGCCAGCGCTCCTCCCCGGGTGCGAACCGCCTTTGATAGAGGGGGTGGGATGGATGGGCCTGGGGCGTGCAGATAAGGCACAGGAAGACTGCTAAATGGAGACACACTTATGTGGATTGCAGGGGGGAGGCCTGCTTCAAGGGGAGGCCTGGCTGGAGACACTGGGTCTGAGGAGGCCATGTGAGCGATGGCCCCTTGGCGCGGGATACCTTTTGAAGTGTACATGTTGTTTGGCACCTTGGCCATTCGCGCCCCAGACAGCCCCACATGCCAGCGCTCATCCACGGGTGCGAACTGCCTTTGATAGTATATTGTTGCTTATCAATAACAAATGCCACATACCGGAGATTCTTGTGAGCACATACCCACACTTCAACCGGTGTATTATAGTGGTCAAGACCCTTAACCTAAGGCCTGTATAATCCAATGGTAATTGTTAGTATAGATATGTGTGACTTTTATAGAGACATAACCTACTGAAAGACTTTGAACAAGTGTTATTTAGTGCATGCATTATCGAGAATATTTTATGTTAGCTTAGATAGATAGTGACCACCCTGCTTCACAGCAACCAGACCTTCACCCATTCGGAGCACAGATGTCTGACGTCCATCCTTGAATGGAGACACACTTGATTCATGTAAAAAATCGAAACAACCGTTGTTAAAATATATGTGGTGTTTTATTTTGTATCTTATTTTCATGACACAAAAATACAAGACTTTAAAGATTATACAGGTCAGGTTGCTGCACAGCGAGAGAAAATCCCCCGTACTGACCGCTGTCACTCGGGAACGTTTCTCTTATGGCACGAACGGCACATGCGGGTATCACTCTTCGAACGCAGTGTCCAAGCCTGCTGTGGAGCCACCATGTAAAGGAACGATAGGCCACCAGCCTGTACCAGCTGTGAAAAGGAATGAAACAAACTGTTTTTAAATGACCAAGATAAGTTTAATAAACGTTTGTTGTCAATGACAATTCTTGTAACCAATGGCATTCTGCACGGACAAATGCTATCTAGACAATGCACACTATTGAACGACTTTCATGCGTTACTATGATATGAATATATAATTTTGGATATAGTAGAAGAACATGAAATAGGAGTGGCATGACAAGCAGAGTATACTTACTTGTTACTCGGATTACGAGGACGAACAGTTGTGCGAAGTTCGTGCATAAGCACCATCTTTATTCTCAACACGGCCCGTGTGAGGCAGGCTGCCCTGAAGTCTGGCAGCTCGGTGATGCATTGCGGTCGTGGCTCGCCTTCCGAAATGTAGGCCAGGCATCCCGAGTTTTCTCGGCAGCAGCAGTTCTCGTCCTCGGTTGGCATCAGCTTGCACCGATTGCATGTGCACCAGGTGGAGACGCCGTCCATGCGACTAGGCCCAGGCTCTTCATCTGTTGAATCATCCTCCCAACTGCAGTCCGAATCCCCATCGTTTTCGCGTGCTTCCCTTTCCAGTAGTTCCTCCTCGGTATACTCTGGCTCGTACATGTAGGGCATTATTGTAGCCATTGTGTGGTAAACAAAGTAAAATAATTTACAGAGATGGTACAGGTGTTCACACGGGCTACAAGCGGCAAAGGTAGCTGACCAGAGCACAGAAACGAGTCACAGAATACTCAAAGTAACACAGAGAGGAATGGAATCGAAAATCTGCTGCTGTGTGTTGGGAAACGGTCTGTTTATACTTATTGAGGAAAGAGGCGTCCTGCCATTTCCATGGCGACACGTCATTAGCTGAGGCGCAGCTATTGTTGACACGAGACGTGCTTTGGCATTGGGAAATGGGCGGGAACGAGTCTGCTGATGACATGCTCAGGGGCGGGGGATTTGATTTAGTGCCGCAGAAGCAGGTCAGCCAGGGCGATGCGGCAAGTGATAGGATTATCACAAAATGGCAGCTCCCTGGTACCTGTTTTCGCGTGCGTTTAATGGACGAAAACTCGGGTAAGGTCCATAGGAAAGTTTTCTAAAATCGAGCCACTTAGGCTTAAAAAACATGGCTGACCCGTAGGGACAATAAAACATTTTACTAGACCATGCTTTTAAGTCGGGGGAAAAACTTGACAGACTGCGCCAGCTTACTTGCTCAATGGGGTTCCTTGCTGACATTGGGGTTCCGAAACCAGTTTTTCATTCCCCCACTTTTTTATGGTGGGGTTGGCACTCTGTCTCACTTGATGACACTATTTCGTGTATCTATGCTTGTAATCCTGAAACTTCTCCTGTTGACTTTGTGATACCCTGACAGTGGTAGCAGACCAACTGGCCCGTCCAAAAGGACGAGACTTTCAGCACGGCCCACACAGCTGTAGTTTTGTGACAACCTTTAGGCTCTCCCCCTAAAACGCAGACAACTAGAGAATAAATGGAGCATTGCCTACGCTCTCTCTACAAAACTTGCCTTGTCTGAAGCCACTATGCAGTTTCATCGTGCTATTATCGGCGCTTAACAATCTTACTATGCCTCATTTATTGAAACCTCTATCAACCACCCCATGGCATTATTTAAAGTTGTTCGTGGTCTTTCCTCTACAGCACCGGATACAGGGGCCTGTGTGATGAATTCCACACTCCCTGCTGTGTCTGCTCCATCTTTGCCTTCCATGGTTTCGCATGCTGCTGCTTCTTGGTCTACTTTCCCTCCTTTTCTGTCCTGTGATGTCTCTGCTGCATTTGCCAAACTTAAGTCCTCCTCTCCGTAGGACCCTATCCCACTTAGCATCATGAAAACCATTGCGCTGCATCTCATTAATCTTCTGACCAAAGCTGTTAACACCTCTCTCCCCACAGGAATTATCTCTGCCCCTGTTAAGCACGCAACTGTCATCGCTTTGTTAAAAAAACCTTTGCTGGCACCTCTCATCCCAGCTAATTTTCAGCCCATCTCGCTTCTCCCCTTTTCTTTGACGCTTCTGGAATCTTTAGTCTGTCTTCTACTTCCTGCCTTTCTTGAAGATTTCTCTTTTTTTTTTTACTCCTCCCAGTCTGGCTTTCATCCGGGGCGTGGTTCCGAGAGTGTCGTGGACGATCTGGCACGGAGTCTGGACAAGTGCGTCATCACTGCCCTGCTACTGCTTGATCTTTCGGCCGCCTTTGACACCATCATGGGGTCCTGCTGGATCAACTGGCAGGGCAGGCGTCTCGGGTATCGTCCTGGCCGTGTTTTCTTCCTTTCTCACTAACCAGTGTCAAACTCTTTTTCCTTTCCTCTCTTAGGCAGTGGATCTCAACTTGTGGTGTCCTTCAAGGGTCCGCAATCTCCCCGGTCTTATTTAACACCTACATTAAACCTCCGACCAAGCTAATATTCTCCAACGGCTTCCTTTGTTCCTATGCTTACCGATACCCTTCTCACCTTCACGTACCGGTGGTGTCTGGTCTGGTCTCTTCTTCTATTGATTATTGGAACTCCCATTTTCGAATGGATTGTCCCCTCCCATGTATTCCTGATCTTTGATGTAGCCCGATTTCCTGCTTGCAGCTCGGACACTTTTGTCAGCAGATGCGCCGTGTGTCGTCTATCTTGTGTCCCTCGACAGCCTCCATCCTCTTTCAGTATGACGTCGACTCTGGTGGATATATGGCATGCACTGCGCCCTTTTATTCAGTTCTGTTTTTCCACACAGCTGCTCGAAACGGTTCTTCGCCTCAGCATATTCACTGCATAGTTAGGAGTTTGTTACAAAAAAGTCTAGTCATACCTCGAAAACGTGCTTCAAGAAATGTGCTGAGTGGTTGGCTAAGATGTCCATAACCGATCCTCATCGAGCATGTCTCTGGTGCCTGGGCAACGTCGTCGAAGATTGTGGCTCGTGCCAGTCGGAGTGGAGAAGCGTTAAAGGAGAGGAAGGGGAATCTTGCTTTGGGCAAATCATCCCTGAGTTCGCCTTCAGTGACCCCCCCACAAAAGTTTCGTCTGAAAATAAGAGCCCAAGAGGGAGATGTCTGCACGGGGCCAAGAGACAGGGGAAAGGTTTGAAGCGTTCCAGATCTCGAAAGTCCTCTTCATCTTCGACATCAAAGAAAAGGAGTCATCGCTACAGGTCATCCTCTATGGATTCCTCGCCCAAAGGGAAACTTGTAAGATATCCTAAAAAGGGGGCTTGCCAAGTGGAACTGGAAAAGTTCTGCTGGCAGATGTTAAAGGTGTTTGAGAAGGCGGCAAAGCTAGCCCCTTTGTTGAAGTCGTTGGTGACTCCCGACCCCATCGCGTAAAAGCTGATAGGGTGTCGTCTGTGAAAACCACTGACCGTGCGCCCGAGGTCCTGGACAGTAGGTCGAAGGCCTCAAAGGCATCTTGTGCACCTCTTAGCGCCTGAAAGGGATCCTCCTTCTCTGACCCATTTGTTGTGTCGAAGGCATCAAAGTAGAGTCAATCAAAGCCATCAGCCTTTTGAAAGTCAGTTGAAGGTTTTTAAACCTTGGGGGGGGGCATGGCTTCTATTTATGAGGAAGAGGTAGAGGAAGAAAGACTTATTTATAGTTTTGGTATGGAATAGCAAATATCCAGAGAATCTAAAATACGAGAACTTGTGGACACTCTGCAGGATGCCAGTTGTCTAGACACCATTCCAGAGGTTGATTTTGGAACTCCTGAAGGTTCAGGGCATGCTGATGCATCTTATAGATCAGTAATGGCAAAGGACATTCAATACCTTGGGTGGGGTAGATCATCTGTTAATATGAACAGGATGACTTTACGGATATTTCGGACAGTGGACCTCCTAAGGACCCAGTCCTTCCCTTCCATACAGCAGTGATAAATAGAGTTCCAGAGAACTGGAAAAATCCAGTTATCATCCCTGCAGTTCACAGGGATTTCACTAAAATATATAGACCCTCATCAGTGGATCCAGAGTTTTTTTCGAAAACATCCGAGCCCACAAAGCCTTGTTGTGCAAGCAGCTACTGCTGCGTATAAGGGAGCAGCCGATCCCACAGTCCCTCCAGACAGGGAGGATAAAAGTCTTGATGCCATGGTAAAGAACATTTTCGCCGCAGGGAGAATGGCAATTAAAGCAATAAATGCAACTTGTGCTGTAGCAAAGTTCACCTACACTTTTGTGGGAGGTGATAGCCATGGCATCTGAACATATCCCAGAAGGTGAAGAAAGGTATGCTTTTATCAGCGTTATTCAGGACGGTAAAGATGCTATGTGCCAATCATTGCAGTCAGGGCTAGACACTGCAGATTGCATTAGGCATTCTATGGCTGCTGGTAAAGTGCTTAGACGATTTGCCTGGCTTCGTAAATCAGGGTTTGTTTCTGACGTACAATCCAGTTTATTGGATATGCTGATTGAAAGGTCTTCCTTGTTTGAATCTAAAGCAGACAAAAGACTTGAAAAGTTGCAGTCGTCTTAGGCAGCGATGAGTCAGGCCATTAGGCAGCCCCAGCAAGATCTTCTGCTCGGGGATGGCGAAGTCGAAGTTTCATTGCTATTTCTCAGCAGAGAAAGAGGTCAATTTAACCAGAAAGGACAGAGAAGGCAAGGCTGCCAAGGATGTACAGGCAAAGGAGCTGCAGCAGCATCCGCTGCCTTGCCTGCTGCACCAACTGGTGCCACAAAACCACTTTGAAAACTTGACATTCGACAGTGGTGGGGGAGGCAGATTATCCCAGCATCTGAAAGAATGGTGAAATTATTTCAACAAATGCTTGGGCTCTACAAACTGTCTTCCATGGTTACTGCCTCCTTTTCTTTTTTTAAAAAAAACTTCTTTTATTGTTTTATTAACAAAGAGAAACAAATAAGGTTTAGCAATGAAATAAACCCCCCCCCCCCAACCTCCCGTCACAGCCCCTGTAGTCCTTCCCTCCAACTGTTTCCCAACCACTCTTTCAGTTAAAGATGTCCAACAGTTTAAGTCTTTGGGGGCACCATTGTTCCCTGAATTCCCCTTTCAAGTATTCCAGGGTTTCCCTCCAACCCGCATAGAAGGCTTCCAGTTTGCTGTCGGCTGCGTACGTTGCCCACATTTTCCTTAGCCATTCCTTCTCTGTAGGAGCCGTGGGGCCTTTCCACTTTCTGCGCAATGAGGGACATAGCAGCCAATGTAAATATTACTTTCGCCTTGGTACACCCCCTCCTTTCCACTTCATTTTCCCGCCCGCCTATCCCCAATAAGATCTCCCGGGGTTCCTGGTGAGCCCCCCCTCACCTGCCCCCCCCCCCCCAGAGCCTCAGCGAGCGCGCTCATGGTTACGCTCCAGAAAGATCGTATAACGGGGCAATCCCACCATATGTGCGTAGCTGTGCCTATTTCCCCGCAATCCCTCCAGCACTCCCCTGAGGTAGCAGGATAATAGTGTGAAGTCGGGCAGGAGTGTAGTGCCACCCATACAGATATTTATACCAACCTTCCTGCAGCTGGATCGCTTTTGCAACCTTAGGAATCTGTCGCCACAGCCTCTCCCAGTCCCTTTGCTCCGTTCGAACCCCAGAGTATCGCCCCCAGTCCTCCATGTAGGTCCAACTGACACTCGGGCCGTGTTAGGCAGAAACCTGTGCAGTTCCCTTAGGGAACACTGCAAAAGATTTAGGACTACAGGTGTTAGCATTAAACCCACTTGGTAGCAGTCTGTACCACCCAGATTTACCTGGTAGCTGTGGCTGAGCAGTCAGACTTCCCTCAAGAAGAGTTAGGCAGTGTGCAAAGTATACACAATAGGCACTCAGACACACCAATACAAGCAAACACTGACCAGAGCTTTGGTATCAAAGTATATAATTATTTATTTAAAAACACACTGTTTGAAACACTCCAACACTCTTGTAATGTATACACCCCTTTTTCCTTATCAGATAAGTCTTAGTAAAACACCACTTATTTTCATACAGAGGTGAGCGCTTGACTAGATAGCACTCCAATAAGTTTGTGAAAAAGGGAGGGAAAAAGACAGAATATGGAAAGGTACACCACTCTAAGATTCAGGAACACTGTTAGCAAGGCAGAAGAGCAAAAGTCACTGGTGAGCCAAAGTCCAAAGGCTGGGCCCACTCTTAGGGAGAGCAGAGCACAAATGCGCCCAAGGTCACACAGTTACACTAGGCTTAGAAAGTCTTGCAGAGAGTTCAAAAAGAGTTTAGAGAGGCTTAGGAAAGTTTAGCCAGGGTGTCCCAGGCTAACCCAGGTTCGAAAGCCTAGGGCTAAATCTACTCCGTACAGTCGGTAGCAAGGGAAGCCAGGCGGGACAAGGTACCTTAAGTGGGAAGGATCCTCCAGCGGTGGCAGTTGTTCCTGGCGGGGGTGCAAGTCGCGTCGTCGTCCAGGGGAAGAGAAGATCTCGACTTGGAGGAAAGATGAAGGTTGTTGCACTGCCAGGGAAGAAACCGGCCGCAGAGTTTTCCGGTTAAAGGTGGTACCTTTTATTCGCGGTCGTGGTAAAACGTGGTATCCCGGTTGCCGGGGTGCTTGGCACAGGCAAGGCGGCCACGAGGTACATCGGGAAGGCGAAAAGACGGTGAAACTGGTTATCCCCACCAGTCAAAGGAAGAAGACTCTCCGGCGGGAGATCTCATCTGTCATTGGGAAAAGTGGTGAGACAGTCCAGCAGGGCTCCACCGGTGGTGTCATCGTGGCAGGTTCAACTTCTCCCTCGTCGGATTCTTAGGTCCTGTGGCGACTTCTTAAGTTCCAGTCCGCAAAGCCCTGCTTTTATGCAGAAAACCCCCATTCACTCAGCCTAGCTGTCACTCAAACATGCCAAGTGGTGAGCCGGCCGGCTCACCACTTGGGCCAATCAGGACGGAGTGCGACTTGAGTTGCCTAGGCAACTCAGTCCAGGGTGCCTAAATCCCCCTCCACCCCTCCTAAGTACCCCAGACAGAGTGGCACCACTTTGGAGGGCTTCTGTGGAGAAGCCCGTCAAAAAGTGGAACAAAGGGCTCGACTTGGGTTGGAGTCACAGAAGAGAACACAAACGCCATTTTAGAATCAAGTTCTGACAAAAAATACCAACTGGAGAATTAATATTAATTAAATAAACCGGCGGTATGTTCGAGGCTACCGTAAATAATTAAAGATAGTAGCCTAAAACAATGGGACATCCCATAGGAAAATATTTGCGGTTGAATATAAAAAGTATTATCCACTGCCACCAGCCAAAACTCGATCGGGGGGGGGGGCAGAGACGTGCCCCCTCGACTAACAGACCCCGGGGCAATTGAATTGCCCCAGCCAGTACGTCCACAATATGATGGTTTGTACTGGTTCTGTTCAGAATTTAAGACTAGTAAAGTCAATGGTGACTTTACATGCCCTGGGAGACAGTAGTCAGTCCCAGGGTATGGAGTCTATACTGGGGGGTCACTATGACACCCCTGTGTTACTGCACTGAGGGTGCTGTGTAACACACATCACAAAAACGCATGAAGCCCTATGGGGTAAAAGACCCCATAGCCCTTTAAACACATCTAGATTCAAAGAAACACACTCAAATCATGCCCAAGAGTGAGGGTAAAAGAGTCTCACTCTTGGCAGGAGAAAAAAATAAACCCCAAAAATCCAGCAAAGCTGCTGGGGGACTCACTAGGTTAGGAAATTCAGCCTAAACAGAGAATTCCCCCTAACAGGCCAGATCTCTCAACTGTTTGTACAAATCTGAAATTAACCCCCTAGATCCCTAGTGGGTTGTTACGAATCTTTCAAAGTGGGTTAAATCTCTAGTCGCGTCTCTCCGAACCTCCGCAGACATAACCCAGTGCCTGATTTGGAAATACCGGAGCCTCTCCCGCTCCCCCAGGCCGAACTCCCGGTTGCATTCCTCAAATGTTTTCACCCCCTCCCCGGTGATCATGTCCCTCAAGGTTCTACACCCCCCCCTGCTCCCATGAAAGGAAAGCCCCCCCCCCTCTCCAGTCCCGGCGAGAAGTCCCCATTATTAAAGAGAGGGGTAAACGGCGAAGGGAAGGTTGTGGCCCCCCTGCTTCTCTACCGCACAATCCCAACTGTCAACCACACTTTTAGTGATGGCACTCAAATAGAGGTGGGCTGGTCTCAGCCTGCGTGGGAGCCACAAGACCACCCCTAGGTGGTGTCGGGCAACTGCCCTATCCATCTTCACCCACTGCTTCAGGTAATCCTTCGAGAACCACTCCTTGATTACCCTAAGCTGTGCCGCTTCATAGTAGCGGCGAAAATCGGTGAATGCCAAGCCCCGCCTTTCCCTAGATGCCGTGAGTAACTGCCTGGACAGACGCGATCTCTTCCCACCCCAAACGAATTCCCTGGTCACCCGGTCCAGCCTCCTGAAGAAACTCTCAGGGACCCTCAAGGGGATAGCCTGGAATAGATAAAGTACTCGAGGGAGGATCACCATTCTAAGGACTGCCCCCCCTGCCCAACCAAGAGATGGGCAGGGCTCCCCACTTCCGTAAATCTTTTTTAATTGCTAGGAGAATCGGCTCATAGTTTGTCCCGTACCACCCCGCCAACAAGGGGGTTATCTTTACTCCCAGATACCGCAACCCAGACGGGCTCCACTTGAACGGGGACATCTCCCTTGTCTCCATCGCTTCCTGCACCCCCAGAGACAAATTCATCAATTCCGACTTTTGGAAGTTAACACGCAGGCCTGAGAATTCGCCAAGGTGGTTAGCAGGGCCATGCATGCTTGAAGGGGACCCCTTTGGGTTAGTTAGCGTGAGCAACATATCATTGGCGAAGGCTGCTACTTTGTGTTGGTTCCCTCTGAAAGGAATACCCCTGATGTCTTCTGCCTGACGGAGTGCCAAAAGGAGTGGCTCCAGATAGATAGCGTAAAGTAACAGGGAGAGGGGACACCCCTGCTTCGTCCCCCGCTGGAGCCTAACAAACTGGGACATCTCCCCGTTAACCAGGATGCATGACGTGGGGTTCTTATAATTAGGTTTATGAAACCCTCCCCCAATCCCATCCTGCCCATCACCTGAAATAAGAACGACCACTCCACCCGGTCAAACGCCTTTTCGGCGTCAAGTGGTAAAAGGACTGCCGGAGTGGCCGTCTTATGCGATTTCTCCACCAGGTGAGCAACCCTCCTTATGTTGTCGGCAGTTTGCCGTCCCATTACAAAGCCCGACTGGTCTTGGTGAATTAGCGTGGGTAGGTGTTTCTCCAGACGTCTAGCCAAGAGCTTCGTGAACATTTTTGCCTCTGTGTTGATGAGGGCAATAGGACGGTAGGAGGTGCATTCCTCCGGATCTTTACCTGCCTTATAAATGAGAATAATTTTAGATTCTTCCATCGTCGGGGTGATTCCGCTTTCGTCTCCGAATGAATTAAATAGCTGCGTTAAATGTGGGACCAAGAGATGGGAGAATGCCTTGTAGAAAGAAGCGGGATACCCGTCGGGCCCGGGAGCCTTGTTACGGGGAAGGGATGCTATTGACGCCCTTACCCCGTCCTCCGTAATGGGTCGGCCCAGCTCCCCGCCCTCCTCTCCAGACAGCTGCGGGAGTGGTAAATCCCTTAGGAACTTGTAGAACTCCTTGTTCCCCACAGATGACCATGACCTCAGGTGAAGTTCAGTAACTTCTTTATTTAGTTCCAGTACATTAAGATGGTCATATAATGTCAGGTACATCTGGGTTCAGGGCAACATACACCTGCATCCTCCCAGGTAGGCTTACATCTCCCAACTGACCAAATAGAACCCCAGTCACACATAAACATTCTAACCCTTAACACTCCATTGTCAATCAATACACTGACCAAAGGTTCCATTAGGATGCAGGATAATACCAAATCCCTACATATCTCCCTTCCTTAGGGACATAAAAACACAAGTAGATAACTTAACCATAATGGCTAATAACAACACGCACACAAACAACCCCACTTTCAATGCACTTGCCTCATCACTCCTAACTGATAACATTCTGCTAGTCTCATTACATATTCCAAAATAGTCCACACAGCCGTGGGACACAATTACAATCAATGCCCCTTCCTCTTTCTACCAAGTGAGGAAAAGGCACCCAACTGCTCAAACATCCTTACTAAAACTTTTACAAATAGAGGCACCCATACCTCTCTTCCTAAACTTGACTTCATCGTCCGACAAAAGAACACACACACATCTCCCTCACACCCAACAATGCAAACCGGTATGTACCTAAATACACACCACCTCCAACTCGACTGAGTATCCCAGATACCCGGGTAACTACTTCACTTCTTGTGACACCATTACCCCAAAATTGCCCATGTTGAAAGTATTCCTAACTACAATACAGCTCCTATTAGGGAAAACCACACTTCATTCACACCAGCATCATACCAACATCAATGACTCTACTATAGTCTTTGCTGTATCATCATGAAACTCTGAATGGTTTCTAAACCAAACAATTAAACAAAGACTTTGTTTGACACTTAGCACTTTAAACTTTAGCATTAAATAAGGTCTTAATACATCTGCATTACAAAAGTCCCACCTGTGAAAATAAAACATTAGTGCACATAACTATACTTCAGATTCCACATACCAAACTCTAGCAATGTTGTCAATGCTACCTATATTTCATTAAATGTCCATCTGTGGAAGGAAAAGCGTGTTAGTTAAACATGACCGTACCACAATTTTTTGCCTTTGCATCATAACATTACCAAGTATTTGTTGACAGAGGTAACAGAGGCCACGACTTTTACACACCCCCCGTGCACACCTATCAAACATGCTTACTACCACTTGCAAGATACCTCTCATACCAATGTACCTACAACATAAATACCAAATAGCATTTCAGAAAACACTATTACTACGCATATCTCAATCTCTTTCTACTAATATGCAATTTTAACCTACTTAATAAAACCTCACATTTGGATCACTTAATCCCTTGGTTGACTAATTACAAACACCCTTGAGACCTAAATCCAACCTAAAAACTATAAACTTTGTTCTCTGCTCTTAAGCTTCAACAACTTAAATCCAACCTAAAAACTATAAACTTTGTTCTCTGCTCTTAAGCTTCAACAACTTCCATGAAGTACCCCTATTACAGGACAACCTATCCCACAAGAAACTACACCTGACAACATACAGGTTCACGCTCTCATGCACTCACGCTGTCCAAATGCCATTCAGGCCTCACATGACAACAGATTCTGAATCAATAACTAATTATAACTACTTAACCAATTCAATGAAGGCAAGACCAAATTGCTTCCTTTACTTATGCTCGTGAAAGCATCATCTCTGAACTTAAAAGTACCTCTGTTATTCATTCCGGCAATTAAGATCATTCACAACTTAAGCTTTTTGAAAAAAATTCCAACGGGCGGAAATGCAGCCGCCCGCAACAGAAATGGATTTACCAATCCATCTGCCACACTTCCTTTTGTAAATATCACCTCCCAAAGCGTTCCTTTCCTGGTATGTTCATAATGCTGCTTTTCATTGCTGCCAGCCGCCTGCTATAAAAATTGTACTCCCTTTGCCTCCTACCGCATCTCTCAGTTCTTAAGTAGGCTCCCAGCCCCTCAGGAACTACTGACAACATGCCCTCAAAGATCCTCATCACCTCATATAAGTGATAGCTCCTACATGCACCTCCTTAGCGCTGCTGCAAATGGGCCCTTGCCCCTCCAGGCACTACACATGTTGTCTTGGGCAATATTCTTTCATCTCTGCACATGGGCTCTAAGCCCCTAAGGTGCAGCCAAGGGCTACAAGTCTCTTAGGTGCAGGTCTGTAACGCTCACCTGATTCTCGCAGAGGCGCCGGTCTTGACTGGGCGACTACCGTATCTTCAAAGGTGATGTGTAGCACCCGGTTGGCTCTTTGGGCTGGACCTCTGTGCACTGTATGCCTGACTTGTAGAGTAAGATGTCTGCAGATAGAAAATATGGGGTTAATGAACTGGGGTTATTGGGGTGTCCCTATCTCTTTCCTCTTCTCCTCTCCTGTAGACCCCCAAAGGTTAACGCTCTCACCTTAGGTAAGTGAATGCCGAGCTCTCCATCTGCCTCGGGGCAGGGTGCTGTAACCAGTTTCTTCACTGGATAGGTAGCGCAGGCCTCTTGACTTCAGAGGACTGCTGTCCGTCGTTTACTGCACGAACGGTAAGTTTCGAGTCATTCAAATGTCTTTAAAGTCTTTAGTAATGATGTCTCTTGTTTTGCAGGGTTCCGGCGATGGCGGATGACGGGCTGAAGTGAGTTGAAGATGGAGCCCGTGTGATGAATAGAAGCGCCTGGAAGCACGTAAGTAAGCGCTTGTTGCCTGCTTCACTATGCGCTCTAACTGTCTTTTTATTTTGCAGGTACGAGTTCGGAGCGGCTGCAGGGTGCCGGAATACCCACTGGATTAGATGTGGAAAGGAGTAATGGCACGTGAGTATTAAAGTTCCCCAATGTCTTTAAACGCACCTTGTTTTGTCTTTCAGATGCGGGATGCAGCGCCGAAGGCCTCCCGAGCGTGCGAAGAGTTGGTAAACTTTTGTCTTTCAGATGCCGGAATGCAGTGTGAAGACCTCCGGAGCGCACGAAGAGTAGGTAAGCCTTTGCCTTTCAGATGCCGGAATGCTAACCTGTTCTTTCTTGTCTTTATAGGTGTTGCTGAAGACTGGATTCAGGATGGTAAGCCTTTGCCTTTCAGATGCCAGAATGCTAACCTGTTCTTTCTTGTCTTTATAGGTGTTGCTGAAGACTGGATTCAGGATGGTAAGCCTTTTTCCTTAGGCCCAGGACCGGATGCAGAAGACACGATGAGCGTTCTGCTGCAGAGGTTGCAGAATAACGCAAAGCAAGATTCATCCACCGGGTGTGGTTTAAATAGCCTCCTGTAGTGCTTAGGTGTCTCCTTCCACAGCCACGCCTAAGTAAGAAAAGAGTTCCTGGTAAGAAAAGAGTTCCTGCCTTCCAGTATAGTTCCAGTGTTCTGAATCTAGGGAGTGGCTCCAGCCCCAACCAACAGGAAAAGTAGTTCCAAACAGAAGAGGATCAGAGGCTCAACTGGCAGGCAAGTAAGCAGCATGGTCTGCTGAAGGTAAGTCCACCCAAGCATTATGAGCCCGGCGCTTCCAGCGCTGGGACTGGGCATATTTATGAGCCTGGTGCCACTGGCACCAGGACTGGGTCCAAAAGGTCCCAATTGGGACTGGTTGGCACTCGGAACCTGGGTTATGGATCTGCTTCCAAGGGAGTTGGGAAAACCCTGACCTTTTGGAAGCAGAGATCATGACAGTGCAGGTATGGGCTCCAAGCCCCCTCAAACGCTGGAATGGTCCCCCAGGACCCTCCTCTGCTCCAGGCGCTTTTCACCTTCGCCACCAATCTTCTATTTAACATATAGGCGCAGCTTAGGTTCCCAACCTCTTCTATTGCTGCTGCCCCAACTCCAGGCCTCAAGCTGTACAACATCACTCCTCATCGTTTCTTTTCCCGGCGCAGCTTAGGCTCCAAGCCTCTCCTGTTGCTACTGCCTTGGGCTTATAGTCCTCAGTTGCACAGCATGCCTCCTCATTGCTTAATTTCCAGGCGCAGCTTAGGCTCCAAGCCTCTCCTGTTGCTACTGCCTTGGCTATATCCCTCAGCTGCCCAGCATGGCTTCCTCATAATTTCCAGGCGTAACTAGACCCCAGGCCTCTTCAAATTGCTACTGCCATGGGCACCAAGCCCTCCATGCTGCAGCTAGTGGTCCCAGACCCCTTAAGCAATCAGTCTCTGGGCCCTCAGCCCCTCCTCAGTCTCTTGCTTTCCTCTTTCCCTGACCTGTCACTCTAGTGACAGGCCAGCTGGCCCCTGGCTCTGGCGCAGCCCCTTACTTTCTGCCCCTGAGCTCCATGCGCTGGGCCCTTCTGCGCCTACAGTTTTAAGCGCTTGCCCTACCTGGGAGGTCTTCTTCTTGGGTTGGGGGGAGGTGTATGTGCCATCTTCAATGCTGTCCCCCCAGCACAGCCAGCATCCTCGTCGCCAATGTAGAACTCCTTGTTCCCCACAGATGACCATGACCTCAGGTGAAGTTCAGTAACTTCTTTATTTAGTTCCAGTACATTAAGATGGTCATATAATGTCAGGTACATCTGGGTTCAGGGCAACATACACCTGCATCCTCCCAGGTAGGCTTACATCTCCCAACTGACCAAATAGAACCCCAGTCACACATAAACATTCTAACCCTTAACACTCCATTGTCAATCAATACACTGACCAAAGGTTCCATTAGGATGCAGGATAATACCAAATCCCTACAGAACTCTTTCTGTGGGAGTGGGGCTGGGTGCTGGAAAGAGTAAAGGGTTTCGTAAAACTCCACCAACCTCCCCTTTATTTCATCAGCTCGGGTTAGTCTCCTACCCCCCTGGTCTTTAATGGCCAGAATTACTGTCAGAATGTACCAAAGTATTAACTGAAAAGGATACAATACTCAAAAGGATACAGGAGGTAGGGTCTTCCGGATCCCTGTTCACACGATTTGATAGTTGTGAAGTCAATTGAAGACCTTCCAAATGATACAACCCTCTGGCTGATAGAACAGGCAGAGCGATGGATCACTGGAAAGGGCGTGGGTAAGGTATAGAAAGCCAGCCTAGGACAAATTAAAGTATCATGAATAACTGCTCCAACCTGAGTATGATGAATTAGATAATGACAGGAATGTTCACACTGACCTTTAGTTTATGGTAGAATAATCCAGAAGTCTCTTGATGGATTTTGAATGAAAAACAAACGACAAGGAAGAGAAAATTAGTAAGGGAGACTTATCCCGAACGGAGCGAGGCTCACGCTAGATACGGGTTGAATTCACCACAGGATAGCGTCCAAAAGTTCAGTTCCATGTCACCTTCCAATAATCCTTGAAAAGCTTCCTTCCCACTATAGGGATCAATCCTTCTGTTAATTCCACAGATGCAGGAGTTTGAAATAGCGCTCTTTTTAAGGAAAAACAAAGTACACACGGTTATAAACAGCCGCGAAGAAAATAACGTTTGAAGACAACGTGCGCGTGTGGATTCTACACGCGGGCAGGATTCGCGCAGACTGGGCCAGCCGCGTGTGAAGACAACGTGCGCGTGTGGATTTACACGCGGGCAGGATACACGCAGCCTTGGCCAGCCGCACTTGAAGACAGAAAGCGCGTGTGGATTTTACACGCGGGCAGGATTTACGCAGCCTTGGCCAGCCGCCCTTGAAGACAGAGAGCGCGTGTGGAATAACACGCGGGCGGTGTTCCCGCAGTCCGGAACAGCCGCGTTTGGAGACAGCGTGCGCGTGTGGAGTTACACGCGGGCAGGAATTACGCAGTCCGGGCCAGCCGCGTATGAAGACAGAGTGTACGTGTGGAAGTACACGCGGGCAGGATTCCCGCAGCCTTGGCCAGCCGCACTTGAAGACAGAAAGCGCGTGTGGATTTTACACGCGGGCAGGATTTACGCAGTCCGGGCCAGCCGCGTATGAAGACAGAGTGTACGTGTGGAAGTACACGCGGGCAGGATTCCCGCAGCCTTGGCCAGCCGCACTTGAAGACAGAAAGCGCGTGTGGATTTTACACGCGGGCAGGATTTACGCAGCCTTGGCCAGCCGCACTTGAAGACAGAAAGCGCGTGTGGATTTTACACGCGGGCAGGATTCACGCAGCCTTGGCCAGCCGCGCTTGAAGACAGAGAGCGCGTGTGAATTATCACGCGAAGAAATAGCTCCAGGAATCAGCGTGTGGCGGAACACACGCTATTGAAGGCCCAAAAGTAGCTGTAGAAATATGCCAGGATGCAGATCAGAGGTTCAGCTACACAACGCCAATAGATGCAATCAGAAGCAGCGAGTGAAGTTTCTACGCTGCCTAAATACGTAATACCGTAGTTCACGTGACGAAGCAAAGTCACGTGAAGTTAGCGACGTGAAAAGTGCAAACGTCGTTTTCCCGGTAACGTATCGAATAACCTCCATTTGGAGTAGAACGGTCTAGCTGTTCTACGAGCGTAGCGTCCAGCATGCATGACAATTACTTTGTTCCCTCTGACCCCTCAGGAGGCGAGCTAGCAGTGAGCCTGCCTTATTGGCCTTAGCATAACATTTTTATCGGACCCTCAACATGGCTTCTTCTGCCTTCTTAGTTCTTTAGATCCTGAGCTGACCCTCCGCGAGCCTCTACTCCCTGTATACTTTCCTCGTGGGGGTTTCCCGCATCCGGGATCTAGCAGCCTCATCCTCCCTCTCGAGCTTAGCCTCCAGTCCCCTTAATGCTTTATTTCTTTCCGGCTTTAATGCAATGAGTCCCCCCTCCCTCAGAGTAGCCTTGAAGGCGTCCCATCTTGTGCTCAATCTCGTGTCCATGCAGGTGTTCCTTACAAAAAACTCCTGAATCCTGCCCTCCAACTCCCTACGTATCACAGGATCCCTCAGCAGCTCCCCCGGGAATTTCCAGCCCCACACCCACGGCCTTCGCCTTCCAAGCCTCAGAGTCATTTGCACAACCTTGTGGTTGGCTATTCCCAGAGGGCCCACCTCCACCGCTCCTACCTCTCCAAGTAGATTGGCAGAAACCCAAATATAATCGATACGGGACTGGGTCCTGAGAACATCCAAAAGGGAATTGAAACCTTCCTCATCTCCCCGTAACACCTGCCAGACATCCCGCAAGCTGGCCTCATCCCACCTCTCCCTCAATAGAGATGCTACCATGCCCCCCCCCCCACTCCCCTTTCATGACGGGAGCCGTCCCGATACCTATCCCATGCCAAATTAAAATCCCCCATCAGAACCACTTGACCCCTTGCGAAATTCTCCAGGATGCTCAAGGTATCCCACAGGAACTGATCCTGGCCCACATTGGGGGCATATACCGACGCAATAGTGTAGCACGACCCCATTATTGTCCCCCTCACCATAATATACCTTCCATTACTATCTCTGAGATTCTCTTGTAGCCTAAAATCGACTCCCCTTCCAAAGGCTAGGGCAACGCCCCCCCTCTTCGTGGGACCAGACGCAAACCATATCTGCGGGAACCCCTTTAGGCGAAGCCGGCCTAGATCTTGCCGCCTCAAGTGGGTTTCCTGCAAGGCCAGCACGTCCGGCTTGTGGGATCTAGTGAATTGCTCCAGCTTTGTACGCTTGAGTGGGGAGTTAAGCCCCCTCACATTATGTGTTAGCCACCGAAAAACAGCGTCTGAACATGTGGCGCCCCCTTCCACCAGCCCCTCGGTGTGGGCCTCGGACTTCCTCCTCCCCCCTCGGCCCACGTTGGCCCCCCACCCACTATCCACTCGAGAGTTACCTTCCCCATTGTCTGCTGTGACCACCCCCCGTGCTGCCCCCTCCCTTCCCACCCCCCTTGTCCCCCAACTAGAATTAGGAACGAAGATCCGCCTCGTTATGAGCTCTCAAACACCCTGTGGAAGGTGCTGCGTGCCTGCTGACCCGTTTGAAACCCGGAGAGCAACCCCTCCCGGGACTCGGCCCCCCTTGTGTCGCCTCCAGCTCTCCCTAGTGGAGAGCCCCTCCCCATACGGATACGCTGCCAGCTCCACCCCGCTGGCGGGGTTCCCCTTGTTCCCCCCTCGACCCCCCCCTGCCCTCCGAACCCCAACTTGGAAGGCAAACCGAGACCCCCTACCCCCCCACCCCCCTCCCCGGACTCACATGTCCTTGCGTGTTCCAAGAGGTGCACTCCCGCCCCCTCCCCCCGATCTGTAAACAGCCTATTCCCCACCACCCCTGATTTAAGAACTGCCCCGGTTCGACGCTGCAACATTATCCCAACCCAGACGCTGCTCCCTTCTCCCCTCGTGCACTCCCCCCCTCTCCTCTCCTGCGGACCTCTCCGCCCCACGCTCTTCCTTGTTTTTTCGCCAGCTGTAGACCATGACCACGGTCTGCTACCTTCGCCTAGGGCTGAGGCTCTCGGCTGGGCTCCCCCGGCGGCCTCCCCTCCATCCTCAAGGTCTACGTGTAAGATATTGACCGCCTCCTGAAAAGTAGTAGCCCTCCTTTGGACTCCTTCCCACTCGAACACAAGCCCAAATGGAAAGGTCCACCTGTACTTAATGCCTCTTCCAGTGAGCTCTCTGAGGGCTGGACCCATATTCCTCCTCTTCACTAGGGTGCTGTATGCCAAGTCCTAAAGCAGGGTGATCTCCTGACCCTTGTAGCGCACTGGTTCCTGGAGCCTCGCAGCGCGCAGGACCGCCTCTTTTTGGGCGTACCGCGCAAATGCAGCTAGGACGTCTCGAGGCCTAGCGTTGGGTCCCCGGGAGAGCCGACCCACTCTGTGCACCCTGTCCAACTGAATCGCTTCGGGGTCCCCCCTCACCCAAAAGCCCCATGAAAAGTCTCTGAATTTCACCCTTCAGGTCCTTATCTCCTACTGATTCCGGCAGGAGCTTCACCTGGATATTGACCCTTCTTGATCTATTTTCGAGATCCCCCACTTGGGCTTCTAAGTTACGTGTCGCCAGATCCAGATGATCAATAGCTTCCCCGTTGGCTGTCGAATCCTTTTCCACCTCCTGCAGGCCCCTTTCCAGCAGGTCTGTTCTCTCCCCTAGTTGAGCCATGTCCTGTTTTTAGCTCTCCCAGTGCAGCATTCAAGTCAGCTCTCATTAACAAACTGATCCTGAAATATTTTAGCTAGGGTTTCTCCTAGAGCCTGCATCTCCCCTCTATGGTCCTGTCGTGTCAGAAGCTCCTGGTCCCCCGCTCCCTCCCGGGCCGGCTGCTTCTTGTGTTGGCCATTATCGTCCCCTGTTATCTCTAGTGTCCATCGTCGACCACATGGAGGGGAGGGTAGCCAGGGGGTCTCCCATGCACTGGCCGGACCGCAACGCTTTGCCCTTGTCCCTGGAGGGCATCAGGATCCTTGTCATCAGTGTCCTTAGGGCCCAACAAGACCGGGCTGGATATATCCAACAGCTCCCTGATGCCTCTCAGCCCTCTCCGGAAACCTTCACCGCTGGGCACCGGTGGCAAGGGGGGGGAGGGGGAATGACGCCGCCTGTTAGGGAGAATTCTCTGTTTAGGCTGAATTTCCTAACCTAGTGAGTCCCCCAGCAGCTTTGCTGGATTTCTGGAGTTTGTTTTCTCCTGCCAAGAGTGAGTCTCATTTCCTCCCACTCTTGGACATTATTTGAGGGGTTCCTTTGACTGTTAATGTGTTTTATGGGCTATGGGGTCTTTTACTCCATAGGGTCTCATGTGTTTTGAGTATGTGTGTTACACAGCACCCTCAGTGCAGTGACACAGGGGTGTCATAGTGACACCCCACCATAGACTCCATACCCTGGGACTGACTACTGTCTCCCAGGGCATGTAAAGTTACCATTGGCTTTACTAGTCCCAAATTATGAACAGAAACCAGTACAAACCATCGTATTGTGGACCTACTGGTCGGGGCAATTCGATTGCTCCGGGGTCTGTTATTCGAGGGGGCACGTCTCCGTCCCCCCTAATCAAGTTTTGGCTGGTGGCAGTGGATACTACTTTTTATATTCAACCGTGAATATATATCTATGGGATTTTCCCATTGTTCGAGGCTACCAACTTTAATTATTTAATTCCTATAGCCTTGAACATACCGCCGGGTTATTTATTTAATATTAATTCACTGGTTGGTATTTTTTGCCAGAACTCTATTCTAAAATGGCATTTGTGTTCTCTTCTGTCACTCCAACCCAAGTCGAGCCCTTTGTTCCACTGTTTGGCGGGCTTCTCCACAGAAGCCTTCAAAAGTGGTGCCACTCTGTCTGGGTACCACAGGGGGCTCTGAACTCTAACTTCACGGTTTGCTTCTGCCTTCCTCTCTTGCTGTGTTCTTTTGAAAGTGTTGGGATCTGTTTCAATTTATGCTCTGCCTTTCTCTCCCTTTGAAACCGAATTATTAGAGTGCCATCTGCGTTAAGCGCTCACCGCTGTCTGAAAATAAGTGGTGCTTTACTTAAGACTTGTCTAATATTCTTTTAAGGGAGTGTATATACTTTAGTGACTGTTTTTGAACTTGCTTGATATTAGTGCCAGTGTGTTTTCTTAGATGTGTTTTTAAATAAATAATTATATATCTTTTACACCAAAGCTCTGGTCAGTGTTTGCTTGTTCTACTGTGTGTACCGGCCCTATTGTGTATGCTCTGTATACTGCCTAACTCTTCTTGAGAGAAGTCTGACTGCTGAGCCACAGCTACCAGGTAAATCTGGGTGGTGCAGACGGCTAACAATTGGGTTTACTGCTAACTCCTGTAGTCCTAAACTTTTTGCAGTGGTCCCTAAGGGAACTGCACAGGTTTCTGCCTAACACCGCCCCTGCTGTTACCAAGGTCCCCCCTCCAAACCCCTCATCATCCAGGGGGCTAGCTCCAAAGTAAGGCACCCGCTCCCCCCGAGGGCCCTGTTAAGTCCAGGCTGGCCAGGGGCCCAGAGGCCAGCCCCTCCAGCTCCCGGGGCTGAGCAGTGCCCACCTCAGAGCCGCTGTTTCTTCCTCGCTCTGTGGGCCGTGGGAGAGCCGCGCCAGAGAAAAATAAAATAGGATCCTCGTCGCCCGGGCCCGCCCCCTCTAGGCGGCAGGGCCCGGTGGGCCAGCAGGGAGAAAGCCCTCCTCTCGCCTCCCACGGCGCGCCCGCTCCTCACCTCCTCTGGCGGTCACCTCGCCTTAGGCGCAGCCGCTCCTGCACCTCCGCTCCCTGGATCAGCGCCTCTTCCGCTGGTGGGGCGGACCGGTCCCCCGGGTGGCACCAATCGAGAGCGACGTTCGGGTCTCCCCTCTGCAGGCTGCGCCGGTCCCCGCGGGGCTCCAAGCACCCGCGCTGCCACTGCCGCCGTCACGTTCCTGGGTCGGCCCTCCGAGCCAGCAATCTCCCCCGACGTCCCTGGCGCAGCTGGTCGAGCAGAGGGTGCTCGTCGCCGTGGGCGCCAGCGCTCTCCTATCACGGCCAAGTGAACAGCCGGCACTGCGCTCGAGCTGGGGCCGCGGCACCTAGGATTGTTTGCCGCTTGGGCCCCGCACGTAGCCCCGGTCTTCCGCTGCTCCCTTATGCCCCCTGGGGTGGTGGGTCCCGAACACAGGCCTCAGGGTACGGGAGCTACCGTCGGCACGTCTTGGAATCACTGCCTCCTTTTCTAAAGAGACCACCAGACTGTGCGCCTCGAGACCATCCCTTGAAAGTACCAGATCCGCTCCTTCAGGAATTTCAGAAACTGTTGGAGAAGGGTGCCGTCGAACAAGTACCTGCAGCGGAAAGAAATCAAGGCTGGTACTCTCCTTATTTTCAAATCCTGAAAAAGATTGGAGGGTTGTGACCCATCTTGGACTTGAGATGCTTGAACAAGTTCCACGAGAAGGACAAGTTCAAGATGGTCTCTCTTCGCAGATCCTCCAGGCCCTTCAGCTCCAGGTTTGGATGGGGTCAATGGATAATTAGGATGCTTATTTTCATGTAACAATTCATCTCAAGCACAGGAAATGCCTGATATTCGCCGTTGGCAGTTCTCGCTATCAGTTTCAAGTTGTGCTATTCATTCTGACCTCTGCCCTGAGGGTTTTTGCCAAGCTGATGGTGGTAGTGGCAGCGAATCTACAGAGGGGGGGAATTCACATCTATGCCTACCTGGACGTTTGGCTGATCAGGTCCACTAAACAGGCTCAGGAATATCTGGGCATCACCTGTCATTCTCTCCACAAGCTGGGCTTCTCCCTCAATTTCAAGAAGTGGGACTTTCCCAGAAGCTGCAATTCATTGGAGCAGTCCTGGACTCTTCCATTGGGAGTAGCTTTGCCCCCGAGGTGAGGGCTATCCACATAGCACAGATGGTGAACAAATTTCAAAGTGCCTCAAATCTTCCGGCCTTCGATTTTCTGAGGTTGCTCGGTCTCATGGCACCCTGCATTTCTCTGGTGCCAGAGGCCCGTCTGAGAATGAGGTCTCTTCAGTGGGCCCTCAGGACTCGGTGGTCACAGTTCTGCAGCAGGTTGACTGATCTGGTAAGGATCCCGAACAGGGTGTCACAGGATCTCCTGTGGTGATACGTCAAGGAGAAGGTGTTGAATGGGGAACCCTTTTGGCAACCATGGTCGGAGATTACGGTGGTTAGACGCCTCACTATCAGGATGGGGAGGTCACATTAGCGGTCTAACAATCAGCAAACACTGGTATCCATCTGAGTCCAAACTGAATATCAACCTTTGGAGCTGAGGCAATCAGACTAGCACTGACGGCCTTCCTACCCTCTGTATGAGGAAAGAGTCTCCTGATAATGACAACACAGTGGCCATGCATTACCTCAACAAGAGAGGCGGTGTTGGGTCACTGCAGGCAAAGCAGCTCTGGTTTTCGGCACTGCAAGAAGGAATCTCTCTGTCGATAGTTAATCTGGCCGCAGAAGAAAACACTGCTGCAGATGCAATGAGCAGGCGGAGCAGTCTCTCCCACAAGTGGGAGTTAGCTCAGGACGTCCTTCAAGAGATCTTTACCCTTTGGGGAACCCCACAAGTGGATCTGTTTGCGACCAGTGTCAACTGGAAGTGTGCACAGTACTTCTCCAGGGAATTACCACCCATCCCCCAAGAGGAGCTCTAGAGGACGCGTTCGTAGTGGACTGGAATTTCCACTTCTGTACACGTTTACACCGATTACTGTCATTCCTCATGTTCTCAGGATGCTAAGAAAGTTTCGGAAATCCATGATCCTGATTGCCCCATACTGGGCCAGGAGAACATTGTACCCGAAGCCTCTGGAAATTTCCATCTGCCCCCAAATTCATTTTCCACAAGGAGAGAGTACCTTATCTCGCAAGAGGGGGATCCCATTCTTCATCCAGAGATCAGGACGCTCAATCTCACGCCTTGAAACACTTGTGTATAGGCACGTTATAAATGTCATATCATATGATAATCTCCACGCATGGTTTGAGAGGATGAGGTACAAAGATTGGGACCGGAAGATGTCATGGAGGTGTTGCTTTCGGCCAGAAGGCCAGCAACAAAATCCATTTACTTGTGACGCACCATTGGTTTTGTCTTTTCTACTTCATTTAAGCCATCGGGGGCTGTTGGTTGCTACAGCCAAGGGCTATCTGGCTGCGCTGTCCATTTTCAAGTGCTCTATGGAACTCGGTTCCTACTTCAAGGTTCCTATAGTCATCCAATTTCTGTAAAGTTTGACCAGCATCTTCCCACCGGTTCCTTTTATTGTTCCGGTGTGGGATCTCAACCTAGTGTTAAGTTTCCTGATTGGTTCTCCATTTGAGCCATACCATTCTTGTCCACTTTCTTTGAAAACTCTATTCTTAACAGCCGTTACTTCTGCTCGCAGTGTGATTGAGCTTCAGGCCTCGTGTTCAAAACCACCATTCGCGGTCTTTCATAAGGACAAGGTAGTTTTGAGGGTTCATCCCTCTTTCCTACCAAAAATTGTATTTGACACAAAAGATTCTTACCGGCTTTCTACGCTTCTCCTCCTCATCCATCTAAAGAGCAGGAGAGATTACACATACTCATCCCCTTTCCTCCATACTTTTGGGACATTCTATCCAGTGGGACGGGACCGGAGCACTTCTGTAATAAAAAGCATCAATTTGAAAAATGTGTTCTTCTCTTTTTATGTGGGGTACCGCATGCGGCTGTAACCCCACCCTCCTTAGCTTTGCACGCGCATCGCCCTTCAGTCCTTTTCTCCGCGCGGTCGGGGCTGGACGCACTTGCATCACCGGGAAAATCTTTTTCTTGTCCTGTTGTCCTTCTCTCCTGCTCTGGTTCTGCGGTCGCATAGTCCTCCGTCTATGCCGGATCGTTTGGGATTTGTCACTCGTTCCTCTTACGAACTTCGCTTTGCTAGGGCGGATCCCCATTCTCTCTGCTTGGAGTGTCTGGGACCGGATCACCGTTGGGACTCGTGTTTCTTCTGCGACTCCCTTTCAGTCTGGGCACTGCAGCGTCGTCGGCCAACTCATCAACGGAAAGAAAAGACACCCAGTAAGTTCCTTACTTTTTAGGGCACCGCGGCCGGGGGACTCCTTCCCTGTGTCCTGCAGGTCCGGGAGAGGCTTCAAAAGCTTGGTTACCAGGGTTTCCCCGGAGGTGCCTTGCAGGCCTAATGGGCGTACTGGGGGTGTTCTCCGAGGGTGCCCGCCAGGGGCCAGCCTACACCGGATCATGATCCGAGGTTCACCAATCCGGTGCTAATAGCCAGCCTAGTTGTGCTGAGGCGTTGGGTACCGGAGTTCGCTTCAAAGTCTCCTTGTCCGGAGCTTCCCACACAGATACCGGGGTGCGCCCTGAGGCCTCTGTTGAGGCTTTCTGTACCGAACCACAGTTCGAGGTCCCTCTCGGGGCAGCTATAAAGACCGGACTATGTTCCGTTGTTCCTCTTAACAAGGTGTGACTGACAGAACTGAGAGCCTGTTAAGGTCTTGTCTGTGAGGTAGTTTCCTCAACTTTCCTGTGCTCGCGGTGTTACCGGTTCTGTTGAGGGGGAACATGGAGAGGTCGCTGATGGTAACTCCTCTAGTACCGGCTTCACCGAGTTTCATCTTTTGAGGCTAATTCAAGGGACAGGATGTCCAGTAAACATCCAAGGCCCCATAGTACTGGCTCTGCCGAGGATCCTTGTGTCAAGGCTAAAGTTTCCATCAAGTCCCCTGACCAGTCTGTGGAGATGCCTGCCTCATCCACACATGTGACGCAGTTCTTCTCGGATGTTAACAAAATGGCGTGCCTTCCCGCGTGGTCTACGGTGGCCATTTTAGATTCTTGGTTCACTACAATTAGTCTTACGGGTTACAGATTCTGTCACCTTCCACATTTGTATTAGCACGTCATGAGCAGAATCAATTCTATTACTTGTAAATTATTTAGACCTCTCGTTTCAGTCCCTACATATAACGAAATTTCCCTATACAGAAACACTAGCCCTTTTGGTAGTAGATCCCGGTATGGCGCTTGTGCTTCGCCTCTCCGGATGTGTGGGCAGTGTAAACAGCTTGCCCTAGCCTGGCTCACTACTTTCCTGCTTCTAAAAATTGCGCACTGTTGGGCATTCAACAAACATCTTTAATGGTGTTGCTGTCCTTCGGTGTGACTTATCTTAAACACCGTAGGTCGTCCACCTGTTGGTGAGACAGATCCCACAGGGTTGTTAAAACATGTTTCTCCAGCATGGGGTCTGGCATGGATTCACATGCTCATGAATATTCCCCGTCGGCAGGCTGGGAATCCTCGGTAAAGAAAAATCAGCATCAGTTTCGTTTCTGATCTGTCTATCGTAGTATTAACCAATCACTGATCTCTGCGTCATACTGACCACAGCCAATGACTGCCATCTCCCTAAGCCCCGCCTCTGGCAGCCATCTTCAGATTTTTACCGCACGTTCAAGTGTTGGGATCCTCGTGCTATTGCTCTCGAGCTTTAGTGCGTTTTCGCATTTTTTTCATAGGAAAATTCTCTTTTTTTCGGTCAAAAGAGCCTCAAGCTCCACCGTTTCTTTATCCGATCAACGGGGACCCGTGTCGGATTCTTCTACGCCCCACAAGGGTGAAGATTTCGTCGAGCCACGCTTTTGGAGGACTCCAGAAGTTTCTCAGGCCCATCTCGGACATGGCCCAGGAGAAGGGAAGCTCGACGCCTGGAAAGCTGTTCAGGGTCTGCCCTGGATGCCAGCTTCAGAATGTCTTCAAGGAGGACGAACACTCCCTTTGCCTCTACTGCCTGCATGAGGACAAGACGCACGTGGAGAAGGACTGTGCGTTTTGCGGCAACATGTCGGAGCGGACCATGAAGGACCGCCATCTGCGTCTCGCCAACTGGCTGGAAGGGAAGAGCTCGTCAGGCGAGAAAAAGAAGAAGTCAGAGCGGTCTTCTAAGACCTTTGAGGGCGCCCCGGCGACGGGGGCCCAACAGAAGGCCAAGCACCGCGAGTCCGCTGGCACCGGGAGCGCCGAACGGTCGGGCTCTTCGGTTACCAGGCAGGGCGCAACCTCCCCGGCGCCATCAACCACGAGCCAGCGCTCTGGCTCGGGTAAGAGGAAGTCCGAGCACCCGGCAAAGCTTCTGGAGAGGCCCCAGTCGAGCTCGAAGGCCCCATCGGAGGGGGAGCGAGGCGGTGACCCTCCCCCCAAGGAGAAGGCGGTGAGCGCACCTAAGGTGGTGAAAGCCTTAATCCACCCTGCCAAGGCCTCTATCGAGACAGGCGCGGCAGCCCTGGCTCAGCCTGTGGAGGCTACACCAGTGGAGGCGACCTCGGGGCCCAGAGTCTCCCTGCCACCGCAGAGGGAGTCCTCTTTCAAGCCCATCGACAGGACCCTCGTGAAACCTCCGACGGAGAAGAAAAAGGGGGGGGCAGGAGGCCATCGTGGATTCGGCCTCAACCTCTGAAGAGGAGCTGATCGAAGTCTTAAGCCACTGCATTGGTGTGGAAGAAGACCAGCCCGTCGGGAGGGACCCCGACGAAGGAGACGAGAACGTCGAGGGTGCCGACGAGGTTCCTGACCGCCCGTCGGAATCCCCTTAACCAGTTCCGCAAGACAACTCGGCGGCCATTTTGTTGGCTATACAGTCCTTATGCTCGGAGTTAAGGACGAGATTGCCGTTACCACCAACGGAGGAACCGCTCCCGACGGGGGACCCGGAGCCAGGTGCTTCTGGGAGCCCTCCTCCTAAGAGAAGGATTCATCCTCCACCTCCTTTTCAACCATCGCGCCCTTCTCAGCCCTCCTCCCCGTCCACGACCCGTGGGGATGATACGGGGACGGACACGGCCGCGACGGGTACAGACGACGAAATTTACGACGAGGATCTACCGTCGTCACCTCCTCCCCCGGCTTCCCCGCCCAACGAGATTGGATCGTTTCATGCCATCATCGCCAGGGCATCTGAGCTTTTCCAGCTCTGCCCGGAAGAGAAGAAGGAAGGTTTCCTTTTATCAACGGCGCGAGACCAAGAGGAAGACGGTCCTCGCTGTACCTCTACTGGACGATATCTGGGATGAGGGACTCGCCCTCCTCAAGAACCCATCCACAACGCCTGCGAGAAGGGATCGGTACGAGAAGAAGTATCGGGTCCCGTACGCGCCCCCCTTGTGCCTTCGGGCACAGCCGACCCCGGACTCGGTCGTCTCCGCGGTGGCCAGGAAGAAAGTGGGGGGGGCTTCGGCCTCTACGTCAACTTCCCCCCCCCCCGGACGGCGAGGGAAAGAAATTAGACACGATGGGACGCAGAGTCATCTCATCGGCAGCAACGACGATTAAGGCTGCCAACGCCTTGGCTATCGTAGCCCGCTACGACAGGGAGTTGTGGTACAAAATCGCCCCCCTGCTGGACTTCCTACCGGACGACAAGAGGGCGGAGGCCCTAGAGATCTTGCAGGAAGGAGAAGTGGCGTCGGACCACGGAATTACGTTAGCGACGGACATCGCTGACACTGGGTTTCGCCAGTTGGGCAACGGCGTGTGCCTTAGACAGCGTGGATGGCTCAAGGCAACGGATTTCCGGCAGGACGTGCATACCAGAGTTTTGGACATGCCGTTCGACGGGAGCAACCTGTTTGGGAAAACAGTGGACGATTCCCTACAAGCCATCAAGACGGACACAGAGACGGCCCGGGCTCTTGGTGTTCTCCAGCAACGACGGCCGCCCTTTCGTAGCACCGGAGGCAAGCAGGGTGCCTCCAAAGGTTCCGGCGGCGGATATTCCACCTATCGTCAAGCGGCCCGTTCGTCGTCACAGGAAGCCTACAGGGGACGAGGCAAGTCGGGCGGACCCCGCCGTTGTCGCCAGGGAGGACAAGGCGGCAAAGCCTCGTCGAAGCAGGACTGAACCGGCCGTGGGGTCGGGCCCCCACCGAAGCATCCCGGTGGGAGGCTGGCTGGCGAACTTCGTCAGCGTTTGGGAGTCCATCTCCACCGACCGTTGGGTGCTGGACCCCCTGGCCCAGGGTCACGCGCTCGAGTTGCTAAAGAAGTGCCTGCGCGTCCCCCCCGTGACCATGAAGGAACATCGCGTCCCTCAACTTCTCTTGGAGGTAAAGGCGATGCTCAAGAAAGGCGCCATCGAGCTCGTCCCAAAGAGGTTTCGGGGCTCCGGAGTTTACTCAAGATACTTCCTCGTGAAGAAGACAGGAGGATGGCGTCTCATCCTGGACCTACGACGACTGAACAAATTCATCAAGGCACAGAAGTTCCGGATGGTCACCCTCCAGCACGTCCTGGGTCAGCTGGAGGAGGGCAATTTCCTGTCGTTGGATTTGGAGGATGCTTACTTCCATATCCCCATCCTAAAAGGACACCGAAAGTTTCTCAGATTCGTGGTCCAAGGGCGTCGCTACCAGTTCTGAGCCCTTCCCTTCGGATTGAGGTCGGCACCCAGGGTGTTCACCAAGTGCCTCGCACCGGTGGCGGTGCGGCTTTGCCTGGAGGGGATCCACGTCTACCCCTACCTGGATGACTGGCTCATCCGAGCAAAGACAAGGGAGCTCGCCGCGGAGCACACGGCGAGGACCGTCCAACTACTCACGGACCTGGGATTCTCCATAAACTACGCCAAGTCCCACCTGGCGCCCGCGCAAGACGCACTGTTTCTGGGAGCGAAACTCGACACAGTGGCACTTCTGGCCTCTCCGTCGGAGGAAAGTACGAGGGCCATCTTGGGCAAGGTGCAGCGGATGCTGGTTGCGGACGCGGCCAGGGTGAGGTCCATCAAAGCCCTCCTCGGAATGGTGTCTTCTTGCATTTATCTCATCCGCCTGTGCAGGCTTCGGATGCGCCCGTTACAGGAGTTCCTGGACGCTCGCTGGATCCAGACGACGGGCAGCTTCGAGGACAGGATCACACTCGACGAGAGCTTCCGACGAGCGATCCGGTGGTGGGGCACCCGCGCGCATCTGACGGCGGGCATGGACTTCCAGACCCCGGGCCACCAGAAGACAGTGACCACGGATGCCTCCCTGGAAGGGTGGGGAGCGCACACTGAAAATCTGCGCGCGAGAGGCCTTTGGCTTCCGACGGAGAAGTCCCTCCATATCAACGTTCTGGAGCTCCGTGCAGTGTTTTGGGCCCACAGGTCCTTTCTTCCGTCCCTCAAGGGCAAGGTGGTGAGGATCTTCACCGACAACACCACCACCATGTTCTACATCGGGAAGCAGGGCGGTACCAGATCCCCAGCCCTGTCCAAGGAGGCGCAGGATCTGTGGCATTGGGCCGTTGCCCAAGGGATGTTTCTGGTGCTGTTTCATCTGGCAGGAATAAAAAACACCATCGCCGACTCGCTCAGCAGAGAGCTGCGCTCGTGCCACGAGTGGGAACTATGACAGGATCTGGTGGACCGCCTCTTCCGACGTTGGGGCACACCCCAGATCGATCTGTTCGCGACGGCGACGAACTCCAAGTGCCGGAGGTTCACCAGCAGGTTTCCCCAGCCGAGGAGCATGGGCAATGCTTTCTCGTTCCCCTGGGAGGGCCTGTTTCTATACGCGTTCCCTCCATTGCCGTTGCTGATCGGGCTCATCAACCAGCTCAAGAAGTCACGGTGCAGGATGATCCTCGTCGCACCTGCGTGGCCGAGGCAGATATGGTTCCCGGACCTTCTGAACTTGTCAGCGTCCCCGTCAATCAAGCTGCCAGTGGACGCGGATCTTCTCTCCGGGGAAGGAGGCGCCATCCTCCATCACGACCCGAAGTCGCTGAACTTGCAGGCCTGGCTCCTGCAGCGTTAGAGTTTGGAGGTTACGACATACCGGCAGACTGCAGAGAGGTTCTTGCAAAGGCCAGGGCGTCCTCAACTCTTAAATGCTACCGACACAAATGGAAGAGGTTCTCTGTCTGGTGCCATGCACAGAAGATTAACCCTCTACGGATTACGGCTCCTCAAGTACTGCCGTACCTACTGATGCTGGCCAAGGCTGGACTGGCGCACGCTTCCATCAAGATTCATCTTGCTGCGATCTCCCGATACACCAGAACCACGGGACGGACGTCTTTGTGGTCTCTCGTCTGGCGAAAGAATTCATGAAGGGACTGTTCAGATCGTTCCCGCCCGTGAAGGCTCCGGCCCCGGCGTGGGAGCTGAACGTGGTGCTGACCAAGCTCATGGGACCTCCATTCGAGCCTCTGCACTCAGCTCCGTTGAAGTTCTTGTCGTGGAAAACAGCGTTTCTTGTGGCCATCACCTCTGCACGACGGTTGGGAGAGATCCAGGCCCTTTCCTGCAAGCTCCCGTACTTGACATTTCACGACACGAGGGTAGTGCCCAGGACGCACCCCTCCTTCATGCCCAAGGTGCCGTCGGACTTCCACCTCAACGAACCCTTGGTGTTGCCTGTTTTCTTCCCGTCGCCTTCGTCGCCGGCTGAAAGGACTTTGCACTCGCTGGATGTGGTTAGAGCGCTGAAGTTCTACGTGGACCGCACGAAGAGTTTTCGGAAGACGTCACAACTCTTTGTGAACTTTGGACCTGTCAATCAGGGGAAGGCTCTCTCAAAGGCTTCCATTTCCAGATGGCACTACGGCTGTATCATGTACTGTCATCGGTTGGCAAACCGACCGCTGCCCGGCCGTCCGAGAGCCCATTCCACCAGAGCGATCGCAGCTACCATGGCGTTCCTATCTGGTGTGCCCCTGCTGGAGGTCGACGCACACCTTCACGAAATTCTACTGCGTCGACCGGGATTCCAGGGAGGAGTCCAGGGTCGGCCAAGCAGTGCGGCGCAACCTGTTCGCTTAAGGTGAGCCTGGTGAGAAGGTAAGAGATGCTTAATGTTGAGCCTGTTGCCACCTCCCGTGGTTGTGCATGTGTGTACTGCTATGTATTCTTTTATTCATGAGCATGTGAATCCATGCCAGACCCCATGCTGGAGAAGGAACAAGTTACTTACCTGTAACTGTTGTTCTCCAGCATGGGTCTGGCATGGATTCACATGCGAACCCTCCCGCCTACCCCTCTGCGGCTCTTCACTTGGTCATACTGCCACTTCACGTGCTACCAAATCTGAAGATGGCTGCCAAATCTGAAGATGGCTGCCAGAGGCGGGGCTTAGGGAGATGGGAGTCATTGGCTGTGGTCAGTATGACGCAGAGATCAGTCATTGGTTACTACTACGAAAGACAGATCAGAAACGAAACTGATACTGATTTTTCTTTACCGAGGATTCCCAGCCTGACGAAGGGGAATATTCATGAGCATGTGAATCCATGCCAGACCCATGCTGGAGAACAACAGTTACAGGTAAGTAACTTGTTCCATATCCTCTATTCAAGCTCACTTCTTCAGTTTAGTGAGATAGGTGTATCAAGCTCACTTGCTATATCTAGTGAGGTATGTCGACCGATTTCAGCGGGGAAACTAATTTGCCGCTTTCTGCAGGGCTCTACAATGTGCCTTGTACGGACACTACACTGTGACATAAAAAAGACAGTCATTTAGTATCGCTGTCTTCCAATTTCATTGGCTGGCACTGGCGTCTTCTACATTGCTGGGACATCTCATCACTAAGTCCACTCCCTAGAAGGAAAAATACACACAATCAGGGGCTTAGAGTGTACTTGACTGATGTGTTCTCTAATTCAATATTTACAGTATTTCTTACCGGAACGTGTGGCCTGTAGAGTATAGGCTCGGTTACGGTCTTTTGATCTGGGTTGGTAGGGATCTTGATTACCTATCAATACAATGACCGTAGGTCAGTGTTTGTCTTGGTTGTGATCCTAACAGCCTGTTCATACTGATATTTTTTGCAAAAAAGGTACAATTGTAGCCACTTACCCCATTATGGTGTGGCAATGTATAGAGGAAGTATTGTAGCCTTCTGAGGTTGGCAATCCTACTCGTACCCTTTAACAGACTGGACCTCAAAAGATCAAGTAATATAAGCCTATGGTTGTCCGCTTAACATCATGGCCCAATGTGCTGTGATTGTAATATTCAGAGATGGCAATGCCGAGCTGCTCTTTTTCATTTTTCTCATTTTTTCTCTTTTTTTCTTTTAGTCCCAGACTGTGCTTCTTAGCCGTAACTAGTTGTGTCAGGGTCACTCTTTGTATGGATAGTACACGCGCTATTGTCTTTAATATATGCAGGCTCATAGAGAGAGGGATGTCCCCCACCATTAGGGGGTCTGTTGGTAATCTAACTCTCTCTTGTCTATGGCTAGGCCCCAAATCTGACTATTGCCCCATGCATCTTTGTTCTTACTTGATGCATCAAGTGCCTGGGCGTTGTCAATGCCCTTTGTGCCATATATGAGAGGTCTCTGGTCTGTAAACCTGAGCCGTGCATGCGGTTGACTTGTCAGGTCCCTCCCGGGTGTTTATAAACCTGCGTAGGGACAGGGCAATGCTGTGCTTGTGTTGACTGCGGGTCGTGTGACTGCCGCGGTAAACTACATAATCGTGTAGGCTGTGCGTGTCATTGTAGGTTTTAGAGGCAGGCTCATTTCGATCATGATTTACCTGGTGTTGACTTCGCGTCTCGCTGCGCCCGTCTCCTATTCTCACCAGCAGTGTTTTCAGGCGCCATTTTGGGAAGGTATTCCTTATGTACCCTTCTTCAAGGGCTATAGTCCCTTTTTAGTTTCTACACATGCAACAGTGCGTGTGTATTGCTGTGCTATGTGTTAGAGTTACGTATTTGCAGAGCTGTCTGGAGCTTTCCCCTCTGTAACCAGGTTGAAACCTGAGGTTCCTCTTGTGGAGGCTAAAGTCTATATTATCGGATCTGAGAGGCCTTCTCTGAAGGTCTTATCGGTGAGGTATTGTCCTCAACTGTCCCACGCTCATCGTGATGGTACCAGTTCTGTCGAGGGGGTTCACGGACTGCATTCCCACTGGTACCGGCTTGTCCGAGGTTCCTCCTTTGGAGTCTAATTTTGAGACTGGTTCGAAGATGTCGGCTAAACATCCGAGACCACCCAGTGCCGGATCTACCGGGGTTCATTGTTAGGCTAAAGTGTTACTTAAGTCCCCTGACTCTCCTGAGGAGGCAATTGTCTCGGCTGCAATGATACGCAGTTCTCTTCAGGTGGCGGCCCAACCTGCGTAACACAAAAAAACAATTGCTGCAAAAGAAATGGTACTCTTTACCTTAAACATTTGTTAAATTAGTTAGATACCTTTTTGTCCGGGGCTAATGTGCCAAATTATGCCCCGAACAACATCATATTCATGCATGATTCATGTAAATAAATGCCACATCAACCATAACATTTTTGGTAAATAGTTATTAATGTGATATTTACACAAATGAAAAACACAACTTGTCAATGAAAATGTATATATATAAAAAACATATATATATATATATCTTTTGGAAAAGTTATATTCTGTTGCTGGGTTCCCCTATCCCAACTCAAACAACCGGGGTTGTCAGAGAAACCTAAACACTAGAGGAGTTGGTGTGCCCTTTTGGGAAGCAGCTGGGCTTAGAATACTAAATAACACAAAAAAACAATTGCTGCAAAAGAAATGGTACTCTTTACCTTAAACATTTGTTAAATTAGTAAGATGCTTACGGCGGCCATTTTCAAAACCTCCCTTACACCTACATTCGCAACGTCTGGTGCTGGTAGCATTCCTTTCGGCAATAGTAACCCGCTCCGCCCATCTTTGACCGGCGTGCGTGGGCTCTGCTGCCTCATACTGTCTCGCTCTCCTGCTTTTGCTCCACTGATCTATGTGGACCCGGCCAGTGGTGGACCCTCCTGGCAACCATCCTCCTTGTGTGATTAGGCCCCTTACGAGCGGTTTCTTCCTTTTCAACACCTAAGCCCTCGGCTAAGGATGCGTTTTTTGGGGAAGTTTCAGATGCTCGTGCACTCTGACCCTATGAGGACGTATTTCAAGCGTCTTTTCACTCCTGTTCCACCCCGGCCCCGGCCGCTCTGATTCGGTTTTTCTTTTATAACCTGAGGCGGTAGGCGTGGAGGACCAGATGAGGATGTCTCTGTTATCAGGGATTCCCCTGAGGTGCCTCAAGGGCCTAATAGGCGTAACAGAGTGTTCTCTGAGGGGCCCTCAGAGGACCTGCCAAAACCGAGTGTGGTTCTGAGGTTCACCATTTGGGTGTTATGGTTTAGCTCAGTTTCGTTTGGATCTGGATACTGTGGTATGCACGGAGGTCTCCGTTTCTGGTGCTTGTCACACCGAGCCACGGTTTGAGGCCCATCTTGAGGGACATATATGTCTCGGGTTTAAACCCAAGGTTCCTCTAAATGCAGTACCGACAGAGTCGAGGGATCATCTAAGGGTCCTGTCGGTAGGATACATTACTCAATCGTCCTACGCTCGGGGTTGTGGTGGTACTGATTGTCGAGGGGGCAAAGAAGGTGATCAGCTACAGGCCTTCCAGTACCGGCTCTGCTGAGGTTCCTCCATTGGATGCTAATTCTGGGTCAGTTCCTAGGGTGTCCACTAAACATCCTAGATCTGCCAGCACCGGTTCGACCGAGGATCCTTGTTTCGAGGCTTAAGTGTTTAAGTCCCCTGACTCCCCTGAGGGGACAGTTGTCTCATTTACTCCTATGACGCAGTTCTCTTCAGGTGTTGGCAGCCATTTTGGATATCTCCCTTACACCAACTTTCGTGACGACTGGTGCTGGGAGCGTTCCTTTTGGGGCCGAGCAGTTTTTGTTCCACGCTATGTGGTCAACAAGGACCCGTTTCTCGGTCCTGGTGACAGCTTCAGCTAAGGCCCCTTGTACACAGAGGTTAGGGTCCCAGACTCGGTCCTTCTCTGGGATCAGGGGGTTTCAGGGTCGGCGTGCGTGGCGATTTGAAACTCCTGTTGATAGCCCCGCCTTAAGCAGCAGCAAGGTGGTTGGTTTTTCTCTCGGCCATCAGCCTCCTCTACAGGGACCGTGTGACAGTTTAAGAGGGAAAGGTGTAGATCAGAGCATTTATCAGAGCCAATCAATTGATGGTGCAGTCATCCAGGAAGGCAGGAAAGCTGAGGGGATTGTGATGTCAGCAGGAGATGATGTCGTGATGGGAGGGTCTTCCAGGGAAAGTCGGGTCTCTGCTCCAATGAGAAAAGAAAGGGAAACGAAAGGGTGCTTTTCTTAAAACAATACTGGTTTTTGGTGTGGATGTTTTGTTTTGGTTTTTCTGGTCGATGGGGTCTGCAGGCAGCTGAAAGCGGCGAAGAGGAAGGAGACTCGCTTGAGGAAATGGCCGCGTATGAATGGGCCTATTAGGAAAGAGACGGCGTACTAACGCTGGAAGCTCCAGTTGAGCATGTTTAAAAGGGGTTAAAGTTTATAAGTCAAGTTCATAGAATAACCGACGCAGAGAAGCCTTTGTCGGAACCTGAAGCACGAAGCTGACACTGACAGTCAGCTGTGCCTCCCAGCCGCTCAGTCCAACAGTCGAGCGCTGCTCACTACTGCGCTCCGGCCCCCACTGTCGGAGGGGCGGAGTCCCACACGGAGCTGGCTGATGCGACGCAGCTTCCCAAACAGGGGAGATCCGGATTGTCGAGGAGCAGCTGACTGTGCGACCAGGTCTTTGAGCGAACGAGGATCTCCGGAGATAGTCGATCTCCCAGAGACATAAGGAGAGAAAAGCGAGGAGGAGGCCTTGCTCCATCGACAGTGCTGCGGAGGCGGAGAACATAAAGGAGGTGAGGAGTGTGATGATTTCCAGAGATGTTAAAGTAGAGGTAGAGGACTATTGTCAAATCGTTCACAAAGGGCAGTCTGAACTGTGAAGAGAGGCCTGTTATACACTGAGAGGCAAAAGCATTTTATAAGGGAACTATGAAAGTGAAAGAGGTCTCATGATGTCAATGAGGGTCGTAGACTTTTAAGGGAGCAATTATTGTTTCTTGGGGGAACGAAGCTGACCCTAATCAGTTAAAGGCCACATCTACTCTCTTTATTGAACGGGGGTGAGATCCATGTTATAGAAAAAACACAACCTCCAAGGTTAAGGCCCTGCCCTACAAACAGTGGCAGTTACTACCGAGGAACATTCCAAATTCTAACCTCACCAATTCAAAGACTGTTAAAAGCCTGAAGAAAAGGTTATGGACTCTAAGTTTATAAAAGTTACTAGTTCAACGTAACCTGTGTCAAGAGTGGTCTTTTCCCATCCGCACTCTTACAGACCGGTAATCTCCCTGCCGACAAATCATTTTTTGTCGGTCACACTACACTTCGGTGGTAGGACGAATCTCGTCTCATCTGGAGGCGTGGCAAACCATCACTGAAGACTGGTGGGGTTTGTCCATTGTTTAGTCGGGTTTCGCTTGCCCTTTCCTCCTACCCCACCCTTCAAACCTCTCTTCCGACATGTCGGGATGCCCTCCCTCAGAGCAGAGGTACAGAAACTTCTATACCTCAGAGCGGTGGAACCTGTTCTCCTTATGGAGCAAGGGAGGGGCTAGTACTGCTGTCCTTTCACGGTGCTCAACCAGGCTGGCCTGCGCACTATCTTCAGTCTTTCTGAGAGAAATTCAAGTTGATCATGCCCTGCCAAATAAAGTCCTCTCTTTGGAAGGGCGATTGGCTCAGTGTGGTGATCTTCCAGGATGCGTAAATGCACATTCTGACTTGGAGCCCGCATATGAAGTATCTGCGGTTCTCTGTAGCAGAAGAACACTTCAGATTTGGGTACTCCTTTTAGTGTCTGCTCAGCGAGACACACCGGGAAACTCCTCTGAGGGGCCCCGCAGCGGTCTCCCAATAAAGGCTGACCCCAGTTCTGCTGTGGCTTTGGATACCAGGGTTCTCACTGAGGCTTCTCCATCTGGAGATAACTGTACCGAGTCTTGGCTCGAGGCCCCTCTCTAGGTGGCTATAAGACGAGGGTTAAACCTGAGGTTCCCCTGCTTGGGGCTAAATCGGTCACCAACAGAATTGAGAGTCCCTCATCGAGGGTGCTGGCTGTAAGGTATATCACTAAGCCTTTCTGCGTGCGCGGCCGTGGTGATACCAGTTCTGTTGAGTAGGTGAAAGAAGGCGGTCACGTGCCACAGACCTTCCAGTACCGGCTCTGCCGAGGATCCCCCACTAGATGCTAATTTTGGGGAAGCACCTGACGTGTAGAGTAAACACCCTATATCTGCTCGTACCGGCACTGTCGAGGTTCCTTATTTCAAGGCTAGGATGGCACGCAAGGCCCCTGACTCCCCTAGGGAGACTATTGCTTCACTTGCTCCTGTGACACAGTTCGCCCCTGGTGTGTGATAATGGCGGCTCAACCTCTGCGGGCTACAGCAGCCATTTTGAATACCTTCCTTAAAACAAGGTTTTACATCAACAAGCAGGGCAACACAGACTCTCCTCTCCTTGTGGATCTTGTCATACAAATTTGGGCTAGGCCATCCAGTATATTGTTTGGTTCCAGGCAACACACATCCCGGGGCACCTCAGTGTGACCGCAGTTTAATTCAGTCGCCAGTCAGCATCGGTTTCGAGTGTGAGATGAACAGCAATATCATCTCCAACTTTTTCCAGCATTGGGGCACGCCAGAGTTGGTCCTCTTTGCAGCTTGTGGGTCAACATGAAAGCTCATGCTTTCCCTTCATTGCCTCCTATCTATTGGTCGCTCTGTAAGCACATTGAACCATTGCCAAAGCAGCTACGTGGGTCTTAACACCAGCTTTTGGTAAACATTAGTGCTTAGACCTGGGCTCAAGAGCCAATGCTCAATTCGGCCAGGCTGTTTTTAAAAAACTTTTTCAGTAAGGAGTTTCCATCCACCCGTATTTCCTGTGAGGAGTGCTTGGTAATCTCCCAAAAGTAAGGAGGAAAGGGGTCGGGACGTAGGAGTATAACAGTTACTCACCGTAGTGACTATCTTACTCCTAGTCCATAGTGCCCTTCCCTCCATACGCCCGCCGTCCCCTCTAATAAGTATCCTCTATTATTGATTAAAGTTCTCAGACCTGGTGATAGAAAAGGACTGAAGGGTGATGCGCAGGGCAGAGCTGAGGGCGGGGTTACGGCTGCGTGCGGTACCCCGTGTAAAAAAGAGGACACATTTTTCAATTTGATGCTTTTTTACAAATGTGCTCTGGTCTCGTCCCACTGGACGGAATGTCCAAAAAGTATGGAGGAAAGGGGACTATGAACTAGGAGTAAGATGGTCACTACTGTGAGTAACCTTGTTAGACTTGACCCTATACGAGCCTTGAGATTTTATATCAATGGGTTTTCTAAGATAAGAGTGGACAACCAACTATTTGTTGGTTATGTGGGCCACAGAATGGGTCAAGCGGTCACTAAACAAAATGCTGTCTCGGTGGATCATACTATGTATATCCAAATGTTATTACAAACTGGCCCAGAAAGAGGTACCAGAAGGGCTAAGCTCCCACTCGAACAGAGGTGTAGCCACTTCTTCAGCCATCCAGAGAGGGGTACTGCTACAAGACATCTACACCGCTGCCACCTGGTCTTCTGTTCACACATTTGCGAAATATTACTGTTAGATTCCCTTTTGGGAAAAAACTATAAAACTATAAAACACCCTACGGAATCAAACCTGTTTATGATTGGTTTTGGCTAAATAAATAAGCTAAACCTCATTATATGTGTTTCTTTCGCTCTATTTTCAATTGTTGCTAGAGAGCAAAATAATACAGCTCTTCCGATACTAAGCATGTCAATGTGAATGTAAAGTATCTTAACTCTGTGTGTTAAGACGCCACCCTCCTGTTCCAATAGTCTTTAGCTCTCAAGTCCTCCCACAATCCTTGAGCAGTCCCTCCTGTTACCCAGATTCACTTTTGGGGCAGGAATTCAGATTTGGAAAGGCTGTGTTACACCGCATAAACGAAAATTAAATTTAAAAAGTGTTCTCATCTTTGAGACTGCTGTGCTGGTGAGAGGAAAAACACGAACCGAGGCAACGGCCACAGTGAATGCTATATATGCTAGCGTCAACGTTGTATTCGATGAGGACAGAGGCTCTCGTGGGAAACTAGGTCGCAATGATGCAAAACACCCTCTGCTGAGAAAGGTTTCCCAGCTGCAAGCAGGATATCGAAGTTTATCAAGGATGAGGAATACGTGGGAGGAACATTACCAGGGGTAAGTAATGTGTTCTTCTTGAATCTTACTTGATACGCCTTCAGATTCTACAAAATATGGCTGCACGGCTGGCTATGTCTACCCCCGCTGTTCCCAGATCTCCCTTATTTTGCTTAAGCGCACTGCCTTCCTGTAACTAAGCGTATCCGCTTCAAAGCTTTGTGCCTCGTTCATCGTGCCTTCTATGGACAAGGGGCAGAATATCTGCAGGCTAAGTTTCAACCCATGTCCCGGCCTTCATCCAACGCTTGCCTTCTGGCCGTCCCGACGGTGAAAATAGTTGTACCGGGGGGGGGGGGGGTTGCTCCTTTTCTGTGGTAGCGGCTGGCCTCCTGCGTTTTCTGAGAGCTACTGTCAATCATCGGTTGCCTTTCAACTGAAATCAAAGACCTGACGGACTGCACCAGCTATTATCCCATTTCCTTGCTCAATGGGGAAAAACACGAACCGAGGCAACGGCCACAGTGAATGCTATATATGCTAGCGTCAACGTTGTATTCGATGAGGACAGAGGCTCTCGTGGGAAACTAGGTCGCAATGATGCAAAACACCCTCTGCTGAGAAAGGTTTCCCAGCTGCAAGCAGGATATCGAAGTTTATCAAGGATGAGGAATACGTGGGAGGAACATTACCAGGGGTAAGTAATGTGTTCTTCTTGAATCTTACTTGATACGCCTTCAGATTCTACAAAATATGGCTGCACGGCTGGCTATGTCTACCCCCGCTGTTCCCAGATCTCCCTTATTTTGCTTAAGCGCACTGCCTTCCTGTAACTAAGCGTATCCGCTTCAAAGCTTTGTGCCTCGTTCATCGTGCCTTCTATGGACAAGGGGCAGAATATCTGCAGGCTAAGTTTCAACCCATGTCCCGGCCTTCATCCAACGCTTGCCTTCTGGCCGTCCCGACGGTGAAAATAGTTGTACCGGGGGGGGTTGCTCCTTTTCTGTGGTAGCGGCTGGCCTCCTGCGTTTTCTGAGAGCTACTGTCAATCATCGGTTGCCTTTCAACTGAAATCAAAGACCTGACGGACTGCACCAGCTATTATCCCATTTCCTTGCTCAATGGGGATGCTAAATGTACGCCATGGTTTTGGCCGGCAGATTGCTGAGAGTCCTGCAAAAAATAATCTATGGGGGATCAGTCCGGATATATCCTTGGTAGGCACGCTCATGATAATATAAGATGTACTATTTATTGACTGGGGGACCAGGACAGGCCAGAGATTTTTCTATTGCGGCCCTGGATGTCCGGCCAGCTTTTGATAGCCTAGATTGGGAGTTCCTGAGACACACATTGGTCGCGTTTGGGTCTGGGTGGGTGGGATAGTTATCACCAGGTGAGAAGGTACCAGGCCAGCTGGAACTTGTAATAAATAATGTTTGTTTAAATGTGTAACTATATGATGTCACGACCTACCACGGACAAATCCTAAAAGAGGGTGTGCTGTACACATGAGCTGAAGATGATAGTTAAGAGAATTGTTACCAATGAGAACGGGGCAATTGGAGAAGATTGAATTTCTTTTGTATAGGTTTTGACCAATCATGAGTCGGGGATGGTTTGTAATAAAATATATGGGAGTGTTTTACCATTTACAAAAATGTATATAATGTGTCAATTTCTGTCATTCAGAGAGACGCGGGTTGACTCTACAGTCTCATCTAGCTCCTCCCGGCCAATTGTACAATAAACCTGCTTTACATACAAATGGGCACTCACATCTTAAGTGGTGGGCCTACTTTGAATTAAGGCGTGTACAGGCCCATCCACCCACTTGAATAATCGGAAGAAGAAAAAAGGGAATCAATTTATCATAACTTATTTTGTGGTAGATGTCCATGAAACCTCAACAGTACATGTAACCACACAATCATAAATCAGGATCTACAAGAAATATGCAACAAATAAAAAATAAGTAAAGACCTGTGCAAAACTTTGTTTAGCAATATCCTACTAATGCAGTGCATTTTGCCTTAAAGGTGTGCAGGCCCAAAATTAAGCTTGATGCTGCAAGAGGTGGTATGGAAAAGATCTTGCATGCCAGAGTATTGTGGTGATTAGAACTTCAAAGAAATTAAATTGGTTTGTGCACTTTCAAATATACTTTACAAGGCCTCTAGCTTCGCTTACAAAATATTAGACTATATCAAGTTTCATTCTTGGCACACTAAAAAAACACTCTTCTTTCTCATTGTGCACAGATGTTAAGGTTGAGAACAGTAATGGCCGAGTAGAAAGTTCCACTGCCCCCTTCAGTCCCTCTACTGATGTCAACCAGTCTCTGGAGTCTTCATCTCTCAATGGGCAAATAGAAACGTACCCTGACATGGATGACGAGGTTATCTGCACAGAAGAGGCCATTGAGAGACTTCAGGTACAGTATGTTCCACAAGAAGATTCACAGTAAAGTTTAAGAAAAGGGCTCTTGTATAGAATATCTCCTCAAGTTGTGCAATGCATATACTCCACCGAAAATCCTTTTGTGACAAATGGCCCTGTGCAATATCATTTATACCATATATACTCATACGTCCTGTCCCCCTTTCCTCCGTACTGTATGGGCGTCCCTCGATAGGGACAGAAACAGAACCCTTTTTCACCAGAAAAAAACATCTTTCCCCTTTTAACTTTAGTTGCGCACAGGGGTGCGCCCCCTAGAGCATGCCCCTCTTGACTGTGCCCTACAGCGCCACACCTCAGTCTTCTTTTCCGCAGTGACCGAAGCAGACCTACCTCACGAATGCAGTGGTTTACTCCTTGTTAGGGAGCATTCTCAGGCGTGCTAATTCCTCTCTACCTTAGAACCCCTAGCACCTTTGCTGGATTTGAGGACTTTGCATTTTTTCCCACTCTCTCATGTATTTTTCCTGTGATTTGAACTGTTTCTTTTGGTTGTGGAGTCTGACAAAATCTGTAGGCATCATCTTTTTACATTGTGTGTCACAGCACCTTCAGTGCGGTGGCACAGGGACGTCTTTCAGATTTCCCAAAGGTTTAAATACCTTTCTCTTGGATAACTACTGTTTCCAAGAACAGTGAAGTGAAATTGACTTTACTTTCATTTGTAACATTCTAAATCCAGCACACAATATCTTACAATAGGGTGCTGGAAGGTACTTAGTATCTCCTTTGTCTAGTTTCTCATGTAACAATTTTGTGTTGCCCTTTCCACATTGAATGGCTGGTGGCAGTTGTTTACTTTTAACTACCGTGGTGTGTCTTTACCACGGACTGCGTTCGCAGCTGCAGTAAAGCACCCAACAGTGCCATTTTTGTCAAAATGGCCCTGGTCGTCTTATTTCGCCATTTCTTTTTGGAAAGGTCCTTCTTGAGATTTACTCTGCCCGCAAAATCAGGTTTGGTCCCTTCACAATTGAAACCCGCATCTGGCTCCAGTATGTCTGGCAGGGGCAGGAAGTGAGGGAGGTGCCCGAAACTCTGTGCTTAATCCCCTTGGTTACAGGTATGCACCCAAAGGTGATTGGCAAGGACTGCCACCCTGCTGTTTGACTGGCAGCTAGGCTGGAATGAATGGGAGAAACTTGCATAAAAGGTGAGGCTTTTTGGCTTGGAAGGCAGAGTTGACCGCTGGACGAAGGAATCCGAAGAAGAACTTGGAAGGGACGCCTGCTGCAACTCCTGGACCGTTGGTTTGCCTGGTGAAGCCCTGCTGCGCTGAAGCTCCGAAATTCACCTTGACTAGAGAAGCCCTGCAAGGACGACTTCTCCCCTTGAGTTGGTGAGACCAATCAACTCCAAAGTTAACTCGTTTGGACATCCTCATGGAGCTGGCTATGCTTCCTTTCTGCTGCAGGAACTGAAGCGCAAGGGAGAGTAACACCAGATTTGGAGTGAATCACTTTTAAGTTGGCCACTAGATCCAGGAAGATCCTCTGGACTCCCAGGAAACAGGACTGACAGAGCCTGAGCCACCTCAACAGAGTGCTGGACCCCAGATGCAAGGAAAGCCCATCTCGACAGCCGGGAACCGCAGTGGTGCTGTTTGCGAGGGTCGCGAGGAACTGAAACCGCGAAGTGCCACTGATTTGAAGATTGCAGGTTGCAGTCACTGACTGTCCTATTGCAGTGTGCAGGAGTCCTCCAGACGTCATCCCTCTTGTCCCTACGACTGAGGCCCAGGAACATTGGATCTGCAGAGCTGCCCAGGAACAGAAGTCAGCTGCACCTTTTTTCTTCTAACCCAAGGTACTGTACAGTCTGAGAACTTAACTCTTGTTGTTTAGTCCTACTTGATCTCAGTTAAGACTTGTCTTGGTTGCTTCTGTAGAGTTGCTAACAGCTTCTTTACCTCATAAGCCTAAAAAGTGTGTGGCCCTACTTTGATTTCTTCTTATCTACAAAGATTTCTAAAACATTGTGCAAGACTTTTTACCTACCTCTGCAAAGTGCTTCAGTCCACCTAGACTTTTGCCCAATTGACATTGGCCTGGCCTGGCTCCCTGAATGACTCTTCTTCTCTCTGACTTTGTGTTTGGTCCTCCTTCCAGGAAGGGGTTAACTTACTTTGCATTGGGGGTTTCAAAAAGTACTTACCTGCTTCAGAATATTTGTCCGATCCCTTGTTTTATTCTAATAACTCTTTTCTTTGACACTCATCTCAGTATTGCTCTAAATGTGCAGTGATATATTAATGTACACAGTGTCCTAGCTATTTAAGTAACCTGAGGGTGTAGGAAGTGTCTGTGTGTCAACCCAAATGGGTGTTTGCTGATTTAAAGAAACTAAGAGTGTGTATTTTAAAGGTATTTGTGTGTTACTATTGTATTGCCCCTTTCTGAAGAAGGCTTATTCAAACTGACCATTAAATTAATAATTGTTTAATCAAGAAACCTTGAGTATAAGTGATTATTTGGATACTTGTCACTGTGAATCTCTGTGTAACTCACTTACTGCTCACATTGACCCCTCTTGACATAAGCCTGGCTGCTCAATCACGCTACCAACCTGTGTAGTACAGACTTAACCAAAGGTTGGGTTCCTCTTCGCAGGAGGTCAGGGTTGTTGTAGTGCACCCAAAGGGTACTGCATACAATCTTGCCTAACAGTCCTTTATTTGGCACATAATCACACACGTGTTTAGTCTTCCCTAGGGATCCTTGTCCCAATAATTATTTATCTTTATTTCCTTTTCTTCTTTAGCATTGTGTTGTACAGCATACAACGGTGCCTCGCCCCTCCCTGACGCAATGTCAACAGCAACAGGTTTTAGTAGATGCCCGGCCTGTACCGGTTCTTTGCCTACGTCAGACCCGCATGCCTTCTTCCTCTGGTGCTTAGGCGAAGACCATTGCTGGGAAGGTTATATAGTGTGCAAGGTGGAGAGAGCTGTTTAACAGATCTCCCCCATAACACCTTCTTTGTCTTTCTCCTTACATACTCTTTTATGTAAGTATCCTGTTCTTGAAAGCACCCTGCAAAGGTGACTCCTACACCGGGAACCGACAGAACGGAAGGGGCTAATAGGCTCTGTTACCAGCAAGGGCACCAAGGCTCAGGTAGCTACCGGCCTCGAGGCCGAGGGGTCCACAGATCCTCCCGGTCCCTTAGCTGAGGTGCCACATGCCGCTGTTACTGGGCCAGTTCCTGTAGGGTTTTGCTCTGATACCGGGCTTATGCCTAAAGGGGCACCTAAACGCAGTGATAGTCACTTGCTGGCAACATGTCAGAGGTTTGAGAAACCAAAGGGTCTCTCACTTACTAGTACCCGGGGATCTTTCTCTCCGGTTGCCAGGGCAAGGCTGTCGCCTTTGGATCTAGACCCTGGGGGTGGACCAGTGCGAGGGGGAGGGTCATTTGGGTGAGGGATCTTCAGGGAGTGGGGGTGAAGCAGCCGATGACAATACACGGTATTCCCATCCATTTCCGTGCCCTTGACCCATCCTATTTTATAGGATTCTCCAACGTCCCAACTTTGCCCCCCTCTCCCCTTACTATGCAAACACTGGACAGAGGAAAAGGGCGCCTGAGAGTGAAGAGGCTAACACTTATATATCTCATATACATGTCCCGCTAATCAGGTCAGGCAAAGTCGGGTACTTGACCTTAGTCACATACATCTGATACCCATTAGCTCCCCCCCCACGGATAAAAGGCGGAACATAGAGAGAGACTCTGAGCAAGGTGAGACACAAGAAGGAGCAGATCTTCCTGGGTGAAGGCAAACCCACTGGAGCAGGACGATCAAGCGACTAGAGCGAAGGGTAGGGAAACCCTGAATATCCCTGCAGGTGGTCGTTGCCTATGGAAAACAGTGAAGGATATGCAGAGAAAGCCAAATCCCGGGCAAGAAGACGCCTGCATTTTGTTTCAAGGATGCAAGTGACCTTCACGGGTGAACGACAGAGTTGGGGAGGAGAGGCCAAGCCTGTGGTATTAACCTTGACTTGTAGATTAAAGCCGCAAAGACAAAGGAATGCACACAGCTGGTGAGTTAGCAAAAGACATGAAAGGCCAGTTTGTGTCAAGAAAAGATTGAATCCGCACGAATGTATCCCACAATTGAAGGTTGCGCGCGAGCTGATGCGATGCAAAAGAAAGCAAACCAGTAGTGAACTTTGTTACCCATAACTGTGAAGCCAGTGATAGAGTAGCAGAGTGGTTCGGCGAAAGGAAATAGCACACTGGAAAGTCTCCACAAAATGTTTGATATCTTGTTGTAAAGCAGCAAAGTGAACGAACTCTGAAATGCGCACTGGTAAAGATTAACCCCAGTGAAAGGGGAAGTTAAAAGGTGATTGCTTTGAGAAAGACCTTTTCTGCTTGTTGCATGGACCTACCAAGACCCTGGGACAAATAACATAAGGGAGAGCTGAAGTGAAAGTCGAAGTGGTCCAGCGGAGGTCTGTGGTAAAAGCCTCGCACATTCGAAAGTCTTTCGACATCAGTGAAAGGTCAGAGCCCAACTGAGGGAGACCCGGAAATGTGAAATAAGTTAGGGGAAGGGAACCCCTGCAAGCACTATTATTGCTAGGTCCGAGCCCGGCTGAGGGAGCTCTACGTTGAATCAGGTACGTTTTACCTTGAGAGGTCCGAACCAGACAGAGAGAGACCTATGTGAACCTTTGTTGAACTCTGAAATAACTTTTAGAAAACTAGAATAAGTGACTTTAACGTGGAAGGGAAAGCGGACCTCGACCCATGTTTTGAACTGCCTTTTTTTGATGGCATGAGCCAGAGTGCGTCAGCCTGTTTACGGGGGCTGTCTTTCTCCGTACTGTCCAAACTGGGGAGGAGAGCTGACTCAGCCACCTTGATGTTTTGTTATAACACTGATTTTCCTTTAAATACACATTTCCCTTTACACGCTTTTTGTATAAGAGATAGGGCAGGCATTATGTTTGTTTAGTATAGACCATTTTGATTTGACAAACACTAACTAGGACTGTGTTTTCTTTATTATTTGATGTTGGTGACTACTCCCATTATAGCTATAGGGCAAAGTAGGAGTTTTTCCAAATCCCAAAAATGTAATAAAGGTTTTGAAACTTGTAACTCTTGTGCCAGTGTCATACTTGTGGTACCATGCCTCCCTTACCAGCCTATCGGGTCTACACCTGAGATGCAAGGGAGGTCTGAGCCTGCGCAATCAGGCAAACGCCAAAGCCAGTACGTCCACGGACCTGCAGGCTGCATGTGGTGCGGTACAAGACAAAATTGCAGCGCGTTAAGCACAACATTCAAGCGAACCCCAGAGGCCGGATCTCACACAGAGCGTGGAATGCTCTCCCATGTCCACGACGCAGGTCACATGGTGCACCTCCTACCCATTCTGTCAGGGCAAGTGCGCTACACGGACGCATGCTACACCCATAGCAGACACAGCGCAGGGAGAACTCGGCCGTACATGCCGATCCAGACGGCCGTACCGGTGCAGGAGTATGTCTCGCCAGCGTGTGAAGAACGCTTTTTTGACAAATTCCTCTTGCTCATGAAATAACCACAAATGGGGAGCATACTCAAGAGACTTATTCAGGACACGATCCCGCCTATGCTCCCTCAGCCTCCAACTCCAGTGTAGCCACTAGCCCCAATACAGCCACCGGTCCCAGTAAAGTCTCTGGTCCTGGTACAGTCACCGACTCCAAGTACCTTGGTGGCCTTAGCACAGCCCACAGAGACCCTGGTCCATGCTCAGCCCAGAAGCAGGGCCCAGCCTCTGCCTCATGTGACCCCCAGTCGACCCTATGGACCTGCAAGCTACACGGGACCAGGACGACACAACACCTCCTCCTCTACAAGGGCTTTTCATGACAGATTATCCGGGCTAGCCAGAATTCCCCAGCCACAAAAGGAGCAACCTGAGGCGAGGGTTCTAGCAGAGGTATTAACCATCCCTCTCATCCGCCAGATTGGGTATACCGCTACAAAAAGATGTGGAGGCTCTGGCCAAGAAGGGCTGGACAAACCCCATTCCACGCAGCCAACCACAAGCAGCTGGATGTAAAATACAGGCAGGCAGAAGGCAATTGTCTCCCTTTTTATTTTTTATTTTCAACATGACAACATACATTACAATACACCATTAGAAATATTAGCTCTTGTCAGTTTCATGGTAAATGCTCCCCCCCACCCCCCAAATTCCCTCTCCCCCCTTGCCTACAGCGCCCTTCCATCTTCCCGCCCACTCCTACCAACATTTCCACAACTATTCCATCCCTGGAGGGCTATCTTCTCCCAGGCTTCCCTGGTCTGACACGGATAACGTTGCTACCAGCTGTCTCCAAGCAACCAACGTGTCTGTTTCCGCCTCGCCCCCTCAGCCTGCTGACTCTTGCCATGACGTTGTTTTGCCGTTCGCCCATTTCTTAAGATCCTGCCACCAGATCTGTGCTTGCGGTTTCTTACTAGCTTTCCAGCTCCTTGCTATTCTGCGTGTGGCCAGTATATATGCCAGGTCTTTAAGTTTGCTCACGTGTTTGGTTCTCCTAGGCCCGGGGTACCTCCTTCCCCCACAACAGGCACACCCAAGGGGAGCTCACATCCAAGTGTATCTCTTTCTCTACCATGTAATGGGCCACCTCCTTCCAAAAGTCTCCTATTTCGGTGCATGCCCAGAACATGTGTACTATTCCTGCATTCACTTCCCCACATTTCGGGCATGATTGTTCACCTGCGTGTTTGAACTGAGCTATTTTCTTAGGAGTCATGTATGCTCTGTTGGTTACATATAATTGGATCTTTTGCAACCACGCATTTCTCAATACCTTTTTATGATATCCTTTTACTCGGACCCATTGATTTCCCCACATCCTCCTCCCAGTTCCGTCTTGTCTGGACTGCCTCTTTCCCAACCTTAGTCATCAGCAACTCCTATATACAGGAGACCTCGTGGCCCCCTTCAGATACGTCGTAAAACGTTTCTATAACTGCCACAGGCTCTTAGGCCAACACCGGACCACGTGCCCTTTATAATCCTCACCAGCCTAGCATATGTGATGTGCTGTCCCTGATGCAACCCAGTGTCCTCTACCAGTGTATCGAACTCCTTTATCTTTCCGGCTCGCCACACGTCCCCCATTGTCACTATGCCTCCTGGTTCCCACTTCTTCCTGATGTTTAGTCTCATTTGCTCATCCTCTCCTTCTAGCGTCACTAGCGGAATCTGTGGGGAACACAGGGACAGATTATCCATGAACTGGTACGCTCTGCACCACATCTCTTCCACGCCCTACCCCCGAGGTATAGCCGCCTACCCTCTCCCACCCTTTGTTGTTTTGGCAACCACATCCTCGCATTCAGCCCTCAAGCTTTAGATTCCAGTGTTTGATCTTATGATAACCACCTTGCCGCATATTGGAGTTTGCTAGCCAGATAGTATGCCTCAAAGTTTGGCAATCTAACGCCTTCCTGTTCATATGAGTTCTGTAGCTTCCATAATGATATTCTATTTCTGGAATTATACCAGAACCAATAACCAAGCTATGCGGTCTAGTGTTTTGGGTGTGGTAGCCTAGGGACTACTTTACCTGGACTATTTTGTTGGGGCTATTTAAACAACACCTGAGCAAGACAACACGCTTCGCGTTACTTTACAGCTTGCAACGTGACGCTCACCGTGTCCAGCTATTCCCTCGAACCTCGGAGAAGCAGAACCTGCAAGGAGACAAAAGGAACATCGTTAGCAGCAGCATCTTACCTGCAGTCTTCATCTTTAAACACTTGCAGCTACTGAGAACACCTTCCTCGAATCTGCACGCCTCCTGGACAGAACGACCTGAAAGAGGAAGATAGAGGCATTTACAAATTACGAACTGCTCAAAAGGCTTACTTGGCTGGTCGCCTTCGGCTGGCACCACTCCGGACATTCCACTCGCCCTGAAGAACACCGCAACCTACAAGGAAGGAAAACACAGGTTAGCAAAGGCAAGACTTTGCAGCGCTGCGCATAGCGCTTACTTCCACATCATAGCGCTCTTAATGCGCCATAATTTACCAGCGGGGCTCAACCAAGCCAGTTCGCCGCGCTGAAGCTCTGCATACCTAAGGGAGAAAAAATAGACATTTTAAACCAAGAAAGGCATGCAGGATAGCAACAAAACTAAAGAACAGCAATAAGACCTACCTGAACAATATCAAACTGGCCGGCGTCAGTGAAGTAACTGGACCGCACTCTCCCATGAAAGACAAACGTGCCCCTGCAAAGAAGGCAGGACGGAGAGCACGCCTAATTCTACCACAAGGTGAGGAGAGGGAGCCAGAGGGACTGAAATCATGCAGGGGTGGAGGGAGGATACTTACCCCAGTCGGTCAGTCTTGAACACAGTCCTCCTGTATTTTCAGGCAGAACCTTCCCCGCAAACCACATCAGGGCAAAGCTGAGAAGCATACCAGCGAGTAACCCGGCTGGGTGGCGTCCCTGTGGATACCAGGTGAGCGTAACACCATGTCTCAGTAATGGCGAGGAAATCTAGGTTATCATTCTGGATCAGGTCGGCAATTTCCGTGGCATGTCCTACTAGGGATCTAGAGTGTATGAGAGCTCCTTTGATCTGAAGGCTCGTGGTAGTTGTTGGTTGGGGGCTTGTGAAGGTTAGGGTTTGCCATCCTGGGCTCTGCTGTTTATTGACCTAGGGACACAGTTGTGAACTAGGTTCGTGCTTGTAGCTGTTCGGGTGGGCCAAGTTTTAGGAGTCCTTATTCCTGTGATGGAAGGGAGAGAGCTAATAGGCGGCTCGTATATTTTAGCTAACCTAGCTCAAAGGCGTAGGTTCCTGACCGTAGTATGGCAAGGATACCTTGGTATGGGATTTTTAGAGCATTTCATATCAGTAACTAATTTAGAAGTAGCGTTGTTTAAAATAGTGGAAGACGTCAAGGTGGGTGGAGTCCCACAGGTTGTTGTGAGGAATAGCATGCTGTAGAGTGTAATGCTTTGCATAAGGACGGTAAAGTATACATTCTGGCTGGCAGCTTTGTGAAGCATAATAGTATATGGGAGATTAACTTTCTATGGAGTATGTAGCTAGAGTGGGTGGCGAGCTAGTAGTGGTATTAATGGCTCGATCACATAGTAGATTGAGGCGTTCTTTATCTTTTTCTTCAAAGAAGTTGAAGAGGATTCCTAGATTCCCTCCTCTTCCTCTGATATAAGTCGGATTCCCCAAGGAAATGGGATGAATTTAGAAGGAAGATGATGAAGTTCTTTGAGAATGCAGCCTCAACTCCCTCAAAGAAACCTCAAAAGAGCCAGACCCTGGACGATGCAGTCAGAAACTGTGGAAAAATCGAGTAGTAAGGGTGAACCTCGAAAATCTCGACCCGACGTCAAATCGTCGAAGGTTCTTCGAGAATGGAGTGATTCCCTGACACCGACGAAGAAACATAAGCCGAAGGAGTTTTTGAACCTCTTTTCGAAGACGTCATCGATGCCTTCGAAGACTCCTTCGATTCCGTTGGGGCAAATTCAGACTCAGGAAAGGAGATTTGCTCCTTTACCTAAATCAGACTTTTTTTTTTAAGTCTGTCTTCTATCTTTGAAGAGGAAAGTGCCTCAGAAGACGAAGTTTCTCCTTTTGGAGTACAGTTTGGTACCAGAGGGGTGCCAGAGGAATTCGTCGATCCAGAATCGAAAATGAGACCCGTGTGACACCCTTCACTTTGCTAGTGGCATTGATACGTCACCAGAGCTAGAATTTACAAAACAGGACCCTGCAGAACATGCAGATTCAGGGTACAGGAGTTTGATGAATGGGGTTGTTGAATACATGGGCTGGGGTAAAGCCTCACCCACATTTGATCAGGATGATATGACTGATATCCTGGGCCAGTGTAAAGACTGGTGGGGGGTGGTCTGTACTTCCGCTCTCTATATGGTAGAGGAGAGGCACAGAGGACCCCAGCCAAGATTCTCTATAATTGGTACGTGGTCGAGCAATCATGGCCTAGCATCTCAGGAGGTGATGCAGACTGGTTCTTAAGTACAGTGTAGTCCCCAAGCCCCCACAAAGGAATGTCCACACACTGTATTGGTTAAAACAGTCTTTATATAATTAATATTCAAGGTTATGTACACTATCACAATAACTCACTTTGTGCTCAGAAATCAACAATGGTAAATATATACCGTTCTAAGTGGTACCACAATTATTAGCAGATCTCATTAAAGTGCATCAGCTGTACTTAGGTTAAATGTCACACAGATCAAATAAATAAGGAAACCCACAATAGAAAATAGTAGGAAAGCAGTTGGTTGGAACAATTGGCAGAATACTGGTCCCGCTACCTAGACACAGTTCTGTGTGGAGATCCCCCCGACCTGGGCAACCTGTAAAGCAAAGATGTATCACAAGCCCAGTCCATAAATTGTTCTGAGTCTTATTTCCCTCCACAATAGTTCTACAGCCCCAATGTACCTGGAATTGTAGCGTTCGTCGAAGGGAAATCAACGGCCCTTCTTGAGTGCCCTCCCTTTAAGGCAGGAGTCATGGGTCGTCGAACGTCTGACGGAGAACAGGGTGAACTACGGCAGTGAAGTGGAGGGTCATGCAGACGTAGGTGCTATAAGCTGGACGGAAGACAGAGCTTGGAGACCAAGGAGCAGCCCGCAGCATGGCACGCTCGGTCAGCTCAGTCAGCACCTGAACCTTTCCACGATGCCTTCACACGGAGGCCGGCTCATGGCTTCCCGGTTCCCTGATTGGCTATTTAGCCGTAGATGGAGCCAATCGGGGCTAGGAGGAGTGAGCCGAGATGAATGGGAGAGATGCAGGCATTCGAGGTGGCCATCTTGGAATGGCAAAGAGCCTCGTGTGTATGGCCAGGGCCAAATGCCTTTTGATGCTCGAAAAATAAAGATAGCAGCCTTTTTCTGATTAAGGTTGCTGGATACTCCACGCGGATGTTGATCTCCCATTCATTCTGCTGGGTCACACTCAGGCAACCAATCGGTCAGAAGGGCATTCGTGCAGGCAGCCAGCCAATCAGGTGCATAGGGCATTCAGGCCATTCACTCCTCTCCAGACACTCGCAACAAGTTGTGTATTGGGACAAGTACCCAGCCATTCAACACTCCACACTGCATTCAATACAGTTTCGGGCAGGGCTGTCTCAGTCAGTGTCAAACACCAGATACTAGACACCCACAACACAGAATGCGTATTCGTCACACACTCCATTCACCCAGGTCCCACCAACAGGGTGTACCCACAACATACAGTCACTGGGAAGGCTCCAACCAGTCTGGCCTGGATTTCACAACAACACCATATATGGAACTTCCACCCAACAGCCGGTCAGGGGGAAGGCACAGAGTCAAGGCTTCCCAGGACTTTGGGAAAACAAGGTAACAGGCAATAGAATTCAAGAAGCCCCAGGGGCCATCTTGTTTCCTATCAGGAATCAACTGATTCCAATGGCAGGGCCTAGGTATCTCAAAATGGAGGATACTCAGAGCACCTGTCAAATTCAGCATGGAGCTGCCACCAGCCCATACCCTGCTCTGTGGGCCACACACAGGTGCCCAAAAACATACACTAGGGGCACAGGGTTGTACCCCCACCCATGGGTGCCATAAGGCTATCCCATGGGGTATGTACACCAAACCAAAAGAGAGCTGCACCACCAGGAGTCCCACATGGACTCCTGCGCGGAAAACAAGACAGAACACACAATAAAAAGCAGTAAAGGACAAGGATACGGAGGTCCTGTCCCTCTGATGCATTTCCAGCAACACAGCCAGGGCCCCCAGAAGGACCCAGCTCTCCCCTTCCATAGGGCACTTAAGAGGACAGTGGAATAAAACTGGGAGGCTCCTGAGACTGCTTCTGCAGTTAAGTCATTTTCCTAAGAAATAGAGTTTCTAATAGTGACCCTGATTACTTAAAAAGGCATCCCACTCTTGAGAGTCTGGTTATTCACGCAGCAACTTCAAGACAAACAGCCTATCCATCTATCCTCCCGGATAGAGAGGATAAGAAGGTGGATGCTTGGGCCCGTAAGGTCTTTACCTCGGGTAGCATCAGCAAATGTCACCTGTACCCAGGCCAGGTTTACCCATACCCTGTGGGACTGCATCACGAGGGCGGCTGATCATATTCCGGAAGGCGAGGAAAGGGGAACGCTTCCTGAATATTATAAAAGATGGCAAGGAGGCAATGGGGGAATGTTTCCAATCTGGACTGGATACTGCTGATGGCATCAGCAGGTCCATGGCTGCAAGCACAGTGCTACACAGATTTGCGTTTTTGAGGAAGTCTGGGTTTGCACCTGATGTGCAGGCCAGGCTACTCAACATGCCTTTTGATGGCTTGAGGCTGTTTGGCAGTAAAGCTGATGAAAGCTTAGAAAAACTGCAGACCTCAAAAGCGGCGGCTAAATCACTTAGAGCCTCTATGCGACAGCCTCAGAAACTTTATTCGGGCTCATCTTCCTGGAGAGGTCGTTCTTTTCGATACTACTTCTCTTTTGGTAGAGGAAGAGGATAGGCCATTCAAAGAGGTCAAAGAAATGTCCCTCATGGTGGATGAGGAAAAGGTGCAAAACCATCCTCAGGAATGGCATCTTTGCTCTCAGCTGCTTGAAGCCACTTCCAAGTCACTCTGAGGCCTTATCACACAAGACCTCGGTGGGAGACAGAATCTTACAGCATCTGAAAGAATGGCGGGGCATTACTTCAGATGCTTGGGCACTGGAGACAGTAGCTCAAGGTTACTGCCTTCCCTTCCTAAAAAGGCCTCAGGACCATCCACCGGGAACCAACTCTGTCAAAATTCCAGATCCGCTCCTTGTGCAGGAAATTTTAACCCTGCTAGAGAAAGGTGCAATAGAACAGGTACCTGTAGCGGAGAGGAACAAGGGTTGGTATTCCCCATACTTTCTCATCCCAAAGAAGGACGGAGGATTGAGACCCATCTTGGAATTAAGAAACTTGACCAAGTTCCTCAGGGAGGACAAGGTCAAGATGGTAACCCTTTCTCAGATCCTTCAGACTCTCCAACTCCAAGACTGGTTGCTATCATTGGACCCTCAGGATGCTTACTTTCATGTGCCAATCCATTTCAAGCACAGAAAGTACCTGAGGTTTGCGGTTGGCGGTTCTCACTATCTGTTTCGAGTTCTGCCTTTCAGGCTGATCTCCTCCCCCAGGGTTTTCACCACACTGAAGACGGTTGGGGCAGCAAGTCTCAGGAGAGGGGGGATTCACGTCTACCCCTTCCTGGACGATTGGTTGATCAGAGTGTGTTCTCCCGAATAAGCTCAGGAACATCTGTGAATCACCTGTCACTCCCTCCCTTCACAGACTGGGCTTCTCCCTCAATTTCAAGAAGTCCCACATGATACAATCCCAAAAGCTCCAGTTTATCGGAGCAGTCCTGGATACTTCCTCGGGCAAAGCCTTGCCTGCCGAGGTGATAGCTCTCCACATTCTGCAGATGGTAACAAAGTTCCAAAATGCCGAACATCTTCCGGCCTTAGATTTTCTGAGGTTGCTCGGTCTCATGGCATCCTGCATCTTTCTAGTGCCAGAGGCCCGTTTGAGGATGAGTTCCCTTCAATGGGTTCTCAAGATTCAGTGGTCCCAATTCTCCGGGAATATGTCGGATCTTCTGCAAGTTCCAAGCACAGTTGCTCAAGACCTTCTTTGGTGGGATTGCAACGACAACATTCTCAAGGGAGAATCCTTTTGCCAACAATGGGCAGAGAGAACTGTAGTGATGGACGCCTCACTCAAGGGGTGGGGAGCCCACACCAATGATCGTGTACTTTTAACAACATGTTAGAACATTGTTACTGCATTGTGATTAATAGGGTGCTGCTGATTTCTGTTAAACACATTGCTGCTAGCATATTGCTTGTTAGACTAGAATAAGCAAGCAAGTAAGTAAGGAGTGGAGGAGTGGCTTTAATATACAGATCCACTCTTAAACTACATGAATCAAGTAGACCAGTTCTGGATCATTGTGAGGTGCTTTCTTAAACTCTGTCTCAATCCAACATCCTCTCTTAACTTACTGCTGTTCTATAGACCCCCTACCCATACACCTCTCTTTGAAGAACAAATATTGGCTTTTGTTGGTAACACTTGCAAGCCACATTCTCCGACCATTCTTATAGGAGATATTAATTTATGGGCTAACATATTGGATGGAACCTCTATTTCTTTCACTGAGTCACTATCCTCATTATCTTTCACTTAGCATATTAAGGTTCCCACTCATATAGGTGGCAACACCTTCGACTGGGTTATATCTAAAAATGTCCCTATCGTAAACATTAAAGTGGATAAATGTATCTGGTCAGATCATTACTTAGTATGTTTTTGTCAGGTTTCATGGTGCTGTGGTTGATTGTGGTGGAGTGGGTATGTGTTTAATATGCTTTAGGGTTTGGGCCTTAACCTTGAAGTACAGTGCGTGGAGAGCTTCCAAAGCCAAAATGGAGATTTCAAGCAAGATCTTTGATTGGCCAGGAGTACAAGAAAGGCATTGTCAGAACATTCTAAACTGCCTTTCATTGTCAGCAGCCCAGCAGGAAGGACCTATGTTTGGAGTTCTGTTGTTTTTTTAGACTTTAGCTTGCCCTTTGCCAAGGTTATGCTCACCAGGATTTGGAGAGAGTTCGGAGAGTTAAGGAATCTTTCCTGAGATCATCTTCTAAAGAAAGAAAGCAAGCGAAGCGACCTTATTTATGACTAACCTCAGTTGTTTTATTGTGAAGGGGGTAATACTCCTGTATAGTTTAATTCCCAGTTTCTTGTTTCCCTTCTTAAAGCAACGTTTCAAATCAATATCAGTTTATGAGAAAAGAAAGTCTGTAAGAGGGTTATTGAACAGATTGAACAATTCTTTTATGAACAGCATAATGTTTTGTGCGCATGCCGTGAAAGCGTGTGTGAGTTCATGTACTGATTGAAGGAATTCTTGTAGCGTCGCCCGTCTAGCGGTCGTACGTGTTTATTCTAAGCACACTGTGTATTGTTGTGCTCTCAAAAAACGTCGGACTTCGGGTTAAAAATCTCACGCTGTCTGCGCAAATGACAGCGCATTGGCAATGTGTATGAGAGACTTTAATTTTTGCTATTCGTTTATCCTTAATTAATATACTAACATTGTAACCTTTGCGCGGGATCTTCTCCAAAAGAAACTTTGTTCCTGCTGGATGATCACTATTCAACTTGCGCATATGTGATTTGACTAAAAGAATCTATGCGGAAATGCTTTATCTTCACGCATGCGTATGATTCAAAAGGAATTATCCTCATCAAGAGAACAGTATTTTTACTGCGCATGCTTGAACTGTTTTTAAAGTTGCAGGAGGGAAATGATATACCATCACACATGCGCGTAACTTAAAGGAAAAAACTAGATTTTCGTGCATGCGCAGAAGATATTGCCGCCCTTTAAGCGAAGAAGGAAATCTTTCTCCACAACTTTTGCTTCACACATGCATGTGCGAGAGGAAGGTTTTAAAAGTACTTTTATAAAGTTAACAATTAGAAAGTGTGCATCAATACAAAAGAGGGTTAGCTATTAATATTTCCTAATAGTGAGATTAAAGAGAAAGAAGAAAAAGTTTAATTTAGAAGGAGTGAATCCCATTTTTGGAATTATGACTGCTTGTAAGCTGTTCCCAGGAGATTTCCAGAATTTGTCCAAGCAGCCTTCCAATTAAGGAGTTTCAGTGATAGACACTGTGACAGTGACACTCCAACTCTCCAACAGTAAGGAAAATATTCTTCTAAGTTGTCAGAAGAGGATAATCGGGTATGGTGGTGTTTCTTCTTCTCATCTGGGATATAATATTTGGAAGGGAAGGCAGAATTTTGGACATGCAAGGTTAGTAACTAAACATTGATATTTATTATCTTTTTTCAATAGGTTGAGTGGCTTCAAGAAGTTGAGCAAGACCTGAAGTTTGTTATTTTGTCCCATTTCCCCTTTTCCCTAGGGAATGCTCTCAGCTTAACTGTTTGTAATCAGTTGAGAGGTCAGCATTCATAGGGGACTGCAGGGGTTCAGCAGCTTCCGCGGACAAAAGAATCTATTGAAGATTAAGCCTGACAGATCACCATAATATTATTCGTACTGACAAATCGTTACCCATATAATGCTTGTCTAGGAACGTACGAAAAATCACACAAGACTCATTTCGTGCTATGGTTCTCCCATTATTACCATCACTGGAAGAACCAATTCCACTTGGAACTTTTGTAGCCAATATAAAATCTGCAGTTGATGAAGCTTTCGAAGTGCTTGCTCCTCTTAAAGCTTTAGTAAAAAAGGGTAATAATCTTCTACTCCTTTTTCAGCTGAGATAATTGAAGCTTGTACAAAGAAACGCCAACTGGAGCGATTATGACGTAAACACCCATCTGAAGCAAGCATTGTTTCATATAGGCTAGCCTTCAGATCTTCTAAAACTCTTATTCAGCTTACCAAAGAATCATACCTTAATTCTCATATTTTTAAAGCAAAATCTACCTCAAAGGAGTTCTTTACTATTCTTCAGGAACTGAAGGGTGGTACTACAGCCTCTGTATCCGAGGTTAATAGCTTGTGGTGCCAAAACATCCACAATAGTTTAGCTAATAAAACTCTCACTCATCAAAATAATATTAATGCCCAGGTCAAACTGATCTCCAACTATATGACACCCACCATAGGTAGTATAGACTCTGTTAAGGATTCCCCTGTCTTTTCCTTTAATGCAGTCTATATAGAAGAAGTTATTGACATAGTTTCTAAGCTTAAACCCAATTTATGTAAAGGGGATGGATTTCCTGCTACCTTATTTAAAGAATACATCTTAACCCTTGCCCCATGGGTTACCACTTTCATTAATCGATCCTTTCAAGAGTCACACGTTCCCTAAAATATAAAGGAGGCATGGGTAACACCTCTGCTTAAGAAGGAAAATCTAGACCCTGCTGAGGCTGGGAACTATTGACCAATCACGAATGTCCCTTTTTATATAAAGAATTCTGGATAAAATTGCCTATTGTCAATACCAGACTTTTGTCGAAGAAAAGACATACTAGCCACCCAACAGTCCGGTTTCCGACCTAATTACGGGACCAAGACTGCATTGCTGGATTTGAAGTCTCATATTGTGGGTATAATTGATAAGGGCAACACAGCTTTGTTGTTACCTTTTTGGATCTGTCCGCCGCGTTCGATCTTCTTGATTATCAACCTCTGGCGGACAGGTTAACTCTAGTTGGTAAATGACCAAAGAAGCGACAACATGGTTTAAATCGTTCCTGGGCCCACGAAACATGAGGGTAACTAAGGAAAATGTTTATTCTATTGCCTCTACACTATTATGTGGTGTCTCTCAGAGTTCATGTCTTTCACCTTTGCTTTTTAATATCTATTCACGTCTTCTCTGCGCTCTTTTATCGGCTATGAGTATATATTTTGCCAATTATGCTGATACGCAGATTGTTATTAAACTCATTGGCGATTATCAAAAAGACCTAGAGCGTATTAATTTAATCTTTGCAGAAATTCAGAACTGGATGGCATTTAACTCCCTGGCTCTTAATAATGCCAAAACTGAATTTTTGGTCTTGGGCACTCAGCAGCGACTCAAGAAACTGGACATAATATGAAACTTTCTGAAAGGTCAGCATGTAATTCATGTATCCAAAACTGTAAAAACTCTTGGTCTTTTTTGATCCCCAACTGTCTTTTACCAGACAGACCAAATATCTTAAATCTTCTTGTCATTATTATATTCAGCTCCTATGGCAGATGCGGCCGTACTTGTCTAGAGATAATCTTGCATTGATTGCAGCTGCAAATGTGAACTGCAAATTGTATTACTACAATAGCCTTTTGATTGGTACATCCCAGGCTAATCTCAAGACATTGCAGGTGATCCAAAATAGTGCAGTACGAGCTGTGATGGGACTTAAGCGCAATATGCATGTCTTTGAAGCTAGGCGCAGCCTGCATTGGATGCCTGTTCAACAATGGCTGTATCATAAGGGGTTGTGTACAAGTGTATACATGGTAAGGCCCCAGATTATTTTATGACTAGGATACAAAAGAAACCTGCTGGTCGTCTATTACGATCCAGTTGTGATGCCACTCTGATTCAACCCATGTCCACTCTGAAAAGATTTGGGGAAGCTGGTTTCAACTTCTGGGCCCCTGCCCTATGGAACTCCATGCCAAAATATCTGGCCGACACTAGCTCATTAGGGATCTTTAACAAAAAACTAAAAACCTTCTTGCTTGACATAGGTAAAGGATAATCCTTCTCCTATGCTGCTTTCATCCTCTGTATTCCACTTGTATGTAATTTCAGCTAGTCCATCTCTTTGTTGGCTTAAAGGATGAACTTTGCCCTCTCGTGTATCCTTCTTAATCTGTTTTGTTTGTCTTTTTCCCTCTCCTGTGTGCGCCCTGAGGCCTTTGGGTTAGTGACGCAATACAAGAACACAGTGGAGAGGAGATCTAGGAGACGCGTTCATGCTGGACTGGGAGTTTCCACTTCTGTACGTGTTTCCGCCAGCCCACGTGATTCCTCATGTAATCAGGAGGTTGAGAAAGTTCAGGAGAACCATGATCCTAATTGCCCCGGATTGGGCCAGGAGAACGTGGTACCCGGACCTCCTGGACATATCCATCTGCCCTCCAATACGTCTTCCGCAAAGAGATGATCTTTTCTTGCAAGAGGAAGGTCGGGTTCTCCATCCAGAGGTCAAGACACTCAACCTTCACGCATGGTTTCTGAGAGGTTGAGATACAAGGATTGGAATTTTCCGGATGACGTAATGGAAATGTTGCTTTCGAACAGAAGGCCAGCAACTAAATCCCTGTACCAGTGTCGTTGTAATAAATTCAGTATCTGGTGCAGGGATAAGGATGTGGACCCTTTTCAATGTGGCACTCCAATGGTGAGTTCTTTCCTAATGCATCTAGCAAATCTGAGGCTCCAGATCGGAACAATTAAAGGATATCTAGCTGCGCTGTCCATTTTCAAGTGTTCCTCTGAAGAGGTTTCCTACTTCAAAATTCCATTAAGCATTCAATTCCTGAAAGGGCTCACTAATGTGTACCCTCCAGTCCCGTTTCATGTCCCGACTTGGGATTTAAATCTTGTTCTTGTATACCTTTTAAGCCTCTGCATTCCTGTCCCTTGTGGCTTCTAACATTAAAAACTGTCCCTCTTGTGGCCTTAACATCAGCTCGCAGGGTTAGTGAGATGCAGGCTCTCTTGCAAACCTCTGTACTCTACTTTTCACAAAGACAAGGTGGTACTTAAGGTTAAACCTTCTTTCTTACCAAAAGTAGTTTCTGACTTTCACTTGTCACAAAAAATCATACTACCAACGTTCTACCTTCCTCCTCATTTGGGCAAAGAGGAGATGTTTCATAGACTGGACCCAAAAAGGGCTCTCAATTTTTATATTTCAAGAATCTCAAAATGACGTCAGGATGACCAACATTTTGTAGGTTATACTGGCCATAAATTGGGATTAGCAGTGACAAAACAGACCATAACCCGCTGGATAATTTTGACTATAGTTGAGTGCTACAGATTGGCAGGAAAGGACCCGCCGGATGGGCTTCGAGCCCATTCCACTAGGGGTATGGCTACTTCTGCGGCTCTGAAGAGGCGAGTACCTGCAGCGGATATTTGTTCAGCTGCAACATGGGCATCAATGCATACCTTCATTAAGCATTACTGCTTAGATGCTGCTTCTTCCAATGAAGGATTATCTGCTAAGGCGATGCTCCATTCCGTCCATGAGAAAAATAATTAGTGCTCCCACCTCCAAAATTACCACTGCTATGGGAGTCTATCATAAGATGAGGAATATGTGGGGGGACACAATCCATTTGAAGAACAAGTTACCAACTGTAACGTTCTTTCGATTGGATGTTCCTCCCACGTATTCCTCATCGCTCGTCCCATCCTACCCCGCAGTACAGTTTACGTTAGTTACACTTCTCTATCACGAAGGGTCTTTCAGTCATGAGGCACGCCTGGGTGTTCCTCGAATATTTCCTCGGAAAAACAAAACTGAAGCCAACAGGTGTGGCACAAGCTATTTATACTGATGGTGACGTCGACACGGTACAGAGCCTGTCGAGGGACATCAACGCCACAACCTCGTGGACATCGACCTCTGCAGAGAAAAAAGATTCTGAAGCTGGCAAGATACGATTATCATAAGATGAGGAATACGTGGGAGGAACATCCAGTCGAAATAACGTTACAGTTGGTAAGTAACTTGTTCTTCTTTCGGTATTGGATACCACCTTCGCTGTATTTTGTCTCTGCTCCTCTTCAGTATTGTGATATACGTCTATACCGAGATATCTAAACGTCTGTTTCCACCTTTATTTGCAGTACTGTCAGGTTGTATTGTGCCATTCCTTCTGATCTCCCCAAGAGGAATAAGCTAGACTTCTTGTGGTTAACTGTTATGCCAGACAGCCTCGCATATACCGCTCCATAACCTCTAGTATTTATTGTAGATTCTGTTCTGGGTACCTCAGGTACAACAGCATATCACCTGCATACGATATCAAGTGTTGCCCCCCCTCCCCCCCGTTAGTGTTCATTCCCACCTCCCCATATTGCTGCCTTAAATACGCTGCTAGGGGCTCTAATACTAAGATGAAAACCATCGGGGACCACGGCATCCCTGTCTGGTGCCTATGCTCAGTTGCCATAGTTCTGAGATGCTTGCGCCCGTTCTAACTGGTGCGAGGGGCTCACTGTATAATAACCGGACCCATCTTAGGTATACAGGCCCATTTCCGTGTTCTTCCAACGCCACCAATAGCCAGGGCCATTTCACTGAGTCGAAGGCTTTCACTGCGTCCAATGAGATTATTGCCGCCTCTTGGAAGCTCCCTTGCACACAGTCTATGGCATGATGGAGTCTACGCAGGATGTCGGAAATATTCCTACGTGGGACATGCCCTGTTTGGTCTGAGTGTATGAGTTTGTTTATTACTGGTCTTAACCTATTCACCATCACTGTTCTCAGGATCTTACTGTCCTGATTAAGCAGCGAGAGCGGTCTGTAGGACCCGCACTCCATGTCCGGTTTATTGGATTTGAGAAGCGGAATGATGATCGCCTTCCGTAGTGACCCTGGCAATTTGCCTGTACTAAACACCTCATTCAGCATTGCTAGCATTTGGGGGGGGGGAGTAATTATGTCTTATAGGCTTTATAGAAATCACTCGGGAGTCCATCTCCACCCTGGGGCCTTGCTGCTGGGCAGTAGCTTAATCACTTGTTCTAGCTCCTCTGACGTTATCGGGACCTCTAGGTTCTCTTTCTGCTTCCTCCAGTTTGGGGAGGGTGATCTCTATTAATGCTTCTACTACATCTATCTCTTCCCCGTCAGTGGAGTCTGCATATAATCTCTCTACAGAATTTAAAAAAAAACATTTGTTTACTCCATCCTGTGTTTGTCGTATCTGACCATCCATCCCTTGCATTGCTCTAATTGTTTGTTTAGGGGTTTCGCTTTTATATAGCCAGGCCAGTAATCTGCCTGGCTTGTCACCTTCAGCATGCTGCCTCTATACGTATTTCCTATAACTTGGGTTTATCAGTCTTTCCCAGTGATCTCTACACTCTTGTTGCAATTGGATAATGGTCTTGGCCTCCTTTGGGGATCCCGTGCCCTCCCACATCCTCTTCTCTAGCTCCCGTTCTGCGTTTTGTAGTTCCTGTATATACCGCCTTGCAGCCCCTTTTATTTTGACATTGCTGCTCCCCTCACCACCACCTTGAATACCTCCCACAATGTCCCAGCAGAATCTACACTACCCGTTTTATGTTCAAAGTACTAGTCTATCTCCTTTCCCATGGTCTTCTCTGAACACTGTGGGTGTCATTACAAGGTAGGGGTTAGCCATGCCGCTATTAGCGGCATGGCTAACCCCTTACCGTGTACCGGGTCCGGGGTTCCTCAAATGAGGAATTACCGGGCCATTCCGACCTTGGAGGGCCCGGTAATTCCTCATTCGAGGAACCATTCCCCATTCCCATTCAAGCCCCCATAGGGCTCAATGGGAATGGGGAGGGTGCTAACAACGGGCCCGTTAGTAACGGGCCCGTTGTTAGCACCCTGGAATGCCCGCGGGACCCGCTAAGGATGCCTGGTAAAACCAGGGACCCGCTAAGTGTGCCTGGTAAAACCAGGCACCCTTAGCGGGTTCCCGCGAGCCGACTCGTATTGAGGCGGTAAGGGATTGACGGTTCCGGGGCCGTTAACCCCTTAGCGTTAACCGCCTCACTCGGAATGACCCCCTGTCTCTTTTAATGATGCTGCTCTGTCTCCATGTCAGTGTTCTGGACCTAGGTGGCCGGATCTGCTATGTTACTACCAGCGGGGCGTGATCCCGAAGGACCATAGCTTTGTATTCTTTTTGTGTCGCTTCCTTTGTAAGATCTGTTCTGATGAATTTATAATCTAGCCTTGTGTACAAATTCTGAGGGGCAGAATAGTGTGAATATTCTCTCGGGTGGCACAACCTCCATATATCTACTAACTGGAATGCTTGTAGTAGAGTATTCAGGGCTTTAGCTGCCGGTGTCGGATGTGTCAACTTTTTGTCCGACCTATCCATTGTCTGGTCTAGGGTACAATTAAAGATCCCCCCACCACTGCGCCATCCATATAAGGGCCAATCTTGGAGTACAGGGTTTTGAAATAGGCTGTAGTATCTTGATTCAGGGCGTACACATTAATAATACTTAATACTTTATTTTCCACCAACTCCATTACAAGTACCATCCTTCCATCTTTCTCAATTGTGGACTGTAAAAGCTTGAACGGAACGTAGGGTGCTATCCATGTTATGAGCCCTCTAGCATATGCTGAGTAGGTTGCTCCCAGGGTCGTTCCTTTCCATTTTCTTATCAACACATCTTGTTATTCTTTGGTCAGGTGAGTTTCTTGCAACAATGCTATATCTATTTTTTGTCGTTTCAAATACTTCATAACCCTGTTACGTTTAATGTAGTTATTTAACCCCCTCGCATTCCAAGGTACTATCTTCATGTCCCCCGTCTTATCCAATACCCACTGCTCCGATCCCTGCTCCCTCCCTCCTCTTCCTGATTCTGGTGCGTGTCTGTAGGTCTGTCCCCTATAACTTCCCCCCCTAAACGAACCCCAACAATTGCCCAGCTCCAAAACTGAATCTCAGGCAACCCCGCTTCTCCCTCCTTTCCTGGCTACTTGCCAGTATTTTGAGTGCAGCAGGTGGATACTGTACTACCAGTATCACTACTAACTAGCCTACTGGGGGTAAGAGCGATTCCTGCGCAGCTCGATCTTAGGTTGCGTGATATGCTCCCGCATTTGGTTAATACTCACAGGTCTTTAAGCTCGCTTATCTAATAGTCCAAGTGTCTCTATCGCCCTCACTCTTGTTGCTTCCCCCATCCCCCAGGTTATAAATTTGGGTCCCCATCGCTGTATCACTTATCACTTTCTTCTTCGTTCCCGTTCTGCTGCTCTGTTGGCATGTTCTGGGCATCCATCCAACTATTGACGTCCTCTGGGGTTGTACAGCGCCTTCATCTTTGCCGGCTATAGAAGCAAAAACTTGAGTTGGGCCGCGTGCAATCTCCTCTTCACCGCTCCATAGTTCATCCGTTGCCTTTGTACTAAAGAGGTGTAGTCTGGGCATGCTGTGATGGATGCCGACGCCCTGTTGATGGTGACGCCTTTCCGACAATGTTCCAGTATTTTCTTCCTGTCCTTGTAGTTCAATATCTTGGCTATAATTAACCTCAGCTGGCCCCGGGTTGATGTCTCTTTGACGGTGCTCTATGCACCCTTTCCACCGTGAAGCCTTGGGTAAGCGAGCCCGCTCCTATTTCTTGCAGGAGCATGTTCTTAATGTAGTTGTTTGGGTTCTGCCCGTCTTTGCCTTCCGGGAGCCAAATAATACGCTCATTGTTGCACCTGGCTCGACCCTCTGCCTCCTCTGCCCTGTTTTCTAAGTTGTGTAATTGCTGTTTCAAGATAGACGTCCTAGGCAGTATCCTTGCAGCTGCTAGTGTTAGCTTTCACCTCTTTCTCTAGCGTCCCAGTGCGCTCTGACAAATCCCTTATGTCTTGCCTCAAGAGAATCATATCAATCTGCATTCCATCTACTTTTCCTTCCAGTGATGCTTTCAATTCTGCTATCGCCACCAATATTTTTGTCCATACGTCCCTGTGTCTCCATCTGGCTCTTGAGGCTGTAACTTTTCTCCTTCCATCATTTCGGCGGGCCTGGTAAACGTGTCCAGGGATGTCTGCTTCGCTTTATTACTTTTTGCTTTGGACGACATCACTATTGCCTTGTCTCTGGCCCCTTTTTTCTTCCCCGGGCAAACGTGGTGGTGTTGGCTGCTTGCATCGTATCCGATGTGGCAACCCTTTTCTGTTCCCCACTATCTGTCCCGTCTGGAGCTTAATTCCTGCTCCAGCAAGTCTCTTCACTTCCGCTTCATGATCTTCTTCTCTGCAACAACGGGTTCATTCAGACTGGCCTGGGGAGATTGTGGGAGAGGGGTTGATGTCTGGGGGACATTGAGGAGAGAGGATTGGATGTATTCCCCAGAGAGGTGCGTATTCCAATGATTTTGAGGTTCACTTGCCTGCAAATCTGAGGTTTGAAGAATGTGCAGCAAAAGAGTGGCAGTTAATAAGTTAGGGTTTCCCAGTATGAACCTCCATTCAAGTCAGTGGGCGCATTAAGACTGTCTGGGTTTCAGGCTTTGCTCCGAGGTGTGAGATTCAGGATCTCTAGTGACATGAAGGATGCCAAGGTCACTTAGGCCGCAGACTACGGCACATAATCTGCGGGGGTGCTGGGTTATCCGTGAGTCAACTGGCAGCCCCATGCTGCCTTTGCAGAGAATCGAGCCCAGCGCTGGGGGCATTGCTCCCGGAAGCACGCACACCTTCATTCCGCCACTTGTTCCTCCTGGAAGGTGGGGTCTAGGGGTTGACCCCCCACCACAGTACACAACCACCCTGCCGAAGCTTTCCTCCACAGCCTGCTATGCCCCACAGGTTAGCAGGTAACCAGGGAGAGGCAGAGATGGGCCCCCCGCACCCTCAGTCACCGCCTCCGTTCCCCCCATCGGGACATCCCCGAGTAGAGACCCGCTCCATCTCTTAACGTGAAAAACAGTCAGCAGGCAGGAACTTCAAAGCGTCCCCGCCTCCTCCTCAAGTTCAGTTATGGCTTTCCAAATGCTTTCCTCCTGCCGTGGTGGTGTGAACCCAAGCAACGAGCAGTGGAAACTCTGTGCTGCAGCCTTTAGTGTGCTTTGTTGGCTATTGCTGCATCCAATGCCCTCACTGAAGGGAAGAGGGAAATATTTCACTCCGGGCTGTCTTCAGGTACGCAAGAGAGGGTCCATGCACGACTCCTGTCAGCTGCGTGCTGAAAGTCCGGAAGGAAGGCGCGTTTGTGGCAGCCCACATTGCAGGTGTGGCAGTCTCGTTGCTGTTGTGGTCAGGGGCGCCCGGATGAAGGTTCCCAGGCCGGGAGCTCGAGTTGTGCAGCCTGGGAGTCAGCAGCAGTGAGTGAGCGGCAGCTGAGCCAGGCTGAGCAGGAGAAGTGCAGTAGCCTGATCCGCCTCTCGCCCCCTCGCGCCAGCTCTTCCTCTGCCCCTGCCCCTCTCTCCCCTCTGCTCAGGGAAAATTGGACACACCAGTGGCTCTGTAGTTCATCGCGAGGCTATGACCACTCGCCCGTGCAAATGTATCTGGAAGCACAGAGATCCCTCCACGTATGCGATACTACCAGTCTAATCTTCTTGCTGGCCTGTTTGCATCAAACCTGAACTCAGTCCGCTGCTTGTCCGGAGTTCTTGTGATACTCGGTGGCAATGTTATTTACTCATCCCGTCTCGCGACACTCTCCTTCCACCTTGGTGTCCAGGTCGTGTCGTTGGCTCCCGAGTTTCGCACTCCCTTCCAGCCGCGTTTCCGACAGCGCTCAGCTGTAGTCACCTTGCGGCTGTTTGTTTCTGCGTACAACTTCCCAGGTGATACAATGTGTTTACTGACCCAGCGAGGAGTGCACTTCTTCTGACAGCCTCTCACTCGTGAGCAGCGGATTTATTCCTGCAGCCCTCCCCGTTGTTCAACTTTATTCTCTGTGCTGCGTTCGGCTTCCATGCCAGACGGAGCCCCGTTTTGCTTGGTCAGCTCTTCAGTCCTTTGTCTTCATGGCCGGCCGGGCGCCATTTTGTTCATTCTTCGGCTGAGCTTCACAACATTTATCTGACACCTAGTTCTCTTATGTGCAGGCGATCTGCATCAGGCTTTCTCCCAGCATATGCCTTCCTTATTCATCGGGCTATAGCATGCAATACATGCTATTGGACCTCTCCGCAGCCTTTGACCTGGTTGATCACAGCTTACTGGTGTCAAGGCTCGGAGAGGTCGCCAACTGCTCTGTGACTGCATCCAAATGGATTGCTTCCTTTCTGGGTCCCAGAATGGTAAGGGTTTGCGTTGGTGATAATCAATCTTCTCCAATCTCCCAGACTTGCGGAGTTCCTCAGGGCTCCTGTCTGTCGGCGCTGCTTATTAATCTTTCCATTTTCTTATCAACACATCTTGTTATTCTTTGGTCAGGTGAGTTTCTTGCAACAATGCTATATCTATTTTTTGTCGTTTCAAATACTTCATAACCCTGTTACGTTTAATGTAGTTATTTAACCCCCTCGCATTCCAAGGTACTATCTTCATGTCCCCCGTTTTATCCAATACCCACTGCTCCGATCCCCGCTCCCTCCCTCCTCTTCCTGATTCTGGTGCGTGTCTGTAGGTCTGTCCCCTATAATTCCTCTTCTTGACAAACTAGGAGTGCAATATACAAATTATGCTGATGATACTCAAGTTGTTATACAGTTGAGTGGCTCATATAGCAGTGACACGGAAACCATCAACAAAATATACAAAGCCATACAAGATTGGATGGCCTGCAATTCTCTTGCCCTGAATGATAAAAAGACCAACTCCTTATCGTGGCATCCAAAAACACTTGGGCGAAACTGGATTCCAACTACGACAGTTTCGACATAGCCAAAAATACCATTATCGTTCAAAAGAAAGTTAAGACATTAGGAGTAGTTCTTGATGAAGAACTCTCCATGAAATCCCATGTTTCCAGCATTAAATCCAGCTGTGGTCTTGTAAACAAGAGAATAAGATATATTCAACCATTCATCTCAGAAGAGAACTGTGCTCTTTTGTCCACTGCCCTGGTTAATTCAAGATTGGACTATTGTAACAGTCTCTTGGCAGGCACCTCAGCTTCTAATATCCAATCTCTGCAGGTGGTGCAGAATAATGCCATGCGTAACATTTTCAATCAGTCTCGTCATACACACATTTCCACCTTTAGGAAAAAACTCCACTGGCTTCCCGTCAAACACTGCATAACACACAAGATGCTTACCACAACCCACAAATGCCTCAGTCTAAGCAGCCACATCTATCTGTCATCCCACATTAGCACCAAACCTAATGTGAGGAACCTTCGCTCTTCCTCTGCGATTATTCTCAAAGATCCTAAATTCAGGACAGCCAAATTTGGAGGTACTACCCTTGATGCTCAGGGCTATCTTCTTTGGAACACAATTCCAGCAAAGATATGACAGATCCAAAGCTATATCGTGTTCAAACATGCTATAAAGACTCACCTCTTCAACTTGGAATAATCCTCTGACTCTTCCATCCTTCTGTTTTATGCCTGTTGTGTTTGTCCTTGTTTTGTTCTGTGTGCGTCCTGAGGCCCACGGGCATGTTAGCGCGTTACAAAAATTTGGGGCAGGGGATCACTGGGGGGGATGCCTTGCATTTTCCGTCGGACGGCATGTGGGCCTACGCATTCCTGCCAATATCACTGATCCACAAGGGCATCTGCAAGGTCAAGGAGTCACATCGACTACGCCTCATTTTGATAGCGCCATGGTGGCCTGCCAGACCATGGTTATCAGAGCTCTTGCAACCTTTGAATCAAACATCAGTTCTTCTCGCAGTGGGGACAGAGCCACATTTATCCCAGCATGGAGGGCGGTAGTGCACCCCTCCCTGGAGAAATAACACTTAGCAGTCTGGTTCCTGAGCACATAACATTGCAGCACGTCGATTTGTGGCAGGACAACCTGGAGATCATCTAAAGAGCAAGAATCGCTTCCACCAGGAATCGATGCAGAAGCAAATCGACCAGGTTCTGCCTCTAGGCCAAGGAAAAGGGCAAAGACACTTTGGGGTGCACCCACGATCACAATTTGTCATTCTCCGGACATCTGACACAGTCAGGGTGACAGGTGGCACACTTACCTGCCGGCCATGGGTGCATACAAGAATTCTGGTGATAACATTTTCTCCACCTCCTGTGGTCAAGACATCAAGCAGGACTAACTACATTGTACCCACCTGTCTAACAGCTGCACCCGGTCTGAGATCTCAACGTGGTTTTGGGCGCCCTAGCCCATAAACCATTTGAGCCCATGGCATTGTAGCCATCCGATTTGTCACTATTAAGACTGCGCTCCTGCTGGGCCTTACCTCGGTCCGCAGGATCAGCAAAATTCAGGCCCTGGTGGCATCAGAGCCATATACTGCGTTCCATCGGGACAAGGTGGTTCTCCGGACACACCCCTTATTTCTCTCAAAGGTGGTGGTGTTTCACCTCAACGAGGAAATAGTCCTTCCAACTTTCTTTCCAAATGCGAAGGATGAAGCAGAAAAGGTCTTGCATTGTCGACGTCAGGAGAGCGCTCAGATTCTACCTGGACAGGACAAAGGGCTTCTGCAAGTCAGATGCCTTGTTAACCACATTCGGCGGTTCGAAAACCAGTTTGTTGGGCTTCAAAAGCCTCGATAGCTAGGTGGATGTTTATGGCCATCCAGGACGCTTACGAAAGGCAGCACATGAAGATACCAGCAAACATGCACGCTCATGCGGTCAGAGCCAAGGTTATAGTGGGCTCCTTGCAAAGGCATGTGCTATGGCAAACAAACAGCAGGGCGGCCACCTGGGCGACCCCCCCTCTCCCTCAACTTTCTGCAAGCATTATTGCTTAGACGACAGTGCTAGATCAGACGGACTTGTTCTCTTAGGGATTGCAATGTCTCTCCTCCACGGGGCTTCAATTAGTGGTATCGCCCATACAGTATGGAGGAAAGGGGACAGGACGTAGGAGTAGTTACAAATTACTCACTGTAGTGACTAACATACTCCTAGTCCGTAGACCCCTTTCCTCCATATGTCCCATCATCCTCCCCCCTTAAAGAGCATTGTTGTTAGGCAAATGTAATATAGCCGACACGTCAAAGGGGACGGGTGTGGCGCTGGTGAGCGGAGTCAAGCCTGGGGATACACCCCCACATGCAACTAACTTTTAAGGGGAAAGACGTTTTTTTCCAGTGAAAAAGGGTTCCAGTCCTTATCCCCATTCAAATCTACTTAGTCCCATTGACCAGTCTTGGCAGAAATCAACCATGATATCCCAGTATGAATGTGGTCCCCCATCACCAGTACCACTTTACCATTACTCATTCTAATCTTGAAAGCCCCCAGATGAGATTCCACAGAGATTGTAGATCTTTCCAACTAATCAAGCTTCTGGTGGAGTAGCTAAATCTCAGCCGAGACCACCTTTATACTCTTGTGTTCATTTTCAGAACTGGAGGATCCCCTTACAGTGATACTCCTTGTGTAGAAGAAATCACCATTTCATTTTCCTTCCATCCCCCATTTTTTTCAGAGGATGTCTTGGTCTAAGATACATCAGTCCATTGAGAGAAAGCGTAAGAGGTCAGCACCCCTCACCCATCCCAGGTTAACGGTCACCTCTTCTGCCAAACGCTCCCGGTCAATGTGCTGAATTTTATCAGCAGCCTCTTGCAGTGAGACTGTCACTGCTATGCGTGTAGCATCAAACAGACTCCTCATGCAGCTACTATCCCTCCTTCACAAACCCCCCACCCCCCCCAGCCACCTCCCACAGTAAGCATATACTTAAATTCTACAGCCATCAGCGAAACCGCGGGAACTGGGTGTGGAACGTTGGTGACATAGGGGTAAAGAGTGGGCCCGCGCGCGGATGGTCGCATGCGTGAGGTAGCACTACACCTTCAAAATGTCTTAAAGTGACAGCTATATTTTGCAGCCAGCTTTTCCGGCCTGCCTGCGAATGCAGGTGTTCCCAACCAGTTGTGAAGGAGGGAGAGCCTGGACTAAGAGAACCTATCACCATGAAGGTAATTTGTCAAGTTTGTCAAAGGAAATCCAGAAATGTTCAAGGAAAACAAACTGATATGTTAATAAAAAGCAAGATCCAAATCCCAAAAAAGATGAACCTCTTTAAGTGCCGTTCTACAGTGATATTCTGAGGAAATTAGGACAGTTATATGCACCCTTGGCACATAAAGGTTAATGGTGTAGCAAGATAGAAACACATGTCACAGAATAAAAAGCTCAGTTAGTTAATAGTGACTAAGTCTCTGTATATGCGAATGGAGTTCTGTTGGTCTGACATCAATTAATCAGTCGGCAATTGGACCCTAGCTTACTCAAAAACAAGATCGGCAGGCTTTCATTGCACTTTTTTCAGCTTGCATTATCTGAGTATTAATCTTACTCTGATTCCTCCAGGGAAAATCATTGTCCTACTTAACAGCCCACAAAAGGATTATTGATGGAAGTGGCTGTGATTTGATATGAGCAATTTTATGTGTCAGAGTTCGGAATCTTTCCTGAACCTTTGTGTTGCTGGACAATCTGAATGCAGGCTCACGATTATTCTCAGGGTTCCGCTTATGGTAGTTTAGTACTTGCATAATTAATTCAGAGCCTTAAAAATCACATAAACAGAGTATGAATAGTATCCTTCCTCCAACAAACTTTCAAAGTGATTTAGAGGTCTAGAGCTCCATTTGCTTGTGTCAGCTGATTGGCTTACTGGCAGAGTTGGATATAGGTTAATCTGACCCTTTTCTGTGGCCCAATAGTTGTCGTGCAAAGCTCAAATTCCAAGAGCCTTTCAGAATATAGCTGGCCCAGAGTGTCTAGCCCTCCTATGCTCCAGTAGTTAAATGCATAGCCTGAATGGCGCAGGGAGAAATATTGCTAAATACTTGAGATCAGCAGGAGATTTGAGAACTAATGCCAGGTAAAGATGCTGCCTTCCTAACATAGGAAAGTGTGGTGGTGGTGATTGTTGTGGGCTGAGGTTCCCCCGGGTCCGTTATGGATTTCACACACACTGATGATATATTGTCTGTTGGATATTGAAGGCATTTTTTCTGCAAACTCAGAGTTTATATGGGTCCCTTTTTTCCTTTCTGTTATGGCTTTGAGCTGGACTGCACATGCATATTGTTGGAGATCAGGTTCTGGTTGCGGCAGACAACCCTTCTAGGGAGGTGCAGGTGTAAACCCTTCAATATGAAGCAACACATTTTCTTTGTGGAGCGCTGGAAATAATCTGTACTGGTAAAACATGCAGTGCATATAGGAGGCAGCGCATGAAGTTAATTTAATAACGGCAATACGGGACATGACACATCTTGAGTTCCTACCACCGATTGAGGTCTTAATATAGGTCTGCTAGTTTCGGAATGTTGTGTTGCAAAAGGGTGTTGTTTCATTGTGTTGTGAACCCTTAGGTTTTACTTGGATGCATGGATATAGGTATATATGGCACAAACCTATCCGAGGAGCAACCAGGCATTCACTAGATAATGTTAAAAGAAGCATTACAAAAGTGTGTACATCCAAGGTCTTGTGTGTGGGTCCCAACCGTGTGGGTCCCAACCTGTAGCGTAAGCAAAGGGCTGGTTCTCCCTTGGTGGGGAGTAGACCTTTATGTAGTTTGGTTCCTATCCAAAAGTATAATACTTCCAGACCATGTCCTGGGTTACTGTAATATTTAGTCCCTTTCATTTAGTATGATATATTCTATATTCAGAGATTGTCTGGAATGTATCAACTCCTTATTTTTAACACCAATAGAAGAGGCCTATTATAAGACGGTGGAGGTGCTGCAATCTTATTCTGTGGGTTAAGGCCAATAGAATTATTTAGAACACCCCTGTGCCCAGTTTTAATTTTGATTGTCATCAATAACTTACAAAAGTACAACATACATAATAAATATACAATTGCAATTGCTAAAATTACCATCAAACCTTCATGAAAATGTGGAAACAATATCTGCAGCATAAAGCTCCATTTACATACTTTTTCCACTCTTACATGGAATCGTGCAAGGAAATTCATCTGGTGCCAGTAGCACGTAGAATGAACGCTCACTCGTCCGTCTTGTTACTCTTCCCCACTAACTGAGGTGCGGTTGTGTCCATTGGGAACACATCTGTAAAGATCAAAAGCTATGTGTGAGTAATTAAAGGGAGTGTGATCCCTAAAAGTCGAACCATGCCCCAGTCCCCAATCCCATAATCTGTGTGGAACGATGTATAACCAAAAAATGACATGCTATCTGTAAAGACTTGCTGTTTCTCGCGAAATAATCTCACGTACGGAATGCACGGAAGCCATGGGCTCACAAGTTTCACTTCTTTAAAAGTAGTCCTCCACAGACCGTCAGGTGGTCACGTGTGAGGCGGACTCTGTCACACGAACGTAGTCCTACTTGGCCCAGAGAACTGGTACGTACATGGCAACCCACCCGTCGCCATATTGGAAAGGGACCCGCAGGTCCCTGTACCCTCCTCTTTCTCTCAAGCTAGTAGAGTCTCCGAAATAAGGGATCGCTCGCACTGCGCCCAATTCACATAGTCCTAGACACAAACCACTCATGATATCACGCCGCTGTTTGTTGGTTCATTCTCCAGCATGGGGTCTGGCATGGATTCACATGCTCATGAATATTCCCCGTCGTCAGGCTGGGAATCCTCGGTAAAGAAAAAACCAGTATCAGTTTCGTTTCTGATCTGTCTTTCGTAGTAATAACCAATCACTGGTCTCTGCGTCATACTGACCACAGCCAATGACTGCCCTCTACCTAAGCACCGCCTCTGGCAGCCATCTTCAGATTTTTACCGCACGTTCATGTGTTGGGATCCTCGTGCTATTGCTCTCGAGCGTTAGTGCTATTTTTCGCGCTTTTTCACAAACAACTTCGATTCTTTCGGTCAAAAGAGCCTCAAGCTCCACCGATCCTACATCCGATCAACGGGGACCCGTGTCGGATTCGTCTGTGCCCCTCAAGGGTGAAGATTTCGTCGAGCTACACTTCGGAGGACTCCAGAAGCTTCTCAGGCCCGGTCTCGGAGATGGCCCAGGAGAAGGGAAGCTCGACGCCCGGAAAGCTGTTCAGGGTCTGCCCTGGATGCCAGCTGCAGAACGTCTTTAAGGAGGACGAACACTCTTTCTGCCTTTACTGCCTTCATGAGGACAAGACGCACGTGGAGAAGGACTGTGCGTTTTGCGGCAACATGTCGGAACGGACCATGAAGGACCGCCATCAACGTCTCGCCAACTGGCTGGAGGGTAAGAGCCCGTCTGGCGAGAAGAAGAAGAAATCCGAGCGGTCTTCTAAGACCTTTGAGGGCGCCCCGGCGACGGGGGCCCAACATAAGGCTAAGCACCGCGAGTCCGCTGGCACCGGGAGCGCCGAACGGTCGGGCTCTACGGGCGTCAGGCAGGGCGCACCCTCCCCGGCACCATCAACCACGAGCCAACGCTCTGGGTCGGGTAAGAGGAAGGCCGAGCACCCGGCGAAGCTCCTGGAGAGGCCCCGGTCGAGCTCTAAGGCAGAGGAGGAGCGTGGCAGTGCCCCCTCCCTCAAGGATAAGGCGGTGAGCGCACCTAAGGTGGTGGAAACCTTGATCCATCCGACCAAGCCCTCTATCGAAACGGTCGCGGCGGCCCTGGCTCAGCCTGTGGAGGCTGCACCAGTGGTGGCGACCTCGGGGCCCAGAATCTCCCTGCCTCCTCGGAGGGAGTCTTCTTTTGTGCCCATCGATAGGACCCCCGTGAAACCCTCCGTGGGGAAGAAGGGGGGGCAGGGCGTCGTCGTAGATTCGGCCTCAACCTCAGAAGAGGAACTGATCGAGGTCTTAAGCCACGGCCTAGGCGTGGAAGAAGGCCAGCCCGTCGGAATGGACCCCGACGCAGGTGACGACGACGACATCGTCGAGGATACCGACGGGGCCCCTGCTCGCCCGTCGGACTCCCCTCTGCCAGCGCCGCAAGACAACTCGGCGGCCATTTTGTTGGCCATACAGTCCTTATGCTCCGAGATAAGGACGAGGCTACCGTTACCGACGGAGGAACCTCTCCCGTCGGGGGATCCAGAACCGGGACCTTCTGGTGTTCCCCCTACCAAGAAAAGAAGGATCCATCCACCACCTCCTTTTCAACCGTCGCGCCCCGTCCAGCCCTCCTCCCCGTCCACCCGAGGGGATGATACGGGGACTGACACGGCAGCGACGGGTACGGACGACGAGGCATACGACGAGGATTTTCCGTCGTCGCCTCCCGCCAGGGCTTCTCCGCCCGACGAGATCGGATCTTTCCACTCCATGATCTCCAGGGCTTCCGAGCTTTTCCAACTCTGCCCTGAGGAGAAGAAAAAGGAAGGCTTCCTTTATCAGCGGCGCGAGGCCAAGAGGAAGACGGTCCTCGCAGTGCCTCTGTTGGACGACATTTGGGATGAGGGCCTTTCCCTCCTCAAGAACCCTTCCACGACGCCAGCTAGAAGAGACCGGTACGAGAAAAAGTACCGGGTCCCGGACACGGCCCCCCTGTGCCTCCTGGCGCAGCCTACCCCGGATTCCGTTGTCTCCGCGGCAGCCAGGAAGAAAGCGGGGGGGGGGTGCGGCCTCCACATCGACCTCCCCGCCGGACGGCGAGGGAAGGAAATTGGATGCTATGGGACGACGATTAAAGCGGCCAACGCTTTGGCTATCGTGGCTCGCTACGACAGGGAGCTCTGGTACAAGATAGCTCCCCTGCTGGATTTTCTGCCGGACGACAAGAGGGCGGAGGCCCTGGAGATCCTGCAGGAAGGTGAGGTGGCCTCGGACCACGCCATCACCGTGGCGACTGACATCGCCAACACTGGGTTCCGCCAGCTGGGCAACAGCGTTTGCCTTCGACGTCGTGGATGGCTCAAAGCTACGGACTTCCGGCAGGACGTCCAGACCAGAGTCCTGGACATGCCCTTCGACGGGAACAATCTGTTTGGGAAGACAGTGGACGATTCCCTTCAGGCCATCAAGGCGGATACTGAGACGGCCCGGGCCCTTGGAGTTCTGCAGCAACGACGGACGCCCTTTGGGAGCAGCGGAGGCAAGGGCGCCTCCAAAGGTTCCGGCGGCAGTTTCGCTTCCTACCGTCAAGCGGCCCGCTCGTCATCGCAAGAGGCCTACAGAGGACGAGGCAAGTCTAGCGGACCCCGCCGTCGTCGCCAAGGAGGTCAAGGCGGCAAGGCCGCGTCCAAGCAGGATTGAACCGGCCGTGGGGTCGGGCCCCCACCGAAGCACCCCGGTGGGAGGCCGGCTGGCGGGCTTCGTCAGCGTGTGGGAGTCCATCTCCACCGACCGTTGGGTGCTGGACGTCCTGGCCCGGGGCCACGCGCTCGAGTTTCAAAGAAGGTGCCCGCGCGTCCCCCCCGTGGCCAGGAAAGAACTTCACGCCCCTCAACTTCTCCTGGAGTTGAAGGTGATGCTCAGGAAGGGCGCCATCGAACTCGTCCCAAAGGGGCTTCGGGGCTCCGGAGTCTACTCGAGATACTTCCTCGTGAAGAAGAAGACGGGAGGATGGCGCCCCATCCTAGACCTGCGACGTCTGAACAAGTTCATCAAGGCGCAGAAGTTCCGGATGGTCACCCTCCAGCACGTCCTGGGTCAGCTGGAGGAAGGAGACTTCCTATCGTCGTTGGATTTGGAGGATGCCTACTTCCACATTCCCATCCTAAAGGGGCACCGGAAATTCCTCAGGTTCGTGGTCCAAGGGCGTCATTACCAGTTCAAAGCCCTTCCCTTCGGACTACGGTCGGCACCCAGGGTATTCACCAAGTGCCTCGCACCGGTGGCGGCGCAGCTGCGCCGCGAGGGGATTCACGTCTACCCCTACCTGGACGACTGGCTCATCCGCGCCAAGACGAGGGAGCTCGCCGTGGTCCACACGGCAAGGACCGTCCAACTCCTCACGGACCTGGGATTCTCCGTGAACTACGCCAAATCCCACCTGATGCCCGCGCAAGTCGCACTGTTTCTGGGAGCGAGGCTCGACACAGTGTCCCTTCTGGCCTCCCCGTCGGAGGAGAGGACCAGGACCATCTTGGGCAAGGTGCAACGGATGTTGGTGGCCGACGCGGCCAAAGTGAGGTCCATCAAGTCCCTCCTCGGGATGATGTCTTCCTGCATGTACCTCATTCCCATGTGCAGGCTCCGGATGCGCCCGTTGCAAGAATTCCTGGATGCGCGCTGGATCCAGACGACGGGCAGCTTCGAGGAAAGGATCAAGCTCGACGAGAGCTTCCGACGAGCGATACGGTGGTGGGGCACCCGCGCGCATCTGACGGCGGGCATGGACTTCCAGGCCCCAGCCCACCAGGAGACTGTGACCACGGATGCCTCCCTGGAAGGGTGGGGAGCGCACACCGAAAATCTGCACGCAAGGGGACTCTGGCTCCCGACGGAGAAGTCCCTGCATATCAACGTCCTGGAGCTCCGTGCAGTGTTTTGGGCCCTCAGGTCCTTCCTTCCGTCCCTCAAGGGCAAGGTGGTGAGGATCTTCACCGACAACACCACCACCATGTTTTACATCAGGAAACAGGGCGGAACCAGGTCCCCAGCGCTGTCCAAGGAGGCGCAGGACCTGTGGCATTGGGCCGTCGCCCAAGGGATTTTTCTGGTGCCGTTTCATCTGGCAGGGATAAAAAACACCATCGCCGACTCACTCAGCAGGGAGCTGCGCTCGTGCCACGAGTGGGAACTACGGCAGGATCTGGTGGATCGCCTCTTCCGACGGTGGGGCACACCCCAGATCGACCTGTTCGCGACGGCGACGAACACCAAGTGCTTTGCCTCTGCTAATCCGGCTCATCAACCAGCTCAAGAGGTCACGGTGCAGGATGATCCTCGTCGCACCTGCGTGGCCGAGGCAGATATGGTTCCCGGACTTGCTGGACTTGTCAGCGTCCCCGCCGATCAAGCTGCCGGCGGACGCGGATCTACTCTCCAGGGAAGGAGGCGCCATCCTCCACCACGACCCGAAGTCGCTGAACTTGCAGGCCTGGCTCCTGCAGCGCTAGAGTTTGGAGGATACGACATACCGGCCGATTGCAGAGAGGTTCTTGCAAAGGCCAGGGCGTCCTCGACTCTTAAATGCTACGGACACAAATGGAAGAGGTTCTCTGTCTGGTGCCGCGCACAGAAGATTAACCCTCTACGGATAACGGCTCCCCAAGTACTGCCGTACCTGCTGACGCTGGCCAAAGCTGGTCTGGCACACGGCGTCCATCAAGATTCATCTTGCTGCGATCTCCTGATACACCAGAACCACGGGCCGGACGTCCTTGTGGTCTCATCGTCTGGTGAAAGAGTTCATGAAGGGACTGTTCAGATCGTTCCCGCCGGTGAAGGCTCCGGCCCCGGCGTGGGAGCTCAACGTGGTGCTGACCAAGCTCATGGGACCTCCGTTCGAGCCTCTGCACTCGGCCCCGTTGAAGTTTCTATCGTGGAAAACAGCTTTTCTTGTGGCCATCACCTCCGCACGACGAGTGGGAGAGATCCAGGCCCTTTCCTGCAAGGCCCCGTACTTGACTTTCCATGACACGAGGGTAGTGCTCAGGACGCACCCCTCCTTCATGCCCAAGGTACCGTCGGACTTCCATCTCAACGAACCCTTGGTGTTACCTGTGTTCTTCCCGTCGCCTTCGTCGCCGGCTGAGAGGACTTTGCACTCGCTGGATGTAGCTAGAGCGCTGAAGTTCTACGTGGACCGCACAAAGGGTTTTCGGAAGACGTCACAACTCTTTGTGAACTTTGGAACTGTCAATCAGGGGAAGGCTCTCTTGAAGGCTTCCATCTCCAGATGGCTCTCCGGCTGTATCATGTGCTGTCACCGGTTGGCAAACCGACCGCTGCCTGGCCGTCCGAGAGCCCATTCCACCAGAGCGATCGCAGCTACCACGGCGTTCCTATCTGGTGTGCCCCTGCTGGACATATGCAGGGCTGCTACGTGGAGGTCGACGCACACCTTCACGAAATTCTACTGCGTCGACCGGGATTCCAGGGAGGAGTCCAGGGTCGGCCAAGCAGTGCTGCGCAACCTGTTCGCCTGAGGTGAGCCTGGTGAGGAGGTAAGATGCTTAATGTTGAGTTGATGTGATGCTTAATGTTGAGCCTTTGCCACCTCCCGTGGTTGTGCATGTGTGTACTGCTATGTATTCTTTATTCATGAGCATGTGAATCCATGCCAGACCCCATGCTGGAGAAGGAACAAGTTACTTACCTGTAACTGTTGTTCTCCAGCATGGGTCTGGCATGGATTCACATGCGAACCCTCCCGCCTACCCCTGTGCGGCTCTTCACTTGGTCATACTGCCACTTCACGTGCTTCCAAATCTGAAGATGGCTGCCAGAGGCGGTGCTTAGGTAGAGGGCAGTCATTGGCTGTGGTCAGTATGACGCAGAGACCAGTGATTGGTTATTACTACGAAAGACAGATCAGAAACGAAACTGATACTGGTTTTTTCTTTACCGAGGATTCCCAGCCTGACGACGGGGAATATTCATGAGCATGTGAATCCATGCCAGACCCATGCTGGAGAACAACAGTTACAGGTAAGTAACTTGTTCCTTCCATACCTTACAGGGAGATTGTACGAAAAGTACCCTTGCTGTCATTAGTATAATCAGAGTTCTCTAACACATACATTTAATTCATTTACATGTCTCCTCGGTGTAGAATCATCTAAATCACTGATGTTATACAATATGTCCAGAATGCCCTCTAGACCCCATTGTGGCACAAATGCATCTATGTGAACATACATTACACCATACCTCTATCTCATCGTACCCCTGTTGATAATCATGGTTGCTTATCATACAGCAACGGTCTCCTAGCCACTAAAAGTGGTGTCATATCAATATTAATTGTTTAAATTAAACAATTTAAACAAAGCTTCATTTAACCCTCTAGGTTGAACTGTATCCAACAACGTTACCGTGGGTAACTACATCTCCCAGAGTGCCTATTTTCCGGTTACCTACCCTAGTACTCCCAGTCATTCTTCTCACCTGTCCCTTTGATTATCATTTTCTGAGCTCCCAGTCGACTGACAAAAAAACTATAGCTCCCAGAATCCCCCCTACTCATTTAATCAACCCTACAAAACCCACCCTTCCAAGCTTACCACAAACCTTAGGACACGAGATATATTTTCTGATTACACTTTTCCCCCATCCTCCTCAGCAGGATATTTAGAAGCTCTACCCCACACCTTTTCCAACACTGACACTTTCCCATATCGTGAAAAACAGACTAACAACTGAGCTGTTTACCTGACACGTCCCAACACAAGGGTCCGGCAGAGTCGGGCAAATAACCCATACCTGACAACCCTTTCCTTTCCTCACAGGGATAAAAGGCGCAGCACGAGAGCACACTATGAGCAGGGCAAACTGCACGATGAGACAGCTATCCTGGTACGTCAATCCAAGAGGAGGAGAAAGGCAACGAGAACTGAAGGAGCGACAAGGAGAAAAGCGGCTTTGCCCTTTCCGACCCAGAGCCGCCAAGCCTCTGTGAAAGGAATCGTAAGAACGCGAACAATAGCCAGCATTTTTTTCAGAAGATGTCAACGGTACACAAAGCCCTCCTACATTGATAATGAAGACAGGGAGAGGCACCTGCTACCGTGGTACCGTCCTGGACTCCAGAGAAAAGAAAAGCCAAGCTGTTTATCACAGCCAGTGAGTCGAGGGGAGAACTGATAAGAAACCGAACTGTGTTGAATGAAAGTTGCAAATGGCAAATTGAGGGAAAATCAAAGAACTGTTAACACCTCAGGGGAAAACCAGCTGTAGACGGGTCCAGCACCACGTAGGTGCTCCCTCAAGTGACTCTGGTTAAATTTTCCCACGGTTGGAAACTACCAATACCAGAAGGCCTTGGGAAAGCCGCAAGGAAGAGTTTAAAGTGTTCCTACAGGGGTCTAGCAAAATCCTCTGTACAGTCGAAAGTCTTTGACCAGCAAGTAATTAGAAAGCTAAGGATGATGAATCCACATCGTGAGAAAGTCGAACCCGACAGAGGGATGCCGATGGAAAGGGGCGAAGCATGAGGCCCCAATGAACATTGTGGTGACAAGAGTGAACCCAACGGAGGGATGTCCACAGTGGATTGTTTAAAAAGACATTAAGACTTGTGAATGCAAAAGATGAAATTATTTGGACACCAAGCTGCAGTGAACCCGACAGAGGGGGGGCAAACTTTCTAGAAGGGTCTGAGCGGTGAAGAGGGGTATCCAGGGGTGAAAAGTCATCACCCAACGACACGTGAATGTAGCAGATGTTCTCTTTTTTTAATGCAAGCCATAGTAAAACCGACGGAGGGAGGCCGACATTCGAGAGGGGTCAGAGCCCTGAAGAGGGCGACACAGGGTTGAAGATCCATCACCCTAGTGCAATCGGAAAGGAACTTTTGTTTATTACTTTGAACCAATCAGGCCCATGGAAGCAAGAAACGTAACCACTGACGGTCCTGATATCGCTACAAACCTTTGTGGATCTGAGCCCGGAAGAGGGTGATCCAAGCGTGAAAAGTCATCACCCAACATACATACGGAAAGGAACCTTTTGTTATTTTGAACACATCAGATCCTCGGAGGCAAGAGACTTTTTGTAGAAAAGGGACTTAACCACCTGATCTGTAGTCTCGTGCTGGGAAAGCTCGATAGAGTGCTGTGCTCAGGAGTCCGGCCTTGTCCCGTGCTCAAAACATTGGGATGGGAGACCCCAGGGTACCACATCCTGACTTATCATTTATGAACACTTCTTTCTGCCTTGTGAATCCTATCCCACACTCTTTTTGTATTTAGTTGTAAGGATTGGCAATAGTTTATTTTTTAGTATAGGCCCTTTTATTTGACAAGATGCCACTAGGACTGCCTTATAATTATTTGATGGTCGTAGCTTGCTCACATCTTAGATTTGGTTTTAGATTAGGCGTTTTTCCAACCTCCCGATACAAGTTAAAAACACCCTTGAACTGTGATCACTTGCGTCTGTCTTTACTGTTGCCACCATGAGTTCCTTACACTGCATAGTAGCACAAAGATGTGGGCAATAGGTGTGCCAGTTTATGAAGATATACCAAGGTGGAACATATACCAGTGACAAAACAAACAAACAAGTTTCTATAAGAAAACACTTAGAAGTGTAGCATTAACCTAAGGGGGGAAAGCTCTTCAAACTAAAGAGTACTATATAACTGTTCAATATTACAGTATTACTTGTCACTGGAGGGAGTGGTGGGGTCAGGTAGGGATAATGAGGGGCAGGGCAGGAGCAGCTTTCTCGTTAGCCAGTAAGTTCAGTTTAAGCCAAGCTTTGAAGTTGGGCTGTCTTTCATTGTTATGGGCAGCAGGGGAGCAAGTAGGGAGAAGAAGTGGAAGAGAGAGGATGTAAGGTGTGGCATGGGACAGTGAGTTTGAGTACAGAGGAGGACCAGAGGGAACTGTTTTGTGAGTAGCAGATATATAATTAGACAGATACCGAGGAGGACTACTATTGATAGCATTGTAGACGAGGAGAAGGAACTTGAATAGGGAGCAGTTGTGCATGGAGAGCCACCAGCATGTTGTCTATAGTTAGAAGTGTGTGAAGATCTGGGTAGGTTGTATTAAACGTGGGTAGAAAAGTTGAGGACTTTGTCTGGAGGGAGGAAGGAATAGTGAGGAAAGCTTAGGAGTAAGCTTCACCAGTAGTCAATTTAGTAAGAAAAGGAGGAATTTTACAAATGTTGAGGAGGTTAATATGAGCAGCAGTGGTGGTGATGAATTTTTGCATTTGGAGGGCGCTATCAAAAAGGACCTCCCCAAGGTTTCAAGCCTCATTCAAGGGAGAAAGTAGAAGAGGCGGAAAGGGGAAGGTAGGGATAGCATTGGAAGCCATGAGAAAGAGGAATTCCATTTTTGTGGAGTTTAGCACGAGGCAGCTGAGTGCCATCCAGTAATTAATTGCAGCGAGACAGCTGGTAATCCATTCCAAGATGGCTGGAGTGAAGTAGAGAAATGGTTTGAGTGTCATCAGCAAAACAGTGATGGTGAAAGGCAGAGGATGGCATAGGTTTTCCTGATATAGAGGGTAAAGAGGAGAGGTCATCTACCATTTATGTTGCTTCTTTACCATCATTTACAGTTTATACTCATGGAAACTTTGGCATCAAAATAGTAACAAACCTTTTTAGGGAGAGTAACTGAAAGTACAGTTTCCCACATGTGTAGAGGCATAGTCCTCACAGACCATCATTGTGGTTGCTTTAGAATCACCACAATACCAGTCCTGTGCCTCTTCACAAGTGTGGCAGTGCAGAAAAATAAAATGTCTAACAGATTAACTACCAATTTTATCACACAGCCATTTATCTATTTTGGAGTTTATTTGGAGGAAAAAAACGACAGCATTTGACTGGAATTTTTTTTTTCGTCCACAAACATGGAGGAGTTACCACCTGAAAAATGATGGCCCTTTTGTTAATCCTCCATACCCCATTTTAGTTTAATAGGACAGAATAGTGGGGATTTGCACCATTTCAGAATCTGGAAGATTTATCTCCAGGTCTGATGATGTAATGCTATTACAACAAAATAAAAATACATTAATTGGACAGAATTATCAAAGAGAATTCCATTCAACTCCTAATTAAGCCTTTTATCTTTGGAGACATTAAACTTGGGCTCAACATTTACAATGTAATGTAGATAAAAGCACCACTATCATCAAACAATTGCGGTGGAGAAGGCATCTAATGGCTTGAGGGAGATGTGGTATACATGCTAATTTGGTGACTGTGGATCACTGACACCTGACTGCTAATTCAGCTTCCTCGGTTTCCTGTCCTCCCACAACACGTTGCTGGGATCAAATAAATCACCCGTATCTCTCACAATTGATCTATGCGATGTGTAACAAAACCATCATCACACACTAACAATGAGGGCAAAATATAGCATTAAACATATCCATCTTAGAACACATTTGCAGTGATTTTGAAATTCCCATCATCAACTCTGCAGGGGTTTTAACCTCAACATCACTGTGGGGTCTTTAAAATTATTATTGTTATGTTATTGACCTTCACACTCCCTTATTCATCTTACACTCTGTATCTCAACCAACTAAAACTCCTCTCACAGTGGCATGGCCACTCAAACACATACAAGTGATAACACCCTTTTCTGTTCTGTGATCGCCCATGTTGCATTGCCACACCTACCCATGTTTCTAAGATGAATCCTGTTAGTATTTCATGCAACAACACACCAGGGGCCCATGTGTGAACACAAAACCCACATGCCCAACTCACCCGGTATCTCATCAGCTCACAAAGCAAAGCAGGTACATCCACATCTGTACTAATTAACACTTCAGGATTTGCAGCTCACATTTGATCTGCTCCCACCAATCCATACCTCCCTCTATTGCAGAACATAATGCAAGAAGCCACCAAAATTGTAGAAGTCATATCATACAAGATCCATTTACCAAACATTGTTACATACCATCTGTGACTTTAACATTGACACACATCATCTCTGTGCGGACGGTAATATCATTATTATCCCACTTCATCTCTGTGAAAACTTTAATAGCACCCTTATCAAACATCTCTGTGAGAACATACCCATCAATATAATCAAACTCCATCTCTGAGGGGGGTTCAATCTCATTTCGATCACACACCATCTCTGTGGGGACTTTAACACCATCTTAAACACACACCATCGCTGTGGGGACTTTAACATCACTATATTCAAACACCATCTCTTTGGGGTCTTCGACCCTATTTTTAGCGCACACCATGTCTAAGGAGAGTTTAACATCATTATGATCACACACCATCTATGTGGGGACTTAATTGTCACAATTATCACACGCACTCTATGTGAGGACCTTAAAGTCATAATTACACCATCTCTGTGGGCTTTTAAACATCATAATAATCACATATCATCTCTGCAGGGACTTCAACATCATTATCAGACTCAATACATGAAATGAAAGGTGGTCTTCTATAGTGAACCTTTGGCATTTTGGTGGTTTTATTGCATGAGACTACTAGAAAAAGGGTGGGGTTGGGGCCTTAGCGGGTTATTGGGGGAATCATATGCAAAACCAGCAATGTTGATGAGTGGAGGCCAGAGGAAGTGCCTGAGTCCTTAATGCCAGTATGGTTCTGTGTGGTTTGTGACAGTGGCACTTGGATTTCTCTCTTTCAAAAAGGGAGAGCCCAAAATCTATTAAATGACAGTGCTGTGATACTTTATTGGCCACTGCTTTGGGGGTGATTGAAATCAATAGAGATGAGAGCTTTGGCTCCCTCAGGTTAATTTGGTATTAATGGGCATAAGGCTGCCATGTGTGGGGTGGAATATGGGTGTGTAGTGTACGGTAGTAGGAGAAGGAGGGATAAGTAATTTTAGATGGGGAAGGGGAGATGATTAATGAGGACAACCATTGAGGAGTTCAATACTAGACTCAAATGTTTCAGGTCAAGTTTGTTCTTGACCTCTGTGTGATCTCTGGGTGGACTTTAAAAATATTCTTTTCACACACCATCTCTGTGGGGACCTAAACATCATAGAAATTACACACCATCTCTATGGGGACTTTAGTGTTATCATAATCAGATACCATATCTGTGGGAACCTTATTTTGTAATTTTTTTTCTGTGTTGTATTTAGATTAATATAGCGGCTAAGGTTAGATGTAATATTACCGAAGCAAATTTCAGAGTGGTAGATTTCATTGCAACCAAAATACCGAAAAATACTGAATTTTATTTTTTGTATTTGGGGGTTCCCACCAAACCCAGTTTTTCTATCCTTATAACCAAACCCAACCCCATCCTGACCCATTTTAACCCCTTAGACCTCTACCCTATATATATGTTTAATATTTCTGGAATGTTTCAGTATTTTGGTCGCAATCAAATGTACCACTTTGAAATTTGCTACAGTAACATGACTGGTTATCGAGACCAATGCCTACGCGCTTATCATAATTACACACTTTCTCTGTGGGGACTTGAGTGTAATCCTAATCACACACCATCTGTGTGGGGATCTTTCCATCATTGAAATTACACACCATCACTGTGGGGACTTTAATCACATACCATATCTGTGGTGACCTTATTTGTACTTTTGTTTGTTTTTTATTTAGATTTATATAGTGGCTTATGGCCAAGTGCTTATCATAATTATACACTGTCTCTGTAGGGACTGGAGTGTAGTAATAATCACACAACATCTCTGTGGGGAACTTATCATTGTAATCGCACACAATCTCCTTTGGGACCTTAACTTGGTTACAAGCGCACACCATCTCTGGGGACTTTAACATGATTATTGCACCGGATCTCTGTGGAGAATGTAACATTTCCATAATCAAACATGACCGCTATAGGAAAGTTAACTCCACTATTATTATACACATTTTGATGCTGGAAATGCATCAGGGGGACAGGGCCTCTGAATCCTTGTCCTTTATTGCCTTATGTATGTTCTGACTTGATTTCCGTGCAGGACCTCATGTGGGACTCCTGGTGTTGCAGCTCTACCTGTATTTGCTTTGGGGAACAGACCCTTGGGATACCCTTATGGCACCCATGGGTGGGAGTACGACCCGGTACTTCTAGTGTATGTCTTTGGGCACCTGTGTGTGTCCCACAGAGCAGGGTACGGGCTGGTGGCAGCTCTGTGCTGAAGTCACAGGTGCCCTGAGCGTCCATTTTGGGATGCCCAGGCCCTGTCATGGGAATCGGCGGATTCCTGATAGGAAACAAGAAGGCCCCTGTGGCCTCTTGCTTTCTATCGCCTGTTACCTTACCTTTCCCCAAGTCCCGGGAAGCCCTGACCCTGTCCCTTCCCCCTGACCGGCTGTTGGGTGGAAGTTCCATATATGGTGTTGTGGGGAAGTCCAGGCCAGACTGGCTGGAGCCTTCCCAATGACTGTATGTTGTGGGTACACTCGTGGGGTGGGACCTGGGTGAAGGGAGTGTGTAACAAATTTGCATTCTGTGTTATGGGTGGGTAGTATCTTGTGTTTTGACACAATGACTGAGACATCCCTGCCCGAAACTGGTATGAATGCAGTGTGTAGTGCTACATAGCTGGGTACTTATCTGAATCCACATTCTGTGTTGTGAGTGTCTGGATGGAGAAGAATGGCCTGAATACACAGTGTGCCTGATTGGCTGACTGACTGCCTGAATGCCCTTCTGAGTGATTGGTTGCCTGAGTGTGACCCATCAGAGTGAATATATCTGGGGGCCTCTCACTGCTAGAAATCGTTCAGAAGCTGAAGTAAAAACTGACATTGAAACTGACGCTTAACTTTGAAGCCCACTGTAAGAAGTGCTGCTGTTGTCCTTCGCTAATCTGAAAGTTGCTGTGCTTCAAGGAACTGATGCAAGAGAGGAGAGGACCAGAGCCGCATGCTTCTTTGCCTAAGAACATTTGATCCAAGGACTCCCTTGTTCATCACCGTCGACCTCTTTCGTCCTTCCGGAGAAAGTCAAGGTCGTCGATGACTAAGGTGACTCCGCCGGTGGGTCTGCCGCCACCCAAAGACCTCAGACGCTGACAAAGCTACTGAAGCCAGCTGTGGACAAGTCCCGTTCGCCGATGTCAGACACCGACGACCCTGGGAATTTTTCTATTTACTTATGATGCACTCCATCCCAAATGAGAATAATGAAGTAAGCCCCTACAAGGATAGTAACACGCGTTGAAGGCCCCACAAAGATGGCGCTGTACACATGAGTATAAATAAGCATTTCTGCAAATATGAAGTTGGATCCTGTATTATGAATTTTTTCTGCTATCAGCCCATTTTTAAAACAATGGGAAGGATTAGTCCCCACAAGCTAGGTTTCCACACATAGTCCCCACAAGGTAGGTAAAATGTGTGTGTGTAGCAGCTAATGCCCAAGCACTTAACAGCATCATAATTACACACTGTCTCTGTGGGGACTTGAGTATAGTCCTAACCAAACACATCTCTATGGGGATCTTACCATCATTGCAATCACACACCATCTCTATGGGGAGCTCAACATGCTTGCAAGTACACACTCTCTGTGGGGACTTTCATGATTATCGCACACGATCTCTGTGGAAAATGCATCTTTTCCATAATCAAACATGACCCCTATAGGAAAGTTAACTCCACTATTATTATACACATTCCAAAAGACGAAAAAAACATTATTTCCATTACACCATTTCTAAAGAGGAGATATGAGTTAGCAGGGAAGATGATGCCTGTGAACGAATTAAATCTGAATTTGAATTAATTATTCATTTTTGGCCACATTGTGTCAGCCTGGGTCAATCAAGTCATCTCCTCAGTCGCAGTTATCTTTTCTGGAACATTTTGAGTGTTTATTATAGTGTTTAATGCCAGAAACTAAGTGCCTTTTTAAGTTTCACATGCACATTAATCATCTTGTGGGAAATGCTAAACCATAAAAATGTATCTGTTGTGATAGCTATAATGCAGGCAGGTACTCAAATGTAGAAATACAATTGTATAATGTATTGTGAGTACTATAAATTAAGCATTTGTCAATGTGCTTACGGTGCAATCCATCCCAAATTAGAATAATAAAGTAAGTCCTCACAAGGATGGTAACACGCGTTCAAGTCCCCACAAAGATGGTACCGTACACATGAGTAAAAATAAGCATTTTTGCAAATATGAAGTTGGATCCTGTATTGTGATTTTTTTCTGAACATTGTTCTGCTATTAGCCCATTTCTAAAACATTGGGAAGGGCTGGTCCCCACAATGCAGGTATCCACGCATAGTCCCCACAAGGTAGGCAAAAGTGTTTGTGTGTGTGTTTTCTCCAAAGGTAATGAGTGAAACAGAAATGCCTATGGGAAGGCAGGGAATATATCTAACCAATGGATAAGTGGTTTCTCATAGAGTACTTGTTCGGAAGCAATAGGATTAATCAGTGCATGGCTTTGCTCAAGCATTCCCTGGAAACATGGAGGCTTAATTTCATGGTAAGGTTTTAACCACATGAAAATGTCTTGGACTGCCAGGCTAACTTTCATGTCAAACAACTAAATGTTGGCTTTGAATGAAGAAATGTTAAAGGGGGCGGGGGTATCTGTTAGGCAGAAACCTGTGCAGTTCGCTCTGGGAGCACTGCAAAAGATTTAGGACTACAGGTGTTTGGCAGTAAACCCACTTGGTAGCAGTCTGTACCACACAGATTCACTTGGTAGCTGTGGCTGAGCAGTCAGACTTCCCTCAAGAAGAGTTAGGCAGTATACAGAGTATTCACAATAGGTCAAGAGAACACAGTAGAGCAAGTAAACACTGACCAGGGCTTGGTGTAAAAGAGATATATTTAAACCACATCTAGAAAAACACACAGGCACTAATAGTAAGCAATTCAAAAACACAGTCACTAAAAGATATACACTGCCTTAAAAGAATATTTATGATGTCGTCTTAAGTAAAGCCCCACTTATTTTCAGACAGCGGTGAGCGCTTAACATAGATGGCACTCTAATAATTCGTTTTAAAAAGGGAGAGAAAAGCAGAGAATAAATTGAAACAGATCCCAACACTTTTTCACGAACACACAAGAGAAAAAGGCAAAGTAACACCGTGAATTCAGAGTCAATAGGCTGGATCCGCTTTAAGAGGATCAAAACGAAAATGTGTCCAAGGTCACACGGTTGCAGTGCACAAAAGTCTTGTAACGGTTCAAAAAGGAGTTGGACCAAGAAAAGGGACCAGTTAGGGGGTCAAGGCGGCCAGCCCAGTCCAGAAGGTTAAGGAGTTATTATTACCTTGTTGCAATCTTTAGAAAGGGAGGCCTGGCGTACACGGTACCTTAAAGTGGTGAGAACGCTCCACCCAGCGGGGGCAGTTGTTCCTGGCAGCGGAGGCAAGTCGGTGCTTCGTCCGGGGGAAGAGAGGATCTCGTCGTGGAGGAAGACAGGAGTCCGTTGCACTGCCAGGGAAGAAACCAGCCGCGGAGTTTCTCAGGTACAAGGAGCGGTCCAGTGATTCGCGGTTCAGTGGTGAGTGGCTATCCGGCTGCCGGGGTGCTTGGCACGGGCAGTTAGACCAGAAACCGGGCTGGGGTGCGAAGAAAGAAAGGTAAACTGGTTGTGCCCACCAGTCAGGGGAAGAAGCCTCTCCAGCCGGGAGATCTTCTCTGTCGTCGGGAAGTGGTGAGTCGGTTCTGCAGGGCTCCACCGGTGGTGTTGTCGTGGTAGGTCGGCTCAGCTTCTCCGTCGTCGGATTCTTAGGTGCTGTGGCGACTTCTGAAGTTCCAGTCCCCAAAGCCCTGCTTTTATGCAGAAAAGCCCCATTCACTCAACCTAGCTGTCACTCGTACATGCTAAGTGGTGAGCCGGCCGGCTCACCACTTGGGCCAATCACACAAGAGTGCGACCTGAGTTACCAAGGTAACTCGGTCCAGGGTGCCTAAACCCCCTCCCACACCCCCTGTGGTACCCAGACAGAGTGGCACCACTTTTGGAGGCTTCTGTGGAGAAGCCCGCCAAAAAGTGGAACAAAGGGCTCGACTTGGGTTGGAGTCGCAGAAGAGAACACAAACGCCATTTTAGAATCGAGTCCAACCGGAGAATTAATATTGCTTAAATAAACAGGCCATGAGAATTAAATAATTAAAGTTGGTAGCCTGAACAATGGGAAAATCCCATAGGAAAATATTTGCGGTCGAATATAAAAAGTAGTTTCCACTGCCACCAGCCAAAACTCGATCAGGGGGGGACGGAGACGTGCCTCTTCGACTAACAGACCCCAGGGCAATCGAATTGCCCCGACCAGTACATCCACAATACGATGGTTTGCACTGGTTTCTGTTAATAATTTAAGACTAGTAAAGCCAATGGTGACTTTACATGCCCTGGGAGACAGTCAGTCCCAGGGTATGGAGTCTATTGTGGGGTGTCACTATGACACCCCTGTGTTACTGCACGGAGGGTGCTGTGTAACACACACAGGAAAAACACATGAGACCCTATGGAGTAAAGGACCCCATAGGCCATAAAACACATTACCAGTCAAAGGAATACCATAAATCATGTCCAAGAGTGGGAGAAAAAGAGTCTCACTCTTGGCAGGTGGAAAAAACAAACCGCAGAAATCCAGCAAAGCTGCTGGGGGACTCACTAGGTTAGGAAATTCAGCCTAAAGAGAGAATTCTCCCTAACAGTATCCCATCCATGTGTGTGCTAAACCTACTTGGCCACATATTGAGCAAAGGTTCCCCTGTGAGGAATGAGATCTACTTCCAAATGCTGTCAGTTCCATGCTGCCAATCTTTTAGGCCAGTCTTTCTTGGCTGGTGCTAAAAGCCTCTTTTTTTGCCAGTCACGTGTACCAAAACTCTGACAGCATTAATGTCGGCTGTCTCACTATGGTCTCCCACCTAATGTGCCCCAGTCTGACATTTTTAATTTGAGAGAGGACCCTGTCCCTAACACGTACTACCACCTGCTTAGCCCCACATGTCTTCTTTGTGGAAGATGGTCAGGGTCCTCTCATCCTCTGGCTCTTTGCAGCGCAGTCACCATCTTGCCTGCTGTCCCCGCCTACCTGCCCCGCCAAAGTATTGCTGTGTCACTGCTGCCTTCCCTGGATTTCACAGCACTGCTGGGTTCCCCTGCATGGTGAACACCTCCAAAGTGTTCTGTTTCTAGGTTAATGTTGGTATTTCCTACCCTGGCAGTGTTTTCTTTACTATGGCGTTCACCCTGCTTCAGGACAATGATGGTGTTGCCGACATTGGTGATTAGAACAGAGAACTGCTTCTATCATGAAGTAACTGAAGTCCCTGTTCGGGAAGGTTTTCCACAGCCATCTAGTAAGCGCTGTGAAGATACCTAGCCTTTGGGAGAGAACAGGTTGTATTGACACCATACTCCTACGTCCCGTCTCCTTTGCCCCCATACTGTATGGGCGTCCCTCGCTAGGGACGGGAAATAGAATCTTTTTCACCAGAGAAATCGTCTTCCTCTTTAAATTTAGATGTGTGTGGGGCCACGGCCCTCAAGCATGCGCTCCCCTGAGTCCGCCCACCAGCGCCACTCCTCAGTCCTCTTTTGCGCAATATGTGAGCAGACCTCTTTCACGTTAGGCCGTGGTTGAGACCTTATCTTTTACTCGTAATACCACGCTACGACTTTCCCAGGGATAATTGGTTGTCCCTTATTTCCATATAGCTAATATCATTCCGAATCTTAAGTACTCTGTCTTGCAGTGCTACGCTCCTCGCTGGCGCATGTCGACTGGGGTGGGTTTCAGCAGGTGTCGGGCCTGAAAGGGTTCCTTCCACATGTCGGATCCACACGCGATCTGCCTCCTGGGCCTTGGCAAGGACCACGGCTGAGACGGTGCTCGGCGTAAAATGCGTTCACCCTGTGCTCGATGAAGAACCACTTGGCCAGGTGAAGGGAGCTCTTCTCGAGATCGCCACCAGAGCACATCAAGGAGTACGTCAGGAGGACGACCAGGCCAAAGATAGATGCCCTGTTCTCCTCTTCAACCCGCAAAGGTGACTCCTTCCCTGGGAAGCGTCCAAGCGGGAGGGGACTTCCACGCCCTATTACCAGTACTGGGACCAAGGCTCTACAAGCTACTGGCTACACTGCTGAGGGGCCTAAGGATCCTCCCGTGCCTGCAGCTGAGGGGCCGCAAGTCTCCGGATCTCCCTGAGGGGCTTAGCTGTAACACCGGGCGTAAACACTGGGCATAAAACTACCAGTGACATGGGCTCGGGCACCCCGCCTCCCAGTCCCTTGTCTGAGGTGCAAAGTAGGTCCGAGCCTTCTCTGTCAAGCAAGCAAGCGGAGACTGGTCCCAGTACAACAATCGTCACACAAGCACGTGACGAGTTACCAGAAAAAATGGCCTCCCGGCCATACAAAATTGTGGTGCATCCAGAACCTTTCATTTACAGTGCACAGGCATTGGAGCGCCCGCCAAGGTGGCATTGAACTACATCAGTCACTTAGTCCATCGCACACCCAACTGTTTCCTCGCAGGGGCGATACAGACCCCAGCTACCCTAGACAAGGGGCCACCATTAGAGCTCAACATCAAGGGCAAGTCCAGGGACATGCACTCATGCGTGTAAGCTCCTCACCAGCATGCCAGGACAGGTTCTTCGATTAGTTCCTCACGCTCATGAGGTTGTCTCAAATGGGGCCCATACTTAGGGGGGGGTCATCCAAGACATGCTCCCTCCGGCACCCAGTCAACCGTCTACAGTAGTACATACACGATACCACTGCAGGTCCAGCTTCCCACGATACCCCAGTCACAGATTGTCACAGTGGCTCCACCCCCGGTGCAGCCCCAGACGCAGGTTCCGGCACTGCCAAAAGCCACACCACAACTGCCTGCAGCACACTCCAGCTCTCCACCAGCAAGCCCTGACCCGCAGGACACAGCGGGAGACACGGGAGACGAGGAAAATCAAGAAATCTCTTCAGCTAGGCTTTCCATGAAAGACTGGCTGGTGTGGCCAAATACTTGGTGATCCCGCTACCGCAGGGTGAGCAATCAGAGGCGGGGGTCTTGGCTGAGGTGCTTAACATCCAGTCAACCATGAAAACGGGCATACCAATGTAGAAAGACGTTGAGTCCTTGGTAAAGAAGAGCTGGGTAAAACCACACTCTACACAGCCTACAAACAAGCGCCTGGATGCCATTTATCAGCAGGCAGAGAGGGACTCCCTCGTGCTGTCAGTGCACCTGCAACCTCACTCTTCGGTTATAGCGGCAACCTCTATGTACGCTAAGCCACAATCCTCCCCGGCTACACCTACTTCGGCCCTCATAGGCAAGGAAGAAAAACTCCTAGAGGCCTATGGCAAAAAGATATACTCTAATGCTACGCTACACTTGCTACAAGCAAATGTGGATGCCATGCTAGCTGCGATAAACCAAAAGCTATGGCGGAAGATTGCAGAGTTCCTTCCTGAGCTTCCAGCCCACAGTCAGGCGAGATTCAAGGTAGGCCTGGCAGATGGCTTAAATAGTAGCCCAGGACATCATGGAGTCGACAGTGGCACATATAGACACCTCTGGCAGATCTATTTGTGTTACCACCAACATGAGGCGGACAGCTTGGCTTAAGGCAATTAAGTTTAACCCTGACGTGCAGAAATGCATTCTCGACCTGCCATTCGAGCGGGGGGGGACTGGTTTCATTCAGCTATAGACGAGGTGCTGTCATGGCTACAGGCCCAGAACACAAAAACCACACCATCTAGTGATGGGGGCAATGGGTCACTTGACTCACTTCTGTCCCTTTGGGACCCATAAACACAGGGTCCCTGGCTGGACTCAGTCCTGGCGCCTTTGGTGCCAGGCTCGTATAGAGTAGTGAGCAGGAACACTTTATTTCAGTGCAGGAGTGCTTTTACTTTATTTCAGTGCAGGAGTGCTTTTATTTTACAAAAACTTTCCAGGAGCTGAAAGCCTTTATTCCAGAGAACATCCTCATGTGATGACTCATCGGGTGTGGCTCCCTAGGCCTGGTCTTCATGTACGGACTCATCGGTATACGGTATCACAGATATACGATATTTCACCTATGCTGCCCATCACTGTAAATAATAGTTTGAATTGTACTGTATAGATTGAATTGTATATGACCTTAACATTTTTTCCGATCTTCTGCCTGTAATTAATTTCACCTGTACATCTTTGTGATCATATTGTAATTATTTGAAACTTTGTAACAATGAACTTTTATCACTACGGCAGGGCAATCAAGACTTAATAACCTTCCCTCAATTGTCTGATAGCACAAACTGGCCAGAGGAGAAAAGAACTACGCTTTTACCAAGGCTTGCGAGGGGAACTTAAGGGCGTTTTACCCCAAGTAGTAAATTCTCCGGAAAGATGTGCTGAATACATCTACCTGACAGTGCAGCTCGATCACAGATTGTAGGATCGGAAGATGGATCGGGCCAAGGCCAAAGGCGGTCGGTGTACGTGTGACCCTGTGAGAATCGAACCAAATCACACGATCAGTCCGAGCCAATGCAAATCGGAGGCTTGCGGAGCCCTCTCACCCAGGCAGAAAGGGAGAATAGGAGACAACAGCAGCTTTATTTGTACTGTGATAAGGCAGGTCACTATCTCTGAGAATGCCCGGCAAGCGTAGGAAAGCAGTTGGAGCAACTGACAAGGGTGAAGAAGAAGAACAGGACTTGGGAAACTCCAATGCCCGGCAAGCGTAGGGGTCCACTTGTTGAGCGGTGAAAAGGAACCTATACAGACCTCACAGCTAGTCATTCCTGTGCTCCTGGTAAACCACAAGCAACCGTCGAAAATACATGCCTTGGAGCCATACATTGACAGTGGGGCTGTGGGAAACTACATGGAGCAAGATCTGGCTACCCGGATAGGCCTTCCTTTCCGAAGCAGGTTTCGGAAAACATCACAGCAGTTGATGGATCTCAGCTATCATCCGGCCCAGTGACGCATTACACTAAGAAGGTCACGCTTCTGTGTCGGGACGCTCACCAAGAGGACATCACCTTGATCTCATCGGCGCTCCTCAGTTCCAGATATTGGGAATGCTCTGGCTGGAGACCCACAATCCCAGGATTGACTGACGTAAACTAGTTCTGACCTTTCCCCAAGACTGTGTCGACACCTGTTTATAGCAAGGGATTCTCATTAAAAGGTCTTACCAACCCAGGTTCGTTGAAGAAAGAAACCATTCTGGGCCTCACCAGTTCACTACCATCTGAATACCTGGATTACCAAGATGTCTTTCAAAAAGAGCAAGCAAACACCCTACCTCCGCACAGACCGTATGACTGCCAAATTGATCTGGTACCTGGAGCTCAAGTTCCTGCAGACGGATTTACGGCCTAACAGAACAGGAAAACCAGTATTAAAAACCTACCTCGATCAGTATCTGGCAAATGGCTTCATTTGTCCGTCCAAGTCCCCTGCATCCTCGCTCCTCTTTTTTTTTTTTGCCTAAAAAGGCGGGAGATCTGAGAACTTGTATTGACTATAGAGCACTTAACCAGATCATTCTAAAAAACCAGTACCCATTACCGCTTATCCCCAAGCTCTTGGATCAAGTCAAAAACGCTCAGATATATACAAAACTAGACTTACGAGGGGCCTACCATCTAGTAAGAGTCAAAAAAGGACACTAGTGTAAGACTGCCTTTCGCACGAAATATGGCCTTTATGAATATCAGGTTATGCACTTTGGACTATGTAATGCCCCGGCGCCATTCCAATTTTTCAGGAATGACGTGCTCTGTGAACTGTTGGACGTCTGTGCTCTTGTTTATATTGATGACATTCTTATCTATTCGACCACCAAGGAGGACCACGTCAACCATGTCTGGGCAGTTTTAGAGAAACTGCGGCAACACCGGCTATATGCCAAATTGGAGAAATGCTTCTTTCATGTGACAGAGGTAGAATTCCTCGGCTTTATTCTCAAACCACGGGGTGTACGCATGGACACGTGCAAGGTAGATGCTATCCTTAACTGGCCCTCACAGACATCCATAAAGGGAGTACAGAGTGTATTCGGGTTCGCCAACTTTTATCGTCGGTTCATTCACGGGTTCTCCCAGATCGTCCACCCAATCACCTCTTTACTACGGAAAAAATAAACAATTTAATTGGTCCGCAGAGGCAGAGAAAGCCTTTGAGGAGCTAAAACAAGCATTTACCACAGCACCAATTCTACGGTTTCCTCGACCAGAACTACCATACGTGGTCGAAACTGATTCTTCCAACATAGCAATGGGAGCAGTCCTGTCACAACGAGACCCTGAAACAGGTCAGTTGCATCCTGTGGCATTCTGGTCTCGCAAGTTTTCAGCCCCTGAATTGAATTATGCAATCACTGATAAAGAACTTCTAGCAATTAAGACAGTGTTCAAAGCCTGGAGACATTATCTTCTTGGAGCTAGACATACAGTCACCGTTGTCACGGATCATCGTCATCTACAATATCTGAAGACCGCTCAAGCGCAATCATCATGCCAACATCCGCTGGCCTCTCTTCTTTGTGGAATACGACTTAGTCATCACATACAGACCCCGAGTATGCAATGGAAAAGCAGACGCTCTGACTCGCATGAGTGAGGGAGATGAGGCATTCACTACACTAGACCCCGAGGCCATCATCCCTGAAGGACGAATCCAAGGCATGATTGCCGCAACCACCACTCTAGACAACTTAAAATCTAACCTGCAACACTTGATGATTCCACCAGCGCAACAGGAATGGCTAGGGAAGGGAGACCGGTATACAATCGTGGAAAACCTACCATACTACCAAGGACGATTGTACATCCCGGATAAGAAATTACAGAATCAGATCATCGCAAACTATCACGATTCATTAGTAGAAGGGCATCCGGGAATAGAAAAATTACTGGTGGCCAACTAGGCGAAAGCACATTGTCCAGTTCATCGCAACCTGTGGCACCTGTTCACAACACAAGTCACAAAAACAAAGTCCTGCAGGTCTGCTACGTCCTTTATAAGTACACAGAACACCTTGGCATATGCTATCATTGGATTTGATTACAGACCTTACCTCCGGTAATGGATACAATACCATCATAGTCGTCGTAGATCTGTTTTCCAAAATGGCCCACTTTATTCCCCTGAAAGGTCTCCCAACTGATTCTACTCTGGCTACCGTGTTTTTGGAACATATCGTCCGGCTACACGGGTTCCCATCAATATTGATATCAGACCGAGGAACTCAGTGTGTCTCTGCATTCTGGAAAAGGTGTTGTAAAATTGCCAAAATCGACCTCTGGTTATTTTATGTTATGTTATTTTGCATTTGTATAGCGCCTTTTATACCATTGGTATGATCTCAAGATGCTGGTAGGTTGAACGCCCTCGGGAACCGCAGTTCAAGTCAGTTGAGAGAGAGAGTCGTAAAGTGCGTGGGCGCACCAGGTATGTGTGCAGCTGGTGTGGTGGTAGCATGATAGCTGCTTCTTAGCGGTAAGTGTGGTGCTGATCAGTTGAATGTGTTCAGTCTGGGGGGTGGACATCCATACTGAGTTCTGGCTGCGTTAGGCCTGAGGAGATGCCTAAGCTAGCCGGTATGTGATGGCTAGCAGTGTTTTATTAGGATGAGTGGTTTGATGAGTCATAATAATATGAGAACAGCTTTACCGAATGTGTCATAGTACTGCTGTGTTCTAGTTGAATGGTGTTGTATAGGAGAAAGCGTAGTAGTGTGATATTGTGGTAATCAGTAAAGTGTATGCGACCAGACACACTCAATGATGTTGGGAATACCTTCAAAATTCAACTTTAACACAGTGACGCTATTAGGGCACACTCAATGATATTGGAATACCTTCTACAGTGATGCTATTAGGGCACACTTTCTCAGTTCAAAGCTATTCCACAGTGATGCTATTAGGGCACACTCACTGTAAACGTTATGGGGAGGTAAGGGCAGAGTGGCGAGGGCTTTCTGGAGTAGAGTAATTGCTCTACACCCCACCCATGCCACACTTAGTTTTGTTGGTGTCTGTTCACTGCTGGCTTCCTTTGCTTCCCCTGCGGAGACCTGCTGACACTTCTAGGGGCCGCCTTTCTCATAGATTTCTGGGGACTACTGCAATATGGTTTGAAGGTCAGCGGCAGCAATGAACTTACTCCAGGTTAGCGGCACTTTGCGGTTTCAGCTACTCCCAAATAGCACCACCGCAGTTCTTGGACACCTTGTGGGCTCCCCTTGCTTCTGGGGTCCAGCAATCTGTTGAGGTGGCTCAGGCTTGGGGTGTCCTGCTTCGAGGGAGTCCTTAGGATCTTCCTGGAGCTCAGGTCCGGCTTAAAAACGATATTGATTCTGGTGTTCCTGTCCCCTGGCACTCGGTTCCAGCAGCAGCAAAGAAGTACAGACAGCAGGGGGAGGGGTTCCAGTCAAGTTGGTCCCACCAACACAAGGGGAGAAGTCGACCTTTCCGGGCTTCTCTAGTCAATTTGAAATTCTGAGCTTCGGCACTGCAGGAGGTATTCACTGGGCAAACCAACGGTCCGGGAGGGGGCAACAAGCTTCTTTGTTTCTTCTTCGGTTCCTTCATCCAGTGGTTGACTCTGCCTTCTTTGCAAAAGACCTCGCCTTTTATGCAATTGCCCCCCCATTCATTCGCAGCCTAGCTGTCACTCGCACAGCAGGGTGGCTGTCCTCCAAGGACAGCCAGCTGGCTAATCGCCTTTGGGTGCATTCCTGTAACCAAGGAGACTAAGCACAAGGAGTCGGGCACCAAAACGAACAAAGGGATCAAACCTGGTTTGGCGCAGAGTAAATATCGAGGACCTTTCCAACAAAAAATGCCGAATAAATATCAGGCCATTTTGATGGGCACCCATGGGTGCTCTGCTGCAGCTGCGAACACAGCCCGCTGTAAAAACACAATGGTAGGAAAAATTAAATCACTGCCACCAGCCATTAATTGTAGAAAGGGTAACAAAAATGTTACACGAGAAGTTAGAAAAAGGGGATACTAAGTAACCACCCCAGAACCCTACTGTAAGAAGTGTGTGCTGGATCTATAAAGAGGAAAATGTAAGTAAAGTCAATTTCAGTTTACTACTCTTGGAAACAGAAGTTATCCAAAAGAAGGCATTTAAAACTTAGCAGAAATCCAAAGGATTTCTATGGGACACCGCACCGAGGGTGCTGTGCGTCACAATGTAAAAAGATGATGCCTATGGAGTTAGTCAGACTCCAAAACCAAAGAAACGGTGTTCAAATCAAATAGAAATGCATGAGAAAGTGGGAAAAAGGTCTCACTCTATGGGATAAAAATTAAAAGTGCTGCAAAAGAGCTGGGCATCTCTAAGGTAGAAGGGAATTAGCACATTTCTGAGAATTCTCCCTGACATGCTGCTTGCTTATTTTGCACTGACTGCCCACAAGGCTGCACACAGCATAGCATTCCTTAGCCCAGCAACCCCTAATTTAACTTGAGTGCAGAGATCCAGTCAACAATCATTTAAAAGCAGCAAATAACACAGAATTGAGGATAAATAAGCGTGTTTTCTAGTCTTTTTTTTAATAAAAATTGATTTTGAACATGGATTTAACCAATAAGCTATATTAACAGACACTCCGATCTGCCAATCCGACCTCTCCAAGACAATACCTGAAGAGACGGTGGTTCAAGCTTCCCAGTCACTGCCTCCAAATACTGGAATTCACTGCCCCCCACACGCAGAGCAGATCAATCCTACTGGTCATTCAGGAAACGCCTCAAGACATTACTCTTTGCACATGGTCTATTACCATAAAAGTCTGGCCTCCTGCCAACCATGACGAAACTCTGTAATGAGCGCCTTGATGCCTGAGGTTTTACTGCGCTTTATAAATGCAAAAATAAACTAATGACATTATAGGATAAGAGCTGGCTCAAAATAAACTCGTACCTTAGCCTTGGATAGAGATACATTCTCATGGTGGTTACTTTTGATGAGAAAAAAATCTTGCATCTTCAATGATGTACTTTTGCTTACTGGTCTGGTCTTTTTCGACAGCATGAACAGAAGAGGATAATTTTTCATGCTTCTTTTACGAACCAGAAAGATCAGATCTACAAGCCATCACCCCCAACCCGACGGCCAGACCGTCAAGCGTGTAAGCAAGGTGTATGCTGCAACAAACCGAGGATAACTGTAAGGACCTGCTTTGGTGTTACACTCGCCTGGCTCCCACAGGGGTGTCGAGCGGAACTGGACAGCCACGGTCTCCACCAACGTGATGCGAAGTGCAAAGATGACTGACTGGACTGGCCCACCTAGCTTTGTCTACTTGACCCGTAGAAGTAGTCTCCTAAAGACAGGGAAAGGGAATTAGCCACCCGTGGATTTGTGTATTAACACCTCACTGCGTCCCCACTTATCACTTCGGACATTCCCTTTCACACAGCTCACCTTATAGTTTTGTATCATGAGCTCTCCATCCTGCGAAGAATGCAGGGGCGCGTTGATGGCCAGTTACTTCACTGGCTTGAGGATATTGTAAGAGTTCTGGACAAATCTTGGCTCCAAACCTCCGGGCGAAAGGCCGTAAGTATATAGTTCTAATGAGTTCAAAATGTCCGATTAATCACTCTTGTCCAATTCCTTGTTTCATTTGCAGCTTAGACCCAAAAGATGATCGTCTTGTGGCAGCTGAAAGCGTTCAGGTAAGGGTCTGTGTTTTGTAACACTGTCCGGTAAATGATGGCAAGGTTTAACTCGCTGCTTTCTCTTTTCTTGCAGGTGCAGCGTAGAAAGATTTGGCGTGCTGGTGTTTAATACCTCCTGCGGTAAAATCAGGTAAGCATATGGTGGCAAGAGATTGTCCGTGTTTGTTCCCTTGGCTCACCTTGTTGTTTTGTTGTCCCCCTGAGGCGCTGGAATGCGGCAACCAGGTGATGGAGTAAGCACCAGATCCTAGAGATGCTGCTAGGAACGGTGAGCGCGGCGCTGCTGCTGGCGAGGCGACGCGTTTCAAATGAAGTCTGTTTCTAGTTCGAAGATGTGCTGAATCCGAAATCAGGTAAGAAATCCAGTAAAGTTCTTGTTTTAACCTTTCTTCTTCTTTCCCTTCTTTCTAGGCGCTCTGGACTCGAGGCGGGCGTGGCAGGATGCTGGATGCTGACTGCAGACACGGTGAGCGTTACGCTGCTGGATGCAGAATAACGCGAAGCATGTGCTGCTCTTTGGGCGTGGTTTAAATAGCCTTAAAAGTAGTCCCAGGTAAGTATTCCTCCACAGCCGTCCCTAAGATAAAATAGTCCCATCAAGCCTCTCATGGGCTTGGATCCCTTGCAGCATGGTCTGCATCAGGTAAGTTTTAACATATGAGTCTGGCGCCTATGGCACCAGGACTGATGCCCCACATGAGCCTGGTGCTATAGGCGCCAGGACTGTACCCAGATAGCCCCTAACAGGGGTTGCTGGGTTTGCACCAGGTAACATGATGCCTGCTTCCGGGGTTGATGGACTTGGTCTGGATGCCCGGGGGTAGGCATCATGACATTTGGTTAGCAGAATACACATATAACAACTCCATTCACACCAATACGGGACAAATCCCATTCTACATAGTGTACGGTCGACATCCACGGACATCCGTTTTCGACCCACTCGAATCATTAGAAATGCCTGCTGTAACAACCTTACACAAAACCATCAACCAGGTTTTTAAGGAAGCAGCAGAGCATCTTGCCAGAGCCAAAGAGAAACAGAAGTAGTTTGCGGATCGACACCGAAGGGAAGCTCCCAACTACCAAGTCGGAGACATGGTTTGGTTAGCATCCAAAAACATCCCCCTGAAAGGACCACAGGCGTTCCATCCCAGATATCTGGGACCCTACACTATCAAGGCTGTGATCAACCCTGCAGCCATGAAATTAGAATTACCGTCCTACATACGGATCCACCCAGTGTTTCATGTCTCCTGGCTAAAACCATTGAGACCAGGTATGCGGATCGATACTCCACCGAATCCCGAAATAGTTGGAGAACCAGAATACAAAGTTAAAAGGATCATAGACTCTAAGATGGTCTGGTCCAAGTTATACTATCTTATAGACTGGAAAGGTTATGGACCCCAAGATCGGACCTGGGAACCCATTGAGCATGTCCACGCTCCACGATTAATCAGACAGCTCCACTGCAATAACCCCACTAAACCAGTGCCAGAGGGGGGAACCACCCATGAGATGGGCCTTGAGGGGGAGTGCTGTCATGGCCACAGGCCCCAGAACAGAAAAACCACCGCATCTAGTGATGGGGGAAATGCGTCGCTTGACTAACTTATGTCCCTTTGGGACCCATAAACACAGGGACCCTGGCTGGACTCAGTCCTGGCGCCAGGCTCATATAGAGATGTGAGCAGGAACACTTTATTTCAGTGCAGGAGTGCTTTTATTTTACAAGAACTTTCCAGAAGCTGAAAGCCTTTATTCCAGAGAAAATCCTCATGTGCTGACTCATCGGGTGTGGCTCCCTAGGACTGGTCTTCATGTGTGGACTCATCGGGTGTGGCAGGCAGGCTGCACCTGGTGGGCGTGGCTTCAGAAGCTCAGCTATATAAGTTGCTCCATCCTTAAGGCCGATGCTTCGCGTTACTGTGCACTCGCGTGCAACGTGACTTTCACCGCTGCTTCGACCAGTTTACTTAACTTTGAAACCAGGCGTTCTCCTGCATATTCACCTCCAGGAAACCGTTGCTTCATCGCTTCATCTGCAGACTCATCTACTGACATCCAGTGATCTTGATCCCAACGCTGCAGCACCGCACTCTGCATCCACGAACTCGGACCCTGTGAATAAGAAGAAAGACAAGTTTAGAACATCCGTCCTAGGGCCGCTCCACATTTGAACCCTGTGCGCCCCTTAGTTAACAATTTATCAGCTACTGTACCGCTGCAGCTTCGTTCCTCATTCCCTCCGGCTGCCGCCTCGAGCTCTGCAGCTTCTGCCGGGCCGGCAACATCACCTGCAAGGGAAGAAAGCAAAAGAGCAAACATCAAAAGTGGAACGGACAGCAATACAAGACGACAAACTTTACAATAAAACAAAAACAGGCGAGGAAAGATAAAGACAAACAGGAACACTTACCTGAAGTATAGTGGCTTAGTCGCAGCAGGACTGGACTACCACGTGCAAGGGACCAGTGAAGGAACTCGGTCCAGGTCATACAAGCGCCCCTGCCAGAAGCAGTAGGACGCAGTGCTCGCCAAAACTAATCAACAGGTGAGCTTTCCAGGGATAGGGCATCCCACGGGTACCACAGTTTGGGAGAAGGGGATCAGGCGCACAAGCTGGCATACTCGCGCCCCCTATTCTCCATGCAGGAGCAGTCCCGAGCAGCATCACCTATTAACACCAGTCACCACATAAGCTCAGAGGGCGAAGTCGGACCCGAGCAACCTCACCGCAGGGAGGACTGCAACTGGGCCCCAACGTCTCTGCAGAGAACAGGTGAGCGTAACAGGTGCTTGATGAAAAGAAAAACAGCTCCCAAACAGCTAAGTCACTGAACCTTAACTAAGTCTGTGCACAAGACCTATAGCCAGAGTCACTCACCCTTTGACAGAGGTCTTACCTTTGGTGCTTCAGGGGTTTTCAGGAGTGCCGTTCTAGACAGCCGGACAGGTCGCCCAGCCTACACCGACGCAAACAGCACAAATCGTCGCCCAAGGGATTCTTCCTGTCACCCGCCTCAGAAGCAAAGAAACAGTGACAGTGCCATCCAGATCCATAGTTCTCCGGTTGGGGTCAGGCTTGCCCTTCCCATTCATTCCTGGCAGGCAAGGTATGCCGGCCCATGGATTTTGAGGTATAGGCAGGCGGAAGCCTGAGGAATCCAGTTTCCTCTTTCCCACCCCCTTTCCCCCCACTCCCACAGATTGGGACAGCAACTCTTCTTGCGGAGATCCGCTCTCTCATGGTGAACCTTTCCCTATCCCTTCAAAAGTTCAAGATGGTTACGCCAGCACTCATTGTGGATCTGAAAGATGCTTACCTGCACGTCCCGATGTGGGAGCCCCATCGTTCCTTCCTCCGGCTCAGGATCTTGGGCTTCATTTCCAGTACAAGGTCCTCCCATTTGGCCTCAATTCGGCCCTGAGGGCCTTTACAAGGTTAATAAATGCTTTAGTAGCCCTGCTCAGGGCAGAAGACCACTGCCTTTATCCATAACTCGACGACTGGCTTGTGGGAGCAGTCCAAGGAGGAAGTTCAGCGAACTGCAGCCAGCCTAATGCACATGCTATTCAAATTGGGGTTCTCCATCGACCTCAAGAAATCAGTTACTTCCCACACAATTCTTAGCCTTCTTGGGATTAATTTGGGATACAAGGGTGGAGATGATCTTCCCCTCAGAAGACCAGATCTCTGCAATCAAGAGGGCCACAGGGTATTTCCTCAGCAAACCAGTTACGTCGTATGGTTGTATCAACACCTGCTTAGAATAATGGTGGCTTGCCTCAAGGCAGTGCCACATACAAGGCTCATAATGGGGAGGCTGCAGCTACGCTTCTCAGCCTCTTGGAATCAGGAAACGGGGTCCCAAGCGGTTCTAGTCGGCATACCGCAGCCTCTGCACCAGGATCTCTCATTGTGGGGAACAGAAGCCAACCTGTTAGTGGGCAGGCCCTTCAGAGAGCCACTACTGGAGGGCACCATTACCACAGACTCCTCCCTGGAGGGATGGGGAGCTGCCCTGGACAACCAGTGTCCATGGAATCTGGTCAAGCAGGACCAACTGGAGCACATCAACTGGCTCTCAAAGCGTTTCTCCCCATTGCAGGCAACAAGTCGGTTTGCATTCAGACAGAAAGCTCCACGTGCATGTATTATATCAACAAGCAGGGGGGGACACCAGGCCCCCTCCCCATCTGCAGGCTGTCCATCGACATGTGGGAATTGGCACTATCGAACAACATTTACCTCTCAGCAGTTCACCTCCTGGAGGTATCCAACCTGGAGGCGGACAGACTTAGCAGGCTGGGGGTCGACAACTAAGAATGGCAGTTGAACAAGGATGTCCTAAGGGAATTCTTCATCAAGTGGGGCCAACCTCAGGTAGACCTATTCACCACCAAGAGCAATACGAGATGCCACCAGTTTGCGTCCTGGATGGGGCAAGGCATGGGCTGTCTAGGGGACGCGTTGCAGATTCAGTGGAACAACATGAGTGCATATGATCTTCCTCCTCCCTGTTGCTTCACAGGGTCATCTGCAAGGTGAAGGAGTCGCCGAGGCTTCATCTCACCTTAATAGCGCCACAGTGGCCAGCCAGACCTTGGTTCGCAGAACTCCACCGGCTGTCGGATCAACCGACAGTCCTTCTTTCACTGGGACCAGCCCCCCTACTATCACAGCAGGGAGGCACGGTAGTTCACCCCGCTCTGCAGAAGTTAGCACTAGCAGCCTGGTTCCTGAATAAGTCACCCTAAAACATCTGCACTTGTCACAGGTCAACTTGGCTATCATTCAGGGGGCAAGAAGCAGCTCCACCAGGAGTCAATAGGAAAGCACACGGACCAGGTTCTGTCACTGGTCCAAAGCAAACGGCGTAGACCCTCTGGCATGTACTCTAGACCAGGTGCTTTCTTTTTTCCACACATCTGGCACATTCAGGGGTGCAGGTAGACCTATATGGCTGCCATACGGGTTTACAGAAATTCGGGAGAACCTCTTGTCCTCCAATCCGGTGGTCAAAACGCCCTTAGCGGGTCTTTGGGGGTTTATGCATGCCCACCCCATCAGAGCCAATGCCACGGCCGTGGCCTTCCAAAGACGGCAGACGATCAGCAAGGTGGCTACTTGGGCTACCCATCGGCTATTTTGCGATCACTACTACTTGGATGCCAGCGGCAGATCTGACTCTGCATTTTGCCAGGCAGTTTTGAAAAACTTGTTTTCTTAGAGGGTCATTTCTCCTCCCCAGGGCTAGAGTTGTAATCACCCAAACAGTATGGAGGAAAGGGGACGTGGCGTAGGAGTAATTATGTTACTCACCGTAGTGATTTACGTACTCCTAGTCCATAGTCCTCTTTCCTCCATATGTCCCATCCTCCCCCTTAATAAACCTGTGTCATTGGGCAATTGTAATATAGCCGACACGTCAAAGGGGACTGAGGAGTGGCGTTGGTGGACAGAGTCTGGGCAGCACATGGTTCCAGGGCCGCTCCCCCACTTGCATCTAAATTTAAACGGGAAGACAATTTTTTCTGGTGAAAAAGGTTACATCCCTAGCGAGGGGCCCATACAGTATGGAGGAAAGGGGACTATGGACTATGAGTAAGTTAGTCACTAAGGTGAGTAACGTGTAATATTTCAACTGAGAGTCCATTCCCCTCACTCTGATGGTCTTAAATCCAGTTAAATCCATCATCAGGTTATTGGACGCCAATGCAGACAACTCCTCAATGTTTAACCCAGGAAGCTTCAGGAACCGCATTGAGCTGTTTAGTTACGGCAGAAATATCCTGTGCATTTATTAGTTCCCAGAATGCAGGCTTCCCTTTTAATCAAAGTCTGTAACATTGCTTGAGCGTCCCCCTGAAGAAGCTTTGTGCAACGGAGTTTGGCAAAGTTGTTATATTGTAATATTTCTTGCTTGCACTTAGTGACTTTTATTTCAGGGGAAAGGCAAGAATTCTTAATTTCTCTGATAGCCCTCCTCATCCTTTTTTTTTTCCTTGCTGCAAGGAGTTTATTAATAACATGCACATTGTTTTTTTTCTCCAATTTCTTTAGTTATGAGGATTGTTTTGTTCCTCCTAGTATTACCTACCAGGTCGGCTAACACTATATCATTATTGTCGACACGGAGAGCCGCTAGCTGCCATTCAAGCATAGTTTTTTCCTAGACCTCTAGTAGGCTATTAGACACCTGATGTTACTAGGTGTCCCACAGATCCTGCTCCCTGTATTTACTGTTGGATTTGTTGGGCCACCGTACAGTGAGGTGCAGAACATTTCACTGTAGTTTACCCGCAAAATGCAGTGGTCACTCCACAATTTATTTATTATCTGCATCTCTAAACTGCAGCTAAACAAGTAATTATCCACAAAGACATAATCCAAGGGGGGGAGTGACTATCACCACAATGCCATGTTGGTTGTCGTGTGCTGTCTCCCTTCACCTTTGCATTCAGCATCTGCTGTCCTACGGATCCAGTGCTACACACCATTTCCTACCAGCCTACGCCTTTGGACTGTTAGCCACCATGTCTACAGTTACATCCCAGGCTTCCTCTTCTGTACTGGCTTCTACTCATGTTGCGTTTAAGTCACCAGCCAATAAGACGTGACCCTTCAGCATACTTCATTGCCAGGATACAACACAGTCTAGCAAAGTACCTAAAACACATCTAAATCGGCAGTACCCCTGTGCCAGTAGACTTTGATTAGCAGGAATGATTTAGTGTCCCATACCACTGTTAATTCTACAGCCATTGCCTCAAATGGGAGTTCAGATACTTCTCTTGCAGTTAACCCCTAACTTGAATAGATTGTTCTTATCAAACTGCCAGCCGCCCGGCCCCCATTAGTGGTTCTAGCCGCCTGGGAAGACTCCTAATACCAGTCTATCACAGGTTCAGAGGTTAGCCATGTCTCCTGAATAAAGACACAATTGCATTTCTTTAAGAGCAGCATGTCATTCGCATTTGAAAGCAGTGCACGCTCCTTGGTGAGTTCCAGGAAATAAATGTTTATTCATTCAATGCTGCTAAAAGAACTTTCAAATGGATTATGTCCTCCCACGTATTCCTCCTCTTATGATATTATATCTCATCTGCTTTGCTGCTTTGAAAAAATTTCCTCTCGCAGAGGCACTGTATGGGACGTTGTTGCGTCGATGTCCCTCTAGGACCCCCGTCGACATCATTGTCAGTAAAAATAGTGCATGCAGCGCCCGTTGGCTTCAGTTCCTTTTTTTCGAAAGCTTTTGCTTAGCGTGTTTAACGGCTCGCTTCAGTTTTCTTCACAGAATATATCTTCATCATCGACTCCAACTCCAAAATCTGGATTTAAGAAATGCTATGACTGCGGGTCGAAGATGTTCATTATTGATCCTCACTGTGTCTGCCTGTGGTGTCTGGGCTCCGGGCACCGTACCGATGACTGCGAGTCCTGTCAAATCATGACAGAAAAAGCTCTCAGTGAGCACTGAGATAAAATGACGTTGGGGAAGGTGGCTTCGAAGTCTTCTTCGAAGAAAGATAAAAAGTCTGGTGAGTCTTCCTCCCGGCGTAAAAAATCAGAGGTCTAGGTCGATGAGTCGATCGAGGCAGTCTTCTTCTTCCTCGAAGAAGACGAAGAAGAGATGCCATAGGTCTCCCTCTTCATCTTCGGATTCCTCTACAGAGGTAATCTGATGCCCAATTAAATCTGATTCCCCTTGAAAATGGGATGTGTTTAAATCAGAAATTATGCAGATTGTTGAAAATGCGGCCTCAACCCCCTCTAAAAGAATCGTGCAAGAGCCATACCCCGCTCGCTCCTTTGGACGACTTAGGGAAGTCGAAGGCTACTACTTCGAAGCCAAGAATTAAGCCGGCAATACGTCGAGAGTTCTCAACCCGACAACAAGTCGTCGAGGGAGTCGACTCTGGAATAGGGTCCTTCTTCGATACCTTTGAAGAAACGCAAGTCGAGGAACTCAACGTCTTTGGCGACTTCATCGGGGGTTCAACATCTCAGAGCCAATGTCGAAATGATGCAGAGTAAGCCAGCGCAATTTCCAAAGCCGTCTTCGACACCGTCAGCGGCCGCTTCAACTTTGTCACGGTCTTTGCCCATTCCAGACATGGTTTACAAGCCTGTTCTGAAGAAAGACTTTTTTGGGTCTATGGCCTCCATATATGAGGAGTATTGGCCCTCTGAAGAGGATTCCCCTCCTTTTGGGCTGCATTTTGGCACTAGATTGCTCCAGATGAGCTCATTAATAAAAAATCCAAAATGAGAGACCTTTACGATTCTCCCCAGTTGGCTAGTGGTCTTGACACTTCGCCAGAGCTGGAATTTGGCAGGCCTGACCCTTCTGAGCATGCAGATTCCACCTATAGAAATCTCATGAATAGGGTATGGAGTATATGGGCTGGAGCAGAGCTTCTCCTGCCTTTGAACAGGATGATATGACCGATATCCTGGATCAAGGCCCTCTGAAGGAACCAATTTTGCCCTTCCACAAAGTCCTTCAGGGGAAGGTCGCTGCAAATTGGAAAGCCCCGGAATCTTGACCTGCTGTTAACAGGAACTTTACTAGGAAATACAGGCCTTCCAGCAGAGTACCTCACCAAGCACCCCACACCTGAGAGCTTGGTAGTGCAGGCCACCACATCAACCAGGCAATCTGCTTATCCCTCTAACCTCCAGATGACAAGAGGATAGATGCCTGGGCACGTAAGATTTGAACGTTGGGCAGCATGGCCTTGAAGTCTACTAATGTCCCCTGTACTCTATCAAGGGTCACTTATACCATGTGGGACTGTACTGCCATGGCGGCTGATCGCATCCCGGAAGGCGAAGAAAGAGACGACTTCCTGTCTATATTTAAGGATGGAAGGGAGGCAGTGGAAGAATGTTTCCAGTCAGGATTGGATACTGCTGACAGCATCAACAGATCCATGGCTGCTAGCACCATACTGCGCAGATTTGCGTGGTTGAGGAAGTTGGGATTTGCACCAGACATGCAAGCCAGACTACTCAACATGCCCTTTGATGGCTGGAGGTTGTTCGGCAGCAAGGCAGATGAGAGTCTAAAGAAGCTGCAGACCTCCAAGGCGGCAGCTAAATCCCTTAGCGTCTCCATTCGACAACCTGAACAACCCTATTCAGGCTCATCTTCCTGGAGGAGTCGTTCTTTTCATTTCTATTCCTTATTTGTAAGGGGAAGAGGACAGGCCAGTCAAAGGGGACAACAAAGATTATCTCCTGGTGGACGACGAAGGGGTGCTAAATCGGCCCCAGCAGCGGCGTCTTTAACCTCAGCCGCTGCTAAGCTATTCTGAGGCCTTGGCCCACAAGACCCCGGTGGGAGGCAGAATCTCTCCGTATCTGAACGAATGGCGGGGGATTACTTCAGATGCTTGATCACTGGAAACAGTAGCCCAGGGTTACCACCTTCCTTTAAAAACAAGAAGGCCTCAAGATCATCCACAGATATCCAACTCAGTAAAAATTCCGGATCCACTCCTTGTGCAGGAAATGTTAACTCTGCTAGAGAAAGGTGCAATAGAAAATGTTCCTTTAGCGGAGAGGAACAAGGGTTGGTTTTCCCCCTACTTTCTCATCCCCAAAAAGGACGGAGGATTGAGACCCATCTTGGACTTGAGAAAATTAAACAATTCCTCAGGAAGGACAAGTTTAAGATGGTAACCCTTTCTCGGATCCTTTGGGCTCTCCAACTCCAAGACTGGTTGGTATCATTGGACCTTCAGGATGCTTACTTTCATGTGCCAATCCATCTCAAGCACAAAGTACCTGAGGGTAGCGGTTTGCGGGTCTCATTTTCAGTTTTCAGTTACGCCATTCGGGCTGACCTCCGGCCCAAGGGTTTTCACCAAGTTGATGGCGGTAGAGGCACCAAGTCTCAGGAGAGGGGGGATTCACATCTACCCCTACCTGGACGATTGGCTGATCAGGGCACATTCTCCCGAACAAGCCCAGGAACAACTCACTACCACCTGCCACGCCCTCCACAGACTGGGCTTCTCCCTCAATTACAAGACGTCCCATATGATGCCATTCCAAAGACTCCAATTCATTGGAGCAGTCCTGGATACATCCTCAGGGAAAGCCTCGCCTCCCAAGTTGAGAGCTCAACACACAGATTGTAACGAAATTCCTGAATGCCCAGCATCTTCCGGCCTTCAATTTTCTGAGGTTGCTCTGTCTCATGGCATCCTGCATTTATCTGGTGCCAGAGGCCTGATTGAGAATGAGATCCCTCAGTTGGCTCCCAGGGCTCAGTGGTCCCAATTCTCAGAGAATGTCAGACCAACTGCAGGTTCCGAGCAGAGTTGCTCATGACCTTCTATGGTGGGCTTGCACAGACAACATTCTCAAGGGAGAAACTTTTTGGCAACCATGGCCGGAGAGAACAGTAGTGACGGACGCCTCACTCACTGGGTGGGGAGCCCACACCAAAGAACTTGCACTCAGCGGTCGTTGGTCTCTGTCGGAGTCCAAACTACACATCAACCTTTTGGAGCTGAGGGCAATCGGGCTAGCGCTGAAGGCTTTCCTGCCCTCTGTACGGGAAAAGAATGTCCTGATAATGACAGACAACACAATGGCCATGTACTACCTCAACAAGAGAGGAGTCGTAGGATCACTACCACTGTGCAGAGAGGCAATGCAGCTCTAGTTCTGGGCAATACAAGAAGGAATCTCTCTAACAGCAGTTCACGTAGCCGTAGATTAGAACACAGCGGCGGACGCTCTGGGCAGGCAGAGCATAGTTTTCTCACGAGTGGGAACTAGGTCAGGAAGTCCTTCAAGAGATCTTCACCCTTTGCAAACCCCTCAAGTTGATCTGTTTGCGACCGGTGCCAACCAGAAGTGCGAACTGTATTGCTCCAGGGAATTTCCCCCCAGAGGAGCGCTGGTGACGCCTTCGTAGTGGACTAGGAATTTCGACTCTTGTACGCACTTTCTCCAGTCCCCGTCATTCCACACGTGATTGGGAGTTTGAGAAAGTTCGGGAAATCCATGATCCTAATTGCCCTGGATTGGGCCAGGCGGACGTGGTACCCAGACCTTCTGGGCATGTCCATCTACCCTCCAATACGTCTTCCACAAAGAGACGATCTTCTCTCGCAAGAGGATTATCAGGATCACCATCCAGAGGTCAAAGCACTCAGCCTTCACACCTGGTTTCTGATGGGCTGAGATACAAGGATTGGAACCTCTGGAATGATGCTATGGAGATTTTGCTTTAGGCCAGAAGGCCAGCAACCAAATACTTGTACCGGTGTCGTTGAAATAAAATTCATAAATTCAATAACTGGTGTAAGGATAAGAATGTGGATCCATTCCTATGTGACACACCAATGGCACTTTCTTTCCTGTTGCATTTAGCCAGTCTGGGGCTCCAGATTGGAACCATAAAAGGATACCAAGCAGCGCTCTCCATTTTTAAGCACTCCTCTGAAGGGGTCTCCTATTTCGAAATCCCCTTGATTGTACTACTTATCACAATAAGATCAGCCCACAGAGTAAGTGAATTGCAGGCTCTTTCTTGGAAGCCACCTCATACCATTTTCCATAAGGCTCCTTGGGGTAAAACCATAATTCCTACCGAAGGTAGTTTCAGACTTCCATCTGTCGCCGAAGATAATGCCAACAATTTTCTATCCTCCTCATGCAGGCAAAGAGGAGGAGAGACTTGCTGGACCCCAAAAACGGCTCTAAGCTTTTACATTTCAAGAATGTCTAAATTCCAGCAAGATGATCAACTTTTAATTGGGTATACCGGCCACAAGTTGAACCTGGCAGTAACAAAACAAACTATATCCAGGTGGATCATATTGGCCATTGGAGAATGTTAAAGACTTGCAGGTAAGGACCGGCCGGAAGGGCTTAGAGCTCATTCCACTAGGGGCATGGCAACATCTGCGGCTCTCCAAAGGGGTGTCCAATAAATGACATCTGTGCAGCGGACACTTGGTCGTCCATTCACACATTTGTCAAACACTACTGTTTGGACTTTTCCACTACTCAAGGAGGTCTTTTTGCTAAGGCCGTTCTCCATTCGGTCCATGAATAAATTAATACTCCCACCTCCAAATTGCCACTGCTTTGGGAGTCTATCATAAGATGAGGAATATGTGGGAGGACACAATCCGTTCGAAGAACAAGTTACGTACCCCTGGTAACGTTATTTCCATTGGATGTTGCTCCCACGTATTCCTCATCGCCCCTCCCAGCCTACCCCGCCGTACAATTTACGTGTATTACACACTGCGCTTTCTGAGAGCTTGCGTTCTTGGGTACGCCAGGTTAATTCTCTGAAAAAAGGGGAACAGAAATACAGAACTGATGCCAACGGGCGCTGGATGCACTATTTGTACTGACGATGACATCGGCGCTCGACGGAGGCCCTAGAGTTACATAGACGCGACAGCATCGCATACAGCGCCCTCTGCCAAGAGGACATTTTTCCGAAGCAGCAAAGCTCACAAGATATAATATCATAAGATGAGGAATACGTGGGAGGAACTTATAAACGAAAGAACATTACCAGCAGTCAGTAACTTGTTCTTTGTGTTGGTCCGGCATTCGCACCACCATTATCCCACTGTCTACTGATGGCCGACCGTTGTTTTCTATGTATCCAACAACTTTGCGTTTCCGCGTGTCATTTGCATTCAACGAAACTGTGAGGCCAATGAATGCCCTCTGCCTATTTTGTTCCGCCCTATGATCCACCAAATGGTCGACCCCTAAACTCAGGTGACTCAATTTCTGTCTTTCTGAGAGGACCTGGTCCATATCTATTTGCGAGCAAAGTGTAAGATGGACCTGTCCGTTTTTGCGTTGTCTGGGAATTCTATTCTTTCAATGTCCCAGGAGAACAGAGCTCTCGGGTTTACAATTTCAGAAAAATCAAGACGTTATTTCTATTTAAACATAGTGGAATGCTTTGATACACCACTCTTACACCACACCCACGCTAGTGTTTAATAATTAGATCTTAGATGCCTTTTTAGAAAAGTCCACTAGGTGTCCCTATATGGTTACATATAGTGAGAGGTTCTTCAGAAAATCAATAAAGTTATGCAAGTGGTATACAGGCAGCATGATTTCTGCGTGTTTAGCGGCATGAAAAATACAGATAGCATGAATAACGCAGACCATAGATCGCCAGTTCAAATGACGAAGATACAGGTGAAGCAACTTTTCTTGTGTACCATGCACCACAGCGTTGATGCGTAGGCCAATATGCAGTTGTATGCCGTTCACCATCTCTCTGCTCGAATCCCATACAGCCAAAGGCACTGTTGTGAGTCACCTCGGGAGCTCCAAACCACGCTGAAAATGATGGAGGAAAGGACCCTCGGACAGAATCGAGCTAGCAACGCACAACACGTCAAGCCGCACTGCCTCACTAGCGAGATTGCAAGCAGAGTTTCCCTATATGTTTGCAGTCCTGCCCTTGTTATTCCAGTCCATAGTTTTACAGTTCCTTGTTACCAGTCTGCAATTCAGTATGTTATCCTAGTCCAGAGTTTTCTTGTTCCTGCTATATAGTTATGTCCGCTGTTCCTTGATTCCGGTCTTTAGTTTCTAGTTTGCAGTTTCTCTTGTAGCCTTGCACTTAGATTTTCATCTTTCTTCCGGTTCTGTGTCCTGAGCCTTGCTCACTTTAACTTCCTATTTTTCTCCTGGATATTTCTGTTACGGTTTTTGTCCTCACGTTTGCTTGTGTAATTCCTTGGTTCAGAGTTTGGCTACTGGGTTTCCCAGCAGGCAATATCTGCCCCTTTCCTTTGTCATGTTTCAGTATTGTACCTTGTGCCATATTAAGTGTGCTGGTTCCTGTTTCGGGAGGCATTCACTGTTCAATTCCTGCTGGACCTGTACAGGCTTCAGTCTTGTGAGTACTCTTTACTTGTTCGTGCCTTAGGGTCCAGAGACACACTCACTCCTGCTGCTCCTTTCTATGAGCATTCAGTGTGGGGCCCTGCAATGGTAACCAGCCCAGAAGACTAGAGTTTCCCCTGAAACTGTGGGAAACATCCTCCGTTCTGGTACACCGCAATTGCGAATCAAACAAGTTTGACTTTATTGTGCTCCCTGCCCCTTAGTGTTCACTGCCTTTGATGCCCGTCTGTAGTTTTTGCCTATCCATTCTACTCTGCACGATTGCTTACACTGGTGTGTCTTTTGCACTTTCTCCCCACATCACGTCTCTGCCACCAAGCCCCCGATAGGGATGCACATGACAAAGAATTCAGTGACAAGCCAATGTGGGCAAATCAGGGTCCCAATCAGAGACCATTTTCACAGCAGCTTTCATGTTAGGATCAGACATTATTGGATCTCAGGAATGCACACCGCCTCTCACTGATACACATTCACTCAGAGGCTGGCACAAGCCAGTCCACCAGTAGCACTCCAGGCAGCACACAAAGGTTTTAAAGGAGAGCCAGTTGGGCTGGCCCTAAAATGGCCCCAACACGCGAAGACACCCCGCACTGCATGTAGATTGAGAGTATGGAGGCATTTCAACCAGTTTAAACCACAAACAATGGTGACTTTGTGGGTTTAGGGTGAGCCTAAGTTAGCGAAACAGTCATTTAGGCTGTGCCGTGTGGTCTGCACAAAGGTCACAAAAACCAAATGGCCTGTAGCAAGACTTAAAAAATGCATTTGTACCCAATGGCTACAACATAGTTGCAGTGGGCTTCTAATGCAGTGAAAGTGCATACACCCTGGTGTAACCAAATCTAAGTCACATCTGCCACCAGCTCTAATCCACAAGACACTTTCAGAGTGATAGACACACACTGAGACCAAGTTTGTTGCTTAGAAAGCACACCTGCCTAGGTTGTGTGACGAATCAAAGGTATTCGTCCCTTCTCCCCAAGGGGGAGCCTCGCCCTTTGAGGATAGCGAGGTGAGCCTGCTCCGCAAAACCCTCCCTAGGGGTCTAGGCAAGTGGGACCTCACTGGGAGAAATCCACCATTAGGAGACAAGGACTCCTGTTGCTGTGAAGAAATCTCTAGACCATCGCCCATAATGGTATATGGGGGATTTCCAGATGTAAAGAACTTTGAGTTCTAGAGTCTTCAGTGAAGACAAAACTCCAATATCCCAGAAGCATGTTGAGAGAGAGAAGAGTGTAAGCAGGGGAAAGCACTGTGACGATGTGACGCCAGAGCCAAGGAGAGCCGCGGAGCCCGTGACTTTCAAAGAAGTCCTGAGTAGCAGTGGGAGACGCTAGATACTGGGTATTTCTAAGGAAAAACCCAGAAGTAGGGAAGCCTTATCCCCATGGTGGCATGACCATTAGGACTTCCTGGTGGGCAGTCTGCCCGCCGAACCGTGCCGAAACCACCAAGCGGCAGGGTCCCCAGAGACTCTGCGACCCGTTTTGTGATCAGATTATGAAATGCACCTGAACGTATAAATGCCTGTAAATGTTGCGCCCATTTGTATTGTGGACAGAGCATGCAGGTGCAATTAGTCAACCGCTGATGAATGACAATGTCACACACCTAATGGCAAAAGGGCAGTGTCTTGCACGGATGTCTGCTGTGCACAGGCAATGTTAAGAAAGAAATTATTCTCTTTTTACAACTTTTCTTTCTTTTAAAATCAGTGGATTGGAACTCCTAGCTAATCCCTATGGCTTGAGCACTGTGCTAACTTTTGGGGATAAGCTAAGTCTTTTTACTTTACTTTCCTGTCTCAAATCAGCTGTTTTGGGGGGCAGTGGTCAGCACCAAATGTTACCAGAGCAGGACGCTGTCTCCTTTGTGGATTTCCTGTATTATTTGAATGTAGCACACCTCACCTTACAGTGAGATGCTGCAAAGATACTGGGCCTCATTACGAGTCCAGCGGTAGCCATGCCGGAAAAATCGGCAGGCTGCCGCCGGACCCGTAATACCATTCCGCCTCCATGATTGCTGTAATCACCGGGGCATTACAATCCTGGTGACCCGGTAATTACGGAGGCAGAGTTCTGTAAATCCCCATTCCCATGTAGTCCGATAGCCAGTGTTTCCATGTCCGCCTGCAGGCGGGAGGGGTTACTCCCGCCAGGTCAGACCTGGCAGGAGTGACACCTCTAGCCTGCAGGACTCTGAAGCAGCTGGCCCGGAAACAGTGGCCACCGTTGTTTCCGGACCGGCTGACTTGTGACCTTTTTGTGTGTCTAGGATGAGCTTGTGGCGGTGAACAATAGCTTACCAATTGCTTTGTCGCATTTGCGTTTACGTATTGTTTTACTGCATAGTACCGTACACTCATAATGATGGGGCAGTCTGGTTTTCACCCTGTACTTTGGCCATCTTCTTGTATGGCCATCTTCTTGTTTAGCCATTTTCCTGCCTTCTTGGATCAGGAAAATGCTGTATAAGGCATACACTTTTGCATACACTTTTGCAGGATTCAATTTGAATTACCAGTCAAAGTGTCAGTGTAATGCAGAGGCAGGCTATACCCAGTCCACATTCCAGGCAGGAGAAGTCTGTTGCTGGTCTGATGTTGGACTTGAGGCTGTCCACGATTGCACAGCCTTTACCTGTTTGAATGGTGCAGATCCTTTCTACTGGTGGACTTGAGCAGCCCCAATCTGAATTTGGGATAAGGCACCCATTAAACATTTAATTTGTTAGTTAGATTGATCATCAACCGGAGCCAAGCATCTGAGGAACAGGGGCTTCAGGTCGAAGAGCCGAAGATTGCTGATAAGATCTACCAGGATTGACATAGCCAAGTCCTAGTGAAACCTTGCCTCTCCTGTACCCAACCTACAAGTCACTCGATAGTAAACTGTTGGGAAGAAGAGACGCGAGTAGGAGCAGATAGAGTAAAAGGGAAAGGAGAGTGGTTGTCAGTGGTATAGACAATTCCTACAGAGCATATGCAGCACTTCCATTAGAAAACTCACAGAATAGAGAAAGTTAGGAAATCCCTGAGTGGTGAATCTGCATTTAGGGAAAACATTGCTTGCATAAGAACAAGAGCTTAGACAGTAGGCAATACCGTTCAATAGTTCTGGACACCTGGGTTATTGGTGGGAAGCTGAGAGAGAGATGGACAGACCTAGGCCCCACAAATTAGCATAAACCCTTTAACTGTCCTTGAGACGGGGGTGGGGGGAGGGTGGGGGTGGCTTCTGTGCTATCTGCGACAAACCGCAACTCTCTGCACTGGTCACCATTCCAAGCATGGCCTAGATACTGTTTAGGCTGATGCCGAATAGTGGGAAGAGACTATCTCTTCGCCAAATACAGTTCTCCAGACTGAAGGGGTGCCAGCCCGGTGCATTGTCTTGCTTCTTTCTCATCACTAACTGCGCCACAGCCGCCCTTTGATCAGGATGAATGTCGCTGCTGATAATCTCTGCTGTGTCTGCTGTGAACCCTACTTAATGTGTTCCTGTTGTAGCTGCATTCTGAAGGTGCCAAGGGCAGAAGTGTCCCAGGTGATTCTAAGTGTCTTAGAGATGGTCACCATCTCAAAATTGGTGTAAGGGGCCCAAGCTTGCATACCAGTTTTTGTGCCCCCTCCCACCGTAGGGATTGTATAGGAGTGAAGTCTACTCACTCACCCTCCCTTTCCTGGTTGGTATCATTGGAGTTCTGGTAAAGGACCTCCCTTGCCACCCCCCCACCTCCCAGGTTTGTCAGTTATGTGGTGGGATTGGTAGAGCACACTTAAACCTAATTTGCCTTTTGAACTCAGTGCTTTTATTTTTCATTGCTTTATCCAACCTGGTGGCTTTGCCAGTACTGCTTAAAGGAGGTATCCAAAGAGACTTTGCTTCCTGTTTGGCACTTACATAGAATTTTGAGACTGTTGCGGCACTAGGCCTACTTACCTGATGGGGAAGAATTTCCTAGGTCATAGGCACCCTTTAATTATATATAGCACACTTTTTTCCTTATATTCGATATCTGAAGCAGACATTGGAACACCTAATCTGGCTTTAGTTTGAAGAATTATTTTTCAAATCCAATCAGACAGAGCATTTTCCCTTTTGTAAAGTTACACTACTGCCCGGACTTCGCCTGCAGTCAATGCCTCATCCAAAGTTTAGGCAGTGTCTGGGGATGTAGGCACTGTCCCTCATCTGGGTTTCATTAATTCCTGGACACTCATTGTGGTTTTTGTTTTCTTTTTGCCAGTGTTAAGATGGATTTCTAGAATCTGGCCTGGTGGACAGATTTCAGGAGTCCCCCCTAGTTAAAGTGAACAGGGAAACTCTGAGAGGTTGGCCAAACCCAATCAAGGTAAGGGTGGAGAAGTGGTCACGGTTTAGTCTCAGGAGAGTTGAGTGGGGGCAGGGGTCCACAATGAGTCCACACAGTCTAATGCACATTGATTCTACTTAAATAGGCAAGTTCAAAAATACTATATTTATTATAGGCCCAACAAATCATTAGAAAAATTAATCCAACAGGTAATATTATCACACAACCCTCTCTTAATATAACATATATATGGTCACCTTTGGTTATAGAAATGCATACTATTCACCTAAACAACTGAAAGTAAGGTTATGCAATGAGAAAACTAGTCCGCAAGAATAGAAACCCTAACTTTATAAGCCCAATCCCTAAATGGAATGGGGCCTTTAGGAGAGGGGACAAAGTTAGAGAAGGTTTTTGTAGTGGTGAAAAATGTTCTGGATGACTTCTCAAGGATTTTACAGTTAAGTAAGAAAACCTTTCTGTGTCATTGAACAGCTTTTAAACTAAACGTTTAAAAAGCAAAGGAATGGAACAAATCAAAATTCTTCGCAAACTTTTATAATGGAGATTGGAGCAGCTGTAAGTATTGCGATTACTCGCCGCCCTTACTCTGATTACCCAGGAGCTGTCGGTGCAAGGAAGATTTGTGGTAGGAAGATTCATGGTCCGGTTCAGGACCCAAGTGCAACCCTTTCTGAAGAAGAAATGCAGCAGGCCCTGGTGGAGACTACCAGATGGTAGATGGCTGGTTCCATGACAGTCACTGCACATGATTCGATATCTGCGTCCCTCCAGTCACGAACAAAGACTGACTTCCAGGACAGGTTCCTTTGCTATTGGGGAGCTGAAACTTGTCAGGAAGGCGACTTGTAGGACAAGCTGGCGACCACTGCAGTTCCAGACGAAAGCACAGAACGGTGGCGCTTCTGGCGCGGTAGCCAAATTCAGAGCTGGTCAGTCGACTCAAAGCTGCAGGAACATGAGAAGATGTTGAGACTGGTTGGTCCCACCAGTCCTAGGGACGAAGCACAGACGAGGGCCTTCTAGATCAGGTAGTCCAGCAGGGCTTCATCTGGACAGTTTTAGGATAGGTCACCAGGCCTTTTCAGAAGCCGTCCTCAGGTCTTCTGTCGGCTGCATAGCTAAACAGGATACTTGGTTCACTTTCTGATCTGCTGGAATGGCTGCAGGACTCCTCCTTATCCTAAATTCAGTTGAGTGATCCAACCGAGTCCTCCAGTAGCACTGATCTGCTCCACTCTGTCAGCAGTGGTCCAATCAGGTACCACCATGTGTCTGACTCATGTATGCACACCAGACTCGAGGTAGCGGTAGAGAGCCCGACCAAGTATGGCAGACCTTTAGAAATCCCTGCAGATCAGCCCGTATTGGTCTTGTAGTGGAGAGATATCGTGCCGCTTGGAACTCCTGAGAGGGTGCCTGCCAGATCCGGAGGGTGTCGAGAGTCGGCAGACAGTCTTGACCTGATCGGCCGAGGTCTGTGCCTGTGCCGAAGCAGGCACTGACAGGCGGGAGCGGGGCTGACGGCAGCACCATTTGCGGCGAACAGGCTTGCTGGGCTGTGGCCCGAGGGGTGGCATGATACTGTACTGCGGAGTGGGAGGAGCGGCAGAGTGTCAATGGCCTCGGATGGACTGCCGCCGGTTGAACCTCCTGGTGAAGGCGTTGTGCAGTGTGGCCGGCACCAGGACACAGCTTGGACAAGGTATTCTGAGGTGGGGTGCAGCGCGGAGGGCCTGGCGTGCCTCGTCTGTGTGGTCAAAGGAGCGGCGCTTACCTCGAGGTACTGGTGACTGTGGTGGCCTGGTGAGTGGCGGACCTCCGCTCTAACGATACGCCCCCCGACTTGCCCCTGTACTCGCCTCCTGGCCCTTGTACTGGCTCGCCTGCTGGTGGGGGACAAGGGGTGTTGGCGACCTTGGGTCCAGCTGGCCCCTGGAAGACTGAATCCGTCAGCAGGGGGGGGAATAGCAGCCGCCTCTAGTGGTAGAGTTGGTCCGGGCAACCACAGCTTGCATTTTCGGAATCTACTTTGGAAAGTTGCCCGTATGTAATTGATGCTAGGTCCATTGTGCCGTTCCTCCCCTTCAGACGCTGTGGTGGGCCTCTTTATGGCCCTTGGTCGGTGTTACAGCCAGAGATGGGGAAGACAGATGCACTTCAAAAGAAGCTCTCCTTTGATGCAGGCCCGACGGCTAGAACGCCTCCCATCCCCTCACAGCTTGCAGACCCCGGGCCTGCCTCTGAGGTGGTGATCCCAGATCAAGATCCCGACATTAAGGAGATCCTGCTGCAGCTTATGGCCGGAATAGGTGGGCTGGACTCTAATCTGGACTCTCTAAGATGGATCTGCTTCAACACCGCCTAGATAAACATGGAGATCTCCTGGACGAGGTAGAACACAGGATCTCGGGCCTTGAGGAGGGTACCTCCTTGCAGGTGACCAGGGTGTCGACGCTGGAGGCGCAAATTAAGATCGTCTCAGCCAATAATGAAGACCTTGAGGGGTAAGCTTGTAGGAATAACATTCGGTTGGTCGGGATCAGAGAACACCAAGCTCAGTCCGGGATGGAGGACTTTGTGGAAACATTATGCAAGACAACCTTTGGCACAGAGGAGTTGTCCCCCCTGTTTGTAGTCGAGAGGGCACACCGAATTCCAGCAACGCAACCTGTGCCGGGGTGCCCCTGCGTCACATTATAGCGCTCCTTCTCAATTATAGGGATTGTGATAACATATTTTCCCGGCCTTCTCGTCGGTTGTACAAGTGTCAAGGAAGTGCTTTGTGGGGGTCAAGCACTGACTCTGTGACAGTGTCATTCAATATTCCTACAGAAGAGAATTCTGGACCACCACAAAAATCTCTCTCAGCACCTTAAAACAACCTCACACATTGAGACTGACACAGAGGCCACTAAAGACAAAATCACACCCTTCAAATTTAGAGAAATCTCAGAATTAGAAGTAATAGATCTTGTGAACAAAATCAAGCCCTCTAATTGCAAGGGCAATGCCTGCCCCTACAAATTAGTCAAAGACTGTGTAGAAACACTTGCTCCTTTTCTAAAGTCTTTCATCAATGCATCCTTCAATTCTAACTCAGTCCCAAACAGCCTAAAAGCAGCATGGGTATTCCACTTCTCAAAAAATCAACCTTAGACCCAGAAAATGCCAACAACTACAGACCCATCACCACCGTCCCCTTCCTGCTCAATATCCTGGATAAAGTGGCCTACACTCCAATCCAGCAATATCTGGAAGAAAATCACATTCTAGGAAAAAGGCAATCCGGCTTCTGTCCTGGACATGGAACTGAGTCCGCCTTACTCGATCCCAAAATATAACTCGGTGACATCATAGACAAAGGCAAACCGGCCCTCCTGCTCCTGCTGCACCTGTCCGCTGCCTTTGACCTGGTCAATCACGACATCCTAGGCATACAACTACAAAACGAAGCCCACTTCTCTCTCCAAGCCATTGCATGGGTTACCTCCTTCCTCAAGGGCCGACTCATGAAAGTCTTCTCAGACTCCTCCGGCGCCACCCCTACCACCATCCATTTTGGAGTCCCACAAGGGTCATGTACAGCCCTCACACTGTACAATATATTCACCCTCCCTCTTTTCAGTGATCTTGATCGTTGCGACAGTCTATACCAACTATGCCGACGACACACAAGTCCTACTCCCCCTCACATGCATCTATGAACAAGACGCTGCGGCACTAACCAGGATCTACACAGCCATCCAAATTTGGATGGCAGCCAACAGCCTCTGTTTAAACCGAGACAAAATAGAGATCCTCATAGTAGGCACCAAGGAAACCCTAAGCAAACTCTCACCTCAATATAAAACATTCAATATCGACAACTCCACCATCACGGTCTCCTTCAGTGAAAACCCTAGGAGACTACCTAGAGTCAACATTGTCAATGTCACGCCAGGTCAACGCCATAGCTTCCTCTGCCGCACTCGCCACTAAAGTTATCAATGCAGTTAAACCATTCCCCTCCACCAAAAGCTGCCTATCAATAGCCAGAGCAACAGTAGGCACTAAACTCGACTACTGCAATGCTCTATTCCTTGGCACCTCTGCCAAAAATATAACAAAAAACAAGATGCAAATCACACAGAATAATGCACTAAGAGCTGCTTTGAGTTTTCCCAAAAAGGAACACATCTCACATGCCAGGAGAGAGGCACATTGCCTACCAGTAAAAGATTGTATCCTTTTCAAAACCACGGCCATCACACATAGATGCCTATCCCATGACGCCCCTCCCTACCTATCCGAAAAGATCACCCTCAAAGCAACCTCTAGACCCACTAGATCCCATCTGACCAACCAGATCTATGTACCCACTTTCAAAAGAAGTAAAGCCGGCGGAGCCAGATTCCAGCACTTGACACCTAAAAACTGGAACGCGCTACCCACCGCCTTAAGAAATGAAAAATCCTACTTCTGATGCTTGTTAATCTGCTTAGAATCACATGCTGTGCATGTGGTCCGACATCCAGTTATAACCGCGGAGTATTGCATCTTGTCTTTCGGGGGACAAAAAGGGGACGTCGGCATAGGCGTGTCTGAATCACTATCCCTATCGTGACGTGTGTAGTACTCAAAATCCCTCACGCGCCGAGGTCCCTCAGATTGTTATTTTCCGCCCAGATAACTGGTCGCCCTATAGCAGAGCTCTTCATGAGACATTGTTGATCTTACCGAATTGTCGGTTTTATTCCCCGTTAAGTCAGTTCGCCCATCAAGAACATCTTCGACGAAGACTACGGGGGAATCATCTACAGCTGTGGGTTCCGGCGCCTAAGATCCGGCATTCGGACTTCCACGAGGTCAGGCCTTCTTGCCGGCCTACACAGTAGGGAGAGTGGGCTCTGGGTTTGCCATACTGTTATTATGTCTTTCCTCTTTTCCACTGCTTTCCTTTTTGCTCTGGTCACCCTTCCCTTCTGCTATGGAAAGGACTCCATTTAGATTCTGCCCTGTGTATAGGGTCAGATATCCGTGGAAAGACGAGCACACGTCGTGTAACGCTTGTCTCCCCCTAGAGCACGACGAAAAGCGGTGTTCGGCGTGTAAACTCCTTAAACCTAAAACCCTTAGGGAGCGACGGTTGAAGCGGTGGGCTGCGTACGGAATGTCACGTGTGGAGCCTCCCTCCCCTGCCGCGACACCAGCCGAAAGTGACGGGGGTACATCGGATGACCAAACGTCCAACGCGGACGTTATCGACCTTGAGGCAGACTATTCTAGGGTCGCCACGCCCGTCCCCGACCCTTTCAGGCTGGACTCCGGTCTTACTACAGGGACCACACCCGGTGACAGAGGCGTACAATCGCACCGCACAAAGCACACAACCCAAGCGCCCTCCTTGACCACTTTGTCGAAGAAGGCGAAAGCGCCAATTTTGGCGGTGCCCACGGATCGGTCTGATCCGAAGCCTTCTCCGCAGCAGCGCATGACTGGGCATAGCAAACATAACAAGGGCACTACTGCCCAAATTACACGCGCCGACGTTTCCGTACAAGAAATTTTGATGGTTTCCAAGGCCCGTACAGGCCCGAAGACTACGAGTAGGCCTCTACCTGAGTAGCTATCCGCAGGCCCTTCTGTAGCCGCGAAAGAAGTTTCCACTGCCGACACATCTTTAGAAGCTTTGTCTCCCGAAGATTCAGTGTCTATCCGTAAGAGTATCAATAGGATTGCTACTTTGGTGGGCCTAGTACCGGTTTCGCCCAAAGTTCTCCAGCATGGGGTCTGGCATGGATTCACATGCTCATGAATATTCCCCGTCGTCAGGCTGGGAATCCTCGGTAAAGAAAAAACCAGTATCAGTTTCGTTTCTGATCTGTCTTTCCTAGTAATAACCAATCACTGGTCTCTGCGTCATACTGACCACAGCCAATGACTGCCCTCTACCTAAGCACCGCCTCTGGCAGCCATCTTCAGATTTTTACCGCACGTTCATGTGTTGGGATCCTCGTGCTATTGCTCTCGAGCGTTAGTGCTATTTTTTCACGTTTTTTCTCAAAAACTTCGTTTTTTCGGTCAAAAGAGCCTCAAGCTCCACCGACTTTCCATCCGATCAACGGGGACCCGTGTCGGATTCGTCTGCGCCCCTCAAGGGTGAAGATTTCGTCGAGCTACGCTTTTGGAGGACTCCAGAAGTTTCTCAGGCCCGGACATGGCCCAGGAGAAGGGAAGCTCGACGCCCGGAAAGCTGTTCAGGATCTGCCCTGGATGCCAGCTCCAGAACGTCTTTAAGGAGGACGAACACTCCTTTTGTCTCTACTGCTTACATGAGGACAAGACGCACGTGGAGAAGGACTGTGCGTTTTGCGGCAACATGTCGGAGCGGACCATGAGGGACCGCCATCAACGTCTCGCCAACTGGCTGGAAGGGAAGAGCCCGTCAGGCGAGAAGAAGAGGAAGAAATCCGAGCGGGCTTCTAAGACCTTTGAGGACGCCCCGGCGACAGGGGTCCAACACAAGGCCAAGCACCGCGAGTCCGCTGGCACCGGGAGCGCCGAACGGTCGGGCTCTACGGGCGCCAGGCAGGGCGCACCCTCCCCGGCACCTTCAGCCACGAGCCAACGCTCTGGGTCGGGTAAGAGGAAGGGCGAGCACCCGGCGAAGCTCCTGGAGAGGCCCCGGTCGAGCTCGAAGGCCCCATCGGAGGGGGAGCGAGGCAGTGTCCCCCCCCTCAAGGATAAGGCGGTGAGCGCACCTAAGGTGGTGAAGGCCTTAATCCATCCGGCCAAGCCCTCTATCGATACTGTCGCGGCGGCCCTGGCTCAGCCTGTGGAGGCTACACCAGTGGTGGCGACCTCGGGGCTCAGAGTCTCCCTGCCACCTCGGAGGGAGTCCTCTTTTGTGCCCATCGATAGGACCCCCGTGAAATCCCCGGCGGGGAAGAAAAAGGGGGGGCGGGGCGTCGTCGTAGATTCGGCCTCAACCTCGGAGGAAGAGCTGATCGAGGATTCCCCTCTGCCAGCGCCGCAAGACAACTCGGCGGCCATTTTGTTGGCTATACAGTCCTTATGCTCAGAGATAAGGACGAGACTACCGTTGCCGACGGAGGAACCTCTCCCGTCGGGGGATCCTGAACCGGGACCTTCTGGTGTTCCCCCGCCCAAGAAAAGAAGGATTCACCCTCCACCTCCTTTTCAACCGTCGCGCCCCGTCCAGCCCTCCTCCCCGTCCACCCGAGGGGATGATACGGGGACTGACACGGCAGCGACGGGTACGGACGACGAGGTATACGACGAGGATCTACCGTCGTCACCTCCCACCAGGGCTTCTCCGCCCGACGAGATTGGATCGTTCCACTCCATGGGTTGAGGGCCTCGCCCTCCTCAAGAACCCTTCCACGACGCCAGCTAGAAGAGACCGGTACGAGAAGAAGTACCGGGTCCCGGACGCGGCCCCCCTGTGCCTCCGGGCGCAGCCTACCCCGGACTCCGTCGTCTCCGCGGCGGCCAGGAAGAAAGCGGGGGGGGTGCGGCCTCCACATCGAGTTCCCCACCGGACGGCGAGGGAAAGAAATTGGACGCTATGGGACGCAGGGTCATCTCGTCTGCAGCGACGACGATTAAAGCGGCCAACGCCTTGGCTATCGTGGCCCGCTACGACAGGGAGCTATGGTACAAACTGGCTCCCCTGCTGGACTTCCTACCGGACGACAAGAGGGCAGATGCCCTGTAGATCCTACAGGAAGGTGAGGTGGTGTCGGACCACGCCATCACTATTGCGACGGACATCGCCGACACTGGGTTCCGCCAGTTGGGCAACGGCGTGTGCCTTAGGCGGCGTGGATGGCTCAAGGCTACGGACTTCCGTCAAGACGTACAGACCAGAGTCCTGGACATGCCGTTCGATGGGAACAACCTGTTTGGGAAAACAGTGGACGATTCCCTTCAGGCCATTAAAGCGGACACTGAGACGGCCCGGGCCCTTGGGGTTCTGCAGCAACGACGGACGCCCTTTCGGAGCAGCGGAGGCAAGGGCGCCTCCAAAGGTTCCGGCGGCGGTTTCTCCACCTACCGTCAAGCGGCCCGCTCGTCGTCTCAGGAGGCCTACAGAGGACGAGGCAAGTCTGGCGGACCCCGCCGTCGTCGCCAAGGAGGTCAAGGCGGCAAAGCCTCTTCGAAACAGGATTGAACCGGCCGTGGGGTCGGGCCCCCACCGAAGCACCCCGGTGGGAGGCCGGCTGGCGAGCTTCGTCAGCGTGTGGGAGTCCATCTCCACCGACCGTTGGGTGCTGGACGCCTTAGCCCGGGGCCACGCGCTCGAGTTTCAAAGAAGGTGCCCGCGCGTCCCGTCCCCCCCGTGGCCAGGAAAGAGCTTCACGTCCCTCAGCTTCTCCTGGAGGTAAAGGCGATGCTCAGGAAGGGCGCCATCGAACTCGTCCCAAAGAGGCTTCGGGGCTCCGGAGTTTACTCGAGATACTTCCTCGTGAAGAAGAAGACGGGAGGATGGCGCCCCATCCTAGACCTGCGACGTCTGAACAAGTTCATCAAGGCGCAGAAGTTCCGGATGGTCACCCTCCAGCACGTCCTGGGGCAGCTGGAGGAAGGAGACTTCCTGTCGTCGTCGGATTTGGAGGATGCCTACTTCCATATTCCCATCCTAAAGGGGCACCGAAAATTCCTCAGGTTTGTGGTCCAAGGGCGTCACTACCAGTTCAAAGCCCTCCCCTTCGGACTACGGTCGGCACCCAGGGTATTCACCAAGTGCCTTGCACCGGTGGCGGCACAGCTGCGCCGCGAGGGGATCCACGTCTACCCCTACCTGGACGACTGGCTCATCCGAGCCAAGACGAGGGAGCTCGCCGTGGAGCACACGGCAAGGACCGTCCAACTTCTCACGGACCTGGGATTCTCCGTGAACTACGCCAAGTCCCACCTGGTACCCGCGCAAAACGCACTGTTTCTGGGAGCGAACCTCGACACAGTGTCCCTTCTGGCCTCCCCGTCGGAGGAAAGGACCAGGTCCATCCTGGGCAAGGTACAGCGGATGTTGGTTTCCGACGCAGCCAAGGTGAGGTCCATCAAGTCCCTCCTCGGAATGATGTCTTCTTGCATCTACCTCATTCCCATGTGCAGGCTCCGGATGCGCCCGTTGCAGGAGTTCCTGGACGCGCGCTGGATCCAAACGACGGGCGGCTTCGAGGAGAGGATCACACTCGACGAGAGTTTCCGCCGAGCGGTCCGATGGTGGGGCAACCGCGCGCATCTGACGGCGGGCATGGACTTCCAGACCCCAGACCACCAGGAGACAGTGACCACGGATGCCTCCCTGGAAGGGTGGGGAGCGCACACCGAAAACCTGCACGCGAGAGGCCTTTGGCTCCCGACAGAGAAGTCCCTCCATATCAACGTCCTGGAGCTCCGTGCAGTGTTCTGGGCCCTCAGGTCCTTCCTTCCGTCCCTCAAGGGCAAGGTGGTGAGGATCTTCACCGACAACACCACCACCATGTTTTAAATCAGGAAACAGGGCGGAACCAGGTCCCCAGCGCTGTCCAAGGAGGCGCAGGACCTGTGGCATTGGGCCGTCGCCCAAAGGATGTTTCTGGTGCCGTTTCATCTGGCAGGGATAAAAAACACCATCGCCGACTCACTCAGCAGGGAGCTGCGCTCGTGCCACGAGTGGGAACTACAGCAGGATCTAGTGGATCGCCTCTTCCGACGGTGGGGCACACCCCAGATCGACCTGTTCGCGACGGCGACGAACTCCAAGTGCCGGAGGTTCGCCAGCAGGTTTCCCCAGGCGAGGAGCATGGGCGATGCTTTCTCGTTCCCCTGGGAGGGCCTGTTCCTCTACGCGTTCCCTCCTTTGCCACTGCTAATCCGGCTCGTCAACCAGCTCAAGAGGTCACGGTGCAGGATGATCCTCGTCGCACCTGCGTGGCCGAGGCAGATATGGTTCCCGGACCTTCTGGACTTGTCAGCGTCCCCGCCAATCAAGCTGCCGGTGGACACGGATCTACTCTCCAGGGAAGGAGGCGCCATCCTCCACCACGACCCGAAATCGCTGAACTTGCAGGCCTAGAGTTTGGAGGATACAACATACCGGCCGACTGCAGAGAGGTTCTTGCAAAGGCCAGGGCGTCCTCGACTCTTAAATGCTACGGACACAAATGGAAGAGGTTCTCTGTCTGGTGCCACGCACAGAAGATTAACCCTCTACGGATTACGGCTCCCCAGGTACTGCCGTACCTGCTGACGCTGGCCAAAGCTGGACTGGCACACGCGTCCATCAAGATTCATCTTGCTGCGATCTCCTGATACACCAGAACCACGGGGCGGACGTCCTTGTGGTCTCATCGTCTGGTGAAAGAGTTCATGAAGGGACTGTTCAGATCGTTCCCGCCGGTGAAGGCTCCGGCCCCGGCGTGGGAGCTCAACGTGGTGCTGACCAAGCTCATGGGACCTCCGTTCGAGCCTCTGCACTCGGCCCCGTTGAAGTTTCTGTCGTGGAAAACAGCGTTTCTTGTGGCCATAACCTCCGCACGACGGGTGGGAGAGATCCAGGCCCTTTCCTGCAAGGCCCCGTACTTGACTTTTCACGACACAAGGGTAGTGCTCAGGACGCACCCCTCCTTCATGCCCAAGGTACCGTCGGACTTCCATCTCAACGAACCCTTGGTGTTGCCTGTGTTCTTCCCGTCGCCTTCGTCGCCGGCTGAGAGGACTTTGCACTCGCTGGATGTGGCTAGAGCGCTGAAGTTCTACGTGGACCGCACGAAGTGTTTTCGGAAGACGTCACAACTCTTTGTGAACTTTGGACCTGTCAATCAGGGGAAGGCTCTCTCGAAGGCTTCCATTTCCAGATGGCTCTCCGGCTGTATCATGTACTGTCATCGGTTGGCAAACCGACCGCTGCCTGGCCGTCCGAGAGCCCATTCCACCAGAGCGATCGCAGCTACCACGGCGTTCCTTTCTGGTGTGCCCCTGCTGGACATATGCAGGGCTGCTACGTGGAGGTCGACGCACACCTTCACGAAATTCTACTGCGTCGATCGGGATTCCAGGGAGGCGACCAGGGTCGGCCAAGCAGTGCTGCGCAACCTGTTCGCCTGAGGTGAGCCTGGTGAGGAGGTAAGATGCTTAATGTTGAGTTTGATGTACTGCTTAATGTTGAGCCTTTGCCACCTCCCGTGGTTGTGCATGTGTGTACTGCTATGTATTCTTTATTCATGAGCATGTGAATCCATGCCAGACCCCATGCTGGAGAAGGAACAAGTTACTTACCTGTAACTGTTCTCCAGCATGGGTCTGGCATGGATTCACATGCGAACCCTCCCGCCTACCCCTCTGCGGCTCTTCACTTGGTCATACTGCCACTTCACGTGCTTCCAAATCTGAAGATGGCTGCCAGAGGCGGTGCTTAGGTAGAGGGCAGTCATTGGCTGTGGTCAGTATGACGCAGAGACCAGTGATTGGTTATTACTACGAAAGACAGATCAGAAACTAAACTGATACTGGTTTTTTCTTTACCGAGGATGCCCAGCCTGACGACGGGGAATATTCATGAGCATGTGAATCCATGCCAGACCCATGCTGGAGAACAACAGTTACAGGTAAGTAACTTGTTCCTTATGGGCCAATCCGCCGAAAAGTTTTCCACGGATTTGGAAGACGATCCTGAAGAATCTTAAGAAGAAAACCAGGTACCCCTCTCAAGCACCCTGAGAAGATCCTCTCAACGCCTTGGGGCGGAGACCACGGTCCCTACTCAGTTAGGCCCATTTGGATCATCCAAGTGGACCACAGAACAATTCGAGGGGTGCATGGATCGGCTGGAGCAATTTTTCAGAGCTTCTGATCAACCTCCGCCAAAAAAGGCTCGGGTAGACCCTAACCCTCTAATACATGAAGATATCCAACACCAAGTTGACTATCAAGAAGATGTCCAGATGGACACGTATAGGGACATCTATACAGAAGAAGAGTCGTCCTCTTTTCTGGACAACTATGGGAAAGATCAAGGAGCAACTGATAACTGGGAGGACACCCAGCAGGACGATCATAACTCTGATATCGTTTGCCTTGACTCTCCCCAATCCACCCCGATTCGACAAGCTTCCCCGGTGGATGATCAAATGACTTTCAACAACATGTCGAAGAAAGCTGAATTTTTTAAAATTGGTGGTGACCACACTTGCAAAAGAGCAGGGGTTCCCCTTGCCACGGGAGAGTCGCCCCCGGACAAGGAGTCTAAAAGGCTGTATGCCTTAGGCAAACGGGTTACGTCAGCAGCGGCCTATACGTCCGGATTGCCAATAACATGATGTTACTAGCAAGCTACGTCGATGCCCAACGGAACCTACTCCAGGAAGGCCTTCAAGAGGTTCCGGAACCAACCAGAGCCAAGCTTCTCGCCATTGTCTCGGAGGGCAAGCTTGCCAATCAGAATGTGGTAAAGAATACCCTGGACACCGCAGAGACGGCAGGCAGGTCTCTCGCACAGGGTACTCTCCTAAAGAGGCACGCGTGGCTGCGTAAATCAGGCTTCAGGCCTGAGACCCAGGCCTCCATTATCAACAAACCCATCGAAGAGGCCAACCTCTTAGGGAAGGCGGTAGACGATGCGTTGGAGACAGCCAAGAAGGACCACGAGACTATTAAGTCGCTGCACCAAATTTCCCAGAAACCCTCTTCACAGATGGGCAGTAATTCTTGGCGGTCCTTTCGAGGACAAGCCCGCGCCGCTCAAAACTATTTCGGCACGGGCAACTTCAACTCAAGTGAACCTGCTGCAAGCCCCACTTACTACCCCCAGAGGGGTCAGAAGCGCGGAAAGAATAGAGGCAGACGCTCCAATTCCAGAGGAGCGTCAACTTCGGGTCAGAAATGACCACCAAGTCCAAGTCCCCCCCCCATGTCTCCCCGGTCGGGGGGCGATTAACATCTTTCCTCAAGGCATGGGAGGAGATAACTTCAGACCAGTGGGTCTTAAAGACGGTCGCCCACAGTTACTGCGTGGAATTCGCCCGACCTCCACAGTTCAGACCGCTGAAACATCAACGCCTTTCACCGGAACATCTGCAGATCCTGATCCAAGAGGTGGAAGCGCTGCTGGGAAAGGACGCCATAGAAGCCGTCCCGATTCTTCAGGTAAACAAGGGTATCTATTCAGTGTACTTCCTTGTACCCAAAAAGGATCTCACCACGCGTCCTGTTCTAGACCCGCGCCCAGCGAACAAGTTCATAAAGCCCCAGAAGGTTCTCATGTTAACACTGCAAGAGGTGATCCCATTGCTAAAACAGGAGGACTTCATGACAACATTGGATATGAAAGATGCATACTTTCATATTTCAATGCTGCCGGCGCACAGAAAATTCCTAAGGTTTATGATTCAGGACAAACACTACCAGTTCAAGGTACTCCCCTTCGGCATAGCCTCGGCGCCAAGGGTGTTTACCAAGGTCCTGGCAGCGGCACACTTGCGCAGACTTTCAGTTCCAGTTTACCCTTACCTCGACGATTGGCTCATCACGGGGGACTTTGTTTTTTCGAACACCCAAAAAACAGTAGACCTACTGTTCAGCCTGGGATTTTCTATCAACGAAAAGAAATCCAGCTTAGTCCCCAGCCAAGTAAAACAGTTCCTGGGGGTTCTAATTCGTACGGAAGACGGTCTAGTCTTCCCTTCCAGCGAGAGGGTTCAGAACATGCTCTCTCAGGTTCCTCAGTATGTAGCCAGTCGAGAGGTGACGGTACGCAAAGCTATGCGTTTGCTAGGGATGATGGCGTCATGCATATACTTGATTCCCCACGCGCGGCTGCGCATGCGTCCCATGCAAGAGTGGCTCAACAGCCAGTGGTGTCAGGCCAGCGGCCAATGGGAAGATCTGTTAGTTGTCTCGCCAGCCCTCGTTCTCTCTCTCTGCAGTGGTGGTCGAGGGATAACCTCTTGAAGGGGAAAACTTTCACCACCCCTGCAGTTGAAGCCACTCTCACTAAAGATGCATCTCTCACGGGGTGGGGGGCTCACCTGCTTCAACAGACAGCGCATGTAGTGTGGTCCCCTCAGGTAGCGTCCAACCATATAAACCTACTGGAGCTACTAGCAGTGTTCAAAGCATTGAAAGCCTTTCAGGAGCAACTGCAATGGAAGGCAGTGCTGGTCCTAACCGACAGCAATGTATTACCTGAACAAACAGGGGGGCACTCACTCTCCAGGGCTATCCAAGCTGTCCCAAAATATCTGGATATGGGCTCTCAAACACAAGATGTTCCTGATATCCCAACATGTTCCACGGGAACTCAATCTTCTGGCAGATGTACTCAGCAGAGATTTTCCTCTGCCAGAACAGTACGAATGGTGACTGCGCGAAGACATTGTATCCAACGTCTTCGCAGAATGGGGGTTTCCAGAGATCGACCTGTTTGCTACTCAGGAGAAAGCCCAATGCCAAGATTACGCCTCCAGGTACCCCCAGAACCGATCCAAGGGGAACGGTCTCTGGATAACTTGGTTGGGGAAATTTGTCTATGCTTCCCCCCCCCCCCCCCCAACTACCCCTTCTGAACAAGATAGTACACAAGATGCACCAGGAACCAGTCACCATGATTCTGGTGGCTCCCATGTGGGCCCGCCAACCTTGGTTCGCGCACCTGATGGAAATGTCCCTCTCCCCACCAGTCAAACTGCCCTGTCCGTACAACACGTTGTCTCAGGACAGGGGCGAGACTCTGCACCCATGCCCACAAACTCTGAATTTAGCAACCTGGCTCCTGAGGTCATAGAGTTTTGACATCTGCAACTCCCTCAAAGATGCATGGACATACTGAGGAAGGCAAGAAAGCCTAACACACGTTATTGCTATGCCAGCAAATGGAAACGTTTTGTCGTCTGGTGCAGTTCCAAAGGCGTCAATCCCACCGATTGCTCGCCTTCACACATTGTGTTGTATCTAACCCATCTGTTGGACTCTGGATTAGTCTTCAATTCCTTAAAGGTTCACCTAGCGGCCTACACCACATCACAGCAGAAGGTGTCGTGGTTGAAAATACCTGTGATTAAAGCCTTTATGGAAGGGGTTAAAATAATGTATCCCCTCATCACTCACCCAGCCCCTGGGTGGGATCTAAATGTGGTTTTAACTAGGCTCATGGGACCCCCTTTTGAGCCTATGCATAAAGCTAGTCTGAAAGACCCGACTTAAAAGACAGCCTTTCTAGTAGCTATCACTTCTATCAGAAGAGTTGGCGAACTACAGGCCCTCTCGGTTTTGGACCCCTTTGTTACAGTCCACAAAGAAGGTAGTTCTGCGCACACATCCCAGATTTGCGCTGGAATTTATTTCGAGGTTCCATGTGAAACAGTCAATCAAACTACCCACGTTCTTCCAGAGACCTACTAACATGGCTGAAAGAAGTCTTCACACACTAGATGTGTGTAGGGCAGTCATGTTCTACATGGATAGAACTAAACCACTGAGGAAAACTAAACAATTATTTGTTTCAGTGGCAGCTGGTAGAGAAGGGGACCCTGTCTCTAAATCAGCAATATCAAGGTGGACTCATGATCTCTGCTTCCAAAAGGTCAGGGTTTTCCCAACTCCCTTGGAAGCAGATCCATAACCCAGGTTCCGAGTGCCAACCAGTCCCAATTGGGACCTTTTGGACCCAGTCCTGGCGCCAGTGGCTCCAGGCTCATAAATATGCCCAGTCCCAGCGCTGGAAGCGTCGGGCTCATAATGCTTGGGTGGACTTACCTGCAGCAGACCATGCTGCTTACTTGCCTGCCAGTTGAGCCTCTGATCCTCTTCTGTTTGGAACTACTTTTCCTGTTGGGTGGGGCAGGAGCCACTCCCTAGATTTAGAACACTGGAACTCTTCTGGAAAGCAGGAACTCTTTTCTTACCTAGGCGTGGCTGTGGAAGGAGACACCTAAGCACTACAGGAGGCTATTTAAACCACACCCGATGGATGAATCTTGCTTTGCGTTGTTCTGCATCCTCTGCAGCAGAACGCTCATCGTGTCTTCTGCATCTGATCCTGGGCCTAAGGAAAAAGGCTTACCATCCTGAATCCAGTCTTCAGCAACACCTATAAAGACAAGAAAGAACAGGTTAGCATTACGGTCTTCAGTGACAGCTCTTCACTTACCTGGTCCATCAGCTGTCACCAATGCCTCGCGCTGCATTCCGTTATCTGAACGACAAAGGCTTACCTACTCTTCGTGCGCTCCGGAGGTCTTCACACTGCATTCCGGCATCTGAAAGACAAAAGCTTACCAACTCTTCGCACGCTCCGGAGGCCTTCGGCGCTGCATCCCGCATCTGAAAGACAAAACAAGGTGCGTTTAAAGACATTGGGGAACTTTAATACTCACGTGCCATTACTCCTTTCCACATCTAACCCAGTGGGTATTCCGGCACCCTGCAGCCGCTCCGAACTTGTACCTGCAAAATAAAAAGACAGTTAGAGCGCATCGTGAAGCAGGCAACAAGCGCTTACTTACGTGCTTCCAGGCGCTTCTATTCATCACATGGGCTCCATCTTCAACTCACTTCAGCCCGTCATCCGCCATCGCCGGAACCCTGCAAAACAAGAGACATCATTACTAAAGACATTAAAGACATTAGAATTACTCGAAACTTACCGTTCGTGCAGTAAACGACGGACAGCAGTCCTCTGAAGTCAAGAGGCCTGCTCCCCTTATCCAGTGAAGAAACTGGTTACAGCACCCTGCCCCGAGGCAGATGGAGAGCACAGCGTTCACTTACCTAAGGTGAGAGCGTTAACCTTTGGGGTTCTACAGGAGAAGAGAAAGGGAAGAAGAGAGAGACATTCAATAACCCAGTTCCTTAATCCCATATTTTCTATCTGCAGACATCTTACCCTTCGAGTCAGACATACAGTGCACAGAGGTCCAGCCCAAAGAGCCAGCCGTGTGTTACACATCACCTTTGAAGATACGGTATACGCCCAGTCAAGACCGGCGCCTCTACGGGAATCAGGTGAGCGTTACAGGTGGATTGTCAAATCCATCACACTATGTTACACATAGAGCACATTCTACTTGAGGCACTGGGGCATCCATAGTACACACCTTTCCATAGTACACACCTTTACAAAACACTATTGCCTAGACACTCATTCTAGGTCTGATTCTCAGGTGGGACAAGCGGTACTAAGACATCTTTTTTCCACTGTTCCTTCTCACAACCCACCTCCAACTCCTGCTCGCTAGTCTATGCACAGCATGTGATTCTAAGCATATTAACAAGCATCAGAAGACATGCATTACTTACCGTAAAAGCATTTCTGATGATTGTATCTGCTTAGATTCACATGGACCCTTCCTGCCTCCCCGCTCGGGATGGAAGGAACATAGACTTCTTACTACTTTCTCTTTTCATGTACTCACTCACTATAGCCTTGGGCTCCCTCATGGCAGACAAAATACAATCGGAGGGACCTCGGCGCGTGAGGGATTTCTGGGTACTACACACGTCACGATAGGCATAGTGTTTTAGACAAGCCTATGCCGACGTCCCCTTTCAGTCCCTCGAAAGACAAGATGCAATACTCTGCGGTTACCACTGGATGTCAGACCATATGCACAGCATGTGAATCTAAGCAGATACAATATTCAGAAATGCTTTTATGGTAAGTAATGCATGTCATCACATTCCGCAAACAGCTCAAAACCCTTCTATTCAACTAACCCGTCTCATCAGCCACCCGTTCACCTTTTACCATATGTATGTAATGCTTACCGCTGTATTGTACTCTTGTACCAAGTATTGTATTTAACGTACTTATCTGCTGTATTGTAACCTTCTCCCAAGTGAGCATACTGTAACAGCGCCACGATGCCCACGGGCAGATGTGCGCTATACAAATTCAAATAAATAAAATAATATGTCAGCACTGATATTCTATATTCACCACATCTTCCCGTCAGGCATGTGGCTGGTATGAAGATCACGGGTGTGAGAGCCTAAATACAGTGGGTGGAGAAGATTGGGATACAAACTTTCAGTGATTTTATTTTGAGGAGGATACATTTATTTTGCTAAAGAGGGAGAAAGACCAGAGCAGGACCACCACGCTGCATGTGTTCATTTACTATAGGGAGCGGGATACTCTGATACAGTCACATAGGGAGGGCCCTCTGGTCTCCCGTCTATACAGCAGTTTGCAGTCGGATATCCCCTGGGGCGGGGATGCCTCCAGGCGGCCCAGGGAGGGGGACTTTGGGCAGAGAAATTGCAGAGGACACTGGAACTTTGTGATGTTGCAGACTCAAAGGGTCTCCTTGAACTCTAAGCTTAAACTGATTCATTTCAGCTTTATGCACCAGGGTTAACACAACCAGGCAAAGCTACATAAACACTTCCCGGGTACCCCTGATACATGCTTCAGATGTGGCTCCAGCCCGGCTGGTTTTCTGCACCTAGTCTGGGTCTGTCTGGTAATCTCTCGATACTGGGGGAGGTGGTGCCTGGGGTATCACTCATTGTCTGTGAAGAACTACAATTGGATCCTATGGTGGCGCTGTTGGGATGTACAAGACATTTGCCACGGGCTGTCCGAAGGCTTACTGGTCTTCTCTTGGTACTGGCCTGTTGGAGGTTGGCGATGTCATGGTGGAAGGGCCACCCGCCTAGCATGCAGGCTTGGATGAAGGATGTGGCATATTGCCATGTCTTGGAGACGGCCTTTATTTGCACTCTCCCTTTGCATGCTCGACAACCAGAGGTCTAGCCGCCATTTAATCAATGCTTGCTGAATGCTTGATAATGTGCTTGGACCAAGACTGCAACTGCTGCCTCCTTAGGTTGTAAAATGTGTTTGTGTTGCGTCTCATGAACACTCTAAAGCTGTTTTTGTTCCGGACTCCCTTGGAGTTGAATGTTATTGCAAAATTATTAAACAAATTTAGGGGAACAAAATGCATGCACACCAGACCCACTGGCACCAGTTTGTGGATTCGGACCAGACAGGCTGAACCCACTTCTAGGGTCCACACACACATGGCATGCACTAGCCTGAAAAAACAGCAGCTTTCATTGGTAAATGCATGACCATATTAGAGAAAGCTTTACTTGAGAAGGCTGGACTTGAGAAGGCAGAAAGGCCAAACAACAAAATGGCCGAAGAACAAGCGAAAAATCTCATGGCACGGCCATGTTAAGACACTAGCCACCTTTAGTAGCCAAATGCGGTAAACGCAAATCTGTATAGCCTGTCTTTAGGCACATGAAAAAGTAACCAAAAATCAATTTGTTAAAAGTGTAGGGTGATACAAAAGTATCCCTGTTGCAGTGCATTTAAAAATGCTGTGTGCAATATGAAGTTACCCAAAAGTACAAAACAAAAGGGAAACAGTTTCCCAGTACTGACAGTCTGAAGGACTAGCCCGTTTTCCCAATGACAAATGAGAAAAAGAGCCAGGGAAGTGCAGCTGAAGGCTTTGTTTTTCTGTAAATAATCAGTAGAGGGTCATAAACATCAGCAAAAAGTGTTGGGGTCCATAGAATATAGAGGGAAAGTTGCCTAAAAGAGAAATCTTTCCCAACAGCCAGTGTTAGGATTATTTTTCTTTTTGCAGATTTCCCATCCACATCAATAGGATCCCCAGCATTCCTGCTGACTGGTTTGAGAGTCTGACTCTTTTTTTGATAGTGGTGGTTTTCAAACCTCACATTTTCAATTAACTGCCCACCCTTAAGCTCAATTGTAGCATTTCTACCTCCCTTAAGAAGAGTCATTCTTTTAGCACAGTAAGCGAAGCCTAGACAGGCTAGTGGCAGTAGTAACTTTTATTTTGGCAGTAGTCTCTTTTATTTTGACCTTTTTGGGTGCACAGTGCAATTGTCTCCACCCCTTTATTTTTTAATGCATGACAGAATTTTGTGCATTAAGGGTGCTCAAAATGGCTGGCCGTTTAGTTTGAACCCTCCCTTTTTGCTTCACTATTTTGTCCTTCTTTTCATGGAAAGGGAGATATGGACATCCTCTTAACTGGCTCTAAGCAGAGCTTGTGAAGTAGGTGCCTGTGTGCTTAGAACAGGTCCAGGCTGGGTATGGGGCTGCATATAGCCCCAATACACATGGGCCGTGTGAGGTCATGGGTGTATCATGACTGAACAGCCACCCAGAATTGTGGCTTTAGCAGGACACCTTATATGTGGGATTGGATCTCTCCCAGTACAGGATTATTATGGATATGAGGTGTGGATCTGGAGCCCTTCTTTAGTAGATCACTGGAGTCGAGAATTGGATGTACAACAGGCTGCAAAGGAATACCGGAGTGCTGCTGGGATCACCATTTGAGAAGCCACTCATCACAAAGCACTGTTCTCTATTCGTGAAGGCAGACCTTCTACAGTGCCTCCCTCCCTCCCTTTAACAGGTGGACATAACTAGTTCAGAGTCTTGCATTGCCATGGTCCTTCTCCTAGAGGTCTCAAGTGGTGTAACTATTGATGGCATCCATGTTTTGAAGTTGGGACAACTCCTATTGTCTGGGTCTCATATGCCCGGTGCTGTGAAGCTTTCAGCACATCCTCGCAATGGGCCCTGGACATAGGCTGCTCTGCTGATTGCCTTTCTAGGAAGAAGAGCTTTGCTGGAACCCGAAGTCCTATGATCCTCTACATGCCTGCAGAACCTGTGAATGAGCACTGCAATTGCTCATCACATCTATTCTGGGGGTTCACCATTGTCATGGGAGTCATTGCATTGGTCTTTCTGCATCTTCAGCCAAGTCCAGCCTGGTGGTGATCCATTCCGTTAGATCGCTGACAGACCATAACCTCTGGACACATTTGTCATAGTTGGAATTCGAAGAACACTATGCACCCATGACCCCTGGACTTCCAACATTGTAACCTACGGTGAGAGCAGTTCACCCTAATGATTGTGACTTCTCTGGGGTGGTTTGACTTGCTTAGCATTTGAGAGGCTGGATTGCTTTTACTTGGATATTTTTCCACAGCCCTTTGGTGAAGGGAGGGACAAGTTGCATCCTAAATGGGAAAACAGGATGTCCACAGAGTTGTACCAAAACTCTCTCAATTGGTAACATAGGTTATCTTTCCCTCTTATTAGGAGATGGTCTGGTAGTTAGGAACAGTTAGGCCCAGCAGATACCCCTGAAAACCACTATGAACGCTCTTTATTATAATACTACACACAAGCGGCATGAAGTTTAAATACGTTCTAGGCAATATACACACGCTAGGCAGTATATTATAAAAAACAATGCTGGGCCTACGACAAGACCCTTCCTCGCCTAGAGCCACTGTCAGGATAACTACCTAGTGGCAGAATACCTTACACTTTATAATGCTAAAGGAGAGAAAAGATTCCTAGACACAGGTAAGATGAATGCTTGTAGTAATTAAATCGTAGCCAACATATTTGATTAACAACATTCTTTTCCTACCCCAAAGCTAGTATATCGGAACATTTCTAACAAAGAATTATTACCACACTTAACTAGTAGGTAAGGGAGAAACGGGATTGGAACACATGGGACGTCCATAATTGTAAAGTTATGAGAAACAAGGTAACACAACACTGATCCATAACGGATCTCCAGTGCACCCAAAAAATACATGAAGAAAACAAATGATTTGATTGTTAAATTATACACAATTTTACTCACTCATAAAATGCTTTTTAGTTTTTTATATATTCAGAAATAATTATAAAATTACTAGTACACTCTTAAAATATAAAGCTGTTTGTGTGGGGAAAGCTGGTGTGTTTCAAGAGTTCCAAAAAGGTGCCCATACAGAAGGGAACAAACTGAGCTTTCAGTGGTGCTGGACAAAAGCAGGATAATGAGCAACCAGCCAGAGGAGGGAACACCAGAGGCCACCACCAAAAAGAGTTGCAACCAATGATTCCAGAACCAGCAGGCCAGGAAACCTGGCTGCAGGGTTGAGGTCAAGGCTACTCCAGTCAATAGAAATCATGGGTGGGGGTAGGGTGCTTACCATCCCACTTTGCCCTGACACAGGGATCCCTAATGAAGAATTCAGAAAATATATCAGGTCCTCGAGACAGGTAATCTTAGCACTGGATATAGAATATTCAGTCCAAGTACAGCGGGAGAACGGGTGCCAACTTTAGGTAAGGGTCATTTGCTTGGAATCTCAGACTTTAAAGTGCTCAAATCGACAGCCCATCAAAGATTGCAACAACCAAGAGGAGCAGAAAGCAGTAGCCGGCCAGCAAGAAATGCTGCTGCAATGTAGGTAACAGCAGAAGGCAACCCAGGCCTTCCCAAAAGAGCTGAGGTGGGACAGCAGCAAGGCATGAGACCTAAAGCCAGGAGGACTCTCCACTTTAAGACATTCGGGCCAGAAGTTTTTTACATGGAGGTAGCACTGTAGTGGCCAGGAAATGAACAGACGGTCCAACCAGCTAGGAGGATGGCAGGAAGCTAGGGAAAATAACTAGATCTAATTCCACGAGCAGAGAAAAGCAGGGTGCAAAGGCCAAAGTGCAATGGTCCACCCATAATGTCCACAACAGGCTCCTTAGTAACAACCCATCTTCTTCATTAGTGTTCTAGGTACAGAGTCTTAGAAATTAGAAGTCTTTTTTAGTGGGTATTTTCCCTTTATCCTTTTCACTAGTGCCCGAGCTCATGGACGTGCAGTAGCGCTGTCGACTTATTTCTTTATCACCCGGAGAAAGTGACATTTTTTGCACACTTTCTTGGGCCTGCTGAAACACCTTTTCCATGGGCGTTCTAAATGACTCACATTCCTCCTTTGAGGATGATGCTGTGGGGAATTCGGGCTTAGCGATCGAATAAAACTGAACAATTAGGCTGTTACAGACTGAAAATGTAGAGCGGGGGGTGTCCCCCATACCCTGCCGTTCCTTATGTTCGCCATGTATTAGCCTTGGGAGGTTGCAGGGGTGTCCCCCCGCTTCCTTAATATTGGAGGCAGGGGACTGAAAAAAGAAAAAGGGAGCCTGTGGCGTCAGATCCGGCCTCTGTTGGAGGGACGGATCTGACGCAGCAGGGCCGAAGTGCACCAGGCGCGAGTAAAGAGGCAAGTAGGGAGCGGGATGCTGGGCCGGTTGGTTTGAGCGCATTTGATCATTTGAGAAGTGATCGCATGCAGGCTGTTTTTTTTCAAACAGTTTGCCACAATCACTTCTCACACGATCAACACCCCCAAACCGATTCTCCTATGGTTGAATTATCTCACGAAACTGTGGTGAAAAGATGTGCCAATGTGGGTTTATTTCCGGTGTCAACATAGGTTCAGGAATGCACTCTTGGATATTGCCGACTACTTGGGGGCATTAAAATATCTGTTGCCAGGTTTTATTTACAGAAGATGGCATTTAAGTTAATAACTGCTTAACTTCTCTGTTACCCATGTGTGTTTGCTGCATTACTGTTTACCATTTTGTTTGTCTGTAAAGGGTTATTTGAAAAACGCCTTGTTTCGTTTCTTGTTTAAAAGTTTGCCTCTAATTTTCTAGGAAACCGAAAAAATTATTGCCGAACTGAATGAAACATGGGAGGAAAAACTGCGTAAAACTGAAGCTATTCGAATGGATAGGTGAGTGCGTTATTGAAATCTCTTTCGAGGGGGTAATACACCAAACATTTATGTTAAATGTTGTTAGTGCATGTTCTTCAGCATGGCGTCTGGCATGGGTTCACATGCTCATGAATATTCCCCGTCAGGCTGGGAATCCTCGGTAGAAGAAAAAACAGTTTCAGTTTCATTTCTGAACTGTCTTTCTCCTATAAACCAATCACTGAGCTTGAGGTCATACTGCCCCCAGCCATTGACTGCCCTCTACCTAAGCCCTTCCCCAGGCAGCCATCTTCAGATTTTTACTGCACGTTCAAGTGTTGGTAGTCCTTGCGTTTCGCTCTCTGTGCTTTTCTGCGGTTTTTCACTTTTTGATAGGAAAACTTTTTTTTCGTTCTTTCGAGCCTGTGTGCTCCTTCAGTTATCGTTCCGATTAACGGTGACTCGTTTTTTGGCATCTTTCACGCCCCTCAAGGGCTAAAATCGTCAAGTGTTCTTTGCTCTGGCTGCGGTTTTCAGAATGTGTTCACGGACGACAAGCATTCCCAGTGCCTGTATTGCCTACACCTGACGCATAAAGAAGATTGTGAGATCTGCTGTGGCATCACCAAGCGCACAATGAAGGATCGATCGCACGGTTGGCGACGTGGCTCAAGGCCAGAGCCTCTACCCCGGGTGGTTCACAGGGGCATGCCTCTACCGGATCCAGCCAACCTGAGCGAGCTTGTACGTCCTTTGAGGGTGCTCCATCCGTGGGGCCCAACCAAGGCCAAGCTGCGGGTCCCGTTACGTTCACGGTGCGTTTGTCATCTGCCTCGGCATTGATCTCCAGCTAACGCTTCAGCTCTTCGTCCAAGAGGAAGTCAGCTACCCCGGGGAAGCTGCGGGAGATGCCGTAAAAGGCGAAGCAGGACAAGGAGTCTGAGCTGCCCGTGAAGAAGGTCAAGCAGGACAAGGTGTCCGACCTGGCCATGAAGGATAAGGCCAAACAGGACAAGGTGTCTGACCCGTCCTTGAAAGAGAAGGCCAAGCAGGACAAGGGATCCGGCCTGCCAGGTGCACCAGGCCAAATAGCCCTCCATCAAGTTGGTGATGGCCTCCCTCTTGCCAGGGTACCCCGACGACAGCCGGAGTGACTCTTCCATGCCGGTTGAGAAGACTCTGGGGAAGAGAATGCCGGACCTCAGCCCGAGACCAAACCCCTCAGGACCCGAACAGAGGGGTGGGGGGGGGGGGTCGTAGAAGAACTGTTTGTCCGACGAGGAGTAGATACTTTCCGTCCACACTAATCCGGGTGATGACGTGGAAAACGTCGGGACAACACCCGCTGGGGGCGACGACGACTGTGACACTGTCCACGGGGATGACGACTTAGGCGCTGAGCCCAGCGGCCCCTCTCCCCAGGTGCCTGCTAAAGACCTTTCGCAGGACATCCTCTCGACCCGCCACACGCTGGTGTTGGAGATTCAGAGGAGGTTGCCATGGTGCCACTAGCGGCACCGATGCCGTTGACACCGGGGGAACCTCCGGCAAAGAAGAGGAGACATACACCTCCTTTCCAGCCGTTGCTATCCCCTAACCCCCCAGGGGGACGGAATCGGACACAGTGACAACGGGTCCAGATGAGGCGTGCGGATTGGGAGACCCTTCCCATCGCCACAGCCAAGAGCTTCTCCACAAGACGAAGTGGCATCCTTCCATTCCACATGATCGCCCGTGCATCACAGCTTTTCCAGCTCACCCCGGAGGAGGAGGGCTTCTTGTATCAGCGCCGGGAGGTGAAGAGGAAGACCTCCAAGCGAGATTGAACCGGCCAGGGCGTCAGGCCCTCACTCATGCACTCCGGTGGGATGGCGACTGGCGAACTTAGTCAGCGCGTGGGAGACCATCGTCACCGATCGTTTGGTGCTGGACGCTCTCGCCCACGGACACTCCTTCGAATTTCAACGGAAGTGTCCTCGAATATCACTGGTGGCCCAGCAGGAACAACACGTCCCTCAGCTGCTGCTAGAGGTCCGGGCCATGTTGAGAAAAGGCCCGATAGAGCTGGTCCTCCGGAGTTTACTCCAGATACTTTCTCGTAAGAAAGAAGACCGGGTGCTGGAGGCCCGTTCTCGACCTATGACGAGTCAACAAGTACATAAAGTCCCAGAAGTTCAGGATGGTCACACTGCAGCACGTGCTTGGCTAGCTGGCGCATGGATACTTTGTCATCAGATCTAGAGGACGCGTACTTCCCCGTCCCCATACACAGAAGGCATTGCAAGTTCCTGCGCTTTGTGGTCCAAGGGCAGCATTACCAGTTCAAGGCCCTTCCTTTCGGACTGAAGTCGGCGCCCAGGGTCTTCACCAAGTGCCTGGCGCCGGTGGCGGCCCATCTGCGACTTCAGGGGATTCACGTTTACCATTACCTGGACGACTGGCTCATCCAGGCTGAGTCAAAGGACATTGCTGTCAATCACATGCGAGAACCGTCCAACTGTTGATCGCCATGGTGAAGACCATCAAGTCGCTACTCGGCATGTTGTTGTCATAAGTATACCTGATTCGGCTCTGCAGGTTGCGGGTGAATCCGCTCCAGGAGTTCCTCGACGTCCACTGGGTCCAGGTGTCCAGAGGCTTCCAGGACAGGATTGCGCTCTACGAGGAGTTCCGTCGAGCGATAAGGTGGTGGGGGATGTGCTCCAACATCGCTGGAGGCACAGACTTCCAGAGCCCCCGTACCAGCAGATGTTCACAACGGACGCTTCTCTTGAGTGATGGGGAGCCCACACCAGAGGTCTTAACACCAGAGGCCTGTGGCTACCGGAGGAGAAGACTCTACCCATCAATGTACTCGAACCGTGGGCAGTGTTTTGGGCCCTCAAGTCGTTCCTTCATCCCTCAAGGACAAGGTGGGGAGGGTCTTTACGACAATGCCACCACAATGTTTTACATCCGGAAGCAGGGGGCCACCAGATCCCCGGCGCTGGGCCGTCGTCCAGGGGGATGTTCCTCTTCCCGTTTCACCTGGCAGAAGTGAAGAACAATTGCCGACTCTCATCAGGGAGCTGCACTCTTGCCACGAGTGGGAGCTTCATCAGGATCAAGTGGACAACCTTTTCTTCAAATGGGGCAGTCCCCAGATTAATCGGTTTGCAACATCGACAAACACCAAGTGCCAGAGGTTCACCAGCAGGTTTCCCCAGCTGGAGAGCATGTGGGACGCATTATCCTTCCCTTGGGAAGGCCTGTTTCTGTACGCGTTCCGCCTGTTGCCGTTGCTATTACGAGTCGTCAGTCAACTCAGACGGTACTGGTGCAGGATAATCCTCGTCGCCCCAGCGTGGCAGATCTGGTACCCGGACCTTCTCAGCATGTCAACGTCACCGCCAGTCAAGCTGCCAGTGGTCGCAGACCTCCTTGCCAGGGAAGGAGGCGCAATTCTGCACAACGACCCAGGATCGTTGAACATGGCTCCTGCAGCATTAGAGCCCGGTGGACTGCAGGGAGGTGCTCACTAATGCCAGGGCATCAGCATGGGAAATGCTACGGGCACAAATGGAAGCGTTTCGCGATTTAGTGCCGATCGCAGAAGATCAACCCTCTACGGGTCACGGCCCCTCAAGTACTTCCGTATTTACTGTCGGCTAAATCGGAGCTGGCTCACGCCTCCATCAAGGTACATTTGGCGGCTATCTCGCGCTTTACCAGGTCTCTGGGATGGTAGTCACTGTGGTTGCACTGTCTTGTCAAGGAATTAATCAAGGGACTGTTCATCTCATTCCCGCCGGTGAAGGACCAGCCCCAGCGTGGGAACTCAACGTGGTGCTGACTAGGCTCATGGGGGCCCCATTCATCCTTTGCAGTCAGCTCCGCTCAAGTTTATGTCGTAGAAGACAGCTTTCCTCATGGCCATCACCTCTGCAAGAAGAGTAGGTGAGATTCAGGCCCTGTCCTGCAAGCAACCGTACTTGACTTTCCACAACAGGGTGGTGCTGCGGACGCACCCCTCCTTTATGCCCAAGGTTCCGTCGGAATTGCATCTCAATGAGCCCATGGTGTTACCTGTGTTTTTTCCTACACCTTTGTTGCCGGCTGAGAGGACTTTGCACTCGCTGGATGTGGCTCAAGCGCTGAAGTTAAATAACTAGAGAGAGTTTCCGGAAAACTTCTCAGCTTTTTGTGAACTTTGGTCCTGTGAACCAAGGGAAGGCCCTGTTCAAGGCTTCCATCTTCAGGTGGCTCTCCGGCTGTATCACTCATTGTCACGGGTTGGCAAACCGACTGCTGCCTGGCCGTCCAAGAGCCAATTCTACCAGAGTGATCACCAGAGTGATCGCTGCTACGACAGCGTTCCTGTCTGGTGTGCCCCTGCTGGACATCTGCAGGGCTTCTACGTGGAGGTTGACGCACACCTTCACGAAATTCTATTGCGTCGACAGGGATTCCAGGGAAGAGTCCAGAGTCGGCCAAGCAGTGCTGCGCAAACTGTTTGCTTGAAGGTGAAGGAGAGAAGAGTAATTTTGTTGTTGTTTTGTGTAACATTTTGTTCATACAAACTTTTTTATTACATCTCAACGTATGTCACTCAACTTCTTTCAAATTGAGTACATTTCACAACTGTTCACTACCCCCCTTCATCCAAGACTCCATCTTGTTTCGCAAGTTCGCAATTAAGCAGCTGTTAGAATCTTGTTCATGAACTCAACTACTGCACAAATTAAATTAACGTTGTTACCAGCAAGCATCGTAAACCGTCATTCCTTCATGGTTCTATTTAGGGGGGTGAATTTGCTAAGAAAAAGACCTTTGCACCTTTTAGTTCAAAGCATTCAATGATCAAGTGTTTAGATGATTCAACCACAACATTGCAAAATCTACATAAGTTGTTTTGAATTTCTTTGTCCCGTTTTAACATCATCATCTCCTTTGTTTTATATAGGTTGAGTTGTAACCTCAAAAACTGGTCTCGATGATAACATGAAGATTTTTTTTTTTAGCTATTTCGGTAGCTGATCGATGCCGATTGCAGCAGGCCCATTGTTCAGTGACAAAACTAAGTTAAGTTTCTCGCTATTTTGGATTCAATTCCAAATCTTTAGCTTTTTCTTTGCTATTTGTTGGTGGATCAATACTGTTTCTGTCTTAATATCGGCATGATTAGGAATACTTCCAATTTTGTCTGCCCAAATCTTTGAGAATCTAGAATGATACTTAGGAGTCGGTTGAATTAGGTACATTTTCCTTAGCGCCGCTTTATAGATCTCCAAAGGACCGTTCCCTGTATTGTTTCTAGACACAATTCATACCAAATTGCTATTGCTAACGTTAGAAAGTGATGTAAGCACTTTTCAACAAAAGAGATCCTCTAGGTACAACCAGATGTCTTGACTCGGGTTCCAACCGGCTTCAGTCCCAAAAGTGATAGTTGGGACAAAGTTTTGTAAGTAAAATGTAAAAATCGGTATTAGGGTAAATTTCCCATAATCAGCATGTAATTTTGCTCCTTGTTAAGACAGCATACGCATTCAACTTATCAAATCTTGAAACCAGTCCCATTCACGAATGGATTTATTAAAAAGGACTCTTAGATATCGTATTGATGACGTGGTCTCTATGCATTCTCCGGCAACTGTCCATCTGAAGTTTTTCTCTTTTCCCCAACTTTGGTCCAAAAGTCACAATTTTTGTCTTGCTTGCATTTATTTCAAGGTCATTATGGTAAAGACAAACTTGAAGTTGGTTTAAAAGTCTTTGCAGACAGATCTGGGTTGTGTCTGTCAACACAAGCTCATCCGCATAAATGGCCCAGCTAATCTGCTGAGCATTTATTTTGGGTGGAAATGACTTAGTTTCTTTCAGGGCTGTTAATACAAGATGTCCAAACATTAATTTGGACATCTTGTACTTCAATGCACTGCCATCACTGAAAGAAGCAGCTCTGCCGGACAGGACCAGTTCATTAGTTTCCTCCACAGCAAATCGCGATTGCCATCAAAAACTTGCCACAAATGCGAGGAACGGCTTTTTTGTCTCTTTCAAGGCCTCCAATTTTAGTATATTCAGCAAAATTAGATTAACTTCTGTGCCTACCACCTTGGTAAAGCCTGTTTGGCGGCAATCTATGATCCCAGCATTTGTTGCCCACATTTTCAGTTTTCTTTGCAGGAACGCTACAAAGATCTCCACAATGGTGTCAAGTAGGGCGATCGGGCGATAGTTGGATGGATCGTCCCGATTGCCCTTCTTGAAGATTGGTACTTCTACCGCAGTAGACCATGATTGACAAAGTTCCTTCAATGTTCTTTCCGAAGAGCACTTCTATGAATTGAGACCAACTCTTTATTCGCTTTTAGCATTATGTTCGTAAGGCCATCAGGTCCCATGGCCCTTGATTTATTTAGATTTTGAATTGCTAGTGAGATGTCCTCCAGTGACTCGCAGACGTTTCACACTGGCGTGGCACACTAATTCAGCCTTTGGAACAGCAGTAGGTGGCTTTTTAAATAGTGCTCCAAAGTGCATCTCCCAACCCTCAGAGGTAACCCCATTTGCCATCATTGCTTTTTGGTTCAGTGATCCTTGATTTAATATCACCCATATCGGTCTTGTGTTGTGCTTCGTGATAAGTCGCAAAATCTCTTCAGCTCTTTCTTGATCGCAAATTTGCGTGAAGGATTTCAGTTAATTCCGATATATCTTGGCAAACAATGTTTTATTAGGATTTTAATGTCTTCATGAAGATTCGTTTTTTTTTCCGCCATCGCATTATAAGTGTGTTTATTCATTTGAGATGTGATTTTCTTTCCATGTTTCTTAACTTTGAATTGAAGGAGCAGAGGGGCGTAATTTATTTGACTGGTTGGACACATCACATTTGACGAGATGGTAGTACTTAAGATGTTGCTCTGTGACTTTTTGATCCGTAATCTGTTTGCACCGTGGTTGATCGCTAACATCCTAGAGTGTTTTATGGATGGAGACTCGCAGAGCATGTGCCATGTTAGATTAAGCACATCGTGGTCGCTTCTAGTAAGATATTTAGCTGGTCGATTTTGCATAGCAAGTTCCTTGTCGTCCAAATAAAGTCAAGGGTTTTGTGACTCTGGTTCCGATTCCAGGTATGATTTGCTGGAATATCACCCCTAACATTCCCATTTAATATTTCACAGGTCCTCATTTCATGTTCTGATTTCCATCGTTGTCCTCGACTTGATTGCTGCATCTGCTGGCTTGAAATGCAACTAGGTGGTGGGCTGTCGTTATCAAAGCAGGAAAAGTTCAGGTCTCCACAAATGATGATGATTGGATCTATAAAGTCAATAATACAGTCGTCAATCATCAATGTTACTGATTTTATGTAATTGTTTGAAGATATCATCGCCGGATTCCAATATGTATTTATTACAAGGATCTGTTTAGTCATATTAGGGTCTTCTTGCCTGGATTGCAATGTTTGCACAAATAAGTTTGGATTTACCGTTTTTTATCACTTCCCACAAGTTATTAATATTTAGCATCGTCACTAAACCAGAATAGGGACGGCCTGTGAGATTTTTCCCAGCAGGATTTAAAAGGATTAATTAGCCATCTCTAATTGGTACTTCTCGTAACCACATTTCATGACAACAAATCACAGTGTTGTTTTCAAGTGTGAGGGATGATTCATTGAATAAGTGCATAAATCCTCACGTGTTCCAGGAGATAAGAGAACACAGATCTTCTTTCTAATTTGTTGGTAGCGAATGCCAATTATTTTGCCCAGTAGGGGCATTGGCCACCCTATCTTTTTGAGTGGCATGATAATCAGCAAGGTTTTTCACCGGCAGCTTAGTTTTTATCAGATTCCTCAGGGTGGTACGTCCGTGTTCATTTGAAACTTGATTATCAGATTCTTGGTTAGAACTCTCTTCACAATTATCTCTATCGTCCTTTACTATTGACATGTGCCACCCGGGAATACTGTGTGGGAGCAATCCATGTTTGCTGTTGCACAACAGGGGGCATCAGGTGTGATGTTGGGTTAGCAAAAACAAAGAGGTGATGGCTGGAAGGTTTAGACTGAATCTTAACCACTGGCATTGCTCGGGGCAACCCTCCAGACCATCGTTCTTCGCCTGCCAAGCCATTACAGAAGGGGAAAGACCATATGCAAATCAGGCTTAGCCCCACCCCTTTCTGTTTTGCCTGATGTTGGGTCAGGGCATGGATAGGGTGACCAATTCCATGCCCCCCCCCCCCCCCCATCAACCCCCTCCGGGAGGAATGCATGGGAGTCTTGGGCATGGTCTGTCTCATACTGTCCGATGATGTAACAGTGTCTTTTGGTGGGTCAGCGGACCAGGGACTACCGCCATGATTCCCCTCCCCACCCCCCACGTATTAACCGCAGGTACCGAAGCAGACTGAAACTCTAATCGACTCTTTGGGTGGTGCTCCGCACCCGGGAACAGCTTTTAAAGGGTGGAGTTTCGATTTAAATCACCGTAGCTGCAGCTCCTATCGTCTCGAATCACTCAGGAGACTGAAGCAGACTGAAACTCTGCTCGAAACTCCGGAGGTAAGAGTAATTGCTTCTATTGAGCCTTGCCACCTCCCGTGGTTGTGCATGTATGTACTGCTATGTATTCTTTATTCATGAGCATGTGAATCCATGCCAGACCCCATGCTGGAGAAGGAACAAGTTACTTAACTGTTACTGTTGTTCTCCACCATGGGTCTGGCATTGATTCACATGCAAACCCTCCCGCCTAACCCTCTGCTGCTCTTTTGTTGGTCATACTGCCTCTTTACGTGCTACCAAATCTAAAGATGGCTGCCTGAGGAGGGACTTGGGTAGAGGGCAGTCATTGGCTGGGGGCAATATTACCCAGAGCTCAGCGATTGGTTTATAGGAGAAAGGCAGTTCAGAAACGAAACTGAAACAGTTTTTTCTTTTACCAAGGATTTCCAGTCTGACGACAGGGAATATTCATGAGCATGTGAAACCATGCCAGACCCATGCTGGAGAACAACAGTTATAGGTAAGTAACTTGTTCCTTCTGTTAAACGTTTCACTAACTGACACTATCAGTTTAAGCAATCACATTATATGTTTTAGAAGCCAGGTATGTCAAAATGCACAGACATACTGTTTCTCGCATTACTTTACCTTGCACTCTTGCTATTCAAACATTGAGTTAGACAATAGTCTGTGACTAAAAGCCTACTTCTCTGCAGGAGTACAGTGGCGAGTAGTGGCTAAACTGCCTACTCTGCAAACACACTACTACTTAAACATCTGTGATTTCAATCATAAAGGTAAAACGGGCACAGCCTGTCTCTTTTCGGTCCTTCATCTCTTTTGGTTGCAAAGGCCGAGGGCAGGTTCTATCTTCAGGCGAAGTGTGAGCTGATAATAGTAGCAACACAAACAGTTTTAGTGCATGGTTCCAAATCTAAGAATATCCAAAAGAGGCTTTATAAAAATATAGGAACTTTTAGTAATGCAATCATGCACACAACTATTTAAAAAACTACCGACCCACCCCTGTAAAAGAAATGCAGTGAATGCTGTGCTTGGGAATAACGGGCACTCTTGAGTTAATGGGCAGAGGTGCTCTGGCAAAAGATTTCTGCAACAGTGTCAATGTTCAAGGATATGTATTTTAAAAAGGTAGAGATGGGAGCTTGAGTCAATGTGATCCTTTAAGGCAGACCAGGGTGACTGTGCTTCTTCAAATACCCTATGGTCTTGTCTTGTCAACATCAGTGTTGAACTAGGCTTTTCTGCCATTGAACCAATATTGGGGGTTTTCAGCAGCAGGCTGGTGTTGAGTTAGGTAGTGGCAGCATCCTGTCTAACTATGCAGTGCTGTCTGCTTGCAGGTAGGCTCTGGGGATGGCACATGTCAGTTCAGTGGCACTGGAAGAATAGGCATCCTCTGGTGTCGAGAACTGGAGGCTGACTGTCAATGAGCGTGCTTGTTTGGATAGGCACGTCTGCTAGAAGCTCAAAGAAGTGGATGAACAGGCGACAGAGTCGAGTTGGAGACGCTAGACTTCAGTGGCTCTCTGAAAAGCAGTGGTGGTCAAGAGTCAGGTTGGAGAGAACTTTGGTTCTGTGCTGCTGCTTGAACAGCTTAGTGTACATACCAGCATCAATGTGGTTTGCAGATGCAAGGAGAGTTGAGGAGGAGGTGAGCCTGCTTTCGTGGTTCTGTGGTTGCTGCGAAACCCTGTCCGGGTCAAGGGGAGCCCTTTTCTGCTCTTCTCAGCCAGGAAGGGTTATAGAGCACACTTGCAGGGTCCTGTCATCTCCAGTAAGCAGGTGCTTGGGTGCCAGTGTATGTTGCAGAGGCTTTCTCCTCAGCAGAGTCATCCCAACTGCACCTTTGGGATGATAAGGAGTAGAGCTTCCCTCCCAATAGAGATCCAGTGAATCCTCCTTTAGATTCCAAGGATTCATCAAAGAAAACTGGGTGCATCCTTCGTTTTAAAGGCAAAATGTCATAGAGAATTGGTTCAAAGCAAGTCTGCTGTAAAGGGTCCAATCCAGGTAAATGCGATTACCTTCTGATTTTATATTTGAAAAAGAGAAAGTTCCCAGTTAGGGAACTCACATCCCTGCACACTATCAAGTCTGTTTAGAACCGACAAATAACTTTGATAGTATTAGTAAGCTTAAATATACAAGTAGCAATGCAATTTCTGATAAATGTTGTTTAGCAAAACCAATTATAAATTCAACAAATGACAATTTCCTTGTTTATCACAAGATCTTTTATTCATGATGTTGGAAGAAGCCCAACGCGTTTTTCGATTTTAGTACTCTTCATCAAGGGCAAAAGAAATTCGCTAAAAAGGATACACACTATTTCAGTATAATTCTCATAATTAGAAAAATTACATTTCCATCTTTAAATCTCATAGTACATCTGAATATCATATTCATTAAGCACAATTCATAAAGTAAAAGAATAGTCAACAAGGTCCAATTAGGATCTAAAGATATACATAGGTGATTTGTACTCCCAACCTTGAGACTAGCCAGAACATTCACGTTCAAGAGAAACCAATGACATGCCTTATTACTTTTTATACACACAAACATTTCTCAACAAGGTCTAACTTATATTTCTCACAATACTCCATTTTCTTCAAAGATTATGCCTGTGTGCCGTTTCGTAATATATAACTCGGTAGAAATTAAAAAGTTGACCTTGTGATCAGTACATCTTTTCTTGGCAATCAGCAGGTAATTATATCAGATAGACTGCTCATCATCCAATTAGTTGTTGTGCTCTTTTAACTACACTGCAAATAATCAGGTAAACCATTTTGGTTGCTAGTGTGTAAGTAATTGTCTTGTGAGAGTGATAAGATATTGCAAATGATCTTACCAACTATTTGGTCGTAATTTCAAAAAAATGGGTGATGACATGTCCATGTGACGTCATACCCGCGTGACGTCTAAAATGGTGAGCTCACTCCTCTGTCCGCAAAGCTGTGCATACCATGGCCGGTTTATCGCTTAATCTATGTAAGAGGGGAAAGTTGGAGCACCAATTACATCATTGGTTACCTACTTCTAGTTGGGTTCAAATAAATCTTCACAAGATGAATATAAAAAGGACTTACTAATATGGCATTAAGAAATAGTGCCCGATGCGGTTCTGTTTGGTGCAATGTTTATGTTGCATATAGAGCGCAGATCAGCTGTAGATGAGCCTTACAGAGCTTTCAACCTTCAAAGGTGGAATCTGGTAAAGTGAAAGAAAGCATTGAAAAAATAGAGGGGTGTGTAATAAGGCTAATGTGCATGGTACAATGGCCGTGCAGCAGGACCTTCATCAAAAAAACGTACTTCTGTATAATGAATTTCTACTAGGTATCCATTCAGGAGGAATCAGCGTTCCGGCGGAGTGGAAGGCAACCCGAAGCGACTGAAACCGACCTGACTGTTTGGTCCTGTTTATATATGGAAACCTGCGGCGACGTCACGGTCGCGCATGCGCGAGTGACCTCACATATGTAACACGGAACATGTGCAGCGTTTATTAAACCGTCTTTATTCAAGATCGGTTCCATTGCTGTTACCCAGATAATGCTGTCTTCAAAATGTTATTAATATTGAGACAAATGGTACAGATAAGTTAGACCTAGATGGAAACAAAACATATGATTTAATGTGGCGCATGCACGCATAATGTGAAGAGAGAAGTATAAGAAAGGTTAATGTGCTGTTACTGGGCAAAATGATGATCTAAACATGGGGCGCCATTAGTCCCATATATGGTATAGAGCCAAGTAGTGAAGTAAGTATAATTAATGGCGTAATACTGATTAATTGTTTGCAATCATGGCTAGACTGCAGATTCTCATATAGTAGAAAGGAGATTCCGATTGGAGCGCATAAGTTGCTCCCTATGGTTAATTTGAAAAATACAATTGGGGACCTTCAAAAGCAAATATTAGGACAGTACTAATAAATCCATGCCAGTTAAGAGTGTATTAGATGTCAGATGTGACTCGACTGATAAGTAGGATAGGTAATGGCTCATTTAAAATGTGTAGGCTAAGCTTTGGCTGATAAAAACATTGTACATACTCTACCTAATGATCAATAGATTTATAAATGCCTAACTTGTAAAATAGCCCAAAAAGCACAGATTGTTTGGTTGTTTGGGTTTGAATACTTCTATACCTATGGTCGGATGTAGTCTCATACTGTTTTTAGGTGTCTGAAAGAATCTTACAATCGAACATGAACTAGAGTACAAATATCTCATCCTCATTGTTACTGTCCTATCCTGGGATCACAATCTTAAACAGATTATTTCAAAATAGAGACTCCAACACAAATGTTTGTACTACTCAATAGCAAGGATTTGTAATGTCGGTAGACCATGTTTTTGAGAGAGGTAAAGAGGAACAGGTGGTATGACCAAGTCTGTCTAACTTTTCAGCACAATTCTTTGGAGGATTCGCTTTAGCAGTATTATAGGAAGGGAGTAGATAGTCTTCAATTAGACGTAGGGGTGTCATAGCACACCCACTGGATCCCTCAAGGAACAATAAAGCCACCAGATGCGTAACAAATAAAGAATGCACACTTAAACTTCTCTACAGGTGGCACCGAACCCACGCCTGCATCACTTTACAAGCTTGTTGAAGCCAGAGTGCTGGAGACAGTGTGGTGCGCAGGGGACATACCTCCACATGTGGTGGGACTGCCCAATAGCCGGAAAGTTCTGGGAGGAGGTGCTCCAGACCATCTAAACAATCGCGCACCGCAAACTACCATTGAACCTAGAGGTGATCCTACTGGGAGCCCCAGTAGCAGACAGCTACCCAAGGAATGGTCTGAACAGCGAGACTGGTGACCCAGCTCCTCCTGTCAGCGATAATCATCATAGCCCGGAAATGGAAATTACGTGAGGCCCCCTAATGACACCATGGTGGTTAAAAGTCTGGGACATCTTGGTGGCAGAGAAGATCACAGCGGCGAAAGGAGCTCTACATCGCTTCAGACTGTTGGTTTCCCGTGCTGGAATACGACTGGGAATCCCCGGCACTCCCCTTTCAAACCAAAGCTGGCAGAGCGGACCTTACAAGCCTAGTGTCGGAAAAGCTTGAACCGCAGACCTATTGGGAGGGAGGGGGGTTGCGTTAAGGGGAATGGGAGGGGCTGTGGTAATGATGTCGAACTGTACATACTGTTTTATCACAAATTTCTTTAACCTTTCCGTTGCAGCCGACTTTAAATAAAGTTGTTAAAAAAAAAAAAAGGTCCCAAGTTCAGGATGGCACGTTGCAGCAAGTGCTCGGCCAACTGGAGGAAGTGGATTTCATGACAACTCTCGATCTGGAAGATGCCTTCTTACATGTCCTCATTCACCCAAAGCATCGGAAATTCCTGTGCTTTGTACTTCTAGGGCGTCACTCTCAGTTCAAGGCACTACCCTTCGGCCTGACGTCAGCAGCAAGGGTATTCACGAAGTGCTTGGCCCCAGTAGCAGCGTATCCATATCTCAAGGGCATACACGTTTACCCTTGCCTGGACGACTGGCTCATCCAGTCACCTTCCCAGAGCCTAGCAACACAACACACACAGAGGACCATACACCTGCTAACAAAGCTCGAATTCTTTATCAATTATCCGAAATCATGCATACCACCATCACAGGACATTCTGTTTCTAGGGTCCTGTCTCGACACTGTGGCATCTCTAGCTTTTCCCTCGGAGGACCAAGTGCTGGCCATCCTGGGGAAGGTGCATAGTCTATCCACCATCAGGTCAGCAACCATCCCATCAATCAAATCGCTGCTGGGCTCGATGTCATCCTGCATACATCTCATCCCGTTCTGCATGCTACGAATGAGGCTGCTCCGGGAGTTTCTGGACAACAGGTGGCACCAAGCCACGGACAATTGGACAGACAAGTTAACGCTCAACCTGGAATTCAGGCAATCCATCCAATGGTGGGGAGTCCGCTCGCACCTTACTCAGGGTTTCCCATTCCGGACCTCTCCCTCCCATGCAACAGTCACCACAAATGCCTCTCTAGATAGATGGGGGACCCACACTGGACAGTCCCACGCCAGAGGTCTTTGTCTGTCGGAGGAGAAGAATCTGCACATCAATGTGCTGGAACTTCGGGCCGTGTTCTGGGCCCTCAAGTCATTCTTGCCTCTGCTGAAGGGTCTAGTGGTAAGGATCTTCACAGACCACACCACCACGATGTTCTACATCAGGAAGCCTGGCGGGACCCCATCCCTGCTCTGTCTTTGGAAGCGCAAACCCTATGGCACTGGACGATCCTTCAGAGCATGTTCCTCATGCCCTTTCACCAAGCAGGCATAAAGAATACCATAGTGGATGCCCTCAGCAGGAAACATCGATCTGATCACGATTGGGAGATGCAGCAGGATCAAGTAGTCCTCATGTGCCACCAATGGGGTTGTCCACAAATTGATCTGTTTGCCACGTCATTGAACTACAAATGCAACATGTTTGCCAGCAGGTTTCCTAAGCCGAGGAGCTTGGTGGGACACCTTCTCACTCAGATGGGAGGGTCAATTCCTGTACGCTTTTACTCCTATTCCTCTCCTGCTACGTGTTATCAACACAATGAAGCAATGCCACTGCAAAATGATACTCATCGCCCCAGTGTGGGCTCGCCAGATATGCTACCCGGACCTGCTCTGCCTATCAGTTGAGTTGGCCATCAAACAGTCTTCTCTTCCTGACATACTATCCAGAGAAGGCTGAACCATCCTGCATCACGATCCAGTGTAAATTAACTCATGCGGCATTAGTTTGGCCACTATGACCTTCCGGTAGAATGTAAAGCTGTTCTTGCCAAGGACAGAGCGCCCTCTACTCTTATATTGCTACAGTCAAAAATGTGAACGCTTCTCAATGTGGTGCACAACTCTGAGCATCACGCAGATGCCTTCCACTGCTCCTCAGCTCTTGCCGTATCTGCTCTCACTGGCCAAGTCTGGTTTAGCCCACGCCTCCATCAAGGTGCATCTGGCAGCCATTTCGCAATCCACCCGTTCACCTACAAGGCCATCTTTGTGGTCACACAGGCTTGTCAATGAATTCATGAAAGGTCTCCGTAGGTCTTTCCCTCCAGTAAAGGCTTCTGCCCCGGCATGGGAACACAATGTTGTCATCACCAAGCTCATGGGACCTCCATGTGAGCCGTTGTACTTTCTTAAGTTTTTTTCATGGAAAGCTGTGTTCCTGGTAGCGATCACTTCGGCCCGGCGGATCAGGGAGATTCAAGCTCTTTACTGCAAAGCCCCTACTTATCATTGCAACCTACTAGGGTTGTGCTCCGCACTCACCCTTCCTTCATACCTAAAGTTCCGGCTGAGTTTCACTTTAACCTTTGGTGCTGCCTGTCTTCATCCCGAATCCTGCTTCGGCTGCTGAACGGTCATTGCATACTTTAGACGTTGCTTGTGCCTGGAAGTTCTATGTGGCCCGCTCGAAGGATTTCCGGAAGACTTCTCTGCTCTTTGTGAAATTTGGTCCTGTTAATCAGGAGAAGGCTCTGTCCAAGGCTTCCTTATCCAGAGGGCTCTTCGGCTGCATCATGCCCGGTCATCGTCTGGCCAACAGACCCCTTCCAGGCCGACCGATAGCCTACTCTACCAGAGCCATTGCTGCTGCGATGGCTTTTCTCTCTGGTGTTCCCCTGCTGGACATTTGCTGGGCTGCTACGTGGAGGTCGATGCACACCTTCACAAGATTCTACTGTGTCGACAGGGATTCCAGGGAGGAGTCCGGGTCGGCCAGACGGGGCTACGCAACCTGCTTGTTTGTGGTGAGTCTGTTCCAGGGGTATGTCTTGTACTTATGTTGAGCCTTGCCTCCCCTTATGGTTGTGTATGTGTTACTGTTGTATAATCATATTCATGAGCATGTGACTCCATGCCAGACCCCATGCTGGAGAAGGAACAAGTTACTTTCCTGTAACTGTTGTTCTCCAGCATGGGTCTGGCATGGATTCACATGTGAACCCTCCCTCCATCACTGCTTTGGTTCTTCTGGGTTCATACTGGTACCTCACGTGCTTTCAGTCTGCAGATGGCCGCCGGGGGCGGGTCTCAGAGAGATGATCATTGGATGGGTGCAGTATGACATGGTCTACAATAATTGGATAGCAAGACGAAAGGCAGTATTCAATATTTTAAAGCAATACTGCTTTTTTCTTACCGAGGCTTCCCGGCCTGACCTCTGGGAATATTCAAGAGCATGTGAATCCATGCCCGACCCATGCTGGAGAACAGTAGTTACAGGTAAGTAACTTGTTCCTTACTCACTGTAGTGACTACAGTACTCAAAGTCCTTAGTCCCCTTTCCATACGTCCCACTCACCTTCCTCCGCTTGTATGCCAGGGGCTAAAGTATTCAGTATAGCCAGGTATTTAAGTGTCTGATGTGTCAAAAGGGGACTGAGGTGAGGTGCTGGAGGGTGGGGGCTCACGGGTGGGTGGGCGTTACCGCACTCAGGGTCATGCCCCAAGGCACTGGACTAAATTTAAAGGTGAAGCTCAAGTTTTCGCTGCCAAAGATTGCAGTACCGTCCCCATGTTGGGAGACGCCCACAAGGATGGAAGAAAGAGATCTAAAGACTTTTATTTTTTCTATAGCCGGGAGCCATCTACTGACTTTGTCGGGTGCAATCTATGGACAATCTTTTAAAACGGTCAGCTGTAGAAAGTCACGGTTTCTTCTGCACTTGAATAAAACCAGCTAATTTAGATATAAACGCGAGCTAGACAATTGCAGATTAGATACCTAGTCTAATGAGCTGCACTTATCCATATTCTGTTGAAGTACTCCATCATGTGAGTCATCATAATAAATCATAATCTAACAATATATCTGCATGAGCAGGATCTTAATCTTATCTAAATAATCATATTTGAAATATAACCAAACTACAATTGCTAGTTATTACTAGTAATAAAATGTCTTTTTTCATGAAGAAAAATAATTGCTGGAGAGTTTGTGCCTGTTTTTTCACCTGCCAAGCTGTTAACACTAGAAAAAAAATAAAAGAAGACCTGCTTAAATGCATAATCAACCCTGTTAATGACAAGCTCTAAAGTGACGCCAATTTTATTTTTCGGATTCACTGGGAGGAATCGCTTAGCAACACTGACACTTTTCCTTCTATTTCACTCACATAGTGACCTTTTTTAAAGGAATTCAGAGTTTACTCAGATTGTATGACTTTGTCTCTTCTGACCAACATCTGGATGTATTTGTGAGACTGCCTTTTCTGGCTCTCAAGTTACCTCATACATTTGCCATATCTGCACTGTTTGACAATTGCACAAATTGTGGGATAAAATGGCAGAACTGGAAGAGCATGAGATGTGCATTTACTGTTTGACTGAAGAGTTGTGCTTTGTATGTCAGGACATGTCCACTAGGATACTTTGGGAGAGGCTAGCTAAGAGAGCTCCAGCATAAGGGGGGACCACAGGACACCCAAGAACAGAAGCCACAGTCCTTGCTGAGAGGCCTAAAGGTGAGACACTCTTCCTCTGGCCAAGATGAACCTGGCACACCCTGATGTCCCTTAAGTTCCTCTGTGCCCCCAAAGGGCTGTTCTGGTTCTCTGACATTGAGAGGCTTGTCTACAACATGTTGCTTGTTTTCTGTTGCAAATTTCTATTTTGATGAGACATTCAACATCTAAGTGTTCTACTGGACACTTAACTTCCACCTTGTCATTCGTCCCCTGTGAGGGTTTGGACATATGACACTCCTCAGTCTACACCTCTGTCTGAGGATCTGTTCGTACCCAAAGACCCACCAAGTTTAGTGCTTTCAGAGGGTAAAGTAAGACCGCATCCACATTGTCTGGCATCTGTAAAGCTTATGGCTACTCCCAGGCAGCCTAGAGTTTTCTTCCACATAGTGAACCTCAAACCATCTTCTTCGATGTACTCCTTGGTCACATGTTTCACCTTAACTGCAACATGCTCTGTGTAGAGCTGCATCTCTCCTTCATGATATCATCACAATCAATTAGGTGTTTATGCTGTTCTATGAGGTATTATCGAATATTAAAGGCTGCACACAAACAAGACCGATGTCTTTTTTGTTTTCTTAAACCGATTTGGTGCAGTCTTCAGTAATTGAAATATCATTCACCCAACCCCCTTAAAAACCAATCCCCTGCCCGCCCTCACCCTTAAGAGGTTTCACACCCCGTATCTCCCCACCATAACCATTCCTACCCACTCCCCGCAAACCTCCCCTGCCAGACCTCCACACACTCGCAAACACAAGCACTGGGAAACACACACTCACTTGCCTGCCCGTCCCATCTCTTCCACGCAACAAATACTCCTCCACACAAACACACACTTTCAAGGGGATTGGGTCCTCCGACGTATTCCATATCTATGACAGTAATCACCACAGCTGTGCTGCTTCGGAAAATCTTTCTGCGTCCTGTGTCGTCGACGTCGATACGCTGCCCTCGAGGACCTCCGCCGACGTCACCAGATGTTATAAGTAGAACGCACGATGCCCGTAGCCTCAGTTCCGTTTTTCCGCGAACATGTTCGCTTCAGGAATCTCGGCGCGCCTCGACTCTTTTGAGTTTGTTTCTCGGTTCTTCGAACCTGTTCGTTTTGTGAAGTTTCTTCTTCGTGAAGGATGTCTACCTAGTCTTCCACCCCGTGTCTGGGCTTAGAGAAGTGCGGGGACTGTGGGTCCAAGATGTCGGTGACGGACTCGCACGACGCCTGCCTCTGGTGCCTCGGGGAGGCCCAGGACCCGGATGACTGTGTCGACTGCCAGTCGCTCACGTCCAAAGCCTTGCAGGAGCACAAGGAGAAGTTGTCGGTAGGTAGGGTGTCCAAGCCACGGAAGTCGACGTCTGCGGGGCTTTCGACGGACGATTTGAGGGGCGACTCTCTGCATCGTCGTCGGAAGTCCAGTGGGTCTTGGTCCCGGAGTCAGTGCCGGCGCTCCTCTGCCTCTTCGAGGCACTCCCGGAAGCGCCATCATCGGTCGCCTTCCCCGTCCTCATCCGAGGACTCCGCCCGTCGGCGGGTCTCTTATCCCACTAAGTATGAGACGCCGGAAGAATGGGCTTCCTTCGGGAAGAAAATGTTAGCGATTCTCGAATCGCAGGGCACCGGTCCGTCCGCCCCTCGGAGTGGGGTCGATCATGATCGGTCGAGAGACGCCGCTCGCACGCCTTCGGGCTCGGGTGGTCGGCACGATTCGCGGAAGAGGTCCCGCTCGGACAAGGGGAATCGTTCTCGTCATGCCTGGTCCTCGACGCGCGCGAGACCGTGTGAACCTGTGGTGTCTTGGGGAAGACGTCGACTCCGGTGGCGCCGAGGTCGTTGATGGACTCTTTCGGGCCCCAGGCTGTCGACGGACATGCTCGGGGCTCCAGCCTGGAGGCCTGTGTCAACGCCATCGATGCTGTCGGCGCCGTGTTTGGCGTTGAATCACTCGACGCCTTTCAAGGCTATGTCGACAGGGCTACCCCGGGGCTCGGTGGAACCCCCTAGAAAGGCTCTGGCCAAGGTCAAGCATGGCTTTGGTTCACATTCTGTGCTTTCTTACCGCCATCTTGAGTTTATTTAAGAGGTGGATGAGGGCTCTGATGATGGCATGGTGCCTGATACGGTGCCAGACGAGATTCTCTCAGGCCGTAGCCAATTTGAGGACCTGCGGCAGTCCCTGCACGATGCCAGTGGGCTGGACACCTCTCCGGAGGTGGAGTTTTGTAGGCTTGAGCCTGGCACTCGTGCCGACTCCTCGTACCGGCGCCTTATGGCTAGGGTCACCGAGTACTTGGGATGGTCTGCTCCCCCAGGGGAGTTTCTTCAGGATGACCTAACGGATATCCTCGACCTAGTTCCACCAACTGACCCGGTACTGCCGTTACATATGGCTCTACAGAGGAGGGTGGCGGCGGCTTGGACTGCTCCGGAGAGTCTCCCGGCAGTGGGCAAGTCTTTGCCGCGAAAATACCGCCCATCCAGTAGCGACCCCTTCTACTTGTCCAAGCATCCCACTCCGGAGAGTTTGGTGGTGCAGGCGGCTATGGCCCTGGCAAAGCAGGCGTCGTATCCTACCATCGCTCCTGATGGGGACGACAAGCGTTTTGATGGCTGGGCCAAGAAAGTGTTTTCTGCAGGGCGTATGACGCCTCAGGCGGCCAACTCCATATGTGCCTTGTCATGTTTCACACACACTCTGTGGAACTATGTTTCCTTAGCGGCTGAACATATTCCCGAAGGGGACGAACGGATGGTTTCCTTGCCATGTGTGAGGCCGTTCAGTCGGGTTTGGACATGGCAGATTGCGTCAGCCGGTCCATGGCGGTGAGCACCGTGATACGCAGGTTTGCGTGGTTGCGGAAGTCTGGGTTTGCTCCTGATGTGCAGGCCCGGCTCCTCAACATGCCCTTTGACGGGGAACATCTTTTGGGCAACAAGGCTGAAGAGAGCTTTGAGAGGTTGCAGACCTCCAAAGCTGCAGCAAAGCCGTTGGGCGCTGCAGTTCGCCAACCTCTGCCTTTTCGTCCTAGGGGACAGCAATGGAGGGGAGGTTCCTTTCGTTATTACTCATCCTTTGGCAAATCGAGAGGAGCTGCCAGTCAAAGGGGCCACTGTAGAAGTGCAAGAGGTGGAATACCGGGTACTCGAGGTGCCAAGGCCGCTCGGGCGGTTGCCTCTTTGCCCTCAGGCAACGCCGCAGCCGCTTCAGCTTAGTCATGAGGCCATGTCCCATGGTTCGCCGGTTGGGGGAAGGCTGGCGCAGCATCTTGTAGAGTGGCGTGCCATTACTTCAGATGTGTGGGTTCTGGAGATCATAGCCCACGGCTACCGTCTTCCTTTCTGGCAGAGGCCTCACGACAATCCACCGGGGAATCTCTCTTTGAAGAGTCCGGATCCGGACTCCGGATTCAATCCCTGCTGGAGAAAGGCGCCATAGAACTGGTGCCTGTAGCGGAGAGGAACAAGGGATGGCATTCCCCTTATTTTTTGATTTCCAAGAAAGACGGGGGATTGAGACCCATCATGGATTTGTGCGGTTTGAACAAACTCCTCAGGAAGGACAAGTTCAAGATGGTTACTCTCAAGTCCTCCAGGCCCTTCAACTTCAGGACTGGTTGGTGTCTCTAAACCTCAAGGATGCTTCTTTTCATGTGCCGATCCATCCAAAGCACAAGAAGTACCTGAGGTTTGCAGTTGGAGACTCGCACTTTCAGTTTCGGGTCCTGCCGTTCGGATGGACCCCAAGGGTCTTCACCAAGCTCATGGTAGTAGTGGCAGTGCATCTCAGGAAAGGGGGGATTCACGTCTACCCCTACATGGACGACTGGTTGATCAGGGCGCGCTCTCCCGAGCAAGTCCTGGATCATCTGTCCGTCACCTGCCACTGCCTCCAGAAGCTGGGCTTCTCCCTCAACTTAAAGAAGTTCCCATTTGACACCAACTCAGAGGCTCCAGTACATCGGAGCAGTGCCCGACACGTCCCTGGGGTAGTGTTTTCCTCCCCAGGTGAGGGCTCCTTACATTCAGCAGATGGTGCACAAGTTTCAGCTTGCCCAGAGTCTCCCAGCGTTCGATTTCTTGAGATTGCTCAGCCTCATGGCATCCTGCATTCTTCTGGTGCCAGAGGCCAGGTTGCGGATGAGATCTTTGCAATGGGCACTCAAGCTCCAGTGGTCTCAGTCCTCCGGCACGATGTCAGACCCTGTTCAGGTTCCGTCCTCAGTCACCCAGGACCTTCTGTGGTGGGCCGACGAAGGCAATCTGATGAAGGGGGCTCCATTTTGGCTTCCCTGGCCGGAGGTGACGATCGTGACGGATGCATCCCTCACGGGATGGGGAGCTCATGCCAACGGGCTGACAGTCAGCGGTCGTTGGTCTCCGTCGGAGTCCAGACTCCATATCAATCTGTTGGAGCTGAGGGCCGTCAGGCTCGCCCTGAAGGCTTTTCTGCCGTCTGTGCGAGGGAAGAATGTCCTGATCCTGACGGACAACACAGTGGCCATGCACTACCTCAACAAAAAGGGGGGGGGCAGGGTCACTTCCTCTGTGCAGAGAGGCGATGCAGCTCGAGTTCTGGGCCATCCAGCAGGAAGTTTCGATCTCGTCAGTTCATCTGGCCGGAGCCGAAAACGTGACGGCGGACGCTCTGAGCAGGCAGAGCGCAATCTCTCACGAGTGGGAGTTGGCTCAGGAGATTCTCCTGGAGATCTTCGCCCTTTGGGGGACCCCTCAAGTGGATCTCTTCGCCTCCAGTGTCAACCGGAAGTGCGAAAGGTTTTGCTCGCGGGAATTTCCTCCAGAAGGAGCCTTAGGAGACGCGTTCGTGGTGGAGTGGTCATTCCCGCTGCTGTACGCGTTTCCTCCAGTCCCCGTCATCCCGCAAGTGCTGCGGAGGTTACGGAAGTTCGGTTCCCGGATGATCCTCATTGCCCCGGCGTGGGCTCGGAGGACGTGGTACCCGGACCTTCTCGACTTACCCATCTGCCCTCCACGTCGTCTTCCCTACCGAGACGATCTGCTCTCACGGGAGGGGGGTCAGGTTCTCCATCCAGAGGTCAGATCCCTCAACCTTCACGCTTGGCTTCTGAAAGGTTGAGGTATAAGGATTGGGACCTCCCTGAGGACGTGATGGAGGTGTTGCTTTCGGCCCGAAGGCCGGCAACAAAGTCGCTGTACCGTTGCCGTTGGCGTAAGTTCTGCGACTGGTGCAGAGTTCAGAATGTGGATCCTTTTGCATGTGACATCCCCATGGTTCTGTCCTTTTTACTTTCTTTGGCCCACAGGGGCTTGCAAGTGGGTACCGTTAAGGGTTACCTGGCGGCGCTGTCCATCTTTAAGCGCTCGTCTGAAGAGTGTTCTTACTTTAAAATCCCTTTGATTTCACAGTTCCTGAAAGGGCTCACTAATGTGTTCCCTCCGTCACCTTTCCTGGTGCCCGGTTGGGATTTAAACTTGGTTCTTAAGTTTCTTATGGGTGCTCCGTTTGAGCCTTTACATTCTTGCCCTTTGAGGCTGTTAACTCTGAAAACTGTGTTTTTAGTTGCGGTTACTTCCGCTCGCAGAGTTAGTGAGTTACAGGCACTTTCAGTTAAGCCTCCCTTCACTGTATTTCACAAGGACAGGGTTGTCCTTAGAGTTCGTCCTTCTTTTCTTCCGAAGGTAGTGACGGAATTTCATTTGGCCCAGAAGGTTGTTCTTCCGGCATTCTATCCTCCTCCGCATCCTGGTAAGGAAGAGGAGCGGCTCCATAGGCTTGATCCTAGGAGAGCTTTAAGCTTTTATGTTTCACGCATGTCCCGGGTCAGAGTGGATGATCAACTCTTTATTGGTTATGCTGGAAAGCGTTTGGGGCAAGCTGTGACGAAACAGACTGTCTCGCTGGATTATTTTGGCCATCTCGGAGTGCTACCGTTTGGCGGGTAAGGACCCACCGGCTGGCTTGCGGGCCCATTCTACCAGGGGTATGACTGCGTCTACTGCCCTGCAGAGGGGTGTTCCTATTCGCAACATCTGTGATGCAGCCACCTGGGCTTCAGTACATATATTTGTACGTCACTATTCCCTTGATTCCATCCGGGCACAGGATCTGGCCTTTGGCAAGGCGGTCCTTTGCTCTGCTATTTGATTGGCTATTCTACATTTTGATTCTAAATTCTTTCCCTCCTCCTTGCTTTGGTACTGCTTTGGGAGTCTGTCATAGATATGGAATACGTCGGAGGACCCAATCCCCTCGAAGAACAAGTTACTTTCTTACCTGGTAAAGTTCTTTCGATGGGATGGTCCGACGACGTATTCCATATCGCTCCCGCCCGGCCTTCCCCGCTGCAGAATTTCTTTTGCGATTGCAGCTTACGTTCCGCAAGGCTTTGTGTCTGACTGGCAGTTGACTTATGTCACACGTTCTGGGGGAAAAAACTACAACTGAGGCTATGGGCGTCGTGCGTCCTACTTATCACATCGGATGACGTCGGACATCGGAGGAGGTCCTCGACGACGGCGTATCGACGTCATCGACGCAGGACGCAGACGCCGAAAAAGTTTCCGAAGCAGCACAGCTGTGGTGATTACATGTCATAGATATGGAATACGTCGTCGGACCATCCCATCGAAAGAACGTTACCAGGTAAGAAAGTAACTTGTTCATCTTCTGTATAGTTGTTCTCCCCTTTGGAATGGATGAATTCTCCAGCATAGGGTCTGGCATGGAATCACATGCTCATGAATATTCTGTCTTCAGGCTGGAAATACTCCGTAAAAGAAAAGAGTTTCACTTTTGCTTTAAAACTGTATTTCTTCTCTAAACCAATTGCTGTCCTCTGGGTCATACTGCCCCCAGCCAATCAGTCCTCTCCTTAAACCCTGCCTCTGGCAGCCATCTTCAAATTTTTACAGCACACTTCAGTGTTGGGAGTCCTCGAGTTGCTTTTGTGTTTCCCAGAAAAATTATATATTTGGTCCTTTGGAGCACTTGTGCTCCGATCTTCATCGGCCGGCAACAGGGTTCCGTTGTCGGGTGAAGTTGCCTGGTTGTTATTGAAGTTTTTAGAAGGCTGACTTGGGCCTACTAAGCGCCCTCCGACCATGACGGAAGAGAAAAAGGAGGCATGTACCTTTTTTAGGCTCTGCATCCAATGCAAGCTAAGGAACGTCTTCATGGAGGACAAACATCGAAAGTGGCTGTACTGCCTGCACCCGGACCACAACAAGAATGGATGCGAGATATGCCTGGGCTTCTTGAAGAAAGCTAAGAAAGACAGGTATATCATGCTGGTGGCATGGCTCAAGTAGAGCAAGGCCCCTGACCCCTCCTCCGAGCAGGGTCATGCCTCACCCAGGACCGATTGGTCCGAGGAACGGTCTCCCTCTGGGCGGAGGTCGAAGTCCTTTCAGGACGCCCCATCTGTGGGGTTCCAAGACAAGTCCAAAAACCACACGGCAGATACCGCCGCTGATGCAGGTCCCATAGACCGCCATAGCTGTCTGCAATCTCAGCCAGCCTGCCGTTGGGTTCCACCTCAAAGAGGAAATCCTCCACACCGGCCAAGTTACGGGACAAATGAGAGAAACAAAGCCAGGAGGAAGAGAAGGAGGCTTCACAGATGGCTCACCCGGCACAGGCAAAGACACAGTCAACCACTTCGTCAACATCCTCTTCGGGGACCGCTAACGGCAGGTGGTACCGACCCAATGAGGGTGGTACCTACAGCATAGTATCCCTGCCTCCCAGGCGTGACACTGCCGCACATGCAGCAGCGAAGGCTGCAGGCACCCCTGACGAAGGGGAAAGGCACCGGTTCACATTCCAGTACGGAGGGAAAAGGCGGGGGGCAAGGAGGCCCCAAGGTTCCATACAATCAGCCAATGGACATATACTCCACGGACGACGACCAAGCGTCCGTCCATACAGTCCACAAGGAGAACGGCTGTGCAGTGCCTAGCATTCCATCATTCCCTCCACAACTGAGGGACTTATCCACAGACATCCTGTCAACTCTCCACATCCCAGTGATATCCAGCAAAGGTTGCCTCCAACATTGGCTCCTGTTGTACCGCAGGCCCCTAACCAGCCTTCAGGTAAGAAGATAAAGCATCACCGGTGCCGCCACATCGAACTCCACCACGACGAGACCCGACTCCACCAACAGACACGGATACACCCACGGACACTGGTACGGACATAGCCATGGGATCGAACGAAGATGAGGACTTGGTCCCGGCAGACAATGAATCGCTGCAGCTGGACGCCCTTCATAGAGTCTCTCCACCAGACGAGGTTGTATCATTCCACTTGATCTTGAGGGCCTCTGAGCTGTCCAGCTGGTACCAGAAGAAAACAAAAAGGAGGGCTCCTTATACCAGCGACGGGAGTCCAAGAGGAAGACTATCATGTCAGTACTGTTTTTGGACATTTGGGAGGAAGGCCTGGCCCTCATGAGAAACCCATGCACGGCTCCACTCAAACGAGACAGGTTGGAGAGGAAATACAGGATTCCAGACTGCGCACCCAAGTGCTTGAGGTCACAACCGTCGCCGGACTCGGTACTGTCGGCCACCGCAAGTAAATATTCAGCCAACCCGACCTCTGCATCATCAGTCCCCCGGACAACAAGGAGAAGAAGAGTCATCTACACAGCGGAATCCACGATCAACGCAGCTAATGCTCTCGCTATCTTGTCCCGATACCATTGGGAGCTTTGCTATAAACTGGGCCCCATCCTGGAATTCCTTCCCGACGACAAGAAAACCGAGGCTCTCGCCCTCTTCCAGGAAGGTGAGGTGACGTCAGACCATGCCATTATGGTGGCAGTTGACATCGACAACACAGTCTTCCGGCAGATGGGGAACGGTTTGCCTTCGTCGGCAGGCATTGTTGAAGGTCACTAACTTTCACCAGGACGTTCATGCAAAGGTGCTGGACATGCCTTTCAACTGAAAATCTGTTCAGGAAGGGGGTCGACGAATCGCTTCAAGCCATAAAGACTGACACACAGACAACACCTTCCCATGGCACCGTGTAGCATCACTCCTCTTTTTGTTTGCTCCTCCAGGGGAAAATCGAGCCGATCATCCAAGGGATACTCCACATCAGGCAACCTCCCCGATCCTCCACGCAGGAAGCCTACAGGGGTTGCTCCCAGGCCTACAGTAGCATGGCGTCCTAGCAAGCCTGAACTCGGCAAGACGTCGGGCCCCCACTCGTTCGCCCTGGTGGGAGGCCGGCTGACAAGGTTAGTCAATGAGTGGAAGAAGATCACCACTGGCATATGAGTCCTGAACACTCTCACCCAGCTACACATCTTGGAGTTCCAACACAGGTGCCCTCGACACTGCAGGGAAGCCCTCGCGAAAGCCAGGGCGCCGTTGACACTAAGGCTTTTCTACGTGGTGCTGGTCGCAGAAGATTACCCCTCCAAGGGTCACTGCCCCACAGATTCTTCCATACCTGCTTTCATTGGCAAAAACTGGTCTGGCTCACACGTCCATCAAGGTACACCTAGCGGCCATCTCACGCTGCACCAGATCCCTGGGAAGATCCTTGTTGTGGTCCCACAGACTCGTCAAGGAGTTTCTCAAGGGGCTTTTTTCAATCTTTTTACCGGTGACGGCGCATGCCCCAACATGGGAACTCAACGTAGTCCTGACAAGATTCATGGGGGCACCTTTTGAACCTATGCATCGTGCTCCAATCAAGTTTCTCTTGTGGAAGACCGCTTTCCTTGTGGCCATCACCTCAGCCAGATGAGTGGGTGAGATCCAGGCTCTGTCCTGCAAGCAGCCGTATCTGACTTTCCACGAATCGAGGGTGGTACTGCATACGCACCCAACTTTCATGACGAAGGTCCCATCGGAATTCCACCTCAACGAGCCTTTGGTGTTGCCTGTTTTCTTCCTGAACCCTTTGTTGCCGGAGGAGAGGACCCTGCATTCGCTGGACGTTGCTCGTGCCTTGAAGTTATACATGGCAGGCACAAAGAGTTTTTGGAAGACATTGCAATTGTTTGTGAACTTTGGACCTTTGAATCATGGGAAGTCCTGGTCCAAGGTTTCCATCTCAAGATGGCTCTCCGGCTGCATCATGCACTGTCATCGGCTGGCTAACCGGCCTCTGCCGGGCCGTGGAGAGCCCTCTCTGCCAGAGCGATCGCTGCGACAATTGCGTTCATTTCTGGTGTTCACCTGCTCGACCTCTGAAGGACTGCAATGTGGAGGTCCACGCATACCTTCACGAGGTTCTACTGCATCGACATGGATTCCAGTGAGGAGTCCAGAGTCGGCCAGGCAGTGCTATGCAACCTAATCGCTTGAGGTGAGTCTGTTCCAGGGCTAAGTGTTAATTGCTTCTGTTGAGCCTTGCCACCCCCCATGGTTGTCTAATGTGTACTGCTGTGTGTTCGCTATTCATGAGCATGTGAATCCATGCCAGACGCCATGCTGGAGAATTTTTAAGTTACTTACCTGTATCTATTGTTCTTCAATATGAGTTTGGCATGGATTCACATGCAAACCCTCCTACCGGCCCCTCTGCGGCTCTTCTTGGTCATAACGCCACTTTACGTTCTTACCAAATCTGAAGGTGGCTACCAGAGGCCGGGCTTAAGGAGGGAACTGTCATTTGATGTGGGCAGTATGACCCAGAGGACAGGGATTGGTTTAGAGGAGAAATGCAGTTTTAAAGTGAAGGTGAAACAGTTTTTTCTTTTAATGAGGATTCCCAGTCTGACGGGGAATATTTAGTTACAGGTAAGTAATGTGGGATGCATTGAACCACTAGGATCTGCCCTGCGACATCACTGTGTGCTGGTGGCACCAGAACCAGTGAAATTGCTGCAAAAAGCATTATGCGCGCTAAACCTAGGAAACTTTCACTGTAAAACCAGAAAGTTGGCTGCCAATCTACTTTGCCTGTGTCAGTGGTGGAACAGGATACCACACTGCTAAAACCGGTCATTGGGTTGCCCACAGAATACAAATGGAAACTTCATGAAAGGCAGTGCTTTATGGTCAAGAACCCAAAGGTGCTCTGAAATCCGTTTTCCTTGGCTGCTGAAATTACCAAATAATGGTTCCCAGACATTAGAAAAGATCCAACATCCTTGCTGGGTGTCACCCGTCACTGTATTTAAAGAATCCACATAAGCACACAATGTCAGGAGAAGCAGATTTCATCACAAGAATATCCAATTTAAAAAAAATGGTGCTTGCCTGGGAAAATCTGTCAGAAATGGTCACAGTACCGCTGGCCACCTGTATGAAAGCTGTCATTTAATTACACTGAAAGCTTAAACTTGTACAGTAAAGTCAAATGGTTGAAATGAAGTGACTTGCTATCAAAAGCAATATAGGTTGCCACTATTTAATTTCTATGTTTAAAAAGACTGGAATTGGAGATATGTTTGCCTGTTTTAAAAATTTTTACTTTAATTTCAACAAAGAACAATGTAACAATTTACCTTAAAGTAACCTGATTCAGCAAAACTTCACAGAAGCTTCCCCCACTGGGGGAAACACCACCCTTCTGCTTCCCACCAAAAGGACAGGAGCTCACATTCAGGTGTTGATTGAAAGGGGAGGGGCACTGGCTGCTGCTCCTGGGAGTGAGACAAAGGGCTTCTTGGATTGAAAGGGTATGCAAATTCAAGTGTCAACAGAAACTCCTGCCAGGGGGAAAAGGCAGGGATTGCTCTTGACCCACAAAAACTTTGGAGGCTGGACAGACAGTTATGTGTATTCTTGAAGCCAAGAAAGTATATTTTTTAAAAGGACTGACTTAGGACTGTGTAAAATTGTAAAAATGTGTAAAATGACAGTATTGTTAATATAAAATTCTGGTCACGTTTTAAAACTACTCAGAACTGTGCGATGTTCAGGGACATGACTACAGAATTTGTGGTTTTGTAGCAATTATGGTGATGCCAGAAACATGAAACTTCACATGATTATGCCCAGATATCATGCGCACATATGTGTAAAAATGTGGACAAATCTGACATTGGGTACTGGACAAAGTGTGAAAATATGCCAAATCTCGACCCAAGCTTTCACCGGGACGGGGCTGGAATGAATATTTGCTCCACCAAATCTGTGATATCAATACGCTGTTGCTAGCAAGTTTGTGAAATTGTAAATATGTCTTGTATGAAAAATGGATTTCATGTGCAGAAACAAGGGGAGGTACTATCTGGATTACAAAATACAGCGTCATCATGACACCACGTTTTCTTCTCAAATCAGGGGAGAGGAAAGACCCTAAGCAATAGAATACCAGGCGGTGTGCCTAGTAGAAGTCGGCATAACCACCCTTTTAGAAAATACATACAGAAATACCTTAGGACCTAGAGGGGGACACACATTCACCCACCATTTGTTTACTGGCGAAGCACTTTGCAAGAGAAATCCATATTGCAGACTCCAGAACTTTGAAAGCAGAAAAGCCCACTTCCAAAGCTGAACCATTCTCAGCTTGGCCTTTAATAAATCCTGAAACCAGATTTTACCCCAGACCTCTAAGGGGAACAACAAAAAGAACAGCCTGGCTGAGCTGTGCTGCTTTCTTGCTAAGAATTCTTGCCAGAATCCAGAGGTCTGACCCAGTAGAGCAGAGCTGTGACCAGATAGCTGCGAACCAGAACCAACCTGTCAGATCCAGTCCAGTCCCGCTGTGTAGTGTCGAGTGCCGTGCTGAGGTCAGAATCAGAGCGCCTTGAGCCTAGTCCGGTGTGCTAGCAGAATTCCGGTCCAGAAATCTTTTACCAGATCCCTGACGGGTCCATTCCAAACAGTGGTAGTGAGTATCCATAGCATAGGATTGTCTCTAGCATATGTATTATCCATAAGTCATCCCTATCCAAACCCACTCTCTTATATCCAGAACTGCATTGTAGAAAATCTTTCGTCTTACCTGAATCTTTCTATCATCTCTATAGTCCTTTGGTAATTGTAGTGTTAAAATCATCTTTGCGCTAATATCTTTGCTGAAGAAAGACAAGCGTCTCGGCGGGCAAAAACCAGCCAGAGGCGTCACTTGGCTGGTGGCTGTGCTGTTGTGTAGTTTGTGGCTTCATAGTCTTCCTAGTGTAAGAAACCTTGTTTGTAATTTTAAAAAGCGTAACCTTGTTTTACAAATTTTGACTTTCTGAAAAAAACGACCTTGACAAAAATCTTCATAACTTCACCGTTTATGCTAGAAATGACATTTAAGTGTCCACTTGAAGCTAACATCCTCAGCCTTCCAACGAATCCAAAACCGCATCCCAACTCCTTATAGTTTGTCCGCAATCATGCTTACCGCGTGCGGAAAAGTTTTCCGCAAATTTTTCGTTTGGCTCAAATCTATCACGTGTGAAACAGCTGTACATTGCATCTGACCTCAGAATTAAGTTTTCAACTTTCTAATTACTCAATCATTGCTAGTGTTTATTTGAAACTATACAAAGCAGCTCCCACTAGTATTGAATCTATTTTAGTGAGTTAAATCCATTTTCAGTGTTTTTACCGTTCCATTCAAAGCCACATTCAAAACCATTTTGACAAGTTGGAATCATTCCTGTTTTTCGCTGTGTTTTCCGTCGGAAAATCGGGATTGATACTGTATTTGTTGAGTGTGTATTCCTGAAACCTGTTTTCTCTCCTTCCATCTCTTTATACCGCATATTGGGGGGGATTGAGTAGTGTGCAGGGGGAAAGAGTGATCACATTGCATTTTTGGTTGAACCCACACAAAGTATTATTCTATGCTGCATTATTTTCCTTATTATTACTCCGTGTAATTAAAGAGATGTATTGTGACATCACCCATTGGTGATCATTGTATAAACCATTAAATAGTGTGATATATATATTTCTGATGTTTGTTAATCTGCTTAGAATCACATGCTGTGCATAGGTCCGACATCCAGTGGTCACTGCGGAGTATTGCATTTTGTTTTTCGTAGTCGAAAAAGGGGACGTCGACAAGGCGTGTCTGTAACACTATCCCTATAGTGACGTGCGTTGTACCCACAATCCCTCACGCGTCGAGGTCCCTCAGATTGTTTTTTTTCGCCCAGCTTCTGGTCGCCTTACGCGGAGCTCCTAGAGAGACATTGCAAATACTTACTAAGGACCTCGGTCCTTAATTATACTTAATATATTGTTAAAGATCCCTCCCCTCGATGTTCGCTGTGAAGCTGTTTCTCCGCCGAGCAAGTTTTCGACGGAGGGGAAGAGACCGAGGAGATCCTTCGGCGCTGCCGAACACGTGGCCTGGCCTCGCCGGCCAACATACAGTAGGGAGAGTGGGGGTTCGAACTTTTATCTTCACTTTGAGAATGTCTTTCTTTCTCCCCTATCTTTCCCTTGGGGTTGTTATCACCAGTTATTATTGCCTCAGCTATGGAGAGGACACCTTTTAAGTTTTGCCCACGCTGTAGGGGCAAATACACTTGGAAGGACAAACACAAGCTCTGTAATCGTTGCTTGCCCCTCGATCATAAGGAGGACAGCTGCGCGGCCTGTAAGCTCTTGAAACCAAGAACTCTTAAAGAACGCAAAGTTAAGAGGTGGGCGGACTACGCTATGTCGAAGTCAGTTTCCTCACCCGCCGCCGCTGTTACAGAAAGTGACGAGGAGGGTGATAACTCGACGTCCGTTACGGAAGTCATTAACCCCCAGAAGGAGCGCTCGCGCTCCTCGACGTCCGTCCCCGACGGGATCGGCTCACGCCCTGCTTATGGGGATGAACACCCCGGGGACAAGGACGCACATAGACCCCATAGGCCTAAGCACACAACCCACGGCTCTTCTTCGTCGAAGACGAAGGATCCATCAGCGCCGAAGGGGACGCAGGGCACTCCGGCGTCTACCTCAGACCGTAAGGGTTTGAAGCCCCACCCGCAAACGCAGCCGCAACCAGCGATTGGGCTTTCATCAAACACGGGCGCTACCTCAAAATCATCCGACGTAACGCTCCATAGAGCGGCCGTCGAGGAACAACGCGTAACGAAGGCAACGTCGACACCAGAGCCCTCTACTGACAAACTCGTTGTCGAGAGCCTGGCGAGAATTGTTTCTGAAGACAAACGTAAGCGGACGACGAAACAAACGTCGAATACTGCACAAAAAGCTATTGAAACGCCGGAAAAGCACAAGAGTAGCCAGGAACTGCCCCCTTCATCTAAGGGCACTTCTGAACTACCGGAGGGCTTTTCAGAGGGCGACGGAAACCTCTCTTCGACGTTGTGGGAGCGTTCTAAGCGTTTTGAAGGTGAAGACACTGATTTCCCCCCTCTAGACTATTCAGGGTACCCCATGAGACCCTTGAAAGACTCCATTCTTGTATGGAGAAAATGGAAAGGTTTTTGGGAAGCCAAAACCCACCCACACCCAAAAGACCAAGAGAATGGCCCCAGGATGAACCTAGGGTCAAGATTCCTAGGCTGTTTCCCCCTTCTACAGACGCATATGACCTCACTGAAGAGGAGCAATACCTCCAGGAAGATGAGTGTTTGGGTGGAGAGGAAGAACATGAGGAAGGGGGGTTTGAAGAAGATCCTTACACTAGTGCAGGAGCTTTTGAAGAAGATACAGCTACCTCGCAGCCCTGGCAATCCCCATCAGTGCACTCAGACCCTGATGTCTTTCACCCTTCTCCTCCCAAGGATTCACCCATTGGAAACACCTCTCCCATAGATGACCAACCTTCACTTAATGCACTATTGCGCAAAGCAGCAGCGCATTTTGAAATAGACACAGGGGAGACTCTTCCTGACATAGACTTTGTAGAGAAAGTTATTAAAGAAAAAGCCCCTGTTAGTCAGTCTATTCCGCTCCTGGCTTCTATAAAGAGAAGAATAACTCCTTCCCTTTCCAATCCGGCCTTAGTCAGAGGGGTCAACCCTCGGATAGAAAAGCTCTTCAGCCCTTCGTCCTCTGACCCTTTGTACATCAGAGGACATTCTATTCCGGACTCCCTCGTAGTTACTAATACAAGAAAAAGAGCGGGGGGTACCACTATCCACTAGTGAGGCACCACCTGACAAAGAGGGCAAGAAGCTCTATGTACTTGGGAAGAGAATCACGACCTCCGCCGCCTTCTCAACTAGGATTACAAATAACAATTCCCTACTAGCTAGCTACGCAGATGCACAGTGGAGCAAGCTGCGCAGCGAAGCAGAGGACGCACCAGAACCCCTGCGTTCACGCCTGTTAGCTATAATCTCAGAGGGAACTCTTGTAAACCAGGGCATCGTAAAGAACTCCTTAGATGCCGCAGAGACGGCTGGCCGTTCCCTGGTTCAGGGAATACTTCTCAAACGCCATGTCTGGCTGCGCAATTCGGGATTTAAGCCGGAAACCCAGGCTTCCCTGATAAATAAACCCATAGAACAAACACATCTGTTTGGGAAAGCAGTTGATGAGGCCCTAGAACATGCGAAGAAAGAGTTTGATACCATCAAGACTCTTGACCAAATTTCTAGGCCCCCTAACAGACGCAGCTATGGCAATAGACGCTCCTTTCGTGGCCAACGCCAGCAGCAAAACCAACAGCAATTTTACTCTGCTACCAACTGGCCCTCTAACCAGGGTAACAACACCCAGTTCAGTCAGAGGCCAACGTCGTGGCAAAGGAAGAGGTCGCGGCTCCAGCCCCAAAGATTCCACGCCCAATACCAACAAATGACCCGAAGATTCGGGTCCCCTCCCATGCATCACCGGTCGGGGGCCGGCTAACATCGTTCCTTTCAGCATGGGAGGGAATTTCGTCAGACCGCTGGGTATTATCCACCATATCCCACGGATACTGCATCGAATTCAACGGTTCCCCGAAGTACAGACCCCCACGGAACCAACGCATGACACCGGAACACCTCACTATTCTTCTTCAAGAAGTAGAAGAGCTACTGAAAAAAGAAGCTATAGAGGCTGTCCCCCTATCTCGGGTAACAGAAGGTATTTATTCAGTGTACTTCCTTGTACCCAAAAAGGACTTAACCATGCGCCCTGTATTAGATCTGCGTCCAAGCGAACAAGTTTGTCAAACCCCAAAAGTTTCGTATGGTGACCTTGCAGGAAGTAATCCCACTGTTATCACAGGGGGATTACATGACAACACTAGACATGAAAGATGCATACTTTCATATTTTAATGTTGCCAGCACACAGAAAATACCTCAGGTTCAAGATAGAGAACAAACACTACCAGTTCAGAGTACTACCCTTCGGGATAGCATCTGCACCAAGGGTATTCACGAAAGTACTGGCAGTGGCAGCGGCCCACCTGCGCAGGTTATCCATCCCGATATACCCTTACCTCGACGACTGGCTCATAACAGGGGATTCTTACGAAACATGCTTCTCCAATACCCAAAAGACCGTAGACCTTTTGTCCCAACTGGGCTTCTCCATCAACGAAAAGAAGTCCAGCTTAGACCCCAGCCAAATGAAACAGTTCCTAGGGGCTCTAATTCGAACAAAGGACGGCCTCGTCTTCCCCTCCAACGCGAGGGTCCAAAACATGCTGTTTCAGATCCCCCCATTATGTGGCAGGTCGAGAGGTGACGGTACGCAAAGCAATGCGCTTGCTAGGGATGATGGCGTCATGTATTTATTTGGTACCTCACGCGCGCCTGCGCATGCGCCCAATGCAAGAGTGGCTCTACAGCCAGTGGTGTCAGGCCAGCGGACAATGGGACGATCTAGTGGTGGTCTCGCAGGCCTTGGTTATCTCGCTACGGTGGTGGACAAAAGAAAACCTGTTATTAGGGAAAACTTTTGCCACACCCGCAGTGGAAGCCACTCTAACCACAGACGCATCCCTTACAGGATGGGGGGCTCACCTATCCCATCAGACTGCTCACGGAGTGTGGACTCTGAGCTTAGCATCCAAGCATATAAACCTGCTGGAACTACTAGCGGTGTTCAAAGATGGTCCTCACAGACAGCACCACAGCCATGTACTACCTCAACAAGCAAGGGGGCACTCACTCTCCAGGACTGTCCAAGCTGTCCCAGAATATATCGAAGTGGGCTCTCAAACACAACATGTTCCTACTATCACAACATGTAGCAGGGGAACTCAATCTGCTAGCAGACAAACTCAGCAGAGACTTCCCCCTGCCCGAAGAGTACGAATGGCAATTGCACAAAGACATCGTCTTAGACGTCTTCACGCAATGGGGATTCCCGGAAATAGACCTGTTCGCAACTCTGGAGAACTCACAATGCCAAAGTTACGCCTCCAGGTACCCCCCAGAACCAGTCCAAGGGGAACAGTCTGTCGATTCAATGGTCAGGGAAATTTGTTTACGCCTTTCCCCCGACTCCCCTTCTCAACAAAGTGGTGCACAAGATGCACCAGGAGCAGGTTACCATGAAACTAGTGGCCCCAATGTGGCCCCGGCATCCATGGTTCGCTCACTTGATGGAGATGTCCCTATCTCCCCCAGTGAAACTTCCCTGCCCGTACAACATGCTGTCACAGGACAAGGGCAGGACACTGCATCCATGCCCTCAGACCATGAACTTAGCAGCCTGGCTCCTGAGATCATAGAATTTGGACATTTACAACTCCCGCAGAGATGTATGGACATCCTCAGGGAAGCCAGAAAACCTAATACTCGCCACTGCTATTCTAGCAAGTGGAAAAGATTTGTCATCTGGTGTAGAGGTAAGAGCATCAACCCGGTTGACTGCTCTCCAACTAACATTATTCTGTACTTGACCCATTTACTGGATTCAGGTCTAGTGTTCAATTCCATTAAAGTCCACCTAGCGGCACTTTCTGCATACACCACTTCCCAACTTAAAGTGTCGTGGTGGAAGATACCAGTTATCAAGGCCTTCATGGAGGGGGTAAAGAGAATACACCCTCCAATAGCTAACCCAACTCCCGGATGGGACTTAAATGTGGTACTTTCTAGACTCATGGACATTCTCAGGGAGGCTAGAAAGCTTAACACTTGTCACTGTTATTCTAGCAAATGGAAATGATTTGTCATCTGGTGTAGGGGAAGAAGCATCAACCCGGTTGACTGCTCTCCTACACAAATTCTTCTGTACCTGACTCGCCTACTAGACTCAGGCTTGGTGTTTAACTCTATTCAAGTCCATTTGGCTGCACTTTCCGCATACACCACTTCCCAACTTAGTCTCATGGTGGAAAGTCCCAGTTATTAAAGCCTTCATGGAAGGAGTGAAGAGGATCCACCCTCCCATAGCTAATCCCGCTCCCGGATGGGACATAAATGTGGCACTAACCAGGCTCATGGGGTCTCCCTTTGAACCCATGCACAAGGCAACTCTTAAAGACCTCACTCTTAAGACTGCTTTCCTAATAGCTATCACCTCCATTAGGAGAGTAAGTGAACTACAGGCTCTTTCTGTACTAGACCCCTTCGTAACAGTTCACAAGGATAAGGTGGTTCTATGCACACACCCAAGGTTTGCACCAAAATTCATATCGAAATTTCATGTAAACCAGTCAATAGAACTACCAACGTTCTTTCAAAACCCTTCCAGCTTGGGAGAAAAAAGTCTGCATACACTAGATGTACGCAGAGCTGTCATGTTCTACATGGAAAGAACCAGACCACTGAGAAAGACTAATCAGTTCTTTGTCTCTGTGGCAGCAGGAAGAGAAGGAGATGCAGTTTCAAAGTCCACTATATCTAGATGGATTGTTCAATGCATCACTCTCTGTTACACTCTTGCTAAGAGAGAACTACCCTTCAAGCCAAGAGCACATTCCACTCGAGGCACTGGGGCTTCCATAGCGTTCATTGCAAATGTTCCCCTTGAGTCCATCTGCAAAGCGGCTACCTGGAGTTCTGTGCACACCTTTACAAAACACTACTGTCTAGATGCACACTCTAGATCTGACTCCCAGGTGGGACAGGCAGTATTAAGACATCTTTTCTCTACTGTTCCTTCTCATAACCCACCGCCAACTCCGGGTACTGCTCGCTAGTCTATGCACAGCATGTGATTCTAAGCAGATTAACAAACATCAGAAGACAATGCATTACTTACCGTAAAAGCATTTCTGATGGTTGTATCTGCTTAGATTCACATGCGCCCACCCTTCCTCCCCACTCGGATGGAAGGAACATAGACATCCTTTTCTATATTTCTCTTTTCTGTACTCACTCACGTCTAGAAGGCTCCCTCAGGGCAGAAAAATACAAACAGAGGGACCTCGACGCGTGAGGGATTGTGGGTACAACGCACGTCATTATAGGGATAGTGTTACAGACACGCCTTGTCGACGTCCCCTTTTTCGACTACGAAAAACAAAATGCAATACTCCGCAGTGACCACTGGATGTCGGACCTATGCACAGCATGTGAATCTAAGCAGATACAACCATCAGAAATGCTTTTACGGTAAGTAATGCATTGTCATATTGTGAAAATACCTAAAAGAAATCTTTTTAACTTTGCAAAGCAGCCTGCTTCCTGGTTCAGTGTGACCGGAGGGGATTCAAAGAGAGGGGCGTGATATAAGGGTATATCATTCAGGAATAAAAGAATTTATAGACCTAAATAAATAAGGGTTCCAGCTGTGCATCACACGCTAGGCATTGACTTAGGTGGAGTGCCGGGGTGAAATCACTTACAGTAACTTAAACCTTCTATTATTTTTTCGCAGCTTTTTATCAGTGGTTAAATCCCTCTAGGACCATTTTAAACACACTCCTCTGTATCCCACCTTTGTGGCACTGGGACACCCCCAAAGTCCTGTGGCTCTTAGGTAGGGTTATTGGTTATCAGTCCAATTAATAAACATATGTGTTCTGCCCACTATGGTATTGCAGGTTCCTGTTACTTAGTTGGCTTTCGCTAGCCTTGCTGCACAGCGTTCATACTCTTTGTAATCTGTTCCACGTGGGACAAATGTTTAAGATGATCAATTTCTCATCTCTGCCAGCTTTCACAGCCTTGGCGTGAAGCATACGTATCCCTTTCACTTTTTTACATAAGGCGTATGCCCATTTGCTTTTCTTAGGCTCTCGTACTGTTGGCTGCTTCCTCAGCCTCGATGTACTGTTCGTATCTCTTTCAGTCTATTTTAGCTGGGTCATGTGCCCATTCCGTTTTTTCAGATTCTCCTACCTCTGAGTGTTTCGGTAATCTGGGAAACCCAAAGTTTGCAGCCTCACTGGCGTCCTCACGTTGTTAGCCTTTGCTTCCCTATTGGTACATGTTGGAAAAGGCACTTGCTGTGTGTAGCTCGGAGATCCTGGCTCCTTTCCTTCCCCGGGTCGCTGCGCCGGTTGCCAGGCACCAAGCCCACCACTGTTCGTCAGTGGTCGCGCCACCAGTAAAGACAGTTTTCTTTCTTTCTTTCTCTTTACGGCTTGCAATATCTCCACCCCCCCAGGATGTTATCTCTACAGAGGCTTGCCTGTGCGTAGCAATGACTCTCCTCCTCCTCCTTCTGTAGTAGTCTTTCCTATATTTGTAGTCTCTCCTGCTCTTAAGCACATTAGCTGAATAAAAATAATTGTTATTCTTCTTTGATTATGGCACTCGGGCGATGTTCAGCATTACCTGGAGCCAATAGAGTGGAAGAAGGGGCTTTGTTGGTTATAGTCAGAACGGTAGACATCACAGGCTTTCCAACGCCCAACTTAAAGGCAGAAAGTGTGTTTTGGACTGGGAGTTCCTTTTCCGAATGGGAGTCCTTGTCCCCAAGCGGGGAGTCACTCGCAGTGAGTTCCCACTTGCCCAGATCCCTTGGGAGGGTCCTGCTTAGCAGGCTCACCTACCTAGCCTCAAAGGGGGCGGCTCCCCTCTGGGGAGAATGGACAAATTGTCCAGATTCATCACAGATGCTACACCACAAGACTATTTTAAAATCTTTTGTTCCAGAGAGTATGGCTCTCTCCTTTGGTTGACGATTTCTCGGACTGTAGATGTCATGTCAAGATGAAACTTGGTAATGGCTCCTTAAAAGCTTGGCAGATGAGAGTAAGACCCCTGAGAGCCTTTGTCGACTACTGGTGCGTAGGTCACTTTTGGTGTCGGGTTTGGGAATATTGTGGTTTTCCCTCTTGGTTCTTCAGTGCTGCAGCCGCAGCACAGACATCTGGACAGCTTCTGGTGACCTGGACTTAACGCAGCATGGACCTTCACCAAGCCTGGATCCGCGAGACATCTTCGCTAGCTTCTGGTGGCGGAAAACCCCCCGTCAGACCTTCCTCTGCACTCAGCTACTCTCTCTGGCGTTAGAAAGTGGTCATTGATGATTGCAAGGATGTCCCTTGTAGTGTTCTTAGGCAGTTTGCAACTTTCGCAGCTCCAGGTGTCCAGCAGCACTATGCCAGGGTACCCCCTCTTCTGGCCAGTAGATGGCAACGGCTTCCAGTGGTCACAAAACGTGCCTCCTGGTCCTGGGTGACACCAAAGACTTGTTCGACTCGAGATGTTCGGGCACTCCTCTTCAGGACTCACGAAGACCCATTTTCCGGACAGCAGGCCCACAGGACTGGCTTCCAGGGTAGTTCTGATGAAGAGTAGCAGTTTGCAGAATGGTACCTAGTAGCTCGGTGAGAGGTCTCCTTTGCAGATCCTCTCTGGATCAGTCCTTGGTAAAACATAGCAGCTTTTGTATTACACCAAGAAAATGCAGCAGCAGCAGACGACTTCTCCTTCAGCTGGGCTTCAAGGAACTGCTTTTTCTTGCTTCAGCTTCAGTGTTAGGCAGAATCATATGCAGTACCCTTAGGGAACACTACATATAATTAAGACTACAAGTGATAGTTCAATTTCACCTTTGGTACAAGCCTGTACTACACAGTAAAGTGGTAGCGATGGCTGAGCAGCAAGACTTATCTCAAGAGCAAATGAGCAGTAACAGTGATTACACAAAGGACTACAATTACTGTCTCTCAAGCAAACACTGACTCAAGGTTTCTGATAAAAAAATATAAGTACATTTATTTTTAAACCATCTGTTCACAAAACACTTCACTTCTATTAAAAATAAAACCACACTCTAAATATACTCCACTCAACCAATTCCTTTTGTTCAGGTCAATTCAACATAAGTGAATTAGGATTTGACAGACCGGTGTTTTAAAACAAAGATGTTACCGTGGGTTCATACGTGATCACTTTTTGACAGTAATGATAGTTCGGTCTTATGAAAGAAAAGCGTACCCACGCGAAGAAATGTAACCGTAGTCAAACACACTTAGCACATAGAATTAAAACAAGGGACTAGTGGATAAAAATCATAGGCAATACTTTTGTAAAGGCAATAGAATCAGATGACGTGTTCTAAGAGGCAGATAAAAGTCAATAGGCCTGCGCCAGTGACAAATGGAGCAGGGGCTCTGTTGTCGAGGATCACACGGTGAGAACATTTCAAGATTAACGTTGCCAGGAGTACTGGATATTGTCAAAGGGAGGCAAATGTTTTATAAGACGGAAGAAAGTAAGGACAAGCCTTCAGAAAGGAAAAGGATTCACTCTGATTCCTCAAGTTTGGACGGAGAGAACGACCAAATGGACACAGTACCTTATTCGGATGTAGAAAGCTGGTGCTACGGCAGTTGTTCCTGCAGACTCACGGTTCCTGAAGCTTCAATCGTGGGGACAAGAAGGATGACGTCTGGAGCGATCTGCACTACCCAGGGATGAGGCCAGTAACAGCAAAGCAACAATGAATGAAAGTTGTGCTCCTTAAAAACAGGAGAGGGCTCTTCTGATGGCTATCGCACCACTACAGCTCTGTGCAGTGATTTCGACCCAGAAGAGGATTCTCTGGCTGTAGAAGATGAGCTGGTTGATCCCACCAGGCTCAAGGGAAGAAGACTCCGGACTGGATCTTCTCTGTCGTTGAAGGGTAGATAGCTCAGGACTGAGCAGGGCTTCACCGGGATCCAGGAGTTGCACCAGCCGTCTTCTTCTCCACTTCTCTTCGGTTCTTGTAGTTCCAGTGGCGACTCTGACTTCCAGCCCAAGAGTCCTGCCTTTTTATGCCAAAATCCCCCATTCACACATCCTGGCTGTTGATCACACAGCAGGGGGGGTTGTCCAGCTCGGACAACATTCAGTTCACCAAGACGCCAAACGGGGGCTTCTTCACAGAAGCCCGCCAAAGGACGGCGAACAAGAAAACCAAACCTGGTTTGGCACGAAAAGCAAACCATAAGAAAGACTTTACCAAAAAGAAATGGCGACTAAACGCAACCGGAGCCAAAATAAAATATATCTGGTCAAGCAGGTTTTATGTTCAAGGCTACTATAATAGCCTAAAACATTACCACGTTATATAAGATAATCGCGGTAGAAAAGTTAGGGTAGATACCACTGCCACCAGCCAAGTCTTAATGTTAAGGGAGTGAAACAAGGCTCCAAGTGGCACAGACAAAAAGGGGTAAGAGTTAACCCTTTCCAATACTCCATGTAAGATGGGCTGTACTGGGTCTGTGATTTAAAGTGACTATATAAAGTTAATGGCAACTTTACATGTTTCTGGGGGACAGTAGTCCTCTCCAGAAATGGAGTTCACAAGGGAAGTCTAAAAGACATCCCTGTGTCACTGCACTAAAGGTGCCGTGTGACAGACAAGTAAAAAGATGATGCCTAGGGAGTTGGAGACACTCCATAGCCCATGAGCACAAAAAGTACAACACACACAAAAATACAGTGTAAGAGTGGGAAAAAGCCTCGCACTATTACCAGGTGGAAAAAATAAACCCCAGAAATCCAGCAAAGCTGCTGCGGGACTCACTAGGTAAGGGAAATTAGCCATAAATGAGAATTCTCCCCAACATTCAGCTTCTGAACAAATTGGTGTGTGAGAGGCCCCCTGTTAGAAACATTGATTACCATTAACTCAGGCTGAGCCAGGCTCAGTCAACCAATCGCGCAGAAGGGCATTCATCCAAGCAGCCAATCGGGCTCATAGGCATTCAGGCCATTCACTCCACCCAGACACCCATAACAAAGAATGTGGATTGGGGCCTTTCAGCACACTACACTACACTGCATTCATGTCAGTTTCAGTCAGGGCTGTCTCAGTCATTGTCACACACAGAAACCAGTTAACAAAGAAAGGGTTGGCCCCTTTATTTTTCGTTCACGGGGGGGGTTTCACTCCTAAGTGGGGAAGATACATATATTACAAGAGCAAAGTGAACACCTACCCCCCACTCAGATCTCCAGTTCTAGTCGGAACTCGCAGTGCAAACGTGTCTTTAGAAATGCACAATGCGTGCATAAACATTCATTTATTTCTACTTATTATGCACAATCCATATAAGTCATAATATCAAAGAATACATACACAACGGACCTAAAACATGTGACAACTGTTTTCCAATATAGTTGGAGGCTGAGCTTAGTATACCTCTATTGTGGGGTTAGCATTCAAAATGTTCTAAATGCAGTCAAATATCTTGATCAGATTTTATACCGTCTTTTCGGGGTGTTAGCTGATAACCATAACATTTTCGTCTAGCCGGACTTAATGTCATGGCACTCTCCCATAGCTAGATCACATTATTTGTTATTTGGCAATAGTTGTTCAGCAGAACTCAAAGCACAAGGTGGCTGCACAAGGACACTTAAGGACACAGAGTAACCACTTTTCCGTTTGTTCATAAGATGTTGTTTTAGCAGTTGCGTTGACAGTGTTTCACCCCTTTTGATACTCGTTCGCACATCCAAGCGACCATAACATGCAATGTTCTAATGGACCTTTATCAGGACGGAAGAATAATTGATTGCAAGATCTAAATCAGTATCCCAACCCTTTTGTGTGATCTATTTTGAGAAACGAAAGAAAACATTTGACATTTCTTAGTGTCGATTGATCTAGTTTGCGTTTATGTCAATATTGTTAAGTAGATGACTCACATAGAGGTAATGACTAAACTGGCAATAGCTCAGTTCCTGGGGAAACATTATCATGGATGGGTCCTAGTTCCATCCCTCCACTCTGGTGATTTCTGCTGGAGGGATGTAGTCCTAATTGAAAGCAGAATGCCTATAAAAACTGTTCAAAGGCACATATGTCTTAATAGGAACAACCGTCGGGTATTCACAAAACCACACATTGAACGATGTTCTATATTATTTCATCATATTGTTACATACTTAATTATTGCCAAATTACGCATGTCTTGTCAAGCACTTTTATGTTATAGATTTTTAAAAAATCAAGAAAACACATGGCGCTTGTGAGAATCACATCCCTCCATGGCGAATTGATTAAAAACCAAAAATCGCCTACACCCATTTTATCCATCTTAATCTGGGAAAATGTAGATTGTGAAACATATATCTATATTTTATATGTTCCAGCTATATATCTGCAACTAAACTGGTAGGGATAGCAACAGTTTAGTGCAGCATCGTTGTCGAAGAAAACTTGTTTCGCTGTTAATTACGAGTGAGGACAGATTTTACGAACCAGCTCTATCTCCAGGCGCCGGCTATGTCGCTCAGAGAACCTTTTTGTAAATAATGGAAAGCGGCATCCGCATCCGTGAGGAAGCCGCAACAAAGCCTCTCCTAATTGTGCTAGCGAGTTGCTCTGCCAATGTGCTTGCAAAAGTCTGCAGACGTATGTTTTAACTTTATTTCTGAACGTTACCCAGACATTGTTCCGCAGCAATCCTGTCCGCGAGGTTTCAGATGAAACCGACGGATGTGTTGCTGTTGTTTATGTATGTTGCCATGGGAACGCCTTTCTTGCTTTACCTTTGACCGTAACTCCCCTGGCGGCCATCTTGCTATGTCCGACGACATGTGGGTGTTCCAGTTTGTGGATAATGTGCAGTGGTGTCGGGTACTGGATAATGGTCCCCATATGTGCATATTGATACAGTAAAAATCGCAGTACTATACATATAACTCGGAGGTCAACGTATTCATTTGACTGATGACTATGGCACATAATCAATACGATCTCTTTTCTTCGTGTGAGTATACAATCAAATCGGGGTACAACCATTATTAAATCAACATATGTCAGAAGAATTCAAATTCTCATTCTGCAAAAACACAAAGATCTGATCACGCAGCCAATGTCACCTTTCGTGTGGGAGATACATTTACCGCATACCTTCAGTTTTTACCTGTATATTCAAATGGTGCTTTTAATGGTGCTTCAGTGTATAGCAAGCACTTTAGTCAGTCTCCCCTTAGTCCATAAAACACAGTGCAGTGGTCACGATGTATACATTCACATTACTTGAGGAGCTGTGGTCCTAGGTACATCTCTGCTCTGATGAGCCCCTATGAGGATGCGTGACATTGTGGGGGAATCACTATGGGACATAACCTCAGTATTTAAGCACTACCTCAGGTGCCATACGATGTCCCTTAAGGTACTTCGATGTAAGTGCGACAAAGTATTGGTCAGGATCTGTTCTTACTCCATTGCTTGAGATGCTGTAGTTGCAAGTACGTCTATATTCTAAGAGCCCCTATGTGGTGGATACTGTAAAGACGGTGGTGCTCGCACCAAATTCAGAGAGGCTCCCTCTCCAGAAAGATCTATCGTTTTGCCATGTGTCTTGTCGACCATGGTCCTCCCAGGAGCCATCTGTGATTGTTCTAGATGAAGAGGTTCCACTCAATACTTGTGTTCAGACCTTTGGCCACGGAGTCCAAGCGTTGGATCCAACGTTGTTCAAGTTTTCTCAAATGTGGGTCTCAGTCTCCGACTAGACGAAAGCTTTGTCAGCTGACACCCCTAAAAAAAGGTATAAAATCTGATCAAGATATTTGACTATATTTAGAACCCTTTGAATACTAACCCCACAATAGAGGCATACATTAGAACAAGCTCAGCCTCCAACTATGTTGAAAAAAAGTTGTCGCATGTTTTATGTCCGTTATGATGTGCATCTATTTGATACTATGACTGATATGTATTGTGCATAATAAGTAGAAATAAATGAACTTTTATGCACGAAGAAAATACAAAGGCGTGCATTTCTAATGATATGTTTGCACTGCAAGTAGACACACAGAAACCAGACACCTGTAACACAGAATGTGAGTTCACTTCAGACCCGATTCACACTGGTCCAACCCATAGGGTGTACCCACAACACACAGCCTCTGGGAAGGCTCCAGGCAGTCTGAGAGGGGGCAGCCCACAGCCATATATGGTATATTCACCCAACAGCCTGTCAGGGGGAAGGTACAGAGGCAGGGCTCCCTAGGACTGGGGGGGGGGAGGGTCACAGTGGCCATCTTGCCTTCCTGCAGGAATCCACTGATTCCTATGGCAGGAAATGGGTGTTCCAAAATGGAAGCCATTCAGAGCCACTGCCAAGTTAGAATGTAGCTGCCACCAGCCGATACCATGCTCTGTGGGCAACACCCAGGTGCCCAAAAACACACACATGTGGTACAAGGGTGTATCCCCACCCATGAGTACCATAAGGGTACCCCATGGGTGGTGTTAACCAAAAGGATAATATCAAAAAGGTTTTCCATTGTAGCTTTACAATAACACATATTGGCCGTTTCTTCACAGATTTTATTATCAAAAAGTCTTAAAGGTGTTACGTTGGTTCTCTGGGGAGTTCCTCTTGGAAACGAAAGTCTGTGTCCCCAAAGGGGGAGTCTCTCAGAGAGAGGTACCACTTGCCTCTGCCTCTAGGGAGGGTATTGCGGAGCAGGCTCACTTTCCTAGCCTTACTGTGGGGGCTCCCCTTTGGGGAGAAGGGACAAATTCCCACAATTCATCACATTCCCTTGTCTGTTTTGCTAATTCTTATGGGGAAACTAACTAGTCCCTAAGACTGTCACTACTGGGAGACTGTCTTTCTTTGTGAATTCTTGTATTGTTACAATTGCACACAGCACCTTTTCAGTGAAGTGCAGTTAAGGTACTTTATATAATGCTTTTTTAGTTGCTTTTAAAATGTGCCTAAGACCAGCTGGTGGAAGCTGTGATATTTTTACAATTTTCGAGACCTTTTTCTTTTGCACTTTTGCATTTACCGCTAATGGCTACTAAAGGTAGCTAGCACCCCAAGATGGCTCTGCTGCAAGGTTTTTCGCTTGCTCTTTAGCCATATTGTTCTTTGGCCTTCTTCCTTCCTTGTCAGGTCCTGAAATGTCATATATGGAAATTCCTTTCCCTGGGGAAAGCTGTGGCTTTTGCAGGCTAAGGGCCGGTTACTGTGTGTGGCCAGCGGAAGGTGCTGGCACTCTGTTCACAATCCATCTCCCTTGCACCTGAATGTGTGTTGCTAGGCAGATGTTGAGGCCAGTGGCTATCCATGATTGAATAGCCACTACCAGTTTGAATGGTGCAGGTCCTTACCTTTGGTGGGCTTGGGGTTGCTCCAAGTCTGAATCTTGGATAAAGGCAGGGCTCCTGCAACTGTTCATTGGAGTCAAGACCTCTACGAAGAAGCGCTTCCCGCTGAGGACCTGGGGGCAACTCCAGCAGCTGACTAGAATCTACTCCAGTGTTGCCCCGGTTAAGCCCTGATTTTCTGGCCTGATAGGAAGAGGGCCCCCCCGTTGGTGCTTCGACTCCTGGACCAGTGGAATGAACCAGTCTTAACTCCTGCTCGAGGATCTGTGCTTAGTGAGCCATCAGAGGTATTCCTGGACCAACTGGTGGACTGACCTGTTCTCTGCTGGGCTACCTTACTCCAATCCTCACTCTTGCGAGCAGAGCCTTGGTCGATCTCCAGCTTGTGCCACATCACTCCATTTTTATCCGTCTCGTCTCACACCAAGGGAAGCTGTGCTGGACCTGCTCATGTGTTTGCTGCTGAAATATCGCGTGTCGCTGCCCGACTATGGTGGCCTTGGTTGAAACTTGTCATTGTGTTCTAGAGATGTCCAGTGGCTGTCTGATCTGCAGAAGTCTACATCTTTCATCATTTGGGTGTTCTACTTGAACCTGTGTGGCACCGTTTCATAACGGCCCCGAACCACTGAAAATAAAATACTGCGACCTAACATAACCTCTGCTGTCTAGACGACCCTCGTGAACAGGAACTAAGACAGAATAACACGCCTGCAACAGATTCTGGAACCTTAACAAATGGTCTGAGGAACTCTGAGCCAGGGGATAAGTCCACATACCTGTTGCTTTCTCCCCCACCCCCGTCTCCAATAGCATCACAACTTCCTCTTACCTGAACTTTGTTTGTGGACCTAGGGTCAAGGATTCCTCCTAGGCCTTACCTAGTGTGTTGGGATTGAGTTGAGTATGTACCTAAAATTTAGGCCATCTTCAGATTTTTACCACACGTTTTTGTGTTGAGTCCTCTAGTTTCGCTCCTCTACTTCCTTGAGTATTTTTTTTATAATTTTCTTAGAATTGTTCTGTTCTGTTTTGACTTGTCGGCAGCAGGGATCCATTGCCTTGTCTACAAAATGTGAGGCCACAAACTGAGTTTTGGGCCCAGTACACGTGCCATGTCAGAGGCAAAGAAGAAGAGTCTTTTCAAGTACTGTTCCAGATGCGATCAGAAGAATGTTTCATTGTAGAACGCCACCAAAAGTGTATTTACAGCCTGCAGCTGGACCACGATGTGGAGGGATGCCCCATCTGGCAGTCTTTAGCCACTAAGACGAGAAAGATTTGACATCGGAGACTGGTGTCCTGGTTGGAAGAAAAGGTAAGTCCTCTGACTCAGCGTCTGTGCGCAATCATGCCTCTGCCAGGGCTAGCAGGCCGGAAGAGCGTACTCCCTTTGGCAAGAGGTCGAGATCCTTTGAGGACGCTTCCAAAGGGAAGGTACCTAAAAAGGCAAAGTCATCACACGCTCTGACTTCCTTGTTGATGAGCACCGCAGCATCTCAGTCGTCTGGATCGGCGACAGACCCGAAGGGAATCCTGTATTCGGAGGGCCAGAGATTGTCCACTCCACTGTGAACCACGTCAACAAAGCATCACTCGTCGTCGACCGCATCATCGTCGATGACCCTAAAGACATCCTCATCAACAACCACAAGACATGTGGCGGATGCAATGAATGCGCGCAGGGGAGAAAAGAAATGGGAATTTTTTTTTTAAATGTAAACCAAACTTAGTTTTATCTTTCAGTTTCACTCGATACAACGCTCTACAGTGCCATCATGCGGTCCTTTGTGGCCATGGCGCAGGCACAGTTATGATTGTGTGGAGAGGCGCGTCTCGTGATTACACTGTTTAATCTGTTTGGCGCTCGTCTCCTTGTGCTGTTTTACTAAACAAAGTCATCAGATGGCATGTGGGGTGTCAAAGGTCTGGCCCCCAGGGTGCAAGCCTAAGTCAGCAAGGGCACCTGATTGACAGCAATCAGGGGCTTGTTAAATGATGAGGCACCATGGCTGGACAGGATATCCAGGTCAGTGTGTGTCCCAATTTCCAGTGAGTGTGTGGAGTTGAGCTGGACTGGCACATTTTTTAAAATGTTTATTTCTACTGTGCCATTAGTCATACATACATATTTGTACACAGTTCTCATGAAGTTAAAAAGAAAACGGCAAACATCAATTTGTCAAATTTCCGTTAATAAAAGTTTTCATTTCATCTTTTATGTTATAAAGGAATTTTTATAAAAATGCATTTCATTTAGCAATTTCAGAAGCTCTATTGTTAGCAAGATTTCCTTCCCAGCCGACAGTCTGTGCCAACATTCTTGGATATTTAGCCACTCGGTGTGGTGAATAAATCTAGCAAAATATTTCACTCTTACTGGAAATGTGGCTGTGCAAGTTATTAAAAGGTGTCTTACATCTTTGGTATCTCCTTCGCCACATAAATCACATTCCCCTTCTTTATGTTCTAAATTTTGCCATATTCTAGAAGTTTCATTTGTTTTCACCAGATTTAAACGCAAACGCAGAAGTTCGGCTTGCCATTTGGGATTTTGAAACAGTCTTGGATAGGGCAGCACATATTTCCTCGATTTCTTGCATAAGCTAATATTTTTTGTGCTTTTAAGGTCGCAAAATGAGAAATGAAGTTGTGATCCAATCGGTTCTCCTCAAAGCACGCTTTGCTTTGTCCAGGTTTGTAGCAAGATCTCACTTGATACCTCAGTTCTGAAGGATTGGTTCAGCGTCTCTTTGTAATTTGGACAGAAATTCGCTCTTGTACGAGTTTACATGATCTCTTATGTTCTCATACAAAGAGACATGATTCTTGAATAGATCGGCATATGAGTAATACTTCCCAATCAAAATGTAATTGGAGCGAGTGTAGTCCTAATTCATATCTGAGGCGTGCTATTAGAAAAAACATTGGAAGCAATAAAGTTCTTTTCCATATGAAACCATCTAAATGTGCCCAGTTAAATTTGCAGGAACTGGGATTAATTTCCATCCCATACAGAATTGCTGGTATCACTTTCCCTTTATAAAATTTTGTTGAATCGATGGGCAGGTAAGTGTGGAACACTATTTGTGTATAATAAATGTGTGTTCATGCATGCAAAGGTTGTGTATAGCTGTGTGACTGGGAGTGCAGACTGTGAATAGGTATGGTGCTATGTGGCCCAGGCCGTGTGTATGTGAGAGAGAAATGTGCGTCATGGTCAGTTTATACATAACGATTACTCCTATTGTCTAAAGCACTGTGAGCCTGTAAACAATATGAGAAAACCCTGTATTATTACGACTAGCCACATTGAACAATCTGTGTTAAAAATAAAATATAACTGGATCTTTATGCAATCAAATATGATTCATAAACAAAGTGTTCTTTACATCCACTGTGCTGGCTGCTCCAGCTTCATTCCTTTAAAGCAGCTAGGCAAATTTCTCACAAAACATTCCTGATTACGTCCCATGGCGTGTGAATCCGAATTTAAAGTGCAGAAAATGCCTTCGAGGGGATTGTGTCCTCCGACGTATTCCATATCTATGACTGGTAATGTCCACAGCTGTGCTGCTTCGGAACATTTTCGGCAGAGGGCGTCCTGCGTCAATAGCGTCAATCCCATGTCCCTCGAGGGTCGACGTCCCCAGATGTTATATATAGGACTCACAACGCCCGCAGCCTCAGTTCTGTTTGTTCCACAAACGTGTTTGCTTTGGAATTTCAGCGCGCTCGATTCTTCTCTTCGAAAAATGTCTTAATCTTCCTCTACTATGCTGAGACTGGGCTTTGAGAAGTGTCTGGACTGCGGGTAGAAAATGTCCATCACGGACCCGCACGACATCTGCCTCTGGTGCCTCGGCGAAAGCCACGCCCCCGAGGACTGCCAGTCCCTGAAGTCTAAGGCCTTGCAGGAACGTGCAGGGAAATTAAAGGTAGGTAGGGGGTCCAAGCCCCGTAAATCGAAGTCCTCTGGGCTTTCGACCGATGACTCGAGGGGCGACTCTCAGCATCGGCGAAAATCCAGGGCTCGGTCTAGTAGTTCCCGCCATTACCCTGCCTCGTGGAGGCATTCTAGAAAGCACCGTCACCGGTCGCCTTCCACGTCCACCTCGGAGGAGGACTTTGCCAGACGGTTGACTTGTCCAACCAAGTCTTCGTCGCCGGCCGAATGGGATTCATTCCTCCAGCAGATGTTAGCGATTTTTCCGTCGCAAGGCACAGTTCCGTCCGCGCCTTCGAAAGAAGCCGGCAGGGAACTGGCTCGGTCCACCACTCGCACGCCTTTGGGCTCGGGAGGTTGGCGCTATCATCGGGAGCCATTGAGGTCCCGATTGGACAAGGGCGATTGCCATAGCCGTGCCAGGTCCAGCTCCCGGTCCTCGACACCATCGAGACTGTCAACCTGTGAAGCCTTCGAAGAAGGCGTCAAAGCCATCAGCGCTGTGTCCGTCAAAGGACTCTCTCGGGGCTCCGCCCTAGTAGTCGTTGGCGCCCGGTCAACTTAGACACCGATTCCCTCGGCGCCCTCAACGCCGTTTGTGGAGGATTTGCCGGATGTGCCCCTGAGGGCTGTGGAGCCTGCGAGGAAGGCTCGCAGTAAGTCTGTGAGGCCTGTTTTTGACCCCTTTTCTCTTCCTCCTAGATTGGATTTTTTCCAACCTTTGCAAGAAATTTCGGAGGTTGATGAACTGTCGGATCAGGAGATGGGCTTGCCTGTGCATCCTGAAGTCTCTGTTGACCTTTTGTCTGGGCATAGTCAGATGGAGGAACTCAGTCAGTCATTGCATGACGCCAGTGGCCTTGACACCTCTCCGGAGGTGGAGTTTGGCCTGCCTGAACCTGGAGCGCAAGCTGAATCTTCCTATCAGCGTCTCATGTCGAGGGTGATGGAGTACTTTGGGTGGGCAGGTTTGCGTGGTTGCAGAAGTCAGGTTTTGGCCCGGATGTGCAATCTTGTCTTCTGAACATGTTCTTTGATGGCGTTCATTTGTTTGGCAGCATGGTTGACGAGAGCCTGGAGAAGTTGCAGACCTCCAAAGCTGCAGCGAAGTATTTGAGCACTGCAGTACGGCAACCTCTGCCTTTTCGTCCTAGGGGACAGCAATGGAGGGGAGTTTCCTTTCGATACTACTCCTCATTTGGTAGATCAAGAGGGGCTGCCAGTCAAAGGGGTCAGCGAAAAAGTACCCGTGGTGGTCGGGGAAATCGTGGTGCCAAAGCCGCTCGGGCAGTTGCCTCTTTGCCATCAGGCGCTGCCGCAGCCGCTACATCTCAGTCATGAGGCCATGTCCCATTGTTCGCCGGTTGGGGGCAGGCTAGCACCGTATCTCGGAGAATGGCGTGTCATTACTTAATGCGTGGGTTCTCGATACCATAGCCCGTGGCTACTGCCTTCCCTTCCTTCAGCGGCCTCACGACAATCCACCGGGGAAGCTCTCTTTGAAGCATCCAGATCTGCTCCTTGCGCAGGAAATCCTATCCCTGCTGGAGAAAGGCACCATAGAACTGTTGCCTGTGGCGGAGAGGAACATGGGATGGATTTCTTCATAATTTTTGATTCCCAAGAAAGACGGAGTGTTGAGACCCATCATGGACTTTGCGTTGGTTGAACAAACTTCTTAGGAAGGACACATTCAAGATGGTTATTCTTTCTCTGCTCCTCCAGGCCCTTCAACTTCAGGATTGGTTGGTGTCTCTCGACCTCAAGGATGCGTACTTTCATGTGCCGATTCATCCCAAGCACAGGAAGTTCCTGAGGTTTGCGGCTGGCGACTCGCAATTTCAGTTTCGGGTCCTGCCATTCGGTTTGACCTCCACCCCGAGGGTCTTCACCAAGCTCATGGTGGTGGTGGCAGCGTACCTCAGGCGAGGGGGGGGGTTCACGTCGGCCCCTACCTGGATGACTGGCTGATCCGAGCGCGCTCTCCCGAGCAATTGTTGGATCATCTCGGTCTCACCTGCTGCACTCTCCACAGGCTGGGCTTCTCCTTGAATTTCAAAAAGTCGCATTTGACACCTTCCCAACAGCTCCAGTACATCAGGGCTGTGCTGGACACGTCCCTGGGTAAGTGTTTGCCTCCCCAAGTCAGGGCTCATCAAAGATGCAGATGGTGGACAAGTTTCAAGGTGCCCAGTGTCGCCCGGCTTTTGACTTCCTAAGGTTGCTGGGCCTCATGGCATCCTGCATCTTTCTGGTGCAGGAGGCCAGACTGTGGATGAGATCTCTGCAATGGGCTTTCAAACTGCAGTGGTCCCAGTTCTCGGGCAAGATGTCGAATCCCGTTCAGGTTCAGATTCCGATCTCTGTCGCACAGGATCTTATGTGGTGCGCCGACGAAAGGAACCTACTGAAGGGGGAACCTTTTTTGCAACCATGGCCGGAGGTGACGAATGTGACGGATGCTTCCCTCACAGGATGGGGTGCTCATGCCAATGAGCTGACGGTCAGCGCGTTGGTCTCCGGAGTCCAGACTCCACATCAACCTGTTAGAGCTGAGAGCCATCAGTCTTGCACTGAAGGCTTTTCTGTCAACTGTACGGGGGAAAAGTGTTCTGATCATGATCATGATGGACAACACAGTGGCCTTGCATTACCTCAACAGAAAAGGAGGGGACAGGGTCACTCCTGTTGTGCAGGGAGGCGGTGCAGCTCTGGTTCTGGGCCATCGAACAAGGTCTTTCGATCTCGGCAGTTCATCTGGCCGGAGACAAACGCGGCAGCGGATGCTCTCAGCAGGCAGAGCCCAGTCTCTCACGAGTGGGAGTTGGCTCAGGAAGTCCTTCTGGAGATCTTCACCCTTTGGGGAACCCCGCAAGTGGATCTCTTCGCCACCAGTGTCAACCGGAAGTGCGAGAGATTCTGCTCAAGGGAATTTCCTCCAAGAGGAGCCTTAGGAGACTCGTTTGTGGTGGATTGGTCATTCCCGCTGCTGTACGCATTTCCTCCATTCCCCGTCATTCCTCAAGTGTTGCGGAGGTTCAGGACCCACATGATCATTGTGGCTCCGGATTGGGCCAGGAGAGCATGGTAGCCGGACCTTCTAGAATTGTCCATCTGCCCTCCACGATGTATACCTTACCGAGAGGAGCTGCTCTCGAGGGAGGGGCGTCAGGTTCTCCATCCAGAGGTCAGGACTCTCAACCTTCACGCTTGGTATCTGAAAGGTTGAGATACAAATTGGAGTACCCGGATTTCGTGGATTCTCCAAGGAAGGCTACTCGAGGCCCTCTTCTGTCGGCAGGCCTGGGTTTCAACTCCCACTGAATGACATTTATGAAGAGGAGGAAAGGTCTAAGGTTGATGACCCTGGTGACCTTGAGGATGCTCCACTTTTTTCTGGAGAGTCAGTTGAAGGAGTTGCGGCAGACCCTCCATGATGCCAGTGGGTTGGACACTTCCTCTGGAAGTGGAATTCTGTAGGCTTGAGCCTGGGGCTTATGCAGAGTCTCGGAGTATCTGGGCTGGTCCAGTCCTCCTGAAGATTTTGTGCAGGATGATCTGACGTACATTTAAGATCAAGGTCCGTCCTCTGACCCTGTTTTGCCATTTCAACTTACCTTGCAGAATAGGGTGGCAGCTGCTTGGCAGTCCCCGGAATCTCTTCCGGCTGTTAATACGTCTTTGACCAAGAAATACTGCCCTTCCGTTAGCGACCCCAGCTATTTATCTACTCACCCCACTCCTGAGAGTTTGGTGGTTCAGGCGGCTACAGCCACCTCGAGGCAGGCGGCCTATGCTACCATGCGTCCGGATAGGGACAACAAGCAATTCGATGGTTGGCCCCGGAAGGTATTTTCTGCTGGGAGCATGGCCTTGAAATCGGCCAACTCCACGTGTGCCTTGGCATGGTTTTCACACACTGGTGGAATTGTGTTTCTTTGGCGGCTGATCATATTCCCGAGGGGGAAGAAACGGATGGGTTGCTTGCTCTCGTGCAGGACGGCAAGGAGCGATATGGCTCACAGTGTTAGCCGATCCATAGCTGCGAGCACCGTTATACGCAGATTTGCGTGGTTGCGGAAGTCGGGGTTTGCTCCGGATGTACAGGCCCGTCTTCTGAACATGCCCTTTGAGGGCGCACATTTGTTTGGCAGCAATGTGAACTAGAGCCTTGAGGAGTTGCAGACCTCAAAAGCTGCGGCGAAATCTTTAAGCGCTGCGGTGCGTCAACCTCCGCCTTTTCGTCTTAGCGGACAGCAGTGGAGGGAAGGTTCTTTTTGTTACTACTCCTCCTTTGGTAGAACGAGAGGGGCTGCCAGTCAAAGGGGCCAGCGAAAAAGTACCCATGGTGGTCGGGGTAATCGTGATGCCAAAGCCGCTCAGGCAGCTGCCTCTTTGCCCTCAGGCACTACCGCAGCCACTTCCAAACAATCATGCCGCCATGTCCCATGGTTCGCCGGTTGGTGGCAGACTGTCTCAGCATCTTGAAAAGTGGCAGGCCATTACTTGAGATGCGTGGGTTCTGGATACCATAGCCCACGGCTACTGCCTTCCCTTCCTTCAGCAGCCTCGCAACAATCGACCAGGGAAACTCTTTGAAGCTTCCGGATCCTCTCCTTGCGCAGGAAATCTTTTCCCTGTTGGAGAAATGCGCTATAGAACTAGTGCCTGTAGCGGAGAGGAACAAGGGATGGTATTCCCCTTATTTTTTTATCTCAAAGGAGGACGGGGGGGATTGAGAACCCTCATGGACTTGCGTTGATTGAACAAACTTCTCCGGAAGGACAAGTTCAAGATAGTCACTCTTTCTCAAGTCCTTCAGGCCCTTCAACTTCAGGTTTGCGGCTGGTGACTCGCACTTTCAGTTTCGGGTCCTGCCATTCGAATTGACCTCCACTCCGAGGGTCTTCACCAAGCACATGGTGGTGGTGGCAGCGTACCTCAGGCGAGGGGGGATTCAAGTCTACCCCTATCTGGACGACTGGCTTACCCGGGTTCGCTCTCCCGAGCTAGCGTTGGATCATCTCAGTGTCACCTGCCGCACTGTCCACAGGCTGGGCTTCTCCCTGAATTTCAAGAAGTCGCATCTGACACCTTCCCAAGCTCCAGAACATCAGGGCTGTGTTAGACACGTCCTTGGGGAAGTGTTCGCCTCCCAAGGTAATGGCTCATCACATTGTGGAGATGGTGGACAAGTTTCAACATGCCCAGAGTCTTCCGGCTTTCAAATTCTTAAGGTTGCTCTGCCTCCTGGCATCCTGCATTTTTCTGGTGCCAGAGGCCAGGCTGCGGATGAGATCCCTGCAGTGGGCCCTCAAGATGCAGTGGTCACAGTTCTCCGGCAAGATGTCGGATCCCGTTCAGATTCCACTCTGTCTCCCAGGATCTTCTGTGGTGGGCCAACAAAGGGAACCTGATGCGAGGGGATCTGTTTTGGCAACCGTGGCGGAGGTGGCGGTAATGACGGATGCTTCCCTCACAGGATGGGGCGCTCATGCCAATGATTTGACAGCCAGCGGTCGTTGGTCCCCGTCGGAGTCCAAACTCCACATCAATCTCTTAGAGCTGAGGGCCGTCAGGCTTGCCTTGATGGCTTTTCTGCCTTCTGTTCGGGGGAAGTGTGTCCTGATCATGACGGACAACACAGTGGCCATGTATTACCTCAACAAAAAAGGTGGGGGTAGGGTCACTCCCGTTGTGCAGAGAGGCAAAGCAGCTCTGGTTCTGGGCCATCCAGCAGGAAATTTCGATCTCGGCAGCTCATCTGGTCGGAGACGAAAATGCGGCGGCGGACGCTCTGAGCAGGCAGGGCACGATCTCTCGAGTGGGAGTTGTCTCAGAAAGTCCTTCGGGAGATCTTCACCTTTGGGGGACCCCGCAAGTGGATCTCTTCGCCACCAGTATCAACCAGAACTGAGAGATTCTGCTCAAGGGAATTTCCTCCAAGAGGAGCCTTAGGAGACGCGTTTGCGGTGGATTGGTCATTCGCAATGTTGTATGCGTTTCCTCCAGTCCCCGTCATTCATCAAATGTTGTGGAGGTTCGGTTCACACATGATCCTAATTGCTCCAGATTGGGCCAGGAGAGCATGGTACCCGGACCTTCTAGAAATGTCCATCTGCCCTCCATGCCGGCTTCCCTACCGAGAGGATCAGCTCTCGCGTGGGGGTGGGGTGGTGTGGGGTTGGGGGGGGTCAGGGGGTTTGGGGGCGATGGGGGTTGTCAGGTTCTTCATCCAGAGGTTAAGACTCTCAACCTTCATGCTTGTTATCTGAAAGGTTGAGGTATAAGGATTGGGACCTCCCGGATGACGTGATGGAGGTGTTGCTTTCGGCCAGGCGGCCAGCAACAAAGTCCCTGTACCGTTGCCATAAGTTCTGCGACTGGTGCAGAGATCACAATGTTGATCCTTTTCAGTGCTCCATTCCTATGGTTTTGTCTTTTCTGCTCTCTTTAGCCCACAAGGGCCTTCAAGTGGGTAGCATTATGTGTTACCTGGCGGCGCTGTCCATATTTAAGTGCTTGTCTGAAGAGTGTTCTTATTTTAGGACACCTTTTGATTTCACAGTTTCTAAAAGGGCTGACTAATTTGTTTCCGCCTTCCCCTTTGCAGGTGCCGGTTAGGGATTTGAATTTGGTTTTGAAATTTCTCATCGGTGCTCCGTTTGAATTTTTGCACTCTTGTCCTTTGAGATTACTGTCCTTCAAGACTGTGTTCTTGGTTGCGGTTACTTCCGCTCGCAGAGTGAGTGAATTGCAGGCACTTTCATCTAAGCCTCCCTTTACTGGGTTTCACAAGGACAAGGTTGTACTGCGAGTACGTCCCTCTTTTCTACCTAAGGTAGTTTCTGAATATCATTTTAGTCAAAAGGTGGTTCTTCCATCTTTCTACCCTCCTCCTCGTCCTGGTAAGGAAGAGGAGAGGCTCCATCGTTTGGATCCTAGGAGAGCTCTGAGCTTTTGAATTTGTAGGATGTCCAGGGTCAGAGTGGATGATCAACTCTTTGCAGGATATGCTGGACACCGTTTGGGCCAGGCTGTTACCAAACAGACCGTGTCCAGGTGGATTATCCTCACCATTACAGAATGTTACCGATTGACAGGTAAGGACCCTCCTGAAGGGTTGCAAGCTCATTCCACTAGGGGCGTGGCTACTTCCACAGCCCTACAGCAGGGAGTTCCTGTTAGGAACATTTGTGATGCAACCACATGGGCTTCCATCCACACCTTTGTTAAACATTGCTCCCTGGATACAATCCATGGTCAGGATATGGCCTTTGGAAAGGCGGTTCTTATTCCGCAATCTGATTGGATACTCAATTCTTTTTCCCTCCTCCATTTACTGGTACTGCTTGGGGAGTCTGCCGAAGATGTGGAATACGTTGGAGGACACAATCCATTCGAAGAACAAGTTCCTTACCAACTGGTAACGTTCTTTCGACTGGATGTTCCTCCAACGTATTCCACATTGCCCTCGCAGCCTGCCCCTCAGGAGAATTTCCTATGCGATTGCAGCTTCCGTTTCCGCAAGTCTAAGTGCAGTCAAGCAGGCATGAGATTGGTGCCACACGTTCTGAGTTAAGAAACTTAAAGTGAAGCTACGGGCGCCATGCTTCCTATTTATAACAACCTGTGACGTCTGCCTCGGCAGAGACCTTCGAGAGACCTTGACCCGACGCCATTGACGCAGGATGCCCTCTGCCGAAAAAGTTTCCGAAGTGCACAGCTGTGGACATTACATGACAAAGATGTGGAATACGTTGGAGGAACATCCAATCGAAAGAACTTTACCGGTTGGTAAGTAACTTGTTCATCTGGCAGGTACTTCATATGGAATAATACAAGCAGTGATCAGCCCAGAATCATATGAGGTAGACTTTTTTAGAGTGCTCGTAAATGTCTAGTGCCAACACAAATATTTTATTAATGGCAAAGACTGATTGCTATTTTTGAGGGTAAAAAAGACAGTACACGCAACATGAGTTTATGTCAAGTAGTTGACAGGGAAGTCTTGAGAGATTTGTTTGTCCATTTTTAGTTTTGACTATTAGGTGGAGCCACCTGTAAACTGAAACATTTACAGTGGAGTACAATTAGGAGGCAGTTGGGTTGGTTGGGGGAGAATACAGCACGTGGGGGTTATTTGGTTATATACATGTTTCTGTTATACAGTCATATCGAGCTTTCTGCTGTATAGAGCCAGCCAGTATTATTTCTAAGCACTCTTCTGCGAGTTAATGGCTCAGTTGTAGCTGTAAATGTGGTACCGGTGTAATGAAAATGACTTCACCAAGTGTGCCTTCAAGCACTTGATTTATAAGCACTGTGGGCTTTATTCTGAGTCCGGCGGTAGCCGTGCCGTTAATTACTGGCACGGCTGCTGCTGAAGTCATGAATTTACAGCACCCGGCAATGGGGAAGTACTGGGGCATTCCAGCCCCGGCAGACCCTGTAAATCACCATTGCCGGGTGCCAGTATTTATTACTCTCCATTCCCATTGAGCCCGATAGGGAATTCCCCAATGGGAATTGGGAGGCCGGATGCACCAACACCATTCATGAATGGTGCTGGTGCATCAGTAGAGTTCAGCTCGCGGGTGTCGGTCCGCCCACCTGCAGAACTCGTAGTTTGCCGGTCCAGTAGCAACAGTGCAAGTAGCTTACCGGCACCGCTACTAACTTAACGGCAAACTCATAATAAGGCCCTGTGTGTTCTTACATGTGTTCCTGTCACTGAACTCCAATCAAAAACAAGCAGTGGTAGGGAAAACGTGTTTGCTATTTTATAGGTATTAGAGTCTCTTGCCAGGCACTGACATCATATGCCAGGTTGCACACACCATTTTCAGGCTGTTGGCATTTTATGGCAATGTAGTACCGTTATAGCAGTACCTAGAAAATGTTTATCCCATGCCTTCACAAAAGAAAAATGAATGGTTTTGCCACTGCTTGCTTGATTACTGTCTGTATGTTCCCATGGTTGCAGACAGTTTCATTACTTGCCACTTCAGACATTGAACAGTGGCATGGCAATTTGTACTGTTTTGGCATTACAGGCATCACCAACATGATTAGTGTTCTTATGTGGACATAATGGCCTACATGGGTAATCCTTCAGGGACACCATTAAGACTGACTTTACTAGAGTTGGTCCCTTTTGATAATGTCATAGATGAGTGAAAAGGTACAGCGAATTAAAATGCTAAAGAGAGGATGTCCTGTGGCTTAGAAGTGTTTACTCTATATTTTCCATCACTCACTCTTTGGTTTCCCCTGTGTTCTTAAATGACCAACTTTTCCCCAGCATTTCATGAATCTTTATTATCCATCACAATGGACTGCTGGGGACCCACAGCCAGATTCAGAATGGATGTGCCAACAATATGGCAATGTTTTCATACAGTGGTATGGCATTCCTTTATTGGCTTTATGGGCAAATCCAACGGGAGTATATTTTTTCACGGGTAGAACCAGCATGGTTTTATTATCTTATAGTATCTTTATCGGCATTATGGGCAAAGCAAACATGAGTATCTTATGTGGCAATACTGGAATATATTGGTGCAGCCAGCATGGGCACATATGGGCAAAGCCAGCATGAATGTTTTTATACTGGCATATTGTGGACAAATGTTTCATAAAAATGTGTTGGAAAATTGTCAACAGAAAGTGTGCTATGAAAGGGCCATTTTAACCCATTATCCCTCCAAACCCTCCTTGGTTGCTTTGGGCTCCCTCGCTTCGCTTGGTCACTAATGCACATTTATAGGAAATATTTACGCCCCACCAATTAAAATTATCACCAGCCGCCACTTCACAAGACCGTTGTCTAAATCCTCATCATCGCCAGGCTGGCGGCACCTGTTTTGACACATCTACAGGCTTGTTGAGGACTGCAGGCACCATCCCTATGGTCACAACGTTCATCTCAAGTGTAGCATTGCCTCCAAGGCCTCTGTCATTCCCGGCTGGGTCTGTTCCGTCCGCACTACCTTCTCCAGGTGCGCCTGTGCTGGGCACCTTCCCGAGAGGTTCCAGCCGAGAGAGTGAGGCACCACCAGATCTCTTTTCTGACAAAGTCCACAAGGGCCCCTCAGCTGCCTGCCACGTCCTCTTTGAGACCCCCAGGTTCATGTCTCCAGCCCCTGTCTCTGCTCCTTCCATCCTGTCGGAGGAGGAAAAGGAGGAAGAAATCTTTGAGGATGTCTGCCCACACCCTATGAAGGGTGCAGGCTGACTCCAGAGGCTGCACACCCGCTTCAGACTACTCGCCCTATGAGCCCCTGGCCTCATGCACCAATCTTGACGTCTCAGGCTCTGAGAGATCCATTGCCAAGAGAGGTTACCTTGGACATTTTGTCAACTCTCCACACTCAGAGATTCAGCAGTGACTACCACCTGTGGCTCCTTGTCTTGTGGTTCGAGGCCCAGCTCCTGTGGCCAGTCCACTAAGACCGTCTCAGCCCTGCTTGGCCCCACCTCCTCCATTGCCTGTGATCCTGCAGCCACCTCCTATTCCAAGAAGCAGGGTGGAAAGAGTCCTCTCCCTCGACGCACAGAAGCTATGGCGCTGGGCCATTGCTCAACGGATGTATGTCTCTAGTCCCATTCCAGTGGGCAGGCATTCAAATCACCATTGCAGAGTCTCTCACTCTGTCCTGCTTCTTCATTTAATACATGGTGGTCATGTTGTCCGTAAAGATCCTGACCACCTTTCCCAAAAACTTAGGCTTGAAAGGCTTGAGAGCCCAGAAAACTTCTTGCAGTTCCAGGATGTTGGTGTGCAACGTCTTCTCTTCCGCAAGCCATAGCCCCCCTGGCGTATAATTGTCCCATGCGGGTGCCCCAACCCTCCAGAGAGGCGCCAGTAGTGACCGTTTCCTGAAGCACCAGGGTCCTGAAGGGATACCCTTGCAAGGCGAATGGACCCCGACCTCAGGGCTTTTCTGAACACTTGACTGAGGACTATCTTGTTATTCCATGAGCCAGAGATCTGCTTCAACCGGGCGTGTAGGAACTCCTGAAGAGGTCTTGTGTGCATCCTGCAATGAGGGACCAGATGGATGCTGAAAGACATCCTGCCACAAGCTGAGGTCCTGCCAGAAGTGGGAGCTCCAGCAAGTTCAGGTATCTCAGAGCTTCAGCAAATGGAGCCAGTCTCAGATTGACCTGTTTGCAACAGCAACCAACACCAAATGCCAGTCATTTGCCAGCTGGTTCCCTCCAGCAAGGAGTCTGAGGGACGCTTTTTCGATCCCATGAGAAGGTCGATTCCTATATGCATTTTCAGTAATACTGTTGCTGCTACGTGTGATCAATGCACTCAAACTATTCTGTTGCAAGATGATTCTCATTGCACTGACGTGGCCCAGGCAGATCTGTTACCCAGATCTCCTTCACCTCTCGGTGGCTCAAGCATTCAGACTGCCATCTCTCCCAGACCTGCTCTCCTGGGAAGGAGGGATCCATCGTGCACCATGATCCAGCATCTGATCTTAGCGGCCTGGCTCCTGCAGTCCTAGAGTTTGGAAACTACTTGCTGCCCTTGGTATGCATGAACATTCTGGCTAAGGCCAGGGCTCTGTTTACACTTGCCTGTTACAAGCGCAAGTGGACGCGTTTTACACTGTTGTGCTGGTCAAACAAGATTTCTCCTTTGCACATTATGGTGCCGCAGCTTCTCCCATTCTTGGTCTTGCTTGCCAAGGCTGGCCTTGCCTATGCGTCAATCTCCCAGTACACCTAGACTTTCCAGGCAAGCTCTCCCTGTGGTCGCATAGACTCGTCAATGAGTTTGTGAAGGGCCTCTTCAGGAGTTTTCCACAGTGAAGGCCCCTGCTCTGGTGTGGGATCTTAATGTGGTCCTCTCCAAGCTCATGCGGCTGCCGTTTAAGCATATGCATCGGCTCCTTTTGAAGTTTCTTTCTTGGAAAGCCGCTTACCTCGTGGCTGTCACCTCGGCCAGGAGGATTGGTGGAATACAGGCTCTCTCATGCAAGCCTCCATATTTGTCGTTCCACCCAGAGAACATGGTTCTTAGGACTCATCCTTCCTTTATGCTGAAGGTCCCGTCAGGCTTTCATTTAAACAAGCCTTTGGTACTGCCAGTTTTCTTTGCAAAACCTGCTTTGCCTCCTGGAAAAGCTTTGCATTCGCTGGGCATGGCACCTTGGAATTCTATGTGGCACGCACAAAGGGCTTTTGAAAGACTTACAAAAGACTTCTTAGCTTTTTGTAAACTTTGGACCAGTGGGCATGGGAAGGCCCTATCTAAGGTCAATCTCCGGATGCATCATGCACAGCCATCAGCTGCCCAACAGGCCGTTGCCAGGTAGACAGAGAGCCAATTCCACCAGAGCAATTTCATCTACGGCAGTGTTTCTCTCTGGTGTTCCCCTGCTGGATATCTGCAGGGCTGCTACATGGATGTCTACTCACACCTTCACCTGATTCTACTGTGTCAACAGGGATTCCAAAGAGGTGTCTTGTGTCAGACAAACGGTGCTTCGCAACCTGTTTTCTTGAGGTGAGTGTGCTTCAGGGGTAAGTCTTAATGCTTCTGTTGAGCCTTGCCACCTCACGTGGATGTGTATATGTACTGCTGTGTAATTGTATTCCTAGCATGTGAAACCATGTAAGACTTCATACTGGAAAAGAAACAAGTTACTTACCTGTAACTCTTGTTATCCAGTATGGCTCCTCTGAGGATTCACATGTGAACACTCCCTCCTTCCCCTCTATGCCTCTTCTTGGGTCCTACTGCCACTGTACGTACTCATCCAAATCTGAACAGGACCACCAGGGTTGAAGCTAAACAGGATGAGTGGTATTGGTTGGGGCAGTATGACCCAAAGTGACAGCAATATGCTTTACAAGCTACAATGCCATTTTTAGCTTAAAGCTAAACTGCTTTATTTTACCGAGGATTCCCAGCTTGACAGGGAATATTCATAGAATGTGAATCCTTGTAAGACCCATGCTGGAGAACAAGAGTTACAGGTAAGTAACTTGTTTTGTTTCTTCTATTTCTCCAGCATTGGATCTTTCATGGATTCACATGCTTAGAATATTCCCCGTCGTCAGGCTGGGAATCCCCGGTACATTATATAGACCCTTTCCCGTAGGAAAACTTTTTCGACGCTTATGCGTCCTATCCACCTCGTTTTGTATCATGCGTGCCCGCGCCGTCAGGACGCCATGATATAAATACAGGACCCGCCCCCGCGCTCCCTCAGATTTCAACCGTCTTTCAAAGTAGTGGGATCCTCGTGGTTACTGCTAGTCGAAATTAGGTTGTATTTTCGCTTCGGCGACGTTACATTCTGGAAAAAATATGTCCGGAAAAGCTTTATTTCAGCCTTGTGCGACATGTGGACTCAAAAAAGTCTATGAAGGTGATGCCCACATGGATTGTATCTACTGTCTCCACCCGCACCACACGGCGGATACATGCGAGATATGCCAGGGTTTCTCCCAAAAAACCCTTAAAGACCGGAAAAGAAGGTTGGTCGACTGGCTTAACGACGGAGCGGGTGCCTATCCGGCATCAGAAGTTGGCTCCACGGCCTCCAGGAGCAAGTCGGAACCTCCCTCGAAGAAGGTGCGGCCTGTCGAAAAACGCCCTGCGGACAAGCATACGGAGAAGCACAAAAAGTCCTCCTCCTCCTCATCCTCTAAGACGGAGAGGCAAGCAGCATCAAAATCCTCCTCAGGGGACCGTCCTAGGTCTTCCGTGAGTCGAGACTCTTCAGCAGGGAAGTCGGCAACGAAATCAGCTACGAAGTCTAAAGGCTCGGTGCCGGCTACTTGCTTGTCGACCCCGGTGTCGCTGACGATGCCTATTACTATTCAGGCAGCAGCGGTGGGGATTCCTTCGTCGACGGTGACTCAATCTATGGCCTGGCAGCCAGAGGTTTGTGACCCGGCCCCCCCTGAGGTCCTACTGCAGCCAGACACGGCCTTGTCGGCGTCGTCGGTGGAAGGAGAATGTGGCATGGTTATGCAGCCGTCGGACTTGGGCTTACGGCCTTCCAATACGTCGACGACGAGTGCGAGTGGGGGTGTGGCCCCTCTATCCTCGACGTTGCTGACCCACCAGACGGTTTTGTCTCTGGATGTGCTTAATACACTTCAGAAGCTCCTGCAGCGTCTGGATATGCAGATCCCTCAGCCTGGCACTTCATTGTTGATATTTTCTGCACCTTCCGTCGACGAACAAGCTCAAGCAGCTCGCTCGACGACCAGAAGCCCGTCGGCCTCCCAGGTGGTGAAGGATCGTCCTCGAGCGCAGGAGGAGGGTGAGCTATCAGAGTCCGATTCTATACGAGGTGACTCAGGGTCGGACATTTCCCTGTCACCGTCGAGAGACCCAACATGGAATTCGGATGTAGAGGTAGAGTCTACGAGGAGCCAGGCACAACCATCTCCTCCGGATGATGTGGGAGCCTTCCATGCAATGATGGGAAAAGCGTGTTCCGAGTTCGGCTTAATTTCTGAGGAGCAAAAGAAAGACTGATTTCTTTTTGATCACATGGGTCAAAGGAGGAAATCGGTATTTGCCATCCCAATCCTGGACCACGTGTGGCAAGAAGGCCTCAAGACGATGCGTCATCCGTTCTCGGAACCGGCTATTAAGGGGCGTATTGAGAAAAAGTTTAAAGCTCCGGAGTCCACTCCAAAATGTCTAACATCACAGCCTCTGTCAGACTCTGTGGTATCGGCGGCAGCGGCTAGGAAGGCCAGAGTACAGCAAAAATGTTCAACCCCACCAGAAAGCGAGGCCAGAAGGCAGGACGCCTTTGGAAAAAAGGTGCTCTCAGTCGGCGCCACGACGGTAAGAGCAGTAATAAAGTGGGGGTAATTCTGTTAAAACCAGTTTTTTGGCCATAGGCAAATTGCTGTAATTTTTACACTATGCCAAATCCCAAGGTTGGCCTTGAAGGATCATTCTGATGGTAAATACTGTACTTTAAAGCCAAAAATCGACATAATTACTTCGCTGGAATTAGCACTCATGGTAATTTAGCCAAATACATCATAGAGTCCTATGGTCTATAAACATGGGGACTAACACTGCCCTACCACCACTTCTAATCCTGTGGTAAACCCACAGGACCAAGTGGCAGTAACATTAACCGATTTTTGGTGGTAATTCAGCAGAATCTTCGCCAAATTCGGAGTGAGGCCGAAGGTCTTTTGCACTCAGTGTAGATTCACTCAAGTGATCCCATGGTTCTTGATATACTGACTCTTAAGCTTTAAGGTCGTAGGCCTGTAAATGGTACAAAACTTATAATACAGTATGGAGACATTTACTAATGTTACTCTTGCAATGTACAAAGTTTAATATCTAAAAAAACTGTGTGAAGAAAAAGGGTTTACCTATCTCTGGTATCAAAGCTGATCTAGTGCAGAAACCGATAGATTACCACAAAGCTAGGAAAAATGCTCTACCTATTGCTAATGGTGCAAATGATACTTGTTAGGGAGAATTCTCTCTTTAGGCCGAATTTCCTAACCTAGTGAGTCCCCCAGCAGCTTTGCTGGATTTCTGGAGTTTGTTTTTTTCCTCCTGCCAAGAGTGAGACTCTCTTTCTCCCACTCTTGGACATGATTTATGGTGTTCCTTTGACTGTTAATGTGTTTTATGGGCTATGGGGTCCTTTACTCCATAGGGTCTCATGTGTTTTTACTATGTGTGTTACACAGCACCCTCCGTGCAGTGACACCAGGGTGTCATAGTGGCACCCCACCATAGACTCCATACCCTGGGACTGACTACTGTCTCCCAGGGCATGTAAAGTCACCATTGGCTTTACTAGTCCCAAATTATTAACAGAAACCGGTACAAACCATCATATTGTGGACATACTGGTCTGGGCAATTCGATTGCCCCGGGGTCCGTTAGTCGAGGGGGCACGTCTCCGTCCCCCCTGATCGAGTTTTGGCTGGTGGCAGTGGATACTACTTTTTATATTCGACCGCGAATATATCCCTATGGGATTTTCCCATTGTTCGAGGCTACCAAATTTAATTATTTAATTCTCATAGCCTCGAACATACCGCCGGTTTATTTATTTAATATTAATTCGCCGGTTGGTATTTTTTGCCAGGACTCTATTCTAAAATGGCGTTTGTGTTCTCTTCTGTGACTCCAACCCAAGTCGAGCCCTTTGTTCCACTTTTTGGCGGGCTTCTCCACAGAAGCCTCCAAAAGTGGTGCCACTCTGTCTGGGTACCACAGGGGGTGTGGGAGGGGGTTTAGGCACCCTGGTCTGAGTTACCTTGGTAACTCAAGTCACACTCTTGTGTGATTGGCCCAAGTGGTGAGCCGGCCGGCTCACCACTTAGCATGTTTGATTGACAGCTAGGCTGAGTGAATGGGGGTGTGCTGCAGAAAAGCAGGGCTTTGGGGACTGGAACTTCAGAAGTCGCCACAGGACCTGAGAATCCGACAAGGGAGAAGCTGAGCCGACCTACCACGACGACCCCACCGGTGGAGCCCTGCAGAACCGACTCACCACTTCCCTATGACAGAGAAGATCTCCCGGCTGGAGAGGCTTCTTCCCCTGACTGGTGGGCACAACCAGTTTACCTTCTTTTCCTCGCATCCCAGGACGTCTTGTGGTCGAATTGCCCATGCCAAGCACCCCGGCAACCTTATAGCCACTTACCACTGGACTGCGAATCAAAGGACCGCTCCTTTTACCTGAGAACTCCGCGGCTGGTTTCTTCCCTGGCAGTGCAACGGACTCCTGTCTTCCTCCCTGACGAGATCCTCTCTTCCCCCGGACGAAGCACCGACTTGCATCCGCTGCCAGGAACAACTGCCCCCGCTGGAGCGTTCTCACCACTTTAAGGTACCGTGTCCGCCAGGCCTCCCTTTCTAAAGATTGCTACAAGCTAATAATCCCTTAACCTTCTGGACTGGGCTGGCCGCCTTGACCATCTAACTGGTCCCTTTCTTTGGTCCAACTCTTTTTGAACCTTTTCAAGACTTTTGTGCACTGCAACCGTGTGACCTTGGACACATTTCGTTTTGATCCTCTTAAAGTGGATCCGGCCTTCTGAACTCTAACTTCACGGTTTTACTTGCCTTCCTCGCTTGTTGTGTTCTTGTAAAAGTGTTGGGATCTGTTTCAATTTATATCTGCTTTTCTCTCCCTTTTTAAAACGAATTATTAGAGTGCCATCTGCGTTCAGCGCTCACCGCTGTCTGAAAATAAGTGGGGCTTTACTTAAGAATTGTCTAATCTTTTAAGGGAGTGTATATCTTTTAGGGGCCTTGTTTTTGAACTGCTTAACATTAGTGCCTGTGTGTTTTACTAGATGTGGTTTTAAATAAATAATTATATCTCTTTTACACCAAGCTCTGGTCAGTGTTTACTTGTTCTACTGTGTTCTTCTGACCTATTGTGAATACTCTGTATACTGCTGTCAGGAATGGCACTCTGTCAAGAGTGGCACAGGGTACCCAGGTAGGTTTTGGGTGGCTGTGCTGAAGTAAGGTAGCAGACAAGCACACGCAGTAGGAAGTTCAACAAGAAAGAAGAGTAGGAAACTGTAGCTGTGAGCAAAAAGGGGCAAAAGATACAAAGGTACAAACAAACTGGATTCCCTCTTGGGGTGTATGCTGAAATGGGAAAGAGTGTTCCACGAACCTTAGGAAGCTCCAGCCTTCTGCACAGATTGCTATAACAGAGGCCCACGCTGTATGCTCATGGCTGGGAACAACAGCAGTGGGTGTCTAACACTGAAAAAGCGACAAGGGAAGGGGCAGAGGTTGCCTGCCGGAAACCAACAGGCAAGCTCTGTACAAAGGGATTACATAAGACACATGAGAAGACAAGAACAGATATATCCAGCGAAATGAAGTCAATGAGCAATCTAGCTTAAGGAAATGAAGGAAAGGCAGTTAGACTGAAGTAGATAACCTAAGGTGGAGTACAGAGGACTCAAGGAAGAGAACAAGGGAGCAGCAGTCAGGAAAACAGAAGGGCTGCAAAGTATGAAGCAGGTCTGCAGTCAAGAGTGGGACTAGGTGCAGGCAAACTGTAGTGGACTGCGGAGGACTGTAGTAGGCTGCAAGACAGGGTGTCCAGAAGAACAGGACAGAGAGAGATTAGTAGTAGGCGACAGACAGAGAGCCTAAAAGAATAGGGCCGCGAGGTAGGGAGCCCAGAGTAGCAGGGCTGTAGGCAGCTAAGTGTAAAACAGGCTGTAAGGCAGAGGAATGTAGCAAGCCGCAATGCAGGGAGCCCAGAGGACAAGGGCTGTAGGCAGAGGAGGGAGACAGGCTGCAAGGAAGGAGCCAAGAGGACACGGGCTGTAGGCAGCGGACGGAGCAGGCTGCAAGGAAGGAGCCCAGAGGACAAGGGCTGTAGGCAGCGAAGAGGTGCAGGCTGCAAGGTAGGGAGCCCAGAGGACAAGTGCTTGGAGACAGCAGAGGGTTGCAAGCTGCAAGGTAGGGAGCCCAGAGGACAAGGGCTGTAGGCAGCCAGAGTGAGGCAGGCTGCAGGGCAGGGAGCCCAGAGGACAAGGACTGTAGGCAGCCGGAGTGAGGCAGGCTGCAGGGCAGGGAGCCCAGAGGACAAGGACTGTAGGCAGCCGGAGTGAGGCAGGCTGCAGGGCAGGGATCCCAGAGGACAAGGACCGTAGGCAGCCGGAGTGAGGCAGGCTGCAGGGCAGGGAGCCCAGAGGACAAGGACTGTAGGCAGCCGGAGTGAGGCAGGCTGCAAAGCAAGGAGCCCAGAAGAGCAAGGCAGCAAGGAGTGAGCCCAGAGGAGCAGGGCCGCTGACTGTAGAGGGCTGCAGAGGACTGTAATAGGCTGCAAGGCAGGAAGCCCAGAGGACAAGGGCTGTAGGTAGAAGGCAGCGGAGCGTGATCGGCTGCAAGGCAGGGAGCCCGGAAAGGGCACTGGATCAAAACAGGATAATGCAGCAACAGGAACAGCATACAAAGTAAAGGGTCAAGGCAAACAGGAGCGGGGAGATCTCAAGATGCAAGACACTGTGCTCCTGCAGGCAGCTGCTTATATACAGCCCTTCCCTGTTCCGAGGCAGGCTAATTGACAGCACCTGGAGCAGCACACCTGAAGACAATCTGCCTCCTCCCTCTGGTCCTGAGCAGGTGGAAGCAGCACTGGCCGCTAGGGCTTCTGGGGATTGTGGTCCCAATAACGATGAATGAGAATAGCCAGGAATTGAGGACTGTAGCAAGGTGCATTGTGGTAAATGTAGTTAGTTGAATAAAATAAGCAAGAACCAAAGTCGAGCAAATGGAAATTAAAGACAAGGCGTGAATAGGAGTTGTTCAAAGAGTATTAAGAGGATAAATGAGTACCAATTGGTCCATGACGGTTGCCAATGCGTGCGCCAGCGGCGCGGGCATGACAACTGCCTAACTCTTCTTGAGGAAAGTCTGACTGCTCAGCCACAGCTACCAAACACCTGTAGTCTTAAATCTTTTGCAGTGGTCCCAGAGGGAACTGCACAGGTTTCTGCCTAACAATACTGGAGCAGGGCCTAGCATTAGTAACTGGTGGTGTTGTTCTGCATACCACAAGTGAGCATGAGAGGTCTTTTCAATATCTCCTATTACAACATCTGATGCTGATGTGATTTTTGTTTTAAGAAAGTAGGAGCTGAGGCTCAAGGAAATGGAACTTCAATATAGCATAGCAAACATGGAATCTGATGGGCTTGAGAAAGAGAAGGACATAGCATTGCAGCTGGAGTTGGTGACGCTGCAAGGGGCTTCGGGCTTCTCAAAAGAGGCTCTATGAATGGTTCTGGGTCCACCTCTCCACAATTTCCTAAGGATCTGTTGAATTATTATGATAAGAAATATTACATTGATTGGTTGACTTCATTTGAGTGTAGAATACAAGAGGTGAATTTGTCTGACAAGATTGCCGTGTTGCTCACTTGATTACCCCAGAATGGCTACAGTGTTATTAGGGGGGTCATCAAAGCCTGAGTGAAAAGACTTTGAAAAATTAAAACAGCCTCTGTGCTTAAAGTTTGCGAATACTCCAGACAAATACTTAGAGGTTTAGAGAGCATAAGAAAAAAAGAGAAAAATACTTGGGTTACTTATGTGAAGATTTTTTTGAAGAATTTGAGTGGTGAGTTGAAGGTCATAAAGTAACCACTTTCGATAGCATGATAAATCTGGAACATATTTTTGCGTCTTGTTTCCCTGAGCTGAAATAGTATTTGGCAGATTGTAAGGAGTTAGATGAAAGGAAACTGGCCATTGCAGCTTATCTGTGGGTGTTGCATAAGGATAAGAGTGCTTCTGGTAAGCATGAGGCGGGTGAAAGCTGATGAAGAAAGAGGGTAGGTATACCAAAAAACCTGCATACCATGAGACCCACAAAAAAGTTTCTTAAAGGGAATAAGTCACATGGAGAGCATGTAAAGGTTAGCAGGACTTACTATCCCATGCAAGAAAGTGGGCACAGTAAGCCTCTATACAAAGATCCTTAGGATCGTGTTTAAGCAATGGACCAAGTGACCATGTATAGGAAGACCGGAATTTCAGGGGTAAGTCATAGGGGGTCCATTCTGTGAATCTAGCTTTCTTTTTTGAAGAGAGATATACTAATAGAAGCATCCTTCTCTTCTGACTCCTTGCCCTGTGGTATTGGATCCAAAGTAGTTCTGATATCCCTGCGATCCTGGGTACCTAGAGTTGCTGAAACTTCCGCTTCCATACCTGATAATACCAAGTCTTATTTTAAGGATAGTGTACTGGCATATGGTGTAGACACCTCGTCACTGACACTGGGGCCCATCATACTGAGGGGCAATGGGGGGGATTCTACTCTGGTAAACTTGGAGGCTCAGGCCAGAGCTTTTCTGATACCCACCAAGTTGGCTGATGGGCCCCCTCTTACCTTACCATTAATGCCTGTCACTCTAGCTGCAATGGGAGGTGTGGTTAGGATTCATGTAAGTGTTCAGAGGCAAGTTCCAGGTATAGATCTGCCAGATAATGACCTCAGAACTTGGGTTTTGTGGGGGATGCATCAGAGGTACTATGTAGCAGATTGCAAACAGAGTAGGCTGCTTTAGCCAAGCCTAAGGATATGCCTATGCCTAAGGGGAAGTCCACGCTGAGTCAAAGGTTCTTAAAAAGGGGAAGAAGAGTTCCTCACCTACCTTCAATACATCTGACTGAGATTGAGGTAACCAGGTTGAACCTGACGAGGAAGATGTGTCGCCTGAACTGATCAATCACCATGATCACCCTGAAGTACAAAGTTTGCTTGCAGATGGGGGACCATCTAGGGATGAATTTAATCTGGGTTAGAGAAAATATCGTTCGAAGGGATTGTGTCCTCCAACGTATTCCTTATCTTTGATAGATCATCTCCCAGCTTGCTGGCCTCGGAAAAATAAATTTCAGTAGAGGGCGCTGCACGTCGACGTCCCTCGAGCCGATGTCCCTCGATGGCTTCCGTATCGGCGCCGACGTCACCACGCGTATAAATAGACTTGCGCAGCGTCCGTTGCTCAGTTCAGTTTTTCTGCCATTCATGGGGCCTCGGAATATCGTTGCTCAGTTCTTCAGTCAAATATATCGATATATTCCTCGTGAATACCGACTCGTACTCGATGGCTTCCTCATCCGAATTGACGACCCCACGGTCCGGCTTAAAAAAATGTCGAGACTGTGGAAAGAAAATGTTGTTGACGGAGCCTCACAGGATCTGTTTGTGGTGCCTGGGAATCGAGCACCATTGTTCGGAGTGCGAGGACTGCATGTCCATGACGGCGAAAGCCTTGAAGGAGCGTAAGGGGAAGCTCGAGAGAGGTAAGGCAGTTAAAACTTCGAAAGTTTCCTCGGCGGAGTCGAGACATTCGTCTCCTCGCCATCATAAGACATTCTCGTTCTAGATCTCGAAGCAGTTCCCATCACTCTTCGAGATCTAAGCATTCAAAAAAGAGACGTCGAAGATCCCCTTCCTCGTCTTCGTCTTCCGTTTCCCCAAAAAGGGTCTCCTGCCCCACTAAACATAGCTCTCAGGCTGAGTGGGCGGAATTCAGGAAAAAGATGCTAAGCGTCTTCGAGAAAGCGGCCTCGACCCCCTCGAAGACTGCTGAGGGTGATACCCTGGGTGAAAGACCCGAAAAATCAAAAAGCCGCTAGTCACAGTAACCGACGAAAGAAGCCACTCTAGAGCGTCGCGAACCTTCGAGTAAAGGCAAAGTTGCGTCTTCAGTGCTGTCGTTGAGGATCCCTTCGACACATAGATCGTCGTCGACGCCGTTATCGAAGGGTTCTTAGACGCACAGGTCAGTCGAGTCGACACCGAGAAAGGACAAACCCACGGCCACCTCACAGCCAGTGGCCATACCCAGAGCCTCGAGCACGATAATGTCATCGACAACCTTGAGTAGAATCCGAATACTCTCGAGTTCGAGGCCTCTACCACCTTTCTCGACGCCTTTTTCGATGGCTTCGAAGCCTTTGTCTGCGTCGACGACGTCAAAGTTTTCTCAGCCAATCATGACAAATCTGGCTCCTTCTGCTCTGGAAATGGGATTTATACCATTTTCAAGACCTGACCACTCCAGGGTTTTATCTTCTATTTATGAAGAAGGGGAGGATTCAAATCATGAAAGGCCTTTTGAGTTGCAGGGATCTGAAACTCCTGCTCTAGAAGAATTTACCTCTGAGGAAGGTAGGTTGAAAGACCTCCATGAAACCCTACAGGAAGCAAGTGGGTTGAACACTTCCCCAGAAGTGGAATTTGCCACACCAGACCCAGGGGAACATGCTGAAACCCCTTATAGAACCTTGATGGCAAGGATAATAGAGTTTATGGGATGGTCCACACCCTCACCTGCTTTTCAGCAAGACAACCTCACAGACATCTTGGTCAAAGGTCCACAGGAGGATCCTGTAGTGCCATTTCATGCGGCATTACAAAGGAGAATATTGGCAAACTGGGAAACACCTGAGGTTATCCCGGCAGTTAACAAGAAACTATCAGCTAAATATCGGGTGTCTTCTTCTGACCCTGAATATTTATCCAAACACCCAACTCCGGAGAGTCTGGTTGTTCAGGCAGCTACTTCAGCAGGTAGTAAATCGGCTTACCCTAATGTTCCACCGGACAGGGATGATAAGAGATATGACTCTATGGCCAAAAAAGTCTTTTCCGCATGTAGCATGGCATTGAAATCCATCAATGCTACTTGTACGCTCACAAGGTTCAGCCACACACTTTGGGAGTGTGCTTCATCAGCGGCTGACTGCCTCCCAGAGGGAGAAGAAAGGGAAGCGTTTCTCAACATCATTAAGGATGGTAAGGACGCAATGTGCGAATCCCTTCAGACTGGCATCGATTCTGCTGACAGTATCAGCAGGGCCATGGCGGCAAGTACAACAGCCAGGAGATTTGCTTGGTTGCGAAAGTATGGTTTTGCTCCAGATGTGCAAAGCAGACTCTTGAATATGCCCTTTGACGGCTCCTCTTTGTTTGGTAAGAAGGCGGACGACCGTTTAGAAAAACTACAAACATCAAAGGCAGCAGCAAAATCCTTAGGAGCTGCAATCCGTCAGACACCATATCGCCCCTCAGGAACCTCGTGTGGAGGTAAGTCCTTTTGCTTCTATTCCGCATTCGGAAAGGGCAGAGGACAGCCGGTTCAAAGGGGTCAGAAGAAATTCACCCGAGGTTGACGGGGTAAAAACACAAAAGCAGCAGCAGGTGCCTCTTTACCCTCGGCATCTGCATCAGCCGCCTCCAAACCTCTCTGAGGACTCTCTTCACAAAACACCAGTAGGGTGCAGGTTAACTCAACATCTGACGGAATGGCAGGCTATTACGTCAGATGCTTGGGCATTGGAGAGAGTTGCCCAAGGTTACTGCCTGTCTTTTCTACGCATCCCTCAGTCATCCACCGGGGAACAGCTCTCTGAGAGTTCCAGATCCGCTCCTCTTTCAGGAAATTGTAGACCTGCTAGAGAAAGGTGCCATAGAACTGGTACCTGTAGCGGAGAGGAACAAGGGCTGGTACTCCCCCCTACTTTCTCATACCGAAGAAAGACGGAGGACTGAGGCCTATCTTGGACTTATGAGAATTGAACAAGTTCCTCAGGAAGGACAAGTTCAAGATAGTAACTCTCTCTCAGATCCTTCAGGCCCTCCATCTCCAGGACTGGCTGGTATCTCTGGGCCTCCGGGATGCTTATTTCCATGTGCAAATCCATCTCAAACACAGGAAATACCTGAGGTTCGCAATTGGCGGCTCTCATTATCAATTTCGAGTTCTGCCATTTGGGCTGACCTCCGCCCGGAGGGTCTTCACCAAGATAATGTCGGTAGTGGCGGCAAGTCTAAGGAGGGAAGGGATCCACGTCTACCCCTACCTGGATGATTGGCTGATCAGAGCTGTATCTTCAGAACAAGCTCAGATCCAGCTAGATTATGTCGGCCACTTCCTTCACAAACTGGGCTTCTCCCTCAATTTAAAGAAGTCACAGATGATACCATCACAGAGACTACAGTTCATTGGACACTTCCCTGGGAAAAGCCTCCCTGGGAAAAGCCTTGCCACCAGAGGTGAGGGCTCAAGATATTCTGCAGATGGTCACCAAGTTTCAAAATGCCCAACGTCTCCCAGCCTTCAACTTTTTTGAGGTTGCTAGGCCTCATGGCATCCTGCATCTTCCTTGTGCCAGAGGCTCGCCTGAGAATGAGATCTCTTCAGTGGGCACTGAGGACTCAATGGTCGCAATTCTCGGGGAGAGTGAGAGAACTCCTTCAGATTCCGGACAAGGTGGCTCGAGACCTTCAGTGGTGGGCCTGCCAGAAAAATATCTTGAAGGGGGAACTTTTTTGGCAACCATGGCCGGAGATAACAGTAGTCACAGATGCCTCACGGGGTGGGGAGCCCATACCAATGACTTGACCATCAGCGGTCGTTGGACTCCATCGGAGACCAGACTTCATATCAACCTGTTAGAGCTGAGAGCAATCAGACTAACGCTGAAAGCTTTTCTGCCATCTGTACAGGGGAAAAATATCCTGATAATGACGGACAACACAGTGGCCATGCGCTACCTCAACAAAAGAGGAAGCGGAGGATCACTATCACTGTGCAGAGAGGCAATGCAGCTCTGGTTTTGCGCAATCCAAGAAGGAATCTCTTTATCGGCAGTCCACCTTGTCATAATCACCAGCCAGTTTCCAAAATAAGTCTATGGGTCCTTAGGTTTAACCTTGTTAAGGGTATTGAGAGGTCCTGCTGTTAAGTCAGATTTATACTGAAAGTAATGGAAGTTAATTTCCCTCAATGGCCGCCAGGTTGTGCCATTGAGAAAGCTAACATTACTAGTCTAGTCTTTGACCGATCTCTGTTATAAGTAGCTGTTTCCTGAGGGGACTTGCGCTTCGCGTTGCTGACTGCCCTGCAATACGGACGCTTACCGCAGTCGTCACAGAATTCCAGTCACAGCATTTAGCCCCTCCTGTTTTAGTCCCTTGCCTTTTCCTCAGTCTCCGTAGTCTTGCCCTTATCTGTTATTATTCTTCCCTCCCTTGTATAGCACCCTGTCCCGTTTACGGTTATTTTATTTTTCCTGTCACTCGCCCCTTGTCCCTCCTCAGAGGTCCTGACTGAAAACTGCTGTTCCTCACGCAAGTACTGTTTCGAGTGTTTTTAGATGATTTTGGGTGGCACTCGTGTGAGGTTGTATCTATTTGTCACAGAGGTTGTTGGTTATTCAATAATTACATTTTCATTTGCATTGCCCGTAGTGCGCGCATTATCGTTGCTTCGCGCTCGCCTTGAATAACGTTTCCTTCTGCTTAGGTCTTGTCACACATTTTTCAGTTATTTCATGACCCTTTTTTCTTTTCTATATTTAGTTAGGTATTTAGTGAGATAGCGATTATTAGAGCCATACTCTTCATTCCAATCGCTAATACATGTTAGAAATTACTGTTGCTACCAGCCGCTCTGTATATTAGGCACCATTTGGTTATTTAGTTATATTTCCCCTTCAGCTAGGTTCCACATCAGTCATATTATTATAAAGTGCCCTATTGTTTGTTCTCTCCTTCGTCTCCACTCTTCAGGACATGCGCCCCTGCGTGACGCAGGATGGAGAGCTCACCCAATTAAACATTAAGGTGAGCTTTTATCATTTTTGTTACTTCAGGCACCAAATGGTGTGAGGTTTTCAGAGATAGAGCAGTAGTTAAGAAGGGAATTTGTTCTCTTGTCATTGCTACAGAAATTTCTTGTCAGAAATTCCAGAGAGTTTTCAAGGGCGTCCCCGCAGAGTTCACAGGTAAGCGTTACACACCTAGCCGGAGAGAGGAACTTGACGGCGGATGCTCTGAGCAGGCAGGGCACACTCTCCCACGAGTGGGAACTAGCTCAGGAAGTCCTTCAGGAGATCTTCGCCCTTTGGGGAACCCCTCAAGTGGATCTGTTTGCCACCAGTACCAACAGAAAGTGCGATGTGTTTTGTTCAAGGGAATTTCCCTCGAGAGCAGCTCTACGGGACGCGTTCGTAGTGGACTGGGAGTTTCCACTCCTGTGCGCGTTTCCACCAGTCCCTGTCATTCCTCATATGATCAGGAGGTTGAGAAGATTCCGGAGAACCATGATCCTAATTGCCCCAGACTGGGCCAGGAGAACGTGGTATCCGGACCTTCTGGACATGTCCATCTGCCCTCCAATTCGTCTTCCACTCAAGGAGAATCTTCTCTCACAGAAGGGAGGTCAGGTTCTCCACCCGGACATCAGAACCCTCAACCTTCACGCCTGGCTTCTGAAAGGTTGAGATACAAGGATTGGGACCTCCCTGATGACGTCATGAAGTGTTGCTTTCGGCCAGAAGGCCAGCAACAAAGTCTGTATACTGCTGCCGTTGGAACAAGTTTTGCAGCTGGTGTAGAGAAGAGAATATCGACCCCTTTTCATGTGGTACACCAACGGTGTTATCCTTTCTACTCTACTTGGCAAATTCAGGCCTTCAAGTTGGCACTATCAAGGGCTCTCTCGCAGCGCTGTTGATCTTCAAGCGCACTGCGGAGGAGCCTTCGTACTTCAAATTACCCTTAGTAATACAATGTCTAAAGGTCTACCCTCCAAAGCCTTTCCAGGTTCATTTATGGGACTTAAATTTAGTCTTAAATTTCCTGATGGGTACTCCTTTCGAACCACTCCACTCTTGTTCGCTAAGATTTCTCACCCTTAAAACTGTCTTATTAGTGGCTTTAACATCTGCTAGAAGGGTAAGCGAATTACAAGCTCTATCTTGTAAACCCCCTCATACAATTTTTCATAAAGACAAGGTTGTCCTACAGGTGAAGCCTCATTTCCTCCCAAAGTTGGTTTCTGAATTCCACATCACTCAGAAAATTACTTTACCTTCATTCTATCCGCCTCCCCATCCGGGGAAAGAGGAAGAAAGGCTACATAGGCTGGACCCAAGGTGGGCTTTAAGCTTTTACATCAGCAGACTTGCTAGGATTAGGCAAGCAGACCAACTGTTCGTAGGATACTCAGGGCACAAGTTGGGACTACCGATAACAAAACAAACCATTTCCAGATGGATTATTTTGGCCATCCTGGAATGTTACAAACTGTCAGGGAAAGAGCCTCCTCAAAATCTTAGGGCTCATTCAACCAGTGGTATCGCAGCCTCTTCGGCCCTCCAAAGAGGGGTTCCGGTTCGAGACATATGTGCGGCTGCCACATGGTCGTCCGCACATACCTTCACAAGATTTTATAACCTGAATTCCTCCTCCAGTCAAGAGAGCAGGTTTGGCAAAACCGTATTACATTCGGTTCATTCCTTAAAGGAAACAAGGCGTTTTACTCCCACCTCCAATTGCACACCACTGCTATGGGAGTCTATCAAAGATGAGGAATACGTCGGAGGACACAATCCCTTCGAAGAACAAGTTACTTCTTACCTTGTAACGTTCTTTCGATGGGATGTTCCTCCGACGTATTCCTTATCGCCCCTCCCATCCATCCCCACAGTAATACTTCCCTTGTGGTTGCAGTTTACGCTCCTTCTAGGTCAATAACCAATTCATATAAAACAACTGTTAACGTCAAAACAGAACTGAGCAACGGATGCTGCGCAAGTCTATTTGAACGTGTGGTGACGTCGTTGCCGATATGGAGGCCGTCGAGGGACATCGGCTCGAGGGACATCGACACGCAGCGCCCTCTACCGAAAAAAAAATTCTGAGGCCAGCAAGCTGGGAGATGATCTATCAAAGATAAGGAATACGTCGGAGGAACATCCCATCGAATGAACGTTACAAGGTAAGAAGTAACTTGTTCTTCTTACTGATTCGTGAATGACTCAGCAATAGCTATACGGATAGGATCAGTGACACCCCAGGGAGAACTACGCAAGGAAATCTCAGATCAGGTGCCACATTTGAGGAATAATATTGATGCTGAGAATGCCTTGAAAAAGATGACAAGTACGCTGCTCCTCAAATCTGAGATCCATACGACGCCTGTTCCTAAAATCAATCGATCACGGATAACGTCAGAAGGCCCAATGAATCGAGATTCAAACGACACCCAGGCGGACAACCAACAACATTTGTGTGTGTCGCCAGGCAACAAAATAAACAGCCATCTCTCTACCACTATGAACTTGGAAAACGAGAGTGAAGCAAACACAAAAGGAAATGTATCCATAGCTGCGGGCATACATATACATAATAATCTCCTTGCAGCAACTTCAATAGCGTTGATTATTTTTGTGAAGCTATACAAGTCTCTCAACGACTCAATAAAAGATCAAGGGTCTTTGTTGGGAACTCTAAACGCCAAACTCCTGAATTAGAACATTTCACAACGCAGCTCCATCAGAGACTTGACCACAAAGCCGAAACTTCATTAAAAGGGCAAAGTCGCTTGAGTGACCTAGCGAGAAATTAATCTACAGAAAAATCAGAACTGATGCCGTACTTGTGTACTAAATGGATGAGGCACAATGTCAGAATTAACCACACACACCACTGCCCAAGATACTGCGGAGGTAATACTCCTTTTCCAGCGACTGCCTCCGAGCAGAATGTAATAAAAACAGTGAAACCCTCTAAAGTTATTATTCAGCGATAAGTCACAGGAGCAAAGGATGTCTTGACCTTGAAACCACTAGTAGTGAAACGCAGGAAAAAACATTGTTGCATTTAAATTCAAAACCTGCGATAACTACAACTGACATTAACGTGAAGAAGCCAAAGCAAAATGCCGTTTCCTCCAGAATGACTGACATGGCGAAGTTGAATTCCTCAAAACATGATGAAGTAAGCCCTCAAAGGCTAGCTACCTTACTACGAACGATCCAGAGATCATCATTTGGTATTTTCACTGGCACGGCGAAAACCCTAGTAGCCACTAGCAAGCCACATCCACAGGGAAATGGAAATAGAGCTTTAAAAACAAGTTCGGGAAAAAGGACTGTAGCACATAAGTCTTGTTCTAATAATTCAAAAACATTTATTAGAAACCTGACAACACCACCCCAAATTGGGATATTTGATCGACAATCAAAGACAGCGGCCCAGGAAAGAACACACATAGCTAGCCAACCAAGTAGGTCGGCTCCTGCTGAGCTAAGCCACCCAAACAAAAGATCAAGAGTTGATTTTGAGGAGACCGAAAATAGACTCGCCAGATTCCTCAATCGACTTATGTGAATTTTCTACATACTCAGTGGATGATGTTGAGGAAATAGCTGTCAGAGCGAAAACAAAGAGGTGATGGCTGGAAGGTTTAGAATTAATCTTAACCTCTGGCATTACTATGGGCAGCCCTCCAGACCATTTTTCTTCACCTGCCTAGCCATGTAAGAAGGGGAAAGACCATATGCAAATCAGACTTGGTCCCACCCCAAAAGGGGCAATCCAGCCCGAACTGCTACATCACATCCCTTCTGCACAAGACCACAAGCATCCCCAAACATGTTTCAGCCTTGTTGACCGTTAGGGAGAATTCTCTGTTAAGGCTAATATCCCAAACCTAGTGAGTCCCCCAGCAGCTTTGCTGGATTTTTGGGGTTTATTTTTTTCTCCTGCTAAGATTAAGACTCTTTTTCTCCCACTCTTAGGCATGATTTGAGAATGTCCTTTGACTGTGAATGTGTTTTATGGGCTATGGGGTCTTTTACTCCATAGGGCTTCATGTGTTTTTGTTATGTGTTACACAGCCCCCTCAGTACAGTAACACAGGGGTGTCATAGTGAACCCCAAACATAGACTCCATACCCTGGGACTGACTACTGTCTCCCAGGGCATGTAAAGTCACCATTGGCTTTACTAGTCTCAAATTGTGAACAGAACCAGTACAAACCATCATATTGTGGAAGTACTGGTAGGGGTAATTCGATTGCCCCTGGGTCTGTTTTCCAAGGGGGCAATGTCCAGTCCCCACTTGTCGAGTTTCTGGCTGGTGGCAGTGGAATATTTCTTATGGGATTTTCCCATTGATTTTAAACGCACCACTTTTTGGTGCAATGTTAAAGATACCGCCGGTTTATTTATTTAATATTTATTCCCCGGTTGGGTCTTTTTGCCAGATCTCGGTTTTAAAAATGACGTTTGTGTTCGCCTCTGAAACTCTAACCCAAGTCGAGCCCTTTGTTCCACTTTTTGGCTGGCTTCTTCACAGAAGCCCTCCAAATGGTGCCACTCAGTCTGGGGTCTACAGGATGTGTGGGAGGGGTATTAGGCACCCTGGACTGAGTTGCCTTGGCAACTCATTTCGCACTCTTGTGTGATTGGCCCAGTGGTGAGCAGCCCGGCTCACCACTTAGCAAGTTTGAGTGACAGCTAGGCTGTTGAATGGGGATTTTTCTGCATAAAAGCAGGGCTTTGGGGACTGGAACTTCAGAAGTCGCCACAGGACCTAAAGAATCCGAATAGGGGAGAAGCTGAGCCCTCTACGACGACAACACCACCGGTGGAGCCCTGCTGTACGAACTCGCCACTTCCCTGACGACAGAGGAGATCTTCCAGGAGAGTCTTCTTCCCTTTGTGCTGGTGGGACCAACCATTTCGCCTTTTTCGCCTTCCAGGATGTCTCCTGGTCGAATCGCCCGTGCCAAGCACCCCGGCGGCAGGATAGCCACGCTTCACCACTGACCGCGAATAAAAGGTTGTACCTTTTAATCGGGAACTCAGCGGCTGGTTTCTTCCCTGGCAGTGAAACGACCTCCAGCTTTCTTCCTCGTCGAGATCATCTCTTCCTCTGGTCGAAGTCACAACTTGCACCTGCTGCCAGGAACAACTGCCACCGCTGGAGCTCTCTCACCATTTCAGGTACTGTGTCCCGCCTGGTCTCCCTTGCAACGGATTGTCCAAGGTGTCCCGTAAATCCTTGACTTTCCAACAGGGTTGACCTCAGACCTGCTAACTTTATCTTTCTGAACTGATCCAACCTCTTTTGGCATTTTCTGCAAAGACTTTGAGTGCATTTCCACTATGTGATCTTGGGCACATTCCGCCTTGCTCTCGCCAAGAGTGGACCTGGCCTATGAACTTTGGCTCTACAGTAGACCCTGCCTTTCTTGACTTGCTGTGGTTTCTTAAAAAGAGTTGGTACTGTGTTATTTCCATACTCTGCCTTTTCTCTCCCTTTTTAACAAATTATTGGAGTGCCATGTATGGTTACGCGCTCACCTCTGTTTTGCTAATAAGTGGTGTGTTAACCTAGACTTGTCGAATAATTAACTAGGGAGGTGTATATACTTATAGTGACTGTGTTTGAGCTTGCTTGATATATTAGTGCCAGTGTATTTTCAAGAGTGTTTTAAATAAATAATTATATACTTTTAATACCAAAGCTCTGGTCAGTGTTTGCTTGTTCTACTGTGCTTCTTGCCCTATTGTGTATACTCTACATACTGCCTAACTCTTCTTGAGAGAAGTCTGACTGCTCAGCCACAGCTACCAGGTAAATCTGGCTGGTGCAGACTGCTACCAATTGGGTTTACTGCTTACTCCTGTGGTCTTAAACTTTTAGCAGTGGTCCCCAAGAGAACTGCACAGGTTTCTGCCTAACATTGACAATATAACAGCTAGTAGGCCTAGACTTCCAGCAATTAGCCTGCTCAAGCACATCAAGACAAAAAACGTCAACGCGAGTAGTTCATCTTCAGAAGGAGAAAACAGTTCTCAGAGCTGTCAGGAAAAAGTGAGCTTCAAAACTCAAGAGCTGCCTGAAATTACGAGGAAAGGTTCTTCCAAAATGAAAAAGTGATGTAAAAGACCTGACTCTAAGCCTGAATCCAAAGTTTACTAAGGCCCACATGCAAAAACAAGGGGGTTGAGTTGAAAACTTGGGCAGGCGTCAGACCATTTTGCAAACTACGTCCTGGAAATTGCAACTAGAAAACATACTACAAGAAAAGAATGAAGTGAACTTGAATAGGAGCACAATGAAACTGTTGCACTGCATTCCATCGTTGCGGGCAACTTGATCAGAGGATATCACGATAGTGGAGTATGCATCCGAAAGTCGTTCAGACTAGGTCATTTTGCATATAAATTCCCAATTTATTGCAAATACACTAACAGATGCAAAGGAAGAACTCCTATTGTTTGGTTTTGAGCCATCACCCATTGATGACAAAGTAACAAGCTCAGTGATCCCTCAACAAGACTTTGATTTACAAAATGCAAACGAACAAAGGCGGCGAGTCTTGTGGGCTCATATAAAAACCGAACATTCCTCATCTATCGGTGCAGAGCAAAGGTCAGACCTGACAAAAAGGGCAACACCTACCTTGCATCAGTGTGAAAGTCATAATTAGCTAAAATACAACCAGGAGGAAAATTGGTCTTTGACATCTTGGAAAACCAGAGGGTGTATGCACTTGTTTCATGAATCCTGTCAGACGATTGATAACAATTTTGTGATCTGCCTACAGGAACCATGGCTTTGGGAATTACCAACTAGAGATGGATATTCAATCTACCTAAATGCCGCAGGGAAAAATCACACAGGACATCCTTTTTCCGGTCTAGTGACAATGCTTAAGAATACTAACAGATGGGAAGTGGTTAAATCTGTTAACCCAAACTTGTTTGTGCAAGCAACATTACAATGCACGGAACTAGAGGCAAAGACATCTAAGCAGATACTTATTATAAATACTTATTGGAATCCTGCGATGATTTCTTCAGGAAAATTAACTCGGTGACTACAGCAATAGACGAATGCATGTTATAATTTAGTGATCCTACAATCATCATATGCAGTGACCTAAACTATTCTTGGTTTGGCAGAAACAGGCAACTAAGATTGGTCGACGGAAACAAGGTAAATCAAAAATCTGATAGTGGGCAATGGTGGGAATCTGAATTGAATAGTTGAAACTGCTCAATGTGAAATCGAACTACCAGGGGAGACATCCCTGCGGGCTTACCCATGGCATCGAAACCAAAGCCACAAAACCCTGGACTACATCTGGTCATCAAGAAACTTGATAAGTAGAATTGTCCAGCTAACAACTCTAAAGTCAACTAGCAGTGATCACGATGTGATTAAACTAACTTGGCAGATGAACAGTGGCAAATCTCCATCTAGATATCTAGAAAATCTGGAAATAAATCAAGGAGCAAACAGACTGTGGATCAGCTGCAAACAAATTGAAGCCCTAAGCATAAATATGTTCATGAATGGAAAGTTCTATACACAAGTAAACTACACCCCGCTCCTAGTTCAATTTAAAACCAGGCAAAAGGGATGCAAAAAAGACGTCCAAACCAACAAATATCCTTTCAGTTTGAAGGTGAGTGAAGCAAAAAAGATCCTACACAAAGATGTAAAATTGCTGAAACAAACCTGCCCTGCCAGTTTGGTTGAGGCAATTTTAAAAAAAGGCGTCAAATACCGAAATTGGTTGAAGTCATTTTCCCGAATAAGAGATCCAGAAAGAGCTGAACATATTTTGTGACTGATTGCAAAAAACAACAGTAGACAAATCTGGACAATAATAAATGAAGGTGCAGCAAACCAAATTGGAATGATGGCTAACGGTGTAAATGCAAATTAATGGATATCCCACTTTCCTAAAGTATTTAAATCTGCAGCATTTGAACCAGTAAAATGTATGTGTGAAAGTCCCCCCCAGGTGGAATGTCTGTGAGTCAACTGATGACATAGTAGCCGCAATTCAAAAACTAAAGAACTCGAGGGCAGCCATCCCGGATAGCATAACAAATATCATGCTAAAGTTGAAAAAATCCAGTGGGCCACATTCATAGAGGCACTATTTCATAGAATTGCAGCAAGGATGGAGCAGATTCTTGGCATACTGCAGTGATAGTACTAATCTTTAAAAAGGGCAATCGGGACGACCCGACAAACTATGGCTCGATTGGCCTACTTGACACAATTGGGAAGATCTTTGCGGCAGAAAAAACATACACAGTGGGCCACAGATATGGTGATAATAGAAGAGCACCAAACAGGATTCACAAAGGGCATAGGTACCGAATTAAACCCAATTCTTATCACCATATTGAAATTGGAAGCGGTAAAAGAGGGAACAAAGTTATTCCTTGCCTTTGTGGACCTTAGGCAAGCGTTCGACAGCATTAACAGACAACTGCTGTGGAAAAAAACTGCAATAGTGGTCCTGCCCAAATGATCTCCTCCAACCATTGATGGCTCTGCACACAGACACCACAATTCGAGTCCGAATTAACCCACAAGGAAAATTAACAGATGAAATCCCAACAAAAAAAGGAGTTAAGCAGGGCTGTCCCTTAGCGGCTCTGCTTTTCAAACTATTCATTGCCAACCTACCGTTAGCCTTGAGAGAAACGAAGTCATTGCCACCACGAATAAATGGCCACCAAATTAGTTGGATCACTTACGTCGATGACATTGTGTTATTGGACTGAACTCAAATAGGGCTGCAAAGGCTCCTCACAAATCTGCAAGTATACTTATAGGAAAACGATCTTCAAACAAATGTCAACAAAATCTAAAATTGTGGCTTTTGGCCCAAAAAACGGAGAGACGTGATAAGAACTTTAAATGGACAGTGGCAGCAGGAGAACAGGTTGAATACACCGGCTGTATTCGATACCTGGGAGTCATGTTTACCAAATCAATTTGTGAATGGAATTGGCTGCAAGACCTATCGATTTGTATGCTAATGCTATCTTTACAAGGAGCTAAACTACATGCCGCCTATAGAAAATGTACGTTTAAACCCATACTACGGTTTTACCTTCAAAAAGTAGTACCAACCATCACGTTTTGGAATTGAAGCCAGGTGGAACCTAAGTGAAGGCACGTGATGCCAACTTGGCAGAAAGTACTCAAACTACCTCTGAACGTTTCAATGATTGCCATTTGCTATGAATTGTGCCTAGAATCTCTGCATGGTTCTGTGATTTGGAAATCTGTGGCTGCCTTGAGGAAAATGCGATTGACACTAACATCTCTACCTTACCGCATCTTGACTCAGACAAATAAGACCTCCTACACTTGACTGTTGAAAGTGTGGGTGGAGGAAATTGACAAAATATTAAAGGAAGCAGATGTAACTATGGAAACATTCCTGTCAAATCCTCAAGCTGCAAGAAAAAAGTTAAGTAGATGGAACTAATCAACACAGAGAAACGGAACAAATTAGTATCTTCGTTAGACAATGGTCCGGTTTCTCGTGGTATCGATCACCAATCTAACTACTTAATAAAATTCCCATCACACTATTATAGAGACCCGTTCCTGAGGCTGTGGCTAAATTTCTACAAAAACAAAGGAGATGTTGGTATTGAAACATGACAAATATGCATTGAATAACCTATGTAGGTTTTGTAATAGTTTGGTTGAATCATCAAAGCACTTGATCATTGAATGTTTGGAGTTAATTCCGCAAAGATCAATATTTTTAGACAACTTTGCCCCCCTAAATGGAAACCTGGAGGAGTGGTGGAATATGTTGCTTACAGGCAACAATTTTAAACTAACATGTGCACTAATTGATTATATGGATACAATTTTGAGTGGTGTAAACTCGAGCAGGTTCTGTTATAAAGGGCGGCAGTGATTGTGTATAAAAATGAAATGTGTGTCTTGCGTGAAAAGTGAACGGATGGATATAAGGAAGTTCATTGTAATAAAAGTTTGTAATAAACTAAATGTTACAATAAAAAAAGAGAGAAAAAAAACGGCCATTCATTCCACAAGTTTCCCAGCCATTTCTTTTTCATCTTCAGACGTATGAGTCAACTCTGGTGGCCCGGTAAGTCAGGCGCCAGTAAAATGTAAGTCCCCATTACCATAGAGTCCCGTAGCGGACACTGAAGCACTGGCACCGTTGCCAACAGTGCCGGTGCTTCCGTGACCGATGTGCCTACCGTAGCCGCTGCACTCGGCAGGGTCAGACCTGTTGGGCACAGGGGCCACGGCAGGCAGACTCCGAGTTTGCTGATCCGGTAAGAATGGTGCCAGTGAGCTTACCAGCACCTTTGTTTCCGGACCAGCAAACTTATTATGATGCCCATTGTATTCAAAAACAGATATCTCACCGGCCAATAGATCCACCTCACAACTATGATATTTATGTATTGAGAAAACTCTGGATGAGAACAGTCGGCATGAACTAAATTGAAATTGGCAACCTCTTGTGGGAATTTGGCCCTTAAATCCTTTCCCACTCCATCCCCAGAAGAGTATATTCCCAATCGAACATAAGCACTAAACATCGGACACCCCTTCCTGATGTCACCACACACCCCAGACAGTGCCACCCTGTAAATTCAACCATTTCTCACTCCCCATTAGCTCTTCCAAAACATGTTTGGCAACCTCTTCTTGAATTAATTGGTTTATTGTTCCCTGTAGTTCACTTTCAGGCACATCAGGATCCCTCAATATCTTGGCCCACCATGTTAGACAAGCCCTTAACAACCAGAAAGGCTCTCTTCCTAAACAAAGTCTGAGGACTTCAAACAGGTAAAAAGAACACACTGCTGGGTCCAGTGTAGTTTTCGCCACTTGGAAAATGGCATCCCTTAACTCGGAAGTCTGCAGAGTCACCACAACCATCCCTCTATTCCCATCGTCTATTTCAGGGGTCTGCAACCTGAGGCTCTTCCGATGTTTTGGACTATGAAACTCATGATCCTTCACTATTCACCATGTTGGCGAGGGTTGATGGGAGTTGTGGTACAAACATCAGGAGAGCCAATGGTTACAGACCCCTGGTCTATTGGGTCCTTGGTTTGGTCATCTGTATGCCCGCTCCTAATTGGTCTTTCTTCCAAGAGATTCCTAATCTTTGATATGCTAGCTGTCATCGGAAAAAAGTTTTACCACCAGCTTTGCGACTGCACTGCCGGACCACCAGACATCGCGTCGGCGACAGTGCATATGGAGCCTCTGTGCCTCATGATCTCTGTTCCTTTTTTCCACACACTTGGTGCTCTTCTGGAATATGACACTAATGTGTCTAGATCATGCATCATGCCTAACCCCCAAAGACCTCGGGCATTAAGCCCTACTGCGGGTGGCAAAGCTCAATGTCAGATCCCCACAGGGTATGTTTATACTTCCTTGGGGAGGATCACAACACAGAGGATTGTGACTCCTATCATTCAGTGCACACAAAGGCCCTCAGGGAGCATGCCACACATCTTTTCACTTATTTGCGCAAAAGTAGAAGGCGCAAGCCTTCCAACTCTCCACGTGCATAGCAGAGGAAGGCGCTTGTTGAATAACTGAAATGTTCTCTAGTTAGGACAAGAATAATACGAATCGCAGGAAGAGGTGCAGGTCTCCAAGTGACTCTTCCAAGCATCTCTTACTAGAGTGGTATTCCTTAGAAAAATGACTACCTACAACACCGGTTCCGTTCCCCACTAAACCTTCAACTTCGGCGGAGTGGGAGGTATTCCAGCACAGATGCTAGATGTTTTTGCCAAGACGTCGGTGGCAACTGCAGGGCACACAGGGCTTTGTGATGCTGGCAGTGGCACCACTTTGTGCTGCAACCACATGCCTGTTGGCTCAGCTCTGCCGATTGTTCTCGTGCCATCCTGACACTGTAGATCTTCACCTTCGGCGTTGTAGATTCTGCTTTGGCTCTTTCCCTTTCAGTACCTTCGGCGCCATGGCCTCATTGCAGTGTGCTCCTCCTTCATAGGAAACAAAGATGACCCAAACCATTGGTGAGGCGTGGGGGTGTCAACTCTATTGGTCCGAAACCACTTTATTCTGAGGTTGTAGATTTCCCTGAAGAGTTCTGTGGGTAACTGGATATGCTAGACATATCACAAGTCTTCCAGGAGGCGAGTGGTTTTGACATTACTCTGTAGCTGGAATTTCTACCAGCTACTTTGCCTGCAAGCCCTGCTGTTCTTTTTTAGAGGACCACTGCCAAGATTTGGAAACTTCTGTGCTGTCTGTTCCGACTTAGCCTCGAGTCTAGTTAGATCTCACAGATATCTTGGACAAGCTTCTCCATATGGGAGGCCCATCTTCTATTTAATCCGGTGGTGGCTGTGCCTGTTTTGACAGCTTGGGAGAAGTCTGCTTCGTTTGCAGTGGTGAGACGTGATCGTGCTAAGAAGCACCGTCTGTGTCTCTTGGATCCTAATTTTCTCTCGACGCACCATTCGCCAGAGGGCTTTGTGGTACAGGCTGCATCTGCAGGGCGAAATACCACACCATTTACCTCCCTTTTTCTGACGGAGAGCTGAAAGCTGGATGCCATGGGCCGCCAGGTATTAACATCTGGGAGCCCTGTGTTGAAGGACACTGAATGTAGGACTTTGGTACTTCTAGATGTGTTTGATGTGAACAACCTTTTTTTAAGGGTGTAAGCTGACAAATCATTGCAGAAATTCCAGGCCACCAAGGCAACAGCCAAGTCCTTGGCTATGCAGCAGCCTTCATCCTTGGCACAGAGGTGTCCCTGTCAGCTCTTCCCTGCTTTCACCAACTGTGGCATAGGTCAGGCACCCTTTGGCAAGCAGCCGTAGCACTGCTCACCCCACCAGGTGCAGGCAGGGGTGCCCAGAGGGGTAGCTTTTCAGCCTCTGCAGGCCCCAAAACTGGCATCCATTGGCAAGCCTCTGTGCGATAGTCTTACAGATCATACAGCAGAGTTTTTACTTCCCAATTCTTCTGTGCCCACAAAACCACAATTGTTTTACACCTTCCTATTGGAGGAGGTCTTTGAGCTTCTGAGAAAGGGTGCAATTGAGATCTAGGAACTAGGGCAGAGTTGGTGCCCTCCCTTTTCAGGGTCAGAAGGAAGACATGGGCATGACTGCCCCACATCATGGTTCTGATGCTATTGAACTTCTACCTCTGCTAGGACAATTTCAAGATGGTTACCCTGGCCCCGATCCTCCAGCCCCCTGAGCTGCAGGTCTGGTAGGTGTCCCAGGATCTTCAGGATGCCTTCTTCCATGCTCCTGCGGATAGTGGTGGGTGATAGGATGTAACAGTAGTTTTGTTCTTTGGCAGGGAGCTCTGGGAAAACACTGACAGTGAATTGGAACTTCAATCTCCTCTATGCATTCCCTCTAATTCACGTCATTCCACTAGTTTCAGGTGACTTGGCTGTTTGGGCGATCGCAGAATCTGATTGCTCTGGACTTCTTCTGCCTCACCCTTCTAAGATGGCTGAAGTATTCTGTTGTGGGCGCTCTGCTGCTACGTCGCTACAATGAGGGATGCCAGGAAAGATGACCAGATTCTATGTGGGTTATACTATTGGTTGTGCGGGCAGGGCTGACACTAAACAGTTCCTGTCCAGGTGGATCATTCTCTGCATGTTGGAATGCTACAATCTGGCTGAAAAGAATGTGCCTGAATGTTTCTGGGTCTATTCGACCACAGGCCAGGCTACCACCTCTGCCCTGCAGAGAGAGTTCCCTGCCTTGGAAATAAGTTAGCTGACTATGTCCACTTCACTGCATACGTTTGCCAAACATCACTACCTGGATTTTCTGTGAGGGTAGGACATTTCCATTGGCCAAGCTGTCCTCCTACGTTTTTTGGTGTAGGTTGTGTTTCGCCCTTTCCTCTAACCAGATTTACATACTGCTTTGGGAGCTCATCAAAGATGCAGAGTCTGTGAGAGGAAGGAACCCATTTGAATTAAAAATTCCTTCTGTCTGATGGATTGTTCTCCCACAGATTCCTTGTTGCCCTGCCAACCTCCAGGTCATGGCAGATAACTTGAGGTCCTGGGGCACAGCGTATCCATATATACTGGTTCCTATGTCATTAGCCACCTGGTGGAAAAAAGAAATTCCAAAGACAGCTGGCGTTGGAGAGAGAATAACAAAGATGCAGAATCTCTGGGAGGAACTTTCATCAGAAAGAACAATACAGAGTAAGTAACTTGTTATTCACCACTGGACAAACCGTTTTGGTGGCAGTTCTCACTAAATGTGCCAAAAAGTCCTCCAGTATTGTGCTCCATTCTTCTGTTGTGATATTCTGTGGTATGCCCAGTAGTAGTCATTATGCCTTTGGCCTGACATTCTTGATTAGTTCTATTTTAGCATATACATATAGGGTTCATTGGATGGCACATTTCCTAACCTCCTCTACCCCTTCAAAGGAGCCCTTCATATCTGTATTATGTTGTTGTAGAAATGTAAGTTTTCTTTGTTTCTTTAGGTTCTGCTATACATCCACTGTTGGCTAGAGATTACAATTTCACCTCAATTCGCTTGAGTGCCAATTCAAAATTGCCTTTGCTGTTTCATCTCTGTTTGAAGGGCACTAATTGAGCACAGCAACATATTTTCACTCTGTTAGTACTCCATCTCCTCTTTCCATAGGCATCCTCGCGTCCAGGAATGTTTTTGTGGGAGCAAGAGCGGGGCCCAAATAATTCTTCCAGTCCAAACATTGTGTTTTTCCATATTCTCTAGATGGATGTACTCTGGTTAAAATGTCAGGGTCAGGAAAGATTTCTCTTTTTGCAACTTCCCTAGAGAGTTGCTATGGGTGCCCATTCTTTTTTGCTCTGTTTTTAAAACTGTTATGACTTTTTGATGCGAAGTAAAGACCTCAGCTTCGCTTCCATTGTCTTTTGCTCATTGTTCTGGGGCAATCCCTTATAAGGTTATACATTTGCCAGGGAAAGCTGCTGCTTTCACGGGATATTTATACCTTTGTGTGGCCCAGGTAGGGAGGTGATGGGACTGTCTAGTCCATCTGTGGTGCCAGAAAGTCTAGGTGTGGGGCAAATGGGAAAACATTCCCTGATTGGACAACTACTGGCTGTTTGAATGCTGCAGATGCTTACCATTGGTGGGCTTGGACTTGCTTCCATCTCTGATTTTGTGTAAAAGGAGGACCTCTGCAGCCCTTTCTTTAGATATCATTGGAGCCAAGAACCCCTCAAAGAAAAGCCAGTTGAAGATCTAGAGACGAAACCTGACCGAGGCTCTGTATCCCTTCCTGTGTCCGGCCTGTAGACGTGGAGATGTTGCAAAATGACCCAAAATTAGGAGACCAAAAAATGCTTACAAATGGAGTACACGAACTGCAGAAAGAACACAGCTTTATTTCCTGAAAAGCCGGGAAAGAGCTGTGATGTATCAGCAATGTCCCCCCCCCCACCCATAAACCTGGCCTGGGACCCGTCTCATATGGCCAGGGAAGGGCAGACGCTTCCTGATCCCAAACCTGGAGGTGGTGTTCTGTGGGAGGATCATGTGAGGTGGAAACTGGTCAGGAAGTCTGAGAAACCCCCGTTACCTTTCCCCGCAATCCCACACTTCAAATGGCTTTTTGCCAAGAAGAAGAGGTAAGAAAACCTAATTTTGTTGTTAGGAACTAAAGCTTCCATAATCCCTGAAGGACTGGGACGAGGAAGAAACCTGAAGAGCAATGTTGCAGTATTAGTCAGCCTAATCACCTTCACCTGAGAGAGGCTTAAAAGGGCAGGCCATTAGATGGAGAGTGGCTGGAGTGCGTGCAGAAGCAGAAACATAGCAGAAGGAAGAAATTAAAGTTTCAGCAATTCAGGCAGACATGGGAGAACCAAAGGGATGTCTGGTCTTGGATCAAGCAGATTTCAACTGCCTGTCCTAACAGGGTCTTGTTCGTCCAAACACTGAGGTGCATAGTTTGCACAGCTGAAGGTGTGAAGGAAGACGTCTTTTCCCCATGTGAACCTAATTACAGAGATTGCGCAGCAGGAAGCGTGCCGGAGACCGTTGATGTAAGGTGGTGTGAAGCTGAAGGTCTCGGGAGCAAGAGGAGCTCCTTAATTATGTGGACGGTCTTGAGATACCTTCAGCAAGGAAGAGTGTGGGTCCAAAAAGAAGCCAGAAGTAGAAGCCCTGCAGCACACGAAGGGAGGAATACAGAAGTTGGCGAGTGTAGCTGAACGTTCGGATCCCCGGCACAAATACTAACTGGCAACTGTACCCCAGTAGAATCACTCGCGTATGAATAAAAGCTATGTGAAACGGAATACAGTAGGAAGTCTGAAAAGTAGCAGTTGTGTGTAAGCGAACATTATTCCCTTCACTCGCGTAAGAGAAAAACGCTGTGAAACTTTCTAATTGAATATTAAACTTACTGAAAACAGATGAAGGAATGGTCATGTGTGACTAAAAAAGATTCTAAGATGAAGGGTAATCTCTGAATCCATTTTAACGCAGTTGAAAACAATTTCACACTAAAACAAAGTGACTAAACATTAACGTTATGAAGTACAGAGCAAGCATTGCCCAAGCCAAGAAGTATTTCTCCAGCCAGGAGTGAAACAAGCCTTTCCCAAAGGCATATAGGATACCAACATTGAAGCATTGCCTAAAGCCAAATGAGACTGACAACAAGGTTCATGAATGAACTGCTCTTGTTGGCAGGATGCCAAAAGGCAAATGCACGGCTGGGGAAAGGAAAGGTGGCTGCTTGGGATTGTTCTCTTAAAGCTGATATAACTTACATTGCCAAGGCAAATAGGAGAAAGAGAGAAGTATAGCCCAAAGCCAATTTTTGGTTGTTGCTGCACACAGAAAAGCGTGGCAAAGAGTGGTTCAAGCGTTCAACCAGTCTGTCTGTCTGTGGATGGTAAACAGAGGCACGCAGGGCTTTAATTTGTAATATTTGCATTACCTCTGACATGATTTTAGACATGAAGATGGTCCGTTGATCAGTTGAGAATTCCTCAGGAAACCTCACTCGAGATGGGGAAGACAGTGTTTAATATCTGCTGACTTGTCTTTTTCCGGAGGGCAGAAGCTGCTGTGTATCTCGTGGCATAATCTACTATGACTTGTATGAATGTATTTCTTAGCCTAGATGGTTCAAGGGACCCGACAATGTCCATCCCAATACGTGAGAAGGGGACTTCTATAATGGGGAGTGGTTCTAAGAGCGCTGGAGGGACTGACTTGTAGTTTTCTGTCATATATACAAAGTTATTAATATCAGGATAGATCAGTGGCCAATAACATCCTGGAATAATCTGACCCAGTGTTTTATTTACTCCCTGGTGTTCAGCTGTTAAATGTGAATGGCCAAGCTCTAGTACTACCCTCCAGACTTCTTGGAATCACCAACTGTGTTCTTGAAGTGCACTCTGGTTTTATGTCCCCTCTGTAGAGGAGGCCTTTGTTTATATATAAGAAGGAGCCAGCCTGAGTCTGACCTTCTGCTTCAGGTATCACTTCAGTCAAAGCTACCGCTAAAATGGGATCATTATGTTGGTTGAAAACTAGGTCATTCATGAGCTCTGTTTATTCTCCTTGAGTGTTTGGTTGACCTTGGTGACCTCAGTCTGTTTTGTCCTGCTCAGAAACCTCCTGTAGAAGAGGGAATAAAGCCTTCTCAAAACATTTTTTCTCCTCCTTTGACCTTATAGGCATGGCTGCCGTTGTTATGTAACAGAATATTTACATCATCCCAACAGTCAGGGGTCAATCACTCTGGCCATGAGGCCTAGACCATACCTCCATCAGAGCCCCTACTTGGAGGCTAATCTGATGTAAGTTCCCAGTGGCGGAGACAGGACCAACCCAGTAAGGATTAGTTGTCTCTCACCTGCTTCTATAGTGACATCGGCACTACTGGTCGAAACATATCGATTCGGCTTTAGCTACCATGGGTTGGGAAGCTTTAGGTATTAGCTTGGTGTATTTTAGGGTCCCCCAACTTTTATCAGTTGTATTGCATCCACTTAGGACACCTTATGTGGTAGGTCAAAAGGAGGATACAGACCAATATGTACCATTTTCAAATGGTTTATTGAAAAATAATAAAGAAATTGCCTAACTTTCCCAATCCTTTGGGTTTCCCTACATAGCACAGCTAAACTAGGATGCTCGTTGTCAGGAATAAAGTCCAAAATGTAAAGTCGGTCCTCTTTCTGAAACTAATCTAGGCTGACCCTACCACTATTAATACAGAACAGAAAGGCCAGGATAATGACTCCCTTCTCCTGGATTGCTTCTCACCAAAGTTCTTCTCAGTATAGGATCGTCAAATACCCTTTTGCTATCTTTCGTATTAATCCGGTCAGTTCTTTGTAGAATGTATTTATGGGGCAACAATTTGGGGAGTTTCCCCCTCCCAAATCAAGATTGATAATTAAACCAGGTTCTTGACTAACTCTGCCTTTGAAACATATAAAACCACAGTACTCCCTCACCCCTTCTACGATATGGAAGCTCAGAACCAGGCTGATGTGCAGAAAGAATATAGTTTTATGTTTCTTTAGTCAATAGACTAAATCCTTATTCACACAGTGATTAGTATCCTGAAGTACGCCACTGCACGGCACAAAGCTTTTCCTTCCCAATAATGCTCTCACTACCAATAAGTTAAAACCACAATTTGCTTTTCCAACCAAAAATCATGTAACATGTAAACACAACCACATGTATAGTTCTCCATTTCTATTCTCTTCTCCAATCTCCCCCCCCCACCCCGGTCACAGATAAAGAGAAGACCGGTCTAATGAACACTTCAGATAATTGGGTCGCTCACAAGCATACCCCTAATGTGAAGGGAATGAATGCTGCACCCTAGATCATGACAGGACATTTATGTGATAGTGTACTTTGTATGTGGCTTAACTTAATTACATGTAAGGCGTTTCTGTTGGGCAAAATAAATTGACATGTGCAGTGCCTGACATCCCTATGCACTTTACATTTCTGGCAATATTTTAGCACAACCTACCTTTAATGACATACTCTTCTCAGCAGATAATGAAAACCATTCCTTTACTATACCGTAAAAATGTCCCCTCTGTTTGGAGTTCCTTTCCCACTCTCTGCAGAGAGTGGTCTATTAAATCAGCTATCTTCCCTTTGCTTCACAATGATTGCACTTTTCTGGACCAGCACAGACCCAGAGATTCAGTTTACCATTGGGGCCCCTTCTGCTTTAATGCAAAGTTGGAGGAGTGTTGTACAGTTTGGAATTTTGTTTTTGAAGTAACCCCTCCCCTTTAGGGGATTTTTGGGGTTGGCAAAAAGGATGTAGGTGATACAAAATGAATTTAAGACTATACCATTATTAGCACTTGGAGAGATTTTGGTATTTCCCCAAAATCACTCCAGTGTCTGTTGACTATGTGGGAATTAATTAAATCAAATGCTAGGGATCTACTTCTGGTTGCCCACCTCATTAATAGGGGGAAAACCCCCACCAATGCTTTAAGTTGGAATAATGCACTTAACTCTGAATCTCTCTGGATTCTGCACAGGAGCAGTCAGGAAGCCATCCTGCTCATCTCATGGAAAGCATTAGAGCCTGCGAGGGCACTCCAGACTCAATGCTGTTGTCTGTTTCTTTGGGTCTCTATTATGGAGCCCTTCTGCGGATAGCTAGCTCCGAACACATGCTTCTTCAGATTTGGGTTCCTCCTTTCCTCCTGGAAATTTTAGTTCCTTTCTTGTCTGTGCTCCTTTTCCACTGTGCATCCATTTCTAAAATCTCCTAGCCCCACCCCCCACAATGTCTAAATTGGGGAAGTGCCGACTCATTGGTTAATTATTCGAATTGGGCATTGATTGCTCTTTCCACTAACAAGGCTTCGCCCCTTAACAATGATTACTAATCCGGTTTCCAGTCCCCATTTCTGGGAGTTCTTGCTCCACCCATCTGAAATACATTTCTTACCAATTCGGATATGAAGTAAAAAAAATCTTCAACATGGCACTTTTTCTAATTTTCCAGTAAGTGTCACAACCCGTATATTTCTAAATTGATCTGTTGATCTGATCATACTAATCATAATGAACTGTCTGGTGTCGGCAGGTAGTTGCCTGCGCGAATGACAGATTTCTGTGATTTCTTCATAAAGAATTAAAATCAAGATATTTTGCAGACAAATATTTGATTCCTTAACCCTTTAAGTGCCATGGGTATTTCTCCCCAGTGGCAGGGCCTTTTTTGGTGATTTCGGTATGTGGCCATTCAATGGCTTGTAACTTTTTTGTTACATGAGATATCTCGGCCAAATTTGGCTCCTTTTTTCCCACATGTAGGCGGTCGTAACGCCACCCAGGAATCCTAGGTTGCTGTAGGGTGGTGAGAGAAAATAAGCAAAAAGGGAGAAAAGGTTGGGTTTTTTCAAAAAATGCCAATAAAATGATGTACAAAGAAGCCTGTGGTTTTTTCCTTGTAAGAGCTAGGAACAAATGGTTTGCTGTGCTATATTCCCCAATTTCCTGGCTTTCAAGAACAGGTTGAGTGGAAACGGAAAAAACTATTTTGATGTGGTTATCAACTGTTTTGTGAGAGGTAGGCGATTTTGGCAATTTTTGCCAATTGGACATGCATGGACGGAATGGGAGAAAAGGGTAGGAGTGCCAAATTGGAGGACGGAAAGGCATATATTTCTGAAAATTAGACATAATTCCAAGTTTAGGAAGGGGCGATTTGTGTGGGTCAGGCAAACACTAGGTAGGGGAAAATGCCATAGATTGGGGGAAAAGCGGGAAAATGACCAAAAAAAAAGGTATGTGTTGGACATGGTTCACTTGGTACGGCAATGGCTTCTATGAATTATGAGAAAAGCAATGCTCCGCTACATTCCCCTGTCTCTTGCAGTTAGGAAAGCACACATTTTTTGTATTGTTTTACAAAACAAGCAATACCACAAGCCAAACACTGAGCCATGGTACACAGGAGTTTTACGCTCACGGCCTGAACAGACGCACTTAGCATGTGTAAATCGGGAAAACCAATGTGGTGAGGAACGGCAAGCATAATATTTTTGAAAGAGCACAGACAGACCTTTTCAAGGGTAGGTGACTTGTGCAGGTTACAAAAGAGTAAGGTCACATTTGGGAAATGAAAGGGTTGTGTGACAAAGGGCACCAGCAAATGGGTCAAACGTTATGAAAACCACACAAACACAACACATGGCCTACCGTCCCGCGTTCCCACAGGTGTCCCGATGAAAACGGTACCTCACATGTGTGGGTGCACCTACCGGGGGCACAAAAGGAAAAGGGTAACCCACTGGGAACCCCAAGCCTTTCGCCACTGCCCATTTTGTTTGTGGGCAACCTACAGATTTGGGCCTAGGGTGTCGAAACCAGCAAGGAAAACAGGGAACCCCACACATTTTCCAAAAGCAAACACCCGTGGGAACCCACACATTGCCAAATTGGAGGGGCGACCCATCTCATGTAGCCCTCCCAGGGGCAGATAATGGGGGTGGGAGGCTGTCCTGCACTCATCCCTGGGCTCAGGCGTCCGTTCCTAGGAGCAGATATCTGGTCCCAGGGAGGGCTGCAAGACATGGCACCCACTCCATTGTGGCTGAGGGCGAGGGGGTCAATGCCCCATCCCATTAAAAACTTCCCAGACCCTTTGGGGTGCCTCACAGCCCCCCCTAAAAAGCGTTCCACCATTTTCCATTTTTTTCTTTGTTTACAAAACTTGCCTTGGTGCAGAGGGGCACATTGGTGTGCCAATCTGGCCCCGGGGTGCCCAAACCTTTCTGCCCCACCCACTGGTGGGCCTGTCCCACCATTTTTGGGGGCCCTCTCCCCCCTCACCCCAAATGGGTGGCAGGGGCACCTCATGCAGGCCTCCCTGGGTCTCCTACAAACGGCTGCGTGAGGTACACCCCCCTCAATTTGGGGTAGGGGGGAGAGGGCCCCCAAAAATGGTGTGACAGGCCCCTCAATGCATGGGGCAGTAGGGTTTAGGCACCCTGGGGGCAGATTGGCACACTAATGTGCCCATCTGCGCCAAGTGAGGTTCGGTGAACAAAGAAAATACAAAATCGTAGGCTGCTTTTTAGGGGGGGCTGAGGGCCACCCTAAATTGGCAGCAAATGTTGTACTGCATCGGGTGGTGGCACTCACCCCTCCCCCCCCCGACCCAAAATGGAGGGCCCTACCTCATGCAACCCTCCCTGGGGGCAGATAGGGGGGCCCACCTCATGCATCCCTCCCTGGGGTCAGATGCCCCTTCGTAGGAGCAGATATCTGCCCCCAGGGAGGGTTACAAGGGGTGCCCTCCCTTTCTACTTCGGTTGGGTGGGGGTACCCCACCCCCTTTCATTCAGTAAAAAATCCATGGTGGCTAGTGGCCCCCCACCCCCTTTTCCCATCATTTCATTTTTTTTTTACATTCCCTGGGGGCAGATGGTCAGCCATCTGCCCAAGGGTTCACATGCATGTGCCCCCATGCTTTGGGGGCGGGACGGGGGAGAGGGCTGCTTACTTGAAGCAGCCCCCTTCCCCCCCAACTGACAAACGGATCCATGGTGGTCTAGTGGGTTGCTGGTCACGGATCGAGCGCTCTGCGCCGATCCGTGACCAGCAATGCCTCATATATGTGGTGTCCTTGGAAAGGGGAGAACCTCCCCTTTCCAAGGACACCACTTTTTGCCATATCCCTGGTGGTCTAGTGGGCCCCAGGTCCCCAAACGTAGTAAGCAGCCCACTTCTCCCCCCCACGTCACAAACAAATCTGTATTGCTCCAGTGACATTCCTGCCCGCGGACCGCGCACCCTGCGCCTGATCCGTGGGCAGCAATGCCACACAATGGGGATCGAAAAGGGGAGAATCTCCCCTTTCCAACGATACCCGCCTCGTTCTCCGGCTTGAAATACAGCCGGAGATCGGCGCGGAGAAAGAAGGGCTCTTACCTTCTTTCTTTCACTGCAGCAGCCGAAAATGGCTGCTGCAGTGATTTTACTTTGTTTCACGCCTACGTGCTTTACGCACGCCAACGTGAAACTGAAGGTAATCCAGCCCCCTGGCAGTGAGGGGCAACCTCCCCCTCACATAGCCCGGGGGTTGGATTACAGTTTTGCTCGATCCCTGCTTTGCCAAGATCCCAGAGTGCCAAAACCGATGAGCCGGCTCGTCGGTTGCAACCTGGAGCGGTTTCCACTGACGAGCCGGCTCGCCGGTGGCACTTAAAGGGTTAAACAACCAGTTACCTGGCTCTCCTATGTGTAACTAGTACTGGGGAGCAGCAGTCACGTGTTGTCTTAATGTTGATTCCTATCAACAGATGGGTCATTTTCTGTGCTTTCCGGAATGGTATGAACCATCACTGTATCTGTTACGGTTTCCAAGTTTATGAGCAAAAAATTGTTTTCCATAGAATCCCATGAGTCCCATTTAATTACATGCTTCCCCTCTCGAGCTCTTCACACCTCTAACTCCCCCATGCTTCCCCTCTCGAGCTCTTCACACCTCTAACTCCCCCACGGTCTGTCGTTTTTCAAAGAAATAAGCCAGGGGTAGATCTGTCTTTGTCTGGGGCTCCCTCTGGAACAGCTTCCCTGCCACTCTGAAACTTGAGGAGAAACATCTCTGGTTCCAGAAGCACCTCAAGACCTTCCTCTTTGCTTCTGCCTTCGCCCCTCTGATCTTTTCTCTCTCTGCACTGTGCACCCGGCCTACCGTCTGTCTTCTGGGCCCAGGTCCCTGCTCACCCTGCCACCGAGCAACCATTCAGATCCCCCCATCCCCCTGTTTTTTCCTGCACTTATCAGACATACCCTGTCTGCAGCCTGAACCCAGCACCTGCCACTTGCTGGCTGACTACCAGTTTGGTTGTCTTTATTATTTATTTATTTTATTATTTTTATTATTGATCTGTTTTCCTTTGCTCCACACTTTCCACTTCTCCCCCCCTTCCATTCACTTTTGCCCTTTCCTTCTCCCATGCACTTGCGCATTCTCAATGTCACTGGGCCTAGTAAGATCGTCATTTTTTTGTCCTCCCTTGTTCCCCTTCTCTCCCTTGCCTTGCCACGCTCTGAAACACTTGTGTACCTGCGCAATACAAATAAAATATCATATCAAATATCCTATCATATCATGCATACTTTTTCACGTAATTAATAAACCTTTTAATTTCCCAAAACTTAGATGTAGGCTTGGTCATCTGCCTTCTGTTGCAATAAAACCAGTTAACATTTTTAAAGGCTAATGACCTGAACATATAGTTCCTTATCTCCTTGAGCACAGGGGTATAACTCTGCCCCTGAATCATGTGGCATTCTCCTGTTGCATGTCAAACTGTGTATTTTAGAAAGTTCAGGGTCCATGAACTGCATTTTTGTTTACTCAGTGGTGGTCATTCCACCCCCGATAAACCCCTGTCTCAGGCACAAGTTCCGCCCCTTCCTGGCTCTGCTGAGCTTCAAAAGGGTTAGACCAAATATAGAGGTGATAAAGTGCTTGGCCTTTGTGATCTGATGGGTCAGGGGAGGGGCAGATTTCTTGCTTGAACACAGGTTTACTTCCTAATCAGTGATTTCAAATGTTGCAATTTCTTTCTTTACATGCACCCTGCAACAACATCTTGTGTTTCATAATTTACATGTTGCTTTGTCTTTATTCTTGCTACTTGTAATGCAATTTTGACAAAATAAACGTGCCACAGGCTTCATTAATTTTCTTATTTTTAATTGTATTTGGTTCAAGAAGAATTAACATTACATTAGAACCTTTACAATTATTAATCATAAAACAGATTTAAACATTCCCAGAAATGGAAAAATAACCCATTAAAAAAGGAAATGACTAAAAAGCAATCAATAACCATTAAGAAACAGTAACTTCGATAAAATAGGCTCATTCTCCCCACTTCTTAAAGCCCTTCTTGGGACAAGTTCATCTTTTCCTCTATTCAAAGGTTCCATTCCTATTGGCATAAAAATACATTTGTCATTGACCATATTTTAAATGCGCATCAGCGCTATTTGCGTGAAGCTATTTTACTCAGTATAAGTGTCAATTACCCCTCTTCCCCACTTGCCCTATCCTGAGCATTTCTCATCTGCGCTAGTTTAACAGGTTCAATTTTTCCAGAATATCGACAAGTGTTGCGGTGAGCTGATCTTCGTGGCCTGCAATCAATCGCTCTCAAAAATGTTCTGAGATTAAACCCTCCTCCTTATGCTTGAATCTTCTTATTTCCGCTAACTTCAGGGCCCAAGTCCCTTCACACTCCATAAGAATGTGACAGAGTGATTGGAGTCTTGGGTTGGAGCATATTTTGCATAGTTTGATTGCAGATTCTTCTTGATTTCTTATTGCCAATACCTCCCCTTTGGGGACCAAATTCAATCTCACCCGCAAGAAGTTGGATCTTATTCTGGGGTCAGGGCACTTTACTAAACAAGGCGGAAGCTGGCCTACATTTTTTTCCGCAGTCAAGAACTCATTACGAAGCTTGGAGCTTCTCACCAGAGAGCTAGTTTTGATCCAGTCTAACCGCTCCAAATCGCGCTTTGCCTTAAGGGGGTTGGTAACCAGAGTTTCAAGGTCAACATCTGCTCTGTCTAACATGTTTTTTACTTTTAGATCCAGCCCTCTCAAGATCCTAGACTTTGAATCTTTCAGGTGGCCTCTAACATCTTCATACAGTGCGCACAACCAAGGGGACATGATCTCTCTATAAAATGCGGCTAGTTTCCATTCTGCGCGACATTCTAGAGAGATAAGGCCCAATTCAAACCGCAGATTCCAGTCTGGTGTGCTCATTGGAAGGTTAAGGGAGTCCTTCCAGATTCTACCTTCTATCCTGGCCCAGTTTGTATTCCAAAGTGAGGGTTTAGCTTCTAGGCCATATAGAATAACCGGTATTAGTTTAGCTACATTGTATTTGACCATTGGCAGGATAGAGAATTTGCAGTATTTAGTTGTGATTTTTTTCATATGAGGGATCATTTCATGAGCCTTGGAAAGGATATCGTGTTCTTGATTTCTCGGGCTGGCGTAGATCTTATAACCGAGATAGATTAACTCTGCCATGCAAGGTATAACCGGCCCATTCAATTACCAGTTTTCGAAGCTAATTTTCTTACGTGGATGTTTAAACACAAGAATCTTAGATTTTAACAGGTTTATTGTTAAATCGTTTGTCTCTGCATAGCTACCTAGTTTGGTCAGCAATCTTTGTAGGCCTATAGCTGTTCTGTCCAATCGTACTATGTCATCCGCATAAGCCAGCCAAAAGATCTTACTCCCATTAAGGGTTGGGCTGGCCAATGCGGACGGTTCTAGATCTTGTCCCATATTGGACAGGAAAAGGTTAAAAAAAACAAGGGGGCCCCACAGCCACCCCTGCCTTACCCCTCTTTCTACCTTCACTTCCTCTGACAGATGTCCCTTGTCATCCAACCTTACTCTTACTGTTGTTCCCCTATGCAACTCTATTAGCATGGCCAGCAGGGATTCTGGGACTCCTTTTTGTTTAGGTTTTGCCCACAGCAGACCTCTGCTGATCTGGTCAAAGGCCTTCGAGAGGTCTATCCATGCCCCATAAATGGGCAACTCTACTTTCACAGCAGTAGTCTCACTTACTAATCTCAGAATTAACCCATTCAGGGATGTGGAGACACCCCTCCTAAACCCTGTTTGAAAACGAGACAGAGCACCCGCACCATCCACCCAATCTGTGAGCTCCCTGACTATCAGCCTCATAAAGATCTTGCTTTCGATATCCAAAAGCGCGATTGGGCGATAACTTGCGGGGTCAGCCCTATCCCCCCCCCTTAAAGAGTGGAATATTCAATGCTGTTTTCCAAGAGGGTGGGAAGTGCTTAGTGACCAGGATCTCCTCAAATAATTTCTTCAAGAACCTAGCCCAGAACTCTGGTTCATTTTTAAGAACTTGATACGTCAGCCCACTCGGGCCAGCGGCCTTAGACAACGAAGAGCTCTTAATTATCTCCACGATTTCTTCCTCTTCCAAGGCTAGGGACCAGTTGGTCAGGCTTCATTAATATAGGCCTTTGACTTTACTTTTTCATCTTTTATATGTTCATTGTTCAAACCAAGCTGCAGAATGCACAGACTTTTCTATGGCAGCTCTCTTTTGGCAAAAAGGCACTAGAGTGCCACAGCAATGTAGTGGCAAGTAGGCATGTTTAACTCGAGCACATGGCTCAATGTGTTATTATTTTTCAGAAAGCAACATTTGGATGTTTGCCAGTTGACCGTTAAATGCTGGCCTTTTGTTAGACAGCCAACACTTTGCTCTCCATATTCCTGCACCTTTGGCTCTAACTTAGCCTGATGCACATATTACACATACACCATTTCCCCTACCATATTTTTTGGTGAAATTAAATCTACGTAACGGGAAGGGCCCATGGCTTAAGCGAGGGCCTGGGGTGGCCAGGTGGACACTGGACAGTACCAGGGGAATGCAGAAACTGCAGTGGGAGAAGGTCCACGTGCAAGGTTCGAGGGACTGGGCTGGAAGGGCTCAAGCGGTGCAGGCTCATCCAGACTAGGGCAAGGGGAGGGAGCCCGCAGGGCAAATGCAGGGTAGGGGGAGAGCTTGTCAGGGGTGACCAAGTGCAGGGGTAGAGTGGTCGAGGATAGCCTGGTGCCCTGCAAAAATCTGAAGGAACCAGGCAACCAATCAAAGAGGCAGAGGGGGACATTCGGAGAGGAGGAGGAGAGACAAGGAGGAAGAGAAAAGGAGGGTCTTGTGAGAAACTTGAAGGTACTCTCACTTCCACTCCCCCGGGTTCTTCTGTTCAGGTGGCCAGGGAAAGGCCATCGATTTTGGATCCAGACCGTGGGGGTGGAATAGCGAGGAAGTATCACCTGAACGGAGTTTCCTTGGGGATTGGGGAGAGGGTGAGACATGGTATCCCCCATTTCCTAACAGTGATTTATCTTATCCTACCTCAGCCTTTGTAGGATATTGTTGCCCATATCGTATTTCTCCCCTGAAGTCAGACTAAGTGCTGAGAAGAAGAAACTAAACCCAAGAGTAATGAAGATTACCTGTAGAGACACTATAGTACTGAGACGAAGCCTCAAGGCTATCGACCTGAAGGTCAGGCATGTCCTGTTAATTGGACTGATTGTGGTCAGGAAATTGAGCCCACGACTTTACACCTGCAGCCTATTATAAACTCACAGGTGTATAAAAGGTGGAGTCCACGAACAGTAAAAACAAGCCTGGGAAGAAAGGGAAACCTGTAGGAATCGAGAAGCCTGTGGGGAAGAGGAGCAGGAAGGCCAGTACAGCTCACGAGAAACCCGGAGAGGAACGGAGCGCTGAGACGCTGGTAAAGGACACAGTGTGGCAGAGTGTCATTGCGTGGCGAGGCAGACGTGTCTCCAAGGAGCTGGGCAGAGCGAGAGAAGGGAGCCGTGGAAGTAGGCATTCCTGTCATGATGCCTGCCCCCGGAGCACCAGGCCAGGCCCAGCACCCCCGGAAGCAGGCATCATGCCCTCGGGTAAAAGCCCAGCGGCCCCTTATAGGGGCTCTTTGGACATCAGTCCTGGTGCCATAGGCGCCAGGCTCATAAAGGGAGGTGTTTGGTGCACTTACCTGATGCAGACCATGCTGCACTCTTCAGGCCTCCCTGAGACCTGAAAGGGACTATTTTTTCATAGGGACTATTTTTTCACTCGGGCGTGGCCAGGGAAGGATACATACCTAGTTGGGGAAGGATACATACCTGGGACTTCTTTGGAGGCTATTTAAGCCACGCCCAGACAGCAGCTCATGCTTCGCGTTGTTCTGCATTCCAGCAGCTGAACGCTCACCGTGTCTGCTCCTGCTCCTGGACTCCAGCCACGCCCGCCTCGAACCTGGAACTCCTGTTAGGAAAGAAGAGAAGAGAAAGGTGAAAGCCACGAACTATTTCAAACTTCTTACCTGCATCCGGAATCTTCACTCCAGCATCCCTGAAGAAGGACTTCCATTTAAAAGCATTGCGTTGCTCGCTGCAGCGCGCTCTTCACTCACCTGTCCTCGAGACATCTCCCGGCTCCATTGCGGCTGTCAGCACATGTCGCCACATCTCTGCGCCTAGGGGAGAGAAGAAGAGACAAAAGGTGAGCAAAGGGAACACCGGAGGAAAGCCTAATTTACAGCCATAATACTTACCAGCTTTTCTTGGTGTCATCCCATATTTTGGGTCGGCGCCGCTCCGTTGGCAGGTACCGCACCCCGGCCCCTATGGGGAAAGGTCAAAAGACATTATTGGGAAATGATAAAGACATTTAGAGGAATCGCCCTCACTAACTCACCTGAGTTTACCATCGGCAATTACCCCTTCAACGCATCGTCTTCATTCTGCATCTGAAATAAAGGACAGATCACAAGTTAGGAAGACAACATAAAAGGGGGTTCACTCTTGAACCTTTGAATCTTCATACTTACGGCGTTTCGCTCAGAAAAGTCAAGAGGATTTTGCCAGTGCCATTCTGAAAACCAGTGAAGTAACTGGACTAACAAGCGCCCCTGCCCCAGATGCAGGATGGAGAGTTCATCCTTCCGAACCATAAGGTGAGCTTAAACCGGGGGTTTGGAGGAGGAAGTTAGAGGAGAACGAAGGGGAACAAGGGGGGAATCAAGCACACTATTCTGCAGACGGTTAATTCCCTTTCTCATCTGCAGAAGGATATTCCTACGGGCCAGTCAAGCAAGATTTGGGGAACCAGTTCAATCGGTGTTCCGGGCTCTGCACATCACGCTTGAAGAGGCCACAGCAATCCAGACTAGACCTGCGCCTCCGTGGGAACCAGGTGAGCGTTACAATTCCCTATGCTGTGTCCGAGAAGTGCTAGTTCCCTGACTGGAAGCAACACTCTAGGGATGTCTGCGGGCAGGCAGAGATCGATCCTGACTGTGCTAATTAAGAAATGGAGAAAACAGTTTACGCGACTGGTGAGTGCCAATGAATGAGAGACCCGGTGCGCGTTTGAAAGATTAGTAAAGCAACATTGTATCGGCGTGGTCACGTGCAGGCAGCACATTCTCGAAAGCCTCTGATGAAACCCGAATGTTGAGATTAGAGTTTTCTGCAAGTGAACAGCCGAGGGGAGCATCGAAGTGTGAGCAAAATACCAAATTGAAAGTTAAAGAACTGCATTTGAATCCTCAGTGTGGATAAACCAGCAAACCTAAGTTATGGGGATAAAGTGCTTGGGTAAGGGCAACTAGTTGTGCTACCTGTAGTGGGTAGACCGTGTGGTCTGTCAACTGTGCCTAGACCAGGGAGCCCCAATAAATGAGAAGGAACTGAGCAAACTACCTAGAAACCAGAAAGTGTTGATTATAGGTTTTGAAGCAGTACAACAAACTTGGGGGAAAGAGAAATCTAAGCTATTGAGCCCTGTGAGATTGTTAGTGAAGCAAGACAATAAGCTTGGGGGAAGGAAGAGCTAAGCTTCTTTTGGAACTTTTTGTTTTGTTGTGAACCATCACCTGTGGCTTGGCGGAAAAACCCTGTGCTTTTGTTGGAACATTGTGTTATAAACCAGGGCCTGAAGCTTGGTGAAGGGAATCCTGAAATTCCTGGACACATTACCTTGGGAACATTGTGTTGTGAAACCATGCTTAAAACTTCGGGTAGGGAACACCAAACTCTTTTGGAACTTTGTCTTGGTGAGCCAGTACCTGCAGCTTGGGAAAAAGAGCCCTGAGTTCCTTTTTAAGAACATTTTTTTTTAACTGTATCCTGAACTTGGGGAAGGGAGCTAGAGATTGCTCCAGACTTTAATTTGGACACTATTTTGAGTTACAATATCCCTGCACTACATGCAGGTATTAGAAGTGAGGGCAAGCATAGTTTTTAACACGGACAGACTTTTGTTTTGTACTTCTGGACGTAGACGTTCCTTAGTTTTGTTAGGTTAGGCAATCCCCACCATAGCTATAGGGCAAGATAGGCGTTACACCCATCCTGATATTTTAATAAAGCTTTTCAAAACTGTTACCTCTGTCATCTCTTGATACCATGCCTGTCTCAATGTCTAGAGAAGCTTCTGGAACTTAAGAAGATCTGGCTCAAGTCTGAGCAAGGCAGGGTGTCTATTCCAGAGGGAAGCCCCTGCGGATGAGAGAGAGATCTACCCACCACTCTCTGCTTGGAAAAGCGTCTGATCTGCATAGAGTGGAGCTAGAAGACGGAAGGTCTCTAGCACTGGGGTATTTAGGGAGAGAGAGTTGGATGTAGCGGAGTCCCAGGCCCCAGAAAGCCTTGTGGATGATGCAGAGGCTCTTGAACTTGATCCTCACAGCAATCGGGAGCCAGTGGAGAGTTTCTAGAGCTGGAGAGCTGCGGTCCCTGGGCTTGAGGCCAAGGATAACAGTCCTATTCTGGATTAGTTGAAGTGGGTGAAGGGAGGAGTTAGGCAGATTGTTGCAGTTGTCCAACCTGGAGAGGACCAGGGCACTGGGGAAAGTTGAGGAAAGGGAGAATGCCTCTGAGGAGGTGCAGCTAAAAGTGGGCATTCTTGGCAAGGTCTGTGATGTGAGGAGAGAAGGGGTTAGAGGAGTTAAAGAAGACACCAAGGTTTTTTACCTCTCAGGAGGGGTGGGGGGGCCCATGGAGGGCAGCCAGAGTGTAGGAGGGTGCTAGTGTGCCAATGAGAAGGATCTCTTTTTCTTACTGGCATTAAGGCAGATAACATTAGCAGGCCCACCATGCCTAAATAGCAGACACAGACCGGAATGAGAGAGGAAGAGGCGGAGGAAGAGGAGGGAAGCTTGGAGGAGAGTTACGTGTCTGCATGACACTGGAAGTTGGGAGAGAATGGCGGAGATCAAATGGGCAAGATAGATGTTGAAAAGCCAAAGCGAGAGGATAGAGCCCTGAAGGACACCACAGGTGGAGTGAGATGGAGGAGCGAAAAGGGCCCAGTTGAACCTGGGAAGGTCAGTCAGAAAGGAAGGTCACCCGGCACCAGAGCCAGGTCTGAGCCAATTTATAAGGGTGGCATGATGGACCGTATCAAAAGCAGAGGAAAGGTCAAGAAGGATGAGAACGGAAGCAGAGTTCTAATCAAAATTAGAGGGCAAGTCTTCACAGGTGTTTAGGAGAGCAGTTTTCGTGCCTCTGGCAGCTCTGAAGCCAGACTGATGGTCGTGGAGACAACCAACCGATTCAGTGTGGTGGATAAGCTGGGAGATGGCCCGCTTCTCCCAGGGTTTGCCCAGAAAGGGGGTAATGGAGATAGGGCGATAGTTAGCCGGATGGGAGTGGTCGGCAGAAGGCTTTTTAAGGTGTGGGTACACACAGGAGTACTTGAGTAACGGGAAGGATCCAGTGGCAAAAGAATGATTGCAGAAATCAGCCAAGCCTGGAGCAAGGGAGACCATGTTGTCCTTGATGGATCCGGAGAAGCAGGGTAACACCTGTTTATATGGGACTTTCATAGAGTGGACTTGTCTAGAGACCTCTTCAGGTGATATAGGAGAGGAGGAAAGAGCGGGGGTCGTGTTAGGGCTGAGAGCGGGTGAGTGAGAAGGGGGTGGTATAGAGGAGAGTAAAGACAGGATATTTTGAGTTTTAGTAATGAAGTGAGAGGCTAGTGCAATGCAGAGCGCCAGGGAAAGCAGAGGAGAAATGGAGACTGCAGTAGGATTGGTGAATTCTGAAAGCGAGCCCCATTTACAGGGGCGCACCTAAAATACAGAGGACCCATAATCACCATAAACCAGAGTAAATTCACCCTTCTACGGAATCAAAAGCCATGAGTCTGTCTTGCAGATGATAACAAGACTTTAATCTTTACAGATCATGTGGATTGGGGAAATGGCAGAGGACTCTGCCATTTGAGGCCAGCATTCTGTTGTAGTCGCTGGCTCCCTCCCAGGTCCTGAAGACTGCTCCTGGGCCTGCAGCTTAAATAGTCTTCTGTTGGTCACTGGATACCCGCAGAGCTCCTCCAAACGTATCCCTCTTGCCATACAAGGGATGTTGCAGAGGCTCCAGTGTTGCATGGTCATGTTCCGTTTGGGACAATCTACATAACAGTATGCTGAATATGCAAGAATATTTTGTTGCTCTTGTTTAGCATAATTTACTATGTTATACACATACATACATAAACACATCTTCCCGCCATTCTCTCAACATTAACTCCATAACATTTATAATTGATGTGGTCCAATAACTTCGTCAGAAAAACACTTTTCTAATACTATGTCATGTTGAATCTTAGTCTCCATTGGCCTGTGATTGACAGGAACAGTTGCTCATCCACTTCGTTCTCTCTTCCAGCCTTAGACTCAGTGACACAACACCGCACACAAGCTCTGCAATCTATTCTTAGCGCAAACACATTCCTCTGTGGCAGAAAGCCTGCTCTTTACTGTGTGTTTTAAACAAAGCTAATTTACAATGTATAACAGTTTTACGTATAAATCCATCTACATAGTTTGCACTTAGATTTCAATCCTAACAATCTTTATTTAGTGACTGCTACGCTTGTGTGTGATTAATTTTGCAAAAAAAAAAAGCTTTCCCAGTGCTATAGTGCTTAGAGAAGTCTCGCCTCATTTGTAAAGCTCTTGGGACAGTTTGGAAATGTAGGAGAGCACTAGGCTCCTTCCCAACATTCCCCCCTTTCGTTACTTCTACAGTAACAACTCACCCCCACCCCACAAATCTACAACCCCAGAAATATTAGTTTCATTTTCGCTGTTTATTGTATGGCAAGGTGTTTAAGATCCCCCAATTGATACCATCATCTTTGCACTATTAGGGACTATAGGAACACATCATTGGAGACCCCACTGGCGCGTGCAGAAGAGAACCAAGAAGAAAATGATCACAGGAAGAGTATTTTTACTGCTGCCCCCAGCCATGACAGGGTCCAATCAAAGGCAAGCGATAGCCAATCTGTGTTCTGAACTCCACCTTCTTCCTTCATTTGAACACCTAGATTGTGCACCCCCTTGATGACGTGGGTTAGTGACCCATTCTCAGCATCCTATGTGGGTAGAAAAGTGCAGCTAAAAATCCAATACTTGCCAGGTATTCCTCTGAGCATTGCGGAACAGTCTTTTGACAGTTTGAGCTTTTCTTTCTTCCCTGCCGTTGAAATCATCCTTTTTCTGGCAGCATACCAAATTCTTGTGTGATCTGCAAGCTTCTTTCTGTTTCTTAGGTGCTAGAGTGGCTGTTGGCACCTCAACAGGCATTTCTTCCCTTCACATTTCCTTCCAGGATTACTAGTAGCACTGACGGCAGGGTGGCCAGGGAACACTTGCCCCTCCAAGATGATAGGAGTTGCAAGTAGGCTTGTCGGCCACAAACCCAGTAGTAATCCATCACTGCTGCTGTACCTTTTGTCATACTAGGGATCACAAGAGTGTAGTTGCACTGTGTGTTTGCGCCACCAGGAACTGTTCCTTCATTGCTAAAACAAAGTTCAATTTTTGTCCCTACCTATTCGCACTGCGTTCTTCATTGTTGCAATCCGTGTCAGCCTTGTGATGTATTGGGACCATACTGCGCACACATAGTCTCTATTTGAGATATTGGTTCTCCGCTGTACTTGATCAGCCCATCTGCCAGGCACATCACTGTGGTGCCCTGTCACTGTCATTTGAGTAATCTCCCAAGGAGAAATATGGTCCTTGTAGATGCTGGCGGTATTTTGTGTTGCCATTGCATAACGCTGGATCTAGATCAATGCTCCTCAACTGCACACTATGTGCCTGGAATGTGCCCTTTATCCCTTATAGTGCAAGATGTACCACGCATTGTGCCTCTGTAATTGTGACTGGATGTGGAACTAAAAACCTTAGGAGACCCTGATTTGTGCGGGATAAATGCACATACATAACATCTTTCATTGATTTCCTTCCTGCAATGCGCATATCGGAGTACTAGCTATTCAATGTTTCTACATTCTGGACATCAGAAATAGAGTCAAATCCCCAAACCATTATGTAAATCATAAGTCATTCATACTTCCCGTTTCATTTGTCTAAGAAAACTTGTAGGGGTGGCCGGCAAAAAGTGAGACATTTTGTATTTCCTTTTTTAGACATATTAGTATTTTTTTCCAACTGTTCACTCCCCCCCCCCCCCCTTTATATGGCCACCCCATATAACAAACATCCCTTCATCCACTCCAACAACCACGACCAGTGTCATACAAAACATCAAAGTACTACTACATTGCTAGACTAAACATCTTTATTATTATTATTCCTACATAACAGAGAGCTTGGTCAGCCATCTTTGCTTATTCCTGGAGCGGAGAAAACATTTTATCAAGAAAGAGAGCGAAAGAGAAAAAGAAAAGAGGAAGTAAAGGGAGAGAGAGACAGAAATAGACTCTTTTCCCACCAGGGAAGAAAAAAAGAAAAAATGTAAACCTTTAAAAAGAGAGAAAAAAGCAGGTGTGTGACACTGCACACCACCCTGGCATGGATCCTCAAAAATGTCTTTTTTGGCTATGCCCTTACTAAAATTTGCCTTTTCACAGGTGCTCTTAGGACATCCAAGAGAGGCACCCAATATCTAACTCATTCATATGAATGGCGAGAGGAGTACAGAACACCACCTCATATGGACTTTTAAACCTGGGGCTGATCAGTTCCCCAGATAATAATGGTCCCGTTGTAATATGGGCAATGTTGCATATGGAACCATGGTCTTGCTTCCTACAGAGGTGGTCACTATTTCTCCCCTCTTAACCGTGTCCCACTACCGCCCCTGTGTGCTTTCGTCCCCATGTCAATTATTTATGACCCATCACCATATAATATGTCTCCTTCCTTCAATGCATTAGCCATACATCAGAGTGAGAAAATAAATAAAACTCCTGTTAATAAACCGGAGTTGCTAAAAGAGGGGCTGTGCAAATAGCATTAAGTCCTCAAATTGTCTAGTCATTTTGTCAGTCCATTAATATGTAATTTTAAGTCCTCTGCCCTTCCCTGAGATTTTGTAACAGTGGCCTTGTGTAGACTGCGTAGTCTAGGATCCATGCCCTCCAAAAATTACATTGGCCCAAAAAACTGCTACATTTCCTTCACAGTACTGAGACTAGGAGAGGTGCGTTCTGCCGCCGCCCTATCTGATATAAACATTTTCCCATTACAAACATTGGTATAGTCCCTCAAGTTGGGAGTATTGTAGCTTCTTTGTATCCGCCTTGTACCTTTTGTGAGCCAGCAATTTGTGATGCAACAGAACCCCTCCTGCACTGATGATCCTTTTCACTGCATACCAACCGATCATCCACATACTGGATGATTCTGCTAAGTATGAGCACCTGACTTCAATGTAATCTGTACTGGGGTCACATCTCTCCGTATCCCAACATCGTGTGGATTGACCGTCCCCAATTATGCAGGCACATATCCCATGCCCTCCTCAAAAATAAAAACATCTGAGTTACTACTGCCATCAGGGGGCACATGATGCTGATTCCCAAAATCTCCCCATTTTGTTCACTGTCCTCAAATAATTCCTTATCCGTCAATTCCTTTAAATATACTGTCGAGTCTATACATAATATTGTGCGCCACTCGCACCCGTTCTGGTCTGTTCCAATCAGGACTATTTTTCTGACACTACCAGTCCTTTCAAATCTAATGACAATATTGCCCCCGCCACCATCTCAGGTGGCACCATGGGTCGGAAAATAAAATCTGTAGGCACTCGCCAACACTTTGTCACAATTTGAGGCACTGCATTTACTAATACCTTAATACCATAACAAAAAATATATCTGGGACCACAGGAACCCCATGTACTACTGAATCCCTTGCTGTTGCATTGATTATTACAATTGCTTGAGCTACACACATCCTTGGAGTGGAACACACTACCCCTTGATCTGTGACTGATACATTTCTGAGCAGCTCCCTACCCAACAAGTTCACAGGGGAACTCTCTGACTATAACGAGGGGCTCTTACTACATCCCCTCCCACTTTTATATCCAGCTCCTCAGTCTATGGAACTCTAGAAATATCCCCAGAGAATCCCTGCATGGAAAGTTTTTGTACCTGATAATGGAAAGTTCCCCTCCATGATGCATAATTTAGTTGCACCTGAATCTACCATAAATATAAATTGCCTGTTTCCGATTTCCTCTTCTACCAAGGGCTCCTCTTCACGGTGTGCGGTTATCAATAGAATTGGACATGCAAGTGCTGTCTGTGGGCTGTCCTAATCAGAATATGTATTTGTCCTGCGGAATGAAAAAGAGCCGCCCCTGTCATTGTAACTCCTTGGAATGGGGCACCTGTCCCCCCTGCCATTCTATTAAACTGTGTTCCCTCACCATGCTGTAGTTGTTGCCCATGGTGCCCTTGCCTGTCAGCCCCATAAGGAGACTGATTTTTACCTCCTCGCCAAAATTGCTGTGGTCTTCTTCCTTGAGACCCTTGGAACCCCTGCCCTTGAGGTGATGGGCCAAAATTAAATCTCATCCCAGGCATGTTCCTGCACTCCCTTGTGAAATGCCCCCATTTCCCACAACACCAGCACTGTGATGGTCCCAATCCTCCTCCCCGAGTTCCCTATTCTCACAAAACCTCTTGCTCTTGCTTCTCAAAATCCTCCTTTTCCCCAATACCCCCCCACCCCCACTGTTACGCTCACCTGGTTCCCACGGGGGCGTCGACCGGAACTGGGCCGCTGTTTCCACCAGCGTGACGTGTAGCGCCGAGATGACTGACTGGACTGGCCCGCTCAGCCTAGTTTGTCTGGCTCGCAAGAATATTCTTCTGCAAAGGAGAAGAGGAATTAACCACCCGTGGAATTGAGTGTCAACCCACCTTCCCCACTCCCGTTGTCTTCCCACAGATCACTCTTGATGTCCCCTCCTTAGTCTCACCTGATGGTTTGGAAGGATGAGCTCTCCATCCTGCGTCGACCGCAGGGGCGCGTTGATGACCAATTACTTCACTGGCATAGAGGAATTGGTGAGTTCCAGTATTGACTCTAAAGTCCAATTGTTCATAAGAGTTCAAATGTCTGATCTTCACTCTGTCCGATTCCTTGCAGGTTGCCGATTAATCCACTCGAAGATTTCCAAATGGCACTTGGTAAGATTCAGGTAAGTCTATTGTGGTTTTCCCCTTAGGGGCCGGGGTACGGCGATGAAGCAGAGTTGACTGTGCCGACCCGAGATGAGGTGAGACCCCCGTGGTAAATCAGGTAAGTTTTGTGGGGGGGTAACTGGTATTGTCTTTGCTTTCTCCCCTTAGGGGCCGGGGTACGGCGATGAAGCAGAGTTGACTGCGCCGACCCAGGATGAGGTGAGTACCTCCCGTGGTAAATCAGGTAAGTCCTTGGGGGTAGCTTGTATAGCCTTAAAGACAGCAAGGTGAGCAAGGGGATTCTCTGTCTCCTTAGGTGTCGGAGGGCAGCCGCGAGATGGAGAGAGCGTGATGGAATGCTGAAGTACCGCCAAGCAGGTGAGTTCAGCGCGGCGCCGTAGGAATGTGAAGCAATGCTTCAAAGACTTCTGTCTTTCAGTTCCGTGGCGAAATGGGTCAGGATTCAGGTAAGGATTAAAGTTAAAACTCCTGTTCTAACCTTTATCCTTCTTTTCTTCTTGTTTCAGGAGTCCCAGGACTGAAGCGGGCGTGGCTGAAGACTGGAGCTGCTGAAAACACGGTGAGCGTTACGCTGCAGCAAGCAGAATAACGCGAAGCACGTGTGGCTGTCCGGGCGTGGTTTAAATAGCCTTGGGAGAAGATCCAGGTAAGTATTCTTCCACAGCCCCACCCAAGTAACAAAATAGTCCCTTCAGTAAAATAGTCCCTCCTAAGCCTCATTTGGCTTGAGTCTTCATGCAGCATGGTCTGCCTCAGGTGAGTATGCAGCATGGTCTGCTTCAGGTAAGTTATCAATAATGAGCCTGGCGCCCATGGCGCCAGGACTGACTTTATCTTTATGAGCCTGGCTCCATAGGCGCCAGGACTGCACCCAAACTGCCCCTAACTGGGGCTTTTGGGCATGCTCCAAGTGGCATGATGCCTGCTTCCGGGGCTGCTGGGCCTGGTCTGGTCTTCCGGGGACAGGCATCATGACACCCACACCATTGTCCCTGTCTTCCTTCACCCCATAGTGCCGCAGTTGTGACATTCCCAATTTGAGTATCTCCTGTCTTTCCCCCTGAGCCGGTGCCTTCACTGGTGCTTGAATGACAACCTTATTTAGTTTCTTTTCCACTAGTTTTGCCTCGTCAATTTGCCGCTTCTGGACTGTCTCCCTGTCGTGCTCCTGGATTCTCTTAGAATTGTGAACTATTATACTTTGTATCTCTGGCCACCCCTTGGCTTCAATTCCCACAATTTTATCTAGTGCCTTCTGGAGCTCTTTTGGTAGTCCCATCTTTACAATAAAATAGAAAAATGGTACTGTCAACTCTCCACATTTCCTGTAACTTAAGAATAAACCTAACTGGGTCATCATCATCACCCATTGTGCACCGCATTAAAGAATGGAAGTCAGGGGTATTTGGGTACATCCTTCGTAGGGCGGCCCATACCCTTGCCCTTACCTCATCAAAGGCTGCTCCATCATGTTCATTATCTGCAAGACTTACCCCAGCCCTTGCCCATATGTCCCCAGCCTGGTCCCCAACTATGGTGACCAGTAAACTCTTAGGGGTAATTCATAGAATTTTGCGCGCAAGTGGTGGATGCGGCTGGCGCACAGTGTGCGCGTGCGAATCTCTGCGCCAGCCGCGTGCGCTTAAATCCATTTCCGCACACAGCGTATTCATGGAATTTAGCTACCAAAACCAGCCGTGGCGCACAGTGGCGCAGCGACCCTGCAGCAGCGCCAGTTACGCCCCCAAGAATGCCCCTCGCGCAGGGAAAAGCCATTAAAATCCCCAATCCAGCGCAAAGGGCTGCGCTAACCCTGTACCATTATACATGGCCAGCACACAGCAAGCGTGGAACGTGTATTACTGGGGTTCGCGGGAAGTTTTACACGCCATTGGCCCTGTGCGAGTGGGGTACATGTATTACTGGGATTCGGGGGAAGTTTCACACGCGATTGGCCCTGTGTGAGTGGGGTACGTGTATTACTGGGGTTTGGGGGAAGTTTCACACGCGATTGGCCCTGTGCGAGTGGGGTACGTGTATTAGTGGGGTTCGCAGGAAGTTTCACACGCGATTGGCCCTGTGCAAGTGGGGTACGTGTATTACTGGGGTTCGCGGGAAGTTTCACATGTGATTGGCCCCGTGCGAGTGGGGTACGTGTATTACTGGGGTTCGCGGGAAGTTTCACACGCGTTTTGAGCAGGGTACGTGTATTTCGGGGGTTTGCAGGAAGTTTCACATGCAATTGTCCCTGTGCGAGCAGGGTACATGTATTACTGGGGTTCGCGGGAAGTTTCACACGCGATTTGAGCAGGGTACGTGTATTTGGGGGGTGTGCGGGGAGTCCTACACGTGAATTGGCAGTGTGGGTCCTCCCAGGTGTTCCCTCCACGGCCCCTGCAGGCAGCCCACACCACAGGGGACTACCCTGCACCCCTGGTCATGTCCCGCAGGCAGCCCATCCACCATGGGCATGCCCCCCAGCCAAGCCACATGTCAGCTTGCACTACTGATCACCAACTCATGTCCCCCAGCACTCCCACCCCCCAGCAGTGCAGGGCTCCTGCCAGCAGGCCCCCACTCATGTCCCCCTGCACTCCCACCCCCCCAGCAGTGCAGGGCACCTGCCAGCAGGCCCCCCACTCATGTCCCCCTGCACCCCCACCCCCCAGCAGTGTAGGGCACCTGCCAGCAGGCCCCCACTCATGTCCCCCTGTACCCCCACAACCCAGCAGTGCAGGGCATCTGCCAGCAGGCCCCCACTCATGTCCCCCTGCCCCCCCACCCCACCAGCAGTGCAGGGCACCTGCCAGCAGGCCCCCACTCATGTCCCCCCTGCACCCCCAGCAGTGCAGGGCACCTGCCAGCAGGCCTCCACTCATGTCCCCCTGCACCCCCACCCCCAGCAGTGCAGGGCACCTGCCAGCAGGCCTCCACTCATGTCCCACTGCCCCCAACAGACCCAACCAAGCATTGCATCCACCCACATAGAAAAGCCAATTACATGATGCAACCCCAAAGGCAAGTATGTAAATGAACCCATGTCCGTCGCGCACACACAATGGGTGCAAGTGAATGTGAAAACCCATATCATGACATGCATGAAACCAATGAGATAATACCACACATCGAAGTATGAAGAAAAAAATGTATTAAACACATGAATGTAATTAAAAGAAAACACACAACAATGGGAATAATTAAAGAAATGCTGCATGTCCGTAAAAGAATAAACAAGAAATCATAATCCAAAGAAATCCAAAAGAAATGGTGTCCAAAGTCACAGTCCAACAAAGCAAATCCAAGGGAAAAAAGAAAGTGAAATCCATTGCTCCATGGTGAAAATAAAAAAAATTAGAATAATCCAATGGTGAACTATGTACAAATGAACAATCCAGGGTCCATGAGCCCAACTGATGAAATGAAATGTACCAAAAATACTACCTAATAAAAAACTATATACAAAAACGTGGTGCATTGTCCAAGCGCAACCAAAATAAAAAAAAAGGAAAGGAAACCTAACCCTATCTAACTATATACAATGGCGGAGGGCAAGTCCTGCGGCTCACTCAGTGGTGTCCCGGGCCAGGGCATCATCGAACTCCATGTCGATGTCCCGGAGGCGGGCCTCTGCCCTGGCACCGAGGTCTCGCAGGGAGGCACTCATGGCCTGTTCCAAATCCCTGCGAGTCGCCTCGAGGCACTCTGCCCGCCTCAACGCCCGACGCATGGAGAACTCGGCCCTGACCATGGTGAGCCGCGCCTCTTCCGCCCGCTGCGGGTCCGCACCTATACGCTGGCCCAACTGCAGCCACACGGAAGACACATCCATTCCAGGGTCCTCCTGCCCTCTGGCCGATGCCTGCCCCCCTGATGTCGATGGCCCCGAGCCATCATTGCTCCCACCTAGAGCCTGCTCCTGCTGCTGCTGCCCATGTGCCCTGTCCGATGATGCCTGCACATCCTCCATCAGCTTTTCTCCAGTTGTTATGTCCACCCCTGCTGGACCGCCGACTCCCGACTGTGGCAGGGATGGGATCTCCACCAAGCTGGCTGTGTTGGTCAGGCCAGGTCCACAGGGGGCCCTGGTGGAAGCTGGGCCAGAAGACGGCAGGGAGAATGACTGGCGCCTAGTCTCCACAGAGGAGGAGAGGTCCGCCAGAGTGCGCGTCACATGTAGGAACTCACCAACCAGGGCCCCTCCCAACAGTGCCACGTTGCGACGCTGCTCTTCGTGATGCCGTGCGTTCTCTGCCCAGGAAGAACGCACGTCATCACGAATGTCACGCGTGCGCAACGCAACACCAATCGGGACGGAGCCCATACGTTCATGGGACCCCTCTTCCGCAGGGAGTGGAGAGGCAGATGACATGACACTCTCCCCTACCTGCGGACGGACCTGGGACAGGGCCTCCCTGCTGGTGCTTGGTGGTGCAGTCACAGGGTCAAGGAAAGAGACATGCACAGGCTCCTCCGCGGTGACCTCTGCTGCCTCCTGACCCTGGCTCTGGCCTGCACCACTTGCACCAGTGGTACTACCCCCACCAGGCCCCATGTGCGGCTCAGTAGCTGGCTCCTCCTCCTCCTCTGTGGAGACCACCAACCTGGATGTCTCCATACCGTCTTCCGCCATTGCAAGCCCCTGTGGGGGCTCACCCGGCCCTTCCGCCACAGCCGTAGTGGCAGACACTGCACCAGCCCCCTCGCTCCCGGATGATAAGTCCTGGGAGGGTGGCTGGGCCTTGCGTCGCTGCCCAGTGGAGGCATCCCCGCCGCTTGGCTCCACAGTGCCGTCTCCGCCCTCTTCTTCACTTGACGCTGCGTAGAGGGAGACATAGAACACAAGCATCAGGGTACAGTACAATATTTCCCTAGACAGGAAGCAATAACACAGGAGTGGCAGTGTCTAACGTCACTTCCATCCTGTCCCTTCACAACACATGGGTGAATGCACGCAACACACATGCATAAACATGCATGGCGCCTGCAATCAACATCAGCATCCATGTACAAGGGCCTCTATCAATCAAAATGTTGCCTTCAAACTCACATGCATCCTGGCTCACACTGATCCCATGCACACACATCACCGGAGGGTCATGCATCATGCCTTGTACACCACAGAGACAGTGCATATAACGGTGACCGCACTAGTGTGTCTATCCACTGAATCTACACATCATCACGGACATGTGTCATGAATCCATGGTGTATCGAAGTCACAGACACTTCTCAGACACACACACATGTGCACCATACATGTACATGACAGCAGCACCCATCCCTCACACCCCCACCATGTGCAAGAACAGACACTGGCATGCTTTCATGTGTGCATTTGCCATACAGCTCCCCATGTAGCATTGGAACTCATGCACCAACCATGTGGTTCGCACATTACTGGTCTCGCATGCATGACCATGATGTCCCTGCACACAAACATCCATACATGGCCCATGTCACACATACAGGCAAGTATCAGACTACCAGCACACTGCAACATGCCCTGTCTCGCACACCAAGGCTTGGCCACTTACCGCTCAACTCCAGACGGGCCTTCCTCTGAAGGATCTGGGCGTGGAGCGCTGGGCATACGTGTTCCAGGACCCTTATCTGGATGTCATTCATGCTGACCCGGCCCCCCTCTGCGAGGCGCTGGGCCTTGTGGAGGGTCCTGGACCTGAAGTCCTCCCAGCGCTTCTTGACGTGCTTGATGTCGCGGGTTGCCACCCCCTCCGCGTTGATGGCAACCACTACGCCGTCCCAGATCCTCTCCCGTCCTTCCTTGTTGACGCGTGATGTTCCGAAGAGGGCATCATAATGCCCCAGGACATGCTCCACCAGGACACCACCTTCCTTCACACTGAAGCTGGTGGCCCTCTGCCTGGGGGGTCGCCAGTGGTCTCCGATGGTGTTTGCCCCGACATGGCAACCCCCAAGGCAGGCGTGGGTGGGCAACTGGGTCCTGGGGCTGGGCTGTGGAGTGATGGTATCCCAGTCGGGAGTCTTCTGTTCCAGCAGGGGTGGACACAGCAACTGGAACCCTGGCTGACGTGCAGGCACCAAATAGCAGGGCACGTGGGCAGCAGGCGGTCAGGCAGCAGCAGATGGTAGGTGGGAGCGTGCTCGGGGCTCTGGGGGGCAGGAAAATGGCCTTCATGGCAGGAGCGTTGTCTTCCGTGTGTGTACGCGTGGCCAGCTTGATACGTAGTGAATTGGCACATGAAAAAAGTGCATGTCAGTGTGAAATCGGAGGAAAGGCCCTTAGCGCGTAAGCGCGTCAGCACACGTACGCGATTTCATTGGACCAAAGGCCCTTAGCGCATAAGCGCGTCTGTGATGTATCGCGCACGGGCGTTGCCCTGGCACTGGTTGAAGATCCCATGTGGCTTTCCATTGCTCTGTACATGCTTTTCGTGGGGTGCGGCGTGTGTTTTCCAGCCGTTGGGGTTCACACGCTATAACTTCACAGCGGGTTGGTGTTGGCTACGCGTTCTTCTACACACAAGGCAGACGGTGAGTGGTATCCCGCTCGCCCAGGGCCAATCGCGTGTGAAACTTCCCACGAACCCCAGTAATACACGTACCCCACTCGCACACGTACCCCACTCGCACATGGCCAATCGCGTGTGAAACTTCCCACGCACCCCAGTAATACACGTAACCCACTCGCACAGGGCCCTTTCGCGTGTAAAACCTCCCGCTAACCCCAGTAATACACGTACTCCACTCGCACAGGGCCAATCGCGTGTGAAACTTCCCGCGCACCCCATGAATACACGTACCCCACTCGCACAGGGCCAATCGCGTGTGAAACTTCCCGCGAATCCCAGGAATACACGTACCCCACTCGCACAGGGCCCTTTCGTGTGTAAAACTGCCCGCGAACCCCAGTAGTACACGTACCCCACCCGCACAGGGCCCTTTCGCGTTTAAAACTTCCCGCGAACCCCAGTAATACACGTACCCCACTCACACAGGGCCTATCGCAATTGAAACTTCCCGCGCACCCTCGAAATACACACACACGCTATTTTTCACACAGCGGGTGTCCGTGTTTGTCGCGTACCCCTTTTTTTTACGGCCATACTGGCCTGCCTGTTGATCGCGTACGTTTTTTTTGGGCTCCTGGCTGCCACACCGTACTACGTGTGTCATTTTTGCACGCACGTGGGCTACTCGGGGGCGCTTGTCTCTTTTTCTTCTTTTTATGGGGTGCCTGTGTGTTGCGTGCACGTCATTTATCCTAGGGGGGCCACAGTATGGGACATTCATCAAAGCTGTATATACGTGCTTTTTGTTTGCGCACACTTTTGTAATGCGCAGGGACGCTACTGCCTGCCTTCGTGTGGCGGACGTGTTTAGGCCTGTGCATGTCTTTGACCGTGCACGGGTTTGCCCTATTCGATTCCATGAATACGTGTAGTATGCGTGCGCGTGGCCGTTCCGTGTACTTCCCAGCAGTACTTCCCCAGTTACGCCTTCTTTTTCACGCGTTGTTCATCATTCTGCGTGTTACGCCCCGTGTCCCGCCCCCTTTTTGGTGTGTGCGCAGACGTTGTGCGCTTTCCCTGGGCTCGTCGCGCACGGCGTTTGAGCTGTTGCAATGACGTGTGCGCCCCTTAGTCTCCTACTGCTAAGGCTACCCCTGCTGTTTGGAGCTCCGTCTATACGCTGGGGGGAGAACTTTAGTCAAATTATTTGTCCTTTTGAGGCCATGGTACATACATGCGTTATCCCTACTCCTTCATGTATTAGAGGCATCTGTATATCTGTTTTGTTTTCTACTCCTTCAGTATTCTTCTGATCTTCTGATCTTGTACTACCATGATTAAATCTGGTCTATTTCTTGGTCTGTTCCTCGCCACTGCCAGTTGTGGCAGGGACGGGTTTCTCGTCACCCCGTCTCCTTGATCTCCTTCTAGCCTTGCCTCTTCATTATGTCTACCATCATGATCTTACTCTCCATTATCCCTTGCTTGTTATACTTCTTGTCCCTGGACTGTCCATACACTCTGCCCATCATGTTTAACACAAACATTTCTTATTGCCCCAAGATTTAACCTGAACAAAAAATCTCCTGACTTTCAATCCCCTATTTTCTGTACCGGTACCCTTCTTTCTGGTGATACTTCTTCAGACACTTGTAACCTTACCAACCTTTCCTGCAATGCTCTTAGCTCATAGTCAATGTCTACTTGTGGACCCTCTAGGTACACTAATGCTAGGGGCATATTAGAGCTTGTGGATGGGTTATATGGAGGTGCAAAAGCTCTCAAGTCCCCCCTCCTAGTTGCTAATTCTGAAAATCCTGTTGACACTCTCTCTCCCTCTGGAGGCTTATAAACTGGGTTTGTATACCCCACTGCAGGTTTAGGCGTTACAGGATATATCCCCTTACATTGGATCTCTTTTTCACCTTCCTGATCTCCCTTATCCTCAACTAATTTACAGAGATCTAGAATCTCTTCTCTTTTTTGGGACTTATTCTCTTCATATTTTGCTGCTACAAAGATGGACATTTTTTCTAGCATGTTTCTATTATGGGAGCCCTGCTCTGGCCAGGAGCAGGACGTCCCCCCTTCCTTTGTTTCTACTATCAATTGTTTGTTTATTTTGTCACAACACAGTGGTAGAACCCTATGCATGTGTTTTATTGGAGTTCCTTCCTCCATAATATTGTGAGTGTCCCTAATGCTTCACTTTAACCCTACTGCTATGTTGCACATGCTTCAATAATACAGATCAACCCACTTTTCCCCCCACCCACTTTTACACTTTCTTCATTTTGATTTCACACATACACACACCACGACTCATCCACCTTCTTTCCTTTTTTACCATAAAAGACAGCAAGACAAAATATAAAAGACTAAGATCCAGGCTCATTCCTTATAGCGAGCCACTACTTTTGACTAAGATCCAGGCCCATTCCTTATACCGAGCCACTACGTAATACCACTTATTGCTTTTATCGTCATAAGATGAATACTGTGTGGTACTACATCCCAGTCCTTATAAGCTGGGGATCCTTTTCCTTCCCTTTCCATTGTAAAAAGTAGAAAAACAGAAATGCGTGACAATTTCAATATATGACACACTTATCACCAAAAGTCCTATTTTATACTTCACCAATACTATATCACCAAAAGTCCTATTCCACTGACCTCGTACAACAATCACATCACCCACATCACCACTATCACATACATGTTCCCATGTTATCACCTGCAAGAGTATATTCACGTGGTTACAAAGTCCCTATGCCGGTCGTTCTGGAGCCACGCCCTGCTCCAGTGACCAGAAAAGATTTCTTTTAAAATGGCTTCTACTAAAGTCGCTCAGGATACATAAGTTAGGATTCTGATCACTACAATTGGACGTGGCTGACCTGCCTCGGGCCTCACAAAGCAGAGGGGAAGAAACTAAGTAACACGTCAGGTCGTCATCACTGAAAGCGAGCCCCATTTTACAGGGGTGCCCCTAAAATACAGGGGACCCATAATCACCATAAACCAGAGTATGTGCACCCCTCTAGGGAATCAAAAGCCATGAGTCTGTCTTGTAAATGATAACAAGACTTTAACCTTTACAGATCATGAGGATTGGGGAAATGGCAGAGGACTGTCGTCGTTGCTGGCTCCCTCCCAGGTCCTGAAGACTGCTCCTGGGCCTGCAGCTTAAATACTCTTCAGTTGGTCACTGGATACCGACAGAGCTCCTCCAAACGTATCCCTCTTGCCATACAAGGGATGTTGCAGAGGGTCCAGTGTTGCATGGTCATGTTCTGTTTGGGACAATCTACATAACAGTATGCTGAATATGCAAGAATATTTTGTCGCTCTTATTTAGGATAATTTACTATGTTATGTTATAATCATTCATACATAAACACATCTTCCCGCCATTCTCTCAGCATTAACTCCATAAAATTATATTTGATGTGGTCCAATAACTTCTACAGAAAAACACTTTTCTAATACTATGTCGTGTTGAATCTTAGTCTCCATTGGACCTGTGATTGACAGGAACAGTTACTCATCCACTTCGTTCTCTCTTCCAGCCTTAGACTCAGTGACGCAACACCGCACACAAGCTCTGCAATCTATTCTTAGCGCAAGCACATTCCTCTTTGGCAGAGAGCCTGATCTTTACTGTGTGTTTTAAACAAAGCTAATTTACAATGTACAACAGTTTTACATATAAATAAATCTACATAGTAGTTTGCACTGAGATTTCAATCCTAACAATCTTTATTTAGTGACTGCTACGCTTGTGTGCGATGAATTTTGTATGAAAAAAGCCTTCCCAGTGCTATAGTGCTTAGAGAAGTCTTGCCTCATTTGTGAAGTGCTTGGGACAGTTTGGAAATGTAGGAAAGCACTAGGCTCCTTCCCAACAATTCCTTGCAGTTTTTGAAAAGTTAAGCCATGTTGTTCGTGGCCCTAGAGATGCAGGCTTTGATATAGGCCCTCTTCTTCGAGCAGATGGAAAGTCTGTGTTGTCTTTGGAGCAGGCGGTGGGCCAGTTTGTCAGAGGATGTGCTTGTGGCCTGCCACTTCCGCTCAGCAGCTCTGCACTTGCTTTTCAGAGAGGCTTGGTCGGAGTCATACCAGGTGTTGCGCTTGGGGGCAGGTTTCATGCGGATTCTCATGACAGGGGCAAGGATGTGCAGAGTGTTGGAGATGGAGAGTTGAAGGTTAGTAAAGATTGAGTCAGAGGCAAGAGTGGGAGGGCGAAAGAAGCTGGCGGCAAACGCAACAACTGACATTCGCTTCATTGGTTGATTGACGGAGATGGAGACTGGCAGTGTGGGCGTTGGCTTAGTGGCCGACCCAGGAGGTCCAGGTGAAAGGACGGAGAGCATGATCAGACCAGGAGACAGGAGTACTGAGTGGGTTGGTTATGGGGATGTCTGCTGAGCTGAGAGCATCCAAGGTGTGTCTGGCAGTGTGTCTCGGACCGGCGGGAAGAATGGAGAGGGGAAGAGAGTTAGATGTTGCGTAAGAGTCCAGAGGACACATCGGGAGTCAAAGTGAATATTGCAGTCTTCGAGGAGAAACTTGGAGGTGGAGGCCAGGAGAGAAGAAATGAGGTCAGACCACTCTAAGAGGAAGATGGAGGCTAGTCCAGCGGTCCTGGTGATGGTGGGCAGAGTCGGCCAGAGGACACACAGCCTGCAGATGAGGCATTCGAAGGAGGAGGACTGAGGGTATAATAGTAGCAGGGACCCATTCAGGGAAGATCAAGGCCACTCCCTGGAACGGTTAGATCTGGGCTTAGAGAGGATCTTGTAGCCCTCCAGGAGCAGAGTGTCAAACTTGTGGCAGAGCTGGCTGTGAACCACGTCTCAGTGAGAGCAAGGACGTTGAGGTCTTCAAGGAGGAGGAGTGTTTGGCGGAAGAGCAAGAGTTTAGGGTAGCTAAATGGAGCTGGTTGGCACTTTTTAAGGTCTTCCGAGGAGTGGTACAGGAATGTGGTACACACCGGTGGTGGCAGAGGGTTAGCAGAAGGAGGAGTGGCAGAAGTTGATGAGAGAAGGAAGACGCCCATCAAGGAGAAGGAGGTTGGCCTGAGAGCCCTGGACATTGACAGTGCCATTCCGGTAGACATTCATGAAGGCCCTAGAGGAAAGGAAGTATGGCAAGAGTACTTCCCAACGGGTGCCGCCATTAATGGGAGAGGAAGAAAAAGGAGATTGAAAGCACCATGGAGGGAGAAACTGCAGTGCACGACGTCCAACCTCAACACTGCAATGCAACAATCTAGATTCAGGTGCCCAGGATAAAGGAAAAACCTAGGTTACGCATACACGAGAGAAGCAAGACACCTAGAAGCAAGTTTTCTGGACAGACGGAAATAACCTAGTTAAGAGGGATAGAGGAAAAATCCTAATTTTCAAACACAATACCAAATGCAAAAACACACAGATTTGACTTTTCTAGAAAGGGAGAGACGCCCCAATGACTAATTACGACAATTCACCTAATGCCAGCTATGTACAACATACAGCTGCAACGTGCAGCAGACTATAGACTTGGCTAATAGGAGTAATAAGAGATGAGGGGACAGTTAAATAGGGAGCAGTAATGGCCAACCCTGCTGCTCACACCTTTCTTACCTTGTCAGTTGCTGCAGGTTGACGGCTGCGCAGCATGCTCCCACGGCAAACACAGACTGGAGCTGCAACTGTAGGAGCTGCCCTTTGCCCCAGGCCCTAAGCCGAGGGGGGGGGGGGCTACACAGGAAGAGGGGCTGCCCTGGGTGGAGGACCTAAAAGGGGCCACGTGCCCGTTCAGATTGAAGATGGGAGGGGAAAGGCAGGCACAGGGGAGGCAGGGAGAAAGAAATACCCAGGAGTGGGCTGCAGAAAAGAAGTCACAGAGGTGCCCAAATTTACTAAAAACACGACTACAAGTTCTAAGTAGGCAATTGGGCAATATTGGAGTCCGAGAGCACTGGCCCCACAGTTGGAAGCAGCAAAGCTACAAGGGATAGGCACTCTGAGTAACAAAGCGGACCACGGGCCCAATCAGATTGAAGATGGTAGGGGAAAGGCAGGCACAGGGGAGGCAGGGAAAGAATAATATGCTGAGATGCTTACGTTTACTAAAACACATTTACAAGTTCTAAGTAGGTAATCGGGCAGTATTGGAAACCCAGAGCACTAACCCTGCAGTTGGAAGTAGCAAAGTGCACAACCGTTCGTTCTTCGTTAGTATACAGTTTCTCAGTCTAACCCTCTTTCTTTTGTTATTCATCCTCTCACTGAGGTATATAGATAGAATCTCTGTTTGACTCTAGCTCTAATTATGATCTTGCCATTCACTTTGAGTATAAGAACTCGCTAACACCGGCAATACATCCGAGGGGCTACGCCCTAATACTGGCAATACGTAAGAGTGGGCACCTAAACGCGGCTCTACCGACCCCCGGGTGGAGAGTGTTACACCTCCCGGGCCGAGGCCCGAGGAGCAGGGTAGGCCTTGTGATACACACGCAAGAGTCTTGGACGAGGCCGGGCCCAGCTGGCCTAGCACCACGTTGCAGGTACGAGGCAGGCAGCTCGACAAAATGGCTGCTGCGCCAGTAAGAGGCACCTGTCCGATGCCATTCTAGGAATTTGTTTGCGCAGGGCAGCTTTCCTTTGCGTCCATATGGACAGGGTATGCAGCGGCTCCAGCAGCCCCCCGCTACTCCGTCGGTACCCCTTGCTACCTCTTTGGCCAGTGAGGAGGTGCTCTTCGAGGTGCTCTTCGAGAAGTTCCTTGGCCTCATGAGGTCTCCTCAGATGGGGGTTATCATCAAAGACGCCATCAGGGAAATCGTCCCTGCCATGCTAGCAGCACCACAGACTCCTCCTTCGGGACACCAGGCCCCAGTGCAGCTGCCTCTTCCGGCTCCACAGCTACCTCCTCCGCCTCCTCAGCCTCTGAATGCGGTCCCTGTACCCCAGCCTCCGGGTGTCATCTACTCCTCCTCCTCCTCCTCCTCCTCCACAGGATCCTCCAGATCCGCAGGATACGGACGAGGGGGAGGATCCAGATACACCAGTCTCAGCCAGGACCTTCCACGAACGTCTGGCTGGCCTGGCGGAGTACCTGGGCCTCCCCCAACCCGAGGTCAAGCAGCCGGCAGAGGTGGTTCTGCAGAAGTCCTCACGCGACGCCCCTTTGCCAACACAGGGATTTCACTGCAAACCGATGTAGTCTCACTGGCCAAGAAGGGTTGCCTCAAGCCCCACTCGGTCCAGCCGTTCAATCGACGCCTGGACGCCAAATACAGGCAGATTGAGGGGGATACACTCTTGCTCTTGACCCATCTTCAGCCACACTCCTCAGTGATCGGTACGGCATCACTATACTCCCAAGATTCAGTCATCCTCAGCAGCCTCCTCTGCGGCGCTGCTAGGCAAGGAGGAGGTGATCATGGAGGTGTACGGCAAGAAAATCTACTCCAACGCATCCTTGCACCTCCGTCAGGCCAACGCAGATGCCATGCTGGATGCCGCCAACCAAAGGTGAGGGCGGGAAATTGCAGACTTCCTCCCGGAACTCCCCACCCGGGTGCCGATCACGCTTTAAGGTGGGGCTAACTGAAGCCAAGCTCGAGGCGCATGACCTCATGGACTCCACAGTGGCTCATAAAGATACCTCAGGCCGTGCCATCTGCATTGCCACGAACTGTTAGGGAGAATTCTCATAAATGGTTAATTTCCCTTACCTACTGAGTCCCTCAGCAGCTTTGCTGGATTTCTAGGATTTATTTTTTTCACCTGGTAAGAGTGTGAGTCTTATCCCACTCTTACATGTGTTTTGCTGTGTTTCTACTTTTTGTGTGATCTTGGGCACTGGAGCCTCACCTACTCCATGTGCACCACTTTGTGTGTTACACAGCACCTTGAGTGCAGTGACACAGGGTTGTCTTTGAGACTGACTCCGTTTTTCTGGGGCTTACTACTGTCCCCCAGAAACAGGTAAAGTTGCCATTAACTTTATATAGTCACTTTAAACCACAGACCCAGTTCATCCCATCTTACATGGAGTATTGGAAAGGGTTAAACTCTTATCCTTTTTTGTCTGTACCTCTTGGAGCCTTGTTTTTCTCCTTTAACATTAAGACTTGGCTGGTGGCAGTGGTATCTACCCTAACTTTTCTACAGCGATTATATTATATAAACGTGGTATTGGTTCAGGCTATTATATTAGCCTCGAACATAAACCCGCTTGACCAAATACATTTTATTTTGGTTCCGGCTGGGTTTATTCACCATTTCTTTTTGTTAAAGTCTTTCTCGTGTTTTTCTCTGCGCACCAAACCGGGGATGACTCCTTTGTTCGCTGTCTTTTCGCGGGCTTCTGCACAGAAGCCCTCCTTAAGGCTCCTGACAGTCTAGGTAGGCAGGATGTGAGGGAGGGATCTTCGGACCCCTGCCATGGGTTCCCTTGGTATCCCAAGTCGCACTCTTGTCCGATTGGCTAAGGGGACTGGCCTTGCCAGGCCAGCCACCCTGCTGTGTTATTGACAGCCAGGCTGTATGAATGGGGGAAAAGCACATAAAAAGCAGGTCTCTGGGACTGGAAGAGCAGAGTCGCCACTGGAATGAAAGAACCAACAAGGAACTGGAAGAAGAGTACTCCTACAACGACTGAACCGCCCGGTGAAGCCCTACTGCTTGTTTCGAATCTCCAAATCCGACGACAGAGAACATCCTCCAGGAACTTCCCTTGAGCTGGTGGGACCAACCAGTTCGCCCAAACTACAAGCCAGGGCCCCTCCTAGTCGAATTCGCTGTAAAGAGCTACAGTGGGCCGGATAGCCAGGAACGTCAGACCCTGCTTGGGTTTTAAGGAGCGCACCTTTTATTTGTTGTTTTGCTCTGCTGCTGGCTTCTTCCCTGGGTGGCGCAGGACCCTCCAGTCTTCCTACTTCGTGTCAGTCTGACAGTTGCTTCAGGAACCGTGAGCCTGCAGGAACCACTAGGAACGTCCGCCTCAGCTACAGCTCCCTCTCCGTTTTAAGGTACTGTGCAAATCCGGTTGTCTGTTTTGGTCAGCCGCAGTGAAAGTGTTTGAAATCTTTCTCCAATACGATGGCTTGTCCTTCGCTTCTCTTTGAACTCACTTTTCTACCAACCAACCTCGTCCGGAATCTGTGCCACAAACTTTACTGCAAACTACCCTGAACTGTGTGATATTGAGCAAAAGACTTTTGACCCATTGACTTTGGCCCTAAGCCTTTTCTAGCTGATCTCTTCACTGTAGTCTCTTGTGTTCAATTGCCCAGAGTACACTTACCTGTTGGTTTTGCCTAATTTCTAATAACTTTCTTTCCCTCCCTTTTAAATTGCTGGAGTGCCATTTTGCTCCCACTTCATTTTGTGAGCTTAACTTGTCTGGAATTTAAGGGAAGTGGTGTAGTGTATTTATGATTGTGATTTTGATCTTGCTTAGCGATCAGCATGTGGGAATGGACCCTGGAAAACATTTACCTCTCGATATTCCACCTTCCGGTGGAATCCAACCTGGAAGTGGACAGGCTCAGCAGGCTGGCAGCAGACAATTACGAGTGGCAGCTAAACAACTTCGTTATTCAGGAGATCTTCAACAGGTGGGGTCAGCCCCACGTGGATCTCTTAGCCGTCTGGCACAACAAGAAGTGTCCCCAGTTCGCATCCTGGCAAGGTCAGGGCCCCGGCTCTCTGGGCGACACATTTCGCCTCCAGTGGACCAGCATGAAAGCCTACGCCTTTCCGCCCACTTCTATGATCCACAGGGTAATTTGCAAAATCTCAACGACGACTCATCATTCTGATAGCTCTATGGTGGCCAGCCAGGACATGGTTTTGGGATGGCTCCTCAGCCTCTCGGAGATGCCCCCTATACACCTTCCGATGGGCCCAGCACATCTTCTAGCGCAGCAGGGGGGCAGAATCATCCACCCTGCGCCAGGGGAACTAGCACTCACAGCGTGCTAACTGAGCAGTTAATGCTTCGGCACCTTAGCCTCTCACAGGCCAATCTGGAGATCATACGAGAGGTCAGGAGCAAAGCCACCAGGGCCCAGTACAAAAGCAAATGGACCAGATTCTGCCACTGGGCAGACTCCAAGGGAATTGACCCCCTGGCCTGCACTTTGGACGACATGCTCTCCTTTTCGGCGCACCTCGCTCATTCGGGTCGTACAAGAACTTGGAGGAAGGCATTTTTTCCTCCTGCAACCCTATCGTTAAACATCGAACGGGTCTCGCAAGGCTCTGCCCGCCAGTCAAGAGACCGCACCCTGTGTGGGACCTTAACATAGTATTGGGCGCCCTGGCGCACAAACCACTCCGTGGACATCAGGCTGGTCACCATCAAGACGGCCTTACTAGTCAGTCTTACCTCGACTCGCAGTCAGTGAGATCCAGGCGCAGGTTGCCTCTGAACCATATACCACTTTTCACAAGGACAAGGTAGTCATGCGGACGCACCCAGCATTTCTGCCCAAGGTTCCATCTGCATTTCACTTGAACGAGGAAATAGTCCTTCCTACGTTCTTTCCCAATCCCAAGGACGAAGCACAGAGAGTGCTGCACTGCCTGGATGTCAGACTTGCCCTAAAATTGTACTTGGATAGGACCAAGGGCTTCCACAAGTCGGACGCCCTGTTTGTCACTTTCGGAGGCTCGAGGCCAGGCTATCGGGCCTCGAAGGCTTCTGTATCCCACTGGATGGTCGCTGCTATCAAGGAAGCGTACAAGGGTCAGCACAAGCCACTTCTGGCCAACATGCATGCCCACGCAGTCGGGGCCAAGGCAACGGCCATCGCATTCCAGCGCCATGTCCCTTGGCAGGTCATAAGCAGAGCGGCCACTTGGACCTCTCCCTCGGTTTTCTGTAAGCATTGCTGCTTGGTTACCGGCTCTAGGTCTGGTGCGGCCTTCGGACAGGCGGTTCTCAGGAACCTGTTTGCTTAAGGAGGGCCTCCTCTCCACCCTGGGGCTACATTCAGTTGTAATCGCCCATACAGTATGGAGGAAAGGGGATGGGACGTTAGAGTAATTATAAGTGACTCACCGTACTGACTAACGTACTCTTAGTCCATAGTCCCCTTTCCTCCATACGTCCCACCAACCTCTCCCCTAATAATACTGGTGTCATTAGGCAATGTTAAATCTATTGTCGACACGTCAATGGGGACTGATGTGTGGCTCCGGAGGGCGGAGTCAGTGCAGCGCATGCTCCCTGGGCCGCGCCCCTCTAAATTTAAAGGGGAAGAAGGTTTTTTCTGGTGAATAAGGTTCCGTCTCCCATCCCTTGGAAGGGACGCCCATACAATATGGAGGAAAGGTGACTATGGGCTAAGAGTATGTTAGTCACTACTGTGAGTAACTTATAATTTGTATAATTAATGTTTAAATTGAATTATTATGATACGATTCGTTGAGAGCACCTGGCTTGTTCTGCATTGCTACCTTGATTGGGTTTTGGCTAACCTCTGAGTTCTTTCTCACTGTAACTAACTAGAGCAGCCTCCTAAAATCGATCCACCAGTCCAGATTCTAGAAATCCATCTTAATAGTCCACAAGCAACCAAAATTTAGGGGATGCAAGGCACACTCTTTCCAAGTTAAAGCCACAAGCCCTGAATGATGTTGACAGAAGGCACTTAATGAAGCCCGAGAGGGAGACCGTACCCAGCACCACCATGTGGTGATCCATGTGAAACTGAAAAAAGTTTTTCGGTAAGCAATGCAAACTATAAAAACACAACAATAAACGGACAACAATATTACCAACAATGATTTTTTTAAAATGATTAAAATTAGAACCAGCAGGCTTAAGATCCCCTAAAAACATCTCCATACAGAGATTTAAATCAACCTTAGTCAACATTTTCTCAAGGGCAGGGCAAACTTTAAAAACATCATGACAGACCACCACACCAGGAATGAGTCAAGCCTATAACAAGTAATACAAGGCTGGCTTCTAACATCGAAAACCTTGACCCTGAAAAATTGTTTTCAATGTACGCTTTCTTATTGACAAGAATGCGGGGCAAAACAAGAAAAATGCGCAAATCTTCTTTCGGGGCATCACAGAATAGGCATGATTGGTCCACATCCCCACAGACCAAAACGCCACCATTCTCTCACATGAATACAATTGAAACGGGTCCTATTAAAGGGAATATGCTGTGAATAATTCTGAGCCGAGCTCAAGTACTTCTGGAGACCTGAGGCCGTAATAATCATGTTTCCTGTTTGTTGGCCACATAGTCCCCAGCGATTCTCTCTTCTCCCTAATAAACTGGAATACACTGGTTTTCACAGTTTTTACAACTTTAAAAGGCATAAGGTCTGTCTGATAAAAACGCTGGGCCACTCCCGTCTCCACCAACACAGCCTTTACGTATCTAAGCCATGAAATCCTCAGGTGGGGATCTCTGTGATCAGATAACGGATTACGTCCTGTTTCAAAATCGCTTTTCTATTCGCCCAAACTCTAAGCCAGTAACTTACACGCCGAGAAGCAACAAGGTCATCCAGAAACCTACAGCCCAGTTCTTGATGCACTGCAAAGTTAGGGTCAGACCTGGGTAACCCCAATATTCTTTTTTAAAAAGTGTTCTCAACCACCTGTATAGGCTCAGTCTTACCAATACGCCACAACTCCATCCCATACCTAGCCACAGAAGTGGCTTTAGACTTATAGATCTTAAGCACACGCTCTACCAACTTTCATTTGAAAAAGCCCAATTCTCTGACAACCCCGCCAATTGCCATTTTATATCTCGAGGTCTGCTGCTCAACATGAGCTTCAGCCCCCAATTCGAAGCAAATCTAACCACCAGATAATCAAAATTGTCCACTCTAGGGATTTGCTCGCCCTTGCTAAATATAGCAGGAAACCTTGGCGGAATCTTCCCCCTAGAGCAGACCATAACAGCCGATTTCTTGTTATTTATTTTTAGCCCCAGTGTGTCCATAAATTGAGAATAATCATCTACAAGACACCGTAGGGCTCCAAGGGTATGTGATAGTAAAACCGTATCATCTTCATAGGCCAATTGGGGCAAACGCCTATTGCCCATTCTAGGAATGTCTGGGGTAGATTTAAGTAAATGCTCTTAGGCAATTTTATTTACAAACAAAAAAGCAAAGAGGCCAATAAGCAGCCTTGACACACCCCACCTTCTACATCGAAAAATGGAGTGTAATGTCCAGCGACCCCACTTCTCACACAAGCAACTGTCGAGAGATTCAGTCTCTCTGAGATCCACAAGGCACCATGGCAGTTCATGGATCTGAGTACACTCCAAACTTGCCACGATCGACCTTGCCAAGTGGTGCTCAGATCCATGAAGGCCAAAAAAATAGGCTCCTTCTTAATAAATGTGTTGCCACCAAATCAAGATTCAGGACCTGCTCTGCCGTTCCAACCCCTAGCTGAATAGAGGAGAAATTAATAGTACTCTCTAGCCAGGCCTCCAACCTCCCCAAGAGAGCCCTCCCCAAAATCTTAAACAGGATCTAAAAGGGAAATTGGACTATACGATGCTGGTACGGTCCTTGGCCCATTTTTGTACATTGGATTGATAACTGCGCATGACCATGAAACAGGGCGAGCATCACCTTCACAAATGGCATTCAACCCCAAAGACAAAATAGGGGCTCAAAGGTCTGGTACCGCCAAAAACAAATCGGCAGGAACATTATCGGGCCAGGGGCCTTATTCCTAGCTTGACGTTTTATAGCTGTCAGAATTTCCTCAACTGTAAAGATCATTTTACTTTCCATCCCAGAAGAGACCTTTTTGGGATCCAGGGCTGCTAACCGGTCAAAATCCATCTCCTCGCATCCACCACTATACAAGAAGGAATAATATCGCCCAATCCTGGTTTGCAACCGTCGCAAGGGTGCCACTCGGCTTAAATTTATGAAAGGGCCTATTATTTGCAATGTCCCAAAACAGCTAAGCCTTATTGGTGACAGAAGAATTCACCCACTCCTCCCACGACTCCGCTTCAATTTCAGATTTTCTAACAGCGATGACTTTCTTGTAGGCTGCCCAAGCCATAACTAGATCATACTTTATGGACAGAGGATTCTTCAGGGTTTTCAGCAGAGAGGACTTAAGATTTTGTACAAACTACATTAAACCACCAAGCATGTGGGCTTCCCTTCTTCCTGCTAGCCTTCTTGGTAAATGAGACAGAAAAATAAGTCAAAAGTAGCACAAATTCAGACCCGATAATGCTCTAATCTGAATTGCCTGAAATAATATTTTCAAGTATCCTCCTCCCACAATCGTTTACAACTATGTCCCTTTGCAGAGTCTCACGATTCACTAACTGCCATTTTACCCGACTCTTGCGGCGACCTGTGGAATCCTCCGGCTTATAGGACAGGCCTGCAGAGACGGACCTACCCTGCAGTCTAACCTCAAGCTGAATATGGATGTGGTCACTGCATGTGTAACCCAACACCTCAAACCCTGTGACGCAGTCCCAGAATTTTACTGGGACACAAATGTAATCAATTGACAAGCAACCAGTTGCAGAAAAAAATGTAAAAATCCCTGGGATGGCATCACTGAAACGACCATTGGCCGAACACAACACCCAATCATAAAGGAGCTGCCGTAGCCCGAGTCCCTCAGTAAAGATTCTGACATACCTCATAATGGGTGGCAAGGTACCCGACAAATCATCTTCGGAGGGGTCGAGAAGACTGCAACCAGGTCCACTACCCAGTTTAGTATTAAAATCGTGCGGTAAAAAAAGAAATGGATCCTTCACAGCAACCCATGTAACCAGAACCTCCATCATAGAAGCTAAAATAGAAAGGCAGTTATTACTGTATTGAGCATGGGGCTACTATAGAAATTTACCCCTAAAACATCACAACCACCCATCCTACGAATTCTCACCGCCTGCAAAAAGGGCAGGGGAATTCCAGCTGGTACAGTTGACTCACAAGAGGAGTTTTGGCCAAGATGCACAGACCTCCATGACCACACCCCCTAGAACTTTTCTGCGCCAGTGCAGAGTAGGCCGTAAACCCATCAACCAACACATCCTTTATCGCCCAGGTCTCCTGCATTAAAACAATATCAGCCCCTTCAAGGTGTGACAGTCTCTGGCAACCCACTCTGGCATTTAATACCCGCCACATTCCAAAAACAATCACCAGCAACTCCGGTGACTGCAGCATCAAAGGTTGCATAGACACAACATCTAAAATACCACCAACCTCATGACCCAGTGTGGTGCCATAAAATACTTCCCTCTCAACTAACCCCCTAGATGCCGAAAGCCGCTTCACAGGTGGGGCCTAGGTGACAAACGCATACAACTTCTTCTGAGCCTGTTGAGAGACATGAAAAGACATTGAAGAAATCTGCCTCTGCTCCAATTCAGATCTGGTCAGATTGATAAGGAGTTGATTGGGGTCAATAAGGGGCTCAGTGTTCTTACAAGGCCCAGAATTTCGGGTGAGCACCCTCCTCTAGATTCCTGCCTCCTGCCATTGGTACCAAGCATCATGGATGTGACTTAAATCAGTCTTTGAAGACCTCAATCGCCTTCACAGCAATTCTAAATACACATAAGAAGGTTGGCGTTAGGAAAGGAAAAGCAGACATTACACCACTTGCAAAACATAGTCCGATAAAATGCGAGCAACAGGGAACAATTTAAACGATATGTCATTTACCCAACACCCTGCACTAATTTTATTGCCATGCGTTAGGCCGTTAAAACAACATATTAGATTTGAGTCTTGCCACCCTCCTATAGGGTCCTCTTGGCCAGTTTCTTGGCCCCGGTCAGTGCAGAGGGTTCCCTGATGGGCCTGGGTAGGTTCAGAACTCAAAATGTCAACTCTGCGAACAGCAGACACAGTTCTAACTTGATTGTCTGAATTTCCCATGCCAGATATAATAACATCAGTTCAGGGGCTAGACACATAAGAGGGCCTGCTACCACACTCCACCAGACCCTCGCACTGCGTCAAAGTGCATTTCTAAACAGCTATGAAGATTATAGATCTCTCCTGGTCAGAACATCAGAGGACTCTCCCGATTGCCTCACCTGCCAATCCAGGGTGTCCCATACTGTTCAAATACGACCTGCAATCCTCGGTTTCTCCTGCAGTCCTGACATCTCACCCATCCTAGGCTCCCACTCTACTTTAGTGCCAATGCTGCGACAGCGTGCTGCTCTTGACAGTGACTACTGCTATAATTCTCTTTTCTTAATGACTTTCCCAGTCTTGCACAGTTCTCTGTAGAGGTTGTTACTCTCCACATCTGTTAAACCGGAGTAGGTGCTTTACGAACTAGCTCTCTTCTCCATCTATTTGACTGCCTTCTTGCATATACTATAGTGTACTTTCCAGTAAAGCATGCATGTGACTGCTTCATATGCTACAATATGCTCTTTAAAGTGAGCCGGAAAGCTGGAAATTCAACAAGTATATGCAATTTTCCTTAGATTGATTGTATATTGCTTTTAAGGCAGTGCCCTACTTAATATCTTTGTGTCCTTTCAGGGAAGCACTGTTGGCTGAAATGGGTGTTGCTCTTCGTGAAGATGGAGGAACTGTCGGAGTATTTTCTCCAAAAAAGGTAACTGGAACTCCTAGTAACCTGGAATATTTTTAAAAAGAGTAAACAAATGCTGTAATACTAAAAGCCAATATAGGTCACGCTGTTTTCTTTTTGTGTTTTCCCTTGTGTCCTCACTGATTGAGTCATTGGAATTGAGTCTTAAATACTTCCTGGGGGAAACAGCCCATGTGCTTTTTGTAATAATACTCTACTTTCCCTTACAAGTCCTACGCTGAGGCCTCCTTAGAGACTTGAATATTAATGACATACTCCTGAATAAGACCCTAAGCCTCTCAGGGCACACCAAATACCCTGCTTATCTTCTGTGAGTACTCGGACTCAACTAGCTGTGGGTGCACTACTGGGGTAGTATCAGAATCCCTGATTTTAATTGTGGTCTGGGCAGATCCTGGGGTGATTCTACAAAGCAGCTGCAACCCCGGAATTATTTGTTGACCTCTAACTCTGGGCAATGTCTGATGAGGAATTGAAACTTGCAGGCTGCACCAAAGAAATATAATGCTGATTTAGAAAGATGTTTTAAATTTGCATATAGTGTGTTAAAAACAAATGATCTTGTATCAGGCATGTTTTAGGCACACAAGTCGATCAACAGGGGCTTTATGCCAGCAAATGCCCTTTCTAAGAACTGACCAGTTACAAGTACTGGTTTATACAGGAGGGTTTAGTTAAATCCTATGGTAGTTCTAGGATGAAGAGAAAGCTAGTTGGTGAGGGCTTTCGGGTAAAAGCACAAAAGGGATGGTGTATCCGAAAGGCATGCCATATTAAATCATGAAGTAGTTTCATGCAATGACAAAAGAAATGAAAGATTAAAGACTTGGTAGTGACGCAACAGTCACAACAATTATCTCAGAAGCAAAGCAAGTGCAAAATATGTCCACTTTGAGAAACTGAAAAAGAACACTCACTTGTGGAAGATTTCAACTTTCAGAAAGAATTTGGATGTGGGCCATCTGGTACATGTATCTTCATTTGCCCCAGGCTCGAAGACAATATGCAAATATTACAGAAATGGGACAAAAACTACGTTATACACCACACAATATGAACAAGATCTTGATTAGAAATGCAGAAGTTGCAAAAAATTGAATCAGAAATTGAACTCAAGGATTTAACTTGTATGAAATTGACCAACTCTACATTAAAATGTTAAATATAGGCCAAATCATTCATAGATTTGAATTGAAGTACAAGAAAAGAAGTAAAGAAAATGTAGACAAGATGAGATAGATTAGGATGCAGGGTTGCATCGTTGCCTTTCTATAATGTTCTAATGCCGGATTGAAACCTACTGACGCTAAGTCAATACCAAAATCACAAGGTATATCTGATGCAGAAGAAAAGTGAATCTGAATACTAAAAACAAGTACTATATCAGTGAACAGACTGCAACCTTTGTGTCCACTTTTAAAGGAAATGAGTCAGGACCAAGAAGCTGGGGCCAACGCCAAGCAATCTAGGGACACTGAGGGATAAATGTGAATGGATAGGAGAGAGCTATGTGGACCAAGGCAAGTAGAGCAGATGAACCATAGCAAGAGACACTTTAAAAATCTGTGACTGTTTCGAATGATCTTCCTTTTCTGCTTTTGGCCTCATTCATTGAGAATGTATGTTCTGCCTGTGTTGGTTTACCTGACTTCATTTTAGGTAATTGAGGCGCTATTTCTTCCTCACTTAGCACTGAAACTGATTTTTGACAGCACTGGCCAAGCTATGGCCAACCATGGTGGGATCCTTGTCCACTTTTCTATAACATGGGTGTTTTTTTTTCCACACTCGGTTGCAGTGGCAGTGTAAACATTTTCTTGTGAGGCACTACTGTGACCCTTTATTACTCCTTCGTTCTATCCCTCTTTCTCCATACTCTTGGAACTTGATGTCCATGGTAAGTCCAAAGAGTATGGGGAAGGAAGACTACGGGCTAGGAGTGCAGATCTCACTACAGTGAGTAGTGTTTAAATTTTCTACTGCAACATTGCCAAATGTGGCTGTCTCGTAGACACAATTCAGCCCTGTCTTCTTGAACCACAGGCTTTGTCTGTGCTCTTCCTTGCTTTGTAGGGCTGGAATGACTATGGTAAACCCCTTTCGCAGGCTCTGTGAAGAGTTCACAATGAATAGCCTGAATGAATGGGAACTGCCATGAGATGGGTTGGAGGTCTAACTGTAGTCCCACGTTCCCTCGGGAGCGATTTCACAAATGGTGTTCATCTGGCCATCCGTTATTGGATGGTTTAAAGATTTTCGAGTGTTGCTCGCCTTGTAATGGGGGGGCTCTGGAAGCCACCAGCCTTGCTTTGTGTAGAACTCTAGCTGATGTGGGGCCATTCATTGGTAGACCACTGGATTCTGAATCTGAAGAAGGTGAGAGGAGGGTACCAGAGACTGTCTGGAGCCTGTGAAAAACGCATGATGACAACAAGTAAGACGGACAAGTGATCACAGTTCAAGGGTGTTTATCGAACAATGAAAGTGGTATGCGGGTTGGAAAAACGCCTAATCTAAATCTAAGAGAGGGACAGGCGTCGACCATCAAATGAAAATAAGGCAATACTAGTGGCGTCAAGGGCCTATACTAAGAAAACATATTACCAATTCCTTGCACTAAATACAAAAGGGTGTTAAGTTTCAAGAAAAAGAAAGGAGTGTTCTCAAATGATATGTCAGGAAGCGGTAGCCTAGGTCTGTCTTCCCCGTGTTTTGAGCATGGGGAAAGGTGGAGTTGGTGGAGCACAGTACAGTCTCAGGCTTCGCTAGAATGAGACAACCGTTCCATTAACAGTTCTCAAGACTGTCGATGGCAAAGTCTAGTTTCCTTAGAAAGTCTCTTGCCTTCAGGATTGGTGTGTTTCAGATAATCAAAAAAACAAAAGTTCCTTTAACAAATTAAAGTTTGTTACCAAAGTTCCACATGTGTGATGGTTTCACCCCTTGGTCCCCCTCTTCTGGGCTGACCCTTCTTGTATCACTCGTCACATAAAGTTTTGATGAAAACTTCACCCTTGGATCTCCCTCGGCCGGGCTCAGACCTCTCTTGACTGCTAGTACTTGGGTGAGTATCTGTTTCTCAATATTATTTCTTTGTATCCCTTATTCTTTTCTCATAAAATTTTGGATGATAGCTTAACTCCTTGGATCTCCCTCATTCGGGCTCGGACCTCTCTTGACTTTAACGGGAGTCGAGTCCCTTGGTTTCTCAATGTTCAATTTCGCTATGGTATTCACTTCGCTTTCTTTCACTGTGCTTGTAGATCAGTCTTTCGATTGTACAGGGATTTTGCTTGACCCTCTATATGTTCCCGTTGACCTATTTCACAGGCCTTCCTACAGCCTTTTGGTACTTGTAGTTTTTCTCATATGGGGCTCAACCAGAGTCTCTCGAGTTAGCACCCACGTGGTGCCGCTTTTCCTCTGCAGCTGGTCTCCCCTGGCTTTTAACAGTTCATTCAAAGTTCAGTAGGTTTGATTCTAAACTTGCCACTTTGCAATTCTCACTCAACACCGTCCGGTGCTTATCGATTCTTCCCCCGACTCACCAGCTGTCTTGCACCGCTAGGCTTTCGGCTTCTTTGGAGTCAAGGCTGATACCACAGGCGCGAGAGCGTCCCTCGCTCCTGCTTATCTTATCGATATAAGCTTGCCTCGTGATTCTGCTGCAGGACACTTGTGCTATTTTTCGCGGCCTTAGACTCTCCTCTTCGAAGGTTCCACAGGCCTGGGACGAAAAGAGCCAGGTCACTTCTCTTCTCCACCCTCTCAGTTCCCACCGCCTTTCTCCTTCGTTTGAACTGTGGCCTTTTAGCTGTCTCGCTGTGCTGTCTGGTTTGCTCGCCTTGCTCATACTGTGCTCTCTGACTCCACCTTTTATCCCTGTGTGGGAAGGGAAAGGGTTGCCAGGTGTGTGCGATTATGATAAATTGCCTGACTTTGCCTGACCCTGGTATTGCGACGTGTCAGGTAAATGGCTCTAGTGTTAGTCCTTTGTGTTGTGCGAAAGTGTTCGCGGTGGAAAAGGGGGTGGGGGGACAGAGGTTTGGAATGTCCTACGTGAGAGGATGGGGAAAAGATGTTAAAGGACTGGGATACTGCGTCTCACCCCATCCAGGTGATTCTCCCTCACTGGTCCATCCCCAGGAACTGGATCCAATAGCGATGGTTGTGTCCTGGCCACCTGGATGACAGATCCTCAAGGGTTAGATAGAGAGACATATTCAGGTTTTTCACAAGCCTTTATTGCTGTTTAAGGTCCCTCTCTGACAGAGAAGCTCTGTCTCCTCTACTGATCATGGTAGACCTGGCTTCCCTCCTGTGAATCAGTTGGAAAATTCGACTCAGTCCTCCACTGTATCCTGACACTGCCCTAAATTTCTTTACCGATTGCTGCTAGTCTTCAGAGGGTGCATCACCTGTAAACTTGGAATCAAGCTGGCCTTCTTTGCTGTCAATGTCATTGTGGGAAATCCTGGCATGTGGCCCTACCGCTGCTCTTGGACATTGGACAGAGTTGGCTGCAGGGGCCGGTTGTTTTGCCTTGCATTGCATTGTCTATAACCTGGTAGAAGGGTTACCCCCAAGCCTGCTTCATTGCTGCTACATCTTCTGTGACATTCTTCACTATGCATTGCTTAAAAGAGGTTGTCTAGAGTTTTGACGTCCTGGCCCAGTCTTAGTCTTTAACTGTGAGGCCATCACAGCCATAGACAGGCAAAAATGGCAGCTACGCAAAATACTAAAACCAGGGCCTACTGAGAACCATCCGCAGAATACATCTCGTGAGTAAGCTCTGCCAGGTCCTTGAGTTGCTTGTCGCCTTCGTTTGGATCAATGGGACTACCCCTTTTCATCGCCCTCTGCCGTGACTGCCTCCTTTGGCCTGAAGTCTTCCCTTTCTCTCGCCTTTAGTGGTGTAACCTTGAACTGAGCACAGTCTACAGGGAGCACCCCTATCTGAGTGTCCCCCTTATCTTGTGAAGAATTGTTCTTATATACGATATGTTATTTATAACGCGCTAAATAACCACATGTTTCTAAGCGCGGACCCAGGGATCGAACCTGTGTTGCTCCGTGTCATCTTGCTTCCAAGGCGAGCAGGTTGCCGCTGAGCTATCCTCCCGAGACGATGTCTGTGATTTATTTATTTTATTTATATAGCATGGACGCCCGCAGGAATTAGTGCGCACAAAGAGACTAAGGACGAAACATGAAGCATAAGACACAACTTGAGGACGCATAGGCTCCTAGAATTTATTTAAACAGGAAGGTCTTTAGTTGTTTACGAAAGCGCAAGAAGTTAGCTTCCTGTCAAAGAGCAAAGGGTAAGGTATTCCATGCCTTAGGATCTATTGTTACAAAGAATCTTCCGTTGCACAGGGCGCGTCTTGCTTTAGAGCATGTAAGTAACCTAGTCCCAGAGGACCTCAGAGTTCTGCTACGTTCGTATTTGATTAGTCTCTCAGCGAGGTGCGGAGCCATTCGCACATTTGTGCACCAAGGTAAGTATCTTGAACTATTCCGGAGTAGAACCGGCAGCCAGTGCAGCTCACTCCACAGGTCAGATACATGGGAATTACATACCAGTTTTGTGCGGTACGGATAGCATCATTTTGAACTGGTCATTTTTGGAGGATGGTTTTAGCTGCACCTCCCAGTAAGGCATTACAGTAGTATATCCTTGGAAGGATGGTGGCTCGCGCATGAGAGAACGTTTTTTTCAGAGAGAAACAGTCTTATTTGTCTCAGTGATGACACCCTTGCAGCGGTTTACCTATTGTCTTTGTCCCGTTGGGATAAAGTAACTTGAAATATTAACGTTTGAATACTGAGTGAACAGTCATTAGTGAAGCTAGTGTTGGAGTTCTTCAGACATCGGTTAAACTAACAAACCTTTGCTTTATATTTTTAAGCAGTATTGTCTGTTGTAACCCACTTGTTTTACCATCTTCAACTGGACTGCGTATAGTTATGTGCTGACAATTAGTACTGTGTTGTGTGACGGTGTCATGAATCAGGACACAGACAACAGAGTTAATATTCAAACAATAGATATTTATTAACTCAAATGTCAGGATAGTTGAAAGCCTAACTTCCCCTCTGCTATGGTGGTATTTGCCTACCTAAATAGATTTGAGTAAACTCTGCTTCAAAGAGTTCAATTTAATAATCCGTCTGTGTCCAAAACCTATCCTTGCCCTCACAACTAGAGCCAATAAATGTGTAAAATCAAAAGAAGCAGTGTTTAACGCAAAGTTTGAAGGGATTGTGTCCTCCGACATATTCCTTATCTTGATAGATTCACTTCCAGCTTGCTGGCCTCTGAAAATGTTTTCAGTAGAGGGTGCTGCACGTCGACGTCCCTCGAGTTGGTGTCCCTCGACTGCCTCCGTATCGGCGCTGACGTCATCATGCATATAAATAGACTTGCACAGTGTCCGTTGCTCAGTTCCGTTTTTCCGTGCTTTGTGGGCCTCGGAATCGTGTTGCTCAGTTTGTTATTCAAGTAGATTCTACTTATTCCTCGAGTATATCTTACTCTCTTCCATGGCTTCCTCATCTGAACCGTCGACCCCACGGTCCGGCTTCAAAAAGTGTCGAGATTGGGGAAAGAAAATGTTGTTGACGGATCCTCACAGGATCCGTTTGTGGTGCCTGGGATCGGATCACCATTGTTCAGAATGCGAGGACTGCATGTCCATGACGGCGAAAGCCTTGAAGGAGCGTAAGGGGAAGCTCTAAAGAAGTAAGACTGTTAAAACCTCTACTCCTTCTAAAGTTTCCTCTGCAGAGTCGAGACATTCGTCTCCTCGGCGTCACAGGAAACATTCTCGTTCGAGGTCTCAAAGCAGTTCCCATCACTCTTCGAGATCCAAACATTCGAAAAAGAGGCATCGAAGATCTCCCTCTTCTTCGTCTTCTGTTTCCCCGAAAAGGGTCACCTGCCCCACAAAACACAGCTCTCCAGCTAAGTGGGAGGAATTCTGTAAAAAGATGCTTAGCGTCTTCAAGAAAGCAGCCTCAACCCCCTCGGAGACGGCTAAAGGTGATACCCTTGGTGAAAAATCAAAACGCTGCGAGTCGTTGCACCCGGCGAAAGAAACCACCCGAGAGCATCACATACCCTCGAGTAAAGGCAGTAAGACTGCGTCAACGTCATCGTCGAAGGCCCCTTTGACTCATAAATCTGCATCATCAATGCCTCTATCGAAAGGGCCCATCGACGCATAGATCAGTCGAATTGACGCCGTCCTCGATGTCGATGCCGATAAAGGATAAACCTACGACTGTCACTACTTCAGTTAGTAATCATACCGAGGGCTTCCACCATGACCTCGAGAATGTCGTCGATAACCTAGAGTAGGATTCCGATCCTCTCTAGCTCTTCGAGGACGCTTCATACATTTTCAACACCTTTTTCGGTTTCTTCGAAGCCTTTGATTTCCGCGTCGACAACGCCGACGTTTTCTCAACCGGTTACTACAAGCTTAGCCCCTCCGGCTTTAGAAATGGGTTTTAAGCCTTTTCCAAGGTCAGATTATTTCAGAGCCTTGTACTATATTTATGAAGAAGGGGAGGATTCTGATCAGGAAAGGCCTTTTGGGTTGCAGAGAACTAGAACACCTGTACCAGAGGAATTTATCTCTGAAGTTAATAGGTTGAAAGACCTTCAAGAGTCCTTGCATGATGCAAGTGGGTTAGATACTTCCCCGGAAGTAGAATTTGCCAAACCAGACCCAGAGGAACATGCTGAGACCCCTTATAGAACTTTAATGGCCAGAATAAAATAGAATTCATGGGTTGGTCTACACCTTCACCTGCTTTTCAACAAGATTATCTTACAGACATCTTAGTTAAAGGTCCAGAGGAAGATCCTGTGGTTCCATTTCATACTGCATTACAGAGGAAAATATCGGCCAACTGCGAAACTCCTGAGGTTATCCCGGCAGTTAACAAAAAACTATCTGCCAAATATAGGGTATCTGCTTCTGACCCTGAATATTTGTCCAAACATCCAACTCCAGAGAGTCTGGTTATTCAAGCAACAACTTCATAGAACAGTAGATCTGCATACCCTACTGTTCCACAAGACAGGGATGATAAGAGATTTGATGCTATGTCAAAAAAGGTCTTTTCTGCGTGTAGCATGGCACCTAAATCCACTAATGCTACTTGTAGGCTCGCAAGATTCAGCCATACACTTTGGGAGTGTGCTTCATCGGCGGCTGACTGCCTTCCGGAAGGAGAAGAAAGGGAAGCTTTTCTGAACATCATTAAAGATGGTAAAGACGCAATGTGCGAATCCCTTCAAACTGGCATTGATTCTGCTGACAGTATCAGCAGGGCCATGGCGGCAAGTACTACAATCCGCAGATTTGCGTAGTTGCGAAAGTCTGGTTTTGCTCCAGATGTACAGGCTAGACTTTTGAATATGCCCTTTGACGGCTCTTCTTTATTTGGTAAGAAGGCTGATGACAGCTTAGAGAAGTTACAAACATGAAAGGCAGCAGAAAAATCCCTTGGAGCTGCAATCCGTCAAACTCCCTATCGCCCCTCAGGAACCTCTTGGAGAGGTAGGTCCTTTTGTTTTTATTCCACATTCGGAAAAGGCAGAGGACATCCGGCTCAAATAGGCCAAAAGAAAATCACCCGAGGTGGACGGGTTAAAAGTACAAAAGCCGCAGCAGGTGACTCTTTACCCTCGGCATCTGCATCAGCCGCCTCTAAACCACTCTGAGGACTCTCCTCACAAAACACCAGTAGGGGGCAGGTTAACTCAACATCTGACGGAATGGCAGGCTATTACGTCAGATTCTTGGGCGTTGGAGACAGTTGCCCAAGGTTACTGCCTGCCTTTTCTACGCATCCCTCAGAGTCATACACCGGGGAACAACTCTTTGAAGTTTCCAGATCCGCTCCTTTTGCAGGAGATTCTAGACCTGCAGGAGAAAGGTGCCATAGAACCGGTACCTGTAGCGGAGAGAGGAACAAGGGTTGGTATTCCCCCTACTTCTTGATACCGAAGAAGGACGGAGAACTGAAACCCATCTTGGACTTACGAGAATTGAACAAATTCCTCTGGAAGGATAAGTTCAAGATGGAAACTCTCAGATCCTTCAGGCCCTCTAGCTTGAGGACTTGTTGGTATCTCTAGACCTTCAGGATGCTTATTTCCATGTGCCAATCCATCTCAAACACAGGAAATACCTGAGGTTCGCAATTGGCAACTATCAATTTCGAGTTCTGCCATTTGGGCTGACCTCCGCCCGAGGGTCTTCATCAAGCTAATGTCGGTAGTGGCTGCAAGTCTAAGGAGGGAAGGGATCCACGTCTACCCCTACCTAGATGATTGATTGATCAGAGCAGTATCCTCGGAACAAGCTCAGATCCAACTAGATTGTCTGCCACTTCCTTCACAAACTGGGCTTCTCCCTCAATTTAAAGAAGTCACAGATGATACCATCAGAGACTCCAGTTCATCGGAGCGGTCCTGAACATTTCCCTGGGGAAAGACTCGCCACCAGAGGTGAGGGCTCGAGATATTCTGCAGATGGTCACCAAGTTTCAAAATGCCCAACGTCTCCCAGTCTTTCACTTTTTGAGGTTGCTAGGCCTCATGGCATCCTGCATCTTCCTTGTGCCAGAGGCTCGCCTGAGAATGAGATCTCTCCAGTGGGCACTAGGAACTCAGTGGTCGCAATTCTCAGGAAAAATGACAGATCTCCTTCAGGTTCCGGACAAAGTGGCTCAAAACTTTCATTGGTGGGCCTGTTGGGAGAACATTTTGAAAGGAGAACTGTTTTGGCAACCATGGCTGGAGATAACAGTAGTCACGGATGCCTCACTCACGGGGTGGGGGGGGTGGGGAGCCCATGCCAACGACTTGACCATCAGCGGTCGTTGGTCTCCATCGGAGTCCAGACTACATATCAACCTGTTGGAGCTGAGAGCTACCAGACTAGCACTGAAGGCTTTTCTGCCATCTGTACAAGGGGAAAAATGTCCTAATAATGATGGACAATACAGTGTCCATGCACTACCTCAACAAAAGAGGAGGCGTAGGATCACTGCCACTGTGCAGAGAGGCGATGCAGCGCTGGTTTTGGGCAATTCAAGAAGGAATCTTTCTATCGGCAGTTCACTTAGCCGGAGAAAAGAACTTGACAGCGGACGCTCTGAGCAGGCAGAGCAGTCTCTCACGAGTGGGAGATAGCTCAGGAAATCCTTCAAGAGCTCTTCGCCCTTTGGGGAACCCCTCAAGTGGATCTGTTCGCCACCAGTATCAACAGGAAGTGCGATCAGTTTTGTTCAAGGGAATTTCCTGCGAGAGGAGCTCTAGGGGATGCGTTCGTAGTGGACTGGGAGTTTCCACTTCTGCACGCGTTTCCTCCAGTCCCTGTCATTCCTCAGATGATCAGGAGGTTGAGAAGATTCCGGAAGACTATGATCCTAATTGCCCCAGATTGGGCCAGGAGAACATGGTACCCGGACCTTCTGGACATGTCCATCTGCACTCCGATTCGTCTTCCACATAGGGAGGATCTTCTCTCACAGAAGGAAGGTCAGGTTCTCCATCCAGACATCAGAACCCTCAACCTTCACGCTTGGATTCTGAAAGATTGAGATACAAGGATTGGGACCTCCCAGATGACGTCATGGAGGTGTTGCTTTCAGCCAGAAGGCCAGCAACAAAGACTTTATACCGCTGCCATTAGAACACATTTTGCAGCTGGTGTAGAGAAAAGAATAATATTGAACCCTTTTCATGTGGTACACCAATGGTGTTATCCTTTCTACTCTATTTGGCGAATTCAGGTCTTCAAGTTGGTACGATCAAGGGCTACCTCGCAGCGCTATCGATCTTCAAGCGCACAGCAGAGGAGCCATCATATTTCAAATTACCCTTAGTAATACAATTTCTGAAGGGATGAACTAATGTCTATCCCCCGAGACCGTTCCAAGTTCCCTTATGGGACTTAAATTTAGTCTTAAATTTCCTGATGGGTACTCCTTTTGGACCATTCCACTCTTGTTCGTTAAGATTTCTCACCCTTAAAACTGTCTTATTAGTGGCTTTGACATCTGTCACGAGGGTGAGCGAATTGCAAGCCCTATCTTGTAAACCCCCTCATACAATTTTTCACAAAGACAAAGTTGTCCTGCCAGTGAAGCCTAATTTCCTCCCAAAGGTGGTTTCTGAATTCCACATCACTCAGAAGATAACATTACCATCATTCTATCCTCCTCCCCATCCAGGGAAAGAGGAAGAGAGGCTACATAGGCTGGATCCAAGGTGAACCTTGAGTTTTTATATCGGCAGACTTGCTAGGATTAGGCAAGCAGACCAACTGTTCATAGGTTACACAGGGCACAAATTAGGATTGCCAATCACAAAACAGACCATTTCCAGATGGATTATTTTAGCCATTCTAGAATGTTACAAACTGGCAGGGAAAAAGCCACCTCAAAATCTTAGGGCTCATTCAACCAGGGGTATCACAGCCTTTCAGCCCTCCAAAGAGGGGTACCGATTCGAGACATATGTGAGGCTGCCACATGGTCATCCGCACATACCTTTACAAAATTGTACAATCTGGATTCCTCCTCTAGCCAAGTGACTAGATTTGGCAAAGCTGTGTTACACTCTGTTCACTCTTAAATGGGAATATGACAATTTTACTCCCACCTCCGTTTACACACCACTGCTATGGCAGTCTATCAAGATAAGTAATACGATGGAGGACACAATCTCTTTGAAGAACAAGTTACTTCTTACCTGGTAATGTTCTTTCGAAGGGATGTTCCTCCAACGTATTCCTTATCGCCCTTCCCATCCATCCCCCTCAGTAAAACTTCCCTTGTGGTTGCAGCTTATGCTCCTTCAAGGTCAATAACCAATTCATGCACAGCTAATTTCAAGTTTCAAAACGGAACTGAGCAACGGACCCTGCGCAAGTCTATTTATACGCATGATGACGTTGGCGCCAATACGGAGGCTGTCGAGGGACTTCGACGCGCAGCGCGCTCTACTGAAAAATATATCCGAGGCCAGCAAGCTGGAAGTGAATCTATCAAGATAAGGAATTCGTCGGAGGAACATCCCATCGAAAGAACGTTACCAGGTAAGAAGTAACTTGTTCTTCTGAGCTTCTTCCAGCTCACAGCTTTCTTTCAGCTCTCCTTCCCCAAGTATATGAAGGTTATCCACAAGCATATGCAAGCTCATTAACAAAAACTCTGAGTTTACCTTCTACAATTCAAGGAATATAGTTCAAAACCAATCCTTGGGGTTCCCTTCCCCAAGCTTTAAGTTACACAATCCAAACAAAAAGGGTCTCAGGACTTCGTTCCCAAGAGAACAAGTGTGATGCCTCAAGCCTCAGGATTCCCTTCCCCAAGACTTCATTCGCTTCATTCGTTTCAAAAGTCTTGCAGTGGTTTTATTGGGTTTGCTTCATAGTATCCTTTAGTTATCATCATTCAGGGCTCTCTGGTCTAGGCACAGTTATCAGACTGCACAGTCCACCCATCACAGGATCCCTGGGTTCCTTAACCCACATGCAGGTTTCTTGGCACTGGCTCCTGTGCACCAAGTCACCTTCACTTGACTCATTTTACTGGCCTCTTGGCTTTAGGTTGTACTCATAAATTACTCTGGCTTCTCCTTGGTTGTTTCATGGCTCAGCCACCATATGATATGGTATTTATAATGGCCTGTAAAGTGTTTCTAGGCGCCACAAGACAAGGGAGGGAAGACAGTGGGAAAAACAAGACAAACAATCCTGTTAGGCCTCATCATTCGGAGCGTGCAAGTGCGACAACGCAAGGTGCAGAGAGAAGGGGCGTGGGATGTGCAGGGGAGAGGGCAGGGGGAAGTGCGATCAGGGAAGCAAGCTCTGAGGAAGTGCAGCCAAGGCAGCGTGGATCTGGGTGAGTGCAGGAGGCAGGGGGTCTGTAGGAGTTAGTTACAGCCCATCAGTGCATGGTAGGCATGGAGGAAGTGCATGGAAGACTGGTCATGCAGGAGCCTGGTACCCAGGGAACACTCAGGGTACCAGCAACCAGTCAGCGCAGCAGAACAGGTAAGTTAGCAAGAGAGAGAGAGAGAAGGCAAAGGAGAAAAGGAAGGTTTTGAGCTGCTTCCCGAACTTTAGGTGGTCCGGCTAAAGTCTGAGAGGGCCAGGGAAGCCATTCCAGAGGGAGGAACCTGCAGAGGAGAGAGCTACTCCCCACTCTGCATGGAAATGCTCCTGACTCTTAGAGAGTTGGAGCTAACTGAGCAAATAGCTCTAGAAGGAAGGTATGTCGGAAGAGAGAGTTGGATGTAGTGTGTGTCCCAGGCCCTAGAAAGCTTTGTGGACGATGCAGAGGGTCTTGAACTTGATCCTTGGGCCACCTGGAACCAGAGGAGAGATTTCAGGGCTGGAGAGGTTGGTCCCTGGGCTTGAGTCAAGGATACGTCTTGCAGTCCTGTTCTGGATTAGTTGCAGAGGGTGGCGAGTAGAAGTAGGCAGAAAAAGGCTGTTGCAGTAGTCCAGCCTTGAGAAAACCAGGGCTCTGAAGACGGTGGGCCTTCTTGGCAAGGTCTTTGATACGAGGAGAGAAGGAGAGAGTGGAGTTGAAGAGGACACCAAGGTTTCTTGCCTCACATGAAGACAAAGGTAGCGGGCCCAAGTCGGGTGGCCAGAGTGAGAGAGGGAAAGCGGGAGCATGGGTCCCAATGAGACGGATCCCTGTCTTACTGGCATTAAGGCAGCGATGGTTGGAGGCGCACCACATCAGGCACCATGGCTCTGAAAGCCATAAACGTGGCTAGTGGTTTTGCGAAGTACTCCTTCAGCCTCTGGAAGGCAGTAGGAAATGCTATGCAGTATATCCCTGAGGTGGAAATGAGAGACGGCTTCATAGAGCTGGTGGAGGATGGTAAAGAGGTGGCCAGGCAGTTGCTGCAAACAGGCCTGGACGTGGCCGACTGTGTAGTCCATTCGATGGCATCGGCTATTGCATTGAGAAGACAGGCCTATTTGAGGTCTTCAGGCTTTTTGCCTAATATCCAAAACAAACTGCTGGACATGCCCTTTGAGGGCGGACTTCTTTTGGCCAGAAGGCGACGATCCCTTGGAGAAATTTAAGGAGTCAAAGATTACTGCAAAGTCACTTGGCCCAACTGCGCAGCCAGCCAAACCTGCCTTCAGCTTCGCCTCTAGGGGCAGAGGCTATTGGCGGCATGTGCCTTACGGCAGGAAGGTGCAGCTCCCACAGGCAAGGGCAGAAGCGTTTCTCATGCCCCAGAAGGGCTTCCAGAGATAAACGAGCAACTGCTGCGGCAGCTTCGCCCTCTAAGCCGCTGTTAGTTTCCCCTCCCACGGCTTACTGGTTGGTGGACGGCTGACAGAGCATTGACCCCAATGGCGGAAGATTACCTCCGATGCCTGGATCCTGGAGCTTGTGTGGTGGTTCTATTGTCTGCCCTTCTTAAGGAAACCTCGGGACGTTTATTTCCATGTGCTGTTACATCGATCTCAACCTTCTCCTCTGACTTTGTGTTATGCGGATGACACACTGCTCTTTTTCACGCTTCCCTCAGCTGCCTCTCCTCCCTCGCTCATTCCTGACTGTCTATCCGCGATTCAGGAAGTTCCTAAGGTTCCTCATAGGGGACAAGCACTATCAGTTCAAGGTGCTTTCCTTAGGGTTGATGTCCGCTTCAAGGGTCTTCGCCAAGCTCTTGGCAGTAGACGCGGCTCTCCTCAGGAGATCCGGAGTCCACGCATTCCTGTACCTGGATTACTAGTTGATCCGGGGAAAGTCAGTGAAGCGGGTTATGTCTCACCCGGCGGACACCTGCTCACTATTCCACAGGGTGGGCTTCTCCCTGTACTTGAAGTTCCAAGTGACACCAGTCCAGAGGTTCCAGTTCATCCGAGCAGTTCTAGACACTCTGGTGGGGAAGGCCTTTCCCCATGAGAGAGAGCCAACAGCATTGCACAGATGTTGAGCCAGTTCCGGAACCATGCTGCCTTACTAGCAACACATTCCTCTGCCTTTTAGGCCTCATGACCTCCTGTATCTTTCTAGTGCCAGAGGCCAGGCTGTGCATGAGATCACGTCAATGGCTCCAACGGGACAAGTGGTCCCAGTACCTCAGAACCCTTTTGGACTCCCTCGAGGTATCCAGGGCAGTGGGCGACGACCTTGGTTGGTGGGCTGACAGCAGCAATCTCATTGCGGGGAGCCCTTCTGAACTCTGTGGCCTTAGGCCTGAGTGGTCACGAATGCGTCTTTGAAGGGTTGGGGCGCTGACTGCGGGGACTTGCAGGTGAACAGCCTTTGGTCAGCAATGAAAGCCAGACAGCAAATCAACAGGCTGGAGTTGTGAGCCATCAAGTTAGTCTTAAGAGCATTCGCTCTGTCTGAAGGGGGAAGCATGTCCTGCTTCTGGCGGACAATACGGTGGCCATGCACTACCTGATCAAGCAAGATGGCGGTGCCCGGATCTCCTAATCCAGGCGGAAGCTAGGGTGCTTCACCCGCTAATTGAGATCTTAATCTGGTTCTAACCTTCCTGATGGCGGCTCCTTTTGAGCCCATGCATACCTGTTGTTTGCAGCTCCTCTCTTTGAAGACAGCCTTCTCGGTGGCAATAACATCCGCTAGACGGATTAGTGAATTGCAGGTCCTTTGTTGCAAACCGCCCTTTCTGCAGTTCTTTCGAGAGACGGTCTCGCTTAAAGGACGGACGGGATTTCTACCTAAGGTGGTGTCTGAGTTTCATCTTTCGCAGGCCATAGACCTGCCATAGACCTGCCAGTCTTCTAATCTCACCCACACCCTCGAGCGTTCGACTAGATAGCAAAAGGGCCCAGAGTTTCTACGTTGCAAGGACATCTGAATTCCAAAAATCTGACTAACTCTTCGTGGCCTTTTCTCTAGCCTGTAAGGGCCTGGCATAACAGAGCAAACACAATCCTATTGGTCTGCAGGCAGGGAGGTACATCCTCGCATCTGGCACTCTCGACTAGAAGGGTCTCATGCGGCAACATGGTCTGCACTTCACACTTTCATTAGACACTACAGTCTAGATGTTGCCCGTGGAGCTGATGCGTGTTTTGGCAGGGCGGTGCTGCAAAATCTGTTAGTATAACTTTCTGCCCACCTCCTTTGCCTCATTGCTTGGGAATCTATCGGATGAGGAATCTGCAGGAGAAAGGCAATCCTTTGAAGGAGAAATTACTTACTGTAATGTTCTTTCTATGGACTCTTCCCCCCACAAATTCCTCATCTCCCCACCCATCCATCTCAGCTCAAAGTTTGGTGGTTGCTGCGCATCGCTTCTTTAGTGGGTGGACACCCGGTGATGGTCCTGGGATGACCGTTTTCTGTCATTCATGCTGCATGTGTTTTCGATTCAAATAAAAAAAATCTTTTTCTAATGCTGCAGTTGTTGTCTTTTTCAAGGTTTTTTCTTCCCTTGGGAGGTGTATTGTTGTATTAACCTCTTATGGGCCGGATAGTTCGCCTTTTTCTGTTTTCCTATGCAGCTGTTGAGCTCAGGGGTGGGCAGGGGCGAAGGGGGAAACTGAGGTGTGGGGCATAGTGATATGTTATATATATGATGCCTGATGTCACGTCCAGAGCCGCCGAGGGAGCACCGAGCAAGACGGATCGACAGCCGAGTCGAGGTCCACTACACCCCCGTTGGTTTTTCCGAAGCAGCACAGCTGGATGAGGATATTGATCAGATGAGGAATCTGCAGGAGAAGAATCCATGGAAAAACATTCACATTTGATTGGACAGGGAAATTCCTTTACAGCTTCCCCACTCCACCGACCCTGCTGATACCACGTGTACTGCGAAGGATATAGGAGCACCCATGCACCATGATCCTGGTAGCCCCAGCATGGGCCTGTCATGTGTGGTACACAGAACTTCTGCAAATGTCATGAGAGGCCCTCATCCGTCTCTGACCACATCTGCATCTACTGTCTCACCACAGAGGCAAGCTGCTTTACCACGATCCCGCCAGTCTGTCTCGTTAGGTCTGGTACCTCAGCAGCAAAGATTCCATAACCTTGCACTAGACTCAAACTGCTGGGACATTCACAAGGCGGCCAGAGAACTATCCACGCACCAAACGTACGCCAAGAAGTGGAAGCGTTTCAAGGTACCCACTCTCGGCATCCGTGGAACAGATCTTGCCCCATCTCCTTCACTTGGCAAAGAGCAGACTAGCCCAGTCGTCTATCAAAGTGCACCTCTCGGCCATTTTTGCATACACCACAAGGCTTCATCAAGCATCTCTGGTCTCAGGCAAAGCTGTTTTCCTTAAGGGGTTAACATGCACCTTCCCCAAAGAATGAAGGCCCATCCTTTCCTGGAGTCTCAGTACCGTTTTGGCAGCATTGATGAGAACGCCCTATGAGTCCATTCATTTGTGCGATCTACGCCTTCTTACTTGGAAAGTAGCCTTTCTGGTGGCTTTCACCTCAGCCAGGTGCGTTGGGGAGCTGCAGGCACTAACCACCAAGCCGTCCTTTCTTGTCTTCCAAAAGGATCAGGTCTTACTTCGACCACACCCAAAGTTCATCCCTAAAGTGATGTTGGAAATGGCATGCTCGGAGCGGATAGTATTAATCACCTTTTTCAGAACCATGCAACTGCAGCTGAATGGACATTGCATTCCTTGGACATTTCAAGGACACTCAAATTCAACATACTGCGGACAAACTACTTTAGATCTTCAAGACTTCATCGCCTTTGCAGGGTGCTGCAAAGGACGATGTATCTCCAAAAAAGGTCTAGCCCACTGGGTGTCTAGTTGTATCACCCACTGTCACCAGATAAGTGGCGACCCACTACCGTCTCCACCGACAGCACTCTCCACCAGAGGAAGAGCAGCATCCCAAGCGGAAGTGTCTTTGAAAGATATTGTTGAGACTTGAGTGTCGTGTAGGCAGAAGAGGCCTCCGTCCCCAAATGCCGCACAGAGAGAACTTAAAGCCACTCTCTGTGCAGCCGTTGAGGCCACAGGCGAAGATGTTCAAGTCCGGGACCGCGAACCTCTGGGACCCCACACTGCTGCAAGAAAATGCGGATTAAGTACCAAGCAAGAAACAGTAACCACAGTGTTTAGGAAAAACGGAAAGGTCTTACCAATCAGGGTCAAGGAAGAGGTAGTGAACCTAGTGGAGAGGTCCGGGACCCACGTGGACGGAGGTACCCCAAGAGGAGTAATTCTCAGTAGTTCACCTGTTAGCAGGAGCTGTGGAGCTGTGAGGCAAGTCCAAAGAGCCAAGGTGCAAGAGGGTGATCCAGGAGGCAGTCCAATAACAGTCCGTGGTCGAGAGCCGTGTATCACTGTGCAAACGAATCCAAAGGGGCAAATCCAAGAAGAGTCCAGTAAAGCAAGCCAGGTCGATTCCGTGAGTGATCCAAAGGTGATTCAAGGTTCGTAACGCCAAACAGAATGCAGAGCACAGCTGTGAAGCAACGAGTACCCGGGTTTCCGAGTTTAAGTACTCGCGCTTCTGGTCACGTGATGCGCGGCTGGGTCACGTGATCGGGCAAGAGCATCACGTGACCTTACAGTCCCGCGACGCGGAAGCTCAGGGCTAGTCCTTCGCGATCCTAGGCGCCAAGGCAATTGCCAATGTAGGAACGGCCGTAACTTGACAGCCGTCCTGTTACGGACCAGGCGCGGGTGCGCTCGCAAGACGTGTGAGAGTCCACGTGAGTCCCAGGGAAGGGGGGAAGAGAGGGAAGGGCGAGACGGGGGATGGGGGAGTACCTTGGGGACCACATGATGAGGGATCGTGACAGATATATGTTGAGCGGCCACATGGAGCATGTTCCACGCGTTCGCCAAGCATTACTGCTTGGAGGAAGATACTAGAAAAGAAACGGCAGTCGGGCAACAGTCCTTCAGCACCTGTTCGCTTAAGGTGGGAGCAGTCTATGTATCCCCCCTTCCCTTTTTCATTGTTTCCTAACAATTGCTATATTGCTATATTTATATGAAGAAAAACGCTCATATTTCTCACAGGCACAGCATTTGGTTTACCGCTTAGTATCCTATTCAAACATGTGAATGTATTAAAAATCCAATGCTGGAGAAGTATTTGTTGCTTACCTGTAACTGTATTTCTCCAGTATTGGTATCTATCATAGATTCACATACACTCACCCTTCTCACATGGGAAGTGGCTGCTCTGTAGGCAGTCAGTCATCACTTATCAGCCTACACGGTTCAAAATCTGAAGATGGCTGCCCGGGGTGGAGCTTAAGCCCTACCATCTCATTGGTTAGGGTCTAAAAGGACCAAATGAGGTGGCGGGACTACACCTGTGAATGGCTACACATGTCCTATGAAGCCATCTGTATAGCATTTTCCTATGGGAAAGTTTTATTTTAATACATTTTAAATTACTGAGGATTCCAAATCTGACGGGAAATATTCAAGCATGTGAATCTATGAAAGATGCCAATGCTGAAGAAATACAGTTACAGGTAAGTAACAAAGACATGCTTGTCGGTACGCCCTCAGTTCCCAATGGCTCTGGTCAGATTCACGAGTATCTGGTTGCGTTCCCGAACCTTGGCATTTTGCTGCAGTGATGCTTTCATTCTGGGAACGCTTTTCCCGCTGTGCAGACCTTCTCTCACCTCTCCTGCCATCTCTGCGTTCACCCGCTGGCAAGACCACTGCTGCTTGGCATGACCACATCTCCAGTAGCATTACTGCCGTTGGCTTCCCAGCGCTTCTTCCATGGTGCATGATCTCCTGTGGCCTCCCCACGCCAGTAGGTAATGCTTATGAGCGGCAGCTTGGAAGCGCCTGCCTTCTCCAGCATTGTTCATTCCTGTGCTGTTGCCTTCTCCTTCGGTTCTGCTTCTCTGTGTGGGGTCAGTAATGCAAGGCGGACAACTGCTTTTACGTTTCTCAGAATTAAACTTTTTATTAAAAGAAAAAGATGCAAATAAATTCTTGTTAAGCCTACTTAATCAGGGAGTTCCCCAACTAGTCTAAGAGCATTCTAAGGGAATCAATCCTAACAGAAACAAACTGGCCCTCACACTAAACAACAAAACATATAAAATAAATCAACAACATAAATGAATGAATAGTAAACGGCCAGTAATTTGGATAATCTTCACCTGTCCTGGGTAAATCCCTTCCACAGAATTGTTCAAAGTCAGTTTCTCCAATTTTTCAAACAGAAGAATAAAGTCTTGAACCAGTTCTTGTAAATTCCAAACGAAAAAAATTCTCCAAACAAAAATCTCCAGGTAACAATTCTTCAGCTTCCAATTGAAAAGATCCCTTTCCAATTTCAGCCAAGGAAATAGCACCAATGGTAATCCTGGACGTCTTCCTTACAGGATTGCTTTGTTACAGTTCAGAAAATAGATTAGCCACTTCTACAATTCTGTATTCGTTCATAACCTCTGCAGTACATCTGGTATAATTGTCTGGATGCTTCTTCTTGTGTTGTTGTACTCCTCTTAACCACCTTTGTACTACTATTACTTTGGAAACCGCCTCCTTGGTTCCACACTGTGCCACTACTTCAATCAACTTCAATGAGACATCTGATGACAGTCTTGTACACAACCACAGTTCTGGTACTTCTACTTCAACTTCATATGAGAATGGTTAGGCATTTTAAGGACAAGACACTTTGACATCTACAGGTAGGCAAGGTACTCTTCTTTCTATGTTCCACGAAAAGGGCTTGCCGCCTCAGTCTGCCTTACTGCCACAAGGATAATCTGCCTCTGCTTCCAGACTGACTGTCTCCCCACTTCAACAGTCCCAGCATTACAGGTTATTTGTTTAATCTTCTTACACGCACCCAGGTCCCTTCATCAACTTTATATAGTTCTTAGTTTCAGTGTCTACCTTGAAGCTCTATTTCCACACTACTGACTTCCGATAACAATGTCTCGCTTGTATCAGAGGATAATTGACCTTTTAATAACTTGGCCGTTAGGTGGATTGCTTCAAACAGGTTTTTCTACACTATAGAAAGTGTTCACCTCTTGGCTTGGATAATGCTTGTTCCCCTTATTAATACAACATCTGCTTTTAAAGAATATTAGTTTTTAGAGTTACAAGGTTATCTTCAAAGGAAACATTATTTTAGGAATATGCGACCACTCTTTCAGGTAGATCTTCAATTGTCTGTAAGAGTTTGTATTCCCACGTATTACACATATACTTTCTACTCCGGTCGGGAATCTTAATTGGTCACACGCAACTTTTCTTTGATGCCGTAAGGTTTTGTAACAAATGTAAAATTTAGCGTCAGTTTTTGTAGACTTTTAAAAACGTTCCCCCTTTTAATTGGAGACACGCACCCCTCCGGTAATATTTAAAAGTTCAACAATGGGAAATTAAAGGCTTTTCTTCATACACGAGCACTATAGCTTTACTCAGTGCGTGTGATGCATTTCCATTGTAAAGAATAGCTTTCACAACGACGAATAACTTCTACTCGCTTCCACTATTACACTAGCCGCTTTAGAGCTGGTAACAATTACCAGCAAGAGTTTGAGTGAACCTGAATGACCAGCATCACTCACCGGCTCCAGGAACACTGCGGTTGCGGGCTGCTTCAACTTCCCAACTTCTGCTTCTGCTTCTTCTTCTACGGCTTTAGGCACCCTTGGGACCCACACCCCTCCGCAGCACGGGTGTCTCCAGTCTGGCCACGCCAACCTGGAGTCTCCTGCCCTCCATTGTCCCGTGCTTGCTTCTTGCTACGTGCCCTAGGCTTCAGCACGGCTCTGCAATTACAGCCACTAGGTGCACCTTGGAAGACCTTCACTTTCAGCCCGTCTCTCTCAGTGCAGCCACAGCAAGGTAGGGTTTGTGAACACAGGACCTTCTCAGAACTTGAAGGTGAAATCTGCTCTTCTCTCGTCCCGGCGCCCCTTAAGTGTTCACGCTTCCTCATGAACTGCCAGCCTCATGCTCTTCTCCTTCTACTACTACTGCCAGCATTCCAGCTCATGCTCTTTTCTCAGCTTCTTTTCTCTTCCCCATCCCGCTGCAGCCTTTTATGCCTCTTAAGTGGGGCAATTGTTCAGGTGCAAGCTTCTACATGCCTCTTCAGCCCTCTCCATGCCTCTTCAGCCCTCCTTCGTCCCAGTCCCTATGGGATTCTGGGACATGTAGTTTCCTTTATGAAAGTTAGGTTTTCTCACTTCAATTTGGCAAAGGGCCATAAAAAGGGAGGGATTATTCCAAGATGTCGGCCGGCATGGAATAGACGTCTCGCAGTCTGCTACCGAACCCCGGACGGGATTACGGCGTTCCACCACCCCGCTAATACCCAGAAGTCCCCTAAACGTGGCTTCTGGAGTGCCCCTGAGAAGGAGGTGAGGGGCAGGGAAGGAGATCATCGCCCCCCGGCTGTGTGTGCTGCTCGGCTGGGTGCCCCGCGCTGGCCCTGCGTAAGGAGGAAGCAGAGGGCCCGCCCGACACCGAATGGAGCGCCGGAGTCGGGCGCCAGGCAGAGGTAGAGAGTCCCGCCGGGCGTGGACTGCGCCGACCGGAGGCCCCGGATGCCGATCCGGAGCGGCGGTCCGTGTGCGGTTGGGGGAAGCAGAGCACGGCTCGACAGCGGTGTGAAGAGAGCGGAGGGGCCCTGGTGGCGACGTGCGGGCGGCCTCGCCTGCAGAAGGGGAAGGAGGAGCAGTGCAGCCCCTGCGAAAACGAAACCGCGGCCTGGAGAATTAGAGGAGGAGCTGAGCGGAGGCTGAAGGCACCGTAGGAATGAGTCGGGGACCTCACGGGGCGGCTCTTGGAGGAGCAGGCGGGTCACTGGGGAGGAGGAGGAAGAGATGAGACGGGGCTTCCCCTTCAGCAACACGGCCCTGGGCTCTGTGCGTTCCAGGCCTCCCACTGAGGAACACTGGGTGGACACTGGAGCTGGGAGACAGCAGGCGGCAGCCCCTGTGTCTTTCTTGTAACTGTACCCCAAAACGAAAGTTTGCGTGCCTGAGAGGCCCATAAATTGAAACAAGGATCAGGGGCGCGAGGGGGGGATGGCGGGGCTGTTGGGCTGCTGGAGGACCTGCACGAGCACGCAGGCCCCAATTGAGGAAACTTGGGAAAGGTCTGGCACCAGCAAGCACGCACGAGGCAAGAATCTGGCAAAGCAAGGTACTGATGGCCTCACAAAATAAAAGGAAGAGCGGAAAGACAGTGCAGCACCTGAGGGACACACAAGGCACCCTCCACTCCTTGTGACCGGTGCAGGATATTGGAGAAGGCTCAGAGGGCAGCTGCGAAAGGAAAGGGGAAAGAGGGGCTTCGGAAGAGTCACAGGAACTGACCCCGGTTACGAGACAGAACTTCCTTGGGGAAATTCAAGCACTCCAAACTAATTTGGCTAAGACTTTCCAGGAGCAATTTCAGCTCATGCTCTCGCATTTGAATGACAGCCTCAGGGAGATTAAGCGGGACTTAAGACAATTGGGCGTAAGAACAGTTCTCCAGCATTGGGTTTGGCATGGATTCACATGCTCATGAATATTCCCCGTCGTCAGACTGGGAATCCTCGGTAAAGAAAAAAATCAGTATCAGTTTCGTTTCTGATCTGTCTATGTTAGTAGTAACCAATCACTGGTCTCTGGGTCATACTGCCCCCAGCCAATGACTGCCCTCTACCTAAGCCCCGCCCCTGACAGCCATACTCAGATTTTTACCGCATGCTCAAGTGTTAGGAGTCCTCGTGCTATAGCGCTCGAGCTTTTACTGCGTTTTGCGTAATTCCAAAGAGATTTCTCATTTTTCGGTTTAATCGAGCCTCAAGCTCCACTGTTTCTACTTCCGATCAACGGGTACCCGTTTCTGATTTATCTACGCCCCTCAAGTGTGAAGTTTTCGTCGAGTTACGCTTCTTGGAGGATTCCAGAAGTTTCTGAGGCCTACCTCGTAGATGAGAAGAACATGGCCCAGGAGAAGGGAAGCTCGACTCCCGGCAAACTGTTCAGGATCTGCCCTGGATGCAACCTACAAAATGCGTTCAAGAAGGACGAGCATTTGAAATGCCTTTACTGCCTCCACGAGAACAAAACGCACGTGGAGAAGGACTGTGCATTTTGCTTTAACATGTCAGATCGGACGATGAGGGATCGCCAGACCCGTCTCTCCATCTGGCGACACAGGAACGGACACGGCCATGACGGGGGACGGACGACGACGGCGGTGACGACGGGACTGGCCTCCCGGCTCCGATTCCTTGGTCGTCCCCGCCCAACGAGATTGGCTCCTTCCACGCCATGATTTCCAGGGCATCTGAGCTTTTTCAACTCTGCCCTGAGGAGAAGGAAGGCTTCCTCTACCAACGGTCCTCGCGGTGCCGTTGCTGGATGATATCTGGGACGATGGACTTGCCCTCCTCAAGAACCCGTCCACGACACCTGACAAGAGGGACCGGTACGAGAAGAAGTATCGGGTCCCCGACGCCGCCCCGTTGTGCCTTTAGGGTGCAGCCGACCCCAGATTCGGTCGTCTCAGCGGCGGGCAAGAAGAAAGCGGGGGGGCATCGGCTTCATCAACTTCCCCACCGGACGGCGAGGGATAAAAGCTGGACGCCGTGGGACGACAAGTCATCTCGTCGGCGGCGACGACGTTTAAGGCTGCCAACGCTCTAGTGATCATGGCCCGCTACGACAGGGAATTGTGGTACAAGATCGCCCCCCTGTTGGACTTCCTCCCGGACGACAAGAGGGCGGAGGCCCTGGCGATCCTACAGGAGGGTGAGGTGGCATCGGACCACGCCATAACTGTGGCCACGGACATTGCCGACACCGGTTTCCGCCAGTTGGGCAACGGCATTTGCCTTAGACAGCGGGGTGGCTCAAGGCGACCGATTTCCGCCAGGACGTGCAAGCCAAGGTTTTGGACATGCCCTTCGACGGGAATAATCTGTTTGGAAAGACTGTGGATGAGTCGCTGCAGGCCATCAAGACCGACACTGAGACGGCTCGGGCCTTGGGAGTTCTGCAGCAACGGCGGCCGCCCTTTCGGAACCCCGGAGGCAAGCAAGGTAACTCCAATCGATTCGGCGGCGGCTCCTCGACCTACCGTCAAGAGGCCCACTCCTCGTCGCAAGAAGCCTACAGGGGACGAGGCAAGTCCAGTGGATCTCGCCGTCGTCGCCAGGGAGGCCAGGGCGGCAAGGCCGCTTCCAAGCAAGACTGAACCGCCCGTCGCGTCGGGCCCCCACCGAAGCACCCCGGTGGGAGGCCGGCTGACAAGGTTCGTCCGCTTGTGGAAGTCCATCTTCACTGACCGTTGGGTGCTGGATGCCCTGGCCCACAGGCACACTCTGGAATTTCTAAAGAAGTGCCCCCGAATTCCTCCTGTGGCCAGGAAGGAAAACCACGTCCCTCAACTACTGTTAGAGGTAAGGGCGATGCTCAAGAAAGGAGCCATCAAGCTCGTCCCAAAGCGGCTCCGGGGCTCTGGAGTATACGCAAGGAAGACAGGAGGTTGACGTCCCATCCTGGATTTTCGTCGGCTAAACAAATACATCAAGGCACAGAAGTTACAGATGGTTACCCTCCAGCACGTGCTGGGCCAGCTGGAGGAAGGCGACTTCCTACCGTCGTTGGATTTGGAGGATGCGTACTTCCACATCCCCATCATAAAAGGACATCGAAAAATTCTCAGTTTCGTGGTCCAAGGGCGGCACTACCAGTTCAAGGCCCTCCCGTTCGGATTGAAGTCAGCGCCTAGGGTGCTCCCGTAGTTCTCCTTTTAAATCTCCTCTTATGTCGTCTCTTCCCCCACCCCACCCCCACTGGCGGGATGGTATGAAGCGAACGATGCCCCCATGTTAACGGCAATTAAACACCCGAGGAAGTGGAGTGACCTTGCTAGGGAGGGGGGGGTTGTCCTTAAAATGGTGGTTCTTCCCCGTGTACTTTATCTATTTCAGGCAATTCCGCACTCCGTCCCGGCGAGCTTTTTTAAGGAATTAAACCGGGCGGTCAAAGAGTTCATTTATTTGGGAGGGCAAGAGACAGCGCTTGTCTAGGCGACTACTCACGGCCGTTTAAAGGGCAGGGAGGCCTGGCTCTTCCCGACTTCCGGCGATACCATGAGGCTGCACAGCTCCGGGTAATTGGGGAATGGTTCGCAGAGGACTGCAATAAGGATTGGGTGAAAATGGATAGAGCAGTAGCCCGACATCACCTGGGGGAGTTATTATGGTCGCCGCACATCTACTTGAGTGCCATAACGAAGGGAATGGTGGACATCTGGGACAGTGCGGTGGAGAGGCGGGGGATCACGTCCTTTCTATCCCCGTTTACCCTCATCTTCAATAATGGGGACTTTACGCCGGGATTGGAGAGGGGGGCATTCCGGGGTTGGCAGAGGGGGGGGGGGGGTGCTGGATGTTGAGGGACATGTTTCACAACCAAAAGGTGAAAACCTTTGAGGAATGTAAGCAGGAATTCGGGGTGGGTGAGGGAGAGACGCACAGATAATTCCAGATTAGACATTGGGTTATGTCGGCAGAGGTAAGGAAGGCAGCCACACACGACCTAACGTAGTTTGAACGGTTCCTCCTAACACATGAGGGATCCAGAGGTCTAATCTCGGACCTCTACAGGCTCCTAGAGAGCGCGGGCCCGAAGGTTACTTGGGCGTACATGAGGGGATGGAGCAACAACTGGGGGCTAGAATGGAAAGGGAAGACTGGGAGAGGTTATGGAAGATGATTCCGAAGGTGGCTAAAGCGCCCCAGCTGCAGGAAGCCTGGTATAAATAGATCTACGGTTGGCACTATACCCCGGCCCGGCTGCACGCAATGTACCCTGCAACTTCGGGGGAATTCTGGTGGGGCTGGGGTGGAGTGGGTACGGCGGCTCACATTTGGTGCAACTGCCTCCTTATTATGCCCTTTTCGCACGAAATTGCACAAGCTCAGTCCCAGATTTAGGGGAGGGAGGCAGCCAGGACCCCCAGAAGATCTTGCTGGGGAAGCAGGCACTAGGGGGCAAAGGGGAGAGGAGAGGGAGCACTAAGGCGAAAGTGGTTTTTAACTTGGCAGCAATGGCCCTTATTGCACAGAAGTGGAAGAGCCCAATGATAACCGACGGAGCAAGACTTGCCAAGGAAAATGTGGGACATAGTCTCGATGGAATGGGCAACTTATGCGGCTGATAATAAGCTGGGGAGCTTCTCAGCGGATTGGGGTCAGACGCTGGATTACTTGAAAGTGGAGTTAAGGGAACAGCGGTGCCCCCAAAGACTAAAGTTGCTGGACATTCATGGTTAAATTGTTGGAATGGGGGAAAACAGGAAAGAAGGACCTACTGGTGCTATGGCCGAAGTTAGGGGGGAGAGGGGGAGTTAGGGGGTGGGGTTCAATTGATGATGCTTGGTTTGTTCATATGTTGAAATTAATAAAAAGAAGTTTAAAAAAACAAAAAGGGAGGGATTACATGGAAAGTTAAAAAGGGGTTCTTCCTGGTATCATATCCCCCGCCCTGATGTTATCCTCCCTCAGTACACCGCCCCCAGGGTAGGGATCAGAAAGTGCCTGCCTTTCCCTGGCCACATAAGGGTCCGAAGACCAGCTTTCCGGGGCAATCCAATTGTATCCTTCGCACTCTCCCCTCTGACTCGTTTGAATGAGTACGCCATTTTTAAATGGCCCGTGCACCCAGGCATCATTACAACAACTAGTCTGCATGTTTAGCTTGGTGTTTCCTTCAATCCACATTAACTCCTCCTTCGTCTCTGTACTTGAGGCTTTATTGGAGTTGCAGACCATAGGTTTCCTTGAACTTTTAAAGTAATATTGTTTTGCATTTTTGTTTTGAACAAAATCAGCAAGAGGAGATGTTTGGTGTGTGTTGGGTTCCATGTGATAATGTCCACGCAAAAATGTTGCTGGGCAAAAAATCAGAGACATTATTACACGGAACATGCAGGGGACAGCCCTGCAACCCCAAACATCTTTTTCTTTTTTTTGTTCAAGGGAAGGGAAACCTCTGCTGCCCCTGCCCCTATATATATATATTTCTGAGGCTTGTGGAATCTGCTTAGATCACATGCTGTGCATAGGCCGACATCTAGTGGAAGCTGCGGAGTATTACAGTTTGTTTTTCGAAACTCGAAAATGGGCGTCGACACAGGCGTGCCAGTAATACTATCCCTAGTGTGACGTCCACTGTACCCAAGATCCCTCACGCGTCTAGGATCCTCAGATTGTTTTTTTCCGCCATACTGGTCGGAAGCATCTTGCGGAGTCCCCTGGCCTTAGCCATACTTTGCTAATAATTGAAATTTATAATTCTTTATTGACATCCTTCCCCACCCCAACGTCGACCCTCGACACTCGACGACGGCTGGAGAAGACATCGACCGTCGGCTGCTGCACGACGGATCTGGGCCTCGGAAGGCCGCTGGCCTCGGCCCGGGCCTAGTAGGCCGCTGGCCTCGGCTCTGCAAGTAGGGAGAGTGGGGGGTGGTACATACTCTTCACTCTTAGTATATAGGTACACCTTATATATTTCCTACACTTACCAGCCCGCTGCCTCAAGGTGCGTATGGAGGGTACCCCTTTCCAATTCTGCCCCAAGTGCAACCGCAAATACCCTTGGGTCGACAGGCACGCAACGTGCAATCTCTGCTTGCCGAGGGACCACCCCGAAGCGAACTGCAGAGCGTGTAGTAGGTTTAAGCCTAAGACACTTAAGGACCGTTCGACAAAGGGTTGGGCCCACCACGCCAGGCAGGCAGCCATGGCAGCGGAGGGCGCCTTCAGCGATGGCAGCGACGCCGTACTTTCGGACGGCGAGGGCATTACGGCGTCGAAAGACTGCCAAGCGCAGGTCCCCGACCTCGGAAGGTTGTCCGGCAGGGCGGCTATGGGGAAGACCCCCGGCGACGCAAGCGCTACACACCCCACACACACTAAGCACACTAAGTCCAACCGAACCTCAACGACGTCGACTTCTCGGAAAGAGGCACAGATAGAACGGTCCAACTCGGTGTCCTCTGGGCGCTCTCGATCGAGATCGCCGCATGACGCAAGGCAATCTTCCACTCTTGCCAGTAGTGCCTCGCTCCCTAGATTAACGGAAGTTCGATCGTCGGAAGACGAAGACGACTTCCACCCCCAGGCCGCGCTCCAGGAGACCGAGGCCGCAGTTAACACCAGCGAGGCCCCACGCTCAAAACAAGGTACCTCTCCCGACCCTCGACGCCAGGCGTCGAAAGTCTCTGAGGCCTCCAAGGGGCAGGGAAAACATTTTTCCACGCACGGGGAGGGGGGGGAAACAGCGGAAAGCACAGCCTTCCACTCCTGTAAGACCATCCTTCCACCCTAAGCAGACAGTCAAACATAAATCTACTGGGACATCAACATCCAGCAAGGCTACCCTTGATAAGTCCTCTAAGTTGCCTACTAAAGCCATACCCTGTTCCAAAGAATGGTCCAGTGAAGACATAGACAGGGTCATGTCAAGGATGTCTTCCTTAGCTGATTTTTATGACAAGAACCCAGAACATTTCCTTTCGTATGACCCTCAAGGGGCCACACCCTCAGGCTCCTCGGATCCTATCCCCCTAAGTAAAAAGGCCCGGTTCGAAAGATCTGAACCCTTCGAGGTGCAGCCTTACTCTACTCCATACTCTACTCCACACCCCAGTTACCAAGGACAGCCCTTCCCTGAAGGGGACCAGGAGTTTACAATTATGGAGGAACAAACCGGGACTGAATACTATGCGGATGATGAGGACCTGGAGGAGGTAGAAGACGAGCAGGAAATTTACAGAGTAGATTCCCCGGTAGAAAGCGAAGCCCCAGTTACCGACTCGCCAGTTGATAACCAGCCCCTCCTTAATGAAGTTCTCGCTCGCGCGGCAGAACATTTTCACATCGACACCCACGGTGTACAGGAGGAAAGGGACTTCGCAGAAGAGTTGGTGGGAGAAAGGAGGCCGGTCGCTCAAACCATCCCTATCCTTAAATCCATCCAACGTAGAATAGATCCATCCCTGGTGAATCCAAACCTCACCAGAGCCGTCAACCCCAGAGTCGAAAAACTTTTTCGGGCAGCCCAGTCTGACCCTCTTTATATAAGAGGACAGCTTAAACCAGACTCCCTAGTGTCTCGGAAGAGGGCTGGGACACCCTTATCGTCATCAGAAGCTCCTCCCGACAAGGAGAGCAAAAGACTATACGGGTTTGGCAGGAAGGTAGCCTCAACGTCCGCCTACCAAGCAAGGATTGCAAACTCCACCACCCTATTGGCAAGTTACAACTGCCATCAATGGGAAGAGGTTGCGGCGCTCATAGCCTCTGCTCCTGAACCGTTAAAAGGCCAGTTGGCTCGGATCTCGGCAGAAGGGAGAGCCGTGTCTGGTTGCATATTAAAAGCAACTTTCGACGCCGCGGACAACGCAGGAAGATTGATAGCAGAAAGTACTGTTATCAAGAGACATGCGTGGTTACGGCAGTCGGGGTTCAAAACAGAAACACAGGCTTCATTAATAGACAAGCCGGTGGAACCCGATCTATTATTTGGGAAAGCGGTCGAAGACGCACTTAAGAATGCCAAGGACGAGTACGAGACTCTCAAGTCCCTTGGCCAGCTTACCAACAAACCCCCTAATCAGAGGGGGAACAGTAATTTTCGTCGCCCACGTGGCCAAAATTCACAAAGAGGCAACTATGCCCAAGGACAGGGTACACAATGGAACAACAACCAGCAGTCTACCCAGAGTTACAGCAAGGGTAACAAAAGAGGTCGTGGAAGAGGCAGAGGCAGCCCCAACAAGGGAGGTGGCATGCCTCCACCAAAGCAGTGACGCTCAGTTCAGGGTCCCTTCTCACGCAACCCCAGTAGGGGGACGCATTTCCAACTTCACCCAGGCTTGGGAAGGGATCACCTCAGACAGATGGGTGCTGTCAACAGTGTCCACAGGATATTGTATAGAATGACTGCAGCGTCCACGGAACCACCCTCCACGACAAAGAGTACACTCCTTAGAACATCAGAAGATCCTTCTCGAGGAGATCGCCATTCTGCTAGAAAAGGACGCGATAGAACTCGTCCCAGGACACCAGGTAAACAAGCGTATCTATTCAACTTACTTCCTTGTGCCAAAGAAAGATTTAACAATGCGCCCAGTATTGGACTTACGGCCTGCCAACAAGTATGTCAAGCCCCAAAAATTCCGTATGACCACGCTACAAGAGGTAATCCCCCTCCTAAAAAAGGGGGATTACATGGCAACCTTGGATATGAAAGATGCTTATTTTCATATCTCCATGCTCCCAGCCCACAGAAAATACTTGCGCTTCAAGGTGGACAGTCGCCACTACCAATTCAAGGTACTGCCCTTAGCTTCAGCACCAAGGGTGTTCACCAAGGTACTGGCGGTGGCTGCTGCACACCTACGCAGGGAGGCAATCCCAGTGTACCCTTATCTGGACGACTGGCTCATAACGGGGGTAACCCCAGGAATTTGCAGGTCAAACATTCAGAGGACTATCGACCTCCTCCACGAATTAGGCTTCTCTATCAACGAGAAGAAGTCGAGTCTGGTGCCAAGCACCTCAAAACAGTTCCTAGGAGCAATCCTAGATTCTCAAGAAGGGTTGACCTTCCCTTCGGAAGAGAGAATTCGGAATATACTACTGCAAATTCCACATTATCAGTCAGGTCAACAAATAACGGTACGCAAAGCAATGCGGTTACTGGGCATGATGGCGTCTTGCATTTACCTGGTCCCCCACGCGCGTCTGCGCATGCGTCCCATGCAGGAATGGTTGGCGAAACAGTGGTCTCAGGCAAGTGGTCAGTGGGACGATCTAGTGGTCGTTTCGCCAACACTCGTACAGAGCTTACACTGGTGGACGAGAGAGAATCTCGCAAGGGGAAAACCCTTTTACGATCCCGAAGTACAGGCAGTGGTGACTACAGATGCATGCCTGACTGGGTGGGGAGCTCACCATCTCCACCACACAGCTCAGGGTCTCTGGTCTCACTCAGTAGCCAAGAACCACATCAACCTGCTAGAGCTTCTGGCAGTATTCCGAGCGCTTCGGGCGTTCGAGCTCCATCTGCTAAACTTGTCGGTGCAGATCCGGACGGACAGCACGACAGCCATGTTCTATTTGAACAAACAAGGAGGGACTCGTTCGCCAAATCTGTCCAAGCTTGCCCAGAAAATCTGGATATGGGCACTCAGACGGAACATCTTCCTGTCATCACAACATGTTCCAGGGGAGCTCAATTCCCTAGCGGATGCCCTAAGCAGAGACTCCCTTCCAGAGGAACACGAATGGGTCCTTCACAGAGATATCGTAGAAGATCTCTTCTCTCAGTGGGGTTTCCCCACTATAGACCTATTCGCCACAAGCGAAAACAAACAATGCCCAGGATTTGCATCCAGGTTCCCCCAGCCAGACTCCCAAGGGAACGCCCTGTGGATGAACTGGTCAGGGATGTTTGCGTACGCTCTTCCACCAACTCCTCATCAGGAAGGTGGTGTACAAGATGAACAAGGAATCGATGACGCTCATCCTAGTTGCTCCCATGTGGGCGAGACAACCATGGTTTCCACACCTACGCAGGATGGCGGTGTGCGAGCCCATCAAACTCCCAGCCTGGTACAACCTACTGTCCCAGCAACAAGGTCAAACAGTGCACCAGGAACCCAACTCAATGAACCTGGCAGCATGGCTCCTGAGGTCATAGAGTTTGGGCATCTCAATTTACCACAAAGGTGTATGGACATCCTAAAAAAATCCAGGAAACCAAACACAAGGCACTGTTATTTTGACAAGTGGAAGAGATTCGTTTTTTGGTGCCAGAATAAACAAATCAACCCAGTTGATTGCACTCCTTCCAACGTTGTGACATACATGCTCCACCTGCTGGATGCAGGATTGGTTTTTAACTCTCTGAAAGTACACCTGGCAGCCCTCTCGGCTTACACCACATCCCATAACAAGGTGTCGTGGTGGAAAGTACCAGTAGTTAAAGCCTTCATGGAAGGAGTAAAGAGACTTCACCCTCCTATTTCGAACCCACCGCCAGGATGGGACCTCAATGTGGTGCTAGCTAAGCTCATGGGCCCCCCTTTCGAACCCATGCATAAAAGTAGTCTCAAACACCTGACTTATAAAACGGCCTTCTTAGTAGCCATTACCTCCATAAGAAGGGTCAGTGAAATTCAGGCTCTGTCAGTGCAGGATCCTTTCTTTACTATCCACAAGGACAAACTGGTTTTACGCACACACCCTAGGTTCTCACCTAAATTTATATCAAAGTTCCATGTAAACCAGTCCATCGAGCTTCCGGCTTTCTTCCAGAACCCGCAAAGCTCGGCTGAGGTGAAACTACACACCCTAGATGTGCGTAGGGCGGTCCTCTACTATGTAAATAAAACCAGACCGCTAAGGAAAACAGATCAACTGTTTGTCTCCGTAGCTACAGGCAGAGAGGGAGATTGCGTCTCTAAAGGCGCTATCTCAAAGTGGATTATCAACTGTATACAGCTGTGTTACTCTCTTTCTGAAAAAACTCTGCCTTTTACGCCAAGAGCCCACTCTACTAGAGGCATTGGGGCCACTCTGGCTTTCATTGCAAATGTTCCCCTCGACACCATTTGCAAAGCAGCTACTTGGAGCTCTATTCACACTTTTACTCAGCATTACTGCATTGACACTCATTCCAAGACAGATACACAAGTGGGACAAGCGGTTCTGAGACACCTGTTTGCTCATGACCCTTCTCACATCCCACCTCCTTCTTCTGGTACTGCTCGCTAATCTATGCACAGCATGTGATCTAAGCAGATTCCACAAGCCTCAGAAGGGATACATTACTCACCGTAATCGTATTTCTGATGCTTGTATCTGCTTAGATTCACATGCGACCCACCCTTCCTCCCCTCCGAGAGAAGGCGCATGATTGCTTGTAGTCTTACCTTCTGTCTATCTGCTTGGATTATCTGTACTCACGCTACTCCTCATGCTTCCTCATGTCAGAAAAAATACAATCTGAGGATCCTAGACGCGTGAGGGATCTTGGGTACAGTGGACGTCACACTAGGGATAGTATTACTGGCACGCCTGTGTCGACGCCCATTTTCGAGTTTCGAAAAACAAACTGTAATACTCCGCAGCTTCCACTAGATGTCGGCCTATGCACAGCATGTGAATCTAAGCAGATACAAGCATCAGAAATACGATTACGGTGAGTAATGTATCCCATATGTTTACCTATATAATATCGTCATGAACTTTTTGGGTTGACATTATGTACGGCGACCATATATATAGTGACATTATTACCTGATATCGTGTGTTGTGTATATGAAACTAGTGTGTTCTGCAGGAAGGGTTTTGGGGGTTTTACAATGGGGTGGGGGTGTATTGTGACATCAAGCGCCTGGAAACACTTTGTTTTATAGGTGCCTTGGAAATACTCAATAAATCTAATTAAGCCGTCAAGAACTCAGGAATTATGAGGTTTTCTTCTTCAGAAATACCACATCTCTCCTGATTGGGTCACCATATTCCCCTGACAGCCGTCCCCGCCCACATGATCCTCCCTCATAATACCACCCCCAGGGTCAGAATCGGGTAGTGGCTGCCATCCCCTGGCCATGTGGGAGGAGATCTTTGACAGGTAATCCGTGATGACTCCTCTGGATTCAACACATAACATAAGCAGTTAATAAAAACTGCACCATCGATCTGACCGAACTACTAATTTAAATACTGGTGTGTTTGTTTAATGAATTTGTTTAAGCCTGCAAGTTAACTAAACGTGTAAAATTATAAATTCACATGAAGATTAATGAATGTGTCACATAAAATCAAATGGCATTCATTCTCGTAATCTCTCTCACTATTCTCCCCTCTGGCCCGGCTCACTCTGCAGGACACACTCTGGATGTTCTGATCTCAGACCTTCCCCTTTCTATCCCTCTCACCACTCCTCTCTCCTGCAGTGATCACTTTCTCCTTTCCTCCCAGTTCACCCTCTCTATCCCTCAGGCCAAGTCACTTCCATCACTGCCGCCCAAGTTCTCGGTCATCTGACCCATGAAGCATGTGTCAGTTGAGGCTTTCGCCGCCACCTTCTCAGCCCCCCCACCTTCTCAGCCCCCCACCCCCTTTGGCTGACTCTCTCCCTGACACAGCCCTCTCCACGCTCCACTCTGCTATATCTGATACTCTTGATATCCTTGCCCCTGTCATGAGAATCAGCATGAAGCCCAAAGCCAAGTGCTCAAGTGCCAAGTGCAGGGTGGCCGATAGGAAATGGGGTGCTTCATGTACATCCTCTGACAAACTGGCCTGTGGCAAAGGCAATACAGGCTCTCTGTCCTAACCAAGAAGAGGTCTCGTATCCAAGCCAGTGTCTCTGCGGCATCTAACAACTCGGCTGAACTCTTTAAAATCTGCAAGGCACTGGCCAATCCTGCGGCAGTCTCTACCTCTCCTGTCCCTTCCCAGGACCTCTGCACAGCACTGGCTTCACACTTCATCTCTAAAACTCAGGACATCCTGTCCTCACTCTCCTCCTATCCCCTCCCATCCCCTACTCGCTGCTCTCCCTCTGGCCCTTCTACAGCCACCTCTCCTCCCTCCTTCTCTTCCTTTCCCCTTTTCTCCGCAGACAAGGTCTCTAGACAAGTCAGATCTATGAAAGTCTCTTCGAAACAGGTTCACCTCTGTTCCTCCAAAACCATCAAGGACCACATTGATTCCCTGGCTGATTTCTGCAATCACTCCTTCACCACTGGAGTTTTCCCATCCCCCCTGAAGCACTCCCTTGTGCATCCTCTTCTTAAGAAACCCTCTGCCGAACCCTCCTGCCCGGCTAACTATTGCCCAATTTCCATCACTCCCTTCCTGGGCAAGCTCCTGGAGAAACTGCCCATCTCTCAGCTTAATCTCCCCTCTGAATCTGTTGGTCATCTTCATGACCATCAGTCTGGCTTCAGAGCTGCCAGAAGCACGGAAACTGCTCTCCTGAACATCCGTTATTACCTGCTCTCCAACCTTGACTCTAACACCCCCTGCGTCCTCATCCTGCTTGATCTCTCTTCTGCCTATGACCCTGTCAACCATGCCATCCTGCTCAACCGTCTTTGTGATAATCTAGGTATCACTGGTCTGGGTCTTGCGTGGCTGACTTCTTTCCTCTCTGACCGACCCTGCCAGGTCCAACTTGGGTCCTTCCTCTCCGCTATCTTTTTCACTACCTGTGGTGTCCCCTAGCAGTCTAACCTCTCTCCCTGGCTGTTCAACCAATACCTGGCAATCCTTGCCCACCTCATTGCCGCTCTCTGCCCCAACTTTCAGTTATTTGCGGATGACACCAAGCTCATTTTCAGGCTACCCTCGACCACCTCCTCTCCTTCCCTCCTCTCTGATTGTCTGTCGGCTATCAAGGAGTGGTGTGCCGCCAATGACCTCTGCCTTAATGCCAGTAAGACCGAGATTCTCCTCATCGGCACTGTTAGGACAGTTTTTCTGAAGTCCAGTTAAGGGCCTAGTAAAACCATTCAACTGAGGCAGTACAAGACTCCACTCTTAGTATAAGACTGTACCACCTGAGTACATGGTAGCGTAGGCAGAGCAGCCAGGCTTATCTTAGGAGGGAGAGAGGGCAGTAGATACAGTACAAGTGGAAATGCAATACAAATGATCCAAAGAAACACTGAAACACTATGTATTATAAAAATAAAGGATTTATTTAAATACAAGTAGGCCCAGATAAATCTAGGGGTTAAGTAAATACTGAAACATTATATGAAATACAATATAAAACACAACACTATACTTGAAAGTACACAGACCCAAGTATAGACCTTATTTGGAACACCTAACAGTAGTTCTAGGGAAGTCAAAACCTTGTTATACACATTTAGTATAGGCCAAGCCTATTCTTTGGGAGTAAAAGACCAATGGTTACTTTTAGATTACTTTTGGTAATACAAGGACAGTAGGCCCTTCCAGTTGTACAGTGACTCTTGGAACAAATCACATAAACAGCCAACTGGACATTATACTTTTGGTGAATAGTGAAACACTTATTCTAGGTGCAGTAAAAACCTATTACTACTTTTGTCATAACACACAGTTATACCAGGTGAGCAAAACCTAATGGATGTAATATACAATTACAGATGCTTTGGAAATCAGGGACCCCCAGATTGAGGTAAGCAATAACTCTGGTAACTTGTTTTGGATGGCACACAGCTAACACAAGGTAAGTAAAACCCACTTACTTTAACTTCACAATGAAGGGGAAAGTAAAACCCAATGTCACACTTTACTGAATAGATATTCTAGGTAGGCAACAACCTAATGTAGACTTATTAAAGACAGGCTAGCAGCAAGTCAGGGGACGCAAGACCCAGTTGGGGGACACTCAGTTATCCTAACAGGACTAACCTGGTGATACCAACAGTTGGGGAACACTCATACAATTACCCTTCAGGAATAATCTGGTGAAACCAACACATTACTTTTGTAAAGAGGCACAACCTAATCACAGGAGAGTAAAATACCTTCACATCTACTTTCTTTTAGACTGGCAAAACAGTGGCTAAGGAAGGAAAGATGTTAACCATACTTTTAAGAATAGTGCATCACACATCCAAGATCAGTAAGAACTTTTGTAACTGTTCACTCTTAGAATTACAGTTACCAACCAACTCTTTACAAGTAAGTAAAAACACTTGATTTCTTTTCTAGGCAGAAGTCCCAATCCCTTCAAAGTCTTTTCCCTTAGAGCATGAGTGTTCTCAGTGGCAGAAGGGGGGTCACTAGGACTAGTGACCAACAGGCAGTGTTAGAATAAGTTCTTTAGTAGCAAAAGCCAGAGTTTCCTTAGGAAAACTGGGCAAACAAGTGAGTACTTCTCTTCTAGGGTTAGAAGAGGGTCCAGGGGCTTCGCAGAAGACACCCCAGCAGGATTCTAGCAGTGGGACTGGGTGTACTGGACGAGGGACCTCCCAATCACAGAAAACACCCCAGGACTACACAGAAATCCCAACAGGCTTAAGGTAAGTATATACCCAAGCCAACACAGTACCTCAGCAATGAAGAAGAGATTGCAGCAGGAGAACTTCAGGGACTGCAGCCAAATACCCGGTCACTGGATTCCTTGTCCTGGAGACTGAACACAAGACCTCAGAAGGGACTTTGCAGCAGGGATCGATGAAGAAGGCTCTAGGCAAGATTTCTCTCGTGTCCGAATGCGGTTCTGCGGGTTTGGCGCCTTTTCAAGGAGCACAGAAGAAGACAGAAAATCGCGGTTGAATTCTCTTCGTTTAAAAGGTCCAGCACTCTTGTGAGGGGACTTTTTGGACTCGTTTCGTGTCTCTGGAGATAGACCAGGATGCCCACGAAGTTTCAGCGAGATTCGGAATTCGGAAGACCGTGCACCGCACAGTGGCAGGAGGTCCCAGGGTATTGGGGTATTGCAAGAACGCAAGGTCTCAGCAACCCGTGGGATGGCTCAAAATGCAGGTCGTCTTGAGTCTAGTGGGTCTCACCAGGCTCTCGGTTCGGGTCGTCGTTTTCGGAGAACCCAGGTCGATCGGAAGGAAGGGCTGCAGCAGGCTCTGGTTACATAGCAGGCTCTCCGGCCGCTGGAAATCATTCCCGCCATTTTTCCTTCGTCATCCTCTTCGGTTTTCTGTTCCAGTGGTAGACATGACTTCAGCTTCCAGGTTTCCAGTATTTATCAGGAACTGCAACACAACCTCTGCATTCTCTCCCCGCATTTTACAAGAAAGGGGCGTTTGGCTGTCCATTCAGGACAGCCAACCCCCCACTGGGATCTGACCCAGTTGAAGGAAGGCCTAAGACAAAGGAGGGGGAAGTTTGGGACCCCTCGCCCACTTCCTGTGCTTACAGACTGACTGGAGCCTGGGCGGGGTGTCCAGGGGACTCCCGCCAAAGACAAAACTCAAACAAAGGATTTTCCCGCCCTGGATGTCAGGGGAAGGAACAAGAAACGACAAGAAACACTAAAATGGCAGAAAAAGAAGACAGGGGCCATTTTGGTAAAAATGAACACCCTTAGGTGCCTTTACTGCAGCTGTGACTACAGCACGCGGTAAAGGTGCACCAAATTAGTAAAAGGTATCACTGCCACCAGCCATTAAAGGTAAGCTTGTCACTGTAACAGAATTGTTAGTTTAAATGTGAAAGGGGATACATTGTATCTCCCCAGCACTCCACATAAGGTGGGGTGTGCTGGTTTCACAGAATAAAATGTAAAAGGGATCCAAAGATCCTTTCTACCCTTGGGAACTGTAGTTCACTCAAGGTTAGCACAAGAAAGTTAAAGGGGGAGCCCCTAGGGCAACCCAGCAACAACAGGAACTTATTGCCAATAAGTTGTTAGACAACATAACTTTAAAAAGACACTATGGAGAGTCTTAAAAATGACACCCATAAAAAGAGTTAAAGACAGGTGAGTGTGGAAAAAGGTTCCCACTCACTGAGGTATTAATGAAAAATCTCTCACTAGAAAAGCAAAAGGTTCTGGAGTTGAACCAGGCAAGGGAGATTTACCAGCCCTGTGGAAATCTTACCTAACAGGCACACCCGCTCCCTCCTTTCCTGTAGCTCTCTGGCCGGCCTCTCTTGGCCCTCTTCCTGCTCCCACCTGCAAGGCTAAAAACCTTGGGGTCGTCTTCGACTCCACACACTCCTTCTCTCCTCACATCTATGACATCTCTAAGAAGTTTCACTACCAGCTGCACCCCCTCAGAGGTATTCTTCCTTTCTTCTCCTTCCCCCAGAAGCTCACTGTCTCCAGAGCTCTGGTTCTCTCTAGGCTGGACTATTGCAACAGCCTCTTTCTAAATCTTCCTGCTTCTACCCTCCGCCCTCTGTAACTTATCCAGAACAGGACTGCCAGACTTGTCCTTGGCCTCAAGCCTAGGGATCATATCTCTCCAGGACTGAAATCTCTGCACTGGCTCCCAGTGGCTGCGAGGATTAAGTTCAAAACCCTCTGCATCATCCACAAAGCCTTCTGGGGCCTCAATACCTTCAACTGTCTCTCCCTAAATATCTTCCTCCTCGAGCTCTTCGCTCATCCGCCTCCAACTCCCTCAGGGTCAGTCGCTTCTCCAAGCAACGAGTTGGTGGTAGATCTTTCTTCGGCTAGTGCCTCCCTCTGGAACAGCCTCCCTTAAACTTGAGGAAAACCATCTCTAGTTCCGGAAGCACCTCAAAATCTTTCTTTGTTCTGCTTTTTCTCCTTCTCTTCTCTGCTGAACTCCTGGCTGTAACCTGAACTGTACTGGCAACCTGGTCACCCTCTGATCTCGGGCTCAGGTCCCTCCCCCGCCAGCTTTACACACCTGCACTGCCCACCTGGCTACCCCCGCACTTGGAGACTTTTTCTGTATTCTTACAGTCCCCCACCCCACCAGCCCTTACTCCTGATGTCTGCACTTACCCAAGCACTTGCCACATGCTGGCCGTTACTTCTATATTGTTACTTCTATTCCCATGTACTGCACTGTGCCTTCCCTCCTTCCTATGCACTTGCACGATCTGAATGACACCTGGCCTAGTAGGATCGTTGTCCGTCCTCCCTTTGTTCCCCCTCCCTTGCCTCGACGCGCCTTGAAACACTTGTGTATAGGCGCGTTATAAATGCCATATCATATCATTAAGAATAATGCCAAACCTTAATGGAGTTCTCCACCTCAGCCTGCCTGTCTTTCTCAGCATGTAATATGCATCAAGCAGAAACTCGATATACTGCCTCCCTATTGGCTTTCAAAGGAGGAGGGGCCACATACATCTGTGTCATATTGAAATATTAAGTAATCGTTTCCCAGTATTGATTAAAAATTACTCCCAAGAGAAGGAACAATCATTGAAATAAATCCAGGCATAAAGTGTTATTTTATAAAAATAAAATAAAGTACCAGTATAGCCTGCAAAAGAGCTTTAGCTTGACCTCTTCTTCCTCTTGATACACCACTTTTTCTTTTTGGGGGTTTTTAACCTCCATCTGGCGACTATGCACTCTTCAGTTACACTTCTTGCCGTTCTGGATTCTTATTTACTCTCAACCTCCTTCACCGCTCCTTCTCATATCTCTGGTTCTTCCCTGGATCTGATGTTTTATTCCTCTCTATCTCTTAGTCCTCACTTGGCTATTCCTTCCTACTCTTCTGATCCTTCTCCTCTTAACTTTTCACTTATTCCCTCATCTTCTCTCTCTCTCCACCGTCTTTCGGTGTGAACTTTGGTCCTTAGATACCTTACTTTTCGTTTTCGCACTCCTCATCTCTCCCATCTCTTACTACTCTATCTTTGTTTTCTGTTGATTCCTTAGCTTCCCTTCTTTCATCCTCAATTCTTACGACTCTTGATTTTCTGTCCTTCCTTTTCTTTTCGGCCTTGACACATGCCCTCCCAGCCATGGCTTACCCCTGCTCTTCATTATTCTCTGCGCCTCTTGCGCCAGGCCGAGCGTGGATGGCGGAAGTACTAATCACCTTCTGATCTACTTAATCTATCTTCTCTTCTCTTCTCTGACACTGCCCTTTTTCTTGCTAAACAACATTTCTACACTTATTTTCTGGCCTCTTTTCATATCCTCATCGCCTGGCAAATCTTAACTCACATTATTTCCCATTGCTCGCAATGATCCCTCGGTACGACGTCCTTTCAGCGACACCCGCTGTAATGACGGGTGTTTTTACGATGGGTTTTTGCCGTAAAAAGTTTTCAAAATGTTTTGGGGGTCGGGGTTGTGACAGGGCATATGAAGGGTTGGGGGGTGTTGGGAATAACAAAGAATAGGTAGAGGATGGGAGTTTTGGGGGAACCCCCCAAAAATAATGTAAAAGAATTTTCAATTAGTTTTTTCAGCAAAAAATATGGATGTCGTAATAATGGATGTCGATGAAATGACATAGAACCGATCCCTCTCGTTCCTCAGTTTATGCTTCTGATTGTGCCTCCTACTTCACTTCCAAAGTTACTCTCCTATGTGCTATTTCTACCCCCTCATCCCACCTTCTTTCTGTCCCTGATTCCCCACCTGTTTTAATTTCCTAATTCTCTTATTTCTTCCACTGATATTGCTTCTTTCCTTTCCAAAGTCCATCACACTGCTGCCCCCTCTGATTCTCACCCTTCCTCCCTTGTTCCCATGGTCCATCCTCTTTTAATTACGCTTGTATTCATTCCAATTCTCAAGAAGCCTTCCTTGCATACCTTTGTCCATTCCAACTACTACCCTACCTCACTCTTACCTTTTCTTTCTGAACTATTAGAGCGTATTATCTTCCCAAGTCTCTTCTGACATCACCAATGCCTCTCTCCTTCCACTTAACCAACCTGGTTTCCGCCATTTTCACTCTACTGAAACTGCTCTTCTTTCTGTATGTGATCCACTTTTCGCTGCTCATCACAGTCCACTCTCCTGTTCTTGCTTGACGTGTCAGCTGCTTTTGACACTGTCGACCACACTCTTCTTCTCTGTTCCCTTTCATGTTTTGGTTTTCTTGGTTCTGTTTTAAAGTGGTTTCAATCCCATCTTACTGACCACCTATTCGGTGTCTTGGACTGGCTCAATCTCTCCTGTTCTCCCTTTTCTTATGCTGACCCTGAGGGTTCTGTCCTCAGTCCCCTCCTCTTTTCTTTATGCACCTTTCCTCTTTTCTCTTATTTCTTCTTTTGGGCTGTCTCATAATTTGTATGCTGACCATACTCGGCTATTCCGTTCCTTTTCTTCATTCTCCACTTCTATTTATTTGACTCTTTCCTCCTGCCTTCTTGCTATTCGATCTTGGATGACTGCTCACTTTCTCCCTCTAAATCCCACCAAGACTGAACTTCTTTTCTTTCCTGCCTCTGCTATTCCACCGCCTATGCCTCCCCATCTATTTCTTTTCTATTTCTTCTCTTTCCATTTCCTCCTCCACCAGAAATGTTGTTGTTGTTCTTGACTCTTTTTTTTATCGTTCTTCTCTCACATCTCTGCTGTTCCGTTCCTCTCGCTTTCATCTCTATAACATTGATAAGGCTAGAGCTTTTCTTTCTTTTAAGACATCCAAAATTCTTATCTCCGCTTTCATTTCTTTCTTTTCTGTTCTACTGTTCCTCTCTCCTCCTTGGGCCACCCATCTTGCTCCTCTTCATTTTATCTATATTTTATCTATAATTCATCTATTCGCCTTTTCTTCTCCATCTTCTTGTGACTCCATCTCCTCTGCTCTAGTCTCTTTGCACTGGATCCCCTTTGAATCGTGTCTGCTTTTTAATTTTCTTTTGGTTTTTAAATGTCTCCATGGTCTTGCCTCTCCATATCCCTCTTCTCTTCTTTCTACATCCCTCCCCATTCCCTTTGTTCTCAATCCCTCTTCCTACGTAGTGTTCCCCGGTCTCCCTGTCAAATCTAATTTTCTATATTGTGCTCTTCTAGTCCCCAAGCCTCCTCGTTCCCTCACTTCTCGTCCAGATTTTCATTCACACTACCAGACCCATTTCCACTTGTCATGATCTTAACTTCCCATTTTTTTAATTCCAGCTGGTGAGTCCATTCGATTTGTACTGTTTATCTGTATTTTGTACAGTGCTTTAGCGTATATCGCTCTATAAACTCCTAAACATTTGCTTGACTGGTTATTCTGGACAGTCCACGAAGAAGAGATGACCTTCATTGGGAGCAGATTGTGTCAAACATGCTAAGATTGACCTACAACCCAACGATATAGAAGTGCTGTGCATACCATAGCTAACTAACTGAAGAATATAGTGCACACATGCCCAACGGCCTCAGGGCGCTCATAGTATAGTACATTAAGCAAACTAGAAGATGTAGCATGACTTCATGCTATATTGCATTGCCCATGTGCCAAACATTGCCACAGGGAGGATCTTTTTTATACGAAGTGCATTTGTTTTCTTTTAATGAGTTTTTTAAATTACATTGGCTCCATTAAAGCTGTATACATTGTTTCCTTAGGATGACTAATTTGATGATTGTAATATATTGTCATTTTTTTACGCTTTTATTTAATGAATTACACATTGAACAATCAACCAAAGTGCCTGCACTGAAATAAAGAAAGAGGCGTTAAGCAAAAACAAATACCTCCAGTGAAAAGGGAGACTGCTCCTATATTGTGGGCCAAGGTTAATTTATTCAGCATCCATACCTGGCTAACTTCATCAGGTGCTGTCAAAAATTGAGCCTCACCAAGGTCACACATTTGTAAAGACTTTGGCCTTTCAGGGAGGGCACACCATCTACCATATAGTGTGTATTACAAAATGTATTACCTGAATAATACTTTTAGTGGATATCATTCTCCCAGTATTAGCATGGCTTGTGAAATATTTGTACCCTCTGGAAGTGCAATGAGGTTGCATGTCAGCTCAGCTCTGCTCTGCGGCACCCATGACTCTGGATTTGATGTTATGGATTGTATAAATGATGCCGGCTGCACCCCATGACTTCTGTCCCTTTTTCCTTGTGCACCGCACCCCAAAAAGGCTCTGGCTTTAAGCTTGACTAGTAATGCATGAAACCCATGTTTGATGCTTGGGTGCTGATGACAAAATGGAGGACTGTAGGTCCTGTCATTTCATACAGCCCAAGGCCCTCCGGGAACATGCTGCTAATGTCTCCACTGCTCCTAGGTGTGGGAGAACCACTTCTAAGACTCCAGGTTCATCCGAACCCTTTGCATTCATAAAGTCCTGGATGCAACAACATAAGAGTCTCGCTCCCATGTGAGATAAAAGATACAAGAAGTAGCACAGTGCACTGTAAGATGTCTCACTCCCCATGTCACTCTTCAAAATAACACTTTAATTCATCCTCTATGAAGTGATACCATCACTCCGGCTTCAGGGACTCGATATATGCCTTGGTTCAGTAACCTGATCCCCCCCCCCCCTCCCACCCCCGCCAACAGCTCACCTACTCCTGATTGATATAGGGTAGCTCTGCTTGGCCTTTTCACCTAGGCATTGGCAACAATGGTTTCTCCACCAGTGGTGGAGTCACGGTACACTGTGCCTTCTGAAGCCAATAGTTGCACCTCTTTGTGCGATAACTGAACATCCATGTGTTCTGTGCAGGACCGAAGTACGGAGAATTGTCCACTGCCATGCTGGTCAGCTGAGCCTTCTCGCATCACGGCCATGTTGCAGGGCCCCTCGGCTTTGCTTTGACGCAGAATTGCGCCAACAAATCAATAGTGGCGAAAAGCCTCTGTGCGTACATTCTCTTGCATAATGATAAACTGTCTTACCCAGTATTTCTGTCATCCCCTCTTCCTTTCTAACAGTTGTTCTTGATTGCTTGACAACAGCTCCTAATAAATTAGCAAGATCGGACTGGGATATCCCATCTTACAAACGTTGAATAAATTAAATAAACGTCCAGTCTATTAAAGAGAGGAAAGGCAGTATCGGTAATCTAGCTGTTGGACATGGTTTCGACAGATGGAGCTCAGCTGTCGAAACCATGGTAATACGAATGCTCCTTGCCAAAATGTTCTCTTCATTATAATGTCTGACATTGGTGGTTTATATCTGCTTTCTTTCATCTCCTTTCAGACCCCTCATTTGGTAAACTTGAACGAAGACCCCCTGATGTCTGAATGTTTACTGTACCACATAAAGGATGGAGTCACCAGGTAAGCCTGCTTATTTAACCACCTGCACACAGCACATTGGATGTCTTAATGATGACCATAGCTAAAGCTCTTAACATAATTAAACTCATATTAACCTTGTCATATGTTCACTATTTTAATTTATCTTGAGGTACTCTTTTACATAGTACGAATAAATAGATACAAAAGGAATCCGGACATCTTTACAGGGGTATTTAATCACACCTAAGACAAATGCTCTTTTGTGAACCAAAATGTCTTAGCACAGGTTTCTGAAATCAGACATTTCTAATCTTTCTAGAACTCTGCAAAAATGACTTTTTTATGAACAAGGCTTCAAATGTCAGCTATACCAAAGGTCTATTCCATAACATAACGCTGGCATTGTAAACATGATTTGCCATGCTTTTTGACTTCTTTATTGTACATTTAGCCTTTGTCTAAGCAATCTCCTTGTCAATCATGGTGGCAACGAATGAACCTATTTATAAAATAAAGTAACCAGTTCCCAAGTTGGTCTACTGTCTAAGGAAATCACAACAACTGGTTGAGCATTTCTCTATAACATTCTTCATCACTTTAGTTTTCTTGCTTGACTTTGAACATTTTGGAATTCTCAAGCATGAGATTTCCAATGATATTCAAAAACATTGAACATATCTCCATACATGGGCGAGATCCCGGAACACATTTTAATCGAGGGAATACATCTTTATTAAAATAAACGCATCTCATTATTTGGTTTTTTTTGTATTTGTCATTTATATAGCGCTTTACTCCAAAGTGCTGTAAAGAACACACTTATAATACAATAGAATGAGATTGCAGACTATACAAAACGTTCAAAATCAGGAGTGAAGTAGATGGCTCTTAAGGGTAGTGTGAAATAGAGAGTAACAGGTAATAGAACAAAGAGATAGGGGAAGAGCATTCCAATTGAGTGGGGCAAGCAAAGTAAAAGATTGAAATTGTGATTGAGCACAAGGGGCAGAGGAACTGATAATAGAAGAAATTGGGACTGAGAACGGAGTGAGCAAGAGGGAAGATAAAAGGACACAAGAGATCAATGTTTTAATGTCCTAATTCTGTCTTATTTCTTCCACTGATTTTGCTTCTTTCCTTTCCAAAGTCCATCACACTGCCGTCCTCTGATTTTCACCTTTCCTCCCTTGTTCCCATGGTCCATCCTTCACTCTCTCCTTACTTCGCCTCCCTTGCTCTCCATTCTTCTGTTTTCCCTTTCTCTTTTAATTACCCTTGTATTCATTCCAATTCTCAAGAAGCCTTCCTTGCATACCTTTGTCCATTCCAACTACTACCCTACCTCGCTCTTACCTTTTCTTTCTGAACTATTAGAGCGTATTATCTTCCCAAGTCTCTTCTGACATCACCAATGCCTCTCTCCTTCCACTTAACCAATCTAGAAAGGAAGGTGCAAGGTCATGAAGAGATTTAAAGACAATACAGAGGAAGTTACATTTAAGACGTGAATGAAAAGAAAGCCAGATGAGAGAACATGGGGACACTGAAGTAGAATCACACAGAGTGAGTGAATATAAAAGACGAATGGTAGCATTGAAGACCGACTTTAGAGGAGCTAAACTAGAAACGGGAAGATCAAAAGTGCAGTGGAGCAATAGAATAGACGTGAGAAAATAAGTGAGGAGATCAAAAGTTTAGTAGCATTAAATGTCAGAAAGGGCCGTGCTTTACGGATGTTAAAAAGATAACGATAGGATTCGGAGATGATAGAAATGTGATGAGAAAGATGAATCAGAAATGTGATGAGAAAGATGAATCAGTATCAAGGTAGAGGCCAAGGATTTGGGTTCATTTTTTGCAGCCGATTTGTTCGCGGTAAACTGACAACTGAGGCCACAATTGTACGTATATATTATGCATTTCCTTTTTTCTTCTTTTTCAGTCTTCCACCTCCAATGTTGAGAAAGCGGGGTACACACCTGAAACCCCAGAAAAACGAACATGGGGAGCAGGGGACACCTCGCAACCCCTGCTCTACGTGTGGGGTATTTTTAAAAGAATGTGGGCAAAGTGCACAGAAGGTCAATCCACACATTTAAAAAACAATCAAATGATTCATTCGATCAAAGATTTTTGAACAAATTGTCGAATTCCGGGCCCAAGGTTTCGAGCAGTGCTAGAGATAGGCAGTAGAGAAGGAAGAAAAGAGAAAAAAGATGCAGATGCAAGAGGGATAGTACTAGCGGGGGAAAAGGAGAACTTCAGTTTTGGTTTGATTCAAAGCAAGAAAATTATCTGACATCCAGGATTGTCATGTATAGAAGGTGAAAAAGAGGAAAAGGACAAGGTTGACCTGTCCTCCACATAGAAGTGGTGAGACATCCCAAAAGAAGAAATAAAAGCAGCCAGTGGACAAGAATAGAGGGCGAAAGGAAAGCTCCCAAGACAAGAGCCTTGAGGAACACAGTGAAGAAGAGGTAAATTCTCCAGCATGGGGTCTGGCATGGATTCACATGCTCATGAATATTCCCCGTCTGGGAATCCTCGGTAAAGAAAAGATCAGTTTGTTTTGTTTCTGAACTGTCTTTCTCCTAATAACCAATCACTGGCCTCCGGGTCATACTGCCCCCAGCCAATGACTGCCCTCTACCTAAGCCCTTCCTCTGGCAGCCATCTTCAGACTTTTACCGCACGTTCAAGTGTTGGGAGTCCTCGTGCTATAGCTCTCGCGCTTTTACTGCGTTTTGCGATTTTTCTTTTTTTTTTTTTCTCCTAAGAGTTTAACCTCATTTGTTCAGTCAATCGAGCCTCAAGCTCCACCGTTGCTACTTCTGATCAACGGGGACCCGTTTCAGACTCTTCTATGCCCATCAAGGGCGAGATTTTCATCGAGTTTCACTTCTTGGAGGCTTCCGTAAGATCTTTGAGGCCTAGCCCGTGTGGACATGGCCCAGGACAAAGGAAACACGACGCGTGGATCCAAGCTGTTCAGAAGCTGCCCTGGATGCGGATTCCAAAATGTCTTCAAGGAGGATGGGCATTCCCGATGTCTCTACTGCCTCCACGAAGACAAAACGCACATGGAAAAGGACTGTACTGTGCGTTTTGCAAGAGCATGTCCAAACGGACTATGAGGGAGGGTCGTACCAGCCGCACCACCTGGCTGGAAGGGAAAAGCCCAGCAGCAGGTGAGTAGAAGTAGTCCGAGCGGTGTTCTAAGACCTTTGAGGGCGCCCCGGCGACAGGGGCCCAACAGAAGGCAAAGCACTGCGAGTCCGCGCGTACCGGGAGCGCCGATCGGTTGGGCTCCTCAGCTGCCAGGCAGGGCGCATTATCACTGACGCCATCAACCATGAGCCAACACTCTGGCTCGGGGAAGAGAAAGTCGGAGAACCCGGGTAAGACAACCGAGGGGGAGCAAGGTGGTGACCCTCCCCCCAAGGTAAAGGCCCTGATTCACCCGGTCAAGACCTCGGCCGAGGGAGTCATGACGGCCCTGGCAAAGCCTGCGGAGGCTACCCCAGTGGAGGCGACCTCGGGGCCTAGAGTTTCCCTGCCACCGCAGAGGGAATCCTCTTTTCAGCCCATCGATAAGACCCCTGTGAAACCCCAGGCGCAAAAAGAGGCAGGGGGTGCACGGTGGCCATTACGGACACGGATTCAGCCTCTGAAGAGCAGCTGGCAGGCATCGCAAAGGTCCTGAACAAGAAGTTCGAGGAGGTCAGATCGTACGGGAGGGATCCCGACGAGGCAGACGAAGAAAGTGACGGCGGTGCCGACGAGGAACTGAGAGCGGTCGCTCCCGTCGCAGCCGGTGCGTGTGCCACAAGACAACTCGGGGGCGATCTTGATGGCGATTCAGACCTTGTGTACAGAGATAAGGACAAGGTTGCCCTTGCCCCCGACAAACGATCCAGCAGAGCCTGGACCGTTGGAAAGTCCACCAAGCAAGCGGAGGAGAATTTATCCCCCCCTCCCTTCCAGCCTGCACGGCCTTCACAGCCTTCATCTCCTTCCCCTGTTCTGAGGGATGAGACGGGAACAGAGACGGCAATGACGGGGACGGATGATGACTGTGGTGAGGACGGAATGGACCTTCCTTGACCACCCCCTCGGCCCTCTCAGCCTGGCAAAATTGGCTCCTTCCACGCCATGATCGCCCGGGCATCCGAGCTTCTCCAGCTCTGCCCCGAAGAGCAGAAGAAGGAAGGGTTCCTCTACCAACGGCGTGAGGCCAAGAAAAAGATGGTCCTCTCTGTTCCACTACTGGACGACATCTGGGATGTGGGGCTGACGCTCCTGAAGAACCCGAGCACGGCTCCTGCTAAGAGAGACTGGTACAAGAAGTAGTACCGGGTCCCTGATTCCGCCCCCCGTGTGCCTTACGGCTCGGCGGTTCCAAGGATTCGGTCGTCTCGGCGGCAGCCAAGAAGAAAGTGGCAGGGGCGTCGGCTTCAACTTCGACTTCCGAATCGGACAGCGAGGGGAAGAAACTGGACGCCATGTGACGGCGGGTCATCTCGTCTGCGGCAATGACGATTAAAGCGCCCAACGACCTCGCGATTGAGGCACGCTACGACAGGGAGCTGTGGTTTAAGATCGCTCCCCTGCTGGACTTCCCCCCGGACGACAAGAGGGCCAACGCCCTGGAGATTCTACAGGAAGGCACAGTGGCCTCGGACCACGCCGTAACGGTGGCCACGGACATTGCTGACACCGGTTTTCGCCAGATGGGCAACAGCATTTGCCTCCGTCGGCGCGGCTGGCTCAAGGTGACCGATTTCCTCCAGGCCGTTCAGACCAGGGTTCTGGACATGCCCTTCGACGGGAACAACCTGTTTGGCAAGACAGTGGACGATTCACTGCAGGCCATCAAGGCAGACCCGGAGACCACTCAGGCCTTGGGTGTCTGGCCTTTCGGAACACCAGAGGCAAGCAAGGTGCCTCCAAAGGATTCGGCGGCGGCTCCTCATACCACCAGGCGGCCCGCTGCTCGTCGCAGGAGGCCTACAGAGGACGCGGCAAGACAGGAGGATCTCGGCGGCAAGGCCGCGGCCAAGCAGGACTGAACCGGCCATAGCGTCGGGCCCCCACCTGAGCACCTCGGTGGGAGGCCGACTGGCGAGATTCGTCATTGTGTGGGCGTCCATCTCCACCGACCGTTGGGTGCCGGATGCCCTGGTCCGCGGGCACACTCTGGAATTTCTAAGGTAGTGCCCCCGTATTCCACCTGTGGCCAGGAAGGAAAACCACGTCCCTCAACTGCTACTGGAGGTACGAGCGATGCTAAAAAAAAAAAAGGGAGCCATCAAACTCATCCCGAAGAGGCTCCGGGGCTCCGGAGTATACTCTCGCTACTTCCTCGTAAGGAAAAACACCGGCGGATGGCGACCCATCCTGGAACTTCGTCGTCTAAACAAGTACATCAAGTCCCAGAAGTTCCGGATGGTCACCCTCCACCACGTGCTGGGACAGCTGGAGGAAGGCGACTTCCTATCCTCGCTGGACTTGTAGGATGCCTACTTTCACATCCCCATTCTAAAAGGACATTGAAAGTTCCTGCGATTCGTGGTCCAAGGGCGACACTATCAGTTAAAGGCCCTTCCCTTCGGATTGAAGTCGGCGCCCAGGGTGTTCACCAAGTGCCTGGCACCAGTGGGGGTGCGGCTGCGCCTCCATGGGATCCACGTTTACCCCTACCTGGACGATAGGCTCATCCGGGCAAAGACAAGAGAACTCGCTGTCGTGCACACAGCAAAGACCGTCCAACTGCACACAGATCTGGGATTCTCGATCAAATTTGCGAAATCCCACTTGGTACCGTTGCAAGTCGCCCTTTTCCTGGGTGCCAGGCTCGACACAGTGGCGCGATTTGCTTCTCCGTCGGAGGAAAGGACGAAGGCCATCCTGGCCAAGGTCTAACGGCTGTCAACCTTGGACGTGGCCAGGGTGAGGTCCTTCAAGTCCCTGCTTGGCATGATGTCCTCGTGCATCTACCTCGTGCCCCTGTGCAGGCTGCGGATGCGTCCACTGCAAGAGTTCCTTGACGCCCGTTGGATGCAGGCGGCGGGCAACTTGGAAGACAGGATCTCGCTCAACGAGACCTTCCGCTAAGCGATCCAGTGGTGGGGCACCCACGCGCATCTGGCGGCGGGCATGGACTTCCAGACCCCGGCGCATCAGGAGACTGTGATGACGGACGCCTCCCTGGAGGGATGAGGAGCGCACACCAGAGATCTCCACGCAAGAGGCCTTTGGCTCCCGGAGGAGAGGTCACCGCACATCAAAGTCCTGGAGCTCCGAGCAGTGTTCTGGGCCTTCAGATCGTTCCTTCCGTTCCTTCCGTCCCTCAAGGGCAAGGTGGTAAGGATCTTCACTGACAACACCACCACAATGTTCTACATCCGGAAACGGGGAGGCACCAGATCCCCAGCCCTAGCCAAGGAGGCTCAGGACCTGTGGCACTGGGCCGTCGCCCAGGTGATTTTTCTGGTACCCTTCCATCTGGCAGGAATAAAGAACACCATTGCCGACTCACTCAACAGGGAGCTGCGCTCGTGCCACGAGTGGGAACTGCGGCAGGATCAAGTGGATCTCCTATTCCAACGATGAGTCAATCACCAGATCGACCTATTTGTGACAGTGACAAACACCAAGTGCTGGAGGTTCGCCAGCAGGTTTCCTCAGCCGTGGAGCATGGGTGATGCCTTCTCATTCCCCTGGGTAGGGCTGTTCCTGTATGAGTTCCCACCATTGCCGGTGCTGCTGCGACTCATCAATCAACTCAGACGGTCCCGGTGCAGGATGATCCTCGTCGCACCGGCGTGGCTGAGGCAGATCTGGTTTCCGGAACTTCTGGACATGTCAGCGTTCTACCCCCCACCCCCCGATCAAACTACCGACGGACGCGGATCTTCTCGCCAGAGAAGGGGGCGTCATCCTCCACCACGACCCGGGGTTGCTGAACTTGCAGGCCTGGCTCCTGCAGCGGTAGAGTTCAGAGGGTACGATATTCCGGCGGACTGCAAGGAGGTGCTTGCAAAGGCCAGGGTGTCCTCGACTCAAGTGCTATGGACACAAATGAAAGAGGTTCTCTGTCTGGTGCCGTGCACAGAAGATTAACCCTCTGCAGATTACCTGTAACTTTTGTTCTCCAGCATGGGTCTGGCATGGATTCACATGCAAACCCTCCCTCCTACCCCTCTGCGGCTCTTCTCTTGGTCCTACTGCCACTTTACGTGCTACCAAATCTGAAGATGGCTGCCAGAGGAGGGGCTTAGGTAGAGGGCAGTCATTGGCGGGGGGCAGTATGACCCAGAGACCAGTGATTAGTTATTAGGAGAAAGACGGTTCAGAAACGAGACTGAAACTGATTTTTTCTTTACCGAGGAATTTCCAGCCTGACGACTGGGAATATTCATGAGCATGTGAATCCATGCCAGACCCCATGCTGGAGAACAACAGTTACAGGTAAGTAACTTATTCCGTATGAGAAGAAGACAGTAAGATAGATACGAACGAAACCAAGATCAAACCGAGCCGGAGATAGCAAAAAAAGAGAGAAGATAAATCTAGTATAATCCACTGTGTCAAACCCAGCTGAGATCCAGTAGAAACAATGAGTGTTTAGAGTAACGAGCAGAAAGCAGAGAGCCGCATACCGAGAGAAATGCAGATGAGTGAAGAGGGCGAGTCTGGAAACAAGGAAGAATAGAGAGATTTAAAAATGCATACCCCCCGCATACTCCTATGTCCCGTCCCCTTTCCTCCATACTGCAGGGGCGTCCCTCGCTATGGACAGGAGACAATCTTTTTCACCAGAAAAATGCTTCTTCTCCTTTAAATTTAGAAAAGGCGGGGGTGCGGCCCTGGGAGCATGCGCTCCCCTTACTCCACCCACCAGCATCAGTCTCCTTTTCCGCATTGACGGGAACGAACCGCTTTCATCAGCGCTCCTGGGTTTGGCTTCGGCCTTGTAATTTCACTCTCTTCCCTGGATACTATCTTTTGTCTTTGTCTTCTGTTTTCTGGTCTTAATCAGGTACTCTGGCGCCAAGTTCCTCCCTGACGCATGTCGACTTCATGTTTCAGCAGGTGTCCAGCCTGCGAGGGGCTTTTCCCCACATCTGACCCCCACGCTCTTTGCCTCCGCTGCCTTGGCCCCGAACACGGCTGGGAGGGTTGTACCACGTTTGATGCGCTTACACCACCTGCTCTGAAGAACAGACTAGCTCAGTAGAGGGGAGCTCTGAGAGAAGTTGCCTCCAGAGGACCTGAAGAACTTCGTCAGACACAAGTCCAGGCCCGAGGTAGGGCTGCTTTTTTCCATCGCACCCTGCAAGGGCGACTCCTTTCCACACTAGCACAGGTTCCGAGGCTGATTCAGCCACCGGCTTCCAGGCCGAGGGGTCGCTAGATCCTTCCGGTGACAGTATAGTGGGACTGCAAGGTTCTTTTACTGGGTGTCTACCCAAGGGGCTATGCCCTAGTACCGGACAAATGTCTGAGGGGACGCCTGTACGCAGCACTACCAGCGACACAGCTGAGAGCATATGTTTACCAGGCCTCGTCCTGAGGTGTAGGGTAGGCCTCAAGCTCCACTGCCAAGAGTCCTGGAGGAGGCCGGGCCCAGTGAGGCAAGCACCAAGATGCTGGCACGTGTCATGCAACCCAACAAAATGGCCACTGTGCCAGACAAAATGGCCGCTAGTCCGATAATGCCCCCTGGTGTGGAGCAGATGGGAGAACGAGTTTCAAGGTGGGACTGGTCTTCACCAGGTACGTGGCCTACAGCTTATCCTTCAGCATCGCAGCGCAGATTTACCTCGCAACCAGCAATGCAGAGTATGCACAGTCCCCAGAAGCTGCCTGCTACTCTGTCAATACCACCTCCCACCCACCAGCCTGTGAGGACAGGTTTTCTGAAAAGTTCCTCACACTCATGAGGTTTCCTCAGATGGGGGTCATCCTTCGGGATGTGATCAGGGACATGCTCCCTCCGGTGCCTATAGTCCTTACTCCTATGGCTCTAGCAAAGGCCACAGCGCAGCCCCTGCTGCCCATGCCTGGTCCATCGATTCTGGCTCCCCTGCCTCCCACAGTTCAGGCGGTTCCACACCAGCCCCTGGCTCCGGTCCTTACACCGCAGCCTTCGGGGCCCAGCAGTCCTCCAGACCAGCCGGACACCCTGTTGAACACCGACGAGGACGACGACCCCGACACGTCATCCTCAGCCAAGGCCTTTCATGAACAGCTCTCAGGTTTGGCCGAAACTTGGGGCTTCCACAGCCCGAGGTGGAACAACCAGATGTTGGGGTCCTGGCCGAGGTCCTCACTCTATGCCCTATGGCTAGAAAGGGGATCCCGATGCAGAAGGAAGTTGTCGCCTTGGCCAAAAGGGGATGGCTGAAACCCCATTCGGCCCAGCCTATCAATCGGCACCTCAACGCCAAGTACAGGCAGTTGGAGGGGGATCCACTCTTGCTTTCGGTACATCCTCAACCACACTCTTCGGTGATCGCCTCGTGGCATCACTCTACTCCAAGCCTCACTCGTCCTCGGCCACCTCGTCTTTGGCATTTCTAGGCAAGGATGATTAGATCTTGGAGGCTTATGGAAAGAAGGTCTATTCCAATGCCTCACTGCACCTTCGTAAATCTAACACAGACGCCATGCTGGCAGCAATTAATCAGAAGCTTTGGCGGGAGATAGCTGACCTCCTTCCAGAACTTCTGGTGCAGAGCCAGGCGCGTTTTAAGGCCAGGCTGGCAGAAGCTAAAATGGTGGCCCAGGATGATATGGAGTCCACAATGGCGCACATGGACACCTCAGGCCGTGCCATCTGCATTGCCACGGACATGAGAAGGACTGCCTGGCTGTGGGCTACCAAGTTCAACCTGACGTCCAGGAACGCATATTGGACCTTCCATTCGAGGTTGGTTTCATTCCACCACCTATGAGGAGCTAAATAAGAACAGTTCCCAAACTGCGAAGTCCTTATCTATCCTCATGAAGTCCACGTCCAAGACCTACAGCCAGTCGCTTCAACGCTCCGGCAAGGGGCGTGCCGTTGGTGGATTCCGGGGCTTCCAGGAACAGAGGTCGGGACAGCCAGACCGGGCTCGGAGTCAGCACGAGCGTTAGAAGCAGAAGGGGGGGGGGGAGCAAGGACTTCCTTCAGTCCCCCTCCTCAGCCCCAGCCTCAGAGGGAAAGCAGGCATGACGTGCCCCTTCGGATCCACGTGTCTCTGGTGGGGGGCAGGCTTGTCCTTCACGCACAGTTTTGGCATCAGAGGTTCGTGGGCCCCTGGATTCTAGCCGTAATCTCCACTGGTTACCGCCTACCGGTTCCTCCCCCTCCTCTCTCTCTCTCTCTCTCTCTCTCTCTCTCTACTCCCCTCCACGCCCACAGATTGGGACAACAACTCTGTTGGCGTAAATTTGATCGCTCGTAGAGAGCCAGGCAGTGGAAGAAGTCCCAGCCTCCCAGCGGGGCATGGGCTTCTACTCCCTGATTTTCGCCTTACAAAAGAACCACCAGGCTGGCCTGATAGTCATGTTGGATCTTTCCACCCTGAACCTCTCCCTCCCTCTTTAAAAATTTAAGATGGTTACGCCAGCGCTTATTGCGGAGACACTGTGCAGGGGAGACTGGATGCGCTCCCTGGATCTGAAGGATGCTAATCTACACCCCGATTTGGCAGTGACATTGGTCCTTTCTACTGTTCCGGATCATGGACTTCCATTTCCAATACAAGGTTCTACCCTTCGGCCTCAACTCAGCCTCCAGGGACTTTACCAGACTGATGAATGCCGTGGCAGCCCTTCTCAGGGCTCAAGGTTACCATGTCTACCCGTACCTGGACGACTGGCTCGTCGGGGCGAGATCCCCAGAGGTACTTTGTATTTGCATTTTGTTTTTGTAAGCCAAGCCCTGAGGCATCTGGGCACATATCTTAATGTTACACAGTTAGGTTCCATACATACATTACTTACAGAGAATGTTCAATGAGCATATTTACATAAATGTTAACATATTTACATGGTTTGGAATGGTTCCAGAAGTAACAAATAATATGGGAGCAGCATCAGGGATGAAAGAGCTATCGTGCTTGCACTAGGAGGCAGTTTTTGACTTTTCTTCTGAAGGAGTGGTAACATGGTTCAGATCTGAGAGCTATGGGTAATGTATTCCAGAGTTTGGCGGTGAGCACCGGGAAGCTGCTCCCGCCCCCCCTTCCCTCCCCTCTCCTTCTGGAGCTTAAACCTCAGGGTCTTGAGGCAGTGTCCTTGAGCGGCTCTGACGGGATGGTCAGAACATTTGCGTGAGAATAGATTGGACAGGTAGCTTGGAGCAAGGCATTTCTCCAGTATTGGATCTTTCATGGATTCACATGCTTAGAATATTCCCTGTCGTATCCGTGTCAGGGCCCTAGTCTGGGGTATTTGTGTGTCCAAACGCTGTAATAGCTTCTGTAGCATATTTAGCGCCTCCAAGGACAGAACCGCCTGGGGGTTCAGTAATGACGAGGTTGTAGGGATGGGAACTCACACCCAAGAGCGACATTGCGCTGGTCGGCTGCAGGCCCAGATCGGTTGGGCGCGCGACCATGTCGCGTTCCTAGTCAACGAGATGGCGAAAGTCGCCGCTGGTTGAAGCAGGGCCTCCGGCGGGACGGGATCGAAAACCTCCGGTTGCCATCCCATCGACGGGACCACCGTCGACGATATGTTTCCGACCGCCGCAGTCTGACATGTGGGAGGAGCCGCCGATGACGCAGGCGTCGACGAGCGGGTCGTCGGCAAAGCCAGTGGCGCAGGGCCTTGAGGTGTTCCCGCCGCTTTTGGGGCCGACTTGCTAGCCGCGGCCTCTCGACTCAAGGTAGACTTATGACGGTCTGAGGAGGATTTAGATGGCTCTTTTCTCTCCTTTTTAGATGAGGAGGAGGAAGACGGCGTCTTGTGTGAAGAGGAGGAGGCCTTCGAATGTTTCTCCGAAGGCCGTTTTTCGGCCGACTCCGAGGTTTGTTTTTTGGCAGCACGTGCCTTCTTCGTCGGGGGTTCCGACTTAATTTTTGAGGCCGTGGAGCCCACATCCGATGCCAGGTACGCACCCGCTCCGTCATTGAGCCAATCGACCAGACGTCTTTTTCGATCTTTGAGGGTTTTCTAGGAGAAACCCTGACAGATTTCACAAGTGTCCGCCGTGTGGTGAGGATGAAGGCAGTAAATGCAGTCCATATGACCATCCCCTTCGTACACCTTCTTAAGGCCGCACCTAGCACACGGACGAAACAACGCCTTTCCAGACATTCTCTTGAGAAGAACAAACAGTCGCAGAAGTAGAAAGAACAACCTAACCAAATAGCAGATACGCAAGGTAATCCCACCACTTTGAAAGACGGTTGAAATCTGAGGGAGCCGCGGGGGCGGAGCAACATATACCCCTACGTCCTAGTGGCACCGGTGTGCGCGGCCCAAAACGACGTAGATAGGACACAAAAGTGTTGGAATTTTTCCTATGGAAAATGTCTATATAACTTACTGAGGATTCCCAGCCTGACGACGGGGAATATTCTAAGCATGTGAATCCATGAAAGATACCAATGCTGGAGAAATGGAGTTACAGGTAAGAAACTATTCCCTTATGTGTGAGTGATCGTGATTTAAAGGCAATTCTTTGTTTGAACGATAGCCAATTTAGGCTGCGTGCATTTTTGAGATCTGTTGGGCTCTATGGATAATCATCGCTGCGTTGTTTTGTAGTACTTGCATCTTATTAGTATTGTTTTGGCTCGTCCCTAGATAGAGTGCATTGCAATAGTCTAGTTTAGACTGGACTAATGCCTGGGCTCTGGTGGTGCAATTGGGCATAGTTAAGAAGGGTCTGCAAGCAGTAATTAGGGGGGTTTAGGCACCCTGGACTGAGTTGCCTAGGCAACTCAAGTCGCACTCCGTCCTGATTGGCCCAAGTGGTGAGCCGGCCGGCTCACCACTTAGCATGTTTGAGTGACAGCTAGGCTGAGTGAATGGGGGTTTTCTGCATAAAAGCAGGGCTTTGGGGACTTGAACTTCAGAAGTCACCACAGGACCTAAGAATCCGACGAGGGAGAAGCTGAGCCGACCTGCTACGACAACACCACCGGTGGAGCCCTGCTGAACCGTCTCACTACTTTTCCCAACGACAGAGGAGATCTCCAGCCCGGAGAGTCTTCTTCCTTCGACTGGTGGGGATAACCAGTCTACTTCCTTTTTCGCTTCCTGGAGCATCTCGTGGCCGCCTTGCCTGTGCCAAGCACCCCGGCAACTGGGATACCACATTTTACCACTACCGCAAATCAAAGGGTAGTACCTTTAACCGGAAAACTCTGCGGCTGGTTTCTTCCCTGGCAGTGCAACGACCTTCATCTTTCCTCCACGTTGAGATCTTCTCTTCCTCTGGACGACGCCGTGACTTGCACCCGCTGCCAGGAACAACTGCCCCCACTGGAGGATCCTTTCCACATAACATGTACCGTGTTCCGCCTGGCTTCCCTTGCAACCGACTGGACGGGGTAGATTTAGCCCCTGGCTTTCGAACCTGGGTTAGCCTGGGACACCCTGGCTAAACTTTTCTGAGCCTAACTAAAACCTTTCTGAACTCCCTGGAAGACTTTTTAAGCCTGTTGTCATTGTGTGATATTGGGTGCATTTGTGCCCTGCCCTCTCCAAGAGTGGGCCCGGCCTATGGACTTTGGCTCACAAGTAACTTTTGACTTTCCTGCCTTGTTTAAGAGTTCCTAAATATTAGTGTGGTGTATTTTCCTACATTCTGCCTTTTTCCCTCCCTTTTTCGTTAACTTATTGGAGTGCCATCTATAGTTAAGCGCTCACCTGTGTCTGGAAATAAATGGTGTTAACTAAGACTTGTCTGATAAGTAATAAGGCATATATATATATAACAATAGTAACTGTGTTGAGAGTGATTTACAATAATAGTGCTGGAGTGTTTCAATCGGTGTGTTTTTAAATAAATAATTATATACCTTGATACCAAAGCTCTGGTCAGTGTTTGCTTGTGCTATTGTATCTGAGTGCCTATTGTGTATACTTTGCATACTGCCTAACTCTTCTTGAGGGAAGTCTGACTGCTCAGCCACAGCTACCAGGTAAATCTGGGTGGTGCAGACTGCTACCAAGTGGGTTTACTGCCAACACCTGTAGTCCTAAATCTTTTGCAGTGGTCCCGAAGGGAACTGCACAGGTTTCTGCCTAACTGTGTCCTTTTTAGCCTGTAGGATCGGCATCTTTGTAGTTGAGGGAAGCTATCAGAAGGTTGTCCTTATTAGTTGCTGAGGGAAGGCTCTTCCATAGGGCTTCTGCATTTCTCTTTAGCTTACGCAGAGCTCTGAGATGCGGCGTACACCAAGAGTTAAGGTGTATGCAGGGTTTTGGCTTGCGTAATTTTATTGGGGCAATAGTATTGATAGCTTTGAGGAGTGTTTGGTCATAGATGTCCACTAGCGCAGTGGTGTCTGAGTGTAATTCGCTAGTGTTGTTAATAATGGGTAGAATAAGTAGGAGCAGTTTTTCTATGGTGATGTCCCTATTATTCATCGTGCATATTGGAGGAGAGCGGTTCTGATTGGTGCGCTGGGTGTCATTCTTGATGGTGAATGAGATCAGGTGGTGGTCTGACCAGGCAAATGGGGGGAGCGTTTGTTTTATTTATTTGTATGGCGCACCGAACCCGGAGGTAACTGGACGCAACAAATACAAGATTCCTTTAGGCTTAAGTTACAAGGTACATCATGAAATAGGATTACACAGGATGGTCAGACAGGCATATTGACCAAGGGTATTTGGGATGTGAATAACAGATAATATATATGGGTACGGAAATGTGGCTTCATGGCAGAAGGTACTTATGTCAACAGGTGGACAACATGCTTAATGTCCGTGAGTGTACCCTTGTTCATTTCAAATGTGAGTCAAGTGGGTTTAAGGTATAGGTTAGCGTGTATCCGTGGATTGGGTCAGGCACCATTTAAACGATAGAGGACATTTGAAGGTAGGTACTGAAGTGCTCATCAGTGAGCGAGACAGTGTAGTAATATAGATGGCCTACCTTTTGAAGTCAATGTTCAAAAAGAAAGTTTTTTACCACGCATCCTTGCGCAAACAGGCGCAATACAGGGCTTTGACTTCACAGGCCTTTACTGCAGTGAGCCGGCTTCCGCCTCACCAGCGGATACACGTAGGGTTAAATTCGAACCTGTTGCCTGGCAATGTGACGCTCAGTTAACGCTGGAGGGGGCAGCCATCTTATAATCAGGCTGCCGATTTCTAGGAGTTGACGAAACAAGTAAAATGGAACAGATGATCCGCAACATGGTGTTTCACGAAGGCATCAACGTGCTCACCTATAACAAAGATCATGCAGTGTCATCAGGTATGCTCAGCTGCTCCTGCAGCTTGAGTCCGAGTCGCAGTAGATGTTGGTCAGGCGGTGGCTGCATTAGGGGCCGTTGTAAGGAGGGTAGGGGCTCCTGCCCTCTCTGTGTGCTGGAGAGGATGTTAATGTAGGATGTTAATGTTGCAGTTGAGGTCTGCTAACCAATCGAGAGACTTGCCTTTTGATATGGTTTGGTTTAGAGATGCGATGACGGAAGCCAAGTTCCCTTATTGTGTTGGTGATGTCTAGGGCTGGTCCAGCACACCACCTCTACCCTCATGAACTGGGATTTTCCATCAATTTCAATAAGTGACAGCTGCAGCCTACGCAGAGGCCGACTTTCCTGGGCCTCATCTGGGACACGAGCTCCAAGAGAGTTTTGCCCTCGGAGGACAAGATCACACCCATCAAAAGGGCCACAGGTCCTTTTCTCAGCAGAGAGGTGACCTCAGCCTGGTGATACCTGCATCTCTTGGGTATCATGGCGGCATTCTTAATGGCAGTACCTCAAACGAGGCTCAAAATGTGGAGATTGCAGCTACACTTCGCAGCCTCGTGGAATCAGGAGCAGGACTCCCAAGGGGAGCTTGTCAGCATTCCTCCCTTTCACCACCAAGACCTTGTCTTATGAAGCACGGAGCATGGACCCTGCTGGAAGCAGCACCGCAACTGACCATCACCACGGATTCCTCTTTGGAAGACTGGAGGGCATCCCTGTACAACCACAGCATCCATGGAGTTTGGTCCCTCCAAGAGCAGGAGGCCCATATCAAGTGGCTAGAGCTGAAAGCTATCTGGCCCACCATCAAAGCCTTTCTGCTGATTATCAGTGGCAAGATGATTCTCATTCAAACTGACAATTCCACCAGCATGTATTACATCAACAAGCAGGGTGGCACCAGGTCCCCTCCCCTGTGCAGCCTAGCTGTCAGCATTTGGGAGTGGGCTCTGGAGAAAATTTACTTGAGCGAAATCCACCTCCCAGGGGAGTCCAACCTGGATGCAGATTGAATCGGCAGACTGGGAATGGACAATTACGAATGGCAATTGAACGATCCGGTCCTTCAGGGGATCTTCAGCAGATGGGGGCAGCCCCAGGTGGATCTTTTCGCCACCTGGTACAACAAGAAGTGCCCTTGGTTCGCGTCTTGGCAGGGTCAGGGCCTCTCCTCCCTGGGCGACGCCTTAGTTACAGTGGAGCAGCATGTACGCATACTCGTACGCATTTCCTCCCACTCCCCTGGTGCACACGGTGATCTTCAAGATAAGAGAATCATGTCACCTCAGCATCATTCTGATAGCTCCTTGGTGGCCTGCGAGACCATGGTTCTCAGAGCACTCGGACCACCCTCCCATTCACCTTCCATTGGGCCAGACCCATCTTCTATCACATCAGGGAGGCATGGTCATCCACCCTGCTCCGCAGAAGTTAGCCCTTGCAGTGTGGTTCCTAAGCAGGTCACACTAAAGCATCTGTGTCTGTCACAGGCTAACCTAGACATCCAGGGCGCTAGGAGCGATGCTACTAGGAGCCAGTACAAAAGAAAATGGACTACGTTTTGCCATTGGGTGGAATCAAAGGAACTTGACCCGCTTACTTGCATTTTGGACGATGTGCTATCCTTCTCTGCACACCTCGCACACTCAGGGTTGCAAATGGAGACATGCCGTACCTATCTGGCGACCATCGGAGCCTACCGGAACTCGGAGGAGGACGTTTTCTCATCCTCCAACCAAGTGGTTATAGAACAGCTGGCAGGCCTCAGCAGGCTCTACCTTTGAACCAATGGCATCCGCAGACAACAGACTAGTCACCATTAAAACAGCTCTCTTAGTGGGTTTTAGATCTGCACATAGGGTTAACGAAATCCAGGCACTGGTGGCTTCAGAACTTTACACTACTTTTCACAGAGATACGGTGGTCCTGAGGATACATCCAGCATTCTTACCTAAAGTAGTCTTTGCGTTCCACTTAAATGAGGAGATAGTGTTACCTACTTTCTTTGCCGATCCTAAGGACGATGCTCAAGAGGGTCTTGCACTGTCTAGATGTCCAGTGTGCTCTGAAATACTATATGGATAGGACCAAGAGCTTGCGGAAGTCGGAAGCTCTTTGTCACCTTCGGAGGGTGTGGGGGGCGGAGTCAAGGCCGTGTTATCAAGCTTCTGACGCCTCAATAGCAAGGTGGATGGTTTCGGCCATCAAGGAGGGCTATGAGGGGCAGCACAAACCACTTCCAGCTAACATGCATGCCCACGCTATCAGAGCCAAGGCCACGGCAGTTGCGTTCCAGAGACAAGTCCCGTGGCAGGTCATCGGCAGAGAGGCCACGTGGGCCACTTCTTCGGCCTTCTGCAAGCATTACTGTTTGGATGCCAGTTCTAGGTCAGACACGGCTTTCGGACAGGCAGTATTAAGGAACTTGTTTTCTTCAGGAGGGTCTGCTCTCCACCCTGGGGCTACATTCAGTTGTAATCGTCCATGCAGTATGGAGGAAAGGGGACAGGACGTAGGAGTAATTATAAGTTACTCACCATAGTGACTAACGTACTCCTAGTCCATAGTTCCTTTTCCTCCAGACGTCCCACCACCCCCCACCCTAATAAAACTGGTGTCATTAGGCAATGGTAATATTGTCGACGCATCAATGTGGACTGAGGAGTTGTGCTGGTGGGCGGTGGCTGGGGAGCACATGCACCCAGGGCTGCGCACCTCTAAATTTAAAGGGGAAGGTGTTTTTTTTCTGGTGAAAAAGGTTCTGTCTACCATCCCTACCGAGGGACTCCCCTGCAGTATGGAGGAAAAGGGACTATGGGCTAGGAGTATGTTAATCGCTACCGTGAGTAACTTATACAGTATTGTGAACCTATCAGAAAAAGAAACAAACTATATAATTATACCATACGGTTTATTGATGGATTATTCTCCTGGTATACTATAACCTGTTCCAACATACAGTGGTTCATAAAACGATTTGAAGAATAGTTATCCCTTACAGAGATGGAGACCTGATAATAAACTGGGCGTTCAAGTAGTTTAGGAAGATAGGGAAGTAGAGAAGTCTGTCAGAAATTTGAAGGGAGAGAAGGATCTAAGAAGATTTCCTCGGAATGGAAAGAATTGTGGCATACTTAAATGAGGAAGGGAAGGTCGCGGTACGATGAGAAATATTAAAAAGACTAGTGAGGTAGGAAACTAGAGAAGGGTAGACTTTAGGTATGAGTGATGAGGTAATGTAGGATCAAAAGGAGAACCTCTGGGATGACCACAGGCTAATAGAGAAGTAGTATTTGAATTATTTATAGGAGAAAAGTATGAAATAACTGAAGTAAAAGGAGAAGATGGAGGGGGAGATGAACACGAGCAAGAAGCTGGTACATGGTTGTACGGAGAGTAGCCACTTTAGAAGAAAAGTAGGAGGCAAGATCAGGAGATGTCAAAATCAAATTAAGTGAATAGTCAGGAGAGGGAGGAGAAAGTGATTGAAACAGGCACCTGGGTTGAGAACATTGGGCATGCAAGAGATCGGAATAGTACAAACATTTTGCCTACAAAAGAGCCTCATAATATAGTGCATTATAGGAAGAAATAGACAGACGATCTGTATGTTTTTCGCCAGCATTGCTCATTAAATAGCATTATGTAATTTAGACTCCACGTTCTGTTCTGTTATATTCAGGGATAGAGTACTACTCCTTAAAAGTACATTTGGCAGCATACACCACCTCACAGAACAAGATATCTTGGTGTCAGGTGCCAGTTGTAAAGGTCTTCATGGAAAGTGGATTATGAAATTAAGCCTCAACAGCCAGTTGTCGATTTCAATGTTCCTCAATTAAGTCTGTTTAGGCCTTCCCGCATATGTAACTCCATAGAAAACCAAAAGCTACATAGGCAGTTTTTACCTGTTCCTTTAAGGCTCCAGCAGTTTGACTCGAAGCATGCACCCTTATGGCAGTTACAGCTAATTCTTTGTTTCTGACCTTCTGAAGGATGTTCCTAGGAGACACTCTCCTTACTAATGTTCACCTTAGCCATTCCCCTGTCATAGAGACTATGTGAATTTTTAAAAAGTGTGCCTCCTGTGGTGCAAGAAGTCAAAGCAACATGGCCAAAACGTGTGTATTGGTTATCTACCCGACATCCATTCCTTTCTGGGGTGTCACATTTTCCCCCAAAAAAGTCCTATTGTAGGCATAAGGACAGAGGGGGCTAAGAGCCTAGCAGGCGAGAGCTAGAGCAAAAGAAGATTGGAAAGAAGGCTCAAACCCTTCTAAAAAATAAAAAGAATAATCCAAGTTAAGGCGCTCTTGTTATAGAGGCATGCAAAACCCCATTTCTGACACCCCTCTCAGGGTTCCTAAGAGACTTCATGACCTCACCACTAGCAGCTGTAAGGTAGATTTCTAAAATCGGCGCTGGAGGGAGGATTTTAGGAGGCCACCCTATTTATGGTAAACGGGGAAGACACTGAGAGGTTGGCCAAAACCCAATCAAGCTAAGGTACTGAGCAGTCAAGGCTTGGTCTCAGAAAAAGTGTGAGAGTAGTCTAGGGCTACAGTGAGTACACACAGAATAACACCAATATTTCAAGTTAGTAAGTATATGAAAATACAATTATTTATTGGGCCTTTCTGAACATATTAAGCATACAAAAAACACAGGTAAGAAATGTACTCAACCATATATCGATATATTCATTCACCTTTAGAAATATTATTGCATATTTATTAGCACCCGGTGCTGGAGGCGCAGCCAATCGGATTCCACAGAACACAGGCTGAAATCTCTGATCTCAGCCCGCGTGTTAAGGAACCTGCAGGCTACCTCCCTGCTGTGGTCCGACTTTTTATTTATTTTTATTTATTTTTTTTTATTTTTTTTTTTCATTTACCCCAAACCCCCCTCCCTCCACTTAACTTTTGGCTGCCGCCCGCATGTCACGTTCTCACCATAGGGTTCCAAGCAACTTCTTGAAGAAGACACAGAAGCAGCCATAGTACAGCTTTACTTGTTGTGAGAAGGCTGACATTGCGAGGACAGGCAGCTTATAGCATAAGCTGAAGAGTCTAAGAGTACCGACGGCTCTGCTCGAAACAGCGACGGCTGCAGTGCAATAGCCCAAATGGCTGCTCGCCAGTCCACGAGATGCTCCAGAGAAACTTGCGAAGGCTTCCAAGGTGTTGATCAGCAGGGTTTGAGACTGGTTGTTCCCACCAGAAGGGTCTTCTGAGATTGGCACAGAGGAGCAGGGTTTCACCGGGATGGTAGGTAAAGATTGGGGTAGTACCATTTGGGTGCACTACAACAACCTTAACCTCCTGCCAATAGGACCCAACCTTTGGTATAAGTCTGAACTACACAGGTTGGTAGTCTGGCTGAGCAGCCAGGCTTATCTCAAGAGGGGTCAATGTGAGCTGTAGAGAGTTTACACAAAGATTCACAGTGACAAGTATCGAAATAAACACTTACACTCAAGGTTTCTTGATAAAACAATTATTAATTTATTTACCGGTCATTTGAATAAGCCTTCTTTAGAAGGAGGCAGTATAATAGCAACACATAAATACCTCCAAAATACACACACTAAGTTTCTAAATCGGCAAACACCCATTGGGGATGACACACAGACACCTCCTACACCCTCAGGTGACTTCAATAGCTAGGACACTGTGGACCTTGATATATTACTGTTGGCATTTAGAATAGTACTGAGAAGAATGTCAAAGAAAAGTTTATTAGCACAAACAAGAGATCACAAATATTCTTAAGCGGGCAAATACTTTTAGTGTCAGGTAATATTATCCACACCAATAATATCGCCATATATATGGTTGTGGGGTAAGGCCATAGGGCAATATTATTAGTGGGGATAATTTATGGGGTTATTGGGACCGGGGGATGTGGGGTGAACCCACTCCATTAAAAAAATTGAGGGTTGCAGGGGTGTCCTCCGCAGGTTTCATGGCTTAATATAGCCCCAAAAATATATGGCGATATTTTTGTATGCCGATATTTTTGCGGGGATATTACCACGTGGAACCATACTTTTGGACCCCCCCCCCCCATGCAGTGTAAGTTAACCCCTTCCTGGAAGGATAGGTGCAACACAATGTCGGAGGAGAGAAGAGTCATTCAGTGAAACGGGCTAAGCCAAAGTCAATGGGCAAATGTCTATGTGAGCTGAAGCCCTTCTTGCTGGTATGTAAGAAAAGTCTTTGCACAATGTTTCAGAAGTCTTTGAAGAAAAAGAAGAATCAATGTAGGGCCACAAGCTGTTAGACCTGTGAGTAGTAGAAGATGCAAGCAACTCTACAACAAGAGGTAAATTCTCTTAGACTTTACAGTACCTTTAGTTAGAAGAAAAATGCAGCAGCACTTCTGTTCCAGTGCAGCTCTGCAGATCCTGGTATTCCTAGTCCTCAGTCGTGGGGACAAAAGGGAGGACTTCTGGGGACACCTGCACTGCAATGGGACGGTAACTGACAGCAACCGGCAATCTTCAAACTAGTGGCACTTCGGTGTTTCAGCTCCTCGTGTCTACCGCAAATAGCACCGCAGCAGTTCCTGGCTGTCGAGATGGGCATTTCTTGCATCTGGGGTCCAGCACTCTGTTGAGGTGGCTCAAGCTCAGTCCTGCTTCCTAGTAGTCCAGGAGATCTTTCTGGAGCTCTTGGCCAGCTTAAAAGCAACGCACACAAACTGGTGTTCCTCTTCCTGGTTCTTCGGTTCCAGCAGCAACTGCAGTAGAAGTGCAACCAGCTTCGAGAGGATGTCCAGGTGGCTTACTTTGGAGTTGATTGTTCCCACCAACTCAAGGTGAGAAGTCGCCCTTGCAGCGCTTCTCTAGTCGAAATGAAAGTGGAGTTTCAGCACAGCAGCAGGGCTTCACCGGGCAAACCAATGGTCCAGGAGTTGTAGCAGGCATCTTCAAGTTGTTATTCGGATTCCTTCGTCCAGTGGTCGACTCTTACCTTCCAAGCCAAAAGGGCTCACCTTTTATGCAGGTTTCTCCCATTCATTCCAGCCTAGCTGCCAGTCAAACAGCAGGGTGACTGTCCTTGCCGGACAGCCAGCCAGCCAATCACCTAAGAGTGTTTTCCTGTCTCCTAGGAGACTAAGCACAGGGAGTTTCGGGCACCTCCCTCACTTCCTGCCCCCACCAAACACCCTGGAGCCCGAGCGGGCTTCACTCGTGAATCCTGTGAAAGACAAAATGAACAAAGGGACCAAACCTGGTTTGGCGTGCAGAGTAAATCTCAAGAAGGACCTTTCCACAGAGAAATATTGAAAAAAGACGACCAGGGCCATTTTGACAAAAATGGCACCCAAGGGTGCTTTACTGCAGCTGCGACCGCAGCCCGCAGTAAAGTAACACCTTCTTAGTAAAAAGTAAACTACTGCCACCAGCCATTCATCGAGGAAAGGGTAACATAAAAATGTTACTGAGAAGCTAGACAAAGGGGATACTAAGTAACCCATCCAGCACCCTAAAGTTACAAATGTAAGTAAAGTCAATTTCACTTTACTGCTCTTGGAAACGGTAGTTTATCCAAGAGAAGGTATTTAAACCTTGGGGAAATCTGAAAGACTTCCCTGTGCCACTTCAGTGAAGGTGCTGTGTGTCACAATGTAAAAAGATGCCTATGGAGTTTGTCAGGCTCAAAAAAACAAAAGAAACAGAGTTACAATCACAATAAAATACATGAGAGAGTGGGGAAAAGGGTCTCACTCTCTCCAGGTAAAAATGAAAAGGTCCTAGAGTCCAGCAAAAGAGCTGGGGGTCTCTAAGGTAGAGAGGAATTAGCACATGTCTGAGAATTCCCCCTAACACAGGACAACACTGGAGTTAATGCTGGTGAGCTGCAGTACTTGTCCATGGGTTGTCAGTGGGCTACTTATCTTCTCAGAAGTCTTGGTTCCAAAGAAGATCAGCTGAATAGTCACAGGAGCCCTCCTTGTATGATTCAGGCTCGGAGCAAGCCCAAGACCACCAATGCTAAGGATCTGCACCATTCATACAACCAGTGGCTATCCAATCGTGCATAGCCACTGGTCACCACATCTGACCAGTAGCAGACTTTGTGACCACAGAATTGTAGATTGGAAATAGACAGTTCCTGCTCCCATCTCTGACACACTCTAACACCCCCTCCCCTTAGCCCTCAAACATCACAGCTTTTTCCAGGAAATGTTTCCATACAAGACCTATCCTGACCTGAGAATGCAGGAAGAAGGCAGAACAACAATATGGCCAAATAACAAGCAAAACACCTCTTGGCACGGCCATCTTAGGGTACTGTAAATATATATAAGATGCCACCAGCTTGTCTCAGGCACATTGTAAAAGTAACCAAAAAACAATTTTGTAAAAAGATGTAAGGATACAAAGCATCCTAACTGTGCTTCACTGTAAAATGTGGCCAATTTTAACAATAGAAGAATTCATAGAGACACATGGGGCCTCATTACGAGGCTTGCGCTGACGGAATGAAGGGGGCCGGTACGGGACGGCCCCCTTCATTCCGTCAGGGCTGATTACAAGCTTCCCATCGCAGGTCCCGGATCAGACGTCTGGTTTTACCAGACGTCTTTTCTGGGTCCCGCGAGGGGAAGAGGGAGGTAACAACGGGACACTCATAATGTGCCCGTTGTTACCTCCATCCCCATTTCTATTGAGCCCTATGGGGCTCAAATGGAAATGGGGAATGGTTCCTTCAAGGAGGACTTACCGGGTGCTCCTATGTCGGAATGACCCGGTAAGTCCCCATTGAAGGAACCCGGTAAGGAGCCCGGTTTGGAGGCAGCCATGGCGCTGATGGCTCCATGGCTGCCTCCAAACTCGTAATGAGGCCCATGGTCTCCCAGTACTGGCAGTCTCTGGGGCCAGTCGGTTTCCCCATAAGAATGAGCTGAACTGGCAAGGAAAGTAAAGAAGAAGCCTTTACTTACCTCAAAAAAGTCTGAAATCTATGGTGAGAAAGTTGCAAAAAGAAGAACTTAACTAACACCAGCATTCCAAATGTTAAGTAATCACACTGACTGGTTCAGGAATCTCAACAACTGTTATAAAAATAATAATCAAAGGTAATGAAAGAGGATTTCTTCCCAATACTTATTGGTGAAGAAAAAGCACCCTGAACAAATGAGAGCCATCCTTGACCACAAGGTCACAAACATTTTCAAACTATTCAGAATGGTTCTATGTGATTTTAACGAATCCAAAAATTAAGACATTTTTTTGGGGGGGGGGGTCCCCATACCCCGTTGAACCCAACACCAACCCAACACCCCACCATGTTTAACCCCTTCCCCCACCCTCACATATATTTTTTATACATTCAGTATTTGTTTCGTTATTTTTTATTTATTATAAATTAATTCTTTATTTTTTATTAGGTATGATTACTGCATACCATTCAGAATTGTGGCTGTTCACCAGATTTACCTACATCTGGCAAATGGGGACTGGATTTGCTCTGTAGATCTCCAGGAGGCATGTCTACATGCCAGTGTCCAAGAAGTATCAGAAATACTAAGGCGTGGTTTCAAGACCCTCCTCAAAGGTATTCTGAAAGTGCATACCGTTGCTAGCAGTGCACCTGAGAAGTACCCAAAATATTTGTGTACCCATGTCTCAACCTGACAGACAAGCCTACCCAACAGCTCTTAGCGCACCTTATAAAGTTCATAATGGAGGCGCTGAAAATAGAAGTTTTATTGTTTTCAGGATAGGATAGGAAGATGAAAATAAACATGGAATAGCAAGAGTAGGTGGTCTATATGGTTTAGATGTGGGTGGAGGTACATGTTTAAGCTTTTACGGAAGGTAATGATGAAAGGTGGGGTACGGATGTGAAGTGCAATTGTGTACCAGACTCTGGGTGTCTATTGTGCAAAGGCTTGTTTTTGTATGAACGTTGGAGAGTGTTTTGTGTGGCTTTGGGTGGTTTGACTGGTTTATGTGTAGGTGATGGGTTTAGTATTGTTGTGAAGGTAGGACAGGGTTTTGCAGTAGATTACTTTGTATATTATGTAAAGTCCTTTTGAAGCAGTCCTCTGAGGTATTGGAAGCCAGTGGCGGTAGGAGAGAGCTGGGGTGATGGGTGGGTATTTTGGTAGGTGTAGAGTCAGCCTTGCCAATGCATTCATTATGGCTTGTAGGGCGGTGAGAGTGTTGTTGCCGAGTCCAGTGAGGATAGATGTTCAATAGTCTCTCTTGGAACAAACTGGTGCCTGGATACGGTATCGAAGTCAGCAAGGGGAAAAATGTCATATTGCTTAGGAGGTGTAGCTATAGGTTGCATATATTGGCCAAAGCAAGCTATATCATTTGTGGACGATGCAATGGGTTTGGATGGTGAAGCATAGGGCTTCACTGGAGCGAGATCTAGGTGGTGAGGTTGGGTATGTTTCCTTGTAGTGTGATGGCAGAGGGGGTGTTCCGGTTTTGATAGGTTGGTATTGATAAAGTTGGTGGCCATCCTGGTGGTTACGGTTGGGACACTGTGGGGGTCAGTACGAGTGCGGTGGTAAGGGGTTAACTGTGCCGGTAAGGATGCCGGTGCCGTTAACCCCCTACCGCCGCATTACGAGGTCCCTTAGAGACAGGAGCCGCTAAGGGACCAGGGAGCTAATAACGGGCCCATTATTAGCTCCCTCTCAATTCCCATTGAGCCCTATGGCGGCTCGAATGGGGATGGGTATTTTGAATGGGGACTTACCTGGTCCTCCAAGGTTGGAATGACCCGGTAAGTCCCCATTCAAGGAACCCGGACACGAGTTTGGAGGCAGCCATGGCGCTAATAGCACCATGGCTACCTCTAAACTCGCAATGAACCCCAGTGTCTGAGGGTGTGGAGTTCTGATGGGAAGGAGATTTGGAAGTGTATTTGTGTCTCGTCTGCGTATTGGCGAAACTGGAGGTTGTCATTGCTATGTTTTTCTGAGGGATACATGGTGAATAGGAGGGTTGATACTGCAGTTGACTGTGGTCTGATTTGATCAGTCGGGGTTATGGGGAAAATGTCCGGTTGGTGAGGAAGGAGTTAAACCACATAAGTGTGTGATTGTTTTATCCTGTGAGTTAGGATGTTTAGGTGGATTGTGGAATAGTTTCAGCCACACGACAAAAAGAAACTGTGTTTGGCTGACTGGAGCCTAAAAATGCAGAAATACTTTCCTAATATAAGTCATACTCCTACGTCTCATCCCCTTTCCTCCATACTTATGGGACGGGAAAAGAGCATTTTGTAAAAAGCATCCAAAATTTCTTTAAAAAAATGTGTCTGTTAGGGAGAATTCTCTCTTTAGGCTGAATTGCCTAACCTAGTGAGTCCCCCAGCAGCTTTGCTGGATTTCTGGAGTTTGTTTTTTTCTCCTGCCAAGAGTGAGACTCTTTTTCTCCCACTCTTGGACATGATTTATGGTGTTCCTTTGACTGTTAATGTGTTTTATGGGCTATGGGGTCCTTTACTCCATAGGGTCTCATGTGTTCTTACTATGTGTGTTACACAGCACACTCCGTGCAGTGAAACAGGGGTGTCATAGTGACACCCCACCATAGACTCCATACCCTGGGTCTGACTACTGTCTCCCAGGGCATGTAAAGTCACCATTGGCTTTACTAGTCCCAAATTATTAACAGAAACCAGTACAAACCATCATATTGTGGACGTACTGGTCGGGGCAATTCGATTGCCTTGGGGTCTGTTAGTCGAGGGGGCACGTCTCCGTCCCCCCTGATCGAGTTTTGGCTGGTGGCAGTGGATACTACTTTTTATATTCTACCGCAAATATTTCCCTATGGGATTTTCCCATTGTTCGAGGCTACCAACTTTAATTATTTAATTCTCATAGCCTCGAACATATCGCCGGTTTATTTAATTAATATTAATTCGCCATTTGGTATTTTTTGCCAGGACTCGATTCTAAAATGGCATTTGTGTTCTCTTCTGTGTCTCCAACCCAAGTCGAGCCCTTTGTTCCACTTTTTGGCGGGCTTCTCCACAGAAGCCTCCAAAAGTGGTGCCACTCTGTCTGGGTACCAAAGGGGGTGTGGGAGGGGGTTTAGGCACCCTGGACTGAGTTACCTTGGTAACTCAAGTCGCACTCTTGTGTGATTGGCCCAAGTGGTGAGCCGGCTGGCTCACCACTTAGCATGTTTGATTGACAGCTAGGCTGAGTGAATGGGGGTATGCTGCATAAAAGCAGGGCTTTGGGGACTGGAACTTCAGAAGTCGCCACAGGATCTGAGAATCCGATGAGGGAGAAGCTGAGCCGACCTACCACGACGACACCACCGGTGGAGCCCTGCGGAACCGACTCACCACTTCCCGACGACAGAGATCATCTCCCGGCTGGAGAGGCTTTTTCCCCTGACTGGTGGGCACAACCAGTTTACCTTCTTCTCTTCGCACCCAAGACCGGTTTGTGGTCGAACTGCCCGTGCCAAGCACCCCGGCAGCCGGATAGCCACTTACCACTGGACCGCAAATCAACGGACCGCTCCTTGTACCTGAGAAACTCAGCGGCTGGTTTCTTCCCTGGCAGTGCAACGGACTCCTGTCTTCCTCCCCGATGAGATCCTCTCTTCCCCCGGACGAAGCACCGACTTGCATCCGCTGCCAGGAACAACTGCCCCCGCTGGAGTGTTCTCACCACTTTAAGGTACCGTGTCCGCCAGGCCTCCCTTTCTAAAGATTGCTACAAGGTAATAATAACCCCTTAACCTTCTGGACTGGGCTGGCCGACTTGACCCTCTAACTGGTCCCTTTCTTTGGTCCAACTCCTTTTTGAACCGTTACAAGACTTTTGTGCACTGCAACCGTGTGACCTTGGACACATTTCGTTTTGATCCTCTTAAAGCGGATCCGGCCTACTGACTCATGGTGTTACTTTGCCTTCCTCTTGTTGAGTTCATGAAAAAGTGTTGATCTGTTTCAATTTATTCTCTGCTGTTCTCTCCCTTTTTAAAACAAATTATTAGAGTGCCATCTACGTTAAACGCTCACCACTGTCTGAAAATAAGTGGGGCTTTACTTAAGACTTGTCTATAATTCTTTTAAGGGAGTGTATATCTTTTAGTGACCGTGTTTTTGAATTGCTTACTATTAGTGCCTGTGTGTTTTTCTAGATGTGGTTTTAAATAAATAATTATATCTCTTTTACACCAAGCCCTGGTCAGTGTTTACTTGTTCTATTGTGTTCTCTTGACCTATTGTGAATACTCTCTATACTGCTTAACTCTTCTTGAGGGAAGTCTGACTGCTCAGCCACAGCTACCAAGTGAATCTGTGTGGTACAGACTGCTACCAAGTGGGTTTACTGCCAAACACCTGTAGTCCTAAATCTTTTGCAGTGCTCCCAGAGCGAACTGCACAGGTTTCTGCCTAACATTGTCCTTCCTCTCTTTCTTGCATGGGGCCCTGCACGTGGCCGTAACCCCGCCCACCTTGGCTCCGCCCCACGCATCGCCCATCAGTCATTTTTTCCGCTCGTTCGGGACTGGACGCACTTGCATCCTCGGTAGATTTTCTTCCCTTTTTTCCTCTCTGCCTATCGCTAGCGATCGTGTACTAGTCTGTCGTTCAAACTAGACTTTCCAGATTGTTCCTCGTGTCACCGAGGGCGAGGGCGGATCCCCATCCGCTTTGTTTAGAGTGTTTGGGTCCGGATCACCGTTGGGACTCCTGTTTTTACTGCGACTCCCTTTCAGTCCGGGCACTTCAACGCCGGTTGGAGCGGTGGGAGGAGGTGTTCCGAAGAACTCCTCCTTCACATTTTCAAGCGTTCATTGACGAAAAGAAGAAACGCCCGGTAAGTTCTTTACTTTTCAGAGCACCCCGGCTGGGGGTTACCTTTCCAGGTTCCTCCCGGGCCGGGAGGAGCGCTGATCGCTCTGTCACTGGGGATTGCCCTGAGGTGCCCGTTGGGCCTAATAATTGTACCCGAGTTTTCTCCGAGGGTCTCCGTAAAGGGCCTGTGGATACCGGAGCCTGCTCCGAGGCCCCTCCTGTGGGGGCTGTTTGTGACCCAGTTCTACTGAGTCGTGGGGTACCGGAGCTCGCTCTGAGGCCTATCTTTCGGCTTCCCTCAAGAATAAGACCGGGGTGCGCCCCGAGGCCTAGGTTGGGCTTGGTGTCACCGAACAGATGTTCGAGGCCCACGTGGATAAGGCTGTTACCGGACCTGGCTCCGAGGTCCCTCGTACAGAGGCTAAAGCTACCAACAGTTCTGAGAGGCCTGACAAGGCCTTATAAGTGAAGGCTGTTTCTCACCGTTCCCGCTCTTGAGGCGACACCAGATCTGTTGAGGGGGAAAAGAAGGAAAGTTCTTCTTTTACCGGCAGTGCCGAGGTCCTTCCTGGAAAGGCTAATTTGGCGGTTGGTATGTCGCAGAAACATTCCAGGCCTCATAGTACCGGCTCTGCCGAGGTCCCTTATGTTAAGGCTAAAGTTAAGACCCCTGATCCATCGGCGGGGACCCCTGCCTCACTTCCTCACGTGCTGCAGTTCCCCTCAGGTGATGACAAAATGGCGGCCATTTTGGGTGCTACCCCTACAACTACGCCATCGGCCTCAGGTGTAGGGCTTGGTTCCGTGGGTGAGCATAGAGTTCCTTGTGCACATCCTTATCGGCCAGTTTATGATTGGAACGCCCGGAAGCCCCTTCCGCACAATGTATCGTTGCCTGCGGGGTCGGCACCTTTTATTTATGTGGATACGTCAGTGGAGGGGCCGGTGTGGCACCCTTCCCCGTTACGTCCCTGGAATTTTTCTCCTCATGAGAGGCCTCCTCAGGTTCCGAAGTAGTCCGGGAGGACGCCCTTTTCGGTAAATTTCAAACGCTCATGTGTACCGACCCCATGAGGGAATATTTCAATGGGCTTTTTAGGGAGATATGTCTGCCCATGCGTCCGGCTCCACCCGTTCCTCTGGTGGTTCCGCCGGCGCCTCCCTTGCCTACGGTGCCTTCCCCGACTCTTCCACCTTTGCCCCCATTTTCCCCTGTGGACAAGGCAGCGCCCGACACGGTTCAGCAGGATCCTTACCCGTCGGATGACGCGCAAGGCGATCAGGACAACGAGGACCTGCCCCGCTCTATTAGAGCTTTTCATGACCGGGTACCGGACATGATGTGCTTCTTAGATGTTCCGGTGCCCGAGGCACCCGCTCCACAGGAGGCCGTGCTTTCTGGGGCATTCACCCTGTCTCCTTTGGAGTGTACCGGCCTGTTCTTGCAGAAGGACATTCTGGCCGAGGTCTGCAGGATCTGGGAAAAGCCACACACTGGACTTTTTGTCGATAAAAAAATTGATGCGCGATACAGGCTGCATTCCTCGGAAGAGGTGGCCCTGTCGTCTTGTCCGCCCCCCTCCTCCACAGTGGTGGCTGCGGCCACTTTGCAGTCCAGGCCTGTAGCATCCTCTTCCATGATGGCTACTCAAGTTCTGGGAAAGGAAGATAAGCTCCTTGACTCCCTTGGGAGAAAAATTTTCGCCAACTTGGCCTTGCAACTCAGGCGGGCCAATGCCTAACTGGTGTTAGCGGGGGCTAATATGCGGATGTGGAAAGGTCTGTCGGAGTTTGAGGAGTTCATCCCGGTCGAGAAGCTAGAAGACTTTAAGGCGGAATTATCTGACGCCAGGGTCTTGGCCCAGGATCTCCTGGAGGCTGCGGTTCATCACGTAGACACCTCGGCTCGGGGCCTTGTGCTGGGGGTTGATACATGCCACTAAATTCTCAAGAGGTGCAGGACAAGGTGTTGGACCTTCCGTTCGATGGTAAGGAGCTCTTTCATTCTACAACAGATGTAGAGCTCACCAAGACAAAGGATAGCACTCCGACAGCTAAGTCCTTGACGGTCCTTGTTAAGACCCATTTCAAAACCTACAGACCATTGACGCAAAGCCGACCCTCCTCTGGCTTTAGGGGCTTCCTTGACCGGAAATCTCGCAGAGTGGATACCCCTTTGGGGAATAACCGCCGTAGGCAACAATGGACTCGGTTTTTCTCCCGCTCCTCAGCCTCCTCCTCAGGTGGCAATACCACCGAAAAACCTACAAAATGAGGGATCTCCGCGCTCGCACGAGACCCTGGTGGGAGGACGCATTGCGTCTCATTGGGAGGCGTGGCAGACCATTACCGAAGACAGATGGGTCTTGTCAGTCGCTTGAGCGGGCTTCCGCTTACCCCTACCCGCACTTCAACCCTCCTTTTCAGCTGTCGGGCTCGCCCTCCCTCAAAGCCGAGGTTCAGAGACTTCTGGACCTCAGAGCTGTGGAACCCATTCCCCTCGGGGAACGAGGGGAGGGCTTCTACTCCCGGCTGTTTATTGTGCCAAACCCAACCAGGCTGTCATGCGCATCATCCTAGACCTTTCCCATTTCAATCTTTTCCTACCCCAAGAGAAATTCAAGATGATCACGCCCAGCCAGATACGGTCCTCCTTGCAGATGGGCGATTGGCTCAGTGGGGTGGATCTTCAGGATGTGTACATGCATATTCTGATTTGGAATCCACACAGGAGATATCTCTGTTTCTCTTTGGGAAAGGAGCACTTCCAGTTTCGGGTGCTTCCTTTTGGCCTCAGCTCAGTGCCGCGTGTCTTCACGAAGATGTCGGTGATTGCTGCCTAGCTTCGTCTGCAGCGTATCCATGTGTATCCGTATTTGGACGACTGGCTCTTACGCAGCCCTTGTCCGTTGAAAGCAGTGGGCGATCTTCAGTCTCTCCTTCAGCTCCTGTTCCATCTTGGGCTGTCGGTGAACTAGCGGAAATCTTCCATGACGGTCTTGCAGGACTTGATTTTCCTGGGTTTTCTCTGGAACACGATCGACTGCAGAGTGTACCTGACCGGGGACAGAATGGCATATCTGTTAGCCACATGTCAGATGTTTGCGCAGTCGTAGAGCATGTCAGCCTGGTGGTTAGAGGCTTCTGGGCCTCATGGCCTTGTGTGTGTTGGCTCTTCCCTTTGCTTGTCTCAAGATTAGGTGGACCCAGATGGCTGTTTGGAGTTCTTGGCGTCAGGCTGTGGACCCGGATTCCAAGCGGATAATGATTCCGGCTTCCATGAGAGTGGACCTGGAATGGTGGTCATCTCTCAGCAACCTGACGGTGGGTGCGGAGTTTCAGGACCCAGCCCCTGCGGTGATGATCACGACAGACTCCTCCCTCCTGGGGTGTAGTGCAACGTTGGATCCTCTTCAGGTCTCAGATCTCTGGTCGCCTCAGGACAAGCTCCTCCACATAAATCATTTAGAGCTTCTGGCGATCTTCTTAGCGCTCAGGGCGCTCAGACCGATCATAGCCAACAAGGTGGTCCGCATACGCACGGACAATGTGGTGTTGATGTATTACGTCAACAAGCAAGGGGGAACCAAGTCTCCACTTCTCGTGGACCTGTCCATCCAGATTTGGGAGTGGGCTGTGCTTCATGGTGTTTGGCTGCTTGCAGTGCACATCCTGGGCCAGCTGAATGTCACAGCGGATGCCCTCAGCCGGCGGACAGCGGTCAGCTACGAGTGGGAGTTGAAGGCGGAGGTCCTCTCATGGATTTTCTTGTGTTGGGGCGCACCGGAGGTGGACCGCTTTGCTTCGGCGGAAAAGAAGAAGCTTCCTCAGTATGCCTCCAGAGAGGGGCTGGGAGCCTCCTATCTGGGGGATGCTCTCGAGATTCCATGGCACAACATGAGAGCTTACGCCTTCCCGCCTCTGCCTCTAGTCCATCGAGCAATTTGAAAGCTGAAGAACTCGGTGAACTGTTCCCTTCTACTCATAGCCCCGTGGTGGCCGGCCAGGTTTTGGTTCTCAGAACTTCAACACCTGACGGTGTATCCGCCTATCAGGTTACCAGTGACCCCCGATCTTCTTCATCAGGGGGAAAAGCAGATGTGGCACCCCGCCCCACAATCGCTCAGCTTGGCGGCATGGTGCCTGAGTTCAAGTCTTTAGAACATCTTAACTTGTCTGCGGATAACATTCGTATTATCCAGGCAGCCAGGAAACCCTCGACTAGATCCCAATACAGAAGTAAATGGCTCAGGTTCTGTCATTGGTGTTTGGAAAAACAGTTGGACCCAAGGGGGGGGCTATGATTGACACAGTGCTGGCCTTCGTATCCTTCTTAGCAGAGTCGGGTGTTCACGTTCTGTCATGCAGAATTTACCTTTCAGCGGTCTCCGCTTATCTTTCTACGGACCAATGTTCTTACTCTCTGTTTAATCCAGTGGTTAAGAGGCATTTTGCAGGCTTGACACGCCTCTACCCTCCAATTCGGAGTCCGCACCCGCCGTGGGATCTAAATGTAGTCCTGACGGCATTGTGCCATAAGCCTTTTGAACCAATGGCCACGGTGGACCTCAAGTACCTATCCTGGAAGGTGTCCTTTTTGGTCGCCGTTACGTCAGCAAGGCGGGTGAGTGAGCTCCGGGCCTTGTCGGTGGAGCATCCCTTGTTGGTCTTTCACAAGGATAAGGTAGTCCTACTGACGAATCCTGCTTTCCTGCCGAAGGTGGTAACTGAACTCCATCTGAATCAGTCGATCTCCCTGCTGGTCTTTTTTCCTGAACCTTGCATCAGAGGCAGAAAGGGTTCTGCACTGTCTCAATGTCAGAAGGGCTCTTAAGTTCTATCTGGACAGAACCTCCGAACTTAGGAGTTCTTCTCAACTGTTTGTGACTTTTGGTAACCCTCAGGGTAAGCAGGCGTCTAAGGCGACTATTTCTTGGTGGATCACCGCCTGCATTACGGAGTCTTTCACCGTCCAAGGGCTGAAACCTCCTAAGGGTATTCATGCACACCTGGTGCGGGGCAAAGCAGCCGCGGTTGCTTTTCAGAAATATGTCCCCTCGAAGTCCATCGCTAGGGCAGCTACTTGTGCCTCCCCATCTGCTTTGACATGAGCTCAAGAGCTGATGCTCAGTTTGGTCAGGCTGTGCTGAAGAACTTTTTTCAGTAAGGGGTATTTCCATCCACCCATAGTTCCTGTAAGGAGTGCTTGGGAATCTCCCATAAGTATGGAGGAAAGGGGACGGGACGTAGGAGTATAACCAGGTTACTCACCGTAGTGACCACCTTACTCCTAGTCCATAGTCCCCTTTCCTCCATACGCCTGCCCACCGTCCCCTCTAATAAGGTTCCTCTGTTATTGCTAATAGGTCTCTGACCTGGCGATAGAAAAGGACTGATGGGTGTTGCGCGGGGCGGAGCCAAGGTGGGAGGGGTTACAGCCCCGCTGCCGGGCCCCGCGCAAGAAAGAGAGGAATGACACATTTTTGAAAAACATTTTTGGATGCTTTTTACAAAGTGCTCCGGTCCCGTCCCACAGGACGGAGAGATGTCCCATAAGTATGGAGGAAAGGGGACTATGGACTAGGACTAAGGTGGTCACTAGGGTGAGTAACCTGGTTATTTTCCAGCATGGGGTCTGGCATGGATTCACATGCTAATGAATTTTCCCCGTCATCCGGCTAGGAATCCTCACTTGCACACTGTATTTCGAATGGATTGTGTCCTCACAAGTATTCCTAATCTTATGATATTTACAATATCCAGCTTGTCTGCTTAGTTAAACTTTTTTCAGCACAGGGCGCTGCCGTCGCTGCCTGTCGACTCAATGTCCCTCGGAGGCCTCCCGTCTTGATGTCGACCTCACCGAAGGAATATATAGCGCGTGCAGCGTTAGTTGGCTTCAGTTCTGTTTTTCTGCGCTAATGCTTCAGATGCGGTACGCTTGGTTCCTTTGTGAAAAATCTTAGAGAGAATTCTTTGAAAATGGCTTTGTCATCTGCGTCTTCTACTCCGAAGTCGGGTTTCCAAAAATGCTGTGACTGCGGTTCGAAAATGTCCGTTACAGATCCCTACAGAATATGCTTGTATTGTCTTGGATCCTACTTCATCGGAGTGTGAGGACTGCCTGTCCATGACGTCAGAAGCCCTGAGAGAGCGCAGAGGGAAATTTGCGGTAGGTAGGACCCATAAATCCCCATCGACTCTGTCGGAAAGACTTTGGACAAGTCAAAAACTGTTTCTCTTTGCCGTAAAAAGAAATAAGCGATCCCGATCACAAAGTGGTTCCCACCATTCGTCATAGTCAAGACATTCAAAGAAACTGCGCCATAGGTTGCCATCATCGACGTCTTAGAGTTCCTCTCGAACGGGTTGTATGCCCCACAAAAACAGCCTTACCAGCTGAGTGGGAAGAGTTTAGACTTAAAATGGTGAAGGTATTCGAGAATGCAGCTTTGACCCCCTTGAGTACTGTCAAAAGCCATGCTCAGGTCTAAAGACCCGATCAACATAAGACCCGTGCACCTTCGTGCCCGGCAGGCAAAATCTCTTAGAGAGCGGTCCAAGGATCGCTCTAGTCGAGGAAAAGTCCCTTTGAGAACTGAGTCGTCAACACCATTGGCGCAAGAGACTCTTCATCGACGCCATCAGTGCCGAAAGACGCGTCATCAATGCCAAAAACCCATCAAAAGGCATCGACGCATCGGGCTTCAAGCTCCTCGATGCTACAGGTGTTCAAAGTCGTCGACGCAGCCATTGAAGCCCTCGACATCGACAATATCAATAATTTCAGCACCTTTGTTGAAAAATATTATGACACCATCCGGTATTACGGAAAAAACATATACCCCTTTACCTAGGTCTGACTTTTTCAAGTCTCTTTCCTCGATTTTGAGCTATCATCAGATGAATCTAGACCTTTTGGCCTCCAATATGGTACGCCATCAGTCCCTGAGGCCCTCATTTCTGAAGAATCCAGAATAAAGGAACTTCAGGGGTGTCTACATGATGCCAGTGATTTGGACACCTTCCAGAGGTAGAGTTGGGCAGATCAAATGTCGAGGGTAGTTGTGTATATAGGATGGACTAGACCAAGTCCAGTTTTCATACAAGATGACCTGACCGACATTCTGGACAGGGGTCCTCAGGAAGACCCAATTGTTCCATTCTATGCAGCCTTGCAAAGCGCCTGAATTGAATCCGGCTGTCAACAAGAAACTGACTTTTAAATACAGGGTGTCAAGCAGGGATCCCTATTTGTCAAAACATGCTACTCCGGATAGTCTGGTGGTACAAGCTGCACCTCAACCACTAGAAAATGCCTACCCTACTATCCCTCCTGGTAGGGATGATCACCTTTATGACGCTCTAGCCCAAAAAGATTTTTCGGCTGGAAGTATGGCCCGGAAGTCAGCAAATGCCATATGCACGTTGGCTAGGTTCACTCATACCCTTTGGGAGTGTATATCCATTGCGGCTGGCCATATCCACAAAGGGGAAGAACAAGACTGTTTTTTTTAAGATAGTCAAGGATGGAAAAGATGCTGTGTGTGAATCCCTTCAGTCTGGTCTTGACTCCGCTAACAGTACCAGCAGAGCAATGGCGGCTAGTACAGTTATGCGCAGTTTTGCCTGGTTAAGGAAGTTAGGATTTGTTGCAGATGTACAATCCAGACTGCTTAAAATTCCCTTTGATGGCACACATTTGTTCGGTAGCAAGGCTGATGAAAGTCTGGAGAAACTGCAAATTTCAAAGGCAGCAGCCAAATCCCTTGGTGCTGCGATTAGACAACCTCCAAATCGCCCCACAGGTTTGCCCTGGAGGGGTAGGTCCTTTTGTCACTACTATGCATTTGGAAGAGGCAGAAGACAGTCAGTTCATAGAGGCCAAATAAGATTTCCCCCATGGTGGACGGGGAAGAGGTACTAAGACTGCCTCAGCAACGGCTACTTTGCCATCAGCCACTGCGTCAGCCACGCCAAAACCTCTCTGAGGACTTTGTTCGCAAGTCTGCAGTGGTAGGCAGACTGTCACAGCATTTGACAGAATGGCAGGATATTACTTCAGATACATGGGCATTGGAAACTGTTGCCCAGGGTTACTGCCTTACCTTTCTAAAAAAGCCTCATAGTCATCCACCGGGGAACAGCTCTTTCAAAGTTCCAGTTCTGCTCCTTACGCAGGAAATATTAACCCTGCTAGAGAAAGGTGCTATATAACCAGTACATGTAGCGGAGAGGAACAAGGGTTGGTACTCCCCGTACTTCCTAATTCCAAAATAGGACAGAGTATTGAGACCCATCTTGTACTTAAGAGACTTGAACAAGTTCCTCAGGAAGGACAAGTTCAAGATGGTTACCCTTGCTCGGATCCTTCAGGCCCTCCAGCTTCAGGACTGGATGGTATAATTGGAACTTCAGGATGCTTACTTTCATGTGCCAATCCATCACAGGCACAGACAGTCCCTTGGTCGCAGTTGGCGGTTCTCATTATCAGTTTCGAGTTCCGCCATTTGGGCTGACCTCCGCCCCGAAGTTAATGGCAATTGTGGCAGCGAGTCTCAGGAGAGGGGAGATTCACATCTACTCCTACCTGGACGATTGGCTCAACTTCAAGAAGTCCCACATGATAAAATCTCAAAGGCTCCAATTCATTGGAGCAGTCTTGGATGCATGTCTGGGAAAAGCCTTTTCACCAGAAGTGTTCGCTCAAGATATTCTGCAGATGGTCACCAAATTCCAGAGTGCCCAGCATCTCCAAGCCTTCGACTTTTTAAGGTTGATCGGCCTCAGGGCTTCCTGCATTTTCCTGGAGCCAGAGGCTCGCCTGAGAATGAGATCTCTCCAATGGGCTCTCAGGACTCAGTGGTCCCAATTCTCAGGAAGGATGTCAGACCTCCTGCAGATTCCGAGCAATGTCTCACAGGACATTTGGTGGTGGGTCTGCCAGGAGAACATTCTGAATGAACCTTTTTGTCAACCATGGTCAGAGATAACAGTAGTGACGGATGCCTCACTCACGGGGTGGGGAGCCCACGCCAATGAGTTGACGATCAGCGGTCGTTGGTCTCCATCGGAGCCCAAACTGCACATTAAACTTTTGGAGCTGAGGGCAATCAGACTAGCGCTGAAGGCCTTTCTACTCTCTGTACGGGGGAAAGAATGCCCCGATAATGACGGACAACCCATTGGCCATGTACTACCTTAACAAAAAAGGAGGTGTAGGGTCACTACCACTGTGCAGAGAGGCAATGCAGCTCTGGTACTGGGCAATACAACAAGGATTCTCCCTATCAGCAGTTCACCTAGTGGGAGAGGAGAACACAGCGGCAGACGCTCTGAGCAGACAGAGCCCAGTCTCCCACGAGTGGGAACTAGCTCAGGAAGTCCTTCACAAGATCTTCACTATTTGGGAACACCTGAAGTGGATTTGTTTGCAACTAGTGTCAACCGGAAGTGCGAACTGTTCTGCTCAAGGGAATTTCCCCCAAGAGGATCTCTAGGAGACGTGGTTGTGGTGGACTGGGAATTTCCACTCCTGTACACGTTTCCTCCAGCCCCTATCATTCCTCAAGTCATCGGGAGGTTCAGAAAGTTCGGAAAATCCATGATCCTAATTGCTCTGGATTGGGCCAGGAGGAAGTGGTACCCGGACCTTCTGGACATGTCCAGCTTCCCTCCAATGTGTCTTCCACAAAGAGAGGACCTTCTCTCGCGAGAGGTAGGGTCGGGTTCTCCATCCAGAGCTCAAGAGACTCAGCCTTAACGCATGGTGAGATACAAGGATTGTGACCTCCCGGATGACGTTATGTAGATTTTGCTTTCGGCCTGAAGACCCGCAACTAAGTCTTTGTACCGCTGCCGTTGGAAAAAATTCTGCCGCTGGTGTAGAGATAAGAATGTTGATCCATTTAAATGTAATACACCTATGGTGTTATCTTTTTTGTTACACCTAGCTAATCTGAGGCTCCAGATTGGTACTATTAAAGGATATCTTGCAGTGCTTTTATGTTTAAGCGCACTTTGGAGGTATCTTACTTCAAAAATCCTCTAATACAATTCCATAAAGGATTGACAAATCTTTCCCCCTGATCCCTTTTCAAGTCCTGGTTTGGGATCTCAACTTGGTGTTGAAATTAATGATGTGTGCTCCTTTCAAGCCTATACACTCCTGTCCTTTGAGGCTGCTAACCTTAAAATCCGTCTTCTTGGTAGCCATTACATCTGCCCGAAGGATGAAGAAACTTCAGGCTTTATCCTGCATGTCTCCATACACTATTTAGAAGGTGAAACCCACCTTTCTACCCAAAATTAGATCTGAATTCCATCTGACTTAGAAAATAACATTACCATAATTTTACCCTCCTCCCCACCCTAGGAAGGAAGAGGAGAGGCTACATAGGCTTGATCCTAAACCTGCACTAATCTTCTATATCACCACAATGGCAAAATAAAACAAGATGACCAACTGTTTGTTGCCTACTCAGGCCACAAGTTTGGTATGGCTATCACTAAGCAGACATTATCCAGGTGGATAATACTGGCAATATCTAAATGCTACAGACTGGTGGGAAATTATCCTCCAGAAGGCCTTTGGGCTCATTCGACCAGAGGCATAGCGACGTCCTCTGCATTACAGAGTGGAGTACTAGTAAAAGAAATGTGTACGGCTGCCACATGGTCGTCCTTACATACTTTAACCAATCATTACAGTTTGGACTCTTCTTCAGGCCGGGAAGGCTTATTTGGTAAGGCAGTGTTGCATTCTGTACACACAGACACATGAGAACTGCTAAATTGTCATGAAACATTCTGACTCCCTTCTCCACAAATACTAGAAACTGCTTTGGGAGTCTTTCATAAGATAAAGAATATGTGGGCGGACACAATCCATTCGAAGAACCTGGTAACGTTCTTTCGACTGGATGGTCCTCCCATGTATTCCTCCCAACCTACCCCGCAGTAGAATTTCCTTTGCTATTGCCGTCTGCGCTCCTCTCAGGAGGAATAACTGTCAGGTATCGGATAGATCCTACATTCGTGAAATCGGAACTGAAGCCAAAGGACGCTGCACGTGAAATATGTATGCCTTCAGTGACATCAACATTGAGACAGAGGTCTCCGAGGGACATCGAGTCGACGGGCATCAACACGCAGAGCCCTCTGTTGAAATTATTTCTGAAGCAGCTAAGCTGGATATTGGAAATATCATAAGATAAGGAATACATGGGAGGAACATCAGGATAAGTAACTTGTCCTTCTACTTTAAACCAATCACTGTCCTCTGGGTCATACTGACACCCCATCCAATGACAGTCCTCTCCCTAAGTGTAACGCTCACCTGACTCCCACGGAGGCGCTGGTCTAGTCTGGGTTGCTGTGGCCTCTTCGAGCGTGATGTGCAGAACTCGGAACACCGACTGAACAGGACCCTTAAATCTTGCTTGTCTGGCCCGTAGGAATATCCTTCTGCAGATGAGAAAGGGGATTAACAGTCTGCAGAATATTATGCTTGCACCCCCGTCCCCCCTTCGTTCTTCTCTAACTTCCTCCGAAATCCCCGGTTGAAGCTCACCTTATGGTTTGAAAGGATGAACTCTCCATCCTGCTTCTGGTGCAGGGGCGCGTGTTTGTCCAGTTACTTCACTGGTTTTCAGAATGGCGCTGGCAAAATCCACTTGACTTTTCCGAGCGGAATGCCGTAAGTATGAAGATTACAAAAGTTCAAGTGTTGAGCCTCCTTTTCTGTTGCCTTCCTAACCTGTGATCTGTCCTTTATTTCAGGTGTAGAATGAAGGCGATGCGTTGAGGGATTGACTTGCCGATGGTAAACTCAGGTGAGTTAGCGATGGGGGCGATCCCTCTTAATGTCTTTACATTCCTCCAGTAATGTCTTTTGTCCTTTCCCCATAGGGGCCGGGGTGCGGTACCTGCCAACGTAGCGGCGCCGACCCGAAATGAGGAATGATCCACCAACAGAAGACCGGTAAGTGTTATGGCGGAAAATTAGGCTTTCCTCATATGTTCCTTCTGCTCACCTTTTGTCTCTTCTTCTCTCCCCTAGGCGCAGAGATGTGGCGACCGGTGCAGACAGTCGGGGTGGAGCCAGAAGAACTCCCGAGGACAGGTGAATGAAGCGTGGCACTGCAGCGAGCAAAGCCGTGCTTTTAAATGAAAGTCTTTTCTCAGGAACGCTGGCGTGAAGGTTCCGGATGCAGGTAAGAAGTTTGATAAAATTCTTGGTTTTCACCTTTCTCTTCTCTTCTTTCCTTACAGGTTTTCCAGGATCGAGGCGGGCGTGGCTGGAGACCAGATGCAGGAGCAGACACGGTGAGCGTTCAGCTGCTTGGATGCAGAACAATGCGAAGCGTGAGCTACTGTCTGGGCGTGGCTTAAATAGCCCCCAAAGTAGTTCCAGGTAAGTATCCTTCCCTGGCCACGCCCGAGTGGCAAAATAGTCCCAATGAAAAAATAGTCCCTTTCAGGTCTCAGGGAGGCCTGAATCTTGCAGCATGGTCTGCATCAGGTAAGTGTACAAAACACCTTCCTTTATGAAGCTGATGCCTATGGCGCCAGGACTGATGTCCAACATGAGCCTGGCGCCTACAGAGTCCAAAGAGCCCCTATAAGGGGCCGCTGGGCTTTTACCCGGGGGCATGATGCCTGCTCCCGGGGGTTCTGGGCCTGGCCTGGTGCTCCGGGGGTAGGCATCATGACACTAAGCCCCTCCCCTGGCAGCCATCTTCAGATGTATACTGCACGCTTCAGTGTTGGGAGTCCTCGAGTTTGCTCTGTGATCTACTTGTACGTTGTTTCGTGTTTTCGATGGTAAATGGTTCTATTCTTGTTCCAAAAGAGCTTGTGTGCTCTTTTCTCCATCTGCCGACAGCAGGGATTTGTTGACAGTGATTTTCAGTACCCCTCAAGGGCGAAGATCGTCGAAGTTTCCAGAAGGCCATTGGTCCTACTTCGCGCCCTCCGACCATGGCAGAGAAGAAGGAAGGAAGGAAGATCCCTCTTCAAGTCCTGTACCAAGTGCGGGCTATGGAATGCGTTTGTCGAAGACAAGCGCCTGCAATGCCTCTACTGCCTGCATCCAGACCACAAGGAAGGAGAATGCGAGTTCTACCTCGGTGTCTCCAATAAGACGAAGGATAGGCACAGTAGACTGGCTTCATGGCTGAACACCAAGGCCTATGCCCCGTGCTCCCAGCAGGGTCATGCCTCACCCAGGAACAGCCGGTCGGAGGAGCGGTCTTCTAAGTCCTTTGACAGCACCTCACCCGTAGGGGCACAAAACAAGGCCAAGAACTGCAAGTCCGGGCCCACTGGGGTCGCTGCGGAAGTGGGTCCTGTGGTGGACAGGGCGCGATCGACTTCACCCTCTGCCTCCATTGCCAGCTGGCAATGGAGCTCCTCCTCAAAAAAGGAATCGTCCAACCCGGTTAAACTGCGGGAGAAGCCTGAGAACCAGTGGATGGAGGAGAAGCCCAAACTGCCCAAGAAGGGTAATCTGCACAGGATAAGACTTTGTCGACGATGGAGTTGGTGGCAGCTCCCCTCACGAAGGCTAAGGGTCCTGAACCTTTGAAGGTATCACTCGCAGAGTGGAAGGTATCCGGGCCCGAGGTGTGAAACCGCCGCAGTGATTTTTGCAAAGTCTACTGGTATGCTGGAGAAGGGGGCACATCTCAAAACCCAGTTCTGGCCCCATCTCAAAACCCAGTTCTGGCCCCTGTTAGTTGACAAAGGGGGGAGGCAAAGAGGCCCCAGATCGGTCCCAGGCCGTGGCCCAAGCCATGGAAGTTTCATACGCGAACGACGAGGACCTGGAGTCCTTACACATGGTCCACGTGGACATGGAAGAAGACGCCGGTGACAGCGCAGGGCCTAGTGTGCCGATCGTGCCAGCTTAGCCGAGAGATGCGTCTCTGGATATACTATTGACCCTCCACATCTTGGCGTCAGAAATCCAGAAGAGGATGCCACAGGCCCTGGTTCCAATGGTGGTCCTGTCCTCCTATCAGCCACCAGTGAAGAAGAGGAAGCATCATCCGATGCCCCATTTCAGGCTCCACATCAGTGTCGGGTTCCTCCTCCCCCAGGAGACACGGGGGCGGATAGGGCCATGGCAGATGACTACGATATCATTGCAGCGCGCGGTGGGTCGCAGCAGCTTTGGGCGTCCCCACCAGATGAAGTGGGGTCATTCATTCCATAATCGCCAGAGCTTCCGAGCTATTCCAGCTTGTGCCCGAAGAAACCTGGAAGCAGGGTTTCTTGTACCACAGGCGCGAGGCTAAGAGGAAGACTATCATGGCGGCACCCCTTCTGGCCCTCTTGATCATTTGCACGGCTCAGGCCAAACGGGATAGGCTGGAGAAGAGGTGCTGGAATCTGCACCCAAGTTCCTGAGGTCGCAGCCATCGCCGGATTTGGTGGTTTCAGCAGCTGCGAGGAAACGGTCGGCTAACCTGTCCTTATCGTCTTCAGTCCCTTCAGGCAGTGAGGGGAAGACTATGGATGCCATGGGAAGAAAGGTGATTTACTCTGTGGCGTCCACCATCAAGGTGGCCAACGCGCTTGTGATCCAGCCAGGTATGACAGGGAGCTGTGGTACAAGCTGGATCTGATTGCCTCCATCCTCTTGTCAGGGAGGAATTCCACAATCTCTCTCTTCCAGGAATGACAAGTGCATGGTTAACAGACTTTTCATTCTAGTGCAATGTAAGTAAGATGCATGGCAGGTTGTTGATGCATTTTGAAAGTGCCACTGTTTGCTGGAACCCTGAGAGTCGGGGAGGTGTCCATAGGACTTGGATTGATTAGAGTAATACAAAAATATATTATGTGGCATTGATTGTTGAAATCTAGCGGGAATAAAAGTGCAAGGTTGTTAGGCAGAAACCTGTGCAGTTCCCTTAGGGACCACTGCAAAAGATTTAAGACTACAGGTGTTTGGCAGTTAACCCTCTTGGTAGCAGTCCGCACCACACAGATTCACTTGGTAGCTGTGGCTGAGAGTCAGACTTCCCTCAAGAAGAGTTAGGCAGTATGCAGAGTATACACAATAGGTACAGAGACACAGTAGCACAAACAAACACTGACCAGAGCTTTGGTGTAAAAGTATATAATTATTTATTTAAAGACACACTTGGGATTTACAATAGCAAAAACGAGGTAACTAAATTCAGCACACAGTCACTATTATTTATATATATATATATATATCCATATTCACTTATTAGACAAGTCTAAGTGAGAAACACCACTTATTTTCAGACAGAGGTGAGCGCTTGACATACGATGACACTCTAAGAAGTTATAACGAAAGGGAGGGGAAAAGGCAGTTACGGAAGAACACAAGTTTCAATACTTTTAAAAAGAACCACAGTAAGGCAGGATAGGCAGAGTTCTACTGGGGAGCCAGGAAGTCAATTGCAAGGCCCACTCTTGGAGACAGCAAGCAGGAAAGGTCCAGGTTCACACAGTGGGGTTATGCCCAAAGAGTCTTGTAGATAGTTCGCACAAAAAGGATGAAATTAACGTCAGGCAAAGTTAGCTAGGTTGTCCCAGGCTAGCAAGTCGAGGCTTTACGGTCACCCCGAACGATCTGTCGCAAGGGAAGCCAGGCGGGACACAGTACCTTAAGTGTGAAGGAAGCTCCAGCGGGGGCAGTTGTTCCTGGCAGCAGGTGCAAGTCGGCGTTTCGTCCAGAGGAAGAAGAGGTCTCGCCGTGGAGGAAAGATGAAGGTCGTTGCACTGCCAGGGAAGAAACCAGCCGCAGAGTTCTTCGGTTAAAAGGTACTACCCTTCTCTTTGCGGTAGTGGTAAACCGTGGTATTCCGGTTGCCGGGGTGCTTGGCACGGGCAAGCGTCCACAAGATGCTCCAGGAAGGTGAAAAGAAGGCAAAACTGGTTATCTCCACCAGTCAAAGGAAGAAGACTCTCTGGACTGGAGATCTCCTCTGTCGTCGGGAAAAGTGGTGAGACGGTTCAGCAGGGCTCCACCGGTGGTGTCGTCGTTGCAGGTCGGCTCAGCTTCTCCCTCCTTGGATTGTTGGGTCCTGTGGCGACTTCTGGAGTTCCAGTCCCCAAAGCCCTGCTTTTATGCAGCAAACCAAAACAAAGTAAGTTCCTAATAGAGGAACTCCCGTCCCCTGCACACTTTCACTAGCTCAAATAGAGCCCAATTATTAATATGACTTAGATACACCAAATATGTGTGTACATACTTTGCAATACTTATTTAGTTTAAAGCACAAAAAAACATTTTAGTGTTCAGTGAAGAACCTCCACACATAAATTGTAGGTATTTCCAGTTTCTTTAATTTTCAATAATTCATAGTTGGCCCAACGCGTTTCGAGAAGTTCATCTCTTCTTCAGGGGCATATTGAACTAAATTTATCACATCTAAAGGGACATTTCAACAAAACATGTAATTATCTATATGATAATATATATTCAAAGTCAATCATAATTCAATATATTGTATTCACATGCATTCTCATCAGGAAAGAACCCAATGTACTGCTGGCTTAGGTAAATATCATTGTAAACAATCACTGTTATTCAACTATAAAGTTGTTCGGTCTATTCTATTCTATCCTAGACAATCGGATGTGTCCAACAATCAATATACCAAATTCAAAGTTTCAAGTAGTAGATATTCTATATATTTTTTTTAAAAAAGGCATTCAAGGGTCTGAGCGCCAAATGGCAGTGTAACAGAGGCATTCAAGTAGGAGATATCATTGTCATTGTCGGTAGTTGACAAGAGAAAGAGTGGTTCATTCATAAGTGGAGGGCTATTAATCAATGATTATTCATGTTGAGAGATATGAGGCGGGCTGTATCTTTACAAAAGAATATTACTCTCAAAAGGTTTTTGTGCTTACCCTTATGGTAAGGAAAGTAGTCACCGTGAAGGTAGAATGGCAACAATCTCAACCCGGAGGATCCGGCAGAACACGAGATGCTGTGACTTCTCAGTCGTCTGGGTCGTACTCTAATGTTTAAAATGTGTAGAAAAAGGCGTTCGAGCCCGATCGTGTAGTTTAAGGAAGCAAGGTAGTGCAGAAGGGGATCTGCTTACCTTCTCAGTCCGGCAAGAAAGGAGAAATGGCGTGTCCGTTCCCGTGCTCGTAGTAAGAGTACCGGACGATCGGGCTCTAACGCCTTTTTCTACACATTTTAAACATTAGAGTACAGTCTACAAGAACCTGGTTTGGTTGGCCTCCATGGCCAACCTTATTTTGGGTAGTTGCTTCATTCTGACATCCATGGCTAACCCTAAACCTGATCAGGGACGTGTCTCAGATGGGGAGCTCAAATGCAGGTTATTTCAGTGAGACAAGGCCTAGTGAAGTCCTTCCCCACGTCTTGCTGGAACTCTGAGCAGTTCCTCTGACATTGTGAGCAGTCTTACCATTAATGAAAGGTTTGGCTCCATGTTCCCATGAGTGACACCGCTACCATAGACTACATTAAGAAGGGCAGTGTTAGTTACTCAAACCGTGCAGGTAGGCCATGCTCCTTTGGTTTTGCACCATAAAACACAAAATAGCATTGGTAGCGTCACACCTCACCAGCCGTCCGTACACTCAGGCAGACGTGCTGAGTAGGCTCTTGGGAATGTCACACGAGTGGGAGCTGAAGAAAGGAGGTTGTGAAGCAGTTTAAATTGTTCGCAATGAGCTGTAGCGATAATTTCTGATATGGGGCATATCCAGTGGCTGGCTCCCTGTAGGATGCATTTATGATCCCCTAGGAGATCGACCTGGTGTTCCCTCAATTCCCGCTGATATCTTTTGTGCTGAGTATGCTGAAGCAGAACACAACAACCATAACAACGATTGCACCAGACTGGGAGTGGAGAACCTGGTACCCAGTCATGCAGGGCATGCAGATCTGGGATGATCCCATGGAAGTAAGATCTGCTAATGTATGTATGTGCCGCAACACAATGTTTGGTTTCTGAACCTTTGTTCCTGACAATTGATAGTCTGTGGTAAAAGGATTGGGATCCTTCTGAGGAGGTTCTTGGTATGATGCTCTCTGCTAGGTACTCATCAACCAGTCCTTGTATGCTTGTTGTTGGCCTACGTTCTCTAGTTTGTGTCAGGATATGGGACTTGACTGGTTTCTGTGTTCCACAGGCACAGCTATTCTGTAGCCACGTGTGGTTTGAAAGTTGGCACCATCAAACGCTATTTGGCAGCTCTCTAATCTTAGGAGTTGCATAGAGCAGTGCTCTTATTTTGCTATTCCCACAGTGTTGTATGATTCCTTAGAGCACTTACTAAAGCTTTCCCTAAAAACATTTTGTTGACTTAGTTAGAGGGGTCTTTCTGAGACCATGCATGCATGTACCCTTTGCCCCTTTGCTCCTTTCTTTAAAGAAAAAGTGGTTTTCTTGGTTGCTTTTACTTCGATTAGAAGAGTCTCTGAACTTTAGGTTATTTTGGTAGGACGCTGGTGGCAACCTGACAATGCTGCTTACCTTTACTAAATACAACAGGTAAACTCCCAGGCTGGGAGAAGACATCACACTGGGTAGATCAGTACTTCAAAATATCTTCTAACAATTGCATATAAATTGCTTCCCATTCCCTCCTTCATCATTGTAGTATGGTTTGCGTAGTCTTTTATAAGATGAGGATTGTCTAGGTGGCTATGGTCTTTCAGACGAATAGTGGTTCCTCATCTCCCGATCCCCTACACAACTAACTCAGTTTACCTCCAAAACATTTTGTTTCGTGTCTCATGAGGGACAATTGTGCCATTCCTAACTGGTGCCTGAGATCAAAAGAATACAACTGATAATGGCACTTGTGACTCAGAGTGTATATGGAGATGATGATGCCTTTGGCATGAGACTGCACCAAGTAGCAATGATAATAATATCATAATAATAATAATGATGATGGCTTGGATCCGTATGATGCCAATGATTCCAGACCTGAGGGATCCAAGACTTCATAAGCTAATAAATACATCATTGGGGGGAGATATTGTATCCATCAGAAAAAACATTACAGAGGGTTAGTAATTTATACATCTGAAAACTTAAAAGTTGAATATATATATTTCTGAGGCTTGTGGAATCTGCTTGGATCACATGCTGTGCATAGGCCGACATCTAGTGGAAGCTGCAGAGTATTACAGTTGTTTTCGAAACTCAAAAAGGGACGTCGACAGAGCGTGCCACTAACAATATCTCTAGTGTGACGTCCACTGTACCCATGGTCCTTCACATGGCGAGGTCCCTCAGATTGTTTTGTTTCTGACATGAGGTAGCCTGAAGTGTAGCGTGCGTGCAGGTGTATCCAAGCAGATATGTATCAGAAAAGCTCATATAAACATCCATGCACCTCTCCAAGGGGAGGAAGGGTGCGCGCATGTGAATCTAAGCAGATACAAGCTACGATTACGGTGAGTAATGCATCCCTTCTGAGGCTTGTGGAATCTGCTTAGATCACATGCTATGCATAGATTCGCGAGCAGTGTTAGGAGAAGGTGGTGGTTTGTGAGAAGGTGCATATATGGTGTATATATGGGACGAAAATGCTACGTAAACCCCGGGTGGACCGTACTCCAAGGGCAGGAGAGGCTTGAAAAATTACAACAAAACGTGTTATGACACAGCAATATTTTGTTTAAAAAAGAAAAACATGCAGGTTTCAACAGGAAATAAAAACCAGGTAACGTGTTTAGCTCCAGAGGTACTTCTTCACACAAAGGTTCAAGTGGCTAACAGTCACAGAAATATGGAGTAGTCCCACACAAGCAATGCAGGCGGAAATGTTGGAATGGAGCCCAACACAGTCTGATATCAGTACCAAATGGTACAAACATCATGGCCATAATAGATATACGAAAGAAGTATAGACAGATTAAAAAATACATAATTAATGACCATTAATGTTCATGTCCAAAATGAATAAACAAAAAAAAATATTTCATGTTAACAGACATACAGGCCTAAACAAATGCAAATGAACATTACCGATGGACCAATGAATATAGTATGCGTGTACCTAGATGGCATAGCGGCAAAACAAACCAGTAAGACGGGCATGCATCATTTAAAGAGACCATGAAACAAAAAGCAAATGGTAATAGCTGCCAATCGACAATATGGAAGACATGTAAGCACTACACAACCTCGGTTGTTTTCATTGGAAGACATGTAAGGTTGGCAAAGGCACTGAAGCACAATGATGCAAGTAATAATATGCAAGTGCTGAAACAGTAATTGAATAAAATTATAGTGCAAGCATGTAAATGTAAAGTACACATGTTCATAGCAACTGAAAATGAGGGTTGCTAATAATTCTCAATTTTAAATGTACAAATACATAATAGGCTAGCATAGAACATTCAGTAATTTTCACATGTATGAAGAAGTACCTATAATTGCGAATGTATCAAGTAACAGTGCAAAATGCAAGATACATTATTCATCCTAAAAACAGCCGAGATTAAATAATAAAAATTGGTAAATAATAAGAGGCTCATCCTAATAGCAGCAAAGATGTGAAGTGCAAATGCATAGAGGGCTGTGGAATCCGTGATCATGAATGCAAGAGCCACGGATATGTTGTTAAAAACTGAATGCGCCTTAATGACCAGCCCGTAAGGTAGATAGCTGCCAAATGCAGTAAAGCTGCTGTGAATTCAAATTACTGCCCAAAGAGACCATAAAATAAAATGCATGACAGCGATAAAAACCCAAAATAGAAATAAAAAGGAAAGAAACCGATGGCCAAAGTCACATGGACATACCGACATCACAGCCTGTCCTCAAAATGGAAACCACAGTCAAATCACAGCACTGAACAATACAAACTGCCATGGGGGAAGTGAATAAACTGCAAAAAAGTGGTTTGCAGTAACATCCACAAACCAAAATAGGAGCATAATAGAACAAGCCAAAATGAACCCCCAGGACTTATGAACCCTCAGACAATAATCATTTAAATTACTAAAATAATGGTCAGAGTTGCAGGAACATGAAATAAGAGAAAATAAAAAGCAGCAGAGTAAACTTGCAAAATACAAAAAGCAACAGATCATAGAAATAATCAGCAAAAGCACAGATAGGCCAAAAGCAAGAAGAACTTTGTCATACTCCAAGAAAGGTGTAAAGCTCTTCATCAATGTTATGGCCACGGGGCACATTAGTGTCCAGATCCAGTATGAACTTGGTTTCATGCTGGCGAAGTTTGAGTTCCGTCTCCGCCTCTTGGATGAATGGCAGCATGTGCAACACTAAAAAAAGTTATCAGTAGGAAATTGTTATGATGTTCCTTAAAATGTTTCGCCATGGGATAGGATGGGTCTGAATTCTTGATTGCTAGTAGATGCTGAAATATCCTGACCTTAAGTTTACACGTAGTTCTGCCCACGTACCATTTGTCACAAGGGCAGCAAAGTTTGTAAACCACAAAGGTGGTATCACATGTGATTAACTGTCTGATAGTGCAAGGAAAAGCAGTCGCAGGGTGTTGAAATGATTTCAAAGAAATGGCGTGGACACAAACATTGCATTTATGGCATTTCATAAAAACCAATGGAGGAGTGGCCAACCATGTACTCTGTGCTGATATTTTGGGAACAGACTGTAGAAAGCTAGACACCAATTTATCTCTCAAGGAAGGTGCCCGTCTAAAAGTCAAGGTGGGCCTTAATGAAAGCAATGAAGATTGATTGGTTATTTATAACGCGCTTATTCACAAGTGTTTGAAAGAATAACCATGCATGGGAGGGGAAGACATGAGGAAGGCAAGACAACAATCTTACTAGTTGTGGTACATTCAGATCATGCAGGTGCACAGAGCAGGTAGTGCTTAGGAGGGGGCGGCAATTGGGACACAGTGCGCCCAGTCCAGTCAGAACATGGGTTAAGTGCAGAGAGATACCACTCTCGTATGTCGTAGCCAAAGTGCAGTAGTTCTGAGGAAAGTGCAAGGCCCGGAGGCAAGTGCAGGAGACTGGCGAGGGGAGCATGGGACCTGTGGGGCTCTGAAGGTACACCAGGCAACTAGTCAGCAAAACTGAGCAAAAATAGAGGAAAGCGAGCGAGCAGAGAGAGCTGGTTAGCAGGGGAGTGGGAGAGGGAAGGAGGCGGCGAAGAGGAAAGTCTTGAGGCGTTTCCGGAACTTAAGGAGATCCGACTCAAGACGGAGAGGCAGACGCTGTTCCAGAGGGCGGCACCTGCAGTGGATAAATATCTCTCCCAAGCGGAGGGCAAGGGAAGGAGAGCATTTAGGCAGAGAGAGCGTTGCAGTTAGAGTGGGCCCTGGCCCCAGAAAGCCTTGTGGATAATGCAAAGGGTCTTAAACTTAATCCTTGCAGCCACGGGGAGCAAGTGAAGGGATTTCAGCACCGGGGAGAGAGCCTTATCCAACCTTAACCCATGCAAATGTCTCTGTATGATTTTTCAAAAATTCTGGGATGCACTGTTATAGGTGAGAATAAACCTGGGATCATTATTATTTGCCTCCTTGTCAAGTCTGTTGGTATTGAGCAACTAATCTTATTTCAGTGGTCTGCCTTGAACGTAGGCATTCTCTGTCACACCTTTCGAATATACGTGCTTTAAGAAGTGCAAGAATATTTGGGAACAACATTTGTCAAATTGAGCAATATCAGAACAATTACTCTGGCATCACACACATTCCCCATACTGAATACTGTGTTTGCAGCTAACTGGTGGTTACTGGTGGCATGTAAAGGAAGATACACTGGTGTGTGGGTGGGTGTGTGTGTGTGTAAACCATCATCGTGCAAATAAACGGCAACATCGGGATACACCATCTCACAAGTGCTATGGCTCTCAGTAAAAGCCAAATTACAATAATTGTGATTCATCAGTTTAACAAAATCAGCCCAACAAGACACTGTCCCCGTTCCAAATGATGAAAACAGTCTATGTAACGCGACCAGGCTACAATCTGGTCAAGGAAATTGTAACGCTCACCTGGTTCCCACGGAGGCGCAGATCCTGGCTGGACAGTTACCGTGTCTTCAATTGAGAAGCGCAGGACTCGGATGGTTCTCTGGACCGGACCTCCTCTTATGGAATGTCTGACTTGTAGAGTAAGGTGTCTGCAGGCGGAAGAAAAAGGGATTAATGGCTGGTTGTTGGTTGGGCTTCTCCTCCTTATTCGTTTTTTCCCTGAGGCCGCCCAAAGTCTGAATGAGCTCTCACCTTAGATATGTAAATGCTGGGCTCTCCATCCTGCGACTGATGCAGGGGCGCTGGGTTCCAGTTACTTCACTGGGATTGCTTTAAGTCTCTTGTAGCCTCAGAGGGTTTAAAGCTGCTGAAGAAGCGATGCCGTCGTTTTCTGCACGAGCGGATGCTGGTCGGTTTGTAAAGTTCGAGAGCACCTTTTAATGAAGTCTTTGCCTTTGTTTCTTAGTTGCCGAAATGCTATATGCTGAGCATACGGATGCACGTAAGTATGAAGGTCCGTGCACGTGGAGGAGCGCGTAAGTAATATGCTTGCTGACAGGTTTATTCGCACCTCTTAATGTCTTTTTCTTGATTTGCAGGTGCGGAGATGCAGCAGAAGAGGAAATGGCGAGGAGCGCACAGCTCCGGTAAGTGAAAATATAATTGTGTCCAAATTCCCCTTTTTTTGAACTAACCGGAGTTCTTTGTCTTGCAGGTAGAGGCCGCGGGATTCGGGAGATGCCGTGGATTCAGGTAAGTAAGCGCAGCTGCTATAACGTTGCCTTTTGCTAACCTGATGTTTCTTTGCTGACAGGTGCGGCCGGAGACTGGATCCCTGGATGGTAAGTGAAGATCTGACTTGTTTTCACAGGCTGGGGCAGAAGATATCACTAGAAGACTGGAGCTGACTCGGTGAGCGTCCTGCTGCAGATGCAGAATAACGCGAAGCACATTCTTCCAATCGGGTGTGGTTTAAATAGTGTTGAGGTGATTAGGTGTCTTCCTCCGCAGCCTCACCCAAGAGAAAAAGAGTTTCTGTGTTCCAGAGTCAAGGAGTGATGCCAGCCCCACCCAGGTAAGAAAGTAGTTCCAGATTGGAAAAATAGTCCCACCCAGCAGAAGGCTGGAGCTTCATTTTGCCAGGACTTGTGAAGGTGAGTATACAGCATGGTCTGCTACAGGTAAGTCCACCCAAGCACCTTTACCCAAAGTATGAGCCCGGCACCTCTGGCGCCGGGACCAGTGATTCTTATGAGCCTGGCGCCAACGGCGCCAGGACATGGTCCAGAGGGCCCCGATAGGGGTCGGTTGGGACCAGGGGCGGGGGTTGTGAGCCTGCTTCCGGGGATGTTGGGCTTGTCCTGACTCCTTGGAACCAGTGCTCATGACAGAAATGCTCAGACAATGTCAGACAAAACAGTGGCTTCCCAACAACCCATGGTAAGGTTGGCGTACGAGGGAGCAAACTTACTGCCATGACGGTCCCTCGTACTTACTGAGAAAATGCATTATCAAATAAAAATACATTATTAGTGAGACAATGTCCACCTCCCCAAAATCCTAGTACTATGGGAAAACAAATTCAAGGAGCATGCATTCAGAAAATATTTACATACATTCACCCCTACCTAATTATTAATTGAAGTATACAAAGAAGCCACATCCAAAGTAGCCGAAATCAGACCCTCTTCCCATGGCACCTCTTAGGGAGATTTATCATTGTTATGCCTCATCCCCTCTCCTGGTGAGACCCCCAGCACTTTTTCTGGACTGGGAACTTTTTCTTTAAATCCTGAATGAGTGGAGCCTTTTTCCACTCATTCATTCTTGTAGTCTTTTGGAACTCTATTCTTTGGAATCTACCTGTACTATGGAGTCTGTCTGCTTCATAGCTCTGTGTTTTACTACTGCAGCACACAGCTTCTTATGGGCAGTGTTGCTTGGGACCCTTAGGGTCCTCTTATAAGATTCTTTTTATATCCTCAAGTAACTACAGTTCGAGGGGATTGGGTCCTCGGACGTATTCCATATCTATGACAGATAATGTCCACAGCTGTGCTGCTTCGGAACATTTTCGGCGTCTGCGTCGATGACGTCGATGCGCCGTCCCCGAGGACCACCTCCGACGGCCGACGTCACCCGATGTGATAAGTAGGACGCTCAACGCCCGTAGCCTCAGTTCCGTTTTTTCCGCAAATGTGTTCGCTTCGTGAATCTCGGTACGCCTCGACTCTTTGGAGTTTGTTGTATTCTTCTCGGTTCTTGGAACCTGTTTGGTTTTTGTGAAAACCTGTTTGTGAGGATGTCTACCTCGTCTTCAACCCCGCGTCCGGGCTTCAAGAAATGCGGGGACTGTGGGTCCAAGATGTCAGTCACGGACTCGCACGACGCCTGCCTATGGTGCCTCGTGGAGGCCCACGATACGGGCGACTGTGTCGATTGCCAGTCGCTCACGGCCAGGGCCTTGTGGGAGCGCAAGAAGTTCTTGTCGGTAGGTCAGGTGTCTAAGCCCCGGAAGTCGAGGTCTACGGTGCTTTCGACGGATGACTCGAGAGGCGACTCTCCGCGTCATCATCGGAAGTCCAGTGGGTCTCCTTCCAGGAGTTGGTCTCGCCACTCCTCTGCCTCTTTGAGGCATTCCCGGAAGCGCCGGCATCGGTCGCCTTCCCCGTCCTCTTCCGAGGACTCCGCCCATCGGCGGGTCGCTTATCCCACCATGCAAGCGACACCGGAGGAATAGGCTTCCTTCGGGAAGCAGATGTTAGCGATTCTTGAATCGCAGGGCACCGGTCTGTCTGTGCCTCCGAGTGGCGTCAGTCGGCACCGGTCTAGAGACACTGCTTGTACGCCTTCGGGCTCGAGTGGTCGGCATGGCTCGCGGGAGAGGTCCCGCTCGGACAAGGGCAGCCGTTATCGCCATGCCTGTTCCAGGTCCCGGTCCTCGACGTGCTCGAGACAGTGTGATCCTGTGCCGTCTTCGAGGAAGACGTCGACGCCTGTGGCGCCGAGGTCGTCTACGATCTCTCTCGAGGCTCTGCCTCCGAGGGGGTCGTCGACGCTGTCGGCACCTAGGTCGTCGAGAGACACGCTCGGAGCTTCGGCTTCGAGGCCTGTGTCGACGCCGTCGATGCTGGCGGCGCTGCAGCTGACATCGACGCTGATTCTCTCGACGCCGACTCGTTCGGCGCCCTCGACGCCTTTCGAGGCGGTGGTGTCGGAGGGGCCTTGTGGTACGGGGTTAGCCCCTAGAAAGGCTCTGGCTAAGGTCAGGCATAGCTTTGGTCCCCAGGTGTCTTCCTCTCACCGCCTGGAGTATATTTCAGAGGGTGATGAAGGCTCTGATGAAGGCTTGGTTCCGGTTACAGTGCCAGATGAGCTTCTCTCGGGCCATAGCCAGTTTGATGACCTGAGGCAGTCACTGCATGATGCCAGAGGACTGGACACCTCTCCGGAGGTGAAGTTTTGTAGGCCGGAGCCTGGCACTCATGCCAATTCTTCGTTCCGGCGCCTTATCTCTCGGGTCACCGAGTACTTGGGATGGTCGGCTCCCCCAGGGGAGATTGTTCAGGATGATCTCACGGACATCCTTGATCTTGGTCCCCCGACTGACCCGGTACTGCCGTTTCATATGGCTCTGCAGAGAAGGGTGGCGGCAGCTTGGACTGCTCCGGAGAGTCTCCCTGCAGTGGGCAAGTCTTTGTCACGAAAATACCGTCCAGCCAGTAGCGACCCCTGCTACTTGTCCAGGCACCCCACTCCGGAGAGTTTGGTGGTGCAGGCGGCTACGGCCCCGGCAAAGCAGGCGTCGTACCCTACCATCCCTCCGGATAGGGACGACAAACGTTTTGACGGCTGGGCGAAGAAAGTGTTTTCTTCAGGGGGTATGGCGCTTCAGGCGGCCAACTCCGTATGTGCCTTGTCTCATTTCACACACACACTCTGTGGAACTGTGTTGCTTTAGCGGCTGAACATATTCCCGAAGGGGACGGAAGGGATGGTTTCCTTGCTATGGTTCAGGATGGCAAGGATGCCATGTGTGAGGCCGTTCAGTCAGGTTTGGACATGGCAGATTGTGTCAGCCGGTCCATGGCGGCGAGCACCGTAATACGCAGGTTTGCGTGGTTGCGGAAGTCTGGGTTCGCTCCTGATGTGCAGTCCCGGCTCCTCAACATGCCCTTTGACGGTGAACACCTTTTTGGCAGCAAGGCTGACGAGAGCCTTGAGAGGTTGCAGACCTCCAAAGCTGCAGTGAAGTCGTTGGGCGCTGCAGTTCGACAACCTCTGCCTTTTCGTCCTAGGGGACAGCAATGGAGGGGAGGTTCCTTTCGCTATTACTCGTCCTTCAGTAAAGCGAGAGGAGCTAGCAGTCAAAGAGGCCACCGTAAGAGTGCCAGAGGTGGAAAACAGGGTACTCGAGGTGCCAAGGCCGCTCAGGCAGTTGCCTCTTTGCCCTCAGGCAACGCAGCAGCTGCTTCCACTCAGTCATGAGGCCCGGTCCCATGGTTCACCGGTTGGGGGAAGTTTGCGCAGCATCTTGTAGAGTGGCGTGCCATTACTTCAGATGTGTGGGTTCTGGAGATCATAACCCATGGCTACTGTCTTCCCTTTCGGCAGAGGCCTCACGACAATCCATCTGGGAACCTCTTTGAAGAGTCCGGATCTGCTCCTTGCGAAGGAAATTCAAGCTACCTGCTGGAGAAAGGCATCATAGAACTGGTGCCTGTAGCGGAGAGGAACAAGGGATGGTATTCCCCTTATTTTTTGATTTCGAAGGAAGACGGGGGATTGAGACCCATCATGGACTTGCACGGTTTGAAAAAACTCCTCAGGAAGGACAAGTTCAAGATGGTTACTCTCTCTCAATTCCTCCAGGCCCTTCAACTTCAGGACTGGTTGGTGTCTCTCGACCTCAAGGACGCTTATTTTCATGTGCCGATCCATCCGAAGCACAAGAAGTACCTGAGGTTCGCAGTTGGCGACTCGCACGTTCAGTTTCGGGTCCTGCCGTTCGGATTGACCTCCGCCCCGAGGGTTTTCACCAAGCTCATGGTGGTGGTGGCAGCACATCTCAGGAAAGGGGGGATTCACGTCTACACCTACCTGGACGATTGGTTGATCAGGGGGAGCTCTCCCGAGCAAGTCCTGGATCATCTGTCCGTCACCTGCCACTCCCTTCACAAGCTGGGCTTCTCCCTCAATTTAAAGAAGTCCCATTTGACGCCAACACAGCGGCTCTAGTACATCAGAGCAGTGCTCGACACATCCCTGGGGCAGTGTTTTCCTCCCTAGGTGAGGGTTCTTCACATTCAGCAGATGGTGCACAAGTTTCAACTTGCCCAGAAACTCCCAGCGTCCGAGTTCTTGAGACTGCTCGGCCTCATGGCATCCTGCATTCTTCTGGTGCCAGAGGCTCGTTTGTGGATGAGATCTTTGCAGTGGGCACTCAAGCTCCAGTGGTCTCAGTCCTCCGGCAGGCTGTCGGACCCTGTTCAGGTGCCGCCCTCGGTCGCCCAGGACCTTCTGTGGTGCGCCTTCAAAGGCAATCTGATGAAGGGGGCCCCATTTTGGCTGCCCTGGCCGGAGGTGACGATTGTGACGGACGCATCCCTCACGGGATGGGGAGCTCATGCCAACGAGTTGACAGTCAGCGGTCGGTGGTCTCCGTCGGAGTCCAGACTCCATATCAATCTGTTGGGGCTGAGGGCCGTCAGGCTTGCCCTGAAGGCTTTTCTGCCGACTGTACGAGCAAAGAGTGTCCTGATTCCAACGGACAACACGGTGGCCATGCACTATCTCAACAAAAAGGGGGGGCAGGGTCACTTCCTCTGTGCAGGGAGGCGATGCAGCTCAAGTTCTAGCCCATCCAGCAGGAAGTTTCGATCTCGGCTGTTCATCTGGCCGGAGACGACAACGAGACGGCGGACGCTCTGAGCAGGCAGAGCACGATCTCTCACGAGTGGGAGCTGGCTCAGGAGATTCTCCTGGAGATCTTCGCCCTTTGGGGACCCCTCAAGTGGATCTCTTCGCCTCCAGTGTCAACCGGAAGTGCGAGAGGTTCTGCTCGCGGGAATTTCCTCCAAAAGGAGCCTTAGGAGACGTGTTTTGGTGGAGTGGTCATTCCCACTGCTGTACGCGTTTCATCCAGTCCCCGTCATCCCGCAAGTACTGCGGAGGTTACAGGGGTTCAGTTCCCGATTGATCCTCAGTGCTCCGGCGTGGGCCCGGAGGACGTGGTACCCGGACCTTCTCGACTTGTTCATCTGCCCTCCACGTCGTCTTCCCTACTGAGACGATCTGCTTTCACGGGAGGGGGGTCAGGTTCTCCATCCAGAGGTCAGATCCCTCAACCTTCACGCTTGGCTGCTGAAAGGTTGAGGTATAAGGATTGGGACCTCCCTGAAGACGTGATGGAGGTGTTGCTCTGGGCCAGGCGGCCGGAAACAAAGTCTCTGTACTGTTGCCGTTGGAGAAAGTTCTGCGACTGGTGCAGAGTTAAGAATGTGGATCCTTTTGAGTGTGACATTCCCATGGTTCTGTCTTTTTTGCTTTCCTTGGCCCACAGGGGCTTGCAAGTGGGGACCATTAAAGGTTACCTGGATGCGCTGACCATATTTAAGCGCTCGTCTGAAGAATGTTCCTATTTTAAGATTCCTTTAATTTCTCAGTTTTTGAAAGGGCTCACTAATGTGTCCCCTCCGTCACCTTTTCTGGTGCCCGGTTGGGATTTGAACCTTGTTCTTAAGTTTCTTATGGATGCTCCATTTAAGCCTTTGCATTCTTGCCCTTTGAGACTGTTAACTCTGAAAACTGTGTTTTTGGTTGCGGTTACTTCCGCTCGCAGAGTGAGTGAGTTACAGGCACTTTCAGTTAAGCCACCCTTCACTGTGTTTCATAAGGACAGGGTTGTCCTTAGGGTTTGTCCTTCCTTTCTTCCGAAGGTTGTTTCGGAATTTCATTTGAGCCAGAAGGTTGTTCTTCCAGCGTTCTATCCTCCTCCACATCCTGGTAAGGAGGAGGAGAGGCTCCATAGGCTTGATCCTAGGAGAGCATTGAGCTTTTATATTTCGCGCATGTCCCGGGTCAGAGTGGACAATCAACTTTTCATTGGTTACGCTGGAATGCGTTTGGGACAAGCTGTGACGAAACAGACTTTGTCTCATTGGATTATTTTAGCTATCTCCGAGTGTTACCGCTTGGCGGGTAAGGACCCTCCGGCTAGCTTGCGGGCCCATTCTACCAGGGGATTGGCTGCGTCTACTACCCTGCAGAGGGGTGTTCCTATTCGTCACATCTGTTTCGGTACATACTTTTGTACGTCACTACTCCCTCGATTCTATCCGAGGGCAGGATCTGGCCTTTGGCAAGGCAGTCCTTTATTCCGCAATTTGATTGGGCATGCTACATTTATGTTCTAAATTCTTTTCCCACCTCCTTGCTTGGTACTGCTTTGGGAGTCTGTCATAGAAATGGAATACGTCGGAGGACCCAATCCCCTCGAAGAACAAGTTATTCTCTTACCTGGTAACGTTCTTTCGATGGTATGGTCCAACGACATATTACATATCGCTCCCTCCCTACCTTCCGCACTGTAGAATTTCTTATGCGATTGCAGCTTGCGTTCCGCCAGGCCTTGTGTGTCTGACTGGCAGAAAACTGGTGTCACACGTTCTGGGGGGAAAAACTACAACTGAGGCTACGGGCGTCGTGCGTCCTACTTATATCATCGGGTGACATCGGCCGTCGGAGGAGGTCCTCGGGTCGGCGCATCGATGTCATCGACGCAGGACGCAGACGCCAAAATTTTTCCAAAGCAGCACAGCTGTGGACATTATCTGTCATAGATATGGAATATGTCGTCGGACCATCCCATCGAAAGAACGTTACCAGGTAAGAGAGTAACTTGTTCTTCTCAATGATAGAGAGATACTTAGTATAATTCCCAAAACTCTATAGTCTGAGTGATTGGCACACACCACCTTCAGTGGAGTGACAAAGGGATACTTAGTATCTCCATTCTCTCTGCTCCTGTGACTTTTTCATCACATAGACAATCACCTAGTTATGGCTGGTGGCAGTGGACGTGTTCTACCAACTGTTGGGTATTTATTATACCCGCAGGCTATGTCCATTGCCTCGGTAGTACACAATAGGGGCACCCAAGTACCAGCTTGGGGTCCTCCCTTCTTTCGCCATTGCTAGCATGGTTTTTCTTTGTTAGTGCTTTTTCTACCATTCTGGGAGGGGGGAGGTCTGTGTATGTGTTTTGCCTTTGGCAGGGACCAGTAGGTATCCCAGCCTAGGCTCCAAAGTGTCTGGGCAGGCGGGAAGTGGGGAGGAGTCTTCCAACCCCACTATTCTTTGTCTGCCAGAGTGCCTGTATCGGGCCAGCTCCCACAGGGGGCCTGGCTGTCCTTATTGGACAGCCAAATGCCCCTTTCTGTAAAATGCTGAGAGAGCTTGCAGAGGAGTGTGTGCTGGAACTGTATAAAAGGTGAGACGTCTGGAGTGTAAAGCAAGACCACCACAGGAAACAGAAGTAACCGAAGAAGATGACAACCAGAGACGCCTGCAGACCCTTTGCAAGACTGTGAAGCGACCACTGATGTCCTGACCTTGTTTCCTATGTGACAGAGGTGCTCCGAAGAGGACTCCTCCTTCCCTTTGGTTGGTGTGAACAACCAGTTCCAAGACGAACTTTGAAACAAGCCGCCTCCCGAGGTAATGGGAGCTTCCAGAGCTGCGGAACCCCAATATCAGGAGACCTGCTGCCCATTTCAAGTGCATCGTTGTTGAAAGGACGAATCCGTCCAAATCTTTGCTGAACCTGTAAGGACACTCCAGAGATCCGATCCAACTCACCCAGGCCCCCTCTCCAGAGTGTGGGACTGCAGGAAGCAAAGATTGACCGGGCAATCTGTGTCCTTTGTTGGTGCTGCTGAAAAGGCACCAAAACTGCTGAGTGAACCAAGAAGTTACTGAAAGTCATGCTACAGGTCCTTCCTCGAGACAGCTGCTAAGAGACACTGTCCATTGGTCCTGCCTTTCGTCACCAGACCAAGGAATCAGGAGATAGGGTCCAGAGCTGCCACATCGCGGAGAAGCCAACACAAACACTTTCTTCAAACCAAAGATACTATGGGGGAAAAAGGTATTGCTTACCTGATTCCACGAAGTCGCTCCAGAGCATTGGAGTGCACATAGAGGTGCTCGGGACAACCCCCTGTTGCTTCTGACCCAAGCTGCTTGTGTCCCCTTCTCAAGTCCGTTTTAAGGTCTCATTTGTTAGTTGCTAACTTGCTGCTTCAATAACTTAAGACACTGGAAGAAATCCACAGAAACTCTTCATAATTCTCTGTTTGTCAAGCCCTCTCTGAACTACCTCTAGCTAAGGTAGCGTTTTTGGACTTGAAAGACTTGCTAGGCGAGGAAACGTCTCGAACCTTGAACTAAGCTCATGTTGCACTAACCACTTATTTTCCTCCCTTTAAGTGACTTTTCTATATGTTTGCAGAGTAAACTCATTACCATATAACCCGTTGAAAACCGAATGAGTGCGCAATTACCGATAATACAATGACCTTTTCTTTTTCCTTTCTAACGTTGCTACCAATGTAACCACGAACAAACACAAAAGTGAAAGTGCCCTTTGAAGTGTATTGTCTAGTATTCCTAAGTGTTCTACCGTAAACATCTGAAGTATATAAAGTGATTCTGTTGTAAATATAAAATATACCTTTTTTTTCAAATAGGTTTTTATTAGTTTTCAACAAAACATTTGGCAACATTTATAACGATCTTTTCACCACCCCACCCCCATGCCTCTCGACCTCCACCGGGTTCGGCCAGGGTCCATCCTCTATAATGTCAACACAGTCCCCTAAATTAAGTTCAGTAGTTTCCTTCTCCTGCACCAGGCCATTCTTGCCCCCTGATGGAGGTACTCCAGCAACATCGACCAGTCTGACAGAAGCCCTTGGTGATTCCTTTATAGTGGGTATGTGACTCAGTCAAGCGCTGCAAGGTTCACATCTTGCTCACCCACTCGTGCTCCTGGGGTTCCTTGGATTTCCACTTATGTGCCAGGGTAAGTGCCCCAGCCAGCAGCATTATCATATAGACTTTTGGTTCGGCTTTAGTGGATAGTTCCTCTGGGTGAGCTCCCAAGCGCAGTAGAATCAGGCCTTTGTCCCCCTCCCACTGGGTCCAAAATACCTTCAACTATCCCTCCGTACATACCTCCCCTCTCTAGTCTTTGCTCCTCTCCTTCTAACCCCCTAAGGGTTAGTTGTTTTTCAAAGAAATGAGCTGGGGGTAGATCTTGGTCTTCAGCTGGGGCCTCCCTTTGGAACAGCCTCCCAGCCACCTTGAAACTTGAGGAGAACCATCTCCGGTTCCGGAAGCACCTCATGACCTTCCTCTTCGCTCCCACCTTTACCTCTTTTCCCCTTCTGATCTGTTTTCTCTCTCAGCACCGTGCACCTGGCCACCCTCTGTCACTCAGGCCCCAGGTACTTGCTCACCCTGCAACCCTCCTTCACTGCCTCCGGGCCACTGCTTCCTCTGGGGACTGTATCTGTACCCATAAAGTCCCCTTCCCACTTTTCCTCTGCACCTATCAGATATACCCTAACTGACTAATCTAGCACTTGCCACTTGCTGGCTGCACTACCACTGCTTATCGCCTTTATTTTATTCATTCGGTTCTCTCCTCTGTTTCGCACTTTCCACTTCTCCCTCCCTTCCATGCACTTGTGCGTTCTCAATGTCACTGATCCCAGTAAAATCGTAGTTTTTGTTCCCTTGTTCCCCTCCCTTTTTCGGTCGCGCTCTGAGCGCGATATAAATAAAATATTATTTCATTTAGCCACGGGGTTGCCTCTAGTGCCTCGTGAATAGTGTCCCAGAACGTCCCAATCTTAGGGCATTCCCACCAGATGTGGCCCCACGTCCCCACACTGCCACAGTCTCTCCAGCACATCTTCGAAACAGACTCGTATAAGTCTTGTGAAGCCTCACTGGGGTAAGGTGTCACTGGACCATCCATTTCACCCACGTTTCCTGCGTTTGAAGGGATCTAGTCAGTTTGGGAATATACCACCAGAGCCAAAGCCACCCAGCCTCCTCGATCGGCTGGCCTGCGGACTCCTCCCATTTATGCCACAGGAGTGGTGTGCCGCCAGTGGTCTCTGCCTTAATGCCAGTAAGACCGAGATTCTCCTCATCGGCACACCTGCTTCCTCCTTTACTGTCACTCTGGCCGGCCTCTCTTGGCCCTCTTCCTGCTCCCACCTGTGAGGCTAAAAACCTTGGTCATCTTCAACACTTTATTTCTCTCCTCACATCTCTGATGTCTCTAAGAAGTCACACTACCAGCTGCACCTCCTCAGAGGTATTCTTCCCTTCCTCTCCTTCCCCCAGAAGCTCACTGTCTCCAGAGCTCTGGTTCTCTCTAGGCTGGACTACTGCAACAGCCTCTTTCTAAACCTGCCAGCCTCTACTCTCCGCCCTCTGCAACTTATCCAAAACAGGACTGCAAGACTTGTCCTTGGCCTCAAGCCCAGGGATCGTATCTCTCCAGGACTGAAATCTCTTCATTGGCTCCCAGTGGTGGCGAGGATTAAGTTCAAAACTCTCTGCATTGTCCACAAGGCCTTCTGGGGCCTGGGACCCTCAATACTTCACCTCTCTCTTCCTAAATATCTTCAGTCTTGAGCTCTTCGTTCATCTGCCTCCAACTCCCTCATGGTTAGTCGCTTCTCCAAGCAGCGAGTTGGTGGTTGATCTGTCTTCGGCTGGGGCCTCCCTCTGGAACAGCCTCCCTGCCTCTCTGAAACTTGAGGACAACCATCTCCGGTTCCGGTAGCACCTCAAGAACTTCTTTGCTTCTGCTTTCTCTCCTCCTCTCCCTTGCTGATCTCCTGGCTGAATCTGAAATTGCATTGGTTACCTGGCTACCCTCTGTTCTCGGGCCTAGGTCCCCTCCCCGCCAGTTGCATACCTGCACTGACCCCTGGGCAACCTTTGCACTCAGGGACTGTTTCTGCATTCCTACAGCCCCTACCAGCGCTTGACACCTGATGTCTGCACTTCCCCTTGCACTGGCCTCCAGCTGGCCGCATTTTTATTTGTCTTTATTTATTGTCTTTATTTACTTACTGTTATCCTATGTACTGCACTGCCCCCTTCCCCTTGCACTCCCCCCCCCTCCCCTGCACTTACGCGATCTCAATGTCACCAGGCTTAGTGAGATTGTTGTCTGTCCTCCCCCTGTTTTCTGTCCCTTGCCCCGTCGCGCCTTGAAACAATCGTGTATAGGCGTGTTTTATAAATGCCATATCATATGCATGTAAGCTCTTGCCCCTGCCGCGTCCCTTGCTTGGCCTTTGAGTAGATGAATCCCCCCCCCCCATGTGAGGGTTCCCGGTTTCCGTTGTTAAATACTTTTCAAATTGAGTTCGGGCCCTAACCGCGCCACCCCTCATTGTGGCCTGCATCACCCAATGCCTCATTTGGATATACCTGTACCTTTCCCTTTCTTCCAGCCCAAAGTCTTCCTTACATTGACTAAACGTTTTGATATCGACTCCTTCAAACATGTTTCGAATTTTGTGACACTCTTCCTCCTGCCAGGCTTGAAATCCATTGTTTCCCAAACCTAGCGTAAACTTTAGGTTGTTGCATATGGGGGTACACAGTGATGGGTATTTTGTAAATTGAGCTTTCACCACCAGCTCGTCCCACACTTCCCCTACTCCCGCCACTATGGCACTTTGGTACATACTGGCTGGTCTATCTATCTTCGGCTTCCATAAATCCTTCTTTAATTTACCTACCACCACCTCCTCATCCATTGCCCTCCACAGTTTTCCTCGATCATTCCTCAGCCAGTCCCTCAGGACTCTTGTCTGTGTGACCTAGTAGTAAACCCTGAAGTCTGACCCAGTCCCCCTCTGTTACAAGGCATCATCATGACTTACCTCGACACTCTTGGTTTCTTTTGATTCCACACAAACCTCCCAATTTGTTTTTGTAGGGCACGAAAGAAGGGCCGTGGGACCTGTATTCGGAGAGTCGTGAAGTGGTTTAGGAGTCAGGGCAGCACCGCCCTGTTGAGCACGTTAATTCTGCCTAGCCACGTGATGTTGAGTGGGCCCCAGTCCACTAGCTTATTTTTTATGCTCTCCCAAAGGGGTGGGTACGTAGCTCCCGCCATTGTGTCCAAAGAGTTGGTGAGGTAGACCCCCAGGTATTTTAGACTCTTTTCGACCCATCTGTAGGGATGTTCCTTTCTAATCTCTATCCATGTGTGGGGTGGTGGTCAGGTTCAATATTTCTGACTTGAGTGTTCATTTTCAGGCCTGCCACTGCCCGTAATGCCTGCACTCTTCTTCTAAGGCTCTAAGAGACGTTTCTGGGACTTGTACAGCTAGAAGCATGTTGTCCACGAATGCAGCTATTTTGTGCTCCATGCCCCCAAAAGTAATTCCCTTTATCTTACTATTAGCCCTAAGTGTTTCCAATAACGGCTCAAGATGGATCGCATAGAGGAGAGGCGATATGGGGCATCCCTGTTTTGTGCCACATTGGAACTTTATAGCGGTGGAGAGGTGGCCATTGATGGCCAAAAGCATGGATGGATTTTTGTAGTTGGCCTTTATTCTGGACATGAATCCCCCCCCCCCAAGCCCCGTCTTCATTGTAAGGAACAAAAATCCCAACTCAACCCTGTCAAATGCCTTTTCGGCGTCTGGGATGATCAGCAATGCAGGTGCTCCCCTTTTGTTGGCTTTGTCTAGAAGTATTGTCGCTTGTTTGCCTACCCTTTATGAAGCCTGACTGGTCCAGGGATATCAACTGGGGCAAGATGTTCTCTAGGCGGTTCGCCAAATGTTTGGTGTAGATCTTGGCATCTACGTTTATCAAGGCTATTGGCATATAGGAGGCGCATAGCTGGGGTCTTTGCACTGTGTAGGTAGTAAAAGTACTTTTGACTCCTCCATTGACAGTGTAATGGTCTCCACCCTTCCTATTTCATTATAGAGGGATAGCATGTGCTGGATTAGTGTTTCCTTAAAAGCCTTGTAAAATTCTGTAATAAAACCGTCCGGGCCCGGAGCCTTGTTGGCGGGCAAGGATTAGGGGATAGCCTTTCTCACCTTCTTCCCCAGGTATCTCCTGTTCTATTTCTATCCTCTCTTGATAGATTTGTACAAGCTGGCCCCTGCTTTCTAAGTATTCGCCCTGTTCCTCCTCCGAGGCCCCCTTGGATGTATACAAGTTTGAGTAATACTTTCCAAATTACCTGGTGATGCCTTCGGTACCTGTGCTCGTCCCCCCTCCTGTCTGGATTTTCAAGATAGTCTTGGCTTTTTCCTCACTTTTCAACATCCTCGCCAGTAGCCTATCCGCCCAGTTTGCTTTGGCACAGTACTTCTGCCTAAGGGCCAGCAAGGAGCGCTCCACTGCTTGCACCCGTGTCAACTCCAGTTGTCCTCGCACAGCCCTGTATTCCCTCCGAACGTCTCTACTCGCGCCCGCCCCCATTCAGGACATCACCTGCTACAGCCTCCCCTCAAGCTCTTGTTCTACGCGCCTTATCTGCCTTTCTCTCCTTGCTTTCATGGCTAAGAACTTCCCCCTAAAGGTTTCCTTGAATGCGTCCAATCTCATCTGAGAGGTGTTCCCCTCCCCATCCCTCTTGTTGTCCCGAAATTATTCTTCTATACCGGTCATTATTTCTTCCCACAGCGATCTATCTTTTAGTAGTTGCGTTGGGTATCTCCATGCCCACATTCCCAGTGGTCCCCTCTTCCTCCTAATCTGCAATGTGGTGGGAAAGTGGTCGGAGAGCGCCATGGGGCCCACCTCCATCCCCATGACCCGGCCCAGCAATGAGCGAGACGTCCAGTCGTAGTCTATCCTGGATGATATTCGGTGCATATGTGAGTAGTGGGTGAATCCCTCCCTTTCCCTTTCTCTTTCTCTCTCTCTCCCTCCAGGTGTCCACCAGCCCCAACCTATCCATCTTTGCCACCAGTTCCTTTGAAGGGCTGCCCTGTTTCCCTAACATCCTCTTACTTCTATCTTTCCTTGGGTCCCATGCTAGGTTGAAGTCCCCTGTGATTATAACTGGACCTTTTGCAAACTGCTCTACTCTATTCAGGGTTACCTGGAGGTATCTGTCCTGGCCTTGGTTGGGGGCATATACCGTAGCAATCGTGTATCCTTCAGGTTGAGTGCTACGTACCTCCCCAGCGGGTCTTTCTCTCTCCCTTCTATTTCTAGGTCTTAAGTTGTTCCGGAGAGTTATCAGTACTCTGTTGCCTTCTTGTTCCCTTGTCATATCCTCTGGTAACCCCTTAGTCGCACCCTGCCCTATCCCGGATCGGACGTGTCTCCTGGAGAGTTAGGATGTCTGTTTGTTTGCGGTATAGATATCGCTCCAGATTCCCCCATTTTATTGGGGAGTTGATGCCATTTATGTTGATAGAGATAATCTTAAGCCTCCTGCCCTTATCCATCGTCCCTCAGGTATCCTATCACATGCTTTGTGGCCGCCCATGTCCGAACCCCCCCTTCCCCTCACCCTGATCCCTCCCCCCCCACGCTAGGGGTGCTCAAGAGGCCTCAGGCCCCCCTCAAACCTCTTCCTCGAGAATTGAGGCCCTCCCTATCCCCAGAAAGTGTTCCAGCAGGTATCTCCATACCCCTTCCAAGCTGATAGCCCACCCCCCTACCTCCGAGACCATGTTGTGCTCCTGCAGAAATGGCCCGCCCCAGGCGTCCCCTTATCATTGTTTACCCCCATGGCAATCTCTGATTTTGCGATTATTTTGAATATTCCCACCCACCCCTATGTGGTTCTTACTTGCTTCGGTTGCACCCTTCCGTCTTTTCAGGACATCAGGCCTTTTAGTTGGGGTTGCAGGCCCCCTTTCTTGCCTTTCTTGTTTTTGACCGACCATTTCCAGCTCCTGGGGCGCTCCTGGCCTTTGCCCATTTGCTCCCTTGAATTGCTTCACCCTTCTTCAATGCGCATCAGACTTGCACATTCCGTGTAGGATCCTATCCTCTTCTGCTTGCCATGCCAGTCGAACACCAGCACGAACGGAAAGGTCCATCTATATTTTATGTCCTTATCCCTGAAGGACTCGAGGATTGGTGCCACCCACCTCCTCTTAATCAGTGTTATCTGGGCTAGGTCTTGGAATAGGAGAATGACTGCCCCATTGTACGATATTTGGCTAGCCTTCCTTGATGCCTGTAGAATCTTTTCCTTGGTTGAGTAGTCGTGGAGCTCTACCAGTACGTCCCTCGGTTTTGCTCCGGGTTCCATACTTTGTGGTCCAACTCTGTGCCCTGTCCATATGGACCTTTTCCTGGCTGTCTGGGTCCAGAAGATCAGTGAAGATGCTAGAGAGTGCTTCTCTAAGGTCCTTATCTGTTACCGGGTAGGGCTTTAATTCGTACGTTTGATCTTCTGGTCCTGTTCTCCCGTTCTTCCGCTTGAAGTTCGAGGTTCTGGGTTGCCATGGCCAATTGCTCCACAATTATGTCTACCTTCCTTGTGTAATCGGGCAGGTCCTGGATTGTCCTTTCGTTTGTCTACCCTCTCCTCCATCATGCTTATATATGTTTTACTGTCCTGCAGGGCCTCTGCTCTGTCCTCCCTAGTCTTTTCCATTTGTTTTTGGACTGTGTCCGTTATTTTGCCGTCTAATTGCATGAAGAAGTGCTTGAGGAGCGTTGTGGTGACCACCTCGTCTGTGGCTTCTTGTAGTTGGGGGTCCCCTTTTCCTAGCTGGTCATCCTCTTCTTCTCCCTGCCAGTGGGACACTGTGTCCGGCTCCACAACTTGGGAAGGCTGGAGTCGTGGGGTTTCCTGGCCCCCTTCGCTGTTGAGGTGGGGTCTTTCCCTTTCACCTTGGACATGGTATGCGGGTTGTTGGGTGGTTATCTTGTTCCCCTTTCGGTTCCCTTGAGCCTGCCATCATGTCCCCCTCTTTTGAATCACATGGGTGCGCACCAGAGGCAAATTCTGTGTACCCCTGTTGTTCGGGCCTAGCGGGGCCTCAGGCTCTCTCCCTCTCCAGTTCTCACTTAATTGTTCCTCTGCGCTTAGGCTCTAGCCCTTCAGTTCATTTGGCCTGTTACTTGGCCTCTTGTCCGCTGTATCCTGGTCCCCGGATGAGTAGCTCAGCCGTCCTCTTCAAGGGTTGGCAGATACACTTGTGATATTGTTTCGCATGGGACTGTGATCCCAAAGTCTTTCTGCCTAAACACCCGGTGGGGTAGTTGGGTATTTGGTATAGTGTTGACCTTCTTTGGGCCCCAGTCATTATTGTCAATCGGGGTTGGTGCCCTCCATATCCGGCCCCCAGGCCCAGAGTCCGAGTGGTGGGGCGTCTACTTCCCCCTGCTTGCTTTGATGACACTTCAACTATTCTGGGCTCGAGCGAGTGTGCTGCTCCTTCACAGGGGGGGCCCAAACAGGTCTCCTTATTTAATTATAAGATGGTTCTATCCCAGGTGCCACGCAGCTTTGGGCAGAGTCTGGCCCCTCCCTCACCGGTCCGCTGCCCTCCTGGGATTCCACGTACCACCTTCTTGGCTCGCTACGGAGGGGGATCCAGACCTCCTCACGGAATCCCGACTGTGCAGCGCTTATCTTCTTCCAACCTCATTGCTTCTGGGGGTGGGATGCTCCCAACTCTGCTCTGTACCCAACCACAGGAGCCGCAACCCACACTCTCCTCCACTCCGTGCTGGATCCTCGGCGGGGGTGCCGACAGTCTTCCCGAGACGTCGGACCGCTTCGGTCTGCTGCTGGGCTGGCTGGCGGTTACACACGGGGCACCTCTCTGCTGGTTCCTCAGGCCCGGCCAGACCGATGAGCGTTGCTCCCGTTTGCTGTTGGGGTGTCTGGCCGTCCCTCACAGAGTTCCTCTCCACCGCCTCAGGCCCGGATTGGCAGGCTAAGTGTATCAATCTCAGAGTCCATTCCTTGGGGCAATGTTCGCTGTTACTCGTGCCTTGGGGGGGGGGGGGAGAGGTGGGAGGGGCGGTGTTCGAAAAATGCTTTTTACCAGTGTACAGGTCTCGAGGGTCAGAGGAGCATCGGTCACGTTGATCCCATTTCGGCAGCCATCTTGGAATATATATCTTTTATCTAAATATATATGCAAGTGCTTCTTTGTTGTGCATGTCTATTTAAGATTCAGTGTACTTACCTACAGCTCACATCTTCCTCCTCAGTTAAGCTTGACTGCTCTGCCACTCTACCAAGGTCCCGAGCTAGCACAGACTGATACTAAGAATTGGAGATCTACAAACCACTGGGATAGCTTACTAAAGTCTTACTGCCAGTAGGACGTTAGGAAAACTCCCCTAAGAGCACCTCATTGATGTGATATAAAAAGTCTTTGGTGTCCCGCAAAAATCAAGGTAAAATAGCAACAAAGGAAATCAAAGTTTCATCAATGAAGCATGACAGATTTTCCAAATAAAAGCCTCATTAAGTAACAATAGGCCTCCCATTTTGTCGAATAAGAGATTTATGGACTTTAGGCAAAAAATGAATAGTGGAAATTGTGAAAAAAGGAGAGGTGAGAAATGTAGCCAAATCTTCATCGAGAATCCCCAACCCGCACATTTCATAACCAATGGCACAAGATCAGATTGACTCTTGGCAAAGGGATTAGTATGCAATTGCGGGTAACATGAGCGATCAAGTAACTGTCTCATAGCCTAAGCCACATAGTCTGCACGGTCTTGCAACACAATATTGAAGCCCTTGTGTGAGGGTTTAATGACATGAGTCCTACGTTGTAATTCTCGCAAAGACTCAGATTGGGACTGGGAAAGAGTACGACTATGTGAAGAAGTGGATCGCAATTTGCGAAAGTCAGCTAAGCATAAATCTTGGAAATCCTCCATACATCCTCCCGTAGACCTAGAAGGGTTGACTTTAGACATGCATTTAAGATGTGAGCTACCAGGCAATGTGGATTGATATCAAACTCCTCAAGATTAATATTAGTAGGATCAAAAGGGAGTTTAGCCAGGCTAGCCAAGTCAGTTAGATACTCAACATCAGAAATAACTAAGTCAGTTCGACCTTGTTGAGGTCTAGTTCTGGAAACCTTAGCTGAATTGGTAGCAAAAATGATTTTCCTGAAGAAATTATCAAAATCAAGACGATTCTGGACATAATCAAAAGCAGCACTGGGACAAAAATTGAGACCCAATTTAAGAAGATCAGTCTGCGATTGGGTGAGCTCATTAGACAAAAGATTGATAACTTGCATGGTATCAGCAATTATGACTTCTTCCCCCATGCGCCAAAGCGAGTTAGTCTGCTCTGAGAATCTGTGCTTTGCTCGTTGCCTGCCTTGGCCTCGCCAAGGTCGGGTCTTCTTCCAACCAGCAATTTGCGTTCCTCAGCCTCTTGCGCGACCCCTGCCTCGTTTTTGAGATTTTCCATCCTGACGCAGGAGCCGCTTCTCATCTAAAAAATTCAACCTAATGGTAAGTTCATCATTTTCAGAATTGGATGCATCTGACTCAGAGCAAATAGAATCCACACCGTTGGACTGAGCAGGAGGCTCGGGAGCGGTGCCAAATGAATCGAACCTTTTGGCAAACGTGTACACTCACCCGGGCTCATAATCATTTGTATATCTGATTAATTTTCTGTGTTTCCGCTGCTTAATTTCTTCCTCTTAGGCAATCCGATTAGCATCATTCTAACATCTCAATTTATTACCAACTTCAGTGGATGGTATTTCCTGCAGCTGGTTTTCTGCTGCTTCAATTGATTTCAAGGCCACTCTGCGATCTAACTTAGCATATTTTACTAATATCTTGAGAGAACATTCATTGCTAGCTTGCCTCAATTCTTCCAGCATGACAGGATCTTGGGCATCGAACGAAGGAGTAGTCATTATTCGCAAACCTCTTGGCACACATTTGACGTTGAGGTAGTTCTAGAGCGAATCTCGCCACCTGGAAATCTCCCTCTTTATATTTCTCAATTTCACTCGAGTGCCAATTCTGTGTCTGTTGGATTACTTGAACTGGTGGCAAAGCCACCTGATAAAATGTGCTCATCAAAGCATGCATTACATTTTTTAAAATGGTGTGGAAAGCTGCCACTATAACGCTTGCTTGCAGCAGAATATACAATGACAATGCTGCAGACGACAAACTGGTGAGGGACAAATAGGAGCAACAATGCTGTCTCAGTACACACAAGAAGCTAAAGGATGCCAGTCACCTACCTGGATTACCATGATGTGCGACCTCAGACGCACACCATAGCCAAAACCATTAGTAAGCGACTTTGTTTCCAGCTCTCGCGGGTGCTAGCAAGGAATTCCCAGTCCACATATGCATATGCCACCAGAAGCTGCGCGGAAGCTCACCAAGGTGTAAAGAAGTCTACCCGCGCCAAAATAACTTCAGAATCGCGGTGCCGGTCCCACATGGTACACACCATGTAAATATAAAAAAAGGGTTGAAAATGCTGCGAAAATTAGGGTTGCTAATATTTCTCAATTTCATATGTACAAATACATTATAAGCTAGAAGAGAACATTCAATAATATGCACATGTATGATAAAGTGCAAGTGCTTATAGCAGCAGATGTATTAAGTGCAAAATGTAAGATAAGTTACTCAGCCTAAAAACCGGCAAGATTAAAATAGCCAATACACATAAGAGGCTCATCTTAATAGCAGTAAAGATATAAAGTGCAAATGCATAGAGGGCTGTGGAATCCGTGGTCATGAACACGGAAATATGATGTTAAAAACTGAACGCGCCTCAATGGCCAGCCCGTAAGGTAGATGGCTGCCAAATGCAGTAAAGCTGTTGTGAATTCAAATTACTGGCTAATGATGGTTTGGATTCGTATTATGCCAATGTTTCCAGACCTGATCGCATCCAAGCCTTCATAAAATGATAAATCTATGGGAACGAGATATTGTATCCATCAGAAAGAACACTACAGCAGGTAAGTAATTTGTACATTTAAAAACTTAATAGATGAATATATATATATATATATATATATATATATATATATATATATATATATATATCTGAGGCTTGTGGAATCTGCTTAGATCACATGCTGTGCATAGGCCGACATCTAGTGGAAGCTGCAGAGTATTACAGTTTGTTTTTGAAACTCGAAAATGGGCCTCGACACAGGGGGCATGCCAGTAATACTATCCCTAGTGTGACGTCCACTGTACCCATGATCCCACACGCATGTAGGACCCTCAGATTGTTTTTTTCCACCATACTGGTCGGAAGCATTGCACAGAGTTCCCTGGCTTTCAGCCATTTTGCAAAAGATCAATATTAATTTCCCTGTTCTTTCACTCCCTCGTCGAGACATCGAAGATCGACGCCGGTCCGAAGAACAAACAACCGTCGAGAGCTGCACGACGGACTATGGGCCTCGGAAGTCCGCTCGTCTCGGCCCGGGCCTTGGAAGGCCTCTGGCCTCGGCCCCCGCAAGTAGGGAGAGTGGGGGGTGGAAACATACTCTACACTATTATTATTATTTTCTACACACACCAGCCTGCTGCCATAGGTGCATATGGAGAGCACTCCATTTAAATTTCCCCCCAAGTGCAACTGCAAGTATCCTTGGGTTGAAAAACACGCCCCCTGTAACCTCTGCTTGCCAAGGGATCACCCCGAGGCGAACTGCAGAGCGTGTAGCCTGTTCAAGGCGAAAACACTAAAGGACAGCTCGACCAAACGTTAGGCCCACCAGGCAACTCAAGGCCATGGAAGCGGAGGGTGCCTTCAGTGATGGCGATGCCATACTTTTGGACGTCGCGGGCACAGAGGTGTCGAAAGACGCCCAAGCGCAAGTCCCCGACCTCGGAAAATTGTCCGGCAAGGCAGTTACGGGGAACACACCCGGCGACACGAGCGCTACCCACACCACTACTACACATAAACACTCTTAAATCCAACCGAGACTCGACACGCGTGTCGAGTTCTCGAAAAGAGGCACAAAGAGAGCGGTCTATGGAATCGGTGTCCTCTGGCTGTTCCAGGTCGAGACCGCTGCACGACACAAGGCAACCATCCACAGTTGCCAAGAGTGCCTCGCTTTCCCAAGTCACGGAGGTACGTTTGTCAGAAGACAAGAGCGACCTCCACCCCCAGGCCACACACCAGGAGTCGGCTCCGGCAGCCCCTGCGGCGTCTGCCTCCGAGTCCCGACGTGCACACTCGGTAGAGAGAGAGTACACCCGAATCTCGACACCAGGCGTCGGAAAGCTCAGAGAAGGTGAAAACATCAGGGAAACACTCTTCTTCTCAAGAGGATGGGGGTAAACGGCAGAAAAGTCTTCTCAACCTACTTCTGCACTACAGACACATAGGGAAAAACAGAAGTCTTCAGATAAACAAAAATCCAAGACCCCTGTTTCTGCCCCCAAGTCCAAAACCATTATAGAAATTACTTCTCAGGAAGTCGTCATTCCCAGCTCCAGAGAATGGAGCAGTGAAGACATAGACGGGGTTATGAGGAGAATGTCTTCCCTGGCTGATTTCTACTCTAAAAACCCAGACCATTTCCTCAGCTATACCCTAGATAATGCTACTCCTCCAGGATCCAAGGACCCTCAGCCCCCTAGTAGGAAACCTCGGTTTGAGACTCCAACTCGGGGCCCAGTTTGAGACCCTTTCTACATACAACCCTACCAACAGTATGGTGAAGATCCTCAACAGTACGATGAGGATCCAGATTTAGTAATGTTGGACGACCAAACGGGGGTGGATTATTATGGAGATGACAATGGCCAGGATGGGGAGGAGGACGACGTCAAAGAGGTCTACAAAATAGACTCTCCTGTTTCTCAAAGAACCTCAGGTTACCGACTCTCCAGTAGATAACCAGCCCCTCCTAAATGAGGTCTTGTCTAGAGCTGCAGAGCACTTCCACATAGACACTCAGGGGGTGTAGGAAGAGAGGGTCTTTGCATAAGAACTAGTAGGAGAAAAAAGACCCATTGCTCAAGCCATCCCAATTCTCAAGTCCATCCAACGGAGAATTGATCCTTCCCTTCTCACTCCTAATCTCACCAGGGCCGTAAACCCCAGAATCGAGAAATTGTTCAAAGCCGCCCAGTCAGACCCACTTTACAGGGGGTCTGTAAAACTGAAGCCTGACTCCTTGGTAATTACAAACACCAGAAAGAGAGCGGGGACTCCTCTATCATCATCTGATGCCCCCCCCAGACAAAGAGAGCAAGAGAATTTACGGGTTGGGAAGGAAGGTAGCCTCCACTTCCTCGTACCAAGCAAGGATTACCAACACCACCACTCTGCTGGCGAGTTACAATTGCCACCAGTAGGAGCAGGTAGCTGCCCTCATTAACTCTGCACCGGAACACTAAAGGATCAGTTGGCCCAGATCGCGTCGGAGGGAAGAGCCGTGTCCGGTTGCAACCTTTGACGCCGCAGATAACGCTGGCCGGCTCATGGCAGATAACGCTGGCCGGCTCATGGCAGATAACGCTGGCCGGCTCATGGCAGATAACGCTGGCCGGCTCATGGCAGATAACGCTGGCCGGCTCATGGCAGATAACGCTGGCCGGCTCATGGCAGATAACGCTGGCCGGCTCATGGCAGATAACGCTGGCCGGCTCATGGCAGAGAGCACTGTCATTAAGAGGCATGCTTGGTTAAAACAGACAGGGTTTAATCCCGAGACCCAGGCATCCCTAATTGACATGCCGGTGGAACCTTATCTTCTGTTTGGCAAAGCGGTAGAGGACTCATTAAAGACTGCCAAAGAAGAGTATGATACTCTGAAGTCCCTGGGACAATTGACAAATAAGCCCCTAATCAAAGAGGGAATAGTAAATTCCGTCGCACACGCTGCCAAAATTCCCAAAGGGGCTCCAATTATACACAGGGACAGGGTACATCATGGGGTAACAACCAGCAGACTTCCCAGAGTTAAGGCAGAGGAAACAAGAGGAGCCGTGGTAGAGGTAGAGGCAGCCCCAGCAGAGGCGGTACGCCTCCTGCAAAGCAGTGACGTTCCACTCAGGGTCCCTTCTCACGCATCCCCAGTAGGGGGGCACATTTCCAACTTCACCCAAGCATGGGAAGGGATCACATCGGACAGATGGGTGCTGTCCACAGTGTCCGCAGGATACTGCATCGAACTGCTAGAGCGCCCCCGAAACCACCCTCCACAACAAAAAATACATTCCCTGGACCACCAAAAGATCCTCCTCGAGGAGATCGTCAATCTTCTAGCAAAGGACGCGATAGAACTCGTCCCGGGCAACCAGGTAAACAAGGATATTTATTCAACTTACTTCTTTGTGCCAAAGAAAGATTTGACAATGTGCCCAGTATTAGACTTACGCCCTGCAAACAAGTATGTCAAGCCCCAAAAAGTTCACATGACTACTCTCCAAGAGGTAATCCCCCCTCCTAAAAAGAGGGCTTTACATGGCAACATTGGACATGAAAGATGCCTATTTTCATATTTCCATGTTCCCAGCGCACAGGAGATTCTTGTGCTTCAAGGTGGACAGTCAGCACTACTAGTTCAAGGTGCTGCCCTTCGGTATAGCCTCGGCTCCAAGGGTATTCCCCAAGGTTCTGGCGTTGACGGCGGCACACCTACGCAGGGAGGCCATCCCAGTGTACCCTTACCTGGACGACTGCCTCATCACGGGGGAGACCCCAGTAATTTGCAGGTCAAACATTCAAAGAACTATCAACCTCCTCTTCCAATTGGGTTTCTCTATCAACGAGAAAAAATCAAACCTGCTGCCAAGCACCTCCAAACAGTTCCTAGGAGCTGTCCTAAACACTCAAAAGGGGTTGGCCTTTCCATCAGAGGAAAGAATTCGGAATCTACTACTGCAAATTCCTCTATATCAGCCTGGTCGCCAGATAAGGGTGCGCAAAGCGATGCGTTTGCGAGGTATGATGACGTCATGTATTTACCTGGTCCCCCACGCGCGCCTGCTCATGCGACCCATTCAGGAATGGTTGGCGAAACAGTGGTCTCAGGCAAGTAGTAAGTGGGACGATCTAGTGGTCGTTTCGCCAATACTTGTACTAAGTCTTCACTGGTGGACAAGGGAGAACCTGTCAAAGGGGAAACCCTTTTACGCTCCGGAGGTACAAGCTGTAGTAACTACAGACGCGTCCCTGTCAGGGTGGGGAGCTCACCTCCTCCACCACATAGCTCAGGGTCTCTGGTCTCACTCAGTGGCCAAGAATCATATCAATCTGCTAGAGCTTCTGGCAGTCTTCAGAGCGCTTTGAGCGTTGGAACCCCACCTGTTGAACCTGTCAGTACAGATCCTAACAGACAGTACGACAGCGATGTTTTACATAAACAAACAGGGAGAGGGACTCGTTCACCAAATCTGTCCAGGCTTGCCCAGAAAATTTGGAAATGGGCACTCAGACGGAACATATACCTGTCATCTCAACATGTTCCAGGGAATCTCAATTCACTAGCAGACGCGTTAAGCAGAGATCCCCTCCCAGAAGAACACGAATGGTGACTACACAGAGAAGTTGTAGAAGACATCTTCTCACAGTGGGGTTTCCACACTACAGACCTATTCACCACAAGCGAAAACGGGCAATGCTCAGGATTCGCATTCAGGTTCCCTCAGCCAGACTCCAAGGGGAACACCCGGTGGAAGAACTGGTAAGGGATGTGTTAGGCAGAATCCTGTGCAGTTCCCTTGGGGAACACTTCAAAAAGATTGACTACAGGAGTAAGCAGTAAACCCAATTGGTAGCAGTCTGTACCACCCAGATTTACCTGGTAGCTGTGGCTGAGCAGTCAGACCTCTCTCAAGAAGAGTAGGACAGTATATAGAGTATACACAATCGGGCTAAAACACAGTAGAGCAAACAAACACTGACCAGAGCTTTGTATAAAAAATAAATAATTATTTATTTAAAACACACTTTAGGCAGTATACTAGCACTCTAAATCAAAAGCAAGTTAAAAACAGTCAGGTAAAGTATCACACCTCCCTTAATAACTATTAAACAAGTCAGAAGACTGGTCATTACCTGTTTTCGCTTGTGGCGAATAGGTCTGTAGTGTGGAGAGAGGAACACCACGATTTGTTAAACAGAGGTGAGCGCATAACCTGATGGCACTCCAATAGTTCAGTTAACGGGAGAGAAAAAGGCAGAGCATAGAAATAAAACAGGTCCCAAAACTTTTAGGAGTTCTCAGCAAGGCAATAAAGGCAGTATAGACTGTAGAGCCAAAGTTCATAGGCCAGGCCCACTTAAAAGGGAACAAAGAGAAATGTGCCCAGTATCACACGGTTTAAAAATGCACAAAGTCTTTGCAGAATGTTCAAAAGAGGTTGGGGTGATTCAAGAAGGTAAAGTAGGAGGTCTGGGGCCAACCCAGTTGGCAAGCCAAGGATTTAAGGGTCACCTTGGGCAAACCGAAGAAAGGGAGGCCAGGTAGGACACGGTACCTTAAAGAGAGAGGAAGCTCCAGCGGTGGCAGTTGTTCCTGGCAGTGGTTGCAGTTCGTGGTTTCGACCAGGGGAAGAGAGGATCTCGTTGAGGAGGAAACGTCGCGTCATTGCACTGCACAGGAATGAAACCAGCCGCGGAGTTTGTCAATAAAAGGAGCGTTCCTTTTATTCACGGTCAAAGTGATGAAGCTTGGCTATCCGGCCGCCAGGGTGCTTGGCACGGGCGATTCGACCAAGAGACATCTTTGGAAGGCGAAAAGGGCGAACTTATTGGTCCCACCAGCTCAGAGGAAGAAGACTCGTCCAGCAGAAGATCTTCTGTTGTCGCCGGGAAAGTGGTGAGGTAGTTGCAGCAGGGCTTCACCGGTGGTGTTGTCGTTGCAGATGGCTCAGCTTCTTCCCTCTTCGGATTCTTAGGTCCTGTGGTGACCTCTGAAGTTCCAGTCCCAAAGGCCCTGCTTTTATGCAGAAAAACCCCCATTCATCAGCCTAGCTGTCAATCACACATGCTAAGTGGTGAGCTGGGCGGCTCACTGCTGGGCCAATCAGAGTAGAGTGCGACTTGGGTTGCCGAGGCAATTCAGTCCAGGGTGCCAATTCCCCCCTCCACCCCTCCTGTGGAACCCAGACAGTGGCACCATTTGGAGGGCTTCTGTGGAGAAGCCCGCCAAAATAGTGGAACTAAGGGCTTGACCTTGGCCAGAGTTACAGAGACTGACACAAACGCCATTTTAGAAAAGAGTTCTGGCAAAAAGACCCAACCGGGGATTTAATATTAAATAAATAAACCAGCGGTATCTTTAACATTGCAAAAAGTGGTGCGTTTAAAATCAATGGGAAAATCCCATGGAGAATATTCTGGTGGAATATTTCGCATGGTAACCACTGCCACCAGCCAGTTACTCGGCAAGGGGGACTGGACAGTGCCCCCCTTGAAAACAGACCCAGGGGCAATATAATTAACCCCTTCCAGTACTTCCACAAAAGGATGGTTTGTACTGGTTCTGTTCACAATTTAGGACTAGTAAAGTCAATGGTGACTTTACATGCCCTGGGAGACAGTAGTCAGTCCCAGGGTATGGAGTCTATGTTTGGGGGTCACTACTATGACACCCCTGTGTTACTGCACTGAGGGTGCTGTGTAACACACACATAAAAAATAGATGATCCCCTATGGAGTAGAAAGAAAACCCCATAGCCCATAAGCACACACAAAGACACTCAAATCATGCCTAAGAGTGGGAGGGAAAGAGTCTCACTCTTAGCAGGAGAAAAGAACAAACCCCAAAAATCCAGCAAAGCTGCTGGGGAAATCACTAGGTTTGGGAAATTAGCCTTATAAGAGAATTCTCCCTAACAGGATGTTTGCCTATGCTTTTCCACCAACCCCTCTCATGAGGAAGATGGTCAAAAAGATGCACAGGGAATCGATGACGCTCATCCTTGTTGCTCCCATGTGGGTGAGGCAACTGTTGTTCCCACACTTATTCAGACTAGCGATGTGCGAACCCATCAGACTCCCGTGCTGGTACAACCTATTGTCCCAGCACCAAGGTCAAACAGTGCATCCTCAACCCAGCTCAATGAACTTGGCAGCATGGCTCCTGAAGTCAGAGTTTGGACATCTCAACTTACCACAGAGATGTATGGACATCCTAAAAGAATCTAGGAAACCTAACACGAGGCACTGTTACTTTGATAAATGGAAAAGATTAGTTATCTGGTGCCAGAATAGACAAATCAACCCAGTTGATTGCACTCCTTCAACTATTGTTACATACATGCTCCACCTGCTGGATACAGGATTGGTTTTTAACTCACTGAAGGTGCATCTGGCAGCTTTGTCAGCATACACCACCTCCCATAACAAGGTGTCATGGTGGAAAGTTCCAGTGGTTAAAGCCTTCATGGAAGGAGTAAAGAGACTTCACCCTCCAATTTCAAAACCACCACCATGATGGGACCTTAATGTGGTGCTAGCTAAACTCATGGGCCCCCATTCGAACCCATGCATAAAAGCAGTCTCAAACACCTGACTTATAAGACAGCCTTCTTAGTAGCTATTACATCCATAAGAAGGGTTAGTGAAATTCAGGCTCTGTCAGTGCAGGATCCTTTCTTTACAGTCCACAAGGATAAACTGGTTTTGCGTACACACCCTAGGTTCTCACCTAAGTTTATTTCCGAATTCCACGTGAACCAGTCCATCGAGCTTCCGGCTTTCTTCCAAAACCCACAAAGCTCGGCTGATGTGAAACTACACACCCTACCAGATGTGCGTAGGGCGGTCCTCTACTATGTAAACAAGACCAGTCTGCTAAGGAAAACAGACCAGCTATTTGTCTCCGTAGCTACAGGCAGAGAGGGGGATGGCGTCTCTAAAGGTGCCATCTCTAAGTGGATTGTTAACTGTATCCAGCTGTGTTACTCCCTTTCTGAGAAAACTCTGCCTTTCACGCCAAGAGCCCACTCTACAAGAGGCATCGGGGCCTCTCTGGCTTTCATTGCAAATGTACCCCTAGACACCATTTGCAAAGCAGCTACTTGGAGCTCTATTCACACTTTTACTCAGCACTACTGCATGAACACCCATTCCAAGACAGATACTCAAGTGGGACAAGCGGTTCTAAGACATCTATTTGCTCATGAGCCTCCTCATATCCCACCTTATTATTCTAACACTACTCGCTAATCTATGCACAGCATGTGATCTAAGCAGATTCCACAAGCCTCAGAAGAAATACATTACTCACTGTAATCGTATTTCTGATGCTTGTATCTGCTTAGATTCACATGTGACCCACCCTTCCTCCCCTCTGAGAGAAGGCGCATGGATGCTTGTAGTCTTATCTTCCATCTGCTTGGATTATCTGTACTCACGCTACTTCTCATGCTACCTCATGTCACAAAGAAAAAACACAATCTGAGGGTCCTAGACGCGTGAGGGATCATGGGTACAGTGGACTAGGGATAGTATTACTGGCACACCCTGTGTCGACGCCCATTTTCGAGTTTTGAAAAACAAACTGTAATACTCCGCAACTTCCACTAGATGTCGGCCTATGCACAGCATGTGAATCTAAGCAGATATAAGCATCAGAAATACGATTACAGTGAGTAATGTATCATATATATATATATATATATATATATTTATCATTTCTGAGGCTTGTGGATCTGCTTAGAATCACATGCTTTGCATAGGCCGACTTCTAGTGGAAGCTGCTGAGTATTGCACATGAAGTTTCTCAAAGTTCCAAAAGGTACATCGACAGGGTGTGTCTGTAATAATATCCCTAGTGTGACGTACCCTGTGCCCATGATCGCTCACGCCTCTAGGTCACTCAGACCACTGTCGGTAGTTGTGTTATCACGGAGTCCCGTAGCAAAAGCTACTTTGGAGTTAATGCCTTTTAATTTAACTTACTGGTTATTTAACTTATGGTAATCGACGTACCATCTCGACACCTGATTTTCGGAAACCGAGACAGCCTTTGTTCCAACAACGGGCTTCGAACTACCAGTAGGAAGAGCAGGGGTGACTGATCCTTTCTATCTAAGAGAATGCCTGCCCCCATTCTCTACTGCCGTTGTCTTCCTGCCTTTTCATCCACAATTCACCATGGAATATACAGAGTGTGTATCCACTGCCTTCCCTGTGATCACTTAGTCCCGCTGCGCATCTTGCAAGCTCTTTAACCCGGAAACCCTCAAGGGAGCGCAGAACAAAGCAGTGGGCGGCACAGGCCATAATGACGGAGTCAGAGATCACTGCATGAAAGGCCGAGACTCTGATTCGGAGCATGAAGACATAACTGAGGACCCCTCTGGATCCCGCGTGCCTGTCCCCAGCCTCGAAAGGCAGTCGCAGTGTGCTGCTATGAGGAAGGCCTCTGGGGACAATGGCGCTCACGCCTACACCAAAGCAAAGCACATACTCCAGGCCCATTCCTCTTCGGAACCGTCAAAGGAACGCTGCATGCTCTCAACCAAGCCCGCTGTGGTTCCGCAACCGCGCTTCCCACAAGGCGTTAAAGAAGACAGTCCGGCAATGGGCGCGGATAAACGCCTTTTGACGGATCAGGTGGATACGCCAAAACAGCAGTCGAAAAAAACATACTCAAGAAAAAACAGACCCCAGGTGCCTCTGATGACTATGAAGAAGCTGGTTTGACGCTTTCTTCATCCATACATAATAAACGTCCAGAGGAGAGCCCTATAGAGACCCCTGAAGCTGCCCCAGATGCAATAGTGTTCCCACTGGCGGAAACTCTGAGAACTGGAATATGGACTCAGGGGAGATTTGAGGTGACTATGGATAAGGTATCATTTTATCGATTTTATGCACAAGTTCACTATCAGACAAAAGATCATGTATCAATTTTGCAAACCCAGGTGACCTACTCGCCAACAGCGCCCGTCGTCAGCCACTCCCAACCCTACCATCACGTCTATTCATGCCTCTTAGGACTCAACAGAGTGACCAGTCTCAGAAGGGAGATATCAATCAAGCAGATTAGGACACTTGGGTTATCGATCAGGAAGATCCTGATCAGGATCCCTACAAGACCAGGATGACCCGGATATCACTATTATAGATACATCTGATGCTGAGGCGGTCATACTTCGGCCGTAGCTGACCAACTGCTATATAATGACTTGCTGAAAAAAGCAGCTCACCATTTCAGCATACAGAAAGAGGAGAACATCCCCGAGGGTACTGATTGTTGTCACATATTCTCAATGAGAAAAAAAAACATTAGTCAGGCTATTCCCTTACTTTAATCCATCAAAAAGAGTGTTTGTCTGTCTCTGTCAACCCCCTCACTCATGAGTGCAATGAACCCAAGGGTGGAAAAGATATTTAAACCATCACCATCCGATCTATATCAGAGGATGTGTGAAGCCAAATTCTCTGGTAGTTACTACCACCAGGAAGAGAGCTGGTGTTCCACTCCATCTCTGAGACACACCCGAATAAGGAATGTAAACAGCTCTATACACTGGGCAAGCATATTACTACCTCTGGCTCATTTATGACCAGGTTAGCTAACAACACTACGCTGCTCGCCAGCTAGACCAGTGGGATGAAGTAATCAAACACCTAGACTCCGTATTAGAACCTGCACGTTCACACTTGCTCAAAGTCGCTGTAGAGGGGAAGCAATTGTCAAAAAACATTCTTAAGTGTCCTGGACTCTGCTGACACTTCGGGAAGAGTTATCGCGGAGGGAACACTCCTCAAAAGACTCTGATAGCTCAGAGACTCAGGCTTTAAGGCAGAAACACAGGCAGCCCTCATTAATATGCCTATCGACGAGGCAGGCCTTTTTGGTAAAGCTGTGGATAAACCACTGGAGGCTACCAAGAAAGAACATGAAACCATTAAAACACTAGGTCAGATTTCAAACAACCCTTTAGTACAAACAGGAGTATTAAATACGCTCCAGACTTTTTGAGCGCATGGCTTCAACAGATCAAACCAATCTGGTTCAGGAGCATCTGGTACCTCCTTTTAAAGCCCCCAGGGCCAATCAACCTCTTACCAATACCAGCAGAGAGGGTTTTGCTGTGGAAAGGGGCGAGACAGGGTTGCAGTTTATAGAGGGGCTGCAACCCCTGCTGCCAAATGACAAGCTGATTCACATTCTCTCCCATGCATCCCCAGTCATGGGACGCATAACACACTTTGCCCAGCAATGGGAGGGAATAACTTCAGAAGCTGGGTACTCTACAAAGTGGCCAAGGGATACTCCATAGAGTTCCTGGAGACACCCCGCCACCACCCACCTCTAGTGAGCAAAAGGTCCTCAGAACATTTCATTCTACAAGATAAAATCGAAATACTGCTTCAAAAAGAAGCAATAGAACTGGTGCCGTTTCTGGAAGAGAGTCCAGGTATTCATTCAATGTACTTCTTTTCTCCAAAAAAGATCTAACAATGCGCCCAGTGCTGGACTTTCGCCCAGCAAGTCAAGTCCAGCCCCAACAATTCAGGATGACAACTTTGCAGCAAGTCATCCCACTACTAAAACTAGGGTATTACATGGCGACATTGGACATGAAAGATGCATACTTTGATATTTCAATGTTGCCAGCGCACAAAAAATACCTAAGATTCAAATTGGGAGACAAGCACTACAAATTCAAAGTACTACCATTTAGCATTGCATCAGCGCCCAGAGTATTCACAAAGGTCCTAGCAGTGGTAGCCACTCGCTTGCGAAGGCAGTCCATTCCAGAGTACCCTTACATAGACGACTTGCTGATTACCGTGGACACATCCCAGAGGTGTCGAGAAAACGCGCATCAATCAATCTGTTTTCTAATTTGGATTCTCCATACACGAAAAGAAGTCAAGTCTAGTGCCCAGCCAGGAAAAACAGTTTCAGGGGGCACTAATCATGACCGACAAAGGATTAGCCTTCCCCTCCGATGAAAGGGTCCAAAACATGTTATTTCAAGCACCTCAGTATGTAGCTGGTTGTCGGGTGGTGGTACGAAATGCAATGCACCTGCTAGGAATGATGGCTTCCTGCATCTACCTAGTGCCACATGCCAGACTGAGCATGCATCCAATCCAAGAGTCGTTAGCGAAACAATGGTCACAAGCAAGCGGATTGTGGGATGATCTAGTGGTGGTTTCGCAACCTCTGATTCAATTGCTACCGTGGTGGACCTGAAACAATCGTTTGAAGGGAAAGCCTTTCAACACACCAGCGATCAAGGCCACTCTTACAACAGACACGTCAGTGACCGGGTAGGGAGCTCACTTCCTCCATCACACTGCTCACTGGGTGTGGACACAAGCACTAACCAGGAAACATATCAACCTTCTGGAACTACTAGCAGTCCTCGGAGCACTTCAAGCCTCGGCGCACACAACCGTCCCAGTCCTAACAGACAGTACCACAGCCATGTTTTATATAAACAAACGGGGGGGGGGAGACACTCTCCAGCGCTGTCCAAACTAGTCCAGAACATCTGGCTGTGGGCACTAAATAACGTATTTCTAGCTGCATGACATGTTCCTAGGAACTCAATTCTCTGGCAGATATGCTAAGCAGAAGTGCAATGCTACCCTCAGAGCACAACTCTGGAGAACGTACAATACCCAGATTACGTGTCCAGGTTTCACCAGAAAGGTTCCAAAGTAAATGCAATACTGATGAATTGGTATGGGATATTTGTGTATGCTTTTCCCACAACCTCTTCTCAAGAAAATAGTCCCCAAGCTACACCGATTCTAATAGCTCCCCTGTGGGCACGGCAAATGTGGTTCAACTACCTTCAAATGATGTCCCCGTGTTCGCCCTTGAAACTACCTTATTGAGACAATCTGTTAACTCGGGACCAAGAGATAACGCTACAACCATGCCATCAGACATTCAGACATTAAACTTAGCAGCTTGGCTCGCAAGGTCATTGAATTTGGTCACCTAAATCTAGACCAAAGGTGCATGGAAATGAACGGTCCATCGATCCAACTGACTGTTCACCACCTAACATCGTCAACTACCTTCTATATTTACTTGACTCGGGATTAGTCGTTAACTCAAAGTACACCTAGCGGCTCTCTTCGCTTACACCACATCTCAAAGCAAAATCTTGTGGTTGAAGGTGGCAGTAGTTAAAGCCTTATGGAGGGTGTTAAAAATGTATACGCTGCAGTTTATACTCCTACTCCTGGTTGGGACCTCAATATCATGCTCACAAGGCTCATGGGGGCTCCCCTCGTACCTCTGCACAAGGCCATCCTTAAACATCTGACATATTAAACAGCCTTTCTTGTAGTAATTACCGTTATCAGAAGGGTCAGTGAACTACAGGCTCGTTCAGTACAAGACCCCTTTATAATTTACACAAGGACAAAGTGGTGCTACTTATCCTCAATTTTTACTGAAATGTATATCAAAATTTAATGTGAACCAAACTATAGAACTTTGTGTTTTTTCCAAAACCCAACAAACGCAGCAGAAATAAGCCTTCATGAACTAGATGTGCGCAGAGGTGTCATGTTCTACCTTCAAAAGACTAAACCTATCTGGGAAAACAGATCATTTTTTTTGTATCTAGAGCCACTAGAAGAGAAGGTGGGACCCTATCTCTAAAGCAGCATTTTCTAAATGGATTGTCAACTGCATCAACTTTGCTATTCTCTTGCTAAGAGAATTTTGCCATTTAAGTCTAGAGCAAATTCAATTCGAGGCACCAGGAGTAACTCTAACCTTCATAGCAAATGTGCTACTAGATGCCATTTGCAAGGCTGCCACTTGGGAGTACAGTACACGCTTTCTCCCAACATTACTGTCTAGACACACATTCCAAGGGTGATACACAGGTGGGGACAAACAGTGTTGAAACATCTTTTTGTACCGCTACCTTCAAACAACCCACCTCCTTGTACAAGTACTGCTCGCTAATCTATACTAAGCATGTGATTCTAAGCAGATTCACAAGCCTCAGAAGGGATAAATCACTCACCGTAATCGTATTTCTGATGGTTGTATCTGCTTAGATTCACATGCATCCACCCATCCTCCCTTCTTGGAGTTGACAGTTCTGGGAGAAAAACATAGATCTTTCACACCTCATGGTCTCCACCTACACTAGACGCTTGAGGGATCATGGGTACAGGGTATGTCACACTAGGGTTCGTACTACAGACACACCTTGTCGAGTTCCCTTTTCGAACTTAAAATGTGCAATACTCCTCAGCTTCCACTAGATGTCAGCCTATGCAGAGCATGTGAATCTAAGCAGATAACAAGCATTAGAAATAAGATTATGGCGAGTTATGTATTATGTATGCATGCATGTGTGTGTATATGTATATATATATATATATATATATATATATATATTTCTGAGGCTTGTGGAATCTGCTTAGATCACATGCTGTGCATAGGCCGACATCTAGTGGAAGCTGCGGAGTATTACAGTTTGTTTTTCGAAAGTCGAAAATGGGCGTCGACACAGGCGTGCCAGTAATACTATCCCTAGTGTGACGTCCACTGTACCCAAGATCCCTCACGCGTGTAGGATCCTCAGATTGTTTTTTTCCGCCATACTGGTCGGAAGCATCTTGCGGAGTTCCCTGGCCTTAGCCATACTTTTGCTGTTATTATAATTATAATTCTTATTCATTCCCTTCCCCACCCCAACGTCGACCCTCAACCTCGACGACGGCTGGAGAAGTCATCGACCGTCGACTGCTGCACAACGGATCTGGGCCTCGGAAGGCCGCTGGCCTCGGCCCGGGCCTAGTAGGCCGCTGGCCTCGGCCCTTACAAGTAGGGAGAGTGGGGGGTGGTACATACTCTTCACTCTTGATATATATAGTTACATTTTATATATTCCTACACTTAGCAGCCCGCTGCCTTAAGGTGCGTATGGAGGGTACCCCTTTTCAATTCTGCCCCAAGTGCAATCGCAAATACCCTTGGGTCGACAGGCACGCCACGTGCAATCTCTGCTTGCCGAGGGATCACCCCGAAGCGAACTGCAGAGCGTGTAGTAGGTTTAAACCTAAGACACTTAAGGACCGTTCGACAAAGCGTTGGGCCCACCACGCCAGGCAGGAGGCCATGGCAGCGGAGGGCGCCTTCAGCGATGGCAGCGACGCCGTACTTTCGGACGGCGAGGGCATTATGGCGTCGAAAGACAGCCGGCGAGCGCAGGTCCCCGACCTCGGAAGGTCGTCCGGCAGGGCGGCTATGGGGAAGACCCCCGGCGACGCAAGCGCTACACACCTAACACACACTAAACACACTAAGACCAACCGGACCTCGACGACGTCGACTTCCCGGAAAGAGGCACAAAAAGAACGGTCCGACTCGGTGTCCTCTGGGCGCTCTCGATCGAGATCACCTCACGACGCAAGGCAATCATCCACTCTTGCCAAGAGTGCCTCGCTACACACATTAACGGAAGTTCAATCGTCGGGAGACGAAGACGACTTCCACCCCCAGGCCGCGCTCCAAGATACCGAGACCGCGGTTAACACCAGTGAGGCCCCACGCCCGAAGCACACAGATACCTCTCCAGACCCTCGGCGCCAGGCGTCGAAGGTCTCTGGGGCCTCCAAGGGACAGGGAAAACATTTTTCCACGCACGGGGAGGGGGGGAAACAGCGGAAAGCACAGCCTTCCACCCCTGTAAAGCCATCCTCTCACCCTAGGCAGACAAGTAAACACAAGTCTACCCTTGAAAAGTCCCATAAATCATCACCTGCTAAAGTAATACCCTGTTCCAAGGAATGGTCCAGTGAAGACATAGACAGGGTTATGTCTAGGATGTCTTCCTTGGCTGATTTTTATAAGAACCCAGAACACTTTCTTTCATATAACCCTCAAGGGGCCACACCCTCAGGCTCCTCCGATCCTATCCCGCTAAGTAAAAAGCCCCGGGTCGAAAGACCTGAACCCTTCGAGGTTCAGCCTTACTCCACTCCATATTCTACTCCACTCCCCAGTTACCAGGGACAAGTTTTCCCTGAAGAGGACCAGGAGTTTGAAATTATGGAAGAACAAACCGGGACAGATTACTATGCAGAGGATGAGGACCTGGAGGAGGGAGAAGATGAGCAGGAAATTTACAGAGTAGATTCCCCAGTACAAAGCGAAGCCCCAGTTACTGACTCTCCAGTTGATAACCAACCCCTCCTCAACGAGGTTCTCGCTCGAGCAGCGGAACACTTCCACATCGACACCCACGGTGTACAGGAGGAAAGGGACTTCGCGGAGGAGTTTGTAGGAGAGAGAAGACCGGTCGCTCAGACCATCCCTATCCTCAAATCCATCCAACGAAGAATAGATCCTTCCCTGGTGAATCCTAACCTCACCAGAGCTGTCAACCCCAGAATTGAAAAGATTTTCCGGGCAGCCCAGTCTGACCCTCTGTATATAAGGGGACATCTTAAACCAGATTCCCTAGTGGTGACCAACACTAGAAAAAGGGCTGGCACGCCCTTATCTTCATCAGAAGCTCCTCCCGACAAGGAGAGCAAAAAACTTTACGGGCTTGGCAGAAAGGTAGCCTCAACGTCCGCCTACCAAGCAAGGATTGCGAATTCCACCACCCTGTTGGCTAGTTACAATTGCCATCAATGGGAAGAAGTCGCGGCGCTCATTGCCTCTGCTCCAGAACCGTTAAAGGGCCAGCTGGCTCGGATCTCGGCAGAGGGGAGAGCCGTGTCTGGTTGCATTTTAAAAGCAACTTTCGACGCCGCTGACAACGCAGGGAGATTGATAGCAGAAGGTACTGTTATCAAGAGACATGCGTGGTTACGGCAGTCGGGATTCAAGACAGAAACCCAGGCTTCTTTAATAGACAAGCCAGTGGAACCCGACCTATTGTTTGGGAAAGCGGTCGAAGACGCACTTAAAAATGCCAAAGATGAATATGAGACTCTCAAATCCCTTGGCCAGCTTACCTACAAACCCCCTAACCAGAGGGGGAACAATAATTTTCGTCGCCCACGCGGCCAAAATTCACAAAGAGGCAACTATGCCCAGGGACAAGGTACACAATGGAATAACAACCAGCAGTCTACCCAGAGTTACGGCAGGGGTAACAAGAGAGGTCGTGGAAGAGGCAGAGGCAGCCCCAACAAGGGAGGTGGCACGCCTCCACCAAAACAGTGACGCTCAGTTCACGGTCCCTTGCCACGCAACCCCAGTAGGGGGACGCATTTCCACCTTCACCCAGGCTTGGGAAGGGATCACCTCAGACAGATGGGTGCTGTCAACAGTATCCGCAGGATATTGTATAGAACTACTGCAGCGTCCCCGGAATCATCCTCCACGACAAAGAGTGCACTCCCTAGAGCATCAAAGGATCCTTCTCGAGGAGATCGCCATTCTGCTAGAAAAGGACGCGATAGAACTCGTCCCAGGACACCAGGTAAACAAGGGTATCTATTCAACTTACTTCCTTGTGCCAAAGAAAGATTTGACAATGCGCCCAGTATTGGACTTACGGCCTGCCAACAAGTATGTCAAGCCCCAAAAATTCCGTATGACCACGCTACAAGAGGTAATCCCCCTCCTAAAAAGGGGGGATTACATGGCAACCTTGGATATGAAAGATGCTTATTTTCATATTTCCATGCTCCCAGCGCACAGAAAGTACTTGCGCTTCAAGGTGGACAGTCGCCACTACCAATTCAAGGTACTGCCCTTCGGGATAGCTTCAGCACCAAGGGTATTCACCAAGGTACTGGCGGTGGCGGCTGCACACCTACGCAGGGAGACAATCCCGGTGTACCCTTATCTGGACGACTGGCTCATAACGGGGGAAACCCCAGGAATTTGCAGGTCAAACATTCAGAGGACTATCGACCTCCTCCACGAATTAGGCTTCTCCATCAACGAGAAAAAGTCAAGTCTGGTGCCAAGCACCTCAAAACAGTTTCTAGGAGCTATCCTAGATACTCAGAAAGGATTGACCTTCCCTTCGGAAGAGAGAATTCGGAATATACTTCTGCAAATTCCGCATTATCAGTCAGGTCAACCGATAACAGTACGCAAAGCTATGCGGTTACTGGGCATGATGGCGTCATGCATTTACCTGGTCCCCCACGCGCGTCTGCGCATGCGTCCCATGCAGGAATGGTTGGCGAAACAGTGGTCTCAGGCAAGTGGTCTTTGGGACGATCTAGTGGTCGTTTCGCCAACACTCGTACAGAGCCTACACTGGTGGACAAGAGAGAATCTCGCAAAGGGGAAACCCTTTTACGATCCCGAAGTACAAGCCGTGGTGACTACAGATGCATGCCTGACTGGGTGGGGAGCTCACCATCTCCACCACACAGCTCAGGGTCTCTGGTCTCACTCAGTAGCCAAGAACCACATCAATATGCTAGAGCTTCTGGCAGTATTCCGAGCGCTAAGGGCGTTCGAGCCCCATATACTGAACTTGTCGGTGCAGATCAGGACGGACAGCACGACAGCCATGTTCTATCTGAACAAGCAAGGGGGGACTCGTTCGCCAAATCTGTCCAAGCTTGCCCAAAAAATATGGATATGGGCACTCAGACGGAACATCTTCCTGTCATCGCAACATGTTCCAGGGGAGCTCAATTCCCTAGCGGATGCTCTAAGCAGAGACTCCCTCCCAGAAGAACACGAATGGGTCCTTCACAGAAACGTAGTAGAAGATCTCTTCTCTCAGTGGGGTTTCCCCACTATAGACCTATTCGCCACAAGCGAAAACAAACAATGCCCAGGATTTGCATCCAGGTTCCCCCAGCCGGACTCCCAAGGGAATGCCCTGTGGATGAACTGGTCAGGGATGTTTGCGTACGCTTTTCCACCAACTCCTCTCATCAGGAAGGTGGTGTACAAGATGAACAAGGAATCGATGACGCTCATCCTAGTTGCTCCCATGTGGGCGAGACAACCATGGTTTCCACACCTACGCAGGATGGCGGTGTGCGAACCCATCAGACTCCCAGCCTGGTACAACCTACTGTCCCAGCAACAGGGTCAAACAGTGCATCAGGAACCCAACTCTATGAACCTAGCAGCATGGCTCCTGAAGTCATAGAGTTTGGACATCTCAAATTACCACAGAGGTGTATGGACATTCTAAAGGAGTCCAGGAAACCAAATACAAGGCACTGTTACTTTGATAAGTGGAAAAGATTCGTTATCTGGTGCCAGAATAAACAAATCAACCCGGTTGATTGCACTCCTTCCAACGTTGTGACATACATGCTCCACCTGCTGGATGCAGGGTTGGTTTTTAACTCGCTGAAAGTACACCTGGCAGCCCTCTCGGCTTACACCACATCCCATAACAAGGTCTCGTGGTGGAAAGTACCAGTGGTTAAAGCCTTCATGGAAGGAGTAAAGAGACTTCACCCTCCTATTTCGAACCCACCGCCAGGATGGGACCTCAACGTGGTGCTAGCTAAGCTCATGGGACCCCCATTCGAACCCATGCATAAAAGTAGTCTCAAACACCTGACTTATAAAACGGCCTTCTTAGTAGCCATTACCTCCATAAGAAGGGTCAGTGAAATTCAGGCTCTGTCAGTGCAGGATCCTTTCTTTACTGTCCACAAGGACAAACTGGTTTTACGCACACACCCTAGGTTCTCACCTAAATTCATATCCAAGTTCCATGTAAACCAGTCCATCGAGCTTCCGACTTTCTTCCAGAACCCGCAAAGCTCGGCTGAGGTGAAACTACACACCCTAGATGTGCGTAGGGCGGTCCTATACTATGTAAATAAAACCAGACCGCTAAGGAAAACAGATCAACTGTTTGTCTCCGTAGCTACAGGCAGAGAGGGGGATCGCGTCTCTAAGGGCGCTATCTCGAAGTGGATTATCAACTGTATACAGCTGTGTTACTCTCTTTCTGAAAAGACTCTGCCTTTTACGCCAAGGGCCCACTCTACTAGAGGCATTGGTGCCACTCTGGCTTTCATTGCAAATGTTCCCCTCGACACCATTTGCAAAGCAGCTACTTGGAGCTCTATTCACACTTTTACTCAGCATTACTGCATTGACACTCATTCCAAGACAGATACACAAGTGGGACAAGCGGTTCTAAGACACCTGTTTGCTCATGACCCTTCTCACATCCCACCTCCTTCTTCTGGTACTGCTCGCTAATCTATGCACAGCATGTGATCTAAGCAGATTCCACAAGCCTCAGAAGGGATACATTACTCACCGTAATCGTATTTCTGATGCTTGTATCTGCTTAGATTCACATGCGACCCACCCTTCCTCCCCTCCGAGAGAAGGCGCATGATTGCTTGTAGTCTTACCTTCTGTCTATCTGCTTGGATTATCTGTACTCACGCTACTCCTCATGCTTCCTCATGTCAGAAAAAAAAATACAATCTGAGGATCCTACACGCGTGAGGGATCTTGGATACAGTGGACGTCACACTAGGGATAGTATTACTGGCACGCCTGTGTCGACGCCCATTTTCGACTTTCGAAAAACAAACTGTAATACTCCGCAGCTTCCACTAGATGTCGGCCTATGCACAGCATGTGAATCTAAGCAGATACAAGCATCAGAAATACGATTACGGTGAGTAATGTATACAGAAATTCTGCACAGCAAGTGAAACAAAAAAGCTATCGTTTTTGCTTAGCTCATCTCTAACCTCCTTGTGTCCTTCAGAGTGGGCCAGGTGGATGTGGATATTAAACTGAGTGGCCAGTTCATCAAGGAGAAGCACTGCTTGTTTCGGTGCTGCACTAAAGACAACGGAGAAGGTAAGACCAAAGTTATTGTATTACTTCATGGAATCCATGCTTTCTGATCATTGGTTTCAAACTCACAGCTACAAGGTGGCAATAAATCATATTTGTCTATAAGAAACCTTCCGAATAATAAAAAAAAATGTATTTGCTGTATTTAGGAGGCACTTCGCATCCTTTCGCACACAATATAAAACATAGCAAAACACATAAACATAAAAAGATTAACATTTCATTTTAAAATTCCCACATACCAGAGTCACTTAAATGCATACACAGAATACATTTTAAGCAAAACATGAAAAGCGGAGGCCACCATTACATAATATTCTGCGCTAAATATTGCACTCCAAAACTGGTCAGAGTCATAGCTGGCAAATCTAGCATACCCCTGTAAAAATCCTGAAGGATGGCACAATTGGTCAAGATGTGCCCTGCTGTTTGAACTTGTAGGGTACCGTCACAGATGCGGCTCTCTGTGGATCCCTCTCCAGGCACCAGTATTTGCTAGTACTGGGAGGAGATCAAAGCGCAAACACAATATACAACGTATAAGAGCAGGCAGGCGGAGTGTAGTGTAAGTATTTCCTTGGGGAATACCCAAACAAACCCTGAGGTGTGTAGGTCTCATATTTACGCAGTTCTGCCAGCCTGTTCAAAGACGAGATTCAATCGAATGTGCGTGTTTCCCTATTGATGCTGTTCAGAAAAGGGGGAATATCCGATAAATAGAATAGATTGATGTCCTGACAGTGAGGTCCCGCCATGAGCTCAAGGTCCCGAAAGCAAACACTTTTGGATAGTCGGTCACTAAGACCGACTATCATAGTGTGCTGTATAATAATGAAGCCGTTGAGCTCCGATTAAATTTTATTTCAGCCCAAAGCTTACAGGCAGCTGTTTTCCACATGGATAGATGGGGACTGGAGGCCTAGTTCTAATATTGATGCCTCAACCGGATCAGCACTCGAACGATTCAGGAGTGAGAGTAACATTTTTGCTTCTAGCTTCGGCAGCCATAATACCGCCTTCAGGGGAAAAAATTCCAAGGCATATAGGATAGCTGGAATTATGGACACCTTGTATGCCATTATGAGGGCTTTGATGGAGCGACCACTGTTGTTTTTAATAACCCTCCTTATGGCCCACGACTTGCCCCATTCTCTATGCACTATCTGTTCCTCTAGGTGGGCTAAGGACTGGGAGGCCTCTAGATGGATAGCAAGGTACTTATAAGATTGGACTAATTCCAGGAGTAACATTTCTAAAGTCCATACAAAAGTGCCCCTAACCTTTATTTTCCTACCACAAGACATGATTATCGTCTTGCTGATGTTAATTTTTAAGCCGTTAATATTTGAATAGGATAGTAGTGAATTTAGTGATCACTGCCATCCAATGGCGGTCCTGTCCATAATAACCGTATCATCGGCATACATCAAATCCACCGTTTTGGTTTTACCAAATCGGGGAGGAAAATTGGAGGTGGATTTTAAAGACAAATCGAGGTCATGCACGTAGAGGTTCAATAGCAGGGGTGCAAACACACATCACTGCTTAAGCCCCACGTTTGTGTGATATTGCCCAGAAAGTGTTCCCTCTTGGGAAAGTCTAATTCTAACATTGGTGTCGCCCTATAATAGTTTTATAAATATAGCAAAGAGCAGTCAATACCCCATGCCAAACGTTTTCCCCATGGTTGTGAGCGAAACACACTGTTGAAGGCTGCGCTGTAGTCCACAACACATAGGTACAGCGGAGCCTCCGGATAGCGATACAGATCAGTTATAACAGTCTGGAGCAGCCAGGTGGAATGGGCGGTATTAAATCCCATTTCAAATCACTATTGATGTGGGCATGATGGGTGTTTTTTTCAACCTAGTCTGATAGCAGCTGCATCAGTAGTCCCGCAAAAGCTTGGAACTACAGTCCAACATCGCAAATAGTCGGTAGCAAACTGGTTCTGTTCTTAAACTCTGTTTGAAAACCGGCACCAATATAGAACCTCTCCACTAAGGGGGAATGGGGCTAACTTCAAATATGTGTAAAAAATATTTCTTCAGTAATGCGGCCCAGATCTATTTTTAGTACTGCAATACAAAGTCCATCGGGGCCCATGGCCCGTGATGTTTTAGTTTTTCTTATCCCTTCTAGATCTAATGAGGCTATATGGGAATGGACTAAGGAGTCGGCCATAGATGTAACTGTCCCAACATCTCTGTCCTCCAATGGGGACCAATACTGTTTCCCAATATATATGCCCCAGTCATCTTCTGCCATACAACAAACTTCTAGAGCCTCAGGGCTTGTATAGAATAGTCTAAGCATGTGCCAACAATTCTTTGTATCATGGGTTCTGATACAAATCTGGAATAATTGCCACCTAACAGATGTATGGCTATTTTTATGGGACTTCATCCATGCGTTACAGTGATTTATTTTATTGTGTTTACTTGTTCCCTATAGGGAAGGGTGTCCTCTGTCGTGTTACGCTTTCTAAATCACAGGGCGGCCCCAACTTCTTTTGTCTTTACTGAAATGGCCACATCATATCGGGCAACGGTTTTGAAAGTTTTAATCCGCTTGTATAAACTGCATAAGTGTTACAGTGGTACCGTGGAACAATACTCACGGACAGGAAATAGAATTATGCTCTAGTTTCTTTCTTGAACCTCTTCACTGGGGTCTCCTGATCACATGGCGACCTTTTCCCCTAGCCACCCCCCTATCTATTTGCTGTACAGACAGGACAGTGATTAGAGTAAAAGAGCAGTGCACTGCCCGGTAAGCGCCAAGCTGTAAAGGAGAAAGGCAGAAGGTAAGTAGTGGTAATTGATGAGAAAATATCTCCAAGTAGTAGTAATGGAACTGACTTGATAGTTATGCACCATTTCCTTTATCCTATGTGAGGTAAGGCTGCTCTATCTTTGGTACTACTGAGGGCAGAGGGTGGAGACTTCACCATTGGATAGATAAGAAACCAGCAAGAGGAAACATCCAGGAGATTGTAAAGGATAAAATAAAAAAGGGAAGGTTAGTAAGGACCTACCCGAACAGAACAAGGACGCTCTAACGAATCTTCAGATCACCAGATCTCAGCAGATCTTCTTTTCCTGTGAGGAGTCCCAAAGTCACGTTCACAGGAACATACAACAAAAGAAAGTACCAATATGGGTAAATCTAAGGCCAAAGGAATCCAAAATTCAATCCAATGAGGATGTCCGAGGTCAGAATGCTGAGGTCTGTTTGTAGGGATATCGGGTATTCAATGGTGTAGTATAGCAAGAGAACCCAGTTTTGCCACAGTCTGAAGGAGAGGGACTGTTTGCCGCAGGATGGGAATCAGGCTGAAAGTAAGTTGCCGCGGGACAGCAATGAGGCGATGGACTGGTTGCAGCTGAAGAATAGTTAGGCAGCAATGTCTGTATGTTGCGGGCAGCGTGGAACAATGCCGCGGAGCAGCGATGGAGCAGAGATGTCTGTGCCGCATGGAAACTATACCACATGGCGGTGACTAATGCCACGGTGAGGCAAGAAGCAATGCCGCGGGGCGGCGAGGAAGTCCAAAATTAGGAAAAGCAAATAGTGGACGTGTAGCAATAGCTGCAGAGGAATGAACAGCCCGAGGGTATCGGTGCAACTTCAATCAGAAGCACAGATTGCCGGAAGCGTTCTGTATAAATATGCAGCCGGAAGCTCCTCAGGGTTGTGTAGGCCCCTCGTGTCGGGTATCCATGGCAACAGTGGACGCAGGGAAAGCATGAGCAGAACGTTCCCTCAAGCGCCACGGGAACAGCCAGCAGTGCCATAAGGTGGAGGGAACCCTAAACTGAGCAATGCCTCCTTCAAATCAGATCATGTCCCTGTCTGCCTCAAAGAAGCATGGACCACTTTAAAAAAAAAAACACGCTCAACCCAACACCCAAGGAATTACAGACCCATCACCACGGTCCCTTTGTTGTTGAAAATTCAAGACAAAGCAGCGTACCTGCAGGTCCACAAATACCTGGAGTCAAATCAATTGCTTGGTCTCCGGCAGTCTGGCTTCGGTCCCGGCCATGGGACCGAAACTGCTTTACTGGACCTTAAAAACCAGACCCAAACACGCCCTCCTGCTGCTCCTTGACTTGTCCGCAGCTTTTGACTTGGTGGACCATGATACCCTATGCCACCACCTCTCTACCACCGTTTCTCCCAACGCTATAGCCTGGATTTCATCCTTTCTTAAAGAAAAAGCCATGAAAGTTTTCTCCGACCAGGCCTGTGTCAGCCCCAAACAGATCAAATGTGGAGTCCGACAAGGATCCTGCATTTCACCCACCCTCTACAACCTGTTCATGAGGCCCCTATTCAACAACCTTGACGCACTAGGCATCACATATACTAATTATGCTGATGATACGCAGGTCCTCATTCCCCTAACTGGTGACTATGAGGTTGATAGGGAATTACTAAACTCAATCTACACCACGTTATAAACGTGGATGGCGGAAAATTTGGCTTTGCATGAACAGTGAAAAAACTGAACTTCTATTTATCGGCTCACCAGAAACCCTCAAACTTGATGTAAAGTACAGTTCATTCTCGATTGATAACACCTCCATCCCTGTATCACATGCGGTAAAAACCCTGGGGGTCTACTTGAAAGTTAACCTTTCAATGGTCAGACATGTTAACGCCATTGCGTTCGCCTCGGCCTACCATTCAAAATTGATCACTACAGCAAGACCCTTCCTGACTCACCAGAACTGCCTCACCATAACCAGAGCAGTAATTGGGTCACGGCTTGATTACTGCAACACCCTCCTGGCAGGCACCTCTGGAAAAAACATCAGGAAACTTTAGACGGCACAAAACGATGCACTCAGGGTGGCCCCTGGCATTTCCAAGCGGGACCACATCTCAGCAACCTGGAAATCAGTCCACTTGCTCCCCATCAGGGAATGTATCATTTTCAAGACCCTCGTCCACAAATGTCTCCACAACACCGCCCACCTCGACTGCTCTCAGCAAGTTACCATACCTTCCACAGACAGACCCACAAGAACCACCTACACAAACCGTATCACCATTGCTAAGACCCTTGGGGCACGAGCAGGAGGGTCCAGTTTCACAGTCATTGCAGCTACTAATTGGAACTCCCTACTGCCCCTCCTGAGAAGCATTGAATCGCACACAGCATTTAGGAAAGCAGTCAAAACACTTCTGTTTGTCTGAATCTGTTCCCAATTTACTATGTTACCTGCACGTTGTACACTATTCTTTTCCATGATTTGTTACCCGTCTAGGCTAATTGGGCCCTCGCTCTCTAACCATGAGCAAGGCCTCTTACCTGTAACTAAGACATCTTCTTGAAACAGCGCCTTGATGCCCGTGGGCTGTATATATGGCAGGTTGTGACAATAACCCCTGAGGCCAGAACACCTCTCTCAGTTGGCCCAGATCCCAATGGCACATCTCTACTACAGACTGACCTCTGGCAACTGCTTTGTTAAAAGCGCCCATGTTGGCGCCAGACCATATTAACCTGTTCCCCTCCAGGTTTACCTGTAGACTTTCCCTCAGGAAATGTGTAGGTTTACCCATCTCCACATTACAAAATAATCTCATTATGACATGGTCACTCATGCTCACACATTGAGTGGTTAATACAGGCAATGTTTTCATAATGGCTGCATTCACAAATATAAAATCAATTCTGCTACAATTGGCCCCATTAAACTTTACATCAGATGCTCTCGGAGGCAGGGTGGTCAGATCAAAAGTCCCCATTAGTTCACGCCACTCCCTTGCACGTTTTAATAATGATACACCCACTTGGGTCCTCTGTGGGTTGATCACTTCAGCTAGGCAAGCTACGTTAGTCTCAGCCAGGATAATCCCCCCATGCTTTGCTTTTGACAACCAGCCCTGCAGTGTATCGTGTACAATATCCGTAATCTTAATTGTCTCTCTCCCCCCTGGGGGAAGGGGGTCATATAGAGTTAACACTAGGGTGCCTCCATCCTTCAACAGGTCTTGAAGAACGGCTGTCAGTACACATTAGTCTTCTCTCATCCCTCCAAGGGGAGTAAGTGAATACTCACACATGGCCCTGATACAACGTCCACCCCTAGGTCGGCCAGTTATGGGAGGGGGAGAGAGATGAAAGAACATAGAGTACCTGTCCAATAGGAATGCCAAAGTAAGCCATGTTTCCTGGAGGCAGAACATGTGGGAAGAGAGTAGCTCCTTTAAGCCTGAGGGATTAACCAGGAATGAACGGGGGCCACATGTTCCAAGAAACCAGGGAGAACTGAGCTGCTTGCACTTCTGGGATTCAATCCAGATTTACCATATCCTGTGACCATGTACTGGGCATTCCCTTTTTGGATCCAGGAGCCCAAAAATCCTTATAGCCCTGCTAGATTCCTCCACCCCTGCCAATTGATCTTTTGATAGGGAAATATATGGATGGATGGATGGATGGATGGATGGATGGATGGATGGATGGAGAACACCTCAAAGCCCAAGTAAAAAAATCATTTAGCATTCTGACAGATTCGCTGAGCAACCAAAGCAGAAACCAAGGAGATTACCAACCAATTATTGTGGCTACCATATACTGGCAACTCTAAACTCAAGATGTAATTGGAAATAATCCCACCTAGATCCGGGATGTGCTGGAGTAGATGCAGTTATCATGTGCAATTCAGGAATGGAGAGGGCTCAAGTTCAACTATCTTGACACACTTGGAAAATGCAGGACTCCCATTGGTCCCATATGGCCTCCTCTCCCTTGCATTCACCCTGCTTATTGTCTCCACCAGTGATTGCCAGGCTCATTGACTCCGATTTATCTCTCTGGGGCATTCCCCCCCCCCCCCCCTCAAATACAGTGATGGAGGACAGCTTGTTCACTGGGCCAAGTACCCCTTGATTGTGCTCAGCTGGCAGGCTGGCCATAGAGGGCCTGGCCCTGTCACCCCCTATTTATTTTTCCTCAGAGCTTATAGGCAGGCAGGGTTGTTCTGTTGCAGGATCTGCCTGGGACGGCCATGTGGCGGGGGTCCATGCAATATCACTTGCCTCACACTTCCATCAGGGAGAGTGTTTGCGACTGTATTTGCCTGCAGTCAATGGGTAACTGTTAGGGAAAATTCTCTCTTCAGGCTGAATTTCCTAACCTAGTGAGTCCCCCAGAAGCTTTGCTGGATTTCTGGAGTTTGTTTTTTTTCTCCAGCCAAGAGTGAGACTCTTTTTCTCCCACTCTTGGACATGATTTATGGTGTTCCTTTGACTGTTAATGTGTTTTATGGACTATGGGGTCCTTTACTCCATAGGGTCTCATGTGTTTTTACTATGTGTGTTACACAGCACCCTCCGTGCAGTGACACAGGGGTGTCATAGTGACACCCCGCCATATACTCCGTACCCTGGGACTGACTACTGTCTCCCAGGGCATGTAAAATCACCATTGCCTTTACTAGTCCCAAATTATTAACAAAAACCGGTACCAACCATCATATTGTGGACGTACTGGTCGTGGCAATTCGATTGCCCCGGGGTCTGTTAGTCGAGGGGGCACGTCTCCGTCCCCCCTGATCGAGTTTTGGCTGGTGGCAGTGGATACTACTTTCTATATTCGACTGCGAATATATCCCTATGGGATTTTCCCATTGTTCGAGGCTACCAACTTTAATTATTTAATTATCATAGCCTCGAACATACCGCCGGTTTATTTAATTAATATTAATTCGCTGGTTGGTATTTTTTGCCATTACTCGATTCTAAAATGGCGTTTGTGTTCTCTTCTGTGACTCCAACCCAAGTCAAGCCCTTTGTTCCACTTTTTGGCAGGCTTCTCCACAGAAGCCTCCAAAAGTGGTGCCACTCTGTCTGGGTACCACAGTGGGTGTGGGAGGGGGTTTAGGCACCCTGGACTGAGTTACCTTGGTAACTCAAGTCGCACTCTTGTGTGATTGGCCCAAGTGGTGAGCCGGCCGGCTCACCACTTAGCATGTTTAATTGACAGCTAGGCTGAGTGAATGGGGGTATGCTGCATAAAAGCAGGTCTTTGGGGACTGGAACTTCAGAAGTCGCCACAGGATCTGAGAATCCGACGAGGGAGAAGCTGAGCCGACCTCACCACTTCCCGACGACAGAGAAGATCTCCCGGCTGGAGAGGCTTCTTCCCCCGACTGGTGGGCACAACCAGTTTACCTTCTTCCCTTCGCACCCCAGACCGGCTTGTGGTCGAATTGCCCGTGCCAAGCACCCCGGCAACCGGATAGCCACTTACCACTGGACCGCGAATCAACGGACCGCTCCTTTTACCTGAGAAACTCCACGGCTGGTTTCTTCCCTGGCAGTGCAACGGACTCCTGTCTTCCTCCCCGACGAGATCCTCTCTTCCCCCGGACGAAGCACCGACTTGCATCCGCTGCCAGGAACTGCCCCCGCTGGAGTATTCTCACCACTTTAAGGTACCGTGTCCGCCAGGCCTCCCTTTCTAAAGATTGCTACAAGGTAATAATAACCCCTTAACCTTCTGGACTGGGCTGGCCTCCTTGACCCTCTAACTGGTCCCTTTCTTTGGTCCAACTCCTTTTTGAACCGTTATAAGACTTTTGTGCACTGCAACCGTGTGACCTTGGACACATTTCGTTTTGATCCTCTTAAAGCAGATCCGGCCTACTGACTCTAAACTCACGTTGTTACTTTGCCTTCCTCTCTTGTTGTGTTCGTGAAAAAGTGTTGGGATCTGTTTCAATTTATTCTCTGCTTTTCTCTCCCTTTTTAAAATGAATTATTAGAGTGCCACCTACGTTAAGCGCTCACCGCTGTCTGAAAATAAGTGGGGCTTTACTTAAGACTTGTCTAATATTCTTCTAAGGGAGTGTATATCTTTTAGTGACCGTGTTTTTGAATTGCTTACTATTAGTGCCTGTGTGTTTTTCTAGATGTGGTTTTAAATAAATAATCATATCTCTTTTACACCAAGCCCTGGTCAGTGGTTACTTGTTCTATTGTGTTCCTTTGACCTAACCTATTGTGAATACTCTGTATACTGCCTAACTCTTCTTTAGGGAAGTCTGACTGCTCAGCCACAGCTACCAAGTGAATCTGTGTGGTACAGACTGCTACAAAGTGGGTTTACTGCCAAACACCTGTAGTCCTAAATCTTTTGCAGTGGTCCCAGAGGGAACTGCACAGGTTTCTGCCTAACAGTAACCATGAGGGGCCAAGAGGTGGTTGGCACCCCAGCCAGGTTTGCAGAGAACATAACCTTGCTGGGTGGGGGCACACATACTGCTTTCAAGCTATATTGTTTTTTCCTCCTGGGTGAGAGTCCAGGGGTTTTAAGGAGGGATTGTTCAATCTCTGTAGCCTCCATGGCTTCCTCTCTTGATTCCGTTGTGACACTTACGGAAGGTCCTTGCAGAACAACTGAATGTACATCCCTTTACCTCTTTGCATTTTGGGAAGGCTGAGCCTGAGTGCAGTTATAGTGAGCCTCTTTACTGTCCTGAGGGTGGATGCCCCCAGGCTTTTTTGGTGTAAGATGATGCCCGTTGAGGCACCAAATGTTTTATCTAATGGTGGATAACCCCTGGTGGCTTCAAGGATTTGGCCTATAGAATATTTAATGCCGAATGGTCCTCTCCCAATTTCGAACATAGTTTCTAAACTGGATGCTCTATTTGTACTATCATGTCCAGTGTAGATTCCTGAGTGTCCGGGACTAAACCCCCCTACCCCCCCCGGCCCTTCTGTAGAGCACTTGGTATTAACTTCCTGTGCTAATTCGGAATACCCCACCCTCACACTGTCAGAAAAAAAGGATAGTTGGGTGAGGCCAATTGCTCAAGGTTGGGCGTCGCAGATGGGTTTATAATTCCAGTGTTGGAGACTAAAGTTGTTGGGGGCCAGAGAATTGCGCTTCAGGTTCAAGCAGTGATTCAGGAGTGACTCATTTTTGTCAATAAGGAAAGAACTTTGCAAAAGACTCACCGGGTGCACGTCACACTTGTCCAAGCCTGGTTTCCCATTTAGCCCACTCCCCAATTTATCCACAGGTGTCTTTGTATCAAAGTATGGTGTCAGTTTCTTTTGCGGGGTGGGTGTACAGGTTCAGTCATAGCTTGTTTCGCTTTCTTAGTTTACTGGTTGAGTAATTTGGTTTTAGAAGAAAGCGAGGGACTACGCCCCTGTTTGGTAGCCCGAGTTGCCACCTTGTGCAGTATTGGCTTATGTGGATTGGTCTTCCCCAGGGGTTAACTTTAAAAAACAAACTGTGTCAGGGTGGGGCTAAGGTAAGCACGTAAACAGTTATGGCAATGCTGCCAAGAAATGTGGAAACAGTGTTGAGAATAGTGGAAGGAGCAACATGCGATCAAAATCCAAACAAAAGTATGCGTGGATTCGCGGCTGAGCTCGCTGTATTATTTTCCAAACTGAGCCTTTGCGCTGATTCACTTCAGTCTCTCAGCGTCAGGAGCACTGCAGCACCTGCCAGTAACTGCCAAGAAATGCAGCCACTCTGCGGCGCTCATCGCAATGGATGGATCTTTGTTGGGTTGCTGTGCCTCCAGCCAACAGCAAGGAAGTAAAGACTAGGCACTCACAGGTAGAACCTCCTCAGCCAAGAACTGCAGTCACTCTGCAGTGAAGCCTTATAAATTGTATTGGTCGTTCTCAGATCAGCAACTCTTTTGGGACAGAAGTACTAAGTGAAAGACTGCATAAAAAGATACTTTGTTTTGGATGAAATTTGTACCCACAGTGCATGCTAGGTCTCACCCTTAGCCATCATGATCTGCCTTCGTCTGTTTTGGCGATGCCCCAAGTTATATTTTGGAATTAAGTTCTTGAGGTTTGTAATCGTCTAATTTCAGAGATAAAGTAGTGCATATCAAATGTCATGGGTGGTGATTGTGATCATGTCTCACGTGTGACACACATTGTTTATAACAAACATTTTTGATATTGAGTTACAGAAGGGAAGGGAGTGTGTGGAGCCTGAACCATCTCAGGACGCACGTGTACTTGATTTAAGGGAGCCTGCTAGACCGGAGTTACCTTGGCTGGTTCTCACTACCTTATTTAAGGATTTGGAAAATATATCTTTGAATAGACCATACATCCTCTCCCTCTTCAGCCAAATTAAGCAACTTAACTTGATTTCATCTGCAGATATTGAGTTGGTGGATTACATTAATAGGCATAGATTTGACTATGTAAGGTTGGTGATTCCATCACCCCTGGTAAGAAACTTATTATTAAAAGAGGCAGAGAAGTTACAATGTAGGGGGTTTGACATATTTGAGTTTGTTTACACTATGCCTTCGACAAACAGGAAACCCAACAATAACATTTCCGATATGGAACAACCTTTACTGCAGGTGGACAACACTAGACCGACAGCTGATGACAACAGAGAGAAACAGGAATGGAGATGGTTAGCCCTATCTCTCCGTGAGTCTATTGACTCACTCAAGCAATTGAAGTCCCTCTAGCCGAGCTAGAATACTTGCACTCTTGAGTTGGAACTCGAGAGGTTCGACCAATGTTTTACACAATTTGTCTCTAATGCAGGAAATGTCTAAATGCGATTTTGTCCTTATCCAAGAATCGTGGGCTACGGTGTATCTTTGCTGGGAGGGCTACACGGTCTCAAATATGTGCGCGCAGAGGGGCAGATTGGGTAGGCCCAGGGGGGAACTTATTATCGCAATTAAGAATGTAAACAACCCTAGAGTGACAGGGGAATGGTTTTTTTGTCATCACTTCTTAGTGGTGGGATATAAGCTCCATAAACTGGGGTCTCTAATAGATACTTGGTTGGAAGTAAATCCGGGTGGACACACAGTGATTGCAGGAGACTTAAATGCTGACTGCATAGATGAGACAGGTTTGGGGGATTTACACATATCCAATCCTGCTTTCGGGGACCTCTTAGGAGGAAATTCTAAATAGCGGGGTAGGATTTGGTTACATTTTGTTGAGGTATGGGGACTTGAAATGCTTGTAAATAATCTCCCGACCTGGAAAGCGAGAGGGTGTAACACTACTATTGATTACATCTTTTGCTCAGGCAACTTTTTTAAATGCCTGGGGAAGTTTGAATGCATAGACAACGCACTCAGCGATCACTGTATGCTTACGATTCAGATTCATCCCGTCACTCATATAGATCAGAACAGGACCTACAAATATGGTCTTGAGACAAATTGCGCAGGTAACAGAATTAGATGGTCTGGGGGAAAAAAATAAGAAATTCTATGACCTATTGATAAAGGATCACGAAAGCTACACACATCAACGGGCTGAGTGTTATTCACCTATTCATTTCACTGTCTATATTGATAGGACCTTGCAAAGTGTGGAAAATTCGTTCAGTATACAAGAGAGGGATAATGGCTATAAATTACATAGCTTTGATAAGGAAGTCTGGGAACATAAACACAATATGAGGAAGGAAATCCGTAACATCACCAAAGCAGGATATTCCACAGCCTGCACACTAACACTGAGGAAAAAAATTAGACAAAGATACAAAAACTGGTCAATTCAGCACCATAGCTTAAGAACTCAAAGGGATGGTGAAGTAATGTTAAATGCCCTGAGAGGACATAATACGGCTAATTTCTGGAGTTTAATAAATAATATGTATAGAAGTAAAGAGAATTCAATATTGAACCCAATAAATGAAAATCAGTGGTTGGGCCATTTTGCGAATTCATATGGAAACAAATGCTGCTCACCCTGGATTTTGGAATATAGTGAGAGGGACATTTTTGCCGAAATAATGACATCTAAAAGTTCAGGGGCTCCTGGTCCCAACAAATTGTCCAATCAAATACTTAAGAGGGACCCGGAGTTTTGGGCAAAAGTATTGTTTGTTCTATTTAACAATATACAAATTACGAGAACCATACCTCAATCATGGATGGTGTCAATAGTTGTACCCATATTTAAGAAGGGTTCACGTCAATGTCCCTCAAGCTATAGGCCTATAGCAATCTCTGACCCTGAATCCAAACTATTTACGTCTCTGGTTTTAAGAGATATTCAGATTTGGATTGAGGAAAACAACATTCTTGATCTGCGCCAGATTGGCTTTAGGAAATGCACTGGCATGGATTCTGGTGGTCTGGTGCTTTAGAGTCTTATAGCTCAATCTCTGAGGAAGGGTGCTAGGTCAACCTTTGTTGCGTCAATGGACCTAAGCACCGCCTTTGACCTGCTGGACAGAGCTACATTATGGGAGAGACTGAGAATACTAAAAATGCCGCCGTTTCTTATTGAAATTCTCATGGCCTCTTATGGTAAGACTGGACTCAGAGGGTAACTTGACTAAAGAACTTGTGGCCCTGTCAGACAAAGGCCTTCTTCCGCCTAAAATTGCTAATATCCATCTGGCATGGATGGCTTATGCTGACGACTTCCTACTTCTCCAGCATGGGGTCTGGCATGGATTCACATGCTCATGAATATTCCCCGTCGTCAGGCTGGGAATCCTCGGTAAAGAAAAAACCAGTATCAGTTTCGTTTCTGATCTGTCTTTCGTAGTAATAACCAATCACTGGTCTCTGCCTCATACTGACCACAGCCAATGACTGCCCTCTACCTAAGCACCGCCTCTGGCAGCCATCTTCAGATTTTTACCGCACGTTCATGTGTTGGGATCCTCGTGCTATTGCTCTTGAGCGTTAGTGCTATTTTTCGCGCTTTTTCACAAGAAACTTCGATTCTTTCGGTCAAAAGAGCCTCAAGCTCCACCGATCCTACATCCGATCAACGGGGACCCGTGTCGGATTCGTCTGTGCCCCTCAAGGGTGAAGATTTCGTCGAGCTACACTTCGGAGGACTCCAGAAGCTTCTCAGGCCCGGTCTCGGAGATGGCCCAGGAGAAGGGAAGCTCGACGCCCGGAAAGCTGTTCAGGGTCTGCCCTGGATGCCAGCTGCAGAACGTCTTTAAGGAGGACGAACACTCTTTCTGCCTTTACTGCCTTCATGAGGACAAGACGCACGTGGAGAAGGACTGTGCGTTTTGCGGCAACATGTCGGAACGGACCATGAAGGACCGCCATCAACGTCTCGCCAACTGGCTGGAGGGTAAGAGCCCGTCTGGCGAGAAGAAGAAGAAATCCGAGCGGTCTTCTAAGACCTTTGAGGGCGCCCCGGCGACGGGGGCCCAACATAAGGCTAAGCACCGCGAGTCCGCTGGCACCGGGAGCGCCGAACGGTCGGGCTCTACGGGCGTCAGGCAGGGCGCACCCTCCCCGGCACCATCAACCAAGAGCCAACGCTCTGGGTCGGGTAAGAGGAAGGCCGAGCACCCGGCGAAGCTCCTGGAGAGGCCCCGGTCGAGCTCTAAGGCAGAGGAGGAGCGTGGCAGTGCCCCCTCCCTCAAGGATAAGGCGGTGAGCGCACCTAAGGTGGTGAAGGCCTTGATCCATCCGACCAAGCCCTCTATCGAAACGGTCGCGGCGGCACTGGCTCAGCCTGTGGAGGCTGCACCAGTGGTGGCGACCTCGGGGCCCAGAATCTCCCTGCCTCCTCGGAGGGAGTCTTCTTTTGTGCCCATCGATAGGACCCCTGTGAAACCCTCCGTGGGGAAGAAGAAGGGGGGGCAGGGCGTCGTCGTAGATTCGGCCTCAACCTCAGAAGAGGAACTGATCGAGGTCTTAAGCCATGGCCTAGGCGTGGAAGAAGGCCAGCCCGTCGGAATGGACCCCGACGCAGGTGACGACGACGACATCGTCGAGGATACCGACGGGGCCCCTGCTCGCCCGTCGGACTCCCCTCTGCCAGCGCCGCAAGACAACTCGGCGGCCATTTTGTTGGCCATACAGTCCTTATGCTCCGAGATAAGGACGAGGCTACCGTTACCGACGGAGGAACCTCTCCCGTCGGGGGATCCAGAACCGGGACCTTCTGGTGTTCCCCCTACCAAGAAAAGAAGGATCCATCCACCACCTCCTTTTCAACCGTCGCGCCCCGTCCAGCCCTCCTCCCCATCCACCCGAGGGGATGATACGGGGACTGACACGGCAGCGACGGGTACGGACGACGAGGCATACGACGAGGATTTTCCGTCGTCGCCTCCCGCCAGGGCTTCTCCGCCCGACGAGATCGGATCTTTCCACTCCATGATCTCCAGGGCTTCCGAGCTTTTCCAACTCTGCCCTGAGGAGAAGAAAAAGGAAGGCTTCCTTTATCAGCGGCGCGAGGCCAAGAGGAAGACGGTCCTCGCAGTGCCTCTGTTGGACGACATTTGGGATGAGGGCCTTTCCCTCCTCAAGAACCCTTCCACGACGCCAGCTAGAAGAGACCGGTACGAGAAAAAGTACCGGGTCCCGGACACGGCCCCCCTGTGCCTCCGGGCGCAGCCTACCCCGGATTCCGTCGTCTCCGTGGCAGCCAGGAAGAAAGCGGGGGGGGGTGCGGCGTCCACATCGACCTCCCCGCCGGGCGGCGAGGGAAGGAAATTGGATGCTATGGGACGTAGAGTCATCTCGTCGGCAGCGACGACGATTAAAGCGGCCAACGCCTTGGCTATCGTGGCTCGCTACGACAGGGAGCTCTGGTACAAGATAGCTCCCCTGCTGGATTTTCTGCCGGACGACAAGAGGGCGGAGGCCCTGGAGATCCTGCAGGAAGGTGAGGTGGCCTCGGACCACGCCATCACCCTGGCGACGGACATCGCCGACACTGGGTTCCGCCAGCTGGGCAACGGCGTTTGCCTTCGACGTCGTGGATGGCTCAAAGCTACGGACTTACGGCAGGACGTCCAGACCAGAGTCCTGGACATGCCCTTCGACGGGAACAATCTGTTTGGGAAGACAGTGGACGATTCCCTTCAGGCCATCAAGGCGGATACTGAGACGGCCCGGGCCCTTGGAGTTCTGCAGCAACGACGGACGCCCTTTCGGAGCAGCGGAGGCAAGGGCGCCTCCAAAGGTTCCGGCGGCGGTTTCGCTTCCTACCGTCAAGCGGCCCGCTCGTCGTCGCAAGAGGCCTACAGAGGACGAGGCAAGTCTAGCGGACCCCGCCGTCGTCGCCAAGGAGGTCAAGGCGGCAAGGCCGCGTCCAAGCAGGATTGAACCGGCCGTGGGGTCGGGCCCCCACCGAAGCACCCCGGTGGGAGGCCGGCTGGCGGGCTTCGTCAGCGTGTGGGAGTCCATCTCCACCGACCGTTGGGTGCTGGACGCCCTGGCCCGGGGCCACGCGCTCGAGTTTCAAAGAAGGTGCCCGCGCGTCCCCCCCGTGGCCAGGAAAGAGCTTCACGCCCCTCAACTTCTCCTGGAGGTGAAGGCGATGCTCAGGAAGGGCGCCATCGAACTCGTCCCAAAGGGGCTTCGGGGCTCCGGAGTCTACTCGAGATACTTCCTCGTGAAGAAGAAGACGGGAGGATGGCGCCCCATCCTAGACCTGCGACGTCTGAACAAGTTCATCAAGGCGCAGAAGTTCCGGATGGTCACCCTCCAGCACGTCCTGGGTCAGCTGGAGGAAGGAGACTTCCTATCGTCGTTGGATTTGGAGGATGCCTACTTCCACATTCCCATCCTAAAGGGGCACCGGAAATTCCTCAGGTTCGTGGTCCAAGGGCGTCATTACCAGTTCAAAGCCCTTCCCTTCGGACTACGGTCGGCACCCAGGGTATTCACCAAGTGCCTCGCACCGGTGGCGGCGCAGCTGCGCCGCGAGGGGATTCACGTCTACCCCTACCTGGACGACTGGCTCATCCGCGCCAAGACGAGGGAGCTCGCCGTGGTCCACACGGCAAGGACCGTCCAACTCCTCACGGACCTGGGATTCTCCGTGAACTACGCCAAATCCCACCTGGTGCCCAAGCAAGTCGCACTGTTTCTGGGAGCGAGGCTCGACACAGTGTCCCTTCTGGCCTCCCCGTCGGAGGAGAGGACCAGGACCATCTTGGGCAAGGTGCAACGGATGTTGGTGGCCGACGCGGCCAAAGTGAGGTCCATCAAGTCCCTCCTCGGGATGATGTCTTCCTGCATCTACCTCATTCCCATGTGCAGGCTCCGGATGCGCCCGTTGCAAGAATTCCTGGATGCGCGCTGGATCCAGACGACGGGCAGCTTCGAGGAAAGGATCAAGCTCGACGAGAGCTTCCGACCAGCGATACGGTGGTGGGGCACCCGCGCGCATCTGACGGCGGGCATGAACTTCCAGGCCCCAGCCCACCAGGAGACTGTGACCACGGATGCCTCCCTGGAAGGGTGGGGAGCGCACACCGAAAATCTGCACGCAAGGGGACTCTGGCTCCCGACGGAGAAGTCCCTGCATATCAATGTCCTGGAGCTCCTAGCAGTGTTTTGGGCCCTCAGGTCCTTCCTTCCGTCCCTCAAGGGCAAGGTAGTGAGGATCTTCACCGACAACACCACCACCATGTTTTACATCAGGAAACAGGGCGGAACCAGGTCCCCAGCGCTGTCCAAGGAGGCGCAGGACCTGTGGCATTGGGCCGTCGCCCAAGGGATTTTTCTGGTGCCGTTTCATCTGGCAGGGATAAAAAACACCATCGCCGACTCACTCAGCAGGGAGCTGCGCTCGTGCCACGAGTGGGAACTACGGCAGGATCTGGTGGATCGCCTCTTCCGACGGTGGGGCACACCCCAGATCGACCTGTTCGCGACGGCGACGAACACCAAGTGCCGGAGGTTCGCCAGCAGGTTTCCCCAGACGAGGAGCATGGGCGATGCTTTCTCGTTCCCCTGGGAGGGCCTGTTCCTCTACGCGTTCCCTCCTTTGCCTCTGCTAATCCGGCTCATCAACCAGCTCAAGAGGTCACGGTGCAGGATGATCCTCGTCGCACCTGCGTGGCCGAGGCAGATATGGTTCCCGGACTTGCTGGACTTGTCAGCGTCCCCGCCGATCAAGCTGCCGGCGGACGCGGATCTACTCTCCAGGGAAGGAGGCGCCATCCTCCACCACGACCCGAAGTCGCTGAACTTGCAGGCCTGGCTCCTGCAGCGCTAGAGTTTGGAGGATACGACATACCGGCCGATTGCAGAGAGGTTCTTGCAAAGGCCAGGGCGTCCTCGACTCTTAAATGCTACGGACACAAATGGAAGAGGTTCTCTGTCTGGTGCCGCGCACAGAAGATTAACCCTCTACGGATTACGGCTCCCCAAGTACTGCCGTACCTGCTGACGCTGGCCAAAGCTGGTCTGGCACACGCGTCCATCAAGATTCATCTTGCTGCGATCTCCCGATACACCAGAACCACGGGCCGGACGTCCTTGTGGTCTCATCGTCTGGTGAAAGAGTTCATGAAGGGACTGTTCAGATCGTTCCCGCCGGTGAAGGCTCCGGCCCCGGCGTGGGAGCTCAACGTGGTGCTGACCAAGCTCATGGGACCTCCGTTCGAGCCTCTGCACTCGGCCCCGTTGAAGTTTCTATCGTGGAAAACAGCTTTTCTTGTGGCCATCACCTCCGCACGACGAGTGGGAGAGATCCAGGCCCTTTCCTGCAAGGCCCCGTACTTGACTTTCCACGACACGAGGGTAGTGCTCAGGACGCACCCCTCCTTCATGCCCAAGGTACCGTCGGACTTCCATCTCAACGAACCCTTGGTGTTACCTGTGTTCTTCCCGTCGCCTTCGTCGCCGGCTGAGAGGACTTTGCACTCGCTGGATGTAGCTAGAGCGCTGAAGTTCTACGTGGACCGCACGAAGGGTTTTCGGAAGACGTCACAACTCTTTGTGAACTTTGGACCTGTCAATCAGGGGAAGGCTCTCTCGAAGGCTTCCATCTCCAGATGGCTCTCCGGCTGTATCATGTGCTGTCACCGGTTGGCAAACCGACCGCTGCCTGGCCGTCCGAGAGCCCATTCCACCAGAGCGATCGCAGCTACCACGGCGTTCCTATCTGGTGTGCCCCTGCTGGACATATGCAGGGCTGCTACGTGGAGGTCGACGCACACCTTCACGAAATTCTACTGCGTCGACCGGGATTCCAGGGAGGAGTCCAGGGTCGGCCAAGCAGTGCTGCGCAACCTGTTCGCCTGAGGTGAGCCTGGTGAGGAGGTAAGATGCTTAATGTTGAGTTGATGTGATGCTTAATGTTGAGCCTTTGCCACCTCCCGTGGTTGTGCATGTGTGTACTGCTATGTATTCTTTATTCATGAGCATGTGAATCCATGCCAGACCCCATGCTGGAGAAGGAACAAGTTACTTACCTGTAACTGTTGTTCTCCAGCATGGGTCTGGCATGGATTCACATGCGAACCCTCCCGCCTACCCCTCTGCGGCTCTTCACTTGGTCATACTGCCACTTCACGTGCTTCCAAATCTGAAGATGGCTGCCAGAGGCGGTGCTTAGGTAGAGGGCAGTCATTGGCTGTGGTCAGTATGACGCAGAGACCAGTGATTGGTTATTACTACGAAAGACAGATCAGAAACGAAACTGATACTGGTTTTTTCTTTACCGAGGATTCCCAGCCTGACGACGGGGAATATTCATGAGCATGTGAATCCATGCCAGACCCATGCTGGAGAACAACAGTTACAGGTAAGTAACTTGTTCCTTAACAGCCTTTGAGGATTTTATTAAAGGAATTTCTTTAAAAATCAATACAGCCAAAACTGTGATAATCCGCTTGGGCAGACTCAATAAAAAAGAGAATTCCTATATATGGACATGTGGTAATAACAAGTTAAAAGCAATGCCTTTATTCAAATACTTAGATTTGTAATTTCAGGAATGAATACAAGAGCCATATTTAAGTCCCAATTAAAACTAAAGGCGGACGTTGCCATTCGGCAAACGAGAGCGCTTAATACCAAATATGGCAAATTTACGATGGTCCCCAATTATGGAATTTTACCTGAAAAAAGTTATCCCTCGTTTGATATATGGTGCTGAATTTCAATCTATTAGTTGGGAGGCTGATTGGTCCTACATTGAGAACCATATATGGAAAACCTTTCTCTACTTCTTACCAAAATGTATACCAGATGAGCTTATCAAATATCAATTTGGATTAACTTCATTGGTGGCAAATGTAAAGTGGAAAAGATTAGCTTTATGGAGGACATGCAACCTAGGGAGCGAAGGTTCACTGTATACGTGTGTGGAGTTGGATACTGGAAATCCATTTAATCATACTCTGACCATGGAGACACTACACTGTTTAAAAATGATGGGTATCTCTGCTACTTCGCTGAAGAAAAATCCTTTGCGGGTAAAAGAGAGCCTTATGGGCTTCGATTGGCTAAATACAAAGGAAAAAATTGCAGAATCCTCACTGTACCATCAAGCCTGCTCTATAAATAAATGGTATCCAACTATGGATAGATACTTTAGTTGCAAAAATATTCCAGTAAACCGATCAGAAATGATTACATGCGCTTTAGGTTCAATGTTGTTTCAACTAATCAAATTAATGTCATTAGGAACAACTACTCAGATGATTGGAGATGGTGCAGATTTTGCAGAGTTGAAGGCATGGTTGAACCATTACAATACGTTATACTTGTATGTCCAGCACTTAAATCTGCTAGGGTAAACTATTTTGTGAAATATGTACATGACACGTCCAATGTTAATGGGGACTTCATTTGGACAAGAATGTTGCATAACTGCGAAGATAATTTGAACTTCAGAGTGGTTACCTTTTTGAGGAATGTTTGTTCTATCTTGTTTTAGAGAATAGTTGCTTCTTTGTTTGTATATGCTTTCTTCCACTTTTTTTCTTGCTCTTATTTGTAAAGGTTTAAAATAAACCAAAACAATAAAAAGAAAAAAAAATAACAAACATTGTGATATATTTGATACAATTTCTTCCTGCAGCTTTTTATCAATCAGCTAATGAGTGTTATATAGAAATGAAAGTATAATGAAAACGCAGACTGCAAACAGAAAGGGAAAGTTTTGTTCTCAATGATGAGATCTTCATTATTAATATAAAACATTATATTAGATCTGTTCCTCTGCTGGATCCCAGTATATGTTTTCAGTAAGATAGCTTTGAAAATATGTCACTCATTGTTCATTTTAATTCTTTATTTTTTTATTTTTCTAACTTTGAAAAAATAATAAAAGAAAATATGCATTCAGGATGCTGTAAACAGAATGAGAATTATACACTTCAAGAAGGTAATGTCTTCAGAGACCCCCGTAGGGCCAGGCAGTGTCAGTATTTGTATTTCATTGAAATTATAAAGCGCCTTTTGCCAAACACGCTGAACAATAGAAGAGTATCCAAAAAACAGTTCATTTCAAAATTATACAAATGGAGCAAGGGTAGAAGTGACATCAGTGGAGAGACAGAGCAAAGAGTTTAGGAGACAAGAGACAATAGGAGGTAGAGTTTGAGGTTTGTTTGAAAGATGCCAAGAGATGAGGTGGAACGAAGTGAGAGGAGAAGAGCTTTCAATGTTTAGGAGCAGAACAGTGAAAGAGCGGAAAATAATCGAAGCACAAGGAGGCTTAGGAACAGTTAAAAGAAATAGATTCAATGATTGTAAGGGGCACGAGGGGACATAGAACGAGAGTAGGGCAGAGGGATGTGGCGGGCCAGGCCCTGAGTGCATTGAAAGTGATACAGACGAGATTCGAAAGGAAGGAATGAAATTGGGAGCAGGGAGGGTGTGATGGGGGACCTAGGGTGTAAGGAGAAAAGAAGACAAACGGAAGAATTAAATATAACAAAGAGGAAGAAAGTTGGAGGCAGGGAGACCATGCAGTAGCAATAAAGATGAACAATAGTCAGAGCGGGAAAAGACGAGAGAGAATAGAAGGAGTTTAGTAGCATTAAAAGAAAGATCGGAGCGAGCACAGGAAATGTTTAAAAAAAGCATAGCGACAGGAGCAGGGGATGGAGGAAATATGAAGGGAGAAGGAGAGCGAAGGATGAAAGATGACGCCCAAGTTGCACATTGATGTTGAAAAGGGGAGACAGGATGGGGGAAAGGAGAGGTACGGGTGGGTGGGGCGGGAGATATAGTAGAGGGGAGAAGAATGTCCAGCCCAGGTAATCGAATGTCAGTTGCGAAAGGTAATAGCAGAAACATTTGAGGGCAGTCCAAGAGATACGCAAAAGTGGAAAGAGGAAATAAGAAGAGTGGTCCACAGTATCAAACGCTGTAGACAAATTAAGGAGAATAGGAATAGAAGAAGGCTTGGAGTAGGGGCTGTGAGGAGAGAATTTGAAACATGAAGGAGCGCAGTCTTGGTAGAATGAGATGGACGAAAACCAGACTTCAAAGGAGGGAGGGGAGTGAAGATTCAGATAACTGGATCCCTGGGTATAGGCAGCCCGTTCAAGAATTTTGGAAGGGATGGGTAGTAGAGAAATAGGATGCAAACTAGCAAGAGGAGATGAGTCAAGAGAAGGTTTTTCAGGATAGGGAGAATAAGTGCATGCTTAAAGGCTGCATGAAAGCAAGAATGTACACAGGAGGAGTTAAGGAGAGGGCTAAGGTACAGAAGATAAGGGTATACTTGAGGGATAAGAGGGGAGGGGATCAGAAAGAGAGGCAGTAGGATGAGCATGAATTAAGAGGGCAGAGTTGTCAGAATCTGGAAGGGAAGAGAATAATGAAAAGGAGCGTAGTGATGGAGCAGGAGAGAGAGGCGGGGGGAAGAAGTGGCAAAGAGGGTGAAAGCTAAGCAAAGATTAGCTACTAAAGATGTAAGGCAGTTTGCAAAATCAGAGGAAGAGAGGGATAGAAGGCGGATGGATCAGGAGAGAGGATATGGTGCTGAAGCTGATAGACAAGGGTGGTGAGATAGAGAAAGTAGAATTTCTTAGCAATCAGTAAAGCAGAGTCAAAAGAAGAGTGCAACATAGAGAGCGTAGCAAGATGAAGAGGGGAGTGAGAGTTTTTCCATAGCCGCTCAGCTTTAAGCAGACTTTTACTGTGCTTGTACTTTTTCACTGTGGTAACACATCAAAACGAACAAGCAGGGCATGTGTGTGTATCAAGCGCTCAGTGTAGCGCGAAACACGTTGTCTGCAGGTTGCTACACCACGGCGTCCTGCCTGTGTTTTGTCTCCATGTGCGGTTTATGTGTTGTGCATTGCTTTGCACGATGCCTTTTTCATTTTTATAACATTAAAGACACCAGTAATTTTCACACTGTGTCTGTTGTGTTTTGTCCAGACTTTTGGAATATGGCATTAGTGCCTTTGCCTGCAGGAGTGCGGTTTGTTTTTTCCTCCTTTTTTTTAATACATATATATGTGTATATATATAATTATGGATTTTTTTGGGGAGGGAATGGCTTGCTGGAAGGTTCGAGACACGCACTCTATGTAACATTATACTGGCTCTAATTAGCCGACACAGGTGCCTACTGCGATGCGCGGGCGGTCCACGCTAATAAATTAGAAATAAGACTGCGAAGCAATCCAAAATGCTGCGGCACACAGGCAATGTGTCCCGAAAATCACACTGACTCCTTTAAAATCTGCAAAATAGTGTCTTTTATTCAGAAAGCTTGGTGGACGAATATGGGCAGCAAACAAACAACGCGTTTCGCCCAAGGCGGGCTTCGTCAGGTTTGAGTAATAACAATGCAAACAGGTCGTATTTACATTGTGAAACAAATCCCCCTACAGTGTTGCTGCCCATAGGAAGACTTCAGTGCTACACGATTTCTGGCATGGTCATTATTGGCCGACATCTTGGAACATGATTGTCAATTACGCCCGTCTGTTAAGAATTATTGGATCTGATCATGGCTTTACATATTGAAAATAAAACATGATGAAGTGCTGAGTCTGATGGAGACAGTGATAAAATCATCCCATAGTATTGACATGGATAAAACACTAGTGCCATGTAATTTTATCTTTGCTTTACACAACACGAATACACGTACGTTATGAAATGCAACGTGTTGCGCAAGTAATGATAGCATGATTTCGAGGGGATTGGGTCCTCCGACGTATTCCATATCTATGACATGTTATCACCACAGCTGTGCTGCTTCGGAAACTTTTTCGGCGTCCTGCGTCGATGACGTCGATGCGCCGTCGTCGAGGACCTCCTCCGACGTCCAACGTCATCCTATGTGATAAGTAGGACGCACGACGCCCATAGCCTCAGTTCCGTTTTTTCCGCGAACGTGTTGCTTCGTGATTCTCGGTTCACGCCTCGACTCTTTGGAGTTCTGTTCTTCTCGGTTCTTCGAACCTGTTCGTTTTGTGTAAATCCTTTGAAGATGTCTTCTACTTCGTCTTCGACCCCGCGTCCGGGTTTCAAGAAGTGCGGGGAGTGTGGGTCCAAGATGTCGGTGACGGACTCGCACGACGCCTGCCTCTGGTGCCTCGGGGAGGCCCACGACACGGATGACTGTATCGACTGCCAGTCGCTCACGTCCAAAGCCTTACGAGAACGTAAGAAGAAATTGTCGGTAGGTCGGGTGTCCAAGCCCAGGAAGTCTGCGGGGCTTTCGACGGATGATTCGAGGGGTGACTCTCCGCGTCATCGTCGGAAGTCTCGTGGGTCTCCTTCTAGGAGTAGGTCTCGCCACTCCTCAGCCTCTTCGAGGCGTTCTCAGAAGCGCCGACACCGGTCGTCTTCCAGGTCCTCCTCGGAGGACTCTGCCCGGCACGTCGCTTACCCCACCAGCCGTGCAACGCCGGAGGAATGGGCTTCCTTCGGGAAGAAAATGCTGGCGATTCTTGAGTCGCAGGGTACTACGCCGTCCGCGCCCCCGAGTGGGGTCGGTCGTGTGAGGTCGAGAGACACCGCTCGCATGAGTGGTCGGCACGAGTCACGGGAGAGGTCCCGTCCGGACAAGGAGACTCGTTCTCGCCGTACCCGTTCCAGGTCCCGGTCCTCGACGCGTTCGAGACCGTGTGCACCTGTGAAGTCTTCGAGGAAGACATCGACGTCTGAGGCGTCGAGGGCGTCGACAGGCTTTCTCGAGGCTCCGGCTTCGAGGAAGTCGTCGAGGCCGTCGACACTCGGGTCGTCGAGGGACACGCTCGGGGCTCCGGCTTCGAGGGCTGTGTCGACGCCGCCGATACTGGAGGCGCTGCATCTGACGTCGACGCCGATTTCCTCGACGTCGACGCCGATCCTCTCGGCGCCGTTGCCGGTTTTCTCGGCGTCGGCGCCGATTCGCTCGACGCCTTTCGTGTCGGAGGTGCCCCGTGTCACGGGTGTACCCCCTAGGAAGGCTCTGGTTAAGAGCAAGCACTCTCGGGTGCCTTTTCGCCACCTGGAATATATTTCAGAGGCGGATGAGGATTCTGATGGCCTGGTTCCTAGTCAGGTGCCAGATGAAATTGTCTCGGGCCATAGTCAGTTTGACGATTTGAGGCAGTCACTGCATGATGCCAGTGGACTGGACACCTCTCCGGAGGTGGAATTTTGTAGGCCTGAGCCTGGCTCCCATGCCGATTCCGCGTACCGGCACCTTATGGCTAGGGTTTCTGAGTATCTGGGATGGTCTGCTCCCCCAGGGGAGTTTGTGCAGGATGATCTGACGGACATCCTTGATGTTGGTCCCCCAACTGACCCGGTACTGCCGTTCCATATGGCTTTACAGAGAAGGGTGGCGGCGGCTTGGACTGCTCCGGAGAGTCTCCCGGCGGTGGGCAGATCCTTGTCGCGTAAATACCGTCCAGCCGGTAGTGACCCCTGCTACTTGACCAGGCACCCCACTCCGGAAAGTTTGGTGGTGCAGGCGGCCACGGCCCCGGCAAAGCAGGCGTCGTACCCTACCATCCCTCCTGATAGGGACGACAAACGTTTTGATGGCTGGGCGAAGAAAGTGTTTTCTTCTGGTGGTATGGCGCTTCAGGCGGCCAACTCCATTTGTGCCTTGTCACGTTTCACGCACACTCTGTGGAACTGTGTTGCGTTAGCGGCTGAACATATTCCCGAAGGGGACGAACGGGATGGTTTCCTTGCTATGGTCCAGGATGGTAAGGATGCCATGTGTGAGTCCGTTCAGTCGGGTCTGGACTTGGCTGAATGCGTCAGCAGGTCCATGGCGGCGAGCACCGTGATACGCAGGTTTGCGTGGTTGCGGAAGTCGGGGTTTGCTCCTGATGTGCAGTCCCGGCTCCTCAACATGCCCTTTGATGGTGAACACCTTTTTGGCAGCAAGGCTGACGAGAGCCTTGAGAGGTTGCAGACCTCAAAAGCTGCAGCGAAGTCGTTGGGCGCTGCAGTTCGCCAACCTCCGCCTTTTCGTCCTAGGGGACAGCAGTGGAGGGGTGGTTCCTTTCGCTATTACTCATCCTTCAGTAAAGCGAGAGGAGCTGGCAGTCAAAGAAGCCAACGCAGGGGTACCAGAGGTGGACGACAGGGTACCCGTGGTGCCAAGGCCGCTCTGGCAGTTGCCTCTTTGCCCTCCGGTAACGCCGCAGCCGCTCCCACTCAGTCGTGAGGCCATGTCCCATGGTTCGCCGGATGGGGGAAGGCTGGCGCAGCATCTTGTAGAGTGGCAAGCCATTACTTCAGATGTGTGGGTTCTGGAGATCATAACCCACGGCTTCTGTCTTCCTTTTCGGCACAGGCTTCGCGACAATCCACCGGGGAACCTCTCTTTGCAGAGTCCGGATCTGCTCCTTGCGCAGGAAATTCAAGCCCTGCTGGAGAAAGGCGCCATAGAACTGGTGCCTGTAGCGGAGAGGAACAAGGGATGGTATTCCCCTTATTTTTTGGTTTCGAAGAAAGACGGGGGATTGAGACCCACGCGGTTTGAACAAACTCCTCAGGAAGGACAAGTTCAAGATGGTTACTCTCTCTCAAGTCCTCCAGGCCCTTCAGCTTCAGGACTGGTTGGTGTCACTCGACCTCAAGGATGCTTACTTCCATGTGCCGATCCATCCCAAGCACAAGAAGTACCTGAGGTTCGCGGTTGGCGACTCGCACTTTCAGTTTCGGGTCCTGCCGTTCGGATTGACCTCCGCCCCGAGGGTTTTCACCAAGCTCATGGTGGTGGTGGCAGCGCTTCTCAGGCAAGGGGGGATTCACGTCTACCCCTACCTGGACGATTGGTTGATCAGGGGGTGCTCTCCCGAGCAAGTCCTGGTTCATCTATCGATCATCTGTCCGTCACCTGCCACTCCCTTCACAGGCTGGGCTTCTCCCTCAATTTAAAGAAGTCCCATTTGACGCCAACACAGCGGCTCCAGTACCTCGTAGCAGTGCTCGACACTTCCCTGGGGCAGTGTTTTCCTCCCCAGGTGAGGGCTCTTCACATTCAGCAGATGGTGCACATGTTTCAGCATGCCCAGACGCTCCCTGCGTTCGAGTTCTTGAGGTTGCTCGGCCTCATGGCATCCTGCATTCTTCTGGTGCCAGAGGCTCGCCTGCGGATGAGATCTTTGCAGTGGGCACTCAAGACGCAATGGTCGCAGTCCTCCGGCAGGATGTCGGACTCGATTCAGGTGCCGTCCTCGGTCGCCCGGGACCTTCTGTGGTGGGCCGTAGAAGGCAACTTGATGAAGGGGGCTCCATTTTGGCTTCCCTGGCCGGAGGTGACGATCGTGACGGATGCATCCCTCACGGGATGGGGAGCTCATGCCAACGGGCTGACAGTCAGCGGTCGTTGGTCTCCGTCGGAGTCCAGACTCCATATCAATTTGTTGGAGCTGAGGGCCGTCAGGCTAGCCCTGTAGGCTTTTCTGCCGTCTGTGCGAGGGAAGAATGTCCTGATCCTGACAGACAACACAGTGGCCATGCACTACCTCAACAAAAAGGGGGGGGGGGGCAGGGTCACTTCCTCTGTGCAGAGAGGCGATGCAGCTCGAGTTCTGGGCCATCCAGCAGGAAGTTTCGATCTCGTCAGTTCATCTGGCCGGAGCCGAAAACGTGACGGCGGACGCTCTGAGCAGGCAGAGCGCAATCTCTCACGAGTGGGAGTTGGCTCAGGAGATTCTCCTGGAGATCTTCGCCCTTTGGGGGACCCCTCAAGTGGATCTCTTCGCCTCCAGTGTCAACCGGAAGTGCGAAAGGTTTTGCTCGCGGGAATTTCCTCCAGAAGGAGCCTTAGGAGACGCGTTCGTGGTGGAGTGGTCATTCCCGCTGCTGTACGCGTTTCCTCCAGTCCCCGTCATCCCGCAAGTGCTGCGGAGGTTACGGAAGTTCGGTTCCCGGATGATCCTCATTGCCCCGGCGTGGGCTCGGAGGACGTGGTACCCGGACCTTCTCGACTTATCCATCTGCCCTCCACGTCGTCTTCCCTACCGAGACGATCTGCTCTCACGGGAGGGTGGTCAGGTTCTCCATCCAGAGGTCAGATCCCTCAACCTTCACGCTTGGCTTCTGAAAGGTTGAGGTATAAGGATTGGGACCTCCCTGAGGACGTGATGGAGGTGTTGCTTTCGGCCCGAAGGCCGGCAACAAAGTCTCTGTACCGTTGCCGTTGGCGTAAGTTCTGCGACTGGTGCAAAGTTCAGAATGTGGATCCTTTTGCATGTGACATCCCCATGGTTCTGTCCTTTTTACTTTCTTTGGCCCACAGGGGCTTGCAAGTGGGTACCGTTAAGGGTTACCTGGCGGCGCTGTCCATCTTTAAGCGCTCGTCTGAAGAGTGTTCTTACTTTAAAATCCCTTTGATTTCACAGTTCCTGAAAGGGCTCACTAATGTGTTCCCTCCGTCACCTTTCCTGGTGCCCGGTTGGGATTTAAACTTGGTTCTTCAGTTTCTTATGGGTGCTCCGTTTGAGCCTTTATATTCTTGCCCTTTGAGGCTGTTAACTCTGAAAACTGTGTTTTTAGTTGCGGTTACTTCCGCTCGCAGAGTGAGTGAGTTACAGGCACTTTCAGTTAAGCCTCCCTTCACTGTATTTCACAAGGACAGGGTTGTCCTTAGAGTTCGTCCTTCGTTTCTCCGAAGGTAGTGACGGACTTTCATTTGGCCCAGAAGGTTGTTCTTCCGGCATTCTATCCTCCTCCGCATCCTGGTAAGGAAGAGGAGAGGCTCCATAGGCTTGATCCTAGGAGAGCTTTAAGCTTTTATGTTTCACGCATGTCCCGGGTCAGAGTGGATGATCAACTCTTTATTGGTTACGCTGGAAAGCGTTTGGGGCAAGCTGTGACGAAACAGACTTTGTCTCGCTGGATTATTTTGGCCATCTCGGAGTGCTACCGTTTGGCGGGTATGGACCCACCGGCTGGCTTGCGGGCCCCTTCTACCAGGGGTATGGCTGCATCTACTGCCCTGCAGAGGGGTGTTCCTATTCGCAACATCTGTGATGCAGCCACCTGGGCTTCAGTACATACATTTGTACGTCACTATTCCCTTGATTCCATCCGAGCACAGGATCTGGCCTTTGGCAAGGCGGTCCTTTGCTCTGCTATTTGATTGGCTATTCTACATTTTGATTCTAAATTCTTTCCCTCCTCCTTGCTTTGGTACTGCTTTGGGAGTCTGTCATAGATATGGAATACGTCGGAGGACCCAATCCCCTCGAAGAACAAGTTACTTCCTTACCTGGTAACGTTCTTTCGATGGGATGGTCCAACGACGTATTCCATATCGCTCCCGCCCGGCCTTCCCCGCTGCAGAATTTCTTTTGCGATTGCAGCTTACGTTCCGCAAGGCTTTGTGTCTGACTGGCAGTTGACTTATGTCACACGTTCTGGGGGAAAAAACTACAACTGAGGCTATGGGCGTCGTGCGTCCTACTTATCACATCGGATGACGTCGGACGTCGGAGGAGGTCCTCGACGACGGCGCATCGACGTCATCGACGCAGGACGCAGACGCCGAAAAAGTTTCCGAAGCAGCACAGCTGTGGTGATTACATGTCATAGATATGGAATACGTCGTCGGACCATCCCATCGAAAGAACGTTACCAGGTAAGGAAGTAACTTGTTCTTCTCATATGGTCATTATTGACCGGCCTCTGCCTACATGGTCATCTGTTGAGCACAGCATATTTTTACATAGGGTGCTGGTATGTGTTGGAAGTTATTTGATCTGGCCATGACTTTACATGTTGTTGATAGAACATAAAAACTGCTAAGTGCCATGGAGACAATAGTTACGTAATTGTCCAATTTCGTTTGCATAGGTAACACATTGGCACTGTATTGCTTCATGACTTAAATACCACATGTAAAAACACATTATAAAGTGCATCCTGCTGTGCAGATAATGATTGCATGGTTGTTTAGTTAAGCAATAAGCCTATTGCTATTAGTACCCCGGCCCACAATACTGGGGTACTAATAGTATTGTTTTTCTGTTCACGTAACACAAGGGACAATGGTGTTCTACTACTATAAGTTGATTACCTAAGGCACTTGCGCTTTAACTATAGTATTAAAGCTATATTGATTCATGTAAAATGTAACGCATGAATCATCCAGCATTAAAGTTCCTTGTGTGCGTGCGTGTGTGTGTGTTTGTGTGTGTATATATATATATTTCTGAGGCTTGTGGAATCTGCTTAGATCACATGCTGTGCATAGGCCGACATCTAGTGGAAGCTGCGGAGTATTACAGTTTGTTTTTCGAAACTCGAAAATGGGCGTCGACACAGGGCGTGCCAGTAATACTATACCTAGTGTGACGTCCCCTGTACCCATGATCCCTCACGCGTCTAGGACCCTCAGATTGTTTTTTTCCGCCATACTGGTCAGAAGCATTTCGCGGAGTTCCCTGGCCTAAGCCATAATTTTGCAAAATATTGATAATTTTACCCCTTTCTCCACCCCAACGTCGAGATACTGAATTTCTACACTCGACGCCGGATCAGAGAGGATTTCGACCGTCGACTGCACGACGGATTTGGGCCTCGGGGCTTCCGTCTCGGCCTGGGCCGCTGGCCTCGGCCCTGCAAGTAGGGAGAGTGGGGGGTGGTCATACTCTACACTCTTGTAATATATAGATACACTTATATATTCCTACATTTACCAGCCCGCTGCCACAAGGTGCGTATGGAGGGTACCCCTTTCCAATTCTGCCCAAAGTGCAATCGCAAATACCCTTGGGTCGACAGGCACGCCACGTGCAACCTCTGCTTGCCGAGGGACCACCCCGAGGCAAATTGCAGAGCCTGTAGTAGGTTTAAGCCTAAAACACTTAAGGACTGTTCAAGCGTTGGGCCCACCACGCCAGGCATCAAGAGGCCATGGCAGCGGAGGGCGCCTTCAGCGATGGCAGCGACGCCGTACTTTCGGACGGCGAGGGCTTTATGGCGTCGAAAGACAGCCGAGCGCAAGTCCCCGACCTCGGAAGGTCGACCGGCAGGCCGGCTATGGGGAACACCCCCGGCGACAGGAGCGCTTCCCATGACACTTTCACAAAGCACATAAAGTCCAACCGAGACTGGATGCGCACGTCGAGTTCTCGGAAAGAGGCACGTAGAGAACGGTCCGAATCGGCGCCCTCTGGCCGCTCTCGATCTAGATCGCCGCACGACGCCCGGCAAACATCCATTATTGCCAAGAGTGCCTCGCTCCCTAAGGTCACGGAACCCCGATCGTCGGAAGACTAAGCCAACTTCCACCCTCAGGCCGCACTCCAAGAGTTGGCGCCCGCAGACTGAATTACTACAGATCCCGAACCCCTACCTCCACGCTCGAAGGATAGGGTCAAGACCCCCGAACCTCGACGCCAGGCGTCGAAAAGCTCAGAGGGCCCTAAAACACACGGGAAACACTCCTCCAGTCACGGGGAGGGAGGGAAACGGCAAAGGAAGCGGTCTCTACCCACTTCCAAGCCCGTAGAACACTCCACTCCTCAAAAACAGAAAGACAACTCCAGGTCCTCTGATAACACCAAAACCCCTGCACAGGCTACCAATTCTAGTCAGGATAAATTTGAAAAACTCCCAGAAAGGGTCATTCCCAGTTCCAGAGAATGGACCAGTGTTGACATAGATAGGGTAATGTCAAGAATGTCATCTTTGGCAGATTTTTATGCAAAAAACCCAGAGCACTTTCTTGCTTATACTCCCGACGGGTCAGCACCCTCTGGCTCTAAGGATCCTATACCTCCAAGTACAAGGTCCCACTTTGAGACACCAACAGGGTCTTCAGACCCCTTCTACGTCCAGCCCTACTCTCATTACCAGGGAGAGACATCTTTTGTTGAGGATCCAGATTTGGGCATGTGGAGGAACAAACTGGGACAGGCTACTATGGGGATGATGAGGATCAAGATGAGGAGGAGGAAGACCCCTACAGGGTAGATTCCCCAGTAGAAAGAGAGGCCCCGGTTACCGACTCCCCTGTCGACAACCAGCCGCTCCTGAATGAAGTGCTGTCTCGAGCAGCCGAACATTTCCATATTGACACCCAGGGTGCCCAGGAGGAAAGAGACTTTGCAGAAGAGTTAGTGGGGGAGAGGAGGCCTGTTGCTCAGGCCATCCCTATCCTAAAATCTATTCAAAGAAGAATAGACCCGTCACTCCTCAATCCTAACCTCACCAGAGCAGTGAACCCTAGGATTGAAAAACTTTTCAAGGCGGCACAATCAGACCCACTATATATAAGGGGGCATCTGAAGCCGAACTCCCTGGTTGTTACTAACACCCGTAAGAGGGCTGGAACACCCTTATCGTCCGAGGCTCCTCCCGACAAGAAGAGCAAAAAACTGTACGGGTTAGGCAGGAAAGTGGCCTCCACTTCCGCCTACCAGGCGAGGATTGCCAACTCCACCACCCTGTTGGGCAGCTACAACTGCCATCAGTGGGAAGAGGTCGCGGCACTCATAGACTCCGCACCAGAACCCTTAAAGAGCCAATTGGCACGAGTTTCAGCGGAGGGAAGAGCCGTGTCCGGTTGCATTTTAAAGGCAACCTTTGATGCCGCGGGTAACGCTGGCAGATTAATAGCAGAAGGAACTGTTATTAAGAGACACGCTTGGCTACGCCAGTCTGGTTTCAAGGCTGAAACACAAGCGTCATTATTGGACAAACCGGTGGAGCCGGATCTGTTGTTTGGTAAGGCAGTCGAGGACGCACTAAAGAATGCTAAGGACGAGTATGAAACACTCAAATCCCTAGGCCAGCTAACCACTAAACCCCCGAATCAGAGAGGGAATGGCAATTTTCGTCGCCCACGCGGCCAAAATTCCCAGAGAGGTTCTAACTATTCCCTGGGGCAGGGTACACAGTGGAACAATAATAACCAGCAGTCTACCCAGGGTTACGGCAGGCATCAGAAATATGATTACGGTGAGTAATGTATCCTATATATATATATATATATATATATATAGATCACTGGCAAAAAAAGGTTAAAGGAACGTTATGGTTAAGTTGCACTAGCAAAAACCTATGCAATTCAATGGACAAACGCTGTTACAGGGACGTTATGGTTACAGGTAAAACCGAAAACCCCCCGGAATTTGCAAGTTATGATAAGCTGAGCAACCATAACTTAGACCACCATTGTGCACTGCACTGCAAGGACTAACACCCATGACATCAAAGATGCCATCACACATCTAATTCATGACGACCCTGTAACAGCGTTTGTCCATTGAATTGCATAGGTTTTTGCTAGTGCAACTTCACCATAAAGTTCCTTTTAACGTTTTTTTGCCAGTGAATTACATTGGTTTTTAGCAGGATATCCTTAGTTTGTAAAGAAGAACTCTCCAACATAGTGAAACTGCTGGCAGCATGGTAACGCAGACAGCAGTCGCAGACTGTGTCTGGTTGCGTACATTGGGTTGCATCCAACCTGCTCAGGAAGGCACCTGTTCTCTTACATAGTGGTGCCAATCACCAAACGCAATTTTTTTTTTTATTATTTATACATTGTTTTGGCTGAAATAAATTCCAACCTTTCAACATTAAATTACAAAATAATCACACAAATACTTTAGAAAATCTATGCATCTTCTGTTGCTTCCTTTTACATGAATGAAAACCAAGGCATAAAACAGAACTAAATACTAATTCACATAACCTTGCACCTACATTATCCATTGAGTTACATTATATACAATTAATTCATTAATATAAAAAAAGGAAAGGGAGAAGGTAAAAAGATACAACTAAGTTACAGTTTCGCCCTCATGATTGTGATAATGGCTACTAATGTGCGTCTTCCTTTGAATTAAATGTCCGAAGATGTGATGTGTGTGGGAACTGACGTTTGTGCGTACTGCACGTAAAGGCATGTGTATATGTGCCTCTGTGTCCTAATAACATCAGCACTCTGCAGCATATGCGAAGGAACGTTAATGTGGTCGGGGTATGCACCCACATCCTACAGAAATGTATGCAAATAAGCATCCCACGTGGTGGACCCTATAAGTAGCCAGCATCTTCCCAAAATGGTCGGCGCACGTGTTGCGCACTATTAGTCCATAGTACATTGGCAACATTGTGCATAGTACACATGCGCACAACGCAGTGCGCCCAAAACACATCCAGCGGACAGTCATCCAAAACCATAGATGCCAACATTCTGTGCCCAAAAATGTCTAGGGATGTTAATGTTTCAAAAATCGTACCTACCATACTGATGACATAACGGGAAATGATGCCACATCAACTTCACTCAATGAAATGACAGAACATAACATCACACAAAATTATTTCACATGAACTTTGACCTTATGACATCACAGGAAATTACCTCAGTTGGCATATGGCCTTCAATAGATCACAGGAGCAGAGTGCCTGGTGTGCTCCATCCCTTATCCTCTAACCCATCATGATAAAGAGAAATACCAAATGAGTGACATGTACATAGTTTCACCAGTTTCTTCCTCAGCAGAACACAATTTCCATGTGAAACATATCAATAACAACAATGTAATTCACCATTCACTTTAGATTTTTAGAACTGGATAAAACCTAGTGAACAATGTATGAGATCGCGACACATGTATTACTTCTGTATGAATGAACCATTTTAATAGGTCTTCGTAAAACAACCGACATGTCATTGAGTAAAGACGAGCAAGTAAAGAAAGTGATAATAGTGTACCCAGTAGGTAAATGCAGTAACTTTTTAAATAGCAAAGAGTACCTTGACATCAAACAGATTCTAACACAGCCTACACTTTTTAACAAAAAACAAGTGTACTTGGTGTTACAAACCATAATGTTACAATAAAATAAGTAAGCATCGGAAAAACGGGGCCAAAATATGAGCAAACATACAATACAGGGTTCCAAAATCAGGGCAGCTGGGAGCAATATAGATGCTACTTGTAGCAGAGAAGGGCCTGCCTAGCTTAACACTCAGCAGTAAGCAGGAGCTACATTTCACTCCCACACCAACTACTTCCAAACAAGCACAACTATGTCAACTTGGGACAATCTGTAATTAAACATTATGACACATCTACATCAAAATCATTCCAGAAAAGAATCCTTAGTTATTGAAGAAAAAGTCCTCTACACGTGTTTCACCACAAAGTGTGGATCTTCAGGAGGTGAAAAGTACTCTTATGTTGATTTATCCTATTTTAATTTGCCAGTTTGTTTTATAAGTTCACCAGACAATTTGTAAATGATTTTTGTACCAGTTGAATGAAATGGGTTTGATGGAGAGGGAGAAGGAGATACTTCTTTCCTTGGTGGCCGTGAACAGGAGTTTCTCTTTAAGGACAGGTTATGCTTTAAATTTGCTTTTCTTTTCTACATTGATTGTATTCTTGTGTGTTCGGATTCGTTGCATTACCGTTTCCTACACAATCAGTCAGACCACACACGGTACACAAACACTGCAGGGGGCCTCTGAATGTTCTTGAGCACAATGTCACAAATGCATGTGACAGGCCTGGGTAGGCTGGGGTAAAAGAGTGTCTCTTGAAAGCATTTCTAGAAGAAATTGGGTGTATTTCACTTTTCGCACTGGTGGAATGGCTAAAAGTGGTGTCCTATAGTGTGTCTGCAACTACCAGCAACCATTTCACTCTGGCTAAATACGCACAGTAGTGGAGAAAATTATGAACATCCCTTCCTGTCATCCACACCCACAGCAGCGACAGTCCCCATTGTCCCAATGTCATAGGCAGCTTGCAGAAAAAGGGAATATAAGCACATGCATTTACCCAAGTACGGCAACAGCCTTGTCCGGATGAAGCTGAAACATTACTTCTTCCCTTTGCAGCACAGCGACATTGCGTACGCTTAAATAGTTGCACACGCTTCCACCAATAACATTGAAGAGCTCTCCATGTCACAGTATTAGTTGTTTAGAACAGCCTTCTGTGTACAAACTGCAGCCACGAACGTAGTTGTGCAATCCCTGTGGCTGTACAGTCCCATTTCCATAGCCGCCATCCTAAAAGTCCCCGGATGTGCCTTTCGAGCTGCGCGACGACAGTAGTGCTAACGTGACCTGCCGACCACACCGGTGCGCATGGGCCCTCATTTCGGGGTCAGGAGGCAGACTCTCCAACAACAGCAAAGCATAGGGTTGAGCAATGTAAACAGTATTTTTTGGAAAGGGCAGGCTTACAAACACATCACTATGTCCCATTGCACATGCGTGCATGTTTGCGAACAATGTACGGCTGCTTTCCGTGTGAATAATTTCCACAAAAATCCGCCCAACGGGCACACCGTAGAAGTGCTGTGTAATGTGTTCGTGCCTTTTTTGAGCAGCTGAGTACGGCACATAGGTTTGCCCTCCAAGTAATGGTTCACCACATCTGCTCACCAACAGTGCGTCTGCAACTACTACCAGCCATGTCACTGTGCCTAGTGAAGGGAAGCGCCCCCAATTCAGCACGATCCTCCCCGCAATGAGAGACAATAAGGGACTCTCCCGTAGTGGGAATAAGACCAAGACAGAGTGCGGGTGAGCGTAAGTGGGAGTTTTATCCAAGGATAAGGCATGCAAAGAACTCTGCAACCTACGAGAGCGCTCTGTCTGACAATAGCAAAGACAGGCGTATTTCTAATACAAAAAACGTCATCAACACCTAAACACTATAGGGGGCACAAGTCGATTGGGATTGGGTGGCGTCGACTAACTATAGGTGTTGCTGCCGCGGGGTTGGTCCTGGCGTGACGACGTCACTGGTCAGCCTCGTGGGTTGGGTTGGGCCTGGCAGGCCGGCTTGAGGTCATCTGTACGGTGTTGATGTGCTGGGGCAGCCTGTGACAATGACGAATACCTTTCCTGTCTTATTTGCCCTAGGCCATGCACACTGCAGTTATTCAGAAAATGACATTTAAGTTCATTAATAAATCGCTTCAACAGCTTATCTTATAAAATAAACACAACACATGAGGAATGCACCTCGTGAGAGGTCTGGTGGTTGTCGGTTGGGGTGAGATTTACCTGTGTCTTATTGACCGGTATTTTAGGTCACGGGACGGGGCTCTGGGACCTGGGCCGAGTGATACATGCGTGTCTGCTGCGTTAGAAGTTATTATATAGATGGGTCTCTGTGTCCTGTCCTAATGATGGGGGTCGTCCTTACACGGGGTCAGGATTCTTGGGGGGTTCGTGGGATTTATGAGAGGGTGCTGGTAGATCAGTGGGTTCAACCGTGGGTTTATTACCGTGCTGTAAATAACACAGGTGGCGGGCTGTGGCCTTGGTTGCGGTGCCGGGGCCTCTGACTCTCTGAAGTAACGCCAGCTTGGTTGGGGGAGGTGAGGGAGCGCGGCACAAGTCTTAGCTTTTTTATCTGGCAGGCTTGGTGGGGTGGGAGAGGGAATGGCCTTGCATATATCCACAAAGGTATTTTCCTCGTGCGTTGCTGATCAGTGAATGCAGAAGTTCTATACTGTTCTGCCTTATTTTGACGTTATTTAGACACACATATATATTTCAATTTCGTTACACATTTCTTTAATACAGTCGGTTCCAGTACCTTTTCATTACCTAACATTATATTCACTACATTGTGTGCGTATTGTATGTACATTAGACGTTATACGAGGGATATCTAGGTTATGGCCTACAGAGATTGATGCTCGCCGCTTTGGGTGATTCAAAAACATATATGAGTTCAAGTTTCTACATACTATTGAAAAACACTTTTACAAAATAGAGGTTACACGTTTAGTCAACATCTTTCTCCGTGGTTATAGCAGCATTAGTCCAGACCTGGAGGGATATCATATAACGTTACATTTTTATGGTTTATTCACATTTTAAACAGAGGTAGTTCATTAATACCAATACTTGAATTATTTTCCACCTTCTTCAGATAGTGATGCTTCAGCTTTTTCCCCGTTACCCCGGCCTTGCGGTCCGGGTCATACGGGGTGCAATATCACATTGTTACTAATATAATGTTGCCGTGTTGGCATCTCGGGTTTAGCTCATCTCCGACTTTCTCATGGGAACGCGCTTGCAACGGATCTGCCAGGGCTGCTGAGGCGGCAGAGATGCATGAAAGGCCCTCCAAAGGTGGGGGCCTCGTTACAGTGTGCTGAACTCACACCATGTTTGCTATGCAAGATGGCGTCTAGGCCTAACTTAATTTTTGGTAACTGCAAAGACAGGGTACGTGTGGGCAATGTCGTCGGCGGGTGAACCCTCCTCCACCTGGGCCCGGGTGGCATGAGGGTGCGCCCACCGAGCCATGGTCCTTACCTGGGGAGGGAGCTGTAGGTGAGGAGGGCCTCGTGGCCATTCCTCCCCTACATTTCCCCCCTTTCGTTACTTAAAGTAACGAATTTCTTTAGCTCTTCTAATCTTCTACATTCTTGTTCCTCTAACACTGCACCATCCCATGCAGGGGTTCCTTTTATAGGCATCCATGCTCTGCACACCCCCCTTAAGCTCTCACCTCTCCTAGCATACTCGTCTGGTGTACATGTTAAATATATACAGTCGCCAGTTTCTTCCAGATCTACCCAGACCTCCTCATACCATTCCAGTTCTACGTCTCGTGGTTCTTTGATAGTGGTGTGCCATAGTTTATCTACTATGTACTTATCACGGCACATAGGCACTAACTGGTACCTGGGGGTGTTATCTGCTCCTGTCTGCACATGTACTTCTTGTGTTGCTTTAATTGTACCACCGGAGTTGCCCATTGTCACCATCATCATTGCACCGTTAGGAACTGCGTTAGCACAACATCGGAGGCCCACCTGGCACAGGCAGAACATCACAAGGATGATCACCACTATTGGTATCAGGAACTTCATTGTCACTCCAAGCCATGAGGGAACCCAAGAGAAGATATTGTCGAACCACGAGCTATCCTCAGCTCCACCTTCAATTTTCATCTTCTCGCCCAGGTTATGTACTGCTTCAATAACGTGGGACAGGGACCCATTTTCTGCGTCTTCAGAAGGTACGAACGTGCAGCACGCACTTCCTATTTTTCGGCAAACACCTCCATCGATAGCTGTTAACAGGTCTAGAACATACCTGTTCTGCATGGTCATTAATCGCAGAGCTCGTAGTTCCACCTTTATTATGTTAAACCCTTCTTCAGTGTCATTGGCCAACTGGATCAGTTCCCACCGTGTGATCTGGAGCCATTTTGCATTTGCTCTTGCTTGGACACTTGATACTAGCGAAGCAAAGAATGTTTCCACGGAGCTGAACAGGCGATACTTGTCTGGGATCTGTGCCAATAAATCAGATGATGCTTGTGATATATAATTCGAGGCTCGCTTGTTCCTTGAGAGCTCTTCTCCTTTCCCTCCGGAGGACAGGACATAAAGGTGCGCTTGTGTAGTTGGAGACGCTGCATTCTGGTTCAAGCCTCCGTTCATCATGTTACTTATGTCAATATGGCTTTCGGGAATCACCATTAGTGTTGAATGCAAAGTGGCCATTGAGCAGCTACCACTCCATGATTGGGGAAGGTGCAGGTACGCCTTGTTTCCGCATACCCAGTAGGTGTCCATTAGTGCTGCTGTTCCTTTTTTCATATCTGGGATGGTGAGAGTTTGTTACAGTTCTTGTTCGTTCCTATTGCCATTTTTCCTTCTCCCTTGAAACATAGTTCGTTTTGTATTTCACTTTGTAGCTTGAAGGGTTTCTCCATCGCTGTTACCCATGTTAATTTAGGGATGTGTTCTTTCCATATTGGCAAACACGTTCTTTCCATCCACCGCAGCTTTTCCGGTTGGACACCCTTCAGTGCTTCTGCCTTGCACAGCACTTCTTCGTCTTTCCATTTGTTTTCGGAAAACAGTGTCCCTTGTATTGCAAAGAAAGGTTCTTTAAGGCAGACTACTCCAGACGCTTGCGAATAGCACGTTTTGTTGTTCTGTAACATTCTGAAAGAGACATCGTGTGCTTGGAAAGTGTTCTTTATTCTACACAGCGTGAGATGAAGGAGACATTGGGCATCCACAATGGGCAATTCTCGTGGCAACAATACTTTAGGTGTGCCTGATGCATGGGGGATAAGTGAGCAGACATAACAGCTCTCATTGGTTGTTTGCTTGGCTGTTGTGCTCATGTCTGCATACCATTTATTTGCTTGGTGAGGGTGTCGTGGGTCTTCCATTTTGTCTAACCCTAGCCCATAATACTCATCATACCCTTTTCCACCAGTCTCTCTCCTCCGCCTACTTTTCTCCCTTCTTCTGTACCTTCTCGTTATAGGAGGTGAAGAACCAGGCCCCCCTTCCTCCCTCCCACCCCCCTTTTCTAATTCTTCATATAGGGACTTGTGTTCTGTCATCATAATCACTTTTCCATCCTCCTTAATAAACAAGAGATCGTTGTTTGGAATTGGGGCGGGAGGGATCGTGTGGTTGTTGTATGTTCCAGGTTGGGACATTGTGTCATTATCTACATTTTTGGTACTCCATTGTGAGAGGACAGCAGTGGGTGGTGTAGTATAGTATCCCCACACAAAGTGTGATCCATCCCAGATCAAGAAATCACCTTCTTTGATACCTACAGTCGGAATTGTTTTCGCTCCAGAAGCAAGGGTGGTGTTGTTCCCCCCTCCCCCCTCGTTCATCTCGGTAGAGATGAACGCTATAATCCAGTGTAACACCAGACAAAACATTGAGATGAAGAACACGATAGCACATATTGATAAACCACATTCAAATGAATATGTTAACCTAGCCACTAACATTTCTCTAAATCTAACATATCTATTAGTTGCAGGCTGCCCATTCGATGCCATGATAAATCCTGTTTGAGACACAAAAGTTCATTAAATACAAACATGTAAGCATTTCCACGTTGTAACGTTTCGGTGATAAAATATAGGGTTGGGTGAGGGAGGGGGTTTGTTGACAGACAAGGTAGCTTTCAGTCATCATTATTCGTACCTTACTATATATATATATAAATAATAATAATAAAAAAAAACATCACATTTTAAAAACAACAATAATAATAAAAAACATCTTAAGGAGCACAGGAGGGGGAAAAAAAAAAAGAACCCCACGCAAAACTTTCAAAAATTGTAAAAAAAGAAAATTTACATATACATGTGTACGTGTTTTAGTCCAGGACATTTGTTGCGCGCTGATTGTGTTCACCGTTCATTTCATGAAGCACACAAAATTCCAATCATTCATTCCGCACAACTTCATCGTCCGCTGTTGCCTGTGCCTCATCCTGCACCTCACTCTCCGCAGCGCTGTAAGCTTTACGTACATCTGTCAAATGCACCCAATATCGCAGGCCCTTAACCTTTACTGCTGTAGGCGTGCAAAACACTACCTCATAGGGGCCATGGAAGCGTGGTGCGTTCCACCTCCGCACAAAACTTCTAACATATATAAGGTCACCAGGCATTAGCTGTAGTGGTTTTTCAGGCAAACCGGTTTGTTCAGTCGCGTTCCCCTCCTCTCTTGTCGAGGGGGGGGCTAGTTGCTTTGAAATTACGCGCGCTGCCCGTGTCAATTTTCGCAGGTATTCTGTGAACTCCTCCCCCAATATAGCTGCGCTTCTGTGTGCATCAGAACGTTCACGGAGAGGCGAATGCGCTGTATGCATTCTTCTTCCCGTGACGATCTCGTGCGGGGACAAATGGTGATCCTTACTGGGCTGGTTTCGTAGTTCAAACAAGGCCAAAGGCAGGCAGTACATCCAAGTCTTTTTAAGGGAAAAACAAAGTTTTGATAATCTGCTTTTTAACAGGCCATTTATCTTTTCCACGACGCCATTACTTTGAGGATGATAAATCGAACATAATTTGTGCTTTATTCCCAATAATGTAGTCACTTCTTTAAATAATTCATTAACAAAATGCGTCCCGTTATCTGAGCGAATAACGTCGCAAATTCCCCAGCGCGGAAACATTTCCCGCACTAGGAACTTCGCGGCGCCCTTCGCGTCAGGGCGGGCACATGGGCCTGCCTCCACCCACCTCGAAAATGGACATACAACCACAATCATGTATCGAGCCCCGTTACACCTTTCTCCCATATCTACATAATCAATGTGGAGCTCTCTGAATGGGCCACTTGGTTTTGGTATCGTACCCCTTAGTGTACGCAATGTCATACCTGAGTTGTAAATTTGACATGTCGTGCATTCTAGAGCTAACCTTGTGACGTGTTCCTGGAGGCAAGGTGCAAACCAATCTTCTTGTATCTCTGCCATTATGTGTTTCTTTGTGTTGTGTGCGGGAAAGTGTAGTTGTTGAAATGCTATTTCTAGCAGCGTAATTGGCATTACCACTTTTCCTGAACTCTCTTGTCGCCACAATAAATCAGTCGGTGATTTGCTGCATCCTCTCTTAGTCCACAGCAATTTTTCCTCTGCACTAGCTCCCTCTTGCAGCTCTATTATCTCCTGTGTGGACATCATGTTGTATCCTGTGGGGACCTCTTGGCTTGCTGTGTGGTGCAACATGTACTCTCCTATTTCACCTTTCTGTAAATATGAAGCTGCTTTGGCAGCGGCGTCTGCTGCCGCGTTCCCCAAAGATATAAAATCTGTATTTGCGGTATGAGCTTGACATTTTACGATGGCCACTGCCGTGGGGCCTTGCAGGGCCTCAATCAGTTCTTTCAATAATTCTGCATGCTGGACTGGCGTTCCGTCTGCTCGCCGAAACCCCCTTCGCCCCCACCGGGCCAACCCACCGTGAACTGTTGTTGTCATGTATGCTGAGTCTGTATATATGGTCACTGCGCACCCCTTGGCGGCATGCAATGCTTCTATTAGCGCTATTAGTTCTGCTGCTTGCGCTGAATAGTGTGATGGGAGGCGGTGTTGTACTAGTATCTCATATTCATCTTCCTCTAATCGTACCACTGCCATACCCACATGCTTTTCTCCTGTCTCCATGTCTATTGATGCTGACCCGTCCACAAAATACACCTCACCCTCGGTCAGGGCATTTTCAAAAATCACTGGATCCTTACTTTCGTCACCTGTGTACGTGGCGCAGTTGTGGTTTTGCATGTCCTCTACGGTGCATGCCTCTGTGATGAATGTGGCTGGGTTCACTGTTTTACATCTTACTATATGGATGTTAGCGCTGGACAGTATTATCTCATATGCTGTGGCGCGTTGTGTTGTCAATGTGCTCTTTGTTCGCTCTAATATTGCAAAAAGTGAGTGTTCCACAAACAGTGTCACCGGGCAGCCCATCACTATCGTGGCACTTTTTTCAATTGCGAACGCGGCTGCAGCTAGGGATTGCTCGCACGCGAAATGACCTTGCATTACTGCGTCTAGGGTGCCGCTATAGTAAGCAAGTGGTTTGTGCCCTAAAGATGTTTTCTGCGTCAATACTGCTGTCATCAGTATTCCTTTGCAATGTGAAAATAAGAAAAATTCGCGCCCATAATCTGGATTTGCTAGTACTGGAGCGCTTGATATCAGCTCTTTTAGTGAGTTAAATGCTGTGTTCATCTCCTCTGTCCATTCTATGTGTTTGTGTTCTTGTTGTGCTTCTTTCAGTGCCTGTAACAAGGGCCTTGTGTACGCCGCATAGTCCAATATCCATGCTCGGCAATAGTTACACATACCCAGAAATTTCTGCATCTCTTTTACTGTTTTGGGCTCTCCAATTGTTCTAATCGCCTGTGCCCTGTCTGGTATAATTCGCTTGCCATCCTTCGATATCAGCTGACCCAAGTATAGGACCTCTGTCAGACAGTACTGTAACTTCCCCTTGTCCACCTTGTATCCTTTATTGGCCAATAAAGTCAAAAGTGTTATTGAGTCCTGTCGGCACTCTTCCTCCGCCTGTGCACAAACCAATAAATCATCAACATACTGAATCACTGTGCTTTCTACAGACAAATTCCCCAGATCTTCATGTAGTACCCTGTTAAATATGCTTGGGCTCTCGCAATATCCTTGTGGTAGTCTGCAATGTTCGAACCTCCTTCCTCCCAATGTAAATGCTGTCAAGTACCTGCTCTCTTCCGCTAAGGGAATCGAGAAAAATGCATTTTTTAAGTCAATTACTGTGAAGTGTGATGCTACTTTTGGAATGTTGCACAGTATTGTCGCCGGGTTCGGGACTAAAGGGAACTCCTTCATTACCACATCGTTCAGTGGGCGTAAATCTTGTATCATCCTCCACGAACCCCCCTTCGCCTTTTTGATTGGGTAAATGCATGTGTTGCATGGGGAGTTTGAGGGCACTATTATACCCTGTGCTAGCAGTGCATCGATTGTCTCTCTGATCCCTTCTTCTGCTTCTCGCGACAGTGGATATTGTTTCACCCGGGGTAGTATTGCTCCCTGTTTTACTTTTATCACCACAGGCTGAACTTCATGCAGCAACCCTACATCGTGGGGGCCATTAGTCCATAAGTTAGTGGGTACTGAACTCATGTCCTCATCAAAAAATGTGTGCGGTGCTCCTACTACCGCCATTAGTTCAACCTTAGTTTGTCTGGCTGTAACTACAATGTCGCAGGGCATTGCCAGTTCCATCACTATTTCACCATCTCCCTCAGTGTCAGAAAATAGCTCCTCGTCCGAGAGCTCTCTCAGCGGGATATTTACATTTGTACACAATACTGTCCGCCACTCACATCCTTCCATGTCAATACCAATCACACATATTCTGTTTGTTGATACATGTATTGCATGCAAATCCAACGATAGTACTGCCCCAAGAGCAGTGTCAGGGCTTGCTATGGGACGAAAAAGGAATTCTGCTGGGATCCTCCACTCCACCCTTTTTAGTTCTGGTACTATGAGAGCCAATGTTCTCATGCCTTCGACAAACATCTCCTCATTTCTTGGTACCCCTCTGATCTCTTTTATTATTGTGTGGCCGTGTATTACTGCTAATATACGGAGGGGGCATATGCCTGGCGTTGAACATACGATGCCGCTCCCTGTGAATGATATGGTCATGTTTAGTTTGCTCAAGAGATCTCTCCCCAGTAAGTTGATGGGAGAGTTTTCGTAGTACAGTAAGGGTGCTTTCACTGTTTTACCCCCCACTGTCACATCCAATACCTCTGTGTAAGGAACTTCAATTACAGCCCCAGAGAACCCCTGCGTCTCTAACGTTCTATTAGATAACGGGAACCGGCCCTCTCTAATGCATGATTTCTCCGCTCCCGAATCCACCATGAATATGAATTGCTTGTCTCCTATCTGCGCTCCTATCAATGGTTCCTCTGATGCATTGTGGGTCGTAGACAGTACTGGACACGCAAGTGCTCTCTGTGGGCTGTCCTATGCGGGGTGTCTCATTGCCCCCCCTTGATCGAAAATGTTCCCCGAAACTACTGACACTCCACTGTAAGGTGCGGGGGCGGGTGCCCCATTAGCTACTGTGGCGAAAGTGTTACCAGGCGTGTAGTGCACATTGTCATTATTCTGTGGGTTGGTTTGTGTTCGGTACTGATGTCCGTGTAGTTGTGCGTTACTCCTTTGTACTACATTGTCTGGTTGCTGGTATTGTCCCATAGGGAGGCCGTAGGGGCTTCCTGGATGGGGGTGTCCATACTGTTCTATCTCTTGGAAACCGTTGTTTTGTCTGCTCCTGCATTCTCTTGAGTAATGCCCCCATCTCCCACAATTCCAACAGCTCCCCTGTGGACCTCTGGGACCCTGCCACCCATTTCCTCCCATTCCTCCATACCCTTGTCCTCCTCTTCGACCCCTGTACCCACCTCTTCCTCCTCTTGGGGCCCACTCTTGCCACGTTGGACCTCCGTTCTGCTCCTGCTCTGTCCACTGTCGTTGCCCTTGTCCTGCCCAATTCGCTGCTATTCTTCCTTGTATTGCTATTTGCCCCTCCTCTCCTTCCTCTCCCTCCCGTATGAGTGGGAGTCCCGCTACCGCGGCTGCGACCTTCACCAATTTTGATTGCACCAACTTCGCCTCGTCCGCCAACCTTTTCTGTGCTACTTCCCTCTCTCTTTCTTTGATCCGTTTACAATGGTGTACTATTATGCTTTGGATCTCCGGCCAGCCTTTTGCCTCGACACCTGCTATTTTATCTAGTGCCTTTTGCACTTCCTTTGGGAGCCCTCTCTTAATAATGAAGTAAAATAGAGACGTGGATTGGTGCCAGGGCGTACCCGTTTCCGCTCTCCACATCTCCTGCACCCGGAGAATGTAATCCATAGCGTCCTCCCCGTCATTCATGGTACATTGCATTACTGACTGCAAATCAGGGGTATCTGGGAAGGTTTCCCGCAGTGCGTCCCACACCCTTGCTCGCACGGTGTTAAAAGAAGCCCCATCATGGCGATCACACTCTAAAGTTACAGCTGGAAAACCCGCTTTAGCCCATACTCTGTCTGCCTGATCCCCTACTGCGGACACTAGTAGGCTTTTCACATCGCCTACTGCCAGCGGTATACCAGCGGTATGTTTCTCAAATGCATATATCCACTTGCTTGCCCCTCCCGACAGCTGTGGTAGTAATTTCATTAAATTAGCCTTGTCCATCTGAGCCCACGGTATATAGTTTGGCCTCCCGCCCCCCCTGTGGAGTAATGGGAGTTGTAATTTCCCTTTTGCCGTTGCAGCTTCCTTTTCCTTAGTCACTGCTGACTCTAATGACGCCATCTTCCCCACCCTATTTCTTAGTCGTCCCATCCATTCATCTTCTATAGTCCCCAGTGAACATGCACCATCTAGTTCCTCGCCTTCTCCTCCTATTGCCATGCTCAATCTATCACTCTCATCCCCCCCTCCTCTGACATCACATAACAAATCCTCTCTGATCCCTCTCTCTCGCGAGACGTCACCAATGCTTCCTTCTGCTGCCCCCACTTCTATTATCCTGGTCGGTTCTTCCTCAATTCTGAACAGTATTTCCCCCTTTTTCCATCCCTCCTCAATTTGTCTACTTTCGCTCGACGCTCTAGACGTGCGTCCAGATTGTGTGGGGGCGCATGCTGTGCGTTCACATATGTCTTTTATTCTTGAGAGTTCATCTCTTGCCACTGTAAGCCTCGACTCTAAGTCACTCGTTAACTTCTCTATGTCCACCCTCTGTGTGCCTCCCTGGGCGCGCTCTCTGGTGTTTTCGTATGGTGGGGGTGCAGTTGGTCTTTGTGGTGTGCTGGTCGAAGGGGGAGGCACATAAATCGGGTCGCTATATCCTGCTGCAGGGGCTGGTTTAGGTAATATTGGGTACAACTTAATCACCTCCACCGGTTGTTCTGTACTTAGCTGTTCCTTTTCCTCCCGCGGGATCATCAGTGGATTATCTGTGGTGGAAGGTAAATCAATATTTGGTGTTGGAGCTTTGGGTGGGGGTACTTCCTCAAACAATCTCCAGAGATCTAATATCTCCTTCCTATTCTGCCATTGTTTCCCCTTATACTTGAGGCGAATACATGTACATACCATATCAAGAACGCTTTTGTCAAAAGACCCTCCTTCTGGCCAAATCTGGGGCAACCCCTCCCCTTTCAATTCTGTTAACCATTGATCATGATATTTATTTATGCGTTCAGCATATCCCGGCAAGCTCTTACAAATGTGTGACAAGGGAGTTTCAGCCCCCATCCTCTAAATCGCTAGCGCTACCGCGTTCGCCTTCGTTACTTTTGATTAGGTGTAGATATGCGTATGTATACCTTTACGGCACAGACAAGAGCGGACCTCTCAAAATTATCACCCACTGTTATTCACTGTGCAAATCTTTTCTCACTCACCATATCTCATCTCCTTCCCATTCCCAGGCACTCTTATGTAATCTCACTTGCAATTGATCAAGTAATGGTTATGGCCACACTCTCTGGCACCACCTCGCGGCCACCCGTTCGTCTCCAACACTCGTACGGTGCGCGCACCCTTCACAATACTTTCCACTCACACTTTTGTCTTTTTCCTCCCTTTCCTCCCTGGCCAGCTGTCCCTGTTTCCCTGCTAAGGTTACTGTGTTCACGTCTGTACGTGCCACTACTGAGTCCCCACTTTTTAAGATGTTCTAACTACTTTATACCCTTCTCATTTTCCCCCCCCTGCCCCGTGGAAATGGAAAAAAAAAGAAATAGAGAGAGAGAGCACAATCACTAAAAATATTCCCGGTGTCTCCTTTTGCTAGACACCAATAACTTATTTCTCACTTCTTCATATATTCCCAGTACTAGTTTAGATAGCACTATGCGGCGCCGCCTTCCACCCCCTTTCGGAGCTAGGTTTCCGTCACTTCTACCACGTCACTTATTTCTTACTCCTAATGGCCATATGCAAAGAAATAATAAAGAAAGTTTCAAGACCCGTCTCTAGTAGACCCCCGATATTCTTCTCCTCTACCTGTCCCCGTTCTTTTATTCCCAATTCCCCTTCTTCTCCCCTTGACGATCACTCGCACTCGGTACTCACGTGCCCGTCTTGAACCGATACTCTCCGAAACTGGGTCCGTCCAGGCGGCGTTACCGGTAACTCAACGGTCAGCCCCTGGCTCCGGCGAGCGGCACTCAAAGGGGATTTTTTTCCAATCGGGATCCCGTACCCTTTCTCATTGAGTGCGCACTTCTTATTGTGCCGGTCGCCGTTGGCGGGCGGCCTCCCGGAGACGGCTCACCGTGCGTATCCCTTCTCAACCGGAGATTCTCGTGCCACAAGGGGGTCGTTTAAGAAGGATTTAGGAAAAATAGTTTGGAGATATCACGCTATCGGGGTCACCACTGAAGGGAAGCGCCCCCAATTCAGCACGATCCTCCCCGCAATGAGAGACAATAAGGGACTCTCCCGTAGTGGGAATAAGACCAAGACAGAGTGCGGGTGAGCGTAAGTGGGAGTTTTATCCAAGGATAAGGCATGCAAAGAACTCTGCAACCTACGAGAGCGCTCTGTCTGACAATAGCAAAGACAGGCGTATTTCTAATACAAAAAACGTCATCAACACCTAAACACTATAGGGGGCACAAGTCGATTGGGATTGGGTGGCGTCGACTAACTATAGGTGTTGCTGCCGCGGGGTTGGTCCTGGCGTGACGACGTCACTGGTCAGCCTCGTGGGTTGGGTTGGGCCTGGCAGGCCGGCTTGAGGACATCTGTACGGTGTTGATGTGCTGGGGCAGCCTGTGACAATGACGAATACCTTTCCTGTCTTATTTGCCCTAGGCCATGCACACTGCAGTTATTCAGAAAATGACATTTAAGTTCATTAATAAATCGCTTCAACAGCTTATCTTATAAAATAAACACAACACATGAGGAATGCACCTCGTGAGAGGTCTGGTGGTTGTCGGTTGGGGTGAGATTTACCTGTGTCTTATTGACCGGTATTTTAGGTCACGGGACGGGGCTCTGGGGCCTGGGCCGAGTGATACATGCGTGTCTGCTGCGTTAGAAGTTATTATATAGATGGGTCTCTGTGTCCTGTCCTAATGATGGGGGTCGTCCTTACACGGGGTCAGGATTCTTGGGGGGTTCGTGGGATTTATGAGAGGGTGCTGGTAGATCAGTGGGTTCAACCGTGGGTTTATTACCGTGCTGTAAATAACACAGGTGGCGGGCTGTGGCCTTGGTTGCGGTGCCGGGGCCTCTGACTCTCTGAAGTAACGCCAGCTTGGTTGGGGGAGGTGAGGGAGCGCGGCACAAGTCTTAGCTTTTTTATCTGGCAGGCTTGGTGGGGTGGGAGAGGGAATGGCCTTGCATATATCCACAAAGGTATTTTCCTCGTGCGTTGCTGATCAGTGAATGCAGAAGTTCTATACTGTTCTGCCTTATTTTGACGTTATTTAGACACACATATATATTTCAATTTCGTTACACATTTCTTTAATACAGTCGGTTCCAGTACCTTTTCATTACCTAACATTATATTCACTACATTGTGTGCGTATTGTATGTACATTAGACGTTATACGAGGGATATCTAGGTTATGGCCTACAGAGATTGATGCTCGCCGCTTTGGGTGATTCAAAAACATATATGAGTTCAAGTTTCTACATACTATTGAAAAACACTTTTACAAAATAGAGGTTACACGTTTAGTCAACATCTTTCTCCGTGGTTATAGCAGCATTAGTCCAGACCTGGAGGGATATCATATAACGTTACATTTTTATGGTTTATTCACATTTTAAACAGAGGTAGTTCATTAATACCAATACTTGAATTATTTTCCACCTTCTTCAGATAGTGATGCTTCAGCTTTTTCCCCGTTACCCCGGCCTTGCGGTCCGGGTCATACGGGGTGCAATATCACATTGTTACTAATATAATGTTGCCGTGTTGGCATCTCGGGTTTAGCTCATCTCCGACTTTCTCATGGGAACGCGCTTGCAACGGATCTGCCAGGGCTGCTGAGGCGGCAGAGATGCATGAAAGGCCCTCCAAAGGTGGGGGCCTCGTTACAGTGTGCTGAACTCACACCATGTTTGCTATGCAAGATGGCGTCTAGGCCTAACTTAATTTTTGGTAACTGCAAAGACAGGGTACGTGTGGGCAATGTCGTCGGCGGGTGAACCCTCCTCCACCTGGGCCCGGGTGGCATGAGGGTGCGCCCACCGAGCCATGGTCCTTACCTGGGGAGGGAGCTGTAGGTGAGGAGGGCCTCGTGGCCATTCCTCCCCTACACTAGGTACGCACACGACTGGCAAAAATTATGAACGGGCCTTGGTGGCACCCACAGCAGCTATAGTCCCCATTGTCGCAATGTCATTGGTAACTTCCAGAAAAAGGGAGTATACGCACGTGCATTTACCCAAGTACGCAACGGCCTTGTCCGGATGAAGCTGAAACATTACTTCTTCCCTTTGCAGTGTCGTCTTTGCAGCACAGCAACAGTGCGTATGCGTAAAAAGTTGCACATGCTTCCACCAATGACATTGAACAGCTCTCCATGTAAAAGTATCAGTTCTGTACATCAGTCCTCTGCGTACACAGCCAGCCCAGAAATGGTATTGCGCAATCCCTGTGGCTCCATAGTCCCATTTCCATCGCCGCCATCCTGAAAATCCCTGGATGTGGCTTTCGTGCTGCGTGCGAGCATGGGGGCATAAAGTGCAACCAGGGTAGGGGAAGTTTGTTGTAAGGGGTGGCTCTTAAAAGAGCTTGGTTATTTTTTATATATTAGATGCTTCTAGAGGAGCGCCTCCTGTTCATGTTATTTTCAATATTTCTGTTTTCTTGTGCGGACATTGTTACAGTATACTCTTCAATATATCTTGTAGACGGGCAAACAAAACAGCATTACCAATGGGCAACAAAGAAATGACATCTGGTTGGAAAAATTCTGCATTTCCACAACTGAGATAATTGTTGCAGAAAAACATCCCAGCAGCGGACAAAAAAGTATACATACTTCTGCTGATGAGACACCTTCATATGTCTGGCTCGGAACAACATCCATGAGCGGTGGGCCACACTCTTCGTGGTGTTATCGATGAGAACAGCAGCTTGGCAGTGGGAAAAAGCCTCTTCACTAGCTTTAGCAATCTCTTTAGTCGACGGAACAAGCCTAAACAAGACATGTAACCCATGGCCATGCCGTCGTAGTGGACGACGATAACCTTACCTCTACCGAAACTTGCAAGGTCTTTGCAAAGTGCATCCATGTCGGAGAAACTGCATTCGTAGACACTGTTCCATAATGCGACCACTCCTTTCAACCCGAAATTGCCATCACATTTTCTTCCGAGGGCATGCTTGTGCAGATCTAGTAGAAAGGCATCACCTATAGGCAACACAATGGGTTTCGACATGTCAGGCAGCCTCACTATGCATAGAATAATGTACAGCGGTTTGAACACCCCTTCCTGTAAACCACACCCACAGTCCATGATTGGATAATACCGAAAGTCCCATGTCCATTGAACAACCATGTAAAAAATGCAGATTGTGACATGTGCGGTTCCCAAAGTACGACGAGGGCCGCACCCCAGGGAAGCAGTAGCAGTCCTTCCCTTTCCACTACCTTTTTTCCAGCACCACCTCATTGGGTACGGGTAAATGGGCACATACGATTCCACCAATGCCATCCAAGACGTTACCATCTAACACTGTCTGTGCTGCACAACACTTCATAGGTACTGCTAAAAATCAGCATGCTACTGTACTGTCACTTGCCAGTACGTCCAGTACAAATTTCGGTAATAGATTGGAAAATGTGTGCATCCACAATCATCCAATTGCGCACCCACTACCACAAATTTACGGTACGAGAAATGTTTCTCCAATATGCGCATTTCAAGGGGATTGGGTCCTCCGACGTATTCCATATCTATGACAGTAATCACAACAGCTGTGCTGCTTCGGAAAATGTTTCTGCGTCCTGTGTCGATGACGTCGATACGCCGTCCTCGAGGACCTCCTCCGAACGACCGACGTCACCAGATGTTATAAGTAGGACGCATGACGCCCGTAGCCTCGGTTCAGTTTTTTCCGCGAACGTGTTCGCTTCGGAGATCTCGGCGCGCCTCGACTCTTTGGAGTTTCTGTTCTTTCAGTTCTTTGAACCTGTTCGTTTGTGAAGTATTGTACGGGATGTCTTTCTCTTCTTCCACCCCGCGTCCGGGCTTCAAGAAGTGTGGGGACTGCGGGTCCAAGATGTCGGTGACGGACTCGCACAAGGCCTGCCTCTGGTGCCGAGGCCCACGACACGGATGATTGTGTCGACTGCCAGTCGCTTACGTCCAAGGCCTTATGGGAACATAAGAAGCTGTTGGTCGGTAAGGTGTCCAAGCCCCGGAAGGCGAGGTCCACTGGGTTTTCGACGGACGATTCGAGGGGCGACTCTCCGCATCGTAGTCGTAAGTCTAGGGGTTCTCGGTCCCAGAGTGGGTCTCACCACTCCTCTGCCTCTTCGATGCACTCCCGGAAGCGCCGTCATCGGTCGCCTTCCCGGTCCTCGTCGGAGGACTCCGCCCGTCGGTGGGTCTCTCATCCCACCAAGCGTTCCTCTCCGGAGGAATGGGCTTCCTTCGGGGATGAAAATGTTGGCAGTTCTTGAATCGCAGGGCTCCGGTCTCTCCGCGCCTCCGAGAGGGGTCGGTCGTGACCATACTGGAAACACTGCTCATACGCCTTCGGGCTTGGGTGGCCGGCACGATTCGCGGGAGAGGTCCCGCTCGGACAAGGGGAATCGTTGCAGTCATGCCCGTTCCAGGTCCCGGTCCTCGACGCGCTCAAGCCCGTATGCACCTGTGAAGTCTTCAAATGAGATGTCGACGCCGAGGTCGTCGACAGACACTCTCGAGGCTCCGCCTCTGAGGAAGTGGTCGACGCCATTGGCACCCAGGCTGTCGAAGGACACGCTCGGAGCTCCACCCGCGAGGCTTGTGTTGAAGCCGTCGATGTTGTCTGCGCTGCGCTCGACGTCAACGCCGATTCACTCGACGCAGTTTCACTCGACGCCTTTCGAGGCTCTGGTGTCGGAGGTACCCCGTGGCACGGGGAACCCCCTAGAAAGGCTCTGGCCAAGGCAAAACATGTCTTTCTCCTGTATTCTTTGCCCTCTTTCCAGCCTATGGAGTATATTTCCGAGGTGGAAGAGGGTTCTGAAGATGGGTTGGTTCCGAACACAGTGCCAGATGAGATTCTATCTGGTCATGGCCAGATTGAGGACTTGCGTCAGTCACTGCATGACGCCAGTGGGCTGGACACCTCTCCGGAGGTGGAGTTCTGTAGGCCTGAGCCTGGGACCCATGCCGAGTCATCGTACCAGCGCCTTATGTCGAGGGTCACGGACTACTTGGCGGCTAAGGCCCCAGCAAAGCAGGCGTCGTATCCTACCATCCCTCCTGATAGGGACGACAAGTGTTTTGATGGCACGTTTTGGTTTTTTGTGTCTTTCGATGTGTTTCTATTCCCTTCTCCTCTTGTACGTACTGAACGTCAACGCTTCTCTTACAGTTCTACAGGATTGTATGCAAAGCTGCGTGCAGAGTGGCAAACAAAACCGCATTGCCAATGGAGGGGAAAAAAATTCATTTTCCTTGGACCCACTGCAAATCTTGCTCCTTAATGCTGTCATAGTCGGTGCTCAACATCCCAGCGCTGCACATGAAAGCACACATGCTTCTGTTTATAAAACACCTCCGGACCTCTAGCTGTGGGCAAATTACAGCCTAATGTGCAACACGTGCAATTACCTACACCATGTGCTTGCGAACTGATAGCACCTCACTTTGGTTGTTCCACCAAGTGTAAAATGCTCTCCACACCCATTATTGAAAGGTCACCATCCTCAGACAGAAACATAGGCAAATCTACATGGCTGCAGTATGGTATGCTGGCTGTCATCAAGGGGGATAGTCTCTTGGGTCCATAACCAACGGCCCTTTGCCATGTAACCAATCTTCTAGGCCTTACCCACACCCAGCATAACATAATGGCCTCATGAAAGAGAACATTTCCCACATAGCACAATCCAGAAACGTAACATATGATGGGTGGTGCAAAAGGCAACGCAAGTCAACCAAAAGTAGCGCCATGTGGCTCCCTAATGTCCAAGATGGTGACATAATGGGTACCATATGGTACCGGACGTATATCAGCTCACATCTACAAGGTCCTGAAGAAACAATTTTTACAACGTCACCATCCAACGGAGACCTCCATACTTAAAAGAGCATGTCTGCGTTATGGTGGTGTGCTATTGAGCAGGCCTAGCCTCTTCAGTGACTGGCCCACGGGCTACAGGCTTTTTGCCATACATCCAACAGTGTAGCCCTTGGCCACACCCAGCTTAACATAACAAACTTATGCAGGTGAACAAGTGGCCAGGTACATGCAGGTCATCCCTAGCCACTGCTAAGCATCCACTACTTCAGCTCTTCTCCCACAGGACACACTGGAGGAGTCGTCACTTCATCAGGTCCAGCCATATACTACACAGTGTAAGAAGTGCAACCAATCCCCACAACCATACAAGCAACATTTTATGCAATAATCACAAACCGCATATCGAAGGCAACATTGTGAAACCTACTGCACGCCACATCACTTTTTTGCCTGTGCAAGGTCCGCACCCATTCATGGAAGGGCCTAACAGCTTAGCACAGGCAACACACTGTACTGCAGTGTACGTTGCAAGTTTCATGTGTTCTCCATTGTTCTCTGCTTCTGCCATTCCTCTACCATCACTGACCGCTGGACCTCACCACACACTACACACCCTAGTGCAACTGATCTTTTACTTCTCATGTGTAATGCAGGCCCCATCTGCAAAAACGCCTGCCAACTTTCACTCAGGCCACATCTGTACATGCATCGCTCAATTATATTGCGTTGCCTGTGCATATCGGTATGTGAGCGGCTGTGTACATTTTGCATATTGCGACTTTGTAATGCTGATGACTTTCTTTCATGGCACAATGTGGTAAAACACTTCCTCAAGCAAGAATCTTCTAAGGGCCTACCCATAGCAAACACAGATGGTGACATGTGGCTCCCTATTGTGCAACAGGGGCAATGATCTACACCATATGGTAATGTACGCATAGCAGCTCACTTCTTCTCTTCCACCAAGTGCACACTGTCCTCCGCAACCATTGTGTGCTACTCACCAACTGAAAATGCATGCACAGTAACCACTGCATTGCTGCATTATATTGTTGAGGCTTTGCCACACTCACCACAGTATAGCAGAGCTATGCAGGTGACCAGGTACGCATGTGCCAGAAATCACAAAAGCAACATAAGCATCAGCACTTCCACCCAACCGCCACAGCATAAAGCAGGGACGCAAGGAAATGTGTTCCACTTACCATAATGCAGAAACATACCACTGTGTTTGCCACTGCTACCCACTTCCCATCAGAAAGCATTATAAGCGTGCCAACCAAAAAAGACATTCGAGGGGATTGTGTCCTCTGACGTATTCAATATCTGACAGTAATGTCCACAGCTGTGCTGCTTCGGCAAAAATGTTGGCGTCGGGGTCCTACGTCGATACGCTGTCCCTCGAGGGCCTCAGTCGAGAGCCGACGTCACCGGATGTTATATGTAGGACCACGACGCCTGTAACCTCAGTTCCGTTTTTTTTCAAAGAATGTGTTCGCTACGGAATCTCAGCGCGCCTCGGTTCTTCTCCTGTTGAATCGGTTCTTCTAACATTGGATATTGTGAATATGTCTTTGTCTTCTTCTACCCCGCGGTCGGGCTTCTTCTACCCCGCGGTCGGGCTTCAAGAAGTGTCGGGACTGCAGTTCCAAGATGTCCCTTGCGGACCCGCACAACGTCTGCCTTTGGTGCCTCGGCGAGAGCCACGCCACAGACGACTGCGATGAATGCCAGTCTTTGACGTCGGAGGCCTTGCGGGAGCGGAAGACGTTGTCTGTAGGTTGGGTTTCCAAACCCCGTAAGTCGAAATCCGCTGGGCTTTCTACCGACAATTCAAGGGGTGACTCTCCGTGTCGGCATAAATTCAGGGGGTCTCGTTCTCGGATTGGGTCCTGCCATTTCTCTGCTTCTTCTAGGCACACTCGGAAGCGCCGTCCCCGGTCGCCTTCCTCGTCAGAGGACTCCCCCAGACGAGTAGCTTGTCCCAACAAGTATTAATCACCGGCGGAATGGGACGCATTTCGCAAGGAGATGGGGACTTTCGAATCGCAGGGCACTGTTCCATCCGTGCCTTCGAGAGAAGCCGGCAAGGAACGCGCTAGGGCCACTGCTCACATGCCTTCGGGCTCGGCCGGTTGGAGCGATCATCGGGAGCTGTCGAGGTCCCGATCCACAAGGTCGATCGCCATAGCCGTGCCAGGTCCCGGTCCTCGGCGCCCTCAAGACCGTCTGAGCCTGTGAGGCCTTCTAAGAAGGCGTTGATGCCGTCAGTGCCATGTCCGTCGAGGGACTCTCTCTCGAGGCTCTGGCTCCGTGGAAGTCATCGACGCCATTGGCGCAGAGGCCGTCGAAGGACACGCTCGGGGCTCCGGCCTCAAAGCCGTTGTCGAAGTCATTGACGCCGATTCCATCGGCGCCCTCGATGCCTTTTCAGGGGTTTTACCAGAGGTACCCCGTAGGGCCGTGGATCCTCCGAGGAAGGCCCCGAGTAAATAAGTAAGGCCTGTGTTTGAACCTTTTTCTGTTCCTTCATCCAGGGATATATTCCAGCCTTTAGATTACATCTCAGAGGTGGAAGAAGGGTCAGATGAGGAGGGGTTTGTACCTCCTGAGGTTCTTGATGACCTGTTGTCTGGTCACAGCCAGATGGAAGACCTACGTCAGTCTTTACTTGACGCCAGTGGTCTGGACACCTCTCCGGAGGTTGAGTTTGGCAGGCCTGAGCCTGGTACACATGCTGAGTCCTCGTACAGGTGTCTCATTTCGAGGGTGACTGAGTATTTGGGGTGGTCTGCTCCAACTGTGGATTTTCTGCAGGATGACCTAACAGATATATTGGACCAAGGTCCACCCACTGACACAGTGCTGCCATTTCATATGGCCTTACAAAGAAGGGTGGCGGCGGCTTGGACTGCTCCGGAGAGTCTCCCGGCAGTGAATAAGTCGCTACCGAAAAAATACCATCCAGCCAGTGGCGACCCCTGCTACTTGTCTACGCACCCCTCTCCGGAGAGTTTGGTGCAGGTGGCTACGGCCCCAGCAAAGCAGGCTGCGTACCCTACCATCCCTCCGGATAGGGATTACAAGTGCTTTGACGGTTGAGCGAAGAAAGTATTTTCATCTGGGTATGGCTTTAAAGGCAGCCTACTCCGTTTGTGCCCTGGCAAGATTCACTCACACTCTGTAGAATTGTGTATCTTTGGTGGCTGAACATATTCCCAAAGGGGCGGAACGGGGTGGTTTTCTTGCCCTCATTCAGGATGGCAAGGATGCCATGTGTAAATCCATTCAGTCGGGTCTGGACGTGGCAGACTGTGTCAGTCAGTCCATGTCGGCGAGCACCGTGATGCGCAGGTTTGCGTGGTTGCAGAAGTCATGGTTTGCTCCTGATGTACAGTCCTGGCTTCTCAACATGCCCTTTGATGATCATCTTTTTGGCAGGAAGGCTGACAAGAGCCTTGAGAGGCTGTACGTCAACCTCCGTCTTTTCGTCGTAGGGGACAGCAATGGAGGGGAGATTCCTTTCGATACTACTCTTCCTTTGGTAGATCGAGGGGAGCTGCCAGTCAAAGGGGCCAAAGTAGGAGTACCAGAGGTAGAAAACAAGGTACTCAAGGTGCCAAAGCCGCTCGGGCAGTTGCCTCTTTGCCCTCAGTGTGATGCTGGAAATGCAGGGCCTCCGTATCCTTGACTTTACTGCTTTTTATCGTGTGTTCCGTCGTGTTTTCCGTGGAGGAATTAATGTGGGACTCCTGGCGGTGCAGCTTTCTCTCTTTTGGTTTGGTGAACGGACCCGTGGGATACCCTTATGGCACCCATGGGTGAGGGGTACAACCCTGTGCCCCTAGTGTATGTTTTTGGGCACTTGTGGGTGGCCCGCAGAGCATGGTATGGGCTGGTGGCAGCTCCATGCTGAATTTGACAGGTGCGCGGAGTATCCTCCATTTTGGGATACCCCGGCCCTGCCATTGGAATCAGTTGATTCCTGATGGAAAACAAAATGGCCCCTGTGGCCTCTTGCTTTCTATTACCTATTACCTTGTTTTCCCAAAGTCCTGGGAAACCCTGACTCTGTCCCTTCCCCCGTGACTGGCTGTTGGGTGGAAGTGCCATATGGTGTTGTTGTGAAGACCCGGCCAGACTAGCTGGAGCCTTCCCGGTGATGTATGTTGTGGGTACCTCCTGTGGGTGGGACCTGGGTGAATGGAGTGTGTGACCAATATGCACTTCTTGTTGTGGTTGTCTGGTTTCTGGCATGAGAGACAAAGACTGAGACAGCCCTGCCCGAAAATGGCCTGAATGCAGTGTGTAGTGTTGAATGGCTGGGTACCAATCCACATTCCTTGTTGTGAGTGTTTGAGAGGGAGGAGGATGGGCTGAATGCACTGCGTGTCTGATTGGCTGACTGACTGCATGAATGCCCTTCTGGATGATTGGCTGCTGAGTGTGACCTAGCAGTGTGGATGAGGGACAGAATAGTATATCTGGGGACCTCTCACCACTGGAAATTGTTCAGAAGCTGAAGTCCACTACAACGAGTAACTGGAGTAACTGAAGCTTGACCTTGAAGCCCCGCTGGACGAGAAGAAGTGCTGTTGCTCTCCTTCACAATCTGAAAGCTGCTGTCTCTCCAAGGACTGACCCAGAGAGGACCTGGTAAGGCGCCCTCTTCCCGAGCTACGAGGGACCATTGTGCACCAGCTGATCTTTGCCAAAGCTCCCTGGTAGAAAGACCTATGACAGGCTGCCGACCCGAGACGGGGACTCCCGCGGAATCCCAAAGGGAAGCACCCGGACTGTTGTCCGCCACTGTCGATGACCGCCGTCGCTGACCGGAGCCGCCGTGCTCCCGTTTGCCTAAGAACTTCATTTGATCATCGGACGCTCTCGTCTGCATCGTCGCCCGCTTTAACCCGCTGGAGAAGGCCTGACCGTCGACGCGCCGAGGAGCATCCGCCGGTGGGTTTCCCGCCAGCTAAAGACCACAGAGACGCTGACGTTTCGACGCCCTTGCTGGGCCACAGTTCTTCATTCTCCCTTTGCGGTCTAGAACTATCGTCACCGAGGTGCCCCGCAGAGGCCTTGCAGGACGCCAACGCTCCGTCGTCGACGAGCACCGCTAGGAACGAAGCTGCCACTTCACCGCCTTAGTTCAACCTGTTCTCCATCGGAGGTTCGATGACCCGTGACTCCTGCCCTAAAGGGAGGGCACTCAAGAAGGGCCATCGATTCCCCGACACCGAACGCCGAGTCCCTCAACGCCTCTCGACGATCCGTGGCTCCTGCTTTAAAGGGAGTCGCTCAAGAAGGATCGGTCGACGCATCTTCGGAGAACTCTACTCCACCAGGTACATTGGGGGGGTAAAACCTTAATAGGAGGAAATTAGATTATTGAACAATATTTGGACTGGGCTTGTGCTATATATCTTTATTTACAGGTTGCCCAGGTGGGGGGGATCTCCACACAGAACTGTGCCTAAGGGTAGGGGTCAGAATTCTGCCTATTGTTTCAACCATCTTGCATTCCTTCCTATCTCTATTACTGGTTTCCTCGTTATTGATCTGTGTGACATTTTAACTGTACAGTTGATGCACTTTAATGAGATTTGATAACATTGGTGGTACCACTTTAGAATTGTATATATTTATCATTGTGGATTTCTGAGTACAAAGTGCGTTATTGTGATTGTGTACATACCTTTGAATATTAATTATATAAAGACTGTGTTTTCAGTAATACAGTGTGTGGACATTCCTTCGTGGGGGTTCGGGGACCACACTGTACTTAAGAACCAGCCTGCATCACCTCCTGAGAAGCTAGGCCTTGATTGCTCGACTACGTTACCAATAATAGAGAATCTTGGCTGGGGTCCTCTGTGCCTCTCCTCTACTATAATAGAGTGTGGAAGTACAGACACCCCCTACCAGTCTTTACACTCGGGCACTGCCGCAGCCGCTTCCGCTCAGTCATGAGACCATGTCCCATGGTTTGCCGGTTGGGGGAAGGCTGGTGCAGCATCTTGTAGAATGGCGTGCCATTACTTCAGATGTGTGGGTTCTGGAGATCATAGCCCACAACTACTGTCTTCCTTTCCGACAGAGGCCTCGTGACAATCCACCGGGGAAACTCACTTTGAAGAGTCAGGATCCGCTCCTTGCGCAGGAAATCGACTCCCTGCTGGAGAAAGGCGTCATAGAACTGGTGCCTGTAGCGGAGAGGAACAAGGGATGGTATTCCCCATATTTTTTATCCCGAAAAAAGACGGAGGATTGAGAACCATCATGGACTTGCGTGGTTTGAACAAGCTCCTCAGGAAGGACAAGTTCAAGATGGTTACTCTTTCTCAAGTCCTCCAGGCCCTTCAACTTCAGGACTGGTTGGTGTCTCTCGACCTCAAGGATGCTTACTTTCATGTGCCGATTCATCCCAAGCACTGGAAGTACCTGAGGATCACGGTTGGCGTTTTTCAGTTTCGGGTCCTGCTTTTCGGATTGACCTCCGCCCCGAGGGTCTTCACCAAGCTAATGGTGGTGGTGGTAGCGTATCTCAGGAAAGGGGGGATTCATGTCTACACTACCTGGACGATTGGTTGATCAGGGTGTGCTCTCCCGAGCAAGTCCTGGATCATCTGTCTGTCACCTGCCACTCCCTTCACAAGCTGGGCTTCTCCCTCAACTTGAAGTCCCACTTGACACCTACCCAGCGGCTCCAGTACATCGGAGTAGTGCTTGACACATCCCTGGGGCAGTGTTCGCCTCCCCAGGTGAGGGCTCATCACATTCTGCAGATGGTCGACAAGTTTCAACATGCCCAGAGTCTCGCGGCGTTCGAGTTCTTGAGGTCGCTCGGCCTCATGGCATCCTGCATTCTACTGGTGCCAGAGGGCAGGCTGCGGATGAGATCTCTTCAGTGGGCTCTCAAGATGCAGTGGTCACAGTCCCCTGGCAGAATGTCGGATCCCGTTCAGGTGCCGCCATCGGTTGCCCAGGATCTTCTGTGGTGGGCCGACGAGAGCAATCTGATGAGGGAGCGCCATTTTGGCTACCCTGGCCGGAGGTGACGATCGTGACGGACGCATCCCTCACGGGATGGGGAGCTCATGCCAACGAGTTGACAGTCAGCGGTCGTTGGTCTTGGTTGGAGTCCAGACTCCACATCAATCTGTTAGAGCTGCGGGCTGTCAGGCTAGCCATGAAGGCTTTTCTGCCGTCTGTGTGGGGGAAAAATTTCCTGATCATGACGGACAATACAGTGACTAAGCACTACCTCAACAAAAAGGGGGGGGCAGGGTCACTCCCACTGTGCAGAGAGGCGATGCAGCTCTGGTTCTGGGCCATCCAGCAGGAAATGTCCATCTCGGCAGTTCGTCTGGCTGGAGACGAACACGCGGCGGCGGACGCTCTGAGCAGGCAGAGCACGATCTCTCATGAGTGGGAGTTGGCTAGGAAGTTCTGTTGGAGATCTTCGCCCTTTGGGGGACCCCACAAGTGGATCTCTTCGCCACCAGTGTCAACCGGAAGTGCGAAAGATTCTGCTCGCAGGAATTTCCTCTAAAAGGAGCCTTGGGGTACCCAGACCTTCTCGACATGTCCATCTGCCCTCCACACTGTCTTCCCAATCGAGACGATCTGCTTTCACAGGAGGGGGGTCGAGTTCTCCATCCATAGGTCAAGTCTCTCAACCTTCATGCTTGGTTTCTGAAAGGTTGAGTTACAAGGAATGGGACCTCCCTGAAAACGTGATGGAGGTGTTGCTTTCGGCCAGAAGGCCAGAGACAAAATCCCTGTACCGTTGCTGTTGGAGAAAGTTCTGCGACTGGTGCAGGGTTCAGAATGTGGATCCTTTTCAGTGTTCAATTCCTGTGTTTGTCTTTTTTGCTTTCATTAGCCCACAAGGGCCTGCAAATGGATACCATTAAGGGTTACCTGGCGGCGCTGTCCATATTTAAGCACTCGTCTGAGGAGGGTTCTTATTTTAAGATTGCTTTTGATTTCTCAGTTTCTGAAATGCCTCACTAATGTGTTTCCACCATCCCCGTTCCAAGTGCCGGGATGGGATTTGAACTTGGTTCTGAAATTCCAAATGGGAGCTCCGTTTGAGCCCTTACATTCTTGTCCTTTGAGACTGTTGGCCTTTAAGACTGTATTTTTAGTTGCGATTATTTCCGCTCGCAGAGTGAGTGAGTTGCAGGCACTATCCGCCAAGCCACCATTCACAGTGTTCCATAAGGACAGGGTTGTCCTTGGGATTCGTCCTTCTTTTCTTTCACCATTCACAGTGTTCCATAAGGACAGGTTTGTCCTTAGGATTTGTCCTTCTTTTCTTCCGAAGGTTGTGTCAGAATTTCATTTGAGCCAGAAGGTAATTCTTCCGGCATTCTATCCTCCTCCGCATCCTGGTAAGGAAGAGGAGAGGCTCCATAGGTTGCATCCGAGGAGAGCTTTGAGCTTCTAGCTGTCACATTTGTCCACATGGATCATTTTGACGATCTTTGAATATTACCGTTTGGTGGGTAAGGACCCTCCGGTAGGCATACAGGCCCATTCTCCTAGGGGTGTGGCTGCCTCTGCTGCTCTGCAGGGGGGTGTTCCCATTTGTAATATTTGTAAAGCAGCCGATTGGCCTGTGTCCATACTTTTGTAAAACACTACTCCCTGGATTCTATCCATGGCCAAGATTTGGCCTTTGGTAAGGCGGTCCTCTATTCTGCAATTTGATTGGGCATTCTAAAATTCAAAATTCTTTTCCCACCTCCATAAGTTGGTACTGTCAGAGATGTGGAATACGTCGGAGGACACAATCCCCTTGAAGAACAAGTTACTTTCTTACCTGGTAACGTTCTTTCGATGGGATGTTCCTCCGACATATTCCACATCGAACCCTCCCAGCCTGCCCCTCTACAGAATTTCTTATGGGATTGCAGCTTTCGTTTCCGCGAGGCTTTCTGTAGTCATTCTGGCAGAAGATTGGTGCCACACGTTCTGGGAAAAAACTACAACTGAGGCTACGGGCGTCGTGCGTCCTCCATATAACATCCGGTGACGTCGGCTCTCGACGGAGGCCCTCGAGGGACCACGTATCGACGTCATCGACGTGGGACCCCCAACGCCAAAAATGTTTCCGAAGCAGCACAGCTGTGGACATTACTGTCGGAGATATGGAATATGTCGGAGGAACATCCCATCGAAAGAACGTTACCAGGTAAGAAAGTAACTTGTTCATCTTCGCAACATTCAGCCTGCTCCCACCACTCTAGTACGTGCATAGAACCAATGTTGCATACAGCAGAGCAACACTTACTAATCTGCACAATGGACACTATGCAAGCACATACAAGAAACATTTTCACCCGGACCTTTTCCATATGTACACTATTCTGTTAACACATATAACGAAAAATATGAACAATAGATCAGAGGTGACAGAGCACTACTGTTTTAGCAATTTAACAGCAAATGGCATTTGATTTCATATCCATATACATAGATAAAACCGCAGCTCAAAAGCTTCACCCATCAATCATACTCCTCTATTCTCATTCGCTCCAAGTAATTTCACTCGAATCCTCATAACAATGGTGTCTAATGTCACCATATGGCAATAACCTAATACAAATTAAACTTTAATCCATATTATTTAACACATGTGTCCCTCTGTATTAAATACAGGAGGTCTAAACAGTCGACATGTGTTTCGGCTGATGTTCAATTGGGCTGTAGATCTCTTTCCCATTCAATTCTGCCAACCTTCACCAGGACAGAGGTCAACTACCAGATATGTGTTGCCTCAAAAATGGATGGAGTGAGCAACGTAATCTCTAGTCCAACAGTGTTGGAGGCGAGTAATGATACTCTGGGACAAATCCCTTATTACGCTCTGTCTGGGCATACATCAGATTGCAGGTGACCTTAGTGCATCGTGCTTCTGTGGCCCATATCAATAAGGCGTCATCTGCTGGGTAGTCGGCTATCATCAACATCAAGTTTCTTTTCCATGCGCTGGTGATCTTGTCTGTAGGCGCCCCGCCGCGTGGGGATCAATTAATGCCATCTAAAAAAATCATGATATATCACTTCCAGAGTAGATGATGTCGCCAGTAACACAGGACGTAATAGTGAACGCTCCTCGATGAAACACATGTTAACCTCAAACATTAGTGGATGTAGAGTCCTCTCTCCAAGGTTTAAGGCCCTCCAGGTATACTCACCTGGAGGACCTTAGATTTTTTACCAGGTACCCTTCAATATTTTTGACACTATTCCTTTAATACACCCAGTGGACACACTGCACAACTGGTCACTGCACCATCTCCACCCATACACCGTTTTTTCATTGCTTTAATATCAGCTGTTGGATCGCTGTAAACGGAATGCTGAACAGCCTGCCCCACCGTCATTTATGCTGAGAAATATTGCCACAGCACCTTAACGCCAGTCTGGTACACGAGGTACCAAGGTGCTCCAAGATGGCCGCCTGCACTCCTTTGTGTGCCTCCAGTGCCTAACTAGAACCAGGCACTGCATCCTGATAGGCTGCTGAGCTCTTTTTCCCTCGGATTGGGCACCGGCAGGCGAAGCCGGCCCACCTCCTCCAAGGCCCACAGAAACAAGGCTAGTGCCTGTTTCATGCCTGTTACGTGCCCGTGTCTGCCGTCTGCCAGACCCCCTGCATGTCATGATCTGCCTCCACATAAGGTAACCTGCAAACTGCTTCACTATCAACAGTAAGCGTGCGCTTGCACCTATTTATGGGAGACTATATGCCCATCCATAACTTCGGACACACTCTGCTAACATATGGATTGCTGATTTTTGACCAAAACCGCTCAGCATTATATTGTCTGATAACTGAATGCCACTAAATGCTCACTCACTGTGCACACATTTACTCAACTGCTTCATCCCATTTGCAAACATGCGTTTACATGATGTAAGTAGCACATGTGCTTTCACAGCATTGGATTAGTGTGCGAGAAGGAAGCCCCCACCTCGCCCACGAGAGCTGGAGCTTCACTCACTACATCACTGCACAACCCGCCTACAGTGCTTCATACTTGTTGATAACAGCTTAGATTCATTATTTACTACCCAAGCATTATGTCTGCCCATAACCTACACTAGATATGCCAAGTGTATCGCATCTAGCCTATGTGTGTTATTGCATTAACTAGCCTAAAGTGCCTTTCGCCACAATTGCATTTAGCCTATGTGTGTTTTTACACTTGACTAGCCCAGTTGGGCCTCGCGCCACAATTGCATTTAGCCTATGTGTGCTTTTACACTTGACTAAGCCTAGTTGGGCCTCGCGCCACAATTGCATTTAGCCTATGTGTGTTTTTACACTTGACTAGCCTAGTTGGGCCTCGCGCCACAATTGCATTTAGCCTATGTGTGTTTTTACACTTGACTAGCCTAGTTGGGCCTCGCACCACAATTGCACTTGTGTTTTTTTTTGCATTGCTTAGCCTAGAAGGATCCAACCATAACTAGCATCTGTTAGGCATAGCACTGAAGCTCCTTCTACACACATTAAACCAACCACTTAGATGTCAGCATGACCTCCAGTATAGTCTTACAATGACTTCTGCTTATCTGACTAAGCTAAGCTGCTAAAGTTGCAACTATGTTGATTCTAACCTCATTTGCTAAAATTGCATTCAGACTGTCTGCAAATCTGCTCTGCATAGAACTGCACTTGAATTACTGCATTGACATCTTGTGTGAATATGTTGATCTTCACGTCACCTGCTAAGTGGCACCTAGATTGCCTGATTGACTTCCAACTGTATATCCATGCACTCCAGCCAATTTGCCTCATCTTGAATCTAGCTGTTTACCCATGCACTTTAGCCAAATTGCCTCATCTTGAATCTAGCAGCCTATCCATGCTTTCTAGACAAACTGCCATACCTCGAAGCTAGTTGCTTACTCAGGTACTGTGGCCAATCCACGCTGCCTTAATCTAGGCGTCACTCATATTTTAGCCAACCCACCCCACTTCCACCTAATTGTCGACCTAGGCACTGCAGCTATCCTGCCATATCTGTCCTACCTCCTAGGTGTTATTCAACGCACTCTGCCCTACACTTCTAACCCAGGCCGCCCCCGGCATCCCAGCCTTATCAACTACCCTTATCTAGGTGCTACATAGACCATCCCAACCACGTGTGGTCACCTAAATTCAGGTATTACTTAGCGCTTCATAACACTCTCGACCCCACCATTTAGCATGTGTCTACTCACCACTAACTTGTTTGCCTATCTCCTGATCAGCCTCAATACTGCATTTCCGATCAAGATGGCTCCACACCTACCCAACATGCCAGCCCTACCCAGGCTTAACAACCAGGTACCATACTTAGATGTAAACGACCCTCAGGTACTGCTACCTTCCAGTCACCCTCGCACCACTATAGAAAGGAACTTAGGACTTAGAGCCAGACTAGCCAAAATCCATGAGCCCCCTGCCCGCTCATTGCCCACCACACAAAACTCTAGAACGTTGCCACTCCGACCAAATCCTTCCACACAAACCAGTAACCCACTACAAAACCTCTACCCTACACCCCTTCATAACGCCCTCAACCAGGGTACTCCTAAACCTACACAAGACAAGCGCCATACTACTACTTCAAAAAACATAGCCACTACTTCTAAAAACATAGTTAGCCCTAAAATCAAGGGAGCCTTGATCAATGCCAGGTCGCTAGTAGCTCATGCTACAGAAATTGCAGACTTAATCCTCACTGAAGACCTCGACTTCCTTGCCATCACTGAGACTTGGTTACACCCAGCAGCAGGCCCTATGCTCATGTTGGCAGTCCCAGATAACTATTCTATCCTGAGACAAGACCGCCCTAATTCTAGAGGAGGTGGTGTCGCCTTCATCCATAAGTGCAGTCTTACCATGAGACTAGCTACTTCGACCGATGCCATCTCTTGCGAATCACTAGCAGTCAAAATACCACTCACTAACTCCCAAACTCTTAACATCTACTTGATCTACCGCCCGCCAGGCCCCATTGGCACCTTCGAAGAAGACCTTAACTCTATCCTATCCAGCAACCTCAAAAGCTCCACTCAAGTTCTCACCTTAGGAGACTTTAACTTGGGCTACAAAGACCCAGAAGACCATCCCGCTAGCACCATAGCTAATACTCTTACTGAATTAGGCTTTGTGCAAAGATGTATGACACCCACGCATACGAAAGGTAGAACACTTGACTGGGTGGCCGACCACAATTGCCTAGTGAACATCACAAATATCTCACCTCAAGCCTGGACTGACCACCACTTGGTATCATTCATGCTCTCCACCGACAGACCTCCACCCCCGCCTACCATTAAGGCCCCACCCACTCTCACTAGAAACAAGTAGAACATGACAGCAGAAAGACTTAACCCTAACCTACTCCCCACACTCAACTCACTTCCTGATAACCTGGACCCTGAGTCTCTGGTTGAAGAATATAACAAGATTATGGCCACCTCGCTGGACTGCATCGCCCCCCTTAAACTTAGATCCAGTAAACCGAAAACGCACCTTAACAAATGGTACACACCATTCCTCAAAAAACTAAGGCAGCAAAAAAGAAACTGCGAGGCCATCTGGAAAAAATCCCCCTCAGTCTCTAACAAACTCAAACTCTCCAAACTAGCTGCACTTTACAAAAAAGAAATCTACCTGGCCAAACGAGCCTCCTTTGACTCTCGTATATCCCAAGCTAAATCTAACATGAAAGAACTCTTCTCCATCCTCAAAGAAATAGAAACCCCCATAGCACCCCTTGACACGTGCACCAAAGATAAAAACTGGTGTTCAGAAATTCAAAGTGCCCTAGCAAACAAGATTGCGACTCTTCAAAGTAAAATCTCCAGCAAAAGAGCATCCCTGAATGACACCCTCAACTCAAAAATTCCGGACAAGCCCATGCCCACCGACCTAGCCCGTTTCCAATTCTCCAAAGTCAACATACTGGAAGTCGAAAAAATTATCCTGTCCCTGAAACCATCTAATTGCCAGGGAGATCTGTGCCCAGCACAGCTCATTAAAGATGCTGCCCGCGACCACTCCCCTTTCATTACAAAATGGATTAATGCCTCCTTCGCCACTGGCTCCATCCCTACTAACCTAAAACAATCCTGGGTACTTCCTCTACTGAAAAAACCTACACTTGACCCAGCCATACCCACAAACTACCGACCCATAACAACTGTTCCCTTTCTACTAAAAATTCTGGATAAGGTTGCCTATGTACAAATACAGAAGCACCTGGAAGAACACAACCTCTTAGGCTCTAGACAATCTGGATTCCGTCCCCAACACGGGACCAAAACCGCTCTTATTGACTTGAAAGCGCAGATCGATTCGCTCAGAGACAACGGGCAAGCCGCCCTACTCCTCCTCCTCGACCTATCTGCAGCTTTTGATCTGGTCGATCACTTTGTCCTATGTTCACACCTCCACACTTCAGCTCACTTCTCCAGCGAGGCCATCACCTGGATCACATCCTTCCTTAACGGCAGTACTATGAGGGTCTTTTCTCCCACGGCGGCAGCAGACCCTATACCCATCACATGCGGTGTTCCTCAGGGCTCCTGTGTCTCCCCCACATTATACAACATATTTACCAAGCCCCTTTTCGATGATTTGGATCATCTCGGTATCACCTACACTAACTATGCAGATGATACTCAGATCCTCCTTCCGCTTTCAGGAGATTATGGAAAGGATTTGGCCTTGCTAAATAGGGTGTACATCATCATCCAGGCATGGATGGCCACTCATGGACTATGCCTGAATGATGATAAAACAGAACTCATCATCTTAGGCACTACAATCAGTATAAAGAAACTTGGCCCGGCCTATAACTCCTTCATGATTGACGGGAACAACATCAAAGTCGGACAGGAGGTCAAAACATTGGGATTCTATCTAGACTCCAATTTTTCCCTCAAAAGACAAGTGAGCTCCCTTGCATCCTCCACGGCTTACACGTGCAAATTAATCCGTGCAGCCAAACCTTTCCTGTCGGACACTAGCTGTCTGACACTCGCCAGAGCCCTCATACTGTCTCGCCTCGACTACTGCAATGCCCTTTACCTGGGATCCACCAAGGCCACCACCAGTAAACTGCAAACCCTTCAGAACAACGCTCTCGGAGCAGCTCTGGGCATTTCCAGAAGAGAACACATCACAGGATTCAGCCAACAGAACTGGCTCTCCACCAGAGATAAAATTCTCTTAAAAACGGCATCACTCACCCACAAGTCTCTTAACAACACAGCCCCAACTTACCTGATCAACAGATTCCACAGACAGTCCTCCTTAAGACCCGTCAGAACTGCATACAAAGATTGTTTATCTGTTCCCCACTACAAACGGGCCACCATAGGAGGCAACAGCTTCCCGGTAAAAGCTGCCAAGCTTTGGAATTCCCTGCCTCCAAACCTTAGAGTAGACTTGCCCTATCAGAACTTCTGTTCCAAGTTAGTCTCCTGGCTGAAACTGGAGACCCACTAAGACAAGGTAGTGCCCAGCGCTACACGCACACATTGTAACCACGTGTGCCTCTTGCTTACCTGTATATAACGGCCTGCTGGCTTTACTGCTGATCTGTATATAACATTTGTGTACCTATTTTTGTATTATGTATATTCTTCGTGTACTGTAACCAAGCTTCGAAAATTCTTGTAAAGGTGGGCCCTGATACCCCCGGGTACGCTCGCGCATTATAAATAATAAAGCAAACAAACAAACTGTTGGTTCTTCTTCAACACACACATGCAACCAACATTGTGTGCACTGCAGCCAAATCGCACACAGTAAGCAACAATGTGGCAGCTACTTTCAACCAGTGGACATAATGTTATGTGCTAGGGCTGCAGCCATGCATACAAGGGGCTATGGACTCCCCTCACACTACACACCATAGTACACACTATGTTGACATCCTCATGTGTCGTGGAATGCACTCTCCTGTGCCTGCCACCACTCATGAAAGAAAGACATTGTCGCTGTAGCTCACATGCCAAAACTAAGGCTGCCCACAAGGACCAGACAAGCTAGTTGCCTGTTGAGGTGTCCGCTCATTGGCGGAGCATGCACAGATAGCGCTGTCAGACCACAGTCGTCTTGTATAATGATATACATTTATTTATTTATTAATATGTTCATAACCCTAACAGGTTTTACATATACAACACAATCATCTTTCCATTTCTAACATCAGTTCTAAGCAGTCGGTTTATCATACATAAATCCCATCAGATAGCTCATTTAAAATGTTTAAAATCAGCTCATAAAATTTCATCATGTGAAAATTCATATCATTCCCTTCCATCAATCGTTGCCATATTTTTTCTATCTTTTCCTCTAGGCAGGAGTTCTTTTATCAGATATTTTTCACGCAACTGGTTGAGACTTTCACAATAGCATATTAAATGTTTTGCAGTCTCAATGTTTGGCAATCTGCACAATCGCAACCTTTTCTTAATACCAATTTTGGTTCCTAATATCTCCATGGTCTCGCATCTATTAAGTTTAAACATGAGATATGATCGAACTGTTGCCTGATGTGGAAACGCATATTGATATCTAGGTTTCTTTGTCTCTGTTGTCCACTGTTCTAGAAACTGGCTGCTGGTTGACTTAGTTGCCAAATATATCATGTCTCTTTCTTTAGCAATTCCATAGATACCAAATTGTAATAGCTTTTTCACTTTCGCATGTGAATATAGCAATCAGCTGTCAACATTGCCCTTAGCCCATTTAGCATATGATCGATACAGTACATTAAATGTTACTAAAATTCTCTCCATTATTAAAACTATTCATCAATTCCACCACTAATGTGTTAATATTCAAAGTGCTCAGTTTCACATACAACATAGGAGCTTTGTACCCTAAAATGTCTCTAGCATATCTAAAATCACATTCTAATAAAATGTATTCACATGTTACCGCAGTGGGTAGTCTAAAAAGCCATTTTAGGATTTTGCCTTTCAACTTATTTCATTTAAAAACTTAGATCAAACAAGCGAGTACATTAACCACTAGCTACCCACCTCTAACACACCCAAGGGGAAGGCTACTTATCAGAAATTATCCTCATAGTGGAATTTTCATACAATTCTGTCTGCCACCACAGTCAAAAAGTTATCTTAAACATATTTTAATCAATATTTACTCCAAACATAACAGTAAAAACAACATAAAAAGCCATATACAGTGTTCATCATTTACGAAAGCCGTAATGGACAAGATGGAGAGAAAACAACACTTCACACTTACGGCTGTAGTTCACATCACAATGTTTACAATCTATCAGCATTGGTTATTTAGCGTGATGTTAGTAATAGTGTGACTGAATCACATAACTATTATACACAAATATGGTATAATGGCGTCTACAATCTGATGTGTTTCTGGGGCATAGGGCAGCACTGTTGCAGTCAAAGGCTTGTCAGTAGTGTCCCAGGACCCGTCTTCAGGACGCAGTGAGTTAAGAGGGCGGTTACACTGTCACCATGACGCATATGTAGCAGTGTAGTCACCTATACAGTGAATAAAAAATTGAAGCAAATATAAGATTTACTCGATACCAGTAAAAACCTTTGTATTCGTGGTGTGAGTGTAATACAGAGAAGTAGCCAATTCGCTAACCTTATGGTGATTTCTTTTGGTGTGATGGGTGAGGCGATTGCACTCGTCAATCTTATAATGGCGGCCGACAAGTCCGTCCACATAGTAACAGCTGTAGATCAATACATGTTTTTAGTCAATCAATAATACGATTTTCAAGGGATACTAATCACAATAAGGTATGTCAAAGTTAAATATTTACCGTTTGGCGTGGACCTCCAGTCAATTCTAAGTTCTCGCACGGCGTGTTGATCCTGAGCATAGGTTATGTAATCATTTGGGCACTACATGTCCCATAATGCATCATGGAATCTATAAAGGATAAGGAATATATCGGTTCTGTGCTGGTTTAATTTAAAAAGTGTGGAGGTTACATACACTCAGCACTTACTTGACAAAGAATGTCCCAAACGCTATCTTGCTTTTTTTCTCCTATTTTCGTTATTTTTAAGTGTCAGCTCGCATTGTCAACCAGACCAGGGAATCAAGTCCTGCATGGGGGCATAAAGAGCCAAAGGAGACGGTCAGCCCTCTAGTTATTTGTCGGGTAGCCGTGTGTGTCATAAAATCAAAAGAAGCTTACCTTATGTGTCAGTTCACGCGGTGAAAAACTACTGCTGCAGGGCACGGCTTCAATAACATGTACCTCAAGGAGGGACTGCCTGCACACTTCTATCAGAGCCCAGTGGTGTTGAAATAGAAAGTGGACTAACCTGATAGTCTGAGGTTATAAACCTCAAAGAAGGACTGCCAGTATAGTTCTATAGGCCCCTGTGGTCAAGAGGGGGGCCATCTTGGAGTGAATACATGTGTTGATTGCAAACACAAGGCGGCAATGTGATCCCTGTGAGGGCAAGAAAGCCCTCAAATGATTGCTTATACTGCTACCACTGTGTGTTGTGTCTGTATTGTAATTATCAAATGTCATTAATTGTTCTTAGTAACTTTGATTATAAAGAAACTTTATATAGGTTTTTACTGGGGGACAGCGTCGATGTTCTTAAGTTGGGGTCGGGTCCTCTCAGTTTGGCCTTCTGCTCCCGTCTGTAACGCTCACCTGATTCCCGTAGAGGCGCCGGTCTTGACTGGGCGTATACCGTATCTTCAAAGGTGATGTGTAACACACGGCTGGCTCTTTGGGCTGGACCTCTGTGCACTGTATGTCTGACTCGAAGGGTAAGATGTCTGCAGATAGAAAATATGGGATTAAGGAACTGGGTTATTGAATGTCTCTCTCTTCTTCCCTTTCTCTTCTCCTGTAGAACCCCAAAGGTTAACGCTCTCACCTTAGGTAAGTGAACGCTGTGCTCTCCATCTGCCTCGGGGCAGGGTGCTGTAACCAGTTTCTTCACTGGATAAGGGGAGCAGGCCTCTTGACTTCAGAGGACTGCTGTCCGTCGTTTACTGCAGGAACGGTAAGTTTCGAGTAATTCTAATGTCTTTAAAGTCTTTAGTAATGATGTCTCTTGTTTTGCAGGGTTCCGGCGATGGCGGATGACGGGCTGAAGTGAGTTGAAGATGGAGCCCGTGTGATGAATAGAAGCGCCTGGAAGCACGTAAGTAAGCGCTTGTTGCCTGCTTCACGATGCGCTCTAACTGTCTTTTTATTTTGCAGGTACAAGTTCGGAGCGGCTGCAGGGTGCCGGAATACCCACTGGGTTAGATGTGGAAAGGAGTAATGGCACGTGAGTATTAAAGTTCCCCAATGTCTTTAAACGCACCTTGTTTTGTCTTTCAGATGCGGGATGCAGCGCCGAAGGCCTCCGGAGCGCACGAAGAGTAGGTAAGCCTTTGTCTTTCAGATGCCGGAATGCAGCGCGAGGCGTTGGTGACAGCCGATGGACCAGGTAAGTGAAGAGCTGTCACTGAAGACCGTAATGCTAACCTGTTCTTTCGAGGGGATTGGGTCCTCCGACGTATTCCATATCTATGACATGTAATCACCACAGCTGTGCTGATTACATGTCATAGATATGGAATACATCGTCGGACCATCCCATCGAAAGAACGTTACCAGGTAAGAAAGTAACTTGTTCTTCTTGTCTTTATAGGTGTTGCTGAAGACTGGATTCAGGATGGTAAGCCTTTTTCCTTAGGCCCAGGATCAGATGCAGAAGACACGATGAGCGTTCTGCTGCAGAGGATGCAGAATAACGCAAAGCAAGATTCATCCATCGGGTGTGGTTTAAATAGCCTCCTGTAGTGCTTAGGTGTCTCCTTCCACAGCCACGCCTAGGTAAGAAAAGAGTTCCTGCTTTCCAGAAGAGTTCCAGTGTTCTGAATCTAGGGAGTGGCTCCTGCCCCACCCAACAGGAAAAGTAGTTCCAAACAGAAGAGGATCAAAGGCTCAACTGGCAGGCAAGTAAGCAGCATGGTCTGCTGCAGGTAAGTCCACCCAAGCATTATGAGCCCGGCGCTTCCAGCGCTGGGACTGGGCATATTTATGAGCCTGGTGCCACTGGCGCCAGGACTGGGTCCAAAAGGTCCCAATTGGGACTGGTTGGCACTCGGAACCTGGGTTATGGATCTGCTTCCAAGGGAGTTGGGAAAACCCTGACCTTTTGGAAGCAGAGACCATGACACCGTCCTCCGTTCAAGTTCCCCTTTTTCTGACTAAACATTTCACAGGCCGGATTTGATGGAACATTGCAATCCATCTCCATGGCCTGGATTTCTTCCGCCTCCTCTCCTCTGCATATACAGGGTTCACTTCTTTTATCCACAGGCACTAATGACACTACCCTTGCTGGAGATTTGCAACGTTCGTGCACTTAAAAAGTTTGATCCCCTGTTAAGTCTACCAACTGCGAAGCATTTAATGTCTGTGTGAATTTCAAAGTGGATTCCCCCCTAATCAACTCTTTCGGGTACTTTCCCTTCAGCACTTCACTAGACGGGGGGGGGGGGTGTTGTTCAGCATGGTGTACTTTAGCTGTAACAAAGCCCTCCAAAAAGACAAGTTTGGTATGCATCATCGCAAGTAGTGTTGTGTGGTCCTTTAATGAGTCATTTAAGTGTTCATAATGTTTCATGAACGGCGCAAGGGCGATGGTCATAGTTGACGTCATTGTTAAAAGATCTGGCTCTTCTTTTTGATGGCACATTCAGTCTTTTGCTGATGCCTTACACCAGAAACATCTGAGTTTCTCTTGGTAGATGGGCAGATGGGGTCTTGTAGCAATGCATTGGAACTGTTGGCTCCTGTGACTTGACTTGAGTTGGAAATATCTAGCTCCACAGAGGCAAGGGATCCTGCAGCGTCTATCACCGGGATGTCAAAATACTTAAAGCGACCACCCCCCCAGGTGCGTTCAGTGCCTTGCTTGAGGTGGATATGCCGTCTTTATCTAAAGTCGGAGTGGAGATCACAGTTTCTGAAACGTCAAGGCCCGTTTGATGCTCAGTAGGACCCTTAGATTGCGGAGTCCGGTCCTCCGCCCCAACTTTTGTGCAGTGGCTTGAATCCTTGGTTGCCAGCTGCTCTTCAGTAGATATAAGTTGTTTGCTTTGCAGCAGGATGCCTCTCCCAATTTGTCGAGGGAACCTTGGGGATGTGTTCACTTTGCGCAAGGAGCAAAATTGTACGGGGTTACAGATTTGCAAGTCAGAGCGTTGTCGTTATGGTTGCTCAGATGATCTTTTAAATGCTTACTGCAAGCTTCCGCTCCCTCCATCAGTTCAATGTCGGATAGATCCCCCAGCTGGATATGTAGTTTGGGTGAAAAGGTTGCTTTGTTATGAAAAATGACGAAGCTGTAGAGCAGGGAAGACGGCCTCTTGTAGGAATTTCGTGGTATGCTGGTGGTTTATGCACCGTTTTTGTCGTGACCTCTGCAGGGTTCAAGGCGTCAGACTGTCTTATAGACCCAAAACATGCAAATTGCTTTCCCAGTTTTGATTGCAGCGAGATTTCTTTGGTAATTAAATCTCCCGTCCCCTCCACCCCCCCTCCCCTTATTAGTCCACAATGCAGGTGTTTCAGTGTTAGCAATGATGCAATCCCTCAAGTCGATAAGCCTGTTATCAGTAGCCAATATGTCCTTTACCAAAACTGGGTCTGTCGGAGGCAAGTTTGATTGATTTGCGGACAGTGCTTCCGGGGGTGGGGGGGTGCTGAGCAGTCTTTTGCAACATGCTTAAATCAGCAGGAGACAAAGGTAGTATGGCATCTTTTCCAGGATGCTCCTGATGTACTTGCGCAATTGTTGATTGAACAGCAGCCTGACCGGGGAGAGTCGCTTGCAAGTGTTAAGTAACAGAAGTGCTTATAATGTTAACTGCAGCTGAGTCCGTACTCCCACCCCATTCTTCCAACTCGTTTCTCGATTGGGAAACTGGGAGTTCTTCTAGCCACACTAGACGTGACTGTACTTGGTCACTCGGCCTCCCGACAGTCGCGCGTGCACGTATGTTGCATTCTGACTGTCCAGCAAAGTTAGAAATTCACTGCACCGCCCACGGGGAGTAACCTCCAATTGGGTCACTTCAGGGGTAAGGATCTCACACACCCTATCGTCCCTCCTCCTCGCAGTTAAATCCTCTAGTGAGTCGGGAACTAATGCGTCTGCAGTTAATAACGACTCACAATTTGGCACTCGTAACAGTTTATTATCTTGGTACATGGTCATGCAATGCCGTAGCATGCGGGGGACATATCTCTGAGATTGGAGTTACTAGTTTACAGGCAGCCTTATCCGACGACTCCACTTGGCGGAGCAGGGATGCCGTTAGTCCTGGTCTTCCTGCTGGGGTAGTCAAGGCGACGTCTCCTTCTTTCCGGCTCATAGTGCTTCTTAGAGTCCAGCTTTCGTCCATGGGGCCCCCAGACGCCGGTCCACCAGACACTATACTTCACTTCGCTATTCCAGATGGCTTTGAAGACGAGAGTAAGCAGGAGGAGTGTCGGGCATTAGCAGCAAAGAAAGACTCAACAAGTTGTATGGCAGCAGGCAGCCGGTTCGTTAGCAGTAGAGGATAATCCCAGGCACACCAGACACTCTACTTCACTCCGCTACGCTTCGCTCTTCCAGATGGCTTTGAAGGCGAGAGTAAGCAGGAATGTCAGGAATTAGCAGCAAAGAAAGACTCAACGACTCGTATGGCAGCAGGTTCTTTAGCAGTAGAGGATAATCCCAGCCACACCAAACGCTCTGCTTCACTCCGCCCATATTTGTCCACCAAGCTTTGTGAATAAAGGCCACTATTTTGCAGCTTTTAAAGGAGTCTGTGATTTTCGGGACACATTGGCCCTCATTACGAGTTTGGAGATAGCCATGTCGTTTTTAGCAGCATGGCTACCCCCAAACCGGGTACCGGGTCCGGGTCCCGCAAAAGGGGACTTATCGGGCCATTCCGACCTTGGTAGGCCCGGTAATTCGCTTTCGCGGGACCCCGACCCGGTACATCCCCATTCCCACTTGAGCCCCCAGAGGGCTCAATGGGAATGAGGAGGATGCTAATGACGGGCCCGTTAATGACGGGCCCGTTAGCATCCTGGTTTGCTAGCGGGTCCTGCTCTGCACGTCTGGTCTGGCCAGGCGTCCAGAGCGGGACCTGCTGCAGACATCGTAATGTGGCGGCCCGGAATGAATGGTGCCGGTCCCGTTCATTGCGCGGCCACCCTCGTAATAAGGCCCAGAATTATAAGACTAGCAAATAGGCTGCAGACGGCAATTGACTTACTGAGAATCCTTGATAGGAGTCCTCGGGTTCCAAGAGTCAAAAAAAGAGACATCACTTAATGTCTGTGCTGATGACCCTCCACTCACCATCTCGGTCCCTTCCAGCATCAAGTGTGATGTGTTCCCCATTGTTGAGGCTTTCTGTGTCTATGTCTGTTTCTCTGAGGAATTGCAATCTGGCAAGGGGTTTGGAAGTTTTTTCTTTATTGGTTAATGAAATGATGCGGGTAATTCCATCTCAGAAAGGGAAGTCTGATAATCATATCTCTTTCATAGGCTCCATGCCAAAAGCATAGCGTACATCTGTGTCTTGCTGAATCAGTACCCTGATCTGCAGCACCTACTCTCCAATGGCACAGAGCAGGTTCAGGGGTTAAAGGTTCCCTCTTGACAGCTGCATTGGCAGCCAATTCTCTGCAGCACAGTTCTGCATTTATGCACCCTGTTGCCAAATCACATAATTATGAGCGTTACTGCCCTGCTGGCAGCTGTAAACTCTAAATATATAATGCCAGACCTGAGTTGGGGTATGGTGGCTAACCTCTCTCAAACTTATTATAGCCGCATCAATTTGATATCCGCACTGTGAGACCAGCTGAGCTATGGAATGGTTGTGTATTCTGGTCCGACAGCCCTGCCCTGCCAAGTGACAGCCAGGAGACTGAAGGCTATGCCTCTCCTTTTTGAGCCTTTGTGGGGTCAGTTAACACCCATCTTCTTTGATCCAGCCACCAAGCAAGAGGTGGCCTGAGAAGCGGGAATCGAAGATTATACCCATCCCAAGAAGCGGGTGCTGCATAACGAGAGGGAATTTGTTAGTATTGACAAAGGAAGGGAGCAGGGTTAGTGTAGACAGAGGGATCTCGCACCAGCTGGAGGAGGCGTCCACCATCTTGTGTTCTGTGTATCCCTCTTCCTTCTGTCCCCTCCACTTCCTATAACAAAGCACTTTGGGTGTTATGTCAACGGGGAAGTCTACTTGCTCCAAAGACGGGGATGGATCCCTTAAACAGTTTTCCTTTAGTTCAGTCGTCTGTAGAGTTTTGCCTTTAAAAGAAGGGGTCTCCTACTCCTTCTCAGAATCATCTTTGGACTTCAAAACTTGAAGATTTTATTTTGGACCCTGTTGGGGAGAGCATCCAGTTGTGAGTGGACAGGTAGTCCAAGGCAGAGGCAAGCACTGCTCGCTAACCATGTGAGGACACTCTGGGGTGACTTGCTGCTGGCACAAGACCTGCCTCTCTGCCAGCCACGCCGGCGCTCAGGGCTCACCATGCAGAAGGACTGCTGCAGATGTGTGCCATCCTTCCCTGTGTTTGAAAGCCAGAGAAGGACTACTCTTGCCCCGAGACCAGTGGCAACTGGGTAATTTTTTAATTGAAGCAACTTTGTTTCCCCTGAACATGAGGAGCAACCAAGTGAAGCAAGGGTAGACGGACCAAGCAAGGGTGTTTGGGGGTAGGGGTGGAATCCCCCTGACACATTATTTTAAATATTGGGTTAAAATCATGTATTTTCAACACACTTTCTGTGAAAAATAGGATAAAAAATGTTATGGGCCGGAGGGCAGGTACATACCCACGAAGTAGAGGGGAGAAAAGTCTACAAGCAACAGGACTGTAAGGAGTCGGGCAATAAGTGCAGACCGGCAACAAAGACATTGAACAGAAAGGGGCAGGGAGTACAAATAAGACAAGCACGTTAGGTTTCCACTTGCGGTGTATGCAGAATGGTGGAACATTTGCCCAAAGGGTCAGGGGAAACTCTAGTCTTCTGAGCTGGTTTCTATTACAGGGCCCCTACTGTGAATGCTCATGGAAAGGCGCAGGAGGAGTTTGGTGTCTGTGTCTGGACCTTAAGGCAAGAACAAGGAAACCATACTCACTAGACCAAAACCTAAACGGGTCCAGCAGGAACTGGAACCAGCACACTGTTAGCACAAGGTACAATATTGAAACGTGTCGAAAGGAAAGACAGAGATTGACTCCTGGGAATTCTAGCAGCCAAACCCTGTACAAAGGCATGACACAAGCACAAGTGAGAACAAGCATTGTAGTAGAAATATCCAGGGAAATAACAGGAAGTCAAAGTGTGCAAGGTTCGAGACCGAGAACGGAGAAAGGAGCATAAGCAAGAAGACAATCTAAAGCACAAGGTTACAGGAGACTGAAATTGCAGACTGGAGATTAAGGAACGGAATCAAGGGACTGTGGACCGAATTATAAACCAGGAACAAGCAAACTCTGGATTGAAACTCTGCACTACGATAACAAGGACTGAACTGCAGTCTGGTGACAAGGAGCACAGGGAAACTAACTCTAAACTGGAATAACGAGGGCAGGACAGCAGACAGATAATAAGGAAACACGGGACTAGGTTCAAGAATGGTAAAACCAGGTTACACAGACTATGGGCACAGAATAAGGAACTGCAGGCAGGGAACAAGAGAATTGATGGTTGTTAGGGAGAATTCTCATTCAATGGCTAATTTCCCTTACCTAGTGAGTCCCCCAGCAGCTTTCCTGGATCTCTGGAGTTTATTTTTTCCACTTGGTAAGAGTGTACCCCTTTTTCCCACTCTTACCTGTGTTTTGCCATCTGTATTTCATCTGTTTTTGTGATTGTGGACTCTGGAGTACACCACTTCAGTAGCCCCCTTCTTTTGTGTGTTGCACAGCACCTTCAGTGCATTGACACAGGGTTGTCTTTTAGACTTCCCACCGACTCCATTTCTGAGGCTGACTACTGTCCCCCAGAAAAGGGTAAAGTTGCCATTAACTTTATTTAGTCATTTAACCACAGATCCAGTACACCCCATCTTACTTGGAATACTGGAAAGGGTTAATCCTTAGCCCTTTTTATCTGTACCTCCTAGAGCATTATTTTGCCCTTTTAACATTTAGACTTGGCTGGTGGCAGTGGTATCTACCCTAACTTTTCTACCGCGATTATACTATATAAATGTGGTTAAAGTCCTTCTTGTGTTTTTCATTGCGCAGCAAAACAGGTTTGGCTTCTTTGTTCACTGTCTTTTGGCGGGCTTCTGCCAAGAAGCCCTCCTCTAGGCGCCTGGGTGTCTAGGTAGGCTGAATGTGAGGGAGGGGTGTAGTCACCCCCTGCACAGGGTATCCTAGGAAACCCAAGTCACACTTTGCCATGATTAGCAGAGGTGGATGTCCGGGCCGGACATCCCCCCTGCTGCGTGATTGACAGCCAGGCTGTGTGAACGGGGGATTTTCGCATAAAAGGCTAGTCTCTTGGTTTTGCCATTGAAACTACAAGGAACCGAAGAGAAGCGGAGAAGAAGTTGGCTGCTGCAACTATCCCGTCACAGTGAAGCCCTGCTGCAGTCCTGAGCTATCTACCCTTTGAAGACCAGAGAAGATCCAGTCCGGAGTCGTCTTCCCTTGAGCTTGGTGGGGATAACCAGCTCATCTTCTACAGCCAGAGGAACCTCTTTGTGGTCGAAATCTCTGCACACTGCTGTAGTGGTCCGGATAGCCATCTGAAGAGCCTCCTGTTTTTAAGGAGCACACCTTTTATTCACCGTCGCTGCTGCCGGCTTCATCCCTGTGTGGTGCAGACCCCTCCAGACGTCCTCCTTTGGATCGAAGCTCCAGGAACCAAGGGTCTTCAGGAAACTACCAGGAACAACTGCCGTGGCACCAGCTTCCTCCTTGAATAAGGTACTGTGTTCTGGTCGAGGAATTTGGTGGAATCCCTTTTCTTCGCCTCCAAGGCTTGCCCTTGTCTTCCCTCCTTCTTATAACTTTTGCTTCCTCTGTTGACAATATCTAAGTACTCCTGGCTACGCTGAATCGTGAACTATCTGACTGTGTGATCCTCGACAACAGGAACCCGATTCCACTTGACACTGGCTCCGGCCTATTGACTTTTTAATTTCTAAGTGTTCTCCGATCTTGTCTGCCTTGACAAAAGTATTGCCGATGATTTTTGCCCCCAACTCTCTCTGGGTATCTCAGGTGCTAAGTGTGTTTTTTCCCCCGGTAACATTTCTTGCCGCGGATACGCGTTTCTTTAGTAAGACCAAACAGTCATTACCGTCAAAAAGTGATCGCAAGTGTATTCACGGTAACGTCTTTTGTTTCATAACACTGGTCCTCTAAAACACAGGGTACTTACCTTGAAGTATACCGTACAAAGTGAATTGGTTAGTTGTAGTGTATTTTACATGTGGTTTATGAATTAATAGAAGTGTTGTGTTTATAACAAATGGTTTAAAAATAAATGTACTTATATTTTTTACCTAAAACCTTGAGTCGGTGTTTGCTTGAGTCACAGGTAATTGTGGTCCCTTTGTGTAATCTCTGCTACTGCTCATATACTCTTGAGATAAGCCTGGCTGCTCCGCTACTGCTACCACTTTAACATAGTAGTACAGGCTTGTACCAAAGGTAAAACTTGTATTGCCACCTATAGTCTTAATTGTGTGTAGTGGTCCCTAAGGGCACTGCACAGGATTCTGCCTAACAATGGCAGAGAGCAAGGGACTGTAGTAGGGAAACAGAGTACTGCAAACAGGAGATTGGGCCAGGAAGTACAGCGGTGCAGGGCAGAGTAGCAGGGCTGCGGGGCAGGGAGCACAGGGCACTGGAATAGGAGCAGGTTCTGGAAACAGAAATCAGTAAATTAAAGCATGAGGGGCTGGTAGCAAACTCAATGCAAGAGACCTTTTTCTGCAAGCAGCTGCTTAAATACAGAGACCTTGCCTGTGCGGAAGCATGTGAGTTAGCAACACCTGGAGCACCACACCTGAAGGTAATCTGCCTTCTCCCTCTCTGGGCCTGGGAAAGTGAAAGAGCACAGTTCTCTGGAGTTTCTGGGGATTGTTGTTTTAAGACTGTTGAACAGGAATAGTTAGGTCATGAAAACTGCTTAAAGGTGCATTGTGGGAGATGTAGTTTGTGAAATGAAATAGGGAAGTACCAAAGTATTGCAAAAGGAAAGTAAAGACAAGAATATGAATAGGTATTGCCCTTGGAGGATTATGGTGATGAGAGTTCCAAAGAATCCACAATGGGTGGTCGGGGTAACGCATAACAAAATCTAATAGGTGCAAGTCATCGACAATCAGCATTGAACAGGAGCATGTTCTAACTCATTTTCATGCCTTTGCACACACTATTTGCAAGTTTAAAACACATTTTCATGTTGTCTGTACCTATAAATGTCCTTGAAGGCTGCACCAATATATGGCAGCATTAGCATATAAGAGCAAACTCATGCTGGCTTTAACAGTAACAAATGCAATGAAACAGTAAGGAAATATGTCCAGACTGGACACACCAATGTGAGACAGTACCATGTAGGAACTCATGCTGTCTTCACCCTTGATGCCCAGTTAAAAATTACATGCCACAGTAAAGAAACCTGTCTAGACTGGACACACCAATGTGGGCCAATACTGTGTTCATATTCATTGAATTTTATTCGCCTTTAAAACCATCAAGTACAAATGCATTATAAAACCATATTTCAAATCAAAAGGCCAAAGATTTGTCTAGACTGGACCCACCAATGTGCGCCAGTACCATGTAAGAACACTCATCAGGCTGCTTGCACCCTTGATGTCCAGTTACAAAAATGTCCTGCCGCAGTCAGCATGTGCAGACTGGACCCACCAGTGAGGGCCATTACTGGATAGAAACACTCTTGTTGCCCAGTAAATAGAAATTCTATGCCACAGTAGAACAATATCAGCCTTCTTACGATACGAGTTTGGTGGTAAAGTTGGCGGTAACTGTTTTCTCCAAATTACGAGTTTGGGCCTAGAGTGGAGGATTTGCCTACAGGAAAATCCTGGAGGTAAATCTTCCAACTCACTGCCCAGAAATTGGTAGAATCGCAGAATTACTGCAGCGGAAATTTTGCCGCGGTAATTCCACCAGAAAAGCCCCATTGAGTACAGTGGACACAATTTAAATGGGGAATTGCACCGCCACCACCACCTGTAATCTGGCAGAAACAAAAATTCTTTTGGGTGGTATTCTGGTGGATTTACTGCCAGCATACCGCCCAACTCGTAACGAGGTCCTATGTCCCTACTGGACCCACCAATGCTAAAGACAGCATAACAAGAGTTCCAGTAGCACATAAGGAACTCTCATTATGCTGCATTTACCTTTGTTGCTCAGTTGAAAATGCCATGCCACAGTAAAGTAACATGTCCAGGCTGGACCCACCAATGTAGACCAGGACACGTAAGAACTTTCAATATGCTTCCTTCCCCTTTGTTGCCCAGTAAAACAATGCTGTGCCACCGTGAATATTTGTCCAAACTAGGCACATCAAGTTTGGACAAATATTCACCTCGCCAATGAAAAAAAGTCCTTCTGGCTTCTGTCCCCTCCTCAAGCCCACCAGCTCACATTCAAACACGCGCATCTGCATTCATATTCATCATTCATTCTTCATTGACTTTTATTCACACACGTGCATCGCATTCATTCTTCATTCACGTGGACACATTCACGCTCACACCCATACAGCATTTATACGCTCTCACATAAACACGCATACCAAAACCATATACACTGTCATTCAGGCACCCACTTACAGATACAAACCCATCCATACACAAATACCTGCTCATCAGCTCCTTAATTGTTTCCCTGGTGGCTAGTTACCAATCTTCTGCAGATCTTTTCAGCATGACAAGTAGTTCATGATGTGAATCTCGGCAGTAACATTTGAGTTGGGTTTAAGCAGGAGTTCAATGTTTTTATGGTATTTAATAATGTCCTGATTCAGGCACTGAATAAGCGGAATATACCAATGTATGTCATCACTGAAAAGGCATCAGTCATATTAAAGATGTTACATCAACCCTCAACTGGCAGGGCATGTGTTCCTTAAGTACCATGAATCATTGAAGTGGCAGAAGCTTTGATAGCGTTTGGGGAGAGAAGAAATATGCTTGTCAGCTGCGATTTCTGTCCATCCATGTCTGTAATGCAAAATCCCTCCATGGCCACTATAGCAGGCTCCTGTGAAACTGGCCCCAGAGTCTATGGGGGAGATGCAAACGACTAGACAAAAAAGCTGTGCTTTAAGTCTTTTATTGGATAAAGCACAGGGTCCTGACAACAACCAAACCTGGGTTCCTCCAAGATTAACAAAAGTACAGCGCAATTGCGGTATCGCCTGGCCTGTGCATAAAGTCCAGTTCTTTGCTACCAAGTGCCCAGGTGATCAGTCATAAGGAGTTGGCTACCTAGATACAGGCTTCTTCTCGTACCCTCAGCTATCAAGGTATTGCAGGTCAAACAACCGGGTTACTGTCTCCCTTTCATGCAGCTTCTTCAGGACCACAGCCCTTACACCAACACCTTGACTCCTGATTCCCATCCTCTTGGAGGTCGTCTGTCCGATTCTGTGAAAGAGTGCGATAGAACTGGTACCGCACTCTGAATGAGGCAAGGGGTGGTACTCCACCTATTTGTTCCTGAGAAATGACAAGTTCAAAATGATTACACTAGCTCAGATCCTGCAAGTCCTCTATCTGCAGGACTGGATGGTGTCGCTGGACCTTCCGGATACCTACTTCCACGTGCCAATTCACAGGAAAGTGCCTAAGGTTCGTTGTGGCCAATGTCCCTATCCGTTCAGAGTCCTGACTTTTGGTATTTCTTTGGTTTCCGCAGTATGCACCAAGCTGCTAGCTGTGGTGGTGGATTGCCTTAGGAGGGGAAGGCCTTCATGCCTTTCCCTTCCTGAATGATTGGCTCGCTCGAACTTGTTACCCAGATCTGGTGTCGGAGCATCGACTCTGCACATGCTCCCTATTGCACAGGTTGGGCTATTCCCAGAAACTTCAAAACGTCTAAGGTTTCACCATCCCAGTCTTTCAGATTTTCGTAGAGCTGTCTTGGACATTTGCCCAGCCTCCACATCCCTCGCTTCTCCCACCCCCCAAGGACTGAGTGGCAAACATCTCTGATTGTCCATGTCCTCCAATCCCCAGAGCATATCCCGGCCTCAGCCTTCCTTCACCTTTTGGACCTCATGGCCTCCTGAATCCTAGTGGTGCCAGAGGTGAGACTGTGCATAAGATCACTTCTCTGTTGCCAATGTTTGCAGTTTTGGGACCATATGTCAGACTTTTACTGGTCTTGGCACAGGTGCGTCAGGATCTTGTGTGGTGGGCTGTGCACATCAACTTGCTGAGGCGCGTAGTTTTGTCAACCTTGCCCCCAGCTGATGGTGGTCACATGGTCACAGGAGCATTTCTGACTGGTTGGGGAAAACATTCACTTGCTGGCGCTGAGGATTATCAGACTGGTGCTGTTTGTCTTCCTCCCCTCTCTGAAATGCAAGACTGTGATTATCCTGATGGACAAGACAGTGGCCATGCACTATCTGGGGTTCTTGGCTCTGGAGAACCGGGTCTCCGACGGCTGGCCATCTGGCTGGAAGAGAGAATGTCACAGCAGATATCTTGAGCAGACAGACTTTGGCCTCCCACGAATGGTAACTTCACTGCTGACTTGGGCACCAGGTGACAGGAGGGAGACAAAGGTCTTTGTGTGACTAAACCGCTAGTATCGAACAGAGATGTGCGCTAAATCCTGTGATGATGCTGCTGAAAGGTAGTTAGACTGTCTGAGAATTATTTTGTTCCTCCAGCTCTTCTCCCCTTGCCCCAATCGATTTTTGTAGAAAAGAACTCCTTCCAAAGTCAATTAGGCTCTTTGAATACACCTAATATTTGTGCGCTCTTTACGGTCCGTTAACTGAACAATCGTCAATGGATATGATTGATGCCGTAATTGACTGCCCTTTAAATTGCCCCAGACCTTGAACAGGGCAAGGTGCACTAGACATATAGCGCATCTGCTACTTCTACCACACTCTGGATAAATACCCTAGGAACGCTAGAAGAATGGGGGATGAGAGAGCAGATGTAGCAATACCCTATGGAGATCTCTCTCCCCACCTTCTTTTATGGCTATACCATACGTTACTTGCTGCGAAACAATGTACATTCATTGTGGGATCTAATTCATCATCCGCTTCCTTTTGTCAATTTCCCCCAGATGCTAACTCACTCCAGAGCTCTGGTCCTCTCTAGGCTAGACTATTGCATCAGCCTCTTTCTAAATCTTCCTGCCTCTACTCTTCGAACTTTACCACTTATCCAGAACAGGACTGTAGGACTTGTCCTTTGCCTCAAGCCCAGTGATCGAATCTCTTCAGCTCTGAAATCTCTTCACTGGCTCGCCTTGGCTGCAAGGATCAAGTTCAAGACCCTCTACATTATCCACAAGGATTTTGGGGGCCTGGGTCCGCTCTGCCTCTGACTTTCTCTTCCAAAACATCTTCCGTCTCGAGCTCTCTGGTCATCCACCTCCAACTCTGAGGGTCTGACGCTTCTCCAAGCAGAAAGTTGGGGGCAGATCTATTTCCTCGGCTGGGGCCTTCCTCTGGAACAGCCTCCCTGCCTCTCTCCAAATTGAGCAGAACCACCTCCGGTTCCGGAAGTGACTTCCTTTTCACTTCAGCTTTCTCTCTTCCCCCACCCTGCTGATGCACCTTAAAGCTCTGTGCACTGGCCACCTGGTTATCCTCTGAACTCGGGCCCAGGCGCCTGCATGTCCAGTTGCTCTTGCACTGCCTCAGTGCTCCCCAGCACTTGCGGGTCTGTATCTGCAACCCTACAGTCCCTTCTCTCTGCACTTAAGAGCCACCCGCTGGCTGCACTTGTGAGTTAACTGCACTTCGCCTCCTCACTGGCACTTCTCCCCTTCCGTCTTCCCCGCCCTTGCACAATCTGTATGACACAAAGCCTAGTAAGATCGTTTTGTTGTCCTCGTTTCCCCCTCCTTGTCTTGTAGCGCCTAGAAACACTTGTGTACAGGTGTGTTATAAGTGCCACATCAGATCATATATCAGATCATATATCATTATTATCAAAGAGATCATTGTTAACATTTCTTTTTACTCTTAACATTTTCTCATTGAATTTCAAAATACCCGACACATTTAAATGTTCATTTACACTAGTTGTCATCTTCAGACATGACATACACAGTATAAACCATACAAATTCATTTTCAAAAAATGTGCAAGTCTAAACATCTCTTTTTTTCAAGACAAAATTATTTAAATTCCAGATCTCTAGTCGCACCCACTTTGCACTGAAACGTATGGTGAATCCTTAGGGCGTTTATGCCTGCTCCTTTGCCGGTGGAGGCCTGCTGATATCCCTTCGAGTATCACTAATGTGAATTCGATTTTTGTTGCCCTTTACCGCCACGGCAGTCGGAGTCACATAGATTACTTGGTGTGGGCCAGGGAAAAGCTGGTCGTTCCAACAATGCACAAAGCAAATGTAGATGCGGTCTCCGGGGGGAATCTGTCTTGTGCTGATCGTTGGTAGTCTCGCTGTTTTCTCCTGTTGTCTGTTAGTAAGGGGACACAACCTGTGAAGATATAATCTTAACACTTTGCATAAACGCCCTAAGATACTCCCTAAACCCCTCTCCTAGGACTGCTGCAGTCTTGTGTGCATCGGACCCCATGCTTGTAGGTCAGAGAGGTGTTTGGAATCTATGTCTCAGTCACGATTTTGTGATGGCTCAACTGGTGGTCACTCCCTGGCTGGTTTCATAAATAATATAGTGCCAGCGGAAGGCACACTAACTACAATCTATTTAATTCTGCACACAGTTTGGCTAATCGGGCCTTAAGGATCCCATTGAGGCTCTCCACAATTCCGTTGGCCTGTGGTGTGGTACACCAAGCACAACCTATGTTTTAGTCCCAACAATGAAGTAATCTCTGTGAACAAGTTATTAAAGAAGTGGGTTCCATTATCAGATTTTAGGAGCTCAAAAATCCCCCATCTTGGAAATATTTCCCTCACCAAGAATCTTGCTGCTGGTTTATCAGGATGTACGCAGGGACCAACCATGAGAATGGACAAGCAACAACATTTAAATATCTGAAGTTACTGCACCTCATGATCATGTCCACAAAATCGATGTGGAGCTCCTTGAATGGACCAGAGAGCCTGGGCAAGACCCCACTCACCAACCTCCTGGTATTTCCAAGATTGAACTCCTTGCACACTACACAATTCCCTACAAATCTACTTATGTGCTCTTGTAAATTGGGGATAAACAAGTCCTCCTGGAGCTCTGCTGCAATTTGTTATCGAGGTATGCGACTGGCAGTGTAGTTGCTCTAGAGCCAAGAGAACTAGCTCTACAGGCATAACTACTAACCCCATCAACTCCGGTCTCTGAAGCAAAACTGTGGGTGAGAGAACACATGCTCTGTTTCCAGAGCTCCTGTTCTTCTTTGGGGTCTTTCCCTTGCATAGCTATTCTCTGGAACACAGGGACTCCGGTGTGCAGGGCTGGTAACTGTAACTGTTGGGAAACGGTTTCCATTTTCTGGGAATCTGTGAAGGGTAAATACACACTTCCTTCGCCGCCTTGTCTGTGGCATAATTCCCCAAGAGCTATTGAATTAGTGTGGGCAGCGCATTTAACTAACCCTATCTCCACTGGCGAGGTTAACGCTTCAATTAATCGGGATAGTACAGCATGCTGGATAGGGGACCCATCCGACCTCCTATTCCCTCTTCTCTGCCATCCCGATCACCCAGAAAGGACGGTAGAAGTGACGTACGCTGAATCGGAATAAACAGTGACTGCCTTCCCCTTACTTATTGCCAGCTCCTCTGAGTTCCATTAGTTCCGCCGCTTGTGAAAGGTAATGTGAAGGCAACCTTCAGTTTGACCTGGCACTCCCCATCCACAAGACCTATGACTGCTGCATCTGTGGGTCGAAAACCCATCAGCAAAAGTAATCTCCCCCCCCAACCTCCTTCCATGTTGTCCTATTTCACATTCACTCTCTTCTTCCCCTTCATAGGCGGCACAATCATGAACAATATCGCCAGGCTGCACTGGCTCGGCTATAAATGTTGCAGGATTGACTAGGTGACATCTCATGGGATGAATCGATGCATTTGACAGAATTACCTCCTACCCTGAGTCTATAACGTGGACTTAGATTTCTCTAAAATTGCAAAAGATGCATGCTCCGAGTACAATGTCACCGGGCAACCCGTAGTAATGGTCGGAGACTTTTGAATGGTAAAAGCCGCTGCAGCTGAAGCTTGCTCACTGGGTCTAGGAATCAATTGTAATACACTAAAGGTGTGTGGCATTGCGATTTTTGCTGGGTCAGGACGCTGTCATCACCTGGCCATTTGAATGGGAGAATAGAAAGAATGGCTTCTTATAATTCGGGGTTGCCAAGACCAGAGCATTGCTGATCGCAGCCTTGAGTTCCAGAAAGCAAATCCCTATTTCCTCAGACCACTCTGTCATACCTTTCACCTTCTGCCCTTCCTTGAGTCACTGTAGTAAGGGCCTCTCATAACTAGAGTAATCGAAGATCCACGATCTACAATAGTTACATAGCTCCAAAGACTGCTGCATCCATTTCACCATGACTGGCTGAGGCGTATTCTGAACTTTGGTGGCTCTCTCCGACATTACCTTTCTTCTTGCAGGTGGTGATTTTACCTGCCCCAGATACAGTACCTTTGTCTGGGACAAATAATATCACCTGGCAGTACTGGACTTTTTCTTTTTTCCACATTGTGCCTCTTCTCCAAGAGCAGGGTGAGTAGCATTATTGAGTCTCCTCGACGCTGCTACAGATTGTCCACGTACTGAATTACGGTACAGAACATGTTTACATTCCCCAAATCCATTTGAACCATCCTGTTAAAGACACTCAGAGATTCACAGTCCCCTTTGGGCAGCCTCATGCGCTCTAATCTCTGACCAGAATAGGTAAACGCCATGAGGTACTGAGAATCGGGGTGTAAAGGAACAGAGAAAAATGAATTGTTTAAGTCAATCACTCTGAAGTGGTTCGTCCCGGTAAGGATGTTACAAAGAATGGTGACAGGATTTGGTACCACTGGAAATACCACCGCGAAAATATTATTGAGGGGTTGAAAATCCTCAACCATCCTCCAACTGGACCCTTTCTTCACAGGGTATATGGCTATATTGCATGGGGACACAGAAGGTTGCATTATGCCTTGCTTCAACACCACCATAATAGTCTCATAAATCCCTTTGTCTGCGCCTCTAGACATGCGGTTCTGCCTAAACCGTGGTAATATCGCACCAGATTTCTATTTTATCCTCACTGCTCCAACACTCTTTAGCAGCCCCCCATCATGAGGATTGCTGGTCCGCAAATGGTCCGGAACTTTTTCCAAATCCTCCTTCCAAAATGGCAATATATTTCTAATGATGGTCTTGGTCTATCGCTATCTGGCAAGCCACCCCAATTTCAAAGACCATCTCTCCTGTGTCTTTGGTGTCTTCGAACAATTGCATGTTGAACACGTCCCTCGGCGTCAAGGTAGGATCGATGCACAGAACTGTGCGGCATTGTCTGCCTTCCTCATCTGTGCCTGAGAGAACCCACTCTGTTCTTCTTAATTGACAAGGTTGGATCTTGGACCATCAGGCCCTGCCTTATCCATTGCCACCCGCTATGCCATACTACGCAACAACAGACCCAACAAATTTGTCGGGTGGCCTTTATCTACAAAGACTCCCTCCTACTCTATGCCTCAGATTCCACCTGCCTCTATCAATGTGAAGCCTTCTCTGCCAAACTGTGCTGCTTGCCTAATTCCCCCATCACTATCCTTACTCACCTCCTGGTCCCATCACCACTTTCAAAACTGAGTTTCCCCAGCTCATATCCTCTAATCTCAAACCTACTTCCAAACTCCCTATACTGGGGGAACTCATCATAGGTTTTGACAACCCCGTGGATCATAACGCCTCTGCCGTAGCCAGCTCTTCTGCAGTATATGGCTTCACCCAGCGTATCCTGACACCCACACATCAGTGCAGAAGTTTCATTGCCTCCAACCTACCTGGCCCTGGTCGGGCCACAACATAATCTCCTTCACTATACCCTACCACAACAAGTGCCCCGAGGTCAACATACCCTTACCTCCAACAATTCTTCATAGCATGCGCAACCTCACCTGCGCCAAGCTACTCCCCTCCTTGACCAACCATGCCCCCCCTCCAGGACACAGATGCCTGTGTCATCCACTACAACACCCTGCTTTCTAACGCCATCAACACCCTGTTCAAAACATGCAAAGCAAAGAACTCTAGGCACAACAGCTCCTTGTTTACCGAAGACCTTCATTCAATCTATGTCCAAAAACATGCAGCTGAAGCTGCCTGACAAAAGGTTCCCACACCTGAGAACAAAGGCACTGTCTCTAACATCTCGCAAATATATAGACAAGCAATCCAATCCACCAAAGCTGCTACCTAGAACAGGATCGCCACTGCAGCCTCTGGTTCCTGTGAGCAACATGGCATTCTCTGGTAATTAGAATCCCTGGGTCACGTCCCCTCCACCACTATAAAAGACTCCCAGTGGTGCAAAGAAGTACAAAACGCCCTCACAGGAAAAATCACCAACTTACAAACTAAAATCACCACCAAGACGCCACACACACCAGTCACCTGGGCATCCACCTTGTCACCTGACCCTCCGGCCCACATCCAACCCTTCAACTTCAAAGTTATTTCCACTGCAGACCTTAAAAGACTTGAACATTCTGTGTAAAGGCGATCTCTGCCCCTCTTCCCTAGTGAAAGAATGTGCCGTACCCCTGCTTCATCATGTCGCCTACATCATTAACTCCTCCTTTGAATCCTGCTACGTACCTGCTTAATTGAAACAATCCTGGGTCACCCGCCTCCTCATCAAAAATGCATCACTAGACCCTGCCATTCCAACCCACTACCGGCCCATAATAACAGTCCCTTTTCTACTGAATACTATTGATAGGGTGGCCTATCTCCAAATTCATAGCTTTATGGAGTCCAACCATATTCTCAGCTCCCATCAATCTGGATTCTGCCCAAGACATGGCACCGAAACAGCTTGGCTGGAATCTCCCTCCTTTTGCTCCTTGACCGCTCGGCCGCCTTTGATCTTGTCAACCACCAGGCTCTTTGCCTACCTTAGCTCACTTCTCTGTCGCAGTGGTCAAATGGGTCTCATCCTTCCTCGCAGACAAAACCTCCAGAGTCTTTGCTGGTAACACCTACCTCCTGTGGCGTCCCACAAGGCTCCTGCTTCTCCCCCACCCTCTATAATGTTTACACTAAACCACTATTCGACCACCTGGACTCTCTTGGCATCCCCTTCACAAACTATGCAGACGATACTCAAATTCTGGTCCCCCTTTCTGGTAAACACACTCAGGACAGCCTGAAAATCAACACCATTTATGAAAAAACTCCTGGATGGCCAGGGGAGGGCCATTGCTCTTGGGTCCCAACCCTGGAGGCGGACGAGTGAGGGAGGATCACCTGGGCAGGGGGTCCTTGGGGACTATAGAGGACACGCCTCCGGGTGAGACATAGTATTCCTTCCGTTCCGATACACCCCTAAGCGACATCCCCTCAGTTGTCATGGGATATTATCAGCAGTCCCATCATAACCCACTGTCTTTCTATAAGAAAGGAGAAAATGACCTGGGAAATTAAAACCCAATAAAAAATCCATTCACCCATCACAATACATTTACCCCCTTCATCCGGACAAAAACCTACATGGTTTTTACATGATCTCCAGGAAAACCTACAACTCCCACAATCCTTACTTCAATTCTAGAAGTCCAACTACTGGGACGAAGGAGAGACAGATTGGAGTCATGAGGGTTACCCATAGGAATCAATGGGCAATGGATTACTGTGGGCAGTATCCATGTTGTCCCGATAATGAGATCAGGCAGAGTCGGGCATGGAGTTACACCTACTCACAACTGACTCCAATAAACTCTTTCAAAGAGTATAAAAGGTCATCTGAGCGTGCTGGGGATGCTGAAGGAACCATGAAGACCAGAAGGAGAAGTCAGCAGCTGGGAGAACTTTGGGAAGCCAGAAGTGGGAACGGACTGCCAAGACACTGAGTACAAAGGGGGTTACAGTGTGGCAGGGGAGCTGTGCCCCAGGGAACCAAAACATCAGCTAGACTTTTCTGGTAGTGTTTAAATAGGTGCTTGCTCCCTGGTTGAGTTCCAGAAACCCAAGTAGTTGAGGGGCAGGTGCTGGGAACCTGACCTCAAGTGAATCCCCATTGAGGACCCACGAACACCTCATCACTAAGGGTAAAAGATGGAGACCCTGTGACTCGAGGAAGCTAAGGTGGGATAACCTTTTGTGTCAAGAACTTTGTGTAAATCCCAAAAGTCCCTTTAACTGGCAAAGTGGGAAAAAAAACTTGAATGTGCATTCTGGGACTTGTAGTCCAAAAGAGTAAAGCTGTAACAGGGTGGTCCGGCACTGTGTGTGTGCCCAATCGAAGGTCTCGGTTAGGTAAAGGATCTCCAGCCAACCCTTGGCCTCTATCCCTAATCTAAATTGTGCTGGACTTTGGGAAGTCCCTTCTTCAGCATGTTCAAAAAAATCACCACATTCTTGTCCCATGCTTCTCACGTTTCTGCTCTCCACATCTCCTGAATGTGTTCAGCAGGGTCATCCCCCAATTCTATTGTTTTAGCTAAAATTGAATTGATATCGGGCATAGCAGGATACATAATCTACAAGTACCACATACCTTAGCCCTTAGATTATTGAAAGCTGCTCCATCATGGATATTTGTATTCAACTGAACTCCCGGATACCCAAATCTCTTCCAAAGCTCATCTGACTGCTCCCCCGCTAGGGCCGTAAATAAGCTCTTCATGTCCCCTATGGCCCTTATGACACCGGCAGTGTGTTTCTCTAATCCACTTCCCCGCCCCTGCAGTGAGCGAAGGGAGTGTCTTCATCAAGTTACTGCGGTCCATGTGTGACCAGGGGACATAATACGCCCTTCCCAGACCCTTCTGGAGCAATGGAAACTTCAGTTACTCCTGTTTTTTTTCTGGGGTTTCCCCCATCTCCCCCCTACCATTTGCTATAGCCTTCCGAGTACTGTGGAGAGTCCTATAGCTCCATGGTGTGCGGGGAACTGGGGTGACTACGCCCTGCTCGAATAACCCATTCCTCTCCTTCTTAGTTTCTTCAGGCTACTACATCCTCTGACTCTTCTATAGGCACAGAAGTATAATTGGCACTACCATAGAGTGCCGTCTCCCATCCCCCTGCTCAGCCCCTGTGACAGCATCCCTGTTCTCCATATCCACCTCAACCGTTCTGATTACCGAGTTGTCCACTCTAACAAGTACCTGCCCATGTGTCTACCTTCCTTCTACATCGCTTACCTATCTTCTCACTGTCCAATCTAACAAGTACCTGCCCATGTGTCTAACTTCCTTCTACATTGCTTACCTATCTTCTCACTTCCTCCCGCTCTTCATCTCTTTTCCTCTCTTTTCCTCTGTAGTAGCACTACCTCTTCCTCTGCTAGCCTTAGCGCTACGCTCATTTATTCATGAAGCGAGTGTCTTACCACTCTTCGCAGCCTACCCTCTAGCCTAGCAGGAAAAGGCCTAACCTTCTTCGTCTTCTGATTGCCGGTCTCACTCTTTTGCGCTCCTCCATCCTTAATCTGTCTGCTTAATCTATCTGATATTAGACCATTGCGCTTCCCTGTCTTCCTTCTGCCTGTTGCAACTATAATTTTTCATGAAAATTGATATCCTGTTTTCGTGAGCATGGCTGATAAACGCTTTCTCTTGGTACTGCACAATATCCCCTTCTTGCTGCAAACAGCAGTTTTCTAGCCGTGTATGCCCTCCTATGCAAGTTCTTCTATGTTTGTGTTCTCTTTCAAAGTGGTGAGAATCAACATTTCAGGCTCAGTAGTAAACAATTTGTTATGCGTTGCACCACTTTGTTGAACTTTGTTAGGGAATGTGGATACCTGGGCCTCTGATGTGGTGTTTTATCCTCATTTATGATGCAGTGCCAAATGTTAGAGATCAAAACCATATTATGACCTCTTTAGCAGTCTATCCTCCAAGCTTAGTAACTCAGCTGGCAGTGTAAAATGCTACAAGTTTTTAATCAGCCAGCAGAGGCTAGCACCTCACACAATAGCCATGTGATGAGCCCTTCAGCTTAAATGTTATTTAAGCCATATCAGTTCTTTATGGGGCCGACACAAATTCTTGCAAATGTAAAATGCAATATACAACTGCAAATGCTAAATTTATTATCTCTGCCAATGTGTCCTATTTCTGGGGGTATTTCCTATCTCTTTAATAAACAATAACACTTTCAAAATAATATATTGGGACCTATGGTAGAAGAAATACTGCCATAGGACTTAGTTTATTATTGTTTAACTTTTTAAAGCTCTTACCTGTTGCCAGTTCTATATTGAGCAAATAATATTTCTAACAGGACGGTCGTTAAGAAAAATGCCCAGCCTTGCACGAGTGTGCCCTTACATTATTAACCAAAAATATTTATTTTTAAAGAATTTTCCTGGACCCAAAGAAATAGAAAAATATTTCTATGGCTCTACACAATTTCTTTAAAAAATGCATTAAAATATATATTTAAGGTCTCTTACACGAGAGGATAGTCTTCAGTTTGAGGGAGAGAGTTTGGGAAGGCACAAGGTAGAAACCAGCATGCCAGGTGGTGGATGTTATGAGCACAGTTGTGATCACCTTGTGGATTTTGCAGATAACTGATGTTAAAAAACTAAAGTTTCTTAACTGGCAGGACTTGGTATATTGTCATTTGGGTTAGGTTTATAGTCGTTTTGATTGAACTATACTTCTTTTTTTTAAATGATAGTAATACCCAGTGAAATAATGGTGACAGTAGGTATGAATCTTTATGGACTGATTTTTGTGCATCAACTGATATTTGTTTCCAATACAGTGATTGTGACTTTGGAGCCAGGGGATGGAGCAGAAACGTATGTGAATGGGAAGCAGGTCACAGAATCTTTGGTCTTGAAATCCGGTAAGAAGACTTTCTTTACTCGGGATAATGTACGGGTGCTTGATCACAACTCGCCTGCGTTAAAAAAGAAAACAATTATCGTTCAAGTAGTATTTTTGAAAGTTGGCAATGCATATTCTTTTCAATGCTTAATGCAACAGTTTGTGTGTACCTGCCCATCGAAACCTCAGATTGTTTTAAACTCCTATCCCATTTACATTAAAGGTGCAGTTTTTGAAGTACTCCATACAAGCAGAACATTAAATCATTGTTGCAAATCAGCGTTTTGATATTCTCTTTCTCACAAAAGGACCTCAGGAACGTATTTCCAATTTATCTCTGTCTAATAAATTACATCTTCCCACAGATTCTGCATCTTAGATGCTTCATAGGCGGCAACAGCTGGCATCATATTAATCTTTCTATTTTTACCTGCAGGGGGTGTGCCCTAGCACCAAACCTGTTAGACGGCCCACTCTTAATCCCAGACAGCCCCACCCAACCCCTTCATATCCTTGTATTGGCTTTAATGTACCTCCTCTAATTTCCCATACCTTGGACTTTGGTCCCCCCAGAGTGCATCCAAACTACAGCGCGTTGCGACCATACCAATGGCTATACAAATGAAGCATTACATTACATAGTCCCTCAGTACACTAAGAAAAATATGGTTATGATGTCACTGTAATGTGACATATATTTCATACAAGAATGGATTATCATATGTAGCATCATCAGCGTGTCAAGGCTCCTGTTACCACGGGAAGTCTATGAACCCAAATAACCCCCTCTTTATGTGGTCAGCCCCGTTATTTCAACATGACTTTTTGGGAAGAAGAGAGGGTCTTCCCACTACCCTTCGCCGATTCTGAATGAACCACAATGAATCACTTTAAGGTACTAAGAGTCCTATTAACGCTCAACTCACCCTAAACAACAAAAACTTGCCATAATTGCACCAATCAAACACATCCGCGACATCATATGGGAAGACCAGTGAGAATCCAAGCGCACTTAAATGCCCTTCATATTTTGAAGCCTAGGCATTTTCCTCGCAGTCTACGAATCTCAAACTTTGCTTTTTATTTTAGATCTTTCATTTTGTGAGACCCAGGCCTTTCTCCCACTGTTGAGTAGTCTCAAATTTAAGTGTGCCTATATCTGCAACTCTGTGAAGCCTAGTCCCTTCTCCCACATTCCAGGAACCTCAAATTTAGGAGTGTTTACATCTGCCATTTTGTGAAACTCAGGTCTTCACCAACCGTCCAGGAACATACGGCTACCCGCTGAAAGCAACTAATCACAGCTTGATCACTACCCAACTAAGAACCAAGGCCAGGTCGTTCACCTCCCACAACCGACTGATACCCCAACTGCCTACCATCTCTCCAACGCTTAATATCCCAACACCTAGACTTTCCACCCACAGGAAAGAGAGATCCAAAACCCAAATCCACTATTTAGGCAGTCCCCCGTGAAACCCCCAGCAAACTACCTGCACCCTAGAACAACCCAAGCCCAGAATCCTCCAAATATCTCAATCACTCATACGGAGACACCCCAGCCAGTCTACAACAACAGCGCACGATATCACAACTACCCCACAACTAGCCGCGGATTATAACTATGTACAAAGGAAGTGAGACCACATAGGGCACCGCGCAGTCACAATGCTCAACACCATCCAAACCACAAGAGATCCTACAGGTAGGGTACAGCCCCTGTAACCCAAAAAATCCAAGCCCTGCGACCACCTAGTGCCACAAGATGCCCCGACACAGAACATGACGCAGCCAAAGAAACGCAGAACAAGGAACAATCCTGATACAAGCGCTCCCTCTTCCAATAGAAACTGCCACAAATACAGAAGACACTCCTACAAATACCACAACCAACAGAACAAACAACATGAGAAGAGAAAAATCCCTATACCTAACACAGTACCTCGCAACTGCCTCCACACTGCCACACCACACCACAATGCCACCGGCAGTCCTAGGCAGACCGAAAACCTATTGGAACCTCGCAGGAAAAGAAGAGAAGATCTGAGAAGAGAAAGGAACGAAATCAACGCCCTCACTCCCTATATCACAAAAATACAAGGGCAGCATCAACAAGTACATCAAAACATAGAAGATGAAGAAGTAGAAGATTTTTCACACAGCTATCAATCTAAGAGAACGAATCAACGCTGAAGCAGAGCCCACGAAGCTCCAATCAATTTGTGTAAGCGAAACAGGAGCAACCCAACAGAACTACTGCAAGACAAAACAGACAAAAAATAAACAGAACACCATCGAAAAGATTCATTGTAACCTGCTCAACGCAAGATCAATGTCCAAACATGCCACCAATATTTTTGACGACCTGTGCAACGGGGGCATTGACATCCTATTCATAACCAAAATTTGGCTAGATGAAAACTACAAAATCACACTCCACAACTGCCTCTCTGACAACTTCAAGTGCTCACAGGCAAGCAGAAAAAACGAGGGGGACTGGCAGTAGCTTACAAGGAAAACCTGAAAATTAAAACAGATGAACCACTAAGTGTCAAACTGTGAATCCCTAATCGCTCACCTAACAGCAAACCCCAAAACAAACCTCAAATTTGTTCTAGTTTAAAGACCCACGTATGATGCAACCATCTTGGACGCCTTCACAGAAGCCATAAACAACCTAGCCATCGAGCAGGAACACCTGATAATCCTGGGAGACTTCCAAAATCTGGTTTCAAGAAGAAACCGCCAACTCACAGAAATCACTAGCCAAACAATTGAAGACAATGAAACTACATCAGCTAGTCAAAGGTGCAACTTGCACAGCGGGCCATACACTAGACGCAATCTTTGCCAACAAAAACCTCATCACCACGGCACCACCAATACAGATCTTCGAAGGGATTGTGTCCTCCGACGTATTCCTTATCTTTGATAATTTGTTTCCAGCTTGCTGGCCTTTGATTTTTTTTTCTCAGTAGAGGGCGCTGCACATCGACATCTGTCGAGTTGGTGTCCCTCGACAGCCACCCTATCAGCGCCGACGTCACCATGCCCATAAATAGCCATGCGCAGCGTCCGTTGCTAAGGTTGGTGCCTCGGAATATCGTTGCTCAGTTCTTCAGTCAAATATACTTCATTATTCCTCGAGAATACCGACTCGTACTCGATGGCTTCCTCATCCGAACAGACTCCTCCACGGTCCAGCTTCAAAAAATGTCGAGACTGTGGAAAGAAAATGTCGTTGACGGATCCTCACAGGATCTGTTTGTGGTGCCTGGGAGTTGAGCACCATTGTTCGGAGTGCGAGGACTTCATGTCCATGACGGCGAAAGCCTTGAAGGAGCGGAAGGGTAAGCTCGAGAGAGGTAAGGCAGTTAAAACTTCTTCGAAAGTTTCCTCGGCGGAGTCGAGACATTAGTCTCCTCGCCATCACAAAAGACATTCTCCTTCTAGGTCTCGAAGCAGTTCCCATCACTCTGCGAGATCTATACATTCAAAAAAGAGACGTCAAAGAATCCCCTTCCTCGTCGTCTCCTTCTTCCATCTCCCCGAAAAGGGTCGCCTGCCCAGAAGCCTAGTTTGTGAAGGAAGTGGCAGACATAATCTAGCTGGATCTGAGCTTGTTCCGAAGATACAGCCCTGATCAGTCAATCGTCAAGGTAGGGGTAGTTGTGAATCCCTCCCCTCCCTAGACTTGCCGCCACTATCGACATTAACTTGGTAAAGACCCTCGGGGCGGAGGTCAGCCCAAATGGCAGAACTCGAAATTGATAATGAGAGCCGCCAATTGCAAACCTCAGGTATTTCCTGTGTTTGAGATGGATTGGCACATGGAAATAAGCATCCTGGAGGTCCAGAGATACCAGTCGGTCCTGGAGCTGGAGGGCCTGAAGGATCTGAGAGAGAGTTACCATCTTGAATTTGTCCTTCCTGAGGAACTTGTTACAAAACATAGCTCTCAGGCTGAGTGGGAGGAATTCAGGAAAACGATGCTTAGCGTCTTCGAGAAAGCGGCCTCGACCCCTTCGAAGACTGCTGAGGGTGATACCCTGGGTGAAAGACCCGAAAAATCAAAACGCTGCGAGTCGCAGCACCTGGCGAAAGAAGCTACTCAAGAGCGTCACAAACCCTCGAGTAAAGGCAAGGTCGCATCTTCGACGTCGAAAATCTCTTCGACGCATAGATCTGCGTCTTCAACGCTATTATCGAAGGGTTCTTCAACGCACAGGTCAGTCGATTCGACGCCGTCTTCAACAACGATGCCGAGAAAGGACAAACCCACGGCCACCTCACAGCCAGTGGCCATACCCAGAGCCTCGATCACGAGAATTTCAACAAGCTCGAGTAGAATTCAGATACTCTCGAGTTCCTCGAGGCCTCTACCAACTTTCTCGACGCCTTTTTCAATGGCTTCGAACCCTTTAACGTCCGCGCCGACGTTTTCTCAGCCAATTATGATGAATTTGGCCCCTTCTGCTCTGGAAATGGGATTTATACCATTTCCAAGATCTGATCATCCCAGAGCCTTAGCATCTATTTATGAAGAAGGGGAGAATTCGGGTCAGGAGAGACCTTTTCAGTTGCAGAGATCTGCAACTCCTGTACCAGAGGAATTTACCTCTGAGGAAGGTAGATTAAAGGATCTCCAAGAATCCTTACATGAAGCAAGTGGGTTGGACACTTCCCCAGAAGTGGAATTTGCCAAACCAGACCCAGGGGAACATGCTGAACACCCCTTATAGAACCTTGATGGCAAGGATAATCGAGTTTATGGGGTGGTCTACACCCTCACTTGCTTTTCAGCAAGACGACCTCACAGACATTTTGGTTAAAGGTCCACAGGAGGATCCTGTGGTGCCATTTCATGCAGCATTACAAAGGAAAATATTGCCAAACTGGGAAACCCCTGAGGTTATCCCGGCGGTTAACAAAAAATTATCAGCCAAGTATAGGGTGTCTACTGCTGACCCTGAATATTTATCCAGACACCCAACTCCGGAGAGTCTGGTTGTTCAGGCAGCAACTTCATCAGGTAGTAAATCGGCTTACCCTACTGTTCCACAGGACAGGGATGACAAGAGATATGACTCTATGGCCAAAAAAGTATTTTCTGCATGTAGCATGGCGTTGAAATCCATCAATGCTACTTGTACGCTCGCAAGGTTCAGCCACACACTTTGGGAGTGTGCTTCATCAGCGGCTGACTGCCTCCCGGAGGGAGAAGAAAGGGAAGCGTTTCTAAACATCATTAAGGATGGTAAAGACGCAATGTGCGAATCCCTTCAAACTGGCATCGATTCTGCTGACAGCATCAGCAGGGCCATGGCGGCAAGTACAACAACCCGGAGATTTGCTTGGTTGCGAAAGTCTGGTTTTGCTCCAGATGTGCAAAGCAGACTCTTGAATATGCCCTTTGACGGCTCTTCATTGTTTGGTAAGAAGGTGGATGACAGTTTAGAAAAGCTTCAAACATAAAAGGCAGCAGAAAAATCCCTGGGAGCTGCAATCCGTCAGACACCATATCGCCCCTCAGGAACCTCTTGGAGAGGTAAGTCCTTTCGCTTCCATTCCGCATTCGGAAGAGGCAGAGGACAGCCGGTTCAAAGGGGTCAGAAAAAATTCACCCGAGGTGGACGGGTTAAAAATACAAAAGCCGCAGCAGCAGCAGGTTCCTCTCTACCCTCTGCATCTGCATCAGCCGCCTCCAAACCGCTCTGAGGGCTCTCCTCACAAGACACCAGTAGGGGGCAGGTTAACTCAACATCTGACGGAATGGCAGGCTATTACGTCAGATGCTTGGGCATTGGAGACAATTGCCCAAAGTTACTGCCTGCCTTTTCTACGCATCCCTCAGTCATCCACCGGGGAACAGCTCTCTGATTGTTCCAGATCCGCTCCTCTTGCAGGAAATTGTAGACCTGCTAGAGAAAGGTGCCATAGAACCAGTACCTGTAGCGGAGAGGAACAAGTGCTGGCACTCCCCCCGCCCCAATCCCCTCTCCCCTACTTTCTCATACCGAAGAAAGACCGAGGACTGAGACCTATCTTGGATTTACGAGAATTGAACAAGTTCCTCAGGAAGGACAAGTTCAAGATGGTAACTCTCTCTCAGATCCTTCCGGCCCTCCAGCTCCAGGACTGACTGGTATCTCTGGACCTCCAGGATGCTTATTTCCATGTGCCAATCCATCTCAAACACAGGAAATACCTGAGGTTTGCAATTGGCGGCTCTCATTATCAATTTCGAGTTCTGCCATTTGGGCTGACCTCCGCCCCAAGGGTCTTCACCAAGTTAATGTCTGTAGTGGCGGCAAGTCTAAGGAGGGGAGGGATTCACATCTACCCCTACCTGGACGATTGACTGATCAGGGCTGTATCTTCGGAACAAGCTCAGATCCAGCTAGATTATGTCTGCCACTTCCTGCACAAACTGGGCTTCTCCCTCAATTTAAAGAAGTCACAGATGATACCATCACAGAGACTCCAGTTCATCAGAGCGGTCCTGGACACTTCTCTGGGAAAAGCCTCGCCACCAGAGGTGAGGGCTCAAGATATTCTGCAGATGGTCACCAAGTTTCAAAATGCCCAACATCTCCCAGCCTTCGACTTTTTGAGGTTGCTAGGCTTATGGCATCCTGCATCTTTCTTGTGACAGAGGCTCGCCTGAGAATGAGATCTCAGGCGAGTGGGCACTAAGAACCCAGTGGTCACAGTTCTCAGGAAAAATGACAGATCTCCTTCGTATTCCGGACAAGGTAGCCCGAGACCTTCAATGGTGGGCTTATCGAGAGAACATTTTGAAAGGAGAACTGTTTTGGCAACCATGGCCGGAGATAACAGTAGTCACGGATGCCTCACTCACGGGGTGGGGAGCCCATGCCAACGACTTGACCATCAGCGGTCGTTGGTCTCCATCGGAGTCCAGACTACACATCAACCTATTGGAGCTGAGAGCGATCAGACTAGCGCTGAAAGCTTTCCTGCCATCAGTACAGGGAAAAAATGTCCTGATAATGATGGACAACAGAGTGGCCATACACTACCTCAACAAAAGAGGCGGCGTGGGATCACTGCCACTGTGCAGAGAGGCGCAATGCAGCTCTGGTTTTGGGCAATTCAAGAAGGAATCTCTCTATCTTCAGTTCACCTAGCCGGAGAGAAGAACTTGACGGCGGACGCTCTGAGCAGGCAGGGCACAGTCTCTAACGAGTGGGAACTAGCTCAGGAAGTCCTTCAGGAGATCTTCGCCCTTTGGGGAAGCCCTCAAGTGGATCTGTTCGCCACCAGTACCAACAGGAAGTGCGATCTGTTTTGTTCAAGGGAATTTCACACCCTTAAAACTGTCTTATTAGTGGCACTAACATCTGCTAGAAGGGTGAGTGAATTACAAGCTCTATATTGTAAACCCCCTCATACATTTTTTCATAAAGACAAAGTTGTCGTACAGGTGAAGCCTAATTTCCAACCAAAGGTGGTTTCTGAATCCCACATAACTAATTACCTTACCTTCATTCTATCCTCCTCCCCATCCGGGAAAAGAGGAAGAAAGGCTACACAGGCTGGACCCAAGGCGGGCTTTAAACTTTTACATCAGCAGACTAACTAGGATTAGGCAAGCAGACCAACTGTTCGTAGGTTACTCAGGGCACAAATTTGGACTACCGATAACAAAACAGACCATTTCCAGGTGGCTTTTTTTGGCCATTCTGGAATGTTACAATCTAGCAGGGAAATAGCCTCCTCAAAATCTTAGGGCTCATTCAACCAGGGGTATCGCAGCCTCTTCGGCCCTCCAAAGAGGGGTTCCGGTTCCAGACATGTGCGGCTGCCACATGGTCGTCCGCACATACCTTCACAAGATTTTACAACCTGGATTCCTCCTCTAGTCAAGAGACTAGGTTTGGCAAAGCCATATTACATTGTTAATTCCTAAAGGGAAACATGGCGTTTTTACTCACCTCCAATTACACACCACTGCTATGGGAGTCTATCAAAGATAAGGAATACGTCGGAGGACACAATCCCTTCGAAGAACAAGTTACTTCTTACCTGGTAACGTTCTTTCGATGGGATGTTCCTCCGACGTATTCCGTATCGCCCCTCCCATCCATCCCCTCAGTAATACTTCCCTTCTGGTTGCAGTTTACACTCCTTCAAGGTCAATAACCAATTCATGCATGACTTATCTTATGCTACAAAACGGAACTGAGCAACGGACGCTGCGCGTGGCTATTTATGGGCATGGTGACGTTGGCGCCCATACGGTGGCTGTCGAGGGACACCAACTCGACGGACGTCGATGCGCAGCGCCCTCTACTGAGAAAAATGTTTCTGAGGTCAGCAAGCTGGAGACGAATTATCAAAGATAAGGAATGCGTCGGAGGAACATCCCATCGAAAGAACGTTACCAGGTAAGAAGTAACTTGTTCTTCTGGAGCAATCACCTCATCGTAATCACGCTACCCAGGACAACAGCCAAACAACCGGACAAACTGACCACCAACATGAAAAAATATTTGGTGGACCATCAAAGCTAGTAACCTAATAGAACTGGAAATCAACATACCACTGACCACGGCTCTGGACGAAGCTAACCTGGACAAAAAACAGAACTACTGCACAAGTGGATCTCCGAAACAATCGATATCTCCAAGGGAAGACCTTTATCCCATCACGCAAAAGAGTAACAGCAAAATGGGTTAACCCACTTCTCAGCGACATGAAAAGACAAAACAAGACGCTTATACTAGAGAGGAGGAACAAATACGACCAGGCAAAGAAACTACAATTCCAGCGACAAATCTGCTCATACAAAAAGGAAATCCACAAGGCCAAAAATAATTTCTACAACAACCACATCTCCAAAGCTGGCAACACTGTTTAACATCAAACTAAATAAGAAATCCACCTGGCTTCAACAACACACCCATGTCCTCACTGAAACTATGCAACAACCTCGCTGATCACTTCAAGAACAAAATCGGCACCAAATTATACAAAGCAGACCAATCTACCACAACACACAACCAACTTTGCCAGCCGAGGATCATCAGAATAAACTACAAAATGTTCCCCAAATATCAGTGGAGACATTCATCAAGCTGGTAAGAAACTGCAACAAAGCCGGCTCCCCCATGGATCCCTGCCCCCGAGACATAGGCAAATCAATCCTCACGCAAGGAGCACCCATGGAACACTACAGGAACCTTTTCAACCAATCACTGTTAGCAGGGAAAGTACTGCGATCATTCAAATAGGCAAACATGAAGCCACACCTCAAAGACACAGCAGGCAGCGTGGAAGATTACACAGAAGAAAACCTTCTGCTGGACCAGGCGCGAGTAGGCTTCAGACCGATGAGAAAAACAGAAACAGCACTGCTCTAAATCTGAGACGACCTGAAGGCTAATGCAGACTCAGACACAAGCGCAGCTCTAATACTTCTGGATCTCTCAGCACCATTTGGCACAGTAAACCATGACATCCTCATCAGGAGATTGGAAGAAATAGTAATCCCAGACCTAGCCTTAGACTGGATTAAATCTTTCCTAACAGAACATAAACAGTCTGGATTAAACCCTTCAAATCCACCCATGGAGCACAACAAGGATACTCCCCAGCTCTGCTGCTCTTCAACATTTACCTGGTCCCACTAATCAAGCTCATCAAAAGACATGGCCTCACTACAACTACGCTGATGACGCATAGATTGTCTACAAAGTACAAAACACACGCAAAGAAAACACAAACCTGTAAGAATGCCTACAAGAACTCTACGGCTGGATGAACACAAACAACCTCAAACTCAACCCTGGCAAAACATAATTAATGGTTATATCCAAACACAGCCACTACATCCCATGGCCAACAGAACTGGGAACGGCACAGACACCATCAACCACAGTAAATAACCTCAGAGTCCTGATGGACAACAAACCAACACTTAAGCCACAAGTAAATGCTATAATCAAAAAATGCTTCTTCCTCCTGCACACAGTAAAAAGGATCCTACCGTTCCTCTCCTTCACCCACAAAACACTCACCATAGTCGCACTCGTGTCCAGAGTAGATTACGCCAACAACCTATGCCTAGGAATGCCAGAACGCCTACTAAAGAAACTTCAGCATAGCCAAAACGAAGTGGCCAGACTCCTGCTCAAACTACCACAAAGAGAACACATTAGCCCAGCACTGACAATACTACAATGGCTACCGATAAAACAGAAAATGAGGTTCAAAACAATGTGCATAATGCACAGAGCAATCCTTGGCCGAGGAGCAGAGTTCCTTAAGAAGAAAATAACCATCTACCATCCAGCAAGACATCCCAGATCAAGCTACGACATTTCGTCTAGAACCAAAACCATACAATAAAAGACAATTCTGAGGAGCATCTTTCCCATGCCTGACTCCTAAAACATGGAATTCCCTACCAAAAAACATAGGCAATACAAGGGATCATCTGGAATTTAGCAAACGACTAAAAACGTGGCTCATTACCCCAGAATCAGAAGGGAACAAGTAGGAATCATGCATTCTGGCAGGAACAGGAAGCCCAGGGAGGGACCTACAATCCCTTGCCTAACCATCCCCAACTGGTGGGCGTAGGGAGCACATTTGGACCTCTGATGCACATACTCCACCAAGCTTACAGAGGAATACCACAGTAGGCAGGGACCCCCCACAAGAAGGCAAGGGAGCGCCCCATAACCCACCTAACCATCTCTAACCCTAGGGCGGCGGAGGGCAACACACCTCCACGACCCATGTCCACGCACCGCTAGACTTCTACAGACGCACCTACCAACTAGGATGCCAAATAATATCAAAGCACCCAGTATGGTCATAGATGCCGACCACAGAAACCAAAGCAAAGAGGTAACTACCCCCCACCCCCTCTGCTAACCCAATACAAAAACCTAATTTTTCTGCCAACTCTTCCCCTATAGAAACTCAGACGACCACATCTCTGCACAGCAAACCGCATGTACTTCCCCACACTGCACCAACATAGTAAAAACACATAACCATGCACAACAGCACATGGGAATCGCTCAGACTCGTAAAACATTGCTCCTAAGCTCAACGAACGATGCAAAACGAACTGAAGCTGCCAACGGAACATCATATCTCACGTTCCTATTCCTACTGCTACTAACCTCTTCCACAGCCTCCCTGTTTCACACCGTCCTCTTTCAGATCCGCCAGAGCACCACTCAGATGGTGATAGTGCACGGTACAAGTAACCTTTAACATTAACATGAGAAACAAACAATAGACCGTAGGAGCCCCCACCAGCAGCCACCCACGCGCTCCAACTCCTGGAGGCAGCGCAGCGACCGCAACCGCGACCGCAACGGGTCATCCCTCCCAGGCTCGGAGGTGAAACCACCAGCCCTGCCAGGGCCCCTCCATCTGCCCACACTGCCCCCACATCAAGGACAAGCACCGGTGACCCATCTGGGCACGCACCGCACCGACATTTCTTCCTGAAACAAAATGTCGGGCGCGATGCGGCATGAAGTCGAGGCTCGGCTTCCCCCGGGCGCCTAGCAACGAGTGCATTTAAACTCAAACTTCCCCCGGCAGGCGGAATAGCCGGCGGCCAGTCGAAGGCCAGTATAAGGCCCTGTTTTGCCCCTGTTTAGCGCATGTGAGCGCAACACCCAATCTACATTCTGGACCAAAACCATTCTGTTGTGTTGGAGCCCTCATACCCGGAAGCATCTCCGACTGCACCAAGGAGGAGTAGAAGCTCTCCTCACTCACTACAGAAGCAGCAGGCGATAGGATCGAGACCGGGTTCCTTTACATATTCAAGGTAGGCCAGCTGCCTCTCTCTGCTGCACTTTAGATTTCGGCAACACGTCTGTTTTCCCTACCTTAGATAATTGAACCTTAGCATTCTAACCTGCCAGCATGTACCGATAAATTTTCGCTCTGGCACACTATTACCGTCTTCACTCATGGCACTTCTAGCTCATCAGCCTCAGGCACGTCTCGGAACCCAACTGCTGCCCTACGGCTTTTTTGGCCTAAGTGTCCTACCCGAACCCAGGCGCTGCCCAACCTAGCCTATGTTCTATTCTGGACTCAGACGCTGCCTCATTGCATCACGTGATGCACCTAGGGTCTACAACATACCACATCTTATCTATGCTGTGCCTTATGGTCGCCAATAGACCACAATTGTTTTGCGCTGTGCCTCTGATTTGTGTTGTGCCTTATGGTCGCCAATAGACCACAATTGTTTTGCGCTGTGCCTCTGATTTGTGTTGTGCCTTATGGTCGCCAATAGACCACAATTGATTTGCGCTGTGCCTCTGATTTGTGTTGTGCCTTATGGTCGCCAATAGACCACAATTGATTTGCGCTGTGCCTCTGATTTGTGTTATGCCTTATGGTCGCCAATAGACCACACCTGATTTGCGCTGTGCTGCTGATTTGTGCTAGGCCTTACGGTCGTCAATAGGCAAAACTAGCTACCTCATGTATCCCAATGTGTTTTTGGGCTGCACTATGACTCTCGCATTTAGGTGATACACTGCCATAGCTAGATCATCCTTACCTGCCTAGTCTGCCTCTACCTGCACTTGCCTAGTTTGCCATTACCTATACCTGTACTAGCTATGACAACATGCTGCACTCTATGCTGCACTCAGCCCGCCTATGATAGCTACATTTAGCCTGCCTACTGAAAGATGTACTTATCAACTGTACTGCCGAATGTACTCTAGTCAACTGCCACCGTCCCAAACTTAGACCCCATCTACTATACCTGAGCTATCTGCCTTATCTGCACAGGCCCCAACCCTGATCAGGCCGGATTACATAGCCTCACTCTAGTTCTATCTGCCACCCTCCACGGTGAAGTCACAAGATGCAAACCCTACAAACCCTACAAGCCACACTAGCCCTTCTCACTCTAACTATACTCCTTGTCCACATACCTAGACTCATTCCCACCACTGAACACACCACCCCCCAACGCTCAGCTCACTCCCCGGCCATGACACAGACTCCACCTCAACCATTATTGAGTCGGAACTGCCTAACCGAAGAACCTCAACCACATAGAACCCTTGAATCTAAACCATGCAACACCATATCTAGAAATGCCAGACTCCGAGCCAGACTTGCAAAACTATACGAACCACGTGCCAGAACACTGACCACATCTAACCGTAGCAAACCCTTACCTAATAAGGGCATAGAAAAACCACACAGCCCACACCCAAAGACACAGAATGCACGTATGCACACTTCTGCCACAACCCATGAAAAGACATGCACTCCCCCATCCACCAGCCCAGCTCTAAAAGGCGCACTAGTTAATGCTAGGTCCTTGATTGCTCATGCCATTGAGATTGCTGATCTTATCCAGACCGAAAATGTTGACTTTCTGGCCATCACGGAATCCTGGCTACATGCCGCGGCAGGACCAGCCATTATGCTAGCAACCCCCAACGGCTACACCATCCTAAGGGCAGACAGAGGTGAAGCCCGCAGAGGGGGCATAGCCCTTATCATTAAATCCAACCTATCCATCAGGCTACTGCCCCTGAACGACACTAATTCATGTGAAAGCCTAACAGCTAAACTAACCATTAAAACCCTTACTATTCACCTTATTTATAGACCTCCAGGCCCTATTGGAACCTTTGAGGAGGACATCTCTACCATCCTATCGTACAACCTAAAACAATCATCACAAGTCATCCTGCAAGGGGATCTTAACCTAGGCTTCAACGACCAAAATGACCCACAGGCAACTAGAGTAGCCAACCTACTCCTCTGAACTAGGCTTCTCACAAAAAGTACTTCACCCTACCCACAACAAGGGTAGAATACTCGATTGGGTGGCAGACCACAACTGCAATGCCTCCATCCTATCGATCTCCCCACTAATTTGGACAGACCACTGCCTTATAACATTTGCTCTAGATACAATCAGACCTACGACCTCCCCAGTCCAGCCAGCACCATCCATCCCAACCAGAAACAAGAAAAACATCACCCTAGACAACCTACTCCCGCTCATCCTCCCCACACTTAACTCACTACCAGACAATCTGGACCCTGAAACACTAGTGAACATGTACAACAAAGTCATGTCCTCTGCCTTGGACACTATTGCACCACTCAAAGTGATACGCAGCAGACCTAAAGCCCATCTCAACTCCTGGTACACCCCCCACCTAAAAACTCTTCGCTCCAAAAAAAGACAAAGCGAGGTCGCATGGAAATCACAACCATCTGAAGAAAATAAAAGCACCCTGAGAGATATATCCACCCTCTACAAACAGGAAATACTGGCGGCCAAACGGGAAACATACAACACTAGAATATCCCAAGCTAACTCTAGCATGAAAGAACTCTTCATCATCCTAAAGGAAATAGAATCCCCCATCCCAGTGCCTGACAACTGTGTCAAAGATAAAACTTGGTGCACCAACATTCAACAAGCCCTAGCCAACAAAGTAACTACTCTCCAATCAAAAATTGCCACGAAAAAATCCTCGCTCAGTCTCGACACTAAGCCCAAAACAGCTATCACCCCTCCCAAAAATAACACCAACTACCCTCGCTTTAAGTTCTCTAACGTATCGACTATTGAGACAGAAAAAATCATACTGTCACTCAAACCTTCCAATTGCCAGGGGGATCAATGTCCACCTCAACTGATAAAGGACGCAGCCAGAGATCTGGCTCCCTTTATCTCAAAACCTAGTAACGCCTCTTTCTCTACAGGGACCATACCGAGCAACCTAAAAGAATCTTGGGTACTCCCATTGCTTAAAAAACAGACACTAGACCCTGCCATACCCACGAACTACCGCCCAATCACCACCGTACCATTCCTCTTAAAAATCATAGATAAAGTGGCGTACTCACAAATACAGAAACACCTTGAAAACAACAATTTACTAGGAGTACGACAGTCTGGCTTCCGTCCCCAACATGGAACCGAAACTGCCCTCTTAGACCTAAAAGCGCAAATTGATGAGCTAAGGGATCAAGGCAAACTAGCCTTACTCCTCCTCCTGGACTTATCAGCCGCATTTGACCTTGTTGACCACAAGGTCCTTTGCAGCCACCTAGATATAGCCGCGCACTTCTCAGAAGAAGCCACAAACTGGATCCAATCCTTCCTCAAAAACAGGACAATGAGAGTCTTCTCCACCACTGCGGCAGCAGACTCCATCCCCATCACATGTGGAGTGCCCCAGGGATCCTGTGTTTCGCCTACACTCTACAACATCTTCACTAAGCCCCTTTTCGATAATCTGGACCTTCTTGGCATCACCTACACTAATTATGCAGATGATACCCAGATTCTCCTACCACTTACCGGTGATTACGACAAGGATTTGGCCTTGGTGAACAGAGTGTATCTCATCATCCAGGCATGGATGGCCACACACGGTCTATGCCTGAATGATGACAAAACTGAAATCATCATCCTGGGTAAACCCTCCACCCTCATAAAACTGGGCCCCAACTTCTCCTCCTTTAATATCGACAACAACCAAATCACAACCGCCCACGCGGTTAAAACCCTGGGTTTCTACCTGGATTCCACCCTTTCTTTCAACAAGCAGGTCAATGCGATGGCTTCAGCAACCGCCTACACCTGCAAATTGATAAGAGCAGGCAAACCCTTCCTATCAAACGATAGCTGCATCACACTTGCGAGAGCGCTCGTGCTATCAAAACTGGACTACTGCAACTCACTCTACATTGGGGCTAACAAGGAAGTCATCAAAAGAATCCAAATTCTGCAGAACAACGCGCTCAGAGCAGCAGTTCGCATTCCTAGGAGAGCCCACATCACCGCACTCAGACGAGCTAACAACTGGCTCTCTACGCAGGAAAAAATCCAACTAAAAGTTGCCTCTTTGCTCCACAAATGCCTTAACGCCGCACCGCAGTACCTATCTGCCAGATTCACCAAACTAAAACCAACAAGACTTACTAGATATGCTAACTCCAATAACCTATCCATACCTAGAGTCAAACTGACTAAAGTCGGTGGCTGCAGCTTTCAGGTTAAGGCAGCTCAACTCTGGAACGCCCTACCATCCACCTTAAAGTCTGACCAACCCTACCCCACCTTCAGACACAACCTTATAACGTGGATCAAAAACGCAGACACACCTTCGATCTTCTACTGCCTGGACCTACCCAAGCCTAGGAACTCCTGTTTAGGACTGTAAATACATGCTTCTACATTCTTTACATGCTGTATATTTTTGTATATTTTTGCGTATATTTCTGTATATTTTGCATATATTCCTGTATTTTTTGTTGTATATTATTCTTGCTGCTCTATTTGACCATGTAATCCTGTAACAAAGCTTTGAGCTGTCTTATAAAATGCGCCCGGTTACCCTTGGGTCTGGTGCACAATATAAATAATAAAACAAACAAACAAACTTTGAGAGAGCAAGGGGGTTGGGGTGTGAACGCAGGAGAGTGCACGATTGCGTAGTACATGCATTAGGAGCTATATAGTAGAGGCAAGTATAAACCCCTTCTTAGTTATTGGCAGTCATTTTCGAACGTAGGCCCAAGCACCAAACATAACCCACACCACGAGTGCGCTTCAGGCTGTTACAAGCCGTTCATTGTCTGAGGCTGTAGGCATTTGTGCCCCGGGAAGAATGCGCCTCTTGGCAGTTACCATCCCACAATACAGATAGCATTGCCCCTCAGCCCCAACAACCCCCACGTCAGAGCTACAGTCCTCTTATGCTTTGATCCCAAGACCCGCACATACCACAATGCCAGATAGGCGCAGACCACCGACCATAAAGCTGTAAGACCCCTGATCGATCAAAAAAATCAGAAAGCAAGGTAATCTCACCTTTGCATTTGGGTCACATGATTTGTGCTACGAGGTGCCGGGGAGGGATGAAATTATAGCCCAAAACGAAGGTGGAAGACCTTGGAAGGTTGCTGGCATATCTGCGAATGAGTGAAGTATGAAAGTCTGTATGACCTCGGCTCTCCACCAGGGCCCATATCTGTGTCTGCCAGGTGCACCGTTCCAGTTATAGAGTAGCATTTTTTTCACTAATTGCTAATTAGGCCCTGTTCTACTGCGGATGACGATCCCAGCAGCACCCACGTGGACTGAGACGGACAAGAAGGGTGGGACCAATGGCCTAGTATCCCCTATGGTGTGGGCCACCCATGTATAGGGCCTTTATGGCTTACGGTTGGAGCGGGAGTTTGAGAAAGTAAAGGCACAACATACAACAAATGGATCAGAAAAGGCCTGCCGTGAACTCATGAAGGCGAGGGCCTAATTAGAATCCCATCTCACGGATAGATCCGTGCCACAAACATACTACATAAAAGGGGACAAAGCCAATCGGTTCCTAGTGGCTAAATTAAGAAAACAAAAGACCAACAATTATATTAGCCATCTTGAAAAATTATCGGGTGAACTAAAGCGAGGGGAAGCCGAAAAGGCAGATGATATACTCATTCTTCGCACATAATCGTGCCAAGGAAAACCTAGATGAGGAAACCCAACGTGCCTTTTTGAGAAGTGTGAAGTTACCGCAGATTGCGGAAGCTTACAGATTAACACTCGAAGCCCTGATAACAGAGGAGGAGGTGGGTTGAACAATAGGGTCCATGGTGGGTAATAAGACACAGGGACCAGACAGGTTTGGGAATGTATATTATAAAACTTTCCGGAATGTACTGGTAGGCCCCTAACCAAACTCTTGAACCAAATAAGGGACACAGGACTAGGACATGGGTCCCTCCACCACTATTCTTATCATAAAACCCGGAAAGACCCGGCGAATTGCTCAAGTTACCGCCCTATCTTGTTGCTTAATGGGGATGCAAAGTTATACGCAAAGATACTAGCCAGAATCTTACCGGGTATCATTCACCCGGACCAAGCAGGATGTGAAAAGGGGAGGCATGCTCAGGATGACATCCGGAGAGCGATAAATCTTTCTCTCTACCACGTCAATGGTCTATAACCCTGACTTCACACCCGCGAAACTGCCCAAATTCTGGACTTGTTGGGGGGGGGGGGGGGGGAGTGGACTGGAGGACTTCTACTTAGATGGGAATACACTGTCATTTGAAGAGTGTAAAAATAAATGTAAGGACTCAGAACAAGAAAGATTTCACTACGTTCAAATTAGGCACTGGATCTCAAACAAGATGGAGATGGCTAATGGAGCGTCCACGGGTTTAGAACTCAAAATAAAAAAGGGGCAATAGCAAAAGGGGACTCAAGTCTGAATAGGCTGCTGGATGGGACAAACCCGGGGGACATGTTACCATGCATGTCAAAATGGGAACTAGACTTGGGGGAACCAGTAACTGAGATAATGTGGGGTCAGATCTGGCGCTGGGACAATTAAAAAATCTGTTTATAAATTATGCCTCAGTTGGTACATGACGCCACATCGTCTACACTCTATCAACCCGGACTACTCTCCCTTATGTTGGCGGTACTGTGGCCAAACTGGAGACTTGATACATATGTGGTGGTCCTGCCCTGTAGCAAAGGTTTACCGGAAAGAAACCCTGAGCCATATTAAAGACTTGACGAAGGTTCCGTTGCCTTCAAACCCAGTGGTGGCGCTACTGCGTGCCACAGTGGGAGAGGCCTTACGAAGCCACAGGGAATACTGCCACCTGTATAGCCCACATGCTGAACGCAGCCAGGTTTACCTTGACCGACTCATGGAAACCAAACAAGGGCCCATTGTTATGTGGTTTGTGAGATTGTGGGGAGTGATGGCGATGGAGAAGGTGACAGCCCTAGCCAGTGGCACTTATCAAAGGGTTCTGGCAACCTGGCTCCCATTCCATGAATTTGTGGTAGATAGAGAGCAGAACTATTTCAGGCCAAAGGTGCTCCGCAAATTCCCTTTCACCTGAAAACAGCCAGAACTCAATGGTATTAGCCCAGATTCAATAAGAGAACCCAAACTGGTCTAACAATGAGAGATCTATCACCTCGCCTCCTATGTAGAGATTTGTATGGAGTAAGGGGGAGGGAGGAGCGAGGCGGGAGAAGGGAAGGAGGACAAGGGGGGGGGGGTTATAAAGTTAAATGTTATGAGCACTGGTGTTATGTGATGCAAGGACAGGAGCCAAAGATTAAGGATCATACCTGAAATGATGTAAGCTCCCAATGTGCTTCTGTTGTTCATCTCTGGATAAATAAAGTTTATTGAAAAATAAAAAAAGTAAGAAATGGACGGCATTTTATTTGCATTATTTGGGAGGGGAAATCCAGAGTCAGGATAAAGGGCAGTCCAGGCTCCTAACATGTTGATGTTGCCATCCCATTTATTGTTAACAGGATGATACTTCAGTTGCAAATCTAATGCAGACAGCTATCAGTGAACTTAATGTTCTCTTTTTTATCACTAACTGAACATAACATAAAGATATTTACCAGGCGGTAACATCACACTTTGTGCAGCAAAAAGGACTGAGTGTTGTTTCAAATCGATCTTACAAGAGTTAATGCCTTCATTGCTGCTGTAAATGGATCCACGTTAGCCTTCATTTATGTTTGTTTCTTGAACTGAAGTCCTGTTAAAAACAAGCATTGACGAAGCCAACAATGTTTGCTTGTGTGTAGGTTTTAGGTAGGCATTTGTGAATCACTGCTATCATAAGCCCAGAGATGAGCACGCCATGTTCACCTTGTTGCTTTCTAATAGGTCAGATAAGACAATTATGGCAGTTCTTGGCAAATACCTAGCCCAGGCTTACACAACGCCAAAACTGCTTGCTATGCCCATGCATGTTTCATGCATCACTTGTTGCTACAATTTATGGCATTGCGTAGGATTGCAACCATCTCTCATTTGAAATAAACTCCATGTATTTACATCAAAAGGATGAAATGTCTCGTCGGTTCTGTCGTTACTGAAAACTGTAATTTGCAGGATGAACAGAGATGTTCGAAGCAAGTGCTTAACGCTCTGAGCTGTGCTATTTTACCAGACTTGGTTTCTTCAGATTCTTACCATCGAATGCCATAGAAAAATACACAGGTGTTTCCTGTCTATTTTTACAGTCATCAGAAAATACATCCTTTTAATAGACCTATTCCGATGTGTAAACCCTAGTAAAATTCACATACAACTGGGAAAAACACAACAGCCGTTCCTTCTGTCAACAGCAAGCTGCCCTTCATTCCCAGTTGCAACTCTACCGGCAACCTTTAAGCCTGTAGTGGAAAACTAAGCACTCAGATACGTTGAATCTCACTCTGCTTTGTCCGTTCTGGGAGACCCATGGATTCAGACGCAGTGCAAAGCCTGAGCTTTATATACCTGCGCTGTGCATTCCTAAAATAAATAAGTTAAACACCACAGCTGCTCCTGCCCAGGCCATGGTGAGTAAATGGCAGTCTAGCAGGCATGTAGGTAAGGCGCACTTGTGCCTTAAAGTCTGATGCCTATGTGCATTGATGCTCCTTCATATGGGTCCATAAATTAATTTGTGTTCTCAGAGAGGCTGTATAGAACCTGGACTGAAATGTGTGCTATGTGCGATGCTTTAAGTGACTCAAGAAATCGAGCATTGTCAGCATCAATAATTATGACATTTGTGATGGCATGGAATAGGTATTTGTCAGGCACTGTCATAATTGCACTGCCTGGCCATATGATGGCAACAGGAAAGAGTGCGACTACCTTGGCCAATATGTCTGTGCCTGCTGCCTGGCAAATACCTTTCTAATGCCTGTAACCAACTAAAACTGTTGGCTTTGTCAATGCTTGTTGTATCTAAGTAGAGCACATATGATCACACAATCAATGTGCTACAAGGAATGGGACGAACAAGTTTTCTACAACAAAACAGACCATCAAATGGGGGGGTTTGTGCAGTGCATAGATTGTTTTTTTTGTTTCCTAATGGTAATTCCAATGAGTGAGTTTCCTGGTTTTATCATTGAGAATGGGTTTGTAAAACATGAGCCACCTTGAACTTCATTGAATTTAAAGCATATTAACAGCATAAAACTGGCCGCGAGAAAGGATAACTTGCCTGTACTGCCCCTGCCATGGTGCACCGATTCCTTCAGATATCTGGGAGTAAATATATGCCACAACCCCAAACCAGAGCATGCTGTAACACGATGCGAGCCAAAGAGGGGTTGGAAAAATCGATGGATTTTTGGGGTAGGCTGCTGTTGTCGGTAGCAGGAAGAGCCGCACGCCTGAAGATGGTGGCATTGCCTAGGCTGGTGCATTGTTTCAGTAACATCCCGTATGATGTCCCAAGGCAATTCTTTCGGGACCTCGAGAAATTGTGTAGAAGATTCCTGTGGCATGAAGTGAGATGCAGTGTTGCGCTATCTGTGCTGTAGAGACCCTACGAACGAGGGGGACTGAAAGTACCAAATTTCAAACTATTTCCTAGCATGCCAACTATGTCAGAAACAATACTTTTTCAACCGGCCATCAAGGGTATATACCTCAGGGAATATGCTTTGGGTTCCCGGCAAAGATGTAGATGGCCACCCATAATTAGTGCAGCAGGGTATCCAAATTTGGAGGATAACTTGCAAGATCATGGGGTGGGTAGACCCAGTCTCTCCACAGATCCCTATCACGGCGAGCATAATGGGTTGGACATGGGTCAGCACAATAATACGGACCAAATGGGAACCCTGCGGAATAGCCACATTTGGGGACCTACTTAATGAGAAAGGGTTATTGACGTTTGCGGAGTTACAAGAAAGTTAAGGCATACACGCAGGACAATTTCTACTACATGGGACGGTGCTGAGCATGGTCAGTAGAAGATGGCCTCTTATCTCAGGGGAAGAGTTAGAATGCGCAGATGTGGAGTGCCTGCTCAATACTGCAGAGGGCGGGCACAAAATCTCCAGGATCTATGAAGTGTTGCTTAGGGCCACCACGAGGGCCGAGCTAAAGTGTAAAGGGAGGTGGGAAGCCGAATTGGGTAAAAGTTTTGAGGCCAAAGAATGGGGCGCCATAGCGGTATAACACAAGAAGGTCACAAGAAACGCTAGGTTTGCATTTGATACCACATACCTTACGCCTGCAGTAATTTCCAAATTCACATACAAGAATGCCCCAAATGCAAGGAAGTGGGAGCTGGTATGGTCCACATACTCTGGGAATGCTGGGTGATATAGAGGTTCTGGGAGCAAGTAGCCCACAGGGCTGCCAAGGGCAGCCTAAGCCTAGACATACAAGCCCCTGAGACATGCATACTGGGCAGGTATAAAAGAAGCTCGAAAAAAATAAACCATTGATTTATTTTTTCTCAAATCATTCTCAAAGATTTCATGTATATATTGGCTAAACGCTGCATAGCCATGCAGTGGAAGCATGTCAAGGGGCCGAGCATCACTCGTTGGTGGAAGGACTTGAAGAAATGGGTGGCGGCAGAAACCGCGGTATGGGAGAAAGCACTAAGAGCAGAAACTGGAAATGAGCACAGATGTACAGCAATGGATAGCCCTGACAGTAACTTTGTTTAACCCTGAAGCGTCAGAAGCTACGGTACCCGAGTACATAAGACCAATAAATGGAGAAACTACAGACACTATGTAGAGCGCCATAAGGCTATAACCAAGGTGGGGGGGAGGGGTTGGGGCGTGTTGGGGCTAGAGTTGTTATTTGATGATGTAAATGATGTATATGTAACTTTGATGTGTTGGTTATTAAATAACCAACACAACACATCAAAGTGTAGACAAACAAGGTGAAGGCAGGATGTAACTTGTCTGATCACTGAACATATTTTTGAGAGTTCTGTTTTTGCCAGCTAATGCAGTTGAGAGCACATTTAAAGTGACACAACCTGTTAGTGGACACTGATGCTTCCTTGGGAAATATTTACATACAGCCAGACCACTCTTTGACATGTGGACAATCGTAGATAAAGAGGGGGAGAGTGGCTGCAGATTATCATGGGACACGTTTATTGGACTCTGAAAGGCCGGACAAAGACGGTAGCTGAAGCCCTATGACCACATAAAAGCTAAGCTTTAATTGCCAGTCACACGGCAGTGCCTTCCCCCCTCAGAATTAAAGGTGAGATCCTAACGCTGTGTCTTGCTATAACGTGAGGGGCAGCTGTGACCAAAGAGGTGTGTGGTTGTGCTTAGGGCATTTATTTATTATTTCGTTATTTAGTTCATAGAAACTTATACAACTACCAACACAACAAATAACAATACGTATACATAATATGTCTTAGTACATACGGCCATAATTCATTTATATACAATTCACTAATAAAGAAAAAAAGGTAGAATAGAAAATACAAAATATAAAATGATGGATATACATATAAAACGTACATCCACAACCAACCGGTCATATATCATTTCATTAGGTTCTGTTACCAAAGCAACAGATATCATATAATTGATGACTCAATGACCACCATTCTCATACAAAAGAGCTTTGGCTGCAGACCATACTCGGTACAAAGCTATTAAAAGAGTTTCAGATGCAGAATTCATACACTGTTGCCAGAAGTGGTCAGAAGAGATAAAAGCCAAGTTGGTCACATAACAGCCATTATACAAAACATAAATAGGTTTCGTTGTCATGCAGTTTGTCAACACATGTCTCACTGTTTCAGTAACTTCATGGTTATTGCATATCCAACAGTGAAGTTGGTCTTTGGCTAATTTCCATTGAGTACCATAAGTGGCACGCACAGGTAGTTGATTGGTTCTCATATGTAATCGAAATGTACGTATTAGTGGGTCGGGACAACGCATAAGATGCAACTGGTGGCGTCGTTAAGTATGTACCATACCTTTAATGTATTGGTAGTTTTGCAACTCACGCATTCAATCAATGTTTGCCACCCAGCCATTAGTGCGTACTTTGTGTTTAAAGGCGATTTGACGGATTCATAAAAACCACAGCAGCTCCGCTCAATATCCCAACCAAGTTCAGAGAACAATATGTCACAAGAATGGACAAACCTATTCGAGGTATCAACAGTTTTCAAATTAATCATGTTTGAGCCAATCAAACGCAGGAGATCGCTCTGGGGATTACATTGACTTTTTAGGACCAGGAGGCCACGCTTTAGCAACACAATTGATTTAAGGGACTGAAGGCCAAGCTATGCCCTAACATATTGAATTGGGCATGAGGGAGATAATGCCAATATGTTCCGCCAGAAGAAGCCTTCTATTTTGTCAAGCCACGATAAATTTACCATGGACATAGCTTCAAGACCATAAATTACAACAGGGGTTAACCATTGTTTATACAACAAAATAATTCCCTTCAAAGAGCATCCATTGTGTTGATTAACACATTTCTTAATTAGGATCGTTATCTGTTTAGCCCGCCGAATTTTACTACTTATTAACATTAATTAATATCCATCATAATTTTATATTTTGTATTTTCTATTCTACCTTTTTTTCTTTATTAGTGAATTGCATATAAATGAATTATGGCAGTATGTACTAAGAGACAAATTATGGAAGGACGTTTATGCTGGGTTTACAGAGCAGGATGGTGGTTTTTACAATAGCAATTACCACTTTTCTTTCCAAAAGGATCTGGCTTTCTTGCTGGGTCAGCACACAGGAAGGTTTGCCAGCTGCGCACAAGTTCATAATGCTGTGCAGCACAAGCCTTCAACAGTCAGTCGAGGAGGACTCTGCGCAGGAGTTGAGGCAATCCAAAAAGCAATTGCGATTTGTGCACCTTCGTGTGTTTGACTTTGCACCAGTGTCGCGACGCCCACTCCCATAACTGCTGAATTTATTGATTTGTTGGTCTTCTCCTTTCTCTCCCAGGGTCTTTGACACAGGATGCCTAATTGATTATCATTTGCAAACTAAAAAGCAGCCCTGGCCGGCCATGCATTTTATAACAAAATGTAGTGATTAAGGGCATTTTTCCTTAAAAAGTAATCTGCTAAAACTAATTAGACCGTTTGTGGAAAGTAATGCTTGCACCGGCCCTCACTGAGTTGCCAAGCAACCCAAGCACAGAAATTAAAGGCTGGTTATTTTTACAAGGTCAGGTCGAGAGTTCATGCCCGAAGTGAAGGAAGGCCTGGCTCTGTCTAAAGCTGTCTGTTCACTGCTGCTGAAAGTAAAAAAGGGCTCTAGTCAGAGCACTCTTTACTTTTGGTTTCTCACTGCCTTTCCGATCCTTGGCAAGGGGTTGCAAAGTCCGGGGGTAGCAGTTGCTACCCCCAGCGTCCCTCAAGTGACGTCCCTGAAATTACATAAATCCCTCTTCCAAAGCTGTGCTTCAGAGGAGGCCAGGGTACCCGAACAACCGACTCGGGATAAAAGGGTTCTCTTTAGGGAGGGAAAGAGTATGAGAACCCACACAAAGCACCACAAGAGGTCACATTAAGGGCCTGATTCATGGAAGTGTTTTATAATGGCGCAGTGCCATAGGAAAATGTTCTGTGAATCAAGCACCAAGTGTCTCCCACCACTTTTCTTCGCTGAGCAAAAAGAAGCACCAACAATCCCATCAAGATGAGGGTGAGGAAAATGTGTCCAAATCTTTTGGCAGAAAGGTGAAGTGCCCCACAGCCTGTTTTTGGTGCGAGAGTGGGAGTCCTTTAGGCAGAAAATGTTTGAAATATTTAACCAGGCATTGACGTCAACAGCTTCAGGCTTGAACCCGCCGGAGAGGGGTCCCACAAACCTGTCAAAGGCCGGCAGGGTTCCATCAAAGATGGGCAACAGTACGCAGAAAGGCTCAGATCCTAATTTGAAGAGAAATCTGCTTCAGAGTGCTTCAGTGCTGAAGCAGAGTTCTTCATCCTCTTAGTCCACTTGAGTAGCGGTGACCTTGGGTGCACTACTGAGGAATTTCATCCTGCTTCCGAAAGACACCGACTTCTATAGTCCTGCCTCCAGGGTCCAGTATTTCGGGGCTATGCAGGTGATGTACGATGAAGAAAGGGAACCCATCCCCTTTGTATTAGAGCCCTTGCAGGCCTTACAGAGGTAAGTTCCTGATGAGTTGATTACATCCAAAAACATCCTTACAGATCTGGCCATACTCGCGGATGGCACAGAAAACACTCTTGAGTCTCAAGGGTGGTTCAAATGCATTTATTAAAGTATTTTTGAGTCCTATGGCCATCCCTTGCCTCTCACCTCTTCACGAACCATGACCCTAAGGCAGGTGTCCTTACCCCTGGTTAGTACTGAGGATTGTTTAACCCCTACTGTCTTATATCTGTCCCGATCTTGTTGCATTCTCCCTGAAAGCAGGCTCTTGATCTCACTCAGGGACTTCCTAAATGTTCCTATGCGCACCAGAAATTGGTGTTCTAAAGAGAAAGTGAGGGATATTGTGCCTTACAGCTACTCCGTAAGATTCACTCTGGTCAGAATGGAGACACCAGGGACCTTATCTCAAGAGAGTGGAGGGGTGGAATTGGGCACTTGTTGGGTATGCAAGCTAGTCCCTTTTTGTTATTAGTAATGGAGCCACTTGCTAATCAGCAGATGCACATGAAATTGGTGGCAAGCAGCATCTGGTGTCATTAAACACATGATATGACCATTTCTGATGGAACCAGAGCACACAATACTGTTGTCTTAGAAGTGATAAAGAGCTATTTTCAGGGTTATACATCAATGGGATGGGAGGAAAACATGCTTATTTCCCATGACTGACCTGCTTCATAAATCCCTGTCTGACTTGTGCAATTTCGCTCAACCTTGGTGCAGAAAAATATTCACAAACCTGAGCATCCACATCTACAGATCACATTTGGGAATAATTTGAGAACAACATGTGTGCACTAGCAGCAGTAAGAAGCAGAGTTTCTGGCTTAGCCGTGCATGATTTATGTTGGGTAGGAATCATCCAACGAAATGGCTATATGGATTGGCAGAATCCATGGTATGTGTGCTAGAGAAGTTATTTCATGAACTCGACAAGTGGCTTACCAGAAGGATTTGGGCCTCAATTACAACTTGAGGATTTTGAGATCTACCTTTTGAACTCCGTTAAAATATCCTGAACTGAGGCTCTTGGTGTCGTTTGCCTCCCCTTGACAAATGCTAGCTTCTACTGGTATGTGTCCTGCCATTGATTTCTCATCCTAGATATTTATTCTTCTGCTTTGCAGCTCTCGGAAAACTTTTTCCCAGCAGGGGTCGTTGTGCGACCTGGCATCGATGGTCATCAAGTCGTTTTTGGGACCGGATGTGAAGTAGATGCAGGTACAAATGGTGCGCTCACCGCTCCATGACCTCAGTTCCTTTCTGCCACATGCCCAGCATGCTACGCGGGACCGGCGGGACCGTTGCCTCAGAAGAATTCTGACGCACCCTTCTTTTAAAAGATTCCTTCAAATTTCAGTAGAAATGTCTAATCTGAAACCCTCCGCTTTCAAAGTGCCGTGATTGCAGCACAAAAATGTTCCGTACAAATCCTCAGTTTGTGGTGTCTCTGTACCGACCATGTTATATCAGATTGCGGTTCATGTCCATTTATAACCCCTAAAGCCATGACACCTAAAGCCTTAAAGGAGAGAGCCTCCAAATTGTCCCTAGGCTGTTCGTCTTCGAAGTCCTCAGGTACGACACCTTGGAAGCAAACACCCGACGGAAAGAGCTCCACGGCTGATGAATTACCTGAGAGAGAGAGAGAGAGAGAAGAATCGGTCAAAAAACACTAGAGGTATCACTCGAGGAGTGATTTCCATCATTTATCTTCTTCCTTTTTAAAGAAGAAGAAAAAAGGAGGGATCATTCGTTAGACTCCTCTCCAGAAAGACAGGTACATTTCCCATCTAAATACGCTTCGGCATAGAAGTGGGACAACTTTCACATCAAAATGATACAGGTCTTTGAGAAAGCGGGCCTGTCTGTTCTCTCTTCCTCTGGGAAAAAGGCTACTGTTCCCGACAAGGACACGGCTCAACAACCACCTCGAGCACCAAAGAGCCATTGACGGGTAAAATCCTCGATTCGAGGACTGACGAAGCCACTTACATCAGCGGCTGATGCAGTCTTTGACCATCAGTCTGCTCCATCGGTGCCATCGATATCGAAAAAGGATCCATCAACGATAGTCGAACATCCCTCAAATAGATTTGCTCCAAAGTCTAGGAGGTATTTTATGTCCTTTTTCAGAACATTTTTGTTGAGGAGGACACCCCAGTTCCCTTTGGATTTGAGCCCATGGGTCTACCTCGTCATCCTGAACGTTTTCAGGAGGACAAAAAGACTATCGGATCTAGCATCTGCCCTGCATGACGCAAGTTGCTTGGACACCTCTCCTGAGAAAGCATTCCCACGGGGAGATCCTCAAGCCCACGCTAATGTGGCATACAGGAGGATGATGGCAAAGATAACTGGTATGATGTGATGTGTATAGGCGCGTTATAAATGCCATATCATAAGTGTTTCAAGGCGCGATGCGGCAAGGGAGGGGGAACAGAGGGAAGACAGACAATCGTACTAGGCCAAGTGTCATTCAGATTGCTCAAGTACAGGGGAAGGGGGAAGAGGAAAAGTGCAGAGTGGGAGGGGGTGGGGACAGTGCAGTACATGGGGTAATAGAATAAATAAAACAATATGGGAAGTAGGGTCAGCTGATGGCAAGTGCAAGGGTAAGTGCAGCCATCAGGCGTCAAGTGCTGGTGGGGGACTGTAGGAATACAGAAACAGTCCCCCAGTGCAGGGGTTGCAAGGGTGGCAGTGTAGGTGTCTAACTGGCAGGAGAGGGGACCTGGGCCCGAGATCAGAGGGTGGCCAGGTGACCAGTACAGTTTCAGCCAGGAGTTAAGCAGGGGAGAGGAGGAGAGAAAGCAGAAGCAAAGAGGAAGGTTTTGAAGTGCTTCTGGACCTGGAGATGGTTCTCCTCAAGATTCAGGGAGGCTGTTCCAGAGGGTCCCCCACCTGGCGGCATAACAAAATGTGACTTAAGACATTCTGGACAACGGCACATCCGTGGACCTCGCCTTCCCTTGCATAATGCCATCAAAAATCCCCTTATGGGAGTTATGGAAGTCTCCCTGATCAGGGACTTTGCTAAGAAATACATTTCAGCCTTTTAAGATCCATAATTCCTTACCAAACATCCAGCTCATGATAGTCTGGTGGTACAGGGTTCGACTGTTGGCAACCAGGCTAGTGAAAAGTACAGTGAGCAAAAAGCGATGGCTGCAGACTCTCAAAGTGGGAAAAACCACAGAACAAGTTATCATGCCGGTTTTTCTCTAGAGAGGGGTGCCTGCTACCTTGTTTGTAATTTTGCAAGAAACTTGGGGTTGGTCACCCTAAGTTTCCTGGGGTAACCCAGACGTGGACCCCTTGCTCACTGTGCTCAGAGAGGCACAGCTCTACCTCACTGATGAGGCCCAACAAGGCTGAAACACGAGTCTGGGGTTGCTGTTGGTACTCTTATTCAAAGGAGGTTTGCCTGGCATTTCGGTGCTGGACTGCCCTTGTGGGGGGGACAAAGACTGATATGCAAATGGATATTCCTCCTTTGTGAAAAGTACAGTGAGCAAAAAGCGATGGCTGTGGACTCTCAAAGTGGGGAAAAAACACAGAAGAGGTTATCATGCCATGTTCTCTCTAGAGAGTGCCGCCTACTACCTTTTTTGTACTTTTTTCAACAAGGCTAGTGCCTACTCCTCTTTACCCCCTATCGAGATGACAAACGCTATGATGCCCTGGCTAATAATGTTTTTGCCTCTGGCACCATGGCACTCCAATCTGTTAATGCTTTGTGTGTGCTGTCTAATTAAACAAACTTTACGGTTGTAGGCTACATTGACCCACTGAACAGAATTTCGCCAAAACCAAGCTGCATTTGCGCAGAAACAGGTTTTGCTGGCTCCTGTGAGCACTATGGCCTTAAAACTGTGTTTTGCAGCAACAAAAAGAAGGCTGCACCATCTTGCCAAGCACACATTTGGCAGGATGGAACAAGGGGCCACACTGAGGGAGCTTACTGGTGTGTTCTGACATATACAAATGGAATAAAGTGAAAAAGCAGCGTTGCCTTGCTGCAAGCCCAAAAACCCCATTAAAAAGGAAACTTTTTCACCTTTAAAAAATGCTGCTTTGATGCCATTTCCATCTGTTCTTCCTTAAAGCACTGTTTTTAATAAGGCACTGCCATGCCCAGTATAACCCATTGTGCTTCAGCAAAACCAAGCATGATTTCTAATTGACAGGCCCTGTCAAACCAACTCTGTGAAAAATCAACAAGGAACTGCATTTTTACTCGCACAGGAAAACGTGTTAATTTTCTTCACAAAGTATCAAAGATCAGTAGTTCAAAGGAACTCCAGCTATCTGGGTGTTAGGGAGAATTCTCTGTTTAGGCTGAATTTCCTAACCTAGTGAGTCCCCCAGCAGCTTTGCTGGATTTTTGGGGTTTATTTTTTTCTCCTGCCAAGAGTGGACTCTTTTACCCTCACTCTTGGGCATGATTTGAGTGTGTTTCTTTGACTCTAGATGTGTTTAATGGGCTATGGGGTCTTTTACTCCATAGGGCTTCATGTGTTTTTGTGATGTGTGTTACACAGCACCCTCAGTGCAGTAACACAGGGGTGTCATAGTGACCCCCCAGTATAGACTCCATACCATGGGACTGACTACTGTCTCCCAGGGCATGTAAAGTCACCATTGACTTTACTAGTCTTAAATTCTGAACAGAACCAGTACAAACCATCATATTGTGGACATACTGGCTGGAGCAATTCAATTGCCCCGGGGTCTGTTAGTCGAGGGGGCACGTCTCCGTCCCCACTTATCAAGTTTTGGCTGGTGGCAGTGGATACTACTTTTTATATTCAACCGCGAATATTTCTCTATGGGATGGCGTTGTGTACTCTTCTGTGACTCCAACCCAAGTCGAGCCCTTTGTTCCACTTTTTGGCGGGCTTCTCCACAGAAGCCCTCCAAAGTGGTGCCACTCTGTCTGGGGTACTTAGGAGGAGTGGAGTGGGATTTAGGCACCCTGGACTGAGTTGCCTAGGCAACTCAAGTCGCACTTCGTCCTGATTGGCCCAAGTGGTGAGCCAGCCGGCTCACCACTTAGCATGTTTGAGTGGCAGCAAGGCTGAGTGAATGGGGGTTTTCTGCATAAAAGCAGGGCTTTGGGGACTGGAACTTCAGAAGTCGCCACAGGACCTAAGAATCCGACGAGGGAGAAGCTGAGCCGGCCTGCCACGACGACACCACCGGTGGAGCCCTGCTGGACCGTCTCACCACTTTTCCCAACGACAGAGTAGATCTCCCGCCGGAGAGTCTTCTTCCTTTGACTGGTGGGGATAACCAGTTTCACTGTCTTTTCACCTTCCCGACGTATCTCGTGGCCGCCTTGCCTGTGCCAAGCACCCCGGCAACCGGGATACCAACTTTTACCACAACCGCAAATTAAAAGGTACTCCCTTTAACCGGAAAACTCTGCGGCTGGTTTCTTCCCTGGCAGTGCAACAACCTTCATCTTTCCTCCAATTCGAGATCTTCTCTTCCCCTGGATGACGACGAGACTTGCACCCACTGCCAGGAACAACTGCCACCGCTGGAGGATCCTTCCCACTTAAGGTACCGTGTACCGCCTGGCTTCCCTTGCCACCGACTGTACGGGGTAGATTTAGCCCCCGGCTTTCGAACCTGGGTTAGCCTGGGACACCCTGGCTAAACTTTTCTGAGCCTCTCTAAACTCTTTTTGAACTCTCTGCAAGACTTTCTAAGCCTAGTGTAACTGTGTGATCTTGGGTGCATTTGTGCTCTGCTCTCTCTAAGAGTGGGCCCAGCCTTTGGACTTTGGCTCACCAGTGACTTTTGCTCTTCTGCCTTGCTAACAGTGTTCCTAAATCTTAGAGTGGTGTACCTTTCCATATTCTGTCTTTTTCCCTCCCTTTTTCATAAACTTATTGGAGTGCCATCTATAGTTAAGCGCTCACCTCTGTATGAAAATAATGGTGTTTACTAAGACTTATCTGATAAGGAATAAGGGTTGTATATATTATAATAGTAACTGTGTTTAGAGTGTTTTACAATAAGAGTGCTGGAGTGTTTCAAATAGTGTGTTTTTAAATAAATAATTATATACTTTGATACCAAAGCTCTGGTCAGTGTTTGCTTGTATTATTGTGTCTGAGTGCCTATTGTGTATACTTTGCATACTGCCTAACTCTTCTTGAGGGAAGTCTGACTGCTCAGCTATGCTACCAGGTAAATCTGGGTGGTACAGATTGCTACCAAGTGGGTTTACTGCTAACACCTGTAGTCCTAAATCTTTTGCAGTGTTCCCTAAGGGAACTGCACAGGTTTCTGCCTAACACTGGGCCATGTCAATTTCAATACATCTGTGCTTCAAACAAAACTCTTGCATACAAGAAGTAACTATGGCTGCAGAACAGTGTGGGAATCCAGAGGGAGATGCAAAACCAAATTTAAAAAGAAATACCAGCTTTTCACCACTCATGGAAAAATGGGCTTTGCAAACCAAAGGAGAAAAATGCCTGTGTTAAAAAGTAAACTGTTGAATGAAAGCCTGCCATTATCTAGCAATGTGAAGGGGTTTGTTGCTGGGGAAAATACACACATGGGTAATTTTATTCAACTGGCTTGTTTAATTCAGAACTAAATATAAGAAAGTAAAACTGTTAAACTATATTGGCTGGATTTTGCAAGTTCAAAAAGAAAAATAGGTTTCTGCTTGGGGGGGGGAATGCTACCAACAGGAGCGCCTCTCAGCAGATACTAACACCCCAGTGAAAACTATTAGGTTGGACAGAATCTGGTCTGGGATGAACCTCCTGACAATGGAACTCCCAGGACAAGGAAGTGTGAAGTGGGGAAGGGGCAATAGACCTTCAATCAGGCTGGGAAACCCCCACCTTGCCTTGGAGGAAATGACAGTTGGTGGCAGCTGAAGAAATAAATAAATGGTCCAGTGACAAAGTACTGCCATTTGCTTCCAAAGACTATTTATGATAAATAAAAATGTAAAGACTTTTATCCCTGCAGCAGGACTTTGTAAAAATGTGAACATTTCGCAGTTTAAAAGTGATTTTATGGGCTTTCATGCAAGACATGGTAGAATTCACTGACCCTTTGGGAATGGAAATGGCAAAGAATTAGGGATTACAAGGAAAGTATCCATGATGCCAATACACATTTCTATACACATATCCCTTATGATAATCCACACGTGTATAAAGTTATGGAATTTTAGGCAGAGTCGTTCATACTCAAAATTACCAAAAAGTATTGGAAGGGTGAAACAATGTCTTGTGGATTGCAGAGTTGGAGTGCTATCCTCTGCACAAAATATACTGTGTATATAATTTGCTAAGAGACTTCAGCTGTATAAAGGTACCGTCTGTGGCAAAATCGGATTTTAGCTAAAATAACTGTGGTTTTTTGGCCCTTGTAAACTCGCACCATAAATCTGCCCTCCTGCTTTGAAATCCAACCATTTGAGAGCGAGTTGGAGGCTAGCACCCCTGACCAATCCCGTGGGTTAGAGGTGTGTTTAGTTACACCTGACCAGCCATATGCTTTGATGTCACTATGCATTATAAATGAGGGTCCCTGACAAGACTCTAGACACACACACTCTTCCTGATTTTCCTGCGCCGGCGTTCCTGTACCATCCATCCAGATTCCAGACCCCACTACAAGGCCAAAGCATTGCTGATCCTATTCCCAGCAGGCCATTGATCCATAATAAACCCACTAATCTCCCATTAACAAAGCGGAGAAAGCTGTGGTACCTTTTGCATCCTGAACCAGCCTAACTGCTGCCCACTAACTGCATCCAGTGGTACCTGTGCCATCCAGTGACCAGAATTACCATCCGATGACCCGACCCTGCCCAGCTGTCTTTTGCACAGCTGTCCTTTGCCAGGCGCGCTGCCATGTGGCGACCACAACCTGTTGACGGTCCAAAAATCCCAAACTAAAAGTGGACGGTAAATATAATCCCTACCCCACAGAAATCCATAGCCTATCTTGTCTTGCATTTGTCCTTATCCCACTCTAAGCCATCCTATCCTTACCCTGATAACCTATTTAAACTGTTAGAATTATCCCTGCAACCTTGCCCTTGATTTCTAGTGCTAGCGCTATCTCTTTTCATTTTTATCTAGTGTAAACCTTAGATATATTTCGAGTAATCCGACTAATTTCCATATATTTTATTGTTGGGTTTGACCCCTAGGGTTGTAAGGTTGACCTGGCAAATCGACCTTGGTGCTTACTGTGTTCCTCTTCAACAATATAGTCTAGATAATTCATTTCAAGTAACATTTGCCATTCTTTCTAAACTGAAGATTTCATTTTGACCACTTTATTTTTCTTAAACTGAACCCCATTTCAACCTGAAAATCTCATTCAAAACTGCAGATATCCCCATTCTTTCACTTCTGTAATATCCCTGTGATGTACCTCTATCCCCCAGACCAAAAACCGCATCACGATTTGCAATATTTCACCCGTTTTTTAAAGAAACCGTTTGAGTAAATTTACACGGAAATTGAAAGGAAATGCAACTTTTACACGTGTCATTTGGCTGCAATCCGTTTTGGACTTTCCACTCCGTTTTCAATTGTATGCTCTTGGTAATCCATTGCTGGTGATTGTGTCTATGCATTGTTGCTTTAGTGAGAAATTGTATTTACCTTAGAGTTTTAACGGCACGTTAATTATTTGTCCATTTCCAAGTGTCATTTCATAACCTTGCAAGGGGTTTAAAATCAGTTTTCCACTCTTATTTGGTGAGAGAAGGTCGGAATTTGATTTCGTTTCTTGCCTTTATTCCTGATTACCTGCCGTGTCTTTCTATCCATTCAGAATTATTTGTGGGTTGAGGGAACATTGCAGGGAGAAATGCTAACTCTGGTGCCATCATTCCTAAATCAAAAAGTGCTCCTATTCCCTGGTGGTTTGTATATGTTCCACTAGAAGGTTCAACCCAGTGCATTGCTTACGTTCTCATTGTAATTATCACCCCATTGGCGATTGCTGCCCCATATTAGAAATTGTATGATTTCTTTTGAATTTTAAAATAAATAAATATTGTATTTCACCAACTAACCTGGTTCATAGTCCATTGGTATTTGAGGGGGTGTGATACGAGTTGTGTACCATCTCGAATTGAATCTGCATAGAATAAGGAGAAAAGCATCTCAGTTGTGCGCTACATACTAGGCCGAGACCAAGGTGTGTCGCCTGATTGAAATCTAACACAGCTGTTATAGCTGAGGCAGCAGAACACATCCCTGAGGGGGGGGGGTGAAAGAATTCCCTAACATCGTGGAAGATGGATGCCTCAAACCCTTGAGTCTAATCTCGACACAGACGACTGTGTCGGAAGATCTATTGCAGCGAATTCTGTCATGCAAAAATTCGCCTGGCTCAGAAAATCGGGGTTTGCGCAGGATGTCCAAGCAAAACTGCTTGACATGCCTTTTGAAGGCACACACCTTCTTGGTCAAAAGACAGATGACAGCCTGGAAAGCTGCAGGCTTTGAAGGCTGCAGCAAATTATTTGTTTGGTGATGAGACAACCTGCTTAACCTTCCACACAATGGGAACTTTTTTGTTACTAGAGCTATGGGCAAAAGGTTAAGCAACGCACCATCCATCAAGGTCAAAGATGCTTTGTTCGACCTTCCAGAGGTAGAGGAGGTAAAACTGACGGCTTCCACGTCTGTCACTTCCAAAACCTATTTAAAGACTTCTGCCACACTACACTGGTAGGGGGGTTTGTCACACCATTCGCAAGAATGGTGCATCGTTATTTCGGATGCATGGGCGCTTCAGGTAATCTCTCAAGGTTACTGCCTCCCATTTTCTTTAAAGCACCGTCTGATTGCCCCAGTCTGGCAAGACCGCCACCTGTTCCAGACCTACTGCTCTGCAAGAGGTTTCCTCACTTTTGAAGGGCGATGCCATAGAGCTGGTACATGTACAGGAAAGGAACAGGGTGTGGTACTTCCACTATTAATTGGTCCCAAGCGAGGACTGAGGTCTGCGACCCATCTTGGACCTTAGGTGCTTGAACTAGTTCCTCAAGAAGGACAAATTCAAGATAGTAACACTCTTGCAGATCCTCCAGGCCCTAGAAATTAAGGATTAGTTGGTGTCACTCGAACTACAGGACGCTTACGTCCATGTGCCGATCCATACAAAGCACAAGAAGTACCTGAGGTTTGTCATAGGCAACACTCACTTCCAGTTTAGAGTACTGCTTTTGGGCTTACCTCCGCCCTAGGGTCTTCATTAAGCTGTTGGCGGTAGTGGCAGCCAGCCACAGGAAAGGAGGGATTCACGTCTTTCCCTACCTGGACGATTGGTTAATCAGAGCACGGTCTCCAGATCAAGCCCTGGATCATCTCAATTGAACCTGCCACCTCCTCCACAGCTGGGCTTCTCCCTCAATTCAAAGAAGTCTCAGCTGACACCTTTTCAAATGCTCCAATTCATCTGAGTGGTCCTGGATTCGCCCTCAGGGAAGGCTTTCCCTCCCGAGGAGAGGGCTCTCCTGCTGATAGTCACCAAATTTCAGAACGCCCAATCGCATCAAGCCTTAGACTTCCTTTGGTTGCTCAGCCTCATGGCATCCTGCTACTTACTGGTCCTAGAGTCTCGAATGAGGATGTGATTTTTCCAATGGGTCATAATATCTCACTGGTGGCAATTCTCTGCAGTATGAAAGACTTGATTGAAGTACCGAGCAGAGTCGCTCAGGATCTCCTATGGTGGACTTGTGCAGAGAACATGATGGAGGTAGAACAGTTTTGGCAATCGGGGCCAGAGGCGACCATAGTGACGGACAGATTTAAAAGGCTGGGCGCACTCAACTGCATGAGCAGACGGTGAGTGGATTGTGGGCCGTGACCGAGACAAAACTTCACATAAACCTATTGGCGTGGGCTATCAGACTGGAGATGGCATTCTCGCCATCCATACAGAGGTAGACTGTCCTAATTATCACAGAGGCCATGCACTACATCAACAAGAGAGGTGGTGTAGGGTCACTCCCCTGTGCAGAGAGGCGCTGAAGCTCTGGTTCTGGGCACTACAGAACAAGATTTGTGTCAGTAATTCACCTAGCCAGGAAGGAGAACATGGCAGCGGCGCTGTGAAGAATCCTACGTATCCCTTACTGAAACCCTGCCTAAAGTCTCCTCGATGCTGATCAGGGTAGGGCAGACGCTTCCTTATCCTAACCTTGGTGGTGGTGTACTGCCTGGGTGGAGTCCTGGCCCAGAGTAGTGGAGAGATTCCATGACTGAGACAAAGAAGAGTGCTGAAGAGGCATGTAGAAGTGAAGGACAGGCAAGTAGGCCTAACAGTCTTTGCCAGGGTCAGGCCATTAACAGTAAAGGCCTGCACCTGACCTCAATTGCCCCACCCCACCTGAGAGGCATAAAAGGCTGCAGCAGGAGGGGGCAGGAAGAAGGAGCTGGAGAAGGTGCTGGAGCAGGAGCCGGAAAGGCTAGCAGTATTAGAATCAGAAGAGCACGTGGCTGGCAGTTCATGAGGAAGTTTGATCACTTAAGGGATACCGGGATACAAGGAAAGCAGATTTCACCTGCAAGTTCTGAGAGGGTCCTGTGTTCAAAAACCCTGCCTTGTCGTGGCTGCACTGAGTGAGACATACTGAGATTGAAGGTCTTCCCAGGTGCGCCTAGTGGCTGTAATTGCAGAGCCGTAAGTGTGCTGCAACCCGAGGCCCGTGTAAAGAAGCAAGCCGAGGGACAGAGGAGTGGAGGAGACTCCCTGTTGATAATTCCAGACAGAGACGCCCCATGCAGCAGAGGGGTGTCTCATAAGTGTGCCTAAAGTGGTAGAAGAAGAAGTCCGAAAGTGGAAGCAGTTTGCAACTGCATTGTTCCTAGAGCTGGTGAGTGAAGCTCTGTGTTGAGGTTCACTCTAAAAACCTTGCTGGTAACTGTTAACAGCTCAAAGTTAACGTACGTAAGAGTGGGAGTGAGTAGAAACCGTTTGTCGTTGGGAAGCGTCCTGCTGACAATGGAAATGTATCACAGGCACTTCTAGAAGAAGTCAGAGTGCTTGCGTTTAAGAAAAGCTTTTCATTTCCCATTGTTAAACTGTTATTTGTTAAGAGTGCTTTCGTGTCTTCAATTAAAAGGGGGGAACGCTTTTCTATTTACTTGGAAACTCTAACTCTGACTTTAACTAATTATTACAAGAACTTATTGCATCAGAGAGGTCGCTTGTGACCAATTGTAGTTCCCGGCAGGAATTAGAGAATATCTCTGTGTTAATAAAGGAGAACACAATTACTTACGGTTCTTTAAGGTTAAAGATCTTTCTTAAGAGTGGTCACATGTACCTAAATCTGCTTCTCCTTTGACGATTAAACCTTGTAACATCAAGAACAAGTATTCTGCAAATGTAAAAGTTCTTGAACTGAATAGATAAACATGCATTGGCCAAGCCAAGAGGCGAACCCTTTCTATTGTGAAACCAGCCCTGTTGAAATCTATCCACCTGAATTCTGAGGTTGTTAAAGGTCCAGTGTCCTCTGATACAAGTGTGACATTGTTATCCCAAACTGGAAGTGTGGCAGTACAGCTTCAGGGCAAATACTGGAACCAAGAACACTGTTGAAGTTAAGAGAAAGGCAGTCTGGAAGCAGAGGCAGTTAAGACAGAAGAGGCCAAGAGGCTGCCCTTTTCTTATTATATAGGAAAGAAGAGTGCCTTGCCTACCTGTGGAGGTCGAAGAGTCTTGTCTTTAAAAATGCCTTGTTATCATAAAGTACAAAGTTGAAGCAGAAATACCAGAACTGTGGTTGTGTATAATACTGTCAGTGGATGTTACATTAAAGGTGGTTGAAGTTGCAGTATACTGTGGAACAAATGAGTCTGTTTCCACAGTAACGGTAGTAGAAGGGTGGTTGTCAAGAGGAAAGCAACACCCTAAGAAGAAGCATCCTGACAATTATACCAAAGAGACTGCAGAGGTCATAAATACTTGGAGAGATGTCGAAGTTATTTATTCTTTGAATTGCTGCAAAACAATCTTGGAAAGAGGATATCTAGGTTTAGCATTTGTGCTATTTTCCTGCCTGGAATTGGAAGGGTAACTTTTCAACCAAAAGCTGAACAACTGTTAACAGTGGATTTTTGTTCGGTGAACCTTTGTTTCATTTGGAACTTACAAGAACTGGTTCAAGACTCTAATTTTCTATTTCAACATTTGGGGAAATTGACTTTGAATAACCCTGGGGAAGCGATGTACCCGGACAAGTGCAGGTCATCCAAATTACTGGTTGTTGGGTATTCACTAATGTATGTTGATTGATTTACTTTGAATGTTTTTTTTTGTTTAGTGTGATGGCCAGTTTTTTTCATGTTACGAGTAATTCCCTCCGCTCTTAGACTGGGTAATGAATTCCCTGATAGAGTAGGCTTAGCGAGGATTTATTTGCACTTTTTATCAATAAAATGTTGAATTATGAGGAAAACACAAGCAGCAGTCCGCCTCGCATCACTGACCCCTCACAGGCGCCCTGAGCAGACAGGGCTGGGTCTCACAAGTGGGAGCTGTGCCAGGAAATTGGTCTAGAGATCTTCACCCTCTGGGGAACCCTTCAAGTGGATCTGTTTGCATCCAGTGTGAACAGGAAATGCAAACTGCTCCAGGAAATTTCCCCTGAGAGTACTGGTGGACGAATTGGTGGTGAAGTGGAACGTCCATCTCCTGTATACGGTCCCACAGATTCCCATCATCCCTCAAGTTATCAGAAGGTTGAAGAGGTACGGAGCAGCCATGATCCTGATTGGCCCAAACTGAGCCAGGAGAATGCGGAACCTGCACCTTCTGGACATGGCATCTGTCTTCCCTGAAGACCAGAGCTGCTGTCTCAGGAGTAAGGGCTGTTTCTTCACCTGAGCGTACACACGCTCAACCTGAATGCCTGGCTCCTGAAAGGCTAAGGTACAGGGATTGGGACCTTCCTGAAGATGTGATGGGGTGTTGCTTTCGGCCATAAGGCCGGCAACTAAAGCTCTATATTGATGCCATTGGAAGACATTCTACAGCTGCTGCAGAGTGCAGAATGTGGATCCCTTTTTTATGTGACACCTCAATGGTGCCGTCTTTCCTTCTTCCTTTATCTAGAAACAGGGCCTTCAGGTCGGCAAACCTTCAAGGGCTATTTAATGGCACTCTCTATCTTTAAGCGCACGCCAAAACAAGAATCGTACTTATCGATTCCATGGTGGTGCCATTTTAAAAAGGCCTGACTAACGCCTTCCCTCTGACACCCTTTGTGGTACTAGCATGGGACTTCAACTTTGTGATAACATTTCTTATGGCTTTCCCTTTGGAGCCATTATATTCGTGCCCTCTGACGCTACTATCTTAAAAGACACTATTTTTGGTGGATATTTCCTCAACCCGAAGAACAAGCAAATGACACCTTATCATTTAAACCACCTTTACAGTCTTTGCCAAGGACAAGGTGACTCTGAGTGTGCTCTTTGTTGCTTCTGAAGGTCCTCTCAGAGATTCACTTATCGCAGACAATGTTTTTGCCAGCCTTCTATCCACCTCCTCATCCATCTAAGGAGGAAGAAACACTGCATAGGCTCGTCCCCAAGAGGGCTCTTGAGTTTTTACTTTGCCGGGATAAGTTAGTTCAGGCTAAAAAAATCCACTGTTCATTGGATATACAGGCACAAAAACGGGCAAAGGCATAACAAAGCAAACCATCTCTAGATGGATAGTGCTTTGTGTGCCTGAATGCTACACCAGAGCGGGTAAGGAAATCCCTGAAGGCTTCAGGGCACATTCCACTAGGGATGTGGCAGCTACCACTGCTGTCCAAATAGATCTGTTGGGCTGCAACATGGTCTCCCATACCCAAATTTGCAGAACACTACTACCTGGACACAGTATCCACAAATGCGTCTTGCTTCTACAGGGCTGTCCTCCAACAAGTGGTGACATAATCCACATGGAGTTTGCTTCTTCCCCTCCTCCGTAATGGTTTTACTGCTATGGGTGTAATCTAAGATGAGGCATCCGTGGGAGGACACATTCTATTAGAAGAACAAATGACTTACCCTGGTAATGTTCTTTCCACTGGATGTTCCTCCCACGGATTCCTCATCGCCCTCCAAGCCTACCCCACGGTTAAGGAACTCCCTCCTATGATTGTACAATGACTCTCCTTTAACGCTTAAATAGTTACCTTTGTCTCTAATCCGTAATGTGGCTGTGCAAGGGGAAACATGACTACTGAGGTCATGGGGCATGGAGCATGCTATTGGTACCCGCATCAATGGTACATCCAGTTACGAAGATGACTCGATGACCATCGACGCCAGTGCATACGATCACGCTGCTGGGGGAAAGTTTTCCGAGCGCTGCAAAGGAGGAGAATAAATAACTAAGATGAGAATTCCATGAAAGGAACATAGAGTAGAAAGACCATTACCAGGGCTAAGTAATTATTTATTCTTGAACTGGTTGCAGGGATAGGGGCATGTAGTCCACATGTATTATGGCTTTTGGTTGGTGGATTTGGTCTAGGGCTAGTAGGAAGCGGACGCTTGAACGTGTTTACGCCATGCAGTAGCCAATTTGGTCCCTTCTATTTTTTGTCTAGGCAGCAGGTAAACTGACCAGCGCCCGTGTAAAGTGGCTGCATGAACTTTGTGGATACATATATTTATGGATAGGAAATGTGTGAAGTTTGATGACATTACATTTCTCTGACATCCTCCGGAATTTCCCCAGAATTGGCAATGAGGGCGACATGACCTGGTTTTAGGAATAACTTTAGAAGTTTAGTCTGTTCACTCCTTTGGTCCGCCTAGTCAGTAACCTTACTTTACAGGGCCATCACATCTGATCGGGGTCCCCCTTCTTCGAACGTCTGGGAGTTGTGGGAATGAGCTCTCAGGGCCTGTCTTCATACAAAGAAAGAAGCTGGCAATACTACATGTAATCAGTACAATAGCCTTTGTCAGACATGTGATGCCTGCATGTCTACACAAATTGTATGGCTCCAGATTTGGCTTCTTTCCTAAATGTAGTCCACCCTCGAGGCCCATTCTTGCATATATTGTAATGCCCATTAATAGCATCCTTTTGGTCTTAATTAATCCAAGAATTTGACTGGGTAACCGAGAAGACAAATTTAAGGACTCGGCAGATTGAATTTTGGCTTATTTTTCCAAGCCACAAAACAACATATGAGTACGGCGGTTTATACACTTGGGTTACTTGTTGATTCAAAGGGTGATCGCAGTGAGGTGGATGTCTATGTATCGCAACCCGGCACCCATTCAAGGTGGCTGACTTGGTGGCAGAAATGAAAGACTTAACACCCATAAGAGTATGATATTACATGTCCGAGAGTAAAAAACATATGAGGGTGGGGTCAACTCTAAACAGGTTGTTTTTTTTGCCAGAGGTGATCAGCTGCTGTACAGTGCAAGAAAGGATTTTCACTCAATACAATGTGCTTCCACTTTTTCTTTATGTTGGGCAGATCTGCTCAGGCAGAAGAGGAGCTGTGGATTTTCCACTTGCCACCTATCATTATGAAGTGATTGTGTTGAAATGTAACGCACTAATTAACAAATTCCGTAAGGTATTTCTATTCTTATATATTCGCCGTTCTATAGGTTTTAGTGTGCCCTTGTGTTTAATAATGAAATGGCAATACATTTTTATAACTTGTTAAACTGAATATTGAAGTCTCCCTGCTCTCCTCCTGTCGTCCTTTATTGCTCTGTTATTTCTACCAATAGGTGTGTTCAGGAAAGCTCACAGGAAAATCTGTAGTACAGCAACGGATAATTGACTTGCACTGTCTGAGCAAAGGGCGCAGAGAAATGGTTTTAAAATTGAAGTATTATGTTCAGGGCGGTTTGGGGACAGAATAGATGTCGCCTCCCTCCAAAGTGTATTGGAACTATATGAATTACTTTCCCTGCTATAAACATGAATTGAAAGGTTTCCATTGACAACATTTAGCTTGTACAGAAGGCGTTGTCTTCTGTGTTCAAACCTTTTAGATGAGCTATCATCAGTCTCTTCCAACAGCCCGAAAGCTGACCTTTAAAATGTGTGAACATATTCATGACTTTACCAACTCGACTGGGACAATTGAGGTTTGTTCCTGTTTTTGAACATTGGATCATGTAAATGTCTCATGATTTGGATTTCCATGCGTCTTTTAGCAATTATGGGTCACTTTATATATATATTTTTTTAAAGCTCTGTATTGTAATGGATTTGTCATACCTCCTTCCTTTGTTCCTTCTATTTTCTAATAGTTTTCTTTATACTTAACTCCCTTTATTGTCTGTTGCTCCATTTGCAGGCAATAGGATTGTGCTGGGTAAGAACCATGTGTTCCGGTTCAATCACCCCGAGCAAGCCCGGCAGGAGAGGGAGAAAAGCACTGTTTTAGAAACCCATGTGGAATCTGTGGACTGGAATTTTGCCCAGAAGGAGCTGTTGGAAAAACAGGGCATTGATATCAAGCTAGAAATGGAGAAAAGGTGTGTTGGGCTTCCTGCGCTGGTGACTGCAAGTGCTCTGATAGCCTTGATTACGTCTTCTAAAATGTAGATTACTGGCCTATCATTTAAAAGTGAACTAGTTTATAGAATCTATTTCCCCGGGCTGGAGAAATCATGGGCCTCATTATGAGTTTGGCGGTAGCCATGGAGCTATTAGCTGCATGGCTGCTGCCAAACAGGGCTCCTTTACCGGGTTCCCTGAATGGGGAATTACCGGGCCATTCTGAGTTCGGAGGGCCCAGTAATTCCTCCCTAAGGCAACCCGGGCGCGGACCTTCTCCATTCCCATTTGAGCCTCCATAGGGCTCAATGGGAATGGGAGAGGGAGCTAACAACGGGCCGATTACGACCGGCCCGTTGTTAGCTCCCTGGTCCCCTCGCGGGACCCCGTAACGATGCCTGGTTTTACCAGGCGTCCTTACCGGGTCCTGCGAGGGGACCTCGTAATCAGGCGGAATGGGAATAACGGGTCCGCACCCATTAGCGGACCCCGTTAAGCCATTCCGCCTGACTTGTAATGAGGCCCAATGTCTGTTGACTTGGTCATTTGACATTTCATTTGTTAAGGACGAATGCTCTTTTTTTATTGTTGTACAGTGGACTGCGTTATCATGATTTCATTGAATAAATTACTATGTGCTAATTGACTTTGTGGGGCAAAAAAGATAAGTGTATGTAGGGGGTAAACAAGGTAGGTGTGGAGTGGTGAGGGGCCTGCGGAGGACCCACCTCATTAAAAGAAAGAAATAGAAGAAATGTGCCACTAAGTAAATGACCACATGAGAATGTATTTCGATGTAAACATGTAGAACCGTTGACTTAATGTTGCCCCATATGTGGAGTTAAGAGCATCTGGGTGGATACTTAAGTATATGACTTTAAAACTCATGTTCCCATTTGGAGATCCTGTTTGTCGTCATTCCCAGGTGTTTCTAGTACATTTTGAAGCTTGCAGATGCAAGTTCATGTAAGGGAGTAAATGCCAACTGCACCTCTGAGGTGGTCGGGGGCCTGCTCTTTTTTTCTTTTCCTGCAAACTTGACATTTCCTGTTGGACTGAAGGAAACAACTCACCGGGGACGCCGATATGTACAGATGTGCCCATGAGTGTCCCTTAGACTCTCAGCAAGGGCACACCATGTACACTGGGCATAGGTTCAGTGTGACATTCTTAATATTGTGTATAAAGTGTCTGACTGGTTTGTGGCAATTACTATTAAAATAAAGAATAATTCTTCCAAAAGCACATGAAAGTCATTTGTTCGCAATTACTAAGTTTAAAGTTTGGTGGTACAGACTGTACCCTAGGGATGGCTCTACCGAGCATTCCATTGAAATCCAGGGTCGGTATACTTGTGCCATTTGTTAGAAAAGATTCTTCTTGTTGCTGCCTTCCCTCCACAGACCTTAAAGGGACACCCTTTGCTAATGCTATTGTTTTGAACTGCTCCTTACCTTTGGATGCAAGTCAAGCCTTTTTGCTCCACTTACCTTGCTAAGCTCATGTTTTGGGGGGGGCACTGATCAGTCACCATGACTATCAGTGCAGGAGAACTCTGCTCGCCATAGTAAAAGTACCTATTTGTTATTATCTGCATACATCACCTTCTGTGAGCAGTGGGAGAGATGCTTTGTGTCTCTGAAACCTCGTTTTGGTAACTTTGTGGTTATGTGTATGATGTGTCCAAGATGACTTGTAGCAACAGATCATTTTTAAGTGTTTTCTTTTTTTATACTCTTGTGCACCTTTGAATTTCACTTCTTAACACCATTTATTGTACCATATACCCTAAAATGACTATGCCATGAGATTTTTGCCTGTCATTTGGCCAACGTGTATTTGGACCTTCTTCCTGCACTGAAATAACTGGATTTTCCATATATAGTAAGCCTCCAGCTTTCAAGGGAAAAGTTAGTCTGTGTGCAGCCGGATGTAGGGGTTGGGTTCGTTTGGACCCAGTCCACATTTATACCAGATTGTGTCTATTGCTGGGCAGATGCAGTAGCCAGCAGCTGTCCATGATTGGACAGCCCCTGCCAAGTGTGAATGGTGCAGATCCTTGCCATTGGTGGACTGACTGGGGGGCAACACCAGCCAGGATTCTGGATAAGAAAGGGACACCTGCAGCCATTCCTGAGATCATCGTTGGAAAGAGGAGAAGCCTGTCAAAGACCTGAAACTCTTATTCACTTGCCTCGCAAACTCTTCTCTCTCTGTAGATATCCTGAAGACCTTCATCGGTGCTACGACCACTGGACTGGTGGGAACAGCCAGCCCCGGCCTCTGCTCGAATATCCAGTTGCTTGTAGCACTCTGAACAGTCCTGGAACATCCTGTGAGCTAGCCAAATGTTGTCCTAGGATACTTTGCTGGAATGGTCACCTTCGCACGTTGAGTTTTGAGATCTCCACAGATCCTTAGTGCATGGATCAAGAAGCATTTCCTGAAGTTGCAGCTCGCCACCACAAAGAGGGGCTTTGTAAGACCATTTAATTTGTTTCCACCACTTTCTCTTAAGTGACCATCGCTGTTGGCCGCCTGCATCGCGTCCTGGGAGCCCTGCATTGGTGGAGTAGCAGTCTAATAAGCGCTGTGCCCGGAGTGTCCAGCTGTTCAGTGTCCAAAGCTGGTCCAATAGAGCCTAGAACTACGAACTAGCCAGTGCCAAAATCCGGGTGCCTGAAGTGATCTCTGCACCAGAGACCCCTGGACTTCCTCCAACAGAACTAAGACACAAATCCAGAAGATCCAGTAATTTCAGGAACACGTATGGTGAAGTGTTAGCGCTCTTAGCATGTCTATATAACAGTAGTGAATGTTTTAATGTGTGTGTTACTTGTGGTTTTTCCTTGATAAGAGTTTTTCTAAAGCCTAATTAAATAACTGCATTTTTATACATTCTGGCTAACTTGTATTAAGAGGGCTCTGTGTGTGCTTTATTAAATCCCTCCCCACTCTTAAGTCCTCCTATGTCTAAGCGTTGCTGCTCAGCTGCATTACCCAGATAGTTGGCTAGACATTCGTGTTTGTCTCTATTCACCAGAATAGGTTCGCCTCTCAAACTGTCCACGAGGCTGATTCTGAAAATACATCTCAATGCCAGTCCATTGTCTGCCACATGTGTGCCTGAGTCAGGAATTGCCTTCGATGGGATCACCTGTTTGTTGATGTGTACCTATGAAGACCAGCCCTGCTTGCATGAAATGGTGGACATGGAAGTGAGCCTGATGTGTACATTTTCTGACTAGGCCCTTGTGCAGGGTGTCACGACTGGTATAAGGGCTCACCTGTTTAGGTTTGGAAGACTTCTTTCCTGTTGGATCTGTCTGCCCGCGTTTCCTGGAGCTGCGGGTCTCGTGGAGAGAAGGACGGGCCTCTGCAGACGCCACACTGTCTGTGGCAGGTAACTAGAGTTCAGCTTCACGTGTGGCAGTTCGATGGTAACTGCGAGAGCAGTCCAGGAAGGTGACCCGCGGACACGGGTAGCCGCAGTTGTAGTCGAGGTCCGGAAGCATCCGGAAATCCTGGCAAGTGGTGAGGCGGTCCGAAGACAACCGCAACAGCAGTCCTGGATTTAGAGTCGCGGTGCTGCAGTTGCAGGTGAGGTCTGGGAGCCCAGAAACCCTGGGCAGGCGGCAAGCGGTCCGAGGCAACCGCGAGAGCAGTCCTGGATGGCGAGTCGCAGAAGACACAGCAGCTGAGGACCAGGAAGACATAATAGGTAATTCCCTAGGAGCGAGCGCGAGGATCAACACTCGAACAAAGAATCAAGGGCACATTGACACGCGCAGATCCGCAGAGGTGTGGCGCTTATCTAGGCCCACTTGAAACTATACCGCTCATCAAGGGACTGCGTCCGCCATGTTGAGAGGGTGTTGGGAGCATTCGGGCGCGCTGTCGAACGGACCAGGAGGTACAAATGGGGCGGTAGTGCGATTTCATGACACAGGGACAGTGCTGAATCTGACCAGATAAGACTGGAATGTGTTCATGTCTAGGCTAGAATACACACCACAGCCCAAACTGTGGGCACCAACTCACAATGTTTGAAATTTGCAGCTCCCAAGTGATTGGTTGGTCGCCAATGGTTTGAATGGGTGCACAACTGTGATTAGAAACTTAGATTTTCTCTCAGCCCCCAAATCCCCATAACCAGATAGTCTTTTCTATTGCTAGTGGAATTTGTCCCTGATGACGCATTCCAGTAGCAATAGTGAAGCTCTGGTGCTACAAGGAAATCAGTCGGTGTGCAACTGTGTCCAAGACATTTCTCAAGGTGAAGCTTGTCTCGGAAGTTGCGATTTTCCACTCTCAAACCTGGCAAAGACACTGTGGTGATGCATTGTTTCCTTGACTCATAGACACAACTCTATTGGATGCCTTTATACCCTCCCTGCCCTCAGTTGAGCCTGCATTGTGCTTTCTGGAACAGGAAACTGACACACACAGATGAGGACACCTACCAACGTAAAGCAACAGGGGAACTGGACAGGCTGTTTGGTCTGGGGATACACAATAAGACTAAGGCAGATTCTGCAAAAGAAATATTGGAAACTCAAGAGACATGTCTGCGTAACTACTGCTGCTATGGGGCAGTGACTGCACGTACTCCAGCACCGGAAAAGTTATTTTACGGGACCAGCTTGATCCCACTCTGTGACATTTCAAAACTCTGGCGCTGTGCAAACAGTTTGTCTTGTGGCGAGAGGATTTCTCCAGCATTGGATCTTTCATGGATTCACATGCTTTGAATATTCCCCGTCGTCAGGCTGGGAATCCCCGGTACATTATATAGACCCTTTCCCGTAGGAAAACTTTTTGGACGCTTATGTGTCCTATCCACCTCGTTTTGTATCATGCGTGCCCGTACCGTCAGGACGTCATGATATAAATACAGGCCCCGCCCCCGCGCTACCTCAGATTTCAACCGTCTTTCAAAGCAGTGGGATCCTCGTGTTTACTACTAGTGAAAACTAGGTTGTTTTTTTTTTTATTTTTTTGTCTGTTTCGCGTAAGCGAAGTTCAAATTCTGGAGAATTATGTCTGGAAAGGCGTTATTTCGCCCATGTGCAACCTGTGGCCTCAAAAAGGTTTATGAAGGAGACGGCCACATGGACTGTATCTACTGTCTCCACCCGCACCACACGGCGGATACATGTGAGATATGCCAGGGTTTCTCCCAAAAAACCCTTAAGGACCGTAAAAGAAGGCTGGTCGACTGGCTTAATGACGGAGCGGGTGCCTACCCGGCTTCGGAAGTTGGCTCCACGGCCTCCAGGAGCAAGTCGGAGCCTCCATCGAAGAAGGTGCGGCCAGCAGAAATTCGCGCTGAGGACAAGCATAAGGGGAAACATGCTGGATCCTCCTCATCACATAAAAAGCCCTCCTCCTCCTCATCATCTAAGACGGAGAGGCTAGCGCTGTCTAAATCCTCCTCAGGGGACCGTCCCAGGTCTTCCGTGAGTCGAGAAGCTTCAGCCGGGAAGTCGGCATCGAAATCGACGACGAAGTCTAAGGGCTCGACGACGACGACTTCCTCGTCGACCTCGGTGTCATTGACGATGCCTATTACCGTTCAAGCAGCAGCGGTTGGGATTCCTTCGTCGACGGAGACTCAGTCTATGGCTTGGCTGCCTGAGGTCTATGACCCGATCCCCCCTGAGGTCTTACTGCAGCCAGACACGGCCTGCTCGGCGGAAGGGGAAGGTGACATGGTTCTGCAGCCATCGGATTTAGGCTTACGGCCTTCCACGTCGACGGCGACGAGTGCGAGCGGGGGTATGGTACCTATATCATCCACGTTACTGACCCCCCAGACAGTTTTGTCTCTGGATGTGCTTAATACTCTTCAGAAGCTACTACAGCGGCTGGATACCCAGTTCCCTCAACCTGGGACGTCATCGTCACTTTTGTCTGTACCTTCCGTCGACGAGCAAACTTGTACGGCTCGCTCGTCGACGAATCACCCATCGGCTCCCCAGGCGGTGAAAGATCGTCCTCGAGCTCAGGAGGAGGGTGAGTTGTCGGAGTCCGACTCTATACGTGATGACTCGGGGTCAGACATCTCCCTGTCACCGTCGAGGGACCCGACATGGAATTCGGATGTAGAATTGGAGTCTACGAGGAGCCAGACACAGCCATCTCCCCCTGATGATGTGGGAGCCTTCCATGCAATGATGGGGAAAGCGTGTTCCGAATTCGGCTTGATTCCTGAGGAGCAGAGGAAAGACTGTTTCCTTTTTGACCATATGGGTCAAAGGAGAAAATCGGTATTTGCCATCCCAATCCTTGACCACGTGTGGCAAGAAGGTCTCAAGACGATGCGCCATCCGTTCTCGGAACCAGCCATAAAGGGACGGATCGAGAAAAAGTTTAAAGCTCCGGAGTCCACTCCAAAATGTCTAACATCACAGCCTCTATCTGACTCGGTAGTGTCGGCGGCAGCGGCTAGGAAGGCCAGGGTCCAGCAAAAATGTTCAACGCCACCGGAAAGCGAGGCTAGGAGGCAGGACGCATTTGGAAAGAAGGTGCTCTCGGTCGGAGCGACGACAGTAAGAGCAGCCAATTCCTTAGCGATCGTGTCACGATATGATAGGGAAATGTGGCACAAATTAGCCCCTATCCTAGAACACCTGCCAGACGAACACCGGAAAGCAGCTATGTTACTGGTGCGGGACGGCGAAGAGGCCTCGAACCACGCTATTAATATCGCAGTTGACCTAGCAGAGTCTGGTTTCAAACAAATCAACCATGGAGTAGTGCTTCGTCGACAAGCGTGGCTCAAATGTACTACTTTCCGTCCTGAAGTACAGTACAAAGTCCTGGACATGCCATGCGAAGGGGAGCACCTGTTTGGCGAAAAGGTTGATGAAGCGCTGAAAGGGATGAAAGAAGACACGGATACTGCTAGGTCCCTCGGCGCCCTTCAAACGGGTAGAAATTTTCGCTCTTTTCGCCCCTTCAGAGGTGCTTCTGGAAACTCCCGCTTTGGAGCCTCGAGGGACCGTGGATTTAACAGGCCCTCGTACTCTTCACAAGGGTTCAGACGAGCGTCCCAGTCGGCACGTGGAAGCAGGGACTATCAAGCCTCCAGGCGGCGAGGCTCAGGTCCGTCGTCAACGAAGAACAAGCAAACCAGCAACCAATGACGGCCTTCGGAATGTCCTGGGGGGTCGAGTCTCTCATCACTTCGACCGATGGAAATGCATCACCAAAGATCGATGGGTCCTAGACACGATTCGCATGGGTCATGCGCTGCAATTCAAAGACAAGCCTCCGCGTCTTCCTCCTTTATTCTCGACACAGCCCCACCTCCAAATCCTACGACAAGAGGCGGCGCTTATGTTGCAAAAAGGGGCGGTAGAGAGAGTTCCTGTGGCACAGGAAGGCCAAGGAGTTTATTCCAGGTTCTTTGTTGTCAAAAAGCCAAACGGCAAATGGAGGCCCATTCTCGACCTGAGGGTACTCAACAAGTGGCTAAAGAGCCAAAAATTCAAAATGCTAAAACTCCAAGAGGTTATCAGATCGGTGCAACCCATGGACTATCTATCATCACTAGACCTTCAGGATGCTTATTTTCACATCCCAATACGCCCACGACACAGGAGATATTTAAGATTCGTCGTCGGGAGAAAGCATTTTCAGTTCAAGGTCCTCCCGTTCGGGCTCAAGTCCTCCCCCAGGACGTTCACCAAGTGCTTGGCCCCTATAGCGGCCCATTTAAGGAAGGATGGTCATCATGTCTATCCATATCTAGACGACTGGCTAGTCAGAGGGTCATCCAAGGAACAAACACGAGACAGTCTACGAGCCACAATGTCCATCTTACAGGAACTGGGCTTCGCAATAAACTTCAACAAGTCCTCAGTAGAGCCTTCGAGGACCTTGGTCTTTCTAGGAGCGGAGTTTCATACACACACAAGCCTGGTGAAACCATCCAGCGAAAGAATTCAGAAACTTCAAAACAAGGCGTCGGAATGGAGAGGCGGTACCAAAGTCTCTGTGCCCAAGTACATGTCCCTGCTAGGGACCATGTCGTCCTGCATTCCGTTAATAAACAACTGCCGTCTGTTTATGAGGCCTTGCCAGGAATTTCTAGCGGACCGTTGGGCGCAGAGCAGAGGTCGCTGGTCCGACAGACTGGTCGTCGACGAACAACTAGTTCAAGCACTCGGCTGGTGGAAAGTGTCTACTCATCTAACGAAAGGGATGCCTCTACTGGAACCAGAGTTCCAAAAGACGGTGGTGACGGATGCATCGCTGAGCGGATGGGGAGCTCATCTGGATATGTTACAGGTACAAGGCCAGTGGTCTTTGCAGGAGTCCTCCCTGCATATCAACCTGCTAGAACTGAGAGCAGTGCGATGGGCTCTGAAGTCTTTTCTTCCGCAACTGAGGGACTCGGTGGTGCGTGTCATGACGGACAACACCACTACGATGTTCTACTTGAGGAAACAAGGAGGGACACGTTCCAGGTCCCTATCGACGGAGGCACAGAAAATCTGGCATTGGGCCCTGCAACACAACATGCAAATCTTAGCGTTTCACCTACCAGGAGTGAAAAACGTGGAAGCCGATGCCCTCAGCAGAGAAATGAACGAAGTTCACGAATGGGTGCTGAACGACCAACAACTTCAACAAGTATTCAAGGAATGGGGACACCCTTCCATAGACCTGTTTGCAACGAAGAACAACAAGAAATGCCATCAGTACGCAAGCAGATGGCCTCAGCAGGGCTCACTGGGGGATGCGTTCTCATTCCCATGGACGAACAAATTCCTGTACGCATTCCCTCCTTTTCCCCTTGTCCGGAGGACGTTGCAATGGATCCTCAGGTATCCATGTCGGGTAATTCTGGTGGCCCCATACTGGGCCAGACAGGTGTGGTTTTCAGACCTACTACACTTAGCGGCGGCGGAACCGATGAGATTCCAGAAGACCCCCGACCTTCTGTCTCGACAGGAGGGTGTCGTTTGGCATCACGACCCGGACAGCCTCAAGTTGACGGCCTGGCTCCTGACTTCGCCGAATTTGGTCGGCTAACGATTCCGGAGGACTGTCGACGTATCCTGCAAGCGGCAAGAGCACCTTCCACAAACGCCTCATACGCGTACAAATGGAAAAGGTTCTGTCAATGGTGTAAGGATCAACCAGGTTTGGCCCCGCAATCGATTAGGCCGGAACAGCTCCTTCCATACTTGCTGTTATTAGCTCAAAAGGGCCTGTCGGTGTCGTCAATAAAAGTACACCTAGCAGCCATTTCCAGGTTTACTCGTCGACGGCACTCGGCACCATTGTTCAGCGACCGCCTGATTAAGCACTTCCTTAAAGGCCTCTTTCGGAGTTTCCCTCCAGAGAAGAAATTTCCACCGGAGTGGAGCCTCAATCTGGTCTTAACGTCTCTTATGAAACCTCCGTTTGAGCCAATGTCATCATCGTCTCTAAAGTTTCTGTCGTGGAAATTGGCCTTCCTGGTGGCCATCACTTCAGCCCGACGTATTTCAGAAGTTCAGGCTCTAATGGTGGACCCACCATACTTACGATTTTTCAAGACCAAGGTAGTCCTAGCCACTAACCCACAGTTCATACCAAAAGCTCCTTCGGTGTTTCATAAACACTCTTCTATCGTGTTGCCTACGTTTTTTCCGGAGCCATGCTCGGGAGCGGAGCGCATGCTACACACATTGGATGTAAAAAGGGCTCTCAAGTTTTATCTTCATCGTACGCAACCGTTCAGAGAAACGAGACAGCTGTTTGTGGCCTATGGGTTGGGTGCTAGAGGAAAAGCCATTTCAAAGCAAGGACTATCAAGATGGGTGTCATCTACCATTTCGTACTGCCATTCCAGGGCAGGGAAGCCTCTTCTACGACGGCCAAGAGCTCATTCAACTAGAGCAGCGGCATCGTCGACGGCACTGTGGGCCGGAGTCCCTCTAGGGGACATCTGCATGGCGGCTACCTGGGCGGCTACACACACCTTTACCCGCCATTACTGCCTGTCGCAGCAACATGCCGAAGACACCCGGATGGGACAGGCAGTGCTTCGACACCTATTCCAATAAGGTAAGCCCCGGCTGCGGGGTTGCATCCTGTGGAATTTATGACTGTATGTGGTTCGTTTTCCTATGTTAACTATTACTGATGTATACATGATCATAGGGAATGGCCTTTGTGAAAAAAGTATATGGGTTTGCATGCACGCCTCCTCTTGGGGGTGGTACTGCTATGTAATCTATTCAAAGCATGTGAATCCATGAAAGATCCAATGCTGGAGAAGGGAATAGTTTCTTACCTGTAACTCCATTTCTCCAGCATTGGTATCTTTCATGGATTCACATGCGCCCACCTGCCTCCCCTGAACATGCAAACCGGTTTCCCCACTACTTTGGGGGCCGAAATCTGAGGGAGCGCGGGGGCGGGGCCTGTATTTATATCATGACGTCCTGACGGTACGGGCACGCATGATACAAAACGAGGTGGATAGGACACATAAGCGTCGAAAAAGTTTTCCTACGGGAAAGGGTCTATATAATGTACCGGGGATTCCCAGCCTGACGACGGGGAATATTCAAAGCATGTGAATCCATGAAAGATACCAATGCTGGAGAAATGGAGTTACAGGTAAGAAACTATTCCCTTATTTTGGAGCTGCTGCTGAGCCTTCGAGTCTATTTTTGAGTCTGTCTTCACCCTCTATTGATTGGGCCAACCTTCCTACACATATAACCAGCACGGAGTGCAAACAGTGTTAGGTGTTCGCTGGACGGATGATCGGGTGATTAAGGACAGTGCAGCACACTAACCCAATGGGAGACATTGCTCGCCTCATTTTCAAGTAAGCATTGGCGATCTATTGATATTTTTGGGCTTGAGAAGAAATCCTCGTTTCCATGCGTTAAGTGATTTAGCATTTTATCAACTACTACGAGCAGAGATACTTTAGTGTCAAATTCTTTGGAGAGCGATTTTCTGAATATCTATTGATCTACTCAAGTATCTCTTATTCCGCTGATAAGACTATAAGTTAAGTAATTGACAGGAGGGTGCGCGGGAGTGTGGTTTATCCACAGCCTGTCATAGCCCATAACAATCTACATTTGAACTAAAATCTTCAAAGAATTACACAAACTTTTGCCTACCTACTCAAGAATTCTTCTCTCGGCTGTTACCTGTGTTGCTAAGTAACCGTTACGGGAGTGTGTGCGGGAGTGTGGAAATCCATAGCCTGCCATAGCCCATACTAATTCACCTCTGCACCAAACATCCTTGGAGAACATCAGAGGAACTTTTGCTTACCTACTCAAGATTCATCCTCTTGGCTGTTAGCTGATTCGTTAAGTAACTACTACAAGAGTGTGGTTTTACCCATAACCTGCCATAGCCTGTGCTGATCAACTTCTGATAATTTACTAATTTCCTAAAGAATTCACTCCTTGGCCGTCAAAATAACAGTTTAAAGCAGTGTGTACGGGAGCGTGATCTTTGCCCTAGCCTGCCACAGCCCAGATTAATCCATTAGCAGAGATATTTTGGACTGCGTCACGGCGCATAGCAAGTGCTTTGAAAATAGACTCCTGTTTTGACTGCTACCCTTAATCTCCGATTGGTGAACAATAACACTTTTGAGCTTTCATGGGGGGGTGTATTACGGTATAGATTCTGTATTCAGATAACTACACATTAAGGTGTTCCAAAGTAACACTGATCGTTTAGTAAGACTGTTTGGCTGTGTTCAATTGAAAATAGAATGGCATATTGTGAATAATTAGAAATTATAGCCGTTTTTATCAAATTTAAAAGACCGAAAAACCTATTGCACTGTTTCCTTTACTCATAATATATTTTTAATGAAATGGGAGAAACACCTTTTTTCTTGATAGCTTTTTCAACACAGTTTTTGGCGAAGTCGGAGAATGCCACTTGGAGCCCTGACCTGGTGTGAATTGTCGCTGGCTTGGTATTGGTATGGTATGGTATTTATTTGTAGAGCACCTATACACAAAGCAAGTGCTTCAAAGCGGATTAGGAGGTAGAGAACGAGGGGGGAAAACTGTCATTTGGAGCCCTTGAATTTCTGAACAATACAGGTCTGCTTGGGCAGAAGTGGGTGCATGGAACAAGTGCTTGTAATACAATTAACGGTTGTAGATAACAGCAAATAGATCTGATGACGATTCTGCAGTTTTTCCAAGTGCATTGAGGCGCCATCAGGCAAGGAGGGGAGACGGGGGGGGGAGGGAACAGACGATCTTCAAGGCATGGTGCATTCAGATCGTGCAAGTGTGCAGACAGGTACAGAAGAGTGGGGGGAGAACCAAGTGCACCCAGTCAGTCAGAAGCTGGGGTAAGTGCTGAGAGATGCCACTCTCATGGGTCATTGACCAAGTGCAGTAGCAATAAGGCAAGTACAGACCCGGAGGCAAGTGCGAGAGGACTGTCGAGCGTGCCGGGGACCTGTGAGACCGAGGTACACCAGGCGACAGTCAGCAGGCTGCGTGGAAAAGGAGGGAGAGAGGGATAGAGCAGAGAGAAAGATCAGCAGGGTAGAGGGAGAGAGAAGGAAGAGGAGAAAGGGAATGTCTTAAGAAGTTTCCAGAAATTAAGGAGGTCAGGCTCAAGACAGCAGGGAGGCTATTCCAGAGGGAGGCCCCTGCAAAGGATAACGATCTCCCTCCAAATTTCTGCTTGGAGAACCGGCTCACTTGCAGAAGGTTGGAGGTAGATGAGCGGAGGGCTTGAGAAGGACAGTATTTAGGTAGGCAACATTGCAGATGGGTAGGCCCCAGGCCCCAGAAACCCTTTTGGACAATGCAGAGGGTCTTGAACTTGATCCTTGCAGCCATGGGGAGCCAGTAAGGGGATTTCAGCGCCGGAGAGATGCAGTCCCTGGGCTTGCGCCAAGGTTAAGTCTTGCGGTTCTGTTCTGGATGAGTTGCAGAGGGTGCAGAGCAGAAGCAGGGAGGCTGAGAAAAAGGCTGTTGCAGTAGTCCAGCCTTGAGAGAACCTGGACTCAGTGAGCTGCTGGGGGAAGGTGAGAAAAGGAAGAGTACCTCTGAGGAGATGTAGCTGGTAGTTTGACTTTTTAGAGATATCCGAAATGTGAGTGGAGAAGGAGAGTGTGGAGTCGAAGATGACCCCAATGTTGTTTTGCCTCGCAGGTGGGTGCGGGCGCAGGGCCAAGGGAGGCCGGCCAGAGTGAGACTGGGAAAGCGGGAGCAGGAGTCCCAATGCGAACAATCGCAGTCGTACTGGCGTTGAGGCATAGGGCATTTACAGCATACCATGACTGAATTGCAGACCGTCCGATATGAACGAGATAGAGGAGGTGGCTGAGGGTAGCCTGAAGGAGAGTTGCGTGTCATCCGCATAACATTTGAAGTTAGAGATGAAAGTGGCAATCACACGTGCAAGGTCAGCCATGTAGACATTGAAGAGACAGGGGCATAGGTTAGAACCCTGGGGAACGCCACAGGTTAAAAGAGTGATGGTAGAGAGAAAGGACCCAAGTGCCACCTGGGATGGGCGGTTGGAAAGGAAGGAGGTTAACCATGCCAGAGCCTGACCTGTGATTCCCAGAGTGTCATGCAGACGTGCGATCAAGATGTTGTGGTATACCTTGTCAAAGGCAGAGGAGAGGTTAAGAAGAATGAGGACAGGGGGAGTGTTAGTGTCAAGATTTGAGAGCAGGTCTACACAAGTGTTCAGAAGAGCAGTTTCCATGACTCTGGAGTCTCTAAAGCCAGACTGATGGTCGTGGAAGCAACCAGCAGTTTGTGTGGAGGGTGAGCTGAGAGATGGCCAGCTTCGCCAGGAGTTTGCCCAGGAAAGCGGTGATGGAGATAGGGCAGTAGTTTTCTAGAATGGAGGGGTCAGCAGAGGGTTTCTGAAGTAGAAGGTTCACAAGGGAGTGCTTAAGAGAAGTTGGGAAAACTCCAGTGGCAAAAGAGAGATTGCAGAGATCAGCCAAGGCTGGAGCGAGAGAGTCAGTGTTGTCCTTAATGGTTTTGGAGGGGCAGGAGTCCACCTGTTTGGATGAAGCCTTCATCGACAGGATTTGTCTGGCGACCTCATCAGGTGTGATGGGAGTGAGAGAAGGGAGGAATGGTGGTGGAGAGGCCAAGGGAGGCTCCAGCAGTGTTGGTGAATGAGGTGGTGTGGAGGAGAGAGAGGAAAGGATGTCTTGGATTTTTGCAGTGAAGTGTGCAGCCAGGGCCGAGCAAAGGTCCTGGGTGGGTGTGACAAAAGAGGAGGCTGCTGCAGGATTCGCCAGTTCCTTATAGACCTTGAAAGGTTAGGCTCTTTTGTTTGATGCCGCTGAGATGCAGGCTTGAATAAAGACTCTTTTCTTGGTGCAGATGAAGAGTCGATATTGCCTTTGAAGGAGGCGGCAGGCCAGTTTGTCAGAGGGTCCGCCCGACGAATTCCATTTCCGGTCAGCTGCCCTATACTTGTGTTTAAGGGCAGCCGGATCAGAGTCGTACGAAGAGTTCCACTTTTTGGGAGGCTTGAGTCGTACCCTCATGACAGGGGCAAGAGTATCTAGGGTGTTGGGAGATGGATTGAAGTTAGTGAGGGCTGTGTCAGGGTGGGAGTCAGCCGCAGGAGTAAGAGGCAGAGAATAGGTGGAGGCAAAGGCAGCCGCAGTCACTTTTTTTTCTTGGGTCTGGTGACTTTGAGACCGAGTGGCTGCGCCGATGCGAGAGGAGAGCGTCACGTGTGATGAGAGAAGAGAGTGGTCTATCTGAGAGAGAAGTAGTGAGAGGGATAGAGAAGAAAGCCTCCAAAAGTGTGGCCCGCTCTGTGTGTGTGTGTGTGTGTGTGTGTGTGTGTGTGTGTGTGTGGATCCAGAGGGTAAGATGGAGAGGGAGAGAGAATTGCATAGGTTGCAGAAAGGTCCTGAGGTGTCAGGAGAGTCAAGATGGATGTTGAGATCACTCAGTAGGAGTTGAGTGGGGGAGGAAAGTAGAGCGGAGGCCAGGTCAGCCCATTCCGAGAGGAAGAGAGTGGACTGTCTTTGTGGCTGATAGAAGGTGGCCATAAGGAGAGAAGATTTAGGACAGTGTGACAGCCTGCAGACTAGGCATGTGAAGGAGGAGTAGGCCTGAGTAGGGATGATGGACACAGGTATCCATTCTGGGAAGATCAGGGCCACTCCCCCTCCTGTTCTCTTTGGCCTGGGCACAGATAGGATCTTGTATCCTTCATGGAGGAGTGTGTCAAAGCTCGTGACAGAGCTGTCCTTGAACCATGTCTCTGTGATGGCGAGCAGATCCAGATCCATGAGTTCAAGGAGTTTGCAGATGTCAGACGAGTGTTTGACAGCAGAGCAAGTGTTAAGCGTGGCAATATGGAGCAGCTTGCCATCTTTGAAGGTCTTCCCCGGGGGGGGGGGGGTGATTAATTGTCAATAATTCAATTGTACAATCGGGGTATTGGGGACGGCCGGTTTCTGCTTCTATGAATGGCAATTAGGGCCGCTGATTTACACAGTTGCACTGTATTCAAATCAATAATGTTGGTTTTAACAGAAAAACTTGATTGCATCACTAGGAAGCGGAGACAGTAGGATGTATGTCTTTAGGCCGCGGCTGATGGTACACTCAAGTGGACTAGTGTAAAAGGTATTCACGGGAACAGTTGCAAGAGAAAATACATTCCCAATAAGATTTTCAGTAGACTTTAACGGAGTGCTGTCTAAAACTACACTAATGTTGTAAAGCCTCATGGTTGTTGAGCTGAGAAGCGGTAAATGCTTTATTTTATTTTTTATTATGGCTGGTTTGTAACAAAACTTTCATTAAAAAAACAAATTAATTCTTCCATTGTTTAGATTACGTCATTTCATTGCTGCCTCATTACATCATCAATACATCCATAAATAAAATCAAGGACAGAGGATTGAGTCTCCTACTATTTACATATTTCAAAAAATAATCAAACAAATTAATTCTCCCCTCCTTTACATTGCATAATTTCATAATAATATTACTTCATCAATACATCATCTAGAACCAAGGGCACAAATCATTCTCCTGTACAATTTACAGCTTTAAAGCCACCTCCATAAATTTCAAGGCTGCAAATATCATTGATGGATTTTCCCCAATTAAGAACATGTCCTACCATTCATCCATTGTCAGTGTTTTAAACTGGCTTGCAAAGACTCCCAGATGTTTTGTTCTCAGTAACATCAGTGTCGAACATTCCATTTTATTTTTAAATTTGTTTATTGGCATTTATCATTTTTACATTTGCATGACACATTACATGTCCGTGACTAGAGGATAGTAAGCGTTTCATAATAAAAACATTGATAATTTAACAAGTCAACTTTAACTGTCTCCAAGTGATTCTCTCAGTATGGTAGAACTGTCTGTCGGCGCAGGGGGGGATAGGCAAGCAGGGGGAGGAGGGCCTTGAGTCTGTAAGGACCCTTTGTGGCTGTGGCCAGTTGCTCTCAAGGTTCTGTGACGCTGGTCGCAAACCTGTTTTCTGTGGATTCGTTCATGTTCATGGCGGCTTGTCATCTGAGGGGTGGAATAGAGATCCTGTGAGTTCTTTCCAAGCTTCTAGGGTCATTCTCGAGGCGTCCGTGGATCTGGTAACACTGGCTTCCCATGCCTTTTGTTTCGGCACGTACCCACCGTTCTAATTCCCTGTACCATACTTTGTTGTGGTCCGGCGGGTTTCTTCCAGGACATTGCAATTGTCCTTTTTGCCAATATACACATTATATACATTAATCTGGCCAGATGTTTAAGTTTGGCCGGCCTGGGGTGCGTTCCTAAAAGGCATTCGTCCGGGGTCCACTTGTACCTAGTCAATCCTGCCTTTTCGCTTGTCTGCTGTATGGTGGTCCAAAGGGACCACGTTTTGGTGCATGACCAGAACATGTGAATCAGATCCGCTCTATCCGATCTGCACCAGATACAGTAAGAGTGTGGTGATTTATTGAATTTCGCCAGCCTGGATGGGGTTAAATATGTTCGGTGCAGCAGGTTCAGTTGTATTTGTCTAAATCTATGGTTTCTGGAGACTGTTTTAGGGTACGCTAGAGCCCTTAACCCATCAGTGATCTCCCGGCCCACGTCATCTTCCCATCTACTTTTCAGATCGGCACTTCGTAGGTTAGGAGTGTCGCTCAGGTGGCTGTAGATTTGGGACACTGGTTTCCATCCCTCTCCCAAGCTATACAGTAATGTAATCGAGGGGTTTCGATTCTGGTTCCACCGGCCATGTTGTCCACTTGTTTAGTCCTATAGTACGTATCCTTTGGTACCATAGGAACTGACCTGCGTGGAGGCCAGCTTCCTCCTGTAGTGTCTCAAATTCCTTAAAGGAGCCATCCGCATACAAGTCTCCCTATGCATATACCCCCCTCCTTTCCCAGTGTCTGAGGTGTTGCAGATCCACGTCGGATCTCCACAGGTCAAAGATCATTGGTATGTCCGGGGAGTAAGGGTGCTTTACGTGGGCGAGTGCCTTCGCTCTGGGCCATACTTTTCTCCCTAGGGTAGCTAAGAAGGGGGCATTACGCATCAGGTGGCTGGGGATCCGGATAGGTTCCCTCAAGTGCATCGGGGAGACCAGGGGTTGTAGCAGGGGCGTCTCAGATGTGGTATCGTCTGCCAACAACTTGGTCACAAATCTGAGTTGTGCTGACAGATAATATTTTTCAAGATTTGGGAGTTGAATTCCCCCTGGCTGTATGGTAGGACTAAGGTAGTAAGCGCTATCTTGTGTCTTCCTTTTCCCCATAGGAAAACTGAGAATATCCCTTCTAACAGGCGAAAAAAAGGAGCATTGATGTAGTAGTGTACATTTTGGTACCCGTACAGGAATCTGGGGAGGACGATCATTTTAATTATTGAGGCTCTACCCATCATAGACAGGGGAACTTTTGCCCAGAAGTTTATGGATTTTCTCAAGACCGGGATTGCCGCCTTTGTGTTGCGTTCATGCATTAGTGTGCATTCTTTGTATTCCAAGGTATTTAAACGAGGTAACCTCCCACTGTATCCCCACTGAAGAGAGTTCTGCAATGTCCTTGCCCTTGAGGCCCGCCAGAGGAAAGAGACAGGACTTTGCCCTGCTGAATTGTATGCCTGAAACCTTTGCAAAGTTGTATAAGACGTCTAGCATTGTGGGCACGTTATTGTGTGGTTCCCTGACATATAGCAATACGTCGTCTGCATAGAGTGAGATGATGTGGTCCACTCCACCGAGACGTATTCCAACGTCAAAGAATTGCTTCCGAAAATAGATGGCGATGGGCTCCAGTCCCAGTACATAAAGCATGGGGGATAGTGGGCATCCCTGCCTAGAGCCTCTGCATATGTCCCAGGCCTCTGATATGTATTTTCCGGTTTTTACCCTAGCTCTAGGTTTAGTATAAAGTATCTTGATCCATCTAATGAACTCCGGACCGAAGCCAAAACCGTCTTGGACCGCTACCAGCCATTCCCAAAATATAGAATCAAACGCCTTAATGGCATCAAGGGATATCAGTGCGTATGCTTCTGTGCTTGTTTCAGTTTGGTTTATGACCTGTTGCAGTCTGCGTAAGTTCATGGCCGTGTTTCGGCTCGGTATGAAGCCACACTGATCCATGTGCACGAATTCCCCTATGATTCTAGCAAGCCTCTTTGCTTGTATCGTCAATATTTTCACATCGTAATTGAGCATGGCTATTGGTCGGTAAGAGTCACATTTGTCTGTGGGTTTGTTGGGCTTAATAATCGGGATCAGAAGGGTCTCTCTCATGCTATCAGGTAATATCCCTCTCTCATGTGCCTCTTGAAAAACCTAATATAATAGGGGTGTTAGGGAGGTCTCGTATGCTTTATAGAACTCGGTGGGTAGCCCATCGCTCCCAGGAGCCTTGCAGGTGGCGAGCGATTTAATCGCTTCCATTATATCTTCGGTTGTGATGTCTGCGTCTAGGGCCTCGGTCTGTTCAAGGGTTAGTCTGGGCAGCCATATCTCTTCCAAGGTATCTGTTATTTGTTCTCGGGGAACCTGGTCTTTGTGGGAGTATAGGTGCTCATAAAAGAGCTTAAAGGCGTTGTTTATGCCCTGTTGTGTTTGGAATATATTGCCTTCTGTGTCCTGTATTGTGGTAATAGTGTGCCTGGGGTGTTCCTTCTTGCATAGCAAGGCCAGCAGTCTGCTCGGCCTGTCTGCTTCTGCATGCGCTCTATTAGGCTTAGTGGTGTGGTCGAAGTTAGCTAGTCTATCCCATGCGGATGTGCATTTAACTCTGAGTGCTTTGAGATTGTCTTCTGTCTGGTGGGTGTTTACTGGGGTGGCCTCAAGTCGCTCAATCTCATGTTCCCACTGAACTAATTCACCCCGCAGCTGTTTTCTAATGCCTCCTGCTTTCGTGATGATTTCCCCCCTTGTTACTACTTTTAGGGCTTCCCACATCGTACTCAAGTGGTTGACACGTCTGGTGTTTACCTCTATAAAGTTTTCTAAGAAGTCGTGCAGTTCGTCTTTGAATGCTAGGTCCCCCAGGACATCTACCGGCATTCTCCATATAGGAATAGGGGGTCTAGGGCCGGCGTGGTTCCATTCTACCAGAAGTGGTGAGTGATCTGAGATGGTTCTCCCCAGGTGCTGTGCCCCATCTATTTGTGACGGGTAATCTTTACTTATGAAAACATAATCTAATCTTGTAAGTAGGTCATGTGGGGACGAGAAGTAAGAGTATCCCCGAGTGTCAGGGTGCAGCTTTCTCCATGTGTCAGCAAGGTCTAGCCTGTCCGTTAATAGGGTCAGGGCTGCCGTTGCGGCCGATGGGCCCTTCAGGTGAGGCTGGGACCTGTCAAGTTCCGGATTATGCACGCAGTTAAAGTCTCCTCCCCAGAAGAAAATGTCATGCCTGTATGGTGCGATTTTGGCGTACATTGTATTGAGGTGTGCCGGAATGTTATTGTTGGGAAGGTAGGAATTCACTATGCATACCTCTTCCTGCTATAGCCGGCCCCACATTATCGCGAACCTGCCCTCTGGGTCTACCTCGGGCTTAACTAAATGGAATGGGAGCTGGGGGTGAATCCAGGTGTATACTCCTCTGGCATATTTGGAGTAGGTGGTTCCAATTCCTTGCCCACCCCAATGTTCGCCTAATTTGGCCACAGAATCCGCCGTGCAATGCATCTCCTGTAATAGTGCTATTTGCACTCCCTTTCTGTTCAAGTAGGACTTGATTCTATTCCGGCCTAGATAAGTTCCCAAGCCTCTCGCATTCTAAGTCATTATTTTTATTCTAGTTGCCATAGTGGTTTAGAGGGGTTGTTTGCTGCTTCAGTCCGGCAACTATCAGTATCTTCTGCTCGCTCACCCAGCTTCGGTCTCCACCCTCCCTTTTCCCCCCCTTCCTTGACACCCCTTGGAGACTTTTTAACTTGTGTAACTCCCATTCTATTGAATGAGGAAAACAAACAAAACAACTTTGAACTGCCCCCCGCAGTTGCTTTCAACTTGCAGCGCTCCAGGGATCCAGAGCCTTCCAGGCCTCTCCTAGCCGTCCGGATCGTGTGGTGTGTAGGCGAACCGCCTGCACAGTTTCCAGTGGGGTGGGTCACCTTTCTGTCTCACGTGTGGTCCACTGAGCTCTTGTCTGGTCTGGCTAACTTCATGGTAGGATTTGAATGTAGTATGGTTGTCTGCTTACTGTATTCGTGTGGGAAATCCAGTTGCTCTTCTTGCAGTGGCGGCTGCGTGGTCAACCCATATCTGACCTTGATGGTTCTTCTTTGTCTGCCAGGTAATGTTCAAGCCACATATTTGCTGCGGCTGGGGTCTCCAGAAATATCGTTTTTCCTTTATACAGAATCTTGAGGCGTGACTGGTAGAGTAGCATGTATTTTAAATTGAGTTTCGTTAATCTTGCTTTTATTGGGATGAAAGTTCCTTGCTCGTTGCACTGTAGGGGTATAGTCCGGGTACATGACTATTGTAGAGTCTTTTCTCCTGATCTCTCCTCCTTCTCTGGAGTACCGCAATATTGTTTCTCGGTCACGGAAATTTCTAATTTTGGCTATGATTGGACGTGGGTATGATCCGGACGGGGGACGTTTCTGCAGAGATCTGTGGGCTCTTTCCACAGAGAACCCTTGGGAGAGTTTTCCTGGGCCTATTTCCTGTTGTAGCAGTGTTTTGATAAATTCTGTCGGCTGTTGACCCTCCATGTCTTCCGGAACCCCGAGGATACAAATGTTATTTCGACGGGCTCGACCCTCAGTATCCTCGAAGCGCGCCTACAGTCTTGCCCCGTCACCCTTTCTGTTAGATTACGGGCGTCCTGGCACATGAGCTGCATGTCTGATTTTACCTCCTTTATCTTTCCTTCAATAGATGTGCGGAGTGCCGCTATTGCTTGTAAGACTTGCGTGTGCTTGAGGTCCTCTTCTTGTTGGAGCAGCTCTTCCGTGGTTTCCCGGTCTTGTTGCGGTTGGCTTTGGTGCCTGACGGTCGTGAAGGAATCTGTTGTGACCAATTTCGGTTTGTTTTTGGGAGGAGACATCACCTTGTTCCGGTCCCACGGTCTCCTATAGCAGGTCCGGTTCAGCAAGTTATGCAGACCTTAATGGTGGCCCCTTGTTTGCGCTACAGTCCTTTTATCTCCGAGAGCGCCTCACTGGCCAGGTTTTCCGGCAGCTTAGGTTTGACGTAACCTGCTCGACCTTACTTCTCCTGTTCCCAGATTAGTTGGTTGGGGTGTAACCCAGGCGCCTTCCTTTGTTAGTTCTAGCCGGTCCCAGCCTTCGACGTATCTCCAGCCTCGAATCTTGCCCTACTATTGGTTTTATTTCCAGCAGTGAGTGTCCTTGAGACCAATTGTCAGTTAATATGTTGCTGCTCTCTTTGCCTGTGAGTGTGTCCTTTTGCTGCTTACTGTCGATGTTCAGAGATGGCGTTCTCCTACGAGTAGGTTTGGTCCTTGCAAATATGTCCGGGTAGGTTCCAGCTCCCCGCCTGCGTTAGCGCGGGGCTTTGGGCGGAATAGTAGTCCCCGACCGCCTTGGATTCAGGCAACCAGGGCTTTTCTGCCCTCTTTGGAGCCCTTCTGGTGACTCAGTTGGTGCCGTCGCAGTTGCTGCGTCGGTTCTCTTCCTCTTCGTCAGAGGGCCGTCCTACTCCGTGTGGGCCCTGTGTTCCTTTCGGGCCAGCCAATTGCCCATGTCATTGAGTGGACAGTACTGGGTCTGTGGGTCTTGTTGGCCTCCCCCGCTATCTAGTTGGCCGTGTGGGGTGGGGTCCACCACACGCCTGTGTCCCAATTATGAGTGGTGGAGGGGGGGGGGTCGTCGGCTCTTTCTCTGCCTCACTGTATTTTCTCCGGGAGTTAGCTCTCCTTCCGTTCCAATGGGCTTCCCGTCAGCTCCTTCCGACCGGGCGGACTCCTCTGGAGTCGTCTCTGTGCACTCCTCTACTGCACAGCGGGTCTACCTCTGCGTCCCCCATTCTGCTCGTGGCATCAGCTAGTTCTCCTGGTGCCCAGCACCCTCGAGTCCGCTCCGCCCCGGAGTGCCTCCCAGCGCTGGTATCCCTGGGCTCGGCTCACTGGTTGTCTGCCCCTGCGGCTTCTCTGCGCGTCAGTGTAAGCTGGGGTGCAGCCAGGGGATGGGTGGCCCGTCGGCTTTGGTGTAGGAAAGTGCTCTTTGTTGCCGCGCTCTGCAGAGCGACTTGAGTCCGCAACGGCTACGTTCTCATTTCATGGCAGGCGCCGCCATCTTGCAGGTCACAGGGGCTCAGCTTTGAGCTTTGCGTTTTGGGCCTTTTCTGCCCCGATTCGCTCCAGGAGCAGGGTCGAGTGTTGGTAATCTGTTCCCCCACGGTCTTGTACGATTTTCTCTCTGTGCAGACAGGTTATAGCGATATTAGCGTTCTTCTCAAGGATCACGGACCGGAGCTCCGCGGAAGCTTGTCCTTATCGCATGTGTGCTGGCCACGCTCCCTCGAACATTCCACCATAAGGTGTTTTGAGGTTTCAATTGCGTCCTTTGCCCTGCAATGCCTACAAAATGGCCCTGTTCCTCGGCTTGCCGTCTATTAATTAAGACCTCTCTTGTTGGCAGTATGTTTAGCCTCAATCTCAAGAACATCTCACGGTACTTTAAGCTTGGGAACTTAGGTATGCTGCGAGTTGGTTGATAGCTCTATTTTCTCGTGTCAATACCAGGGCTGAGCTGACTGATAGTCATTTGGTTTATATCTCTATCCAATCAACCCTCATTATTTGGGTTTTCACATTTCCTTTATTCAATATTAATGTATCAATGATGCATCCAGTTTGATTAGCCAGCCTTTGCAGTTTTACTTCCATCGATCAGTGATGCCATCACTGTTCAGATTGTTTTTATTCTTCAGAATCTCCCACGGGTGACATGTATCAATTTCAACACATTTCCGATAGAGTGCCAGTTTTCCATTGGATGATCAAATGGATCAACTGTAGCCCCAGTTCATATCTAATTAGTGCCACTGGCAAACTATTAGGGAGGGGGAGAACCCCTTTCCAGAAATTCCCCTCCATAACCTCCCAAAAGCGCAGAGGGAGTTTCAGTGCCACTTCAGCTCCATAGGTAAAGATGTGGATTACCTTCTACTAGTAGAAAGTTATGTTATGGTTTATGGAAAACTTCCCGGATTTCTTTTGGATGATTAAGGCTTGTGTGGCAGGTATTTTACATTTCAGCCTTACCACCTCCATCCAGTTTTTTCCAATTAGGCTACAATTAATGGGCACTCCCAGGTATGTCATAGATTCAACACAATACAGTCTCTCATTGTCAACACAATCTAAACCTTGGGACTTTATTTCCTCGGGTGTTCGATAGAACCAATATTTTAGTTTCCTTAACATTTATCCTGACCCAATTTCTCGCAAAATAGGTTATCAGTTGGTCTAAGCGGCACTGGGGTCCAATAGGGGTCTGGTCCATTATGACAAGATCGTCTGCGTACATGACCCACAGTAATTGCTTCCCATAGATCTTTCGGGGGAAGGCTCGACCCCTGCCTGATTCACTGCAAGATCCGACAGGTAGAGATTGAATATGGCGGGTGCCAGTGGGCCGCCTCGTTTAAGCCCTTTAAATGTTGGAATTTTCCCTGAAAGGATCCCCTACATGGACAGTCTAACCTACATAGATGTTGAGGAGTACAGAGCCTTGATGGCTTCCAAGAGATCCGGGTGACAGTCCCAGGCTGTTAATTTTTCCCATAATCAATCTCTAGGAATGCTATCAAAGGCCTGTTCAAGATCAATAAATGCCAAATAAGTGTTGGTTTTATTTCCAATGGCCCTCAATTTCAGTATGTTTAACAACAAAAAAGGTTCAGCGTTGTGTCTACTCCTTTCTGAAAGCCAGTTTGTGTAACGCTCACCTGGCTCCCACGGAGGCGCTGGTCTGGTCTGGGTTGCTGTGGCCTCTTCAAGCGTGATGCGCAGAATTCAGACCACCGATTGAACAGGACCCCCAAATCTTGCTGGTCTGGCCCGTAGGAATATCCTTCTGCAGATGAGAAAGGGGATTAACTGTCTGCTGAATAGTGTGCTTGCTCCCCCCTTTCCCCTTCCTTCTTCTCTGACTTCCTCCAAAACCCCCGGTTTAAGCTCACCTTATGGTTTGGAAGGATGAACTCTCCATCCTGCTTCTGGTGCAGGGGCGCGCGTTCGTCCAGTTACTTCACTGGTTTTCAGAATGGCGCTGGCAAATCCACTTGAATTTTCTGAGCGATACGCCGTAAGTATGAAGATGCAAAAGTTCAAGTGTGAACCTCCTTTTATGTTGTTTTTCCTAACCTGTGATCTGTCCTTTTTATCAGGTGCAGAACGAAGGCGATGCGTTGAGGGGTTAAATTGCCGGTGGTAAAATCAGGAGCGTTAGTGCTGAGGGCAACCCCTCTAAATGTCTTTATAATTCCCCAGTAATGTCTTTTGTCCTTTCCCCATAGGGGCTGGGGTGCAGTACCTGCCAAAGATGCGGCGCCGACCCGAGATGTGGAATGGTTCACCAAGAAAAGCCGGTAAGTTATATGGCTGAAAATTCGGCTTTCCTCTTGTGTTTCCCTTGCTCACCTTTTGTCTCTTCTTCTCTCCCCTAGGTGCAGGGATGTGGCGACCGGTGCTGAGAGCCGCGATGGAGCCGGGCGGCGTCTCGGGAACTGGTGAGTGAAGCGCGGCGCTGCAGCGAGCAACGCTGTGCTTTTAAATGGAAGTCTTCCTTCAGGAATGCTGGCGTGAAGATTCCGGATGCAGGTAAGAAGGTTGAATAAGTTCTTGGTTTTCACCTTTCTCTTCTCTTATTTCCTTACAGGTGTTCCAGGTTCGAGGCGGGCGTGGCTGGAGTCCAGGTGCAGGAGCTGACACGGTGAGCGTTCAGCTGCTGGGATGCAGAACAACGCGAAGCACGTTTGGCTGTCCGGGCGTGGCTTAAATAGCCTTGGAAGAAGTTCCAGGTGAGTATTCTTCCACAGCCCCACCCAAGTAACAAATAGTTCCTTCAGAAAAATAGTCCCTCCTAAGCCTCATTTGGCTTGGTTCTTCATGCGGCATGGTCTGCATCAGGTGAGTATGCAGCATGGTCTGCTTCAGGTAAGTGCACTAAACACTTCCCCTTAAGAGCCTGGCGCCTATGGCACCAGGACTGATGCCCAACATGAGCCTGGCGCCAATGGCGGCAGGACAGAGTCCAAAGAGCCCCTATAAAGGGCCGCTGGGCTTTTACCCAGGGGCGTGATGCCTGCTCCCGGGGCTGCTGGGCCTGGCCTGGTGCTCCGGGGGTAGGCATCATGACAGTTTGCCTGTCGTCCATGTGCCCGAGGCTTTAGCCCACTGGTTTAGCAGCTTTAGTAAAATGTATGCAAATGTTTTTCCCAGTGAGTCTAGGAGGGCAATAGGTCTGTAGTTGGTTGGCTTGCCCCGATCGCCCTTCTTATGTATCGGGACAATTAGTCCTGATTTCCACGATGTGGGAATGGATCTTGCCTTTAGTATTCGATTGCACAGGGTTGAACACCAATCTGCCCATGCTTCCAGATTGCGTTTAATGATGTCATTGGTAAGGCCGTCCGGACCACCTGCCCGGGTTTACTACTATAATTCCTGATCACATGCAGCTATCTACTACTATATCATCTGAAGCTACAACAACATATTGTATTTTTGAAAAAACTAGGTTGTGTGATTGAGATGAAGCAATTGGAAAGTATTAATGGGAAGGATTTACCTAATAAGAAACTGGAAGAGGTTGAAAATGGATTGATCTGGGCAGAGATTCATCATGAGGCCGATACAGAATTGGCAATACATACTATCAAGCAACAGGAATTGGAGATTCAGAAACATACTTTTACAGCTCCGCCCCAGACTGGTATTACCTCTTGCTCTTGAACTCATGTTGATCCCGAGGATCTATTGCATAGTAGGGATAACAATGTTGTATTTGATGTCTCAATGTTGGCACCTGTTGCGATGGCAGAGCTAGGCAAACGCATGAGATTATCTTTAGGACCACCTACACTACACGCAAAGTTGCCTTAGGCCATGGATGAAGTGTGTTTGGACAAAAAAGCATTTACCTTATAAAACAATCTAGAGGTGCAATCTATAAACAATACTTCAAATAAATGCGCTCGTACCATTCCTAAAGTGGGACATTCAAAAGAACAATCTATTATGATACAATTTGAGAATCCCATTTTCTTTAATGGGAACCATGAGATTCGTCACAACAAAGCCATTCCAACTCCCACTCGCCTCGGGCCATTTTATCCACATTTCAGGCCAATAACGGCACTCCCCAAGACTCCACTTTTACAGACATCTATTCCTTCCCAGTGATTACCAGAATTTTGAATCTACTGGATAAAGGACATTAGTATTTAGTATTTAGTATTTTATTTATTTCTATAGCGCACCAGGCCCAGGGGCAACCGGGCGCTTAACTTAGTTACAACAAGATGAAAGCATGACAAGGCAATGTGACAGAGTATTGCAGGATTATTACAGGAAGATTTACAAAATTTACAAAATATACATTCAAACGAATATCGATAAGGCAGTGATTTACAGGATAGTTAATAAGGGATGCAGAGTAGGTCAAAGTGCAAGTAGGGCAGTAAGCTGGTGTTAGCAGTCTTGGGCGGATAGCCAAGCTTTGGTAAGGTATTTGAATTTCAGGAAGGAAGGTTCTGCTCTAAGGTCATTGGGGAGTGAGTTCCAAAGTTTGGCTGCCAGGATGGGGAAGCTGGTTCCACCAGATCTTTGGAGATTAAAACGCGGGATGTCAAGGCAGTTGGCTTGGGCCGCTCTGCGAGGTCTGGTGGAATTGTGGAAAGAGAATCTGTTTGCCAGGTAGCGAGGGGCTTGGTTGTGGAGGCATTTGTGTGTGAGAGCCAAGGACTTCAAGGAGATGCGATGTGGGATAGAGAGCCAGTGCAGGTTGCGCCTGGTGTCAGATATATGCTGGCGCCTAGGAATGTTAAGGGCCGCTCTGATCGCATTGTTTTGGACAATTTGTAGCTTGTTTAAGTTGCGGAGATTAGTACCTAGATAGAGGGCATTACAGTAGTCGACCTTGGATAGTACAAGGGTCCTAGCCAAGGTTACGCAGTTGGCAGTGGTTAGGAACGGGCGACAGGCGGTGATGAGCTTGCAAGTATGCGCTGCTGCAGATGAGACTGCGTTGGATTGTCTAGTCAAGGATAGGGTTGAGTCGATGTAAATCCCTAGGGTTTTCGTGTCCTTAGCAATCGGGATGGTGTTCCCATCAATGGTGAAAGACTTGAAGGCAGGGTCAAGTTTAGTGAGTTTTTGTGGTGAACCAAGAATGAGGAGCTCTGTCTTCATCATTTAGGCAGAGGCCGTGTTGGGCCATCCACGCTTGGATGACCTGGTAGATGGCGTTGATGGCAAGGGAGTCAGTTGTGTAGTCTCCTGTGATGGGGATTAGTATCTGTGTGTCGTCAGCGTAATTGGTATACGTGACGCCCAAATGGTCCAAAATATCAAAAAGGGGTTTGGTAAACACGTTATATAACGTGGGCGAGACACAGGACCCTTGAGGCACACCACAAGAGACCGGAGCGGGTGGTGCAGCCGCAAGTGGGGAGAACACGCGCATTGATCTATTATCCAGGAAGGATCTGATCCAAGTGGCGGCATTTTCTGAGAAGTGTGCGGCTGATTTGAGGTGATGGCAGAGAATTTTGTGATTGACAAGATCAAAAGCAGCAGAGAGGTCCAGGAGAAGTAATAACGCCAGTTTGCCTTTGTCTTTGAGATCTTCGATCTGCGTTTTTAAATCAATAAGGGCGGTCTCAGTGCCATGGCGAGGCCGGAAGCCTGATTGCCTGAGTCCCAGAAGTTTATTTGATTCAAGGTATTCCTGAATTTGTAGGTAGGCCGCGCGGTCAAGGATTTTTAGTAAAAAAGGTACAGTGGTAATTGGTCTGTAGTTTGTGGGTATGCTGGGATCCAGGGTAGGTTTTTTCAGAAGCGGGATGACCCATGCATCCTTAAGATTGTCCGGTACAATCCCAGAGCTAAAGGAGGAGTTGATGAGCGTAGTGATGAAAGGTGCTAGGTCGTGAGCAACTTCCTTAATAATAGGTGCAGGACAAAGGTCACCCTGACAATTGGACGGTTTAAGGCTAGTGATAATCTTTTCCACTTCGAGAATGGAGAGTGGAGAGAAGCTAAAAGGAGTCAGAGAGTCTGTGATAGAGAGGTTTATGGTAGGTATAGGGATCTGTAGAGGGTTGGATTGAAGGCTAGATTGTTTGTTGTTGATTTTAATTTGGAGAGTGGCAATCTTACCTAGGAGAGCTTCTTGGATTTTGGAGCACCAGGTGCTATCTTTGGTACATGTGTCAGGTGGAGTAACAGGAGTTTCAAGTTCTTTTAGGATTTTAAACAATTCTTTGGTGTTAGATTTGGCTTGCTCGATGCGTTTGTTATGTGTCTTTTTTTGCCTGGAATATAGCTTCCTTGTAGTTAAGGGTGGCCAGGAGTACGCGTGATTTGTTAGCTAGAGAGTGATTGCTTCTCCAGTGGGATTCTGCAATTAGTTTTTTTTTGCGTAGTGCTCTGAGATGGGGTGTAAACCAAGAGTTTAGGTGGGCTCGAGGTTTAGATTTTCTCAGTTTCGAGGGTGCAATGGTGTCTAAGGCTGTAAGCATGGCCCGGTTGAATGTGTCGACCAGGGCCGTAGGGTCAGAGCATGATGGATCCCGAACATTGAGAGCTGGAAGGAGGAGGGGGAGGAGTCTATCGCAGGTAATGTTGCGTTTGTTACGGGTGGCCATAGCCGGGGCAATGTTGTGAGGGAGGCTGATAGGTTTGGACTCAATATTGAATGTAATTAAGTTGTGGTCTGTCCAGGCGCACTGTTGGTTAGAGGTGATGTTGATGGGACAGTTGAGGGCGGCTAGCCAGTCAAGGGTTCTGCCCTTGTTGTGGGTAGGTTGGTTTAGGAACTGAGTGAATCCTGCATTAGTGAGGATGTTGTCAATAGACGAAGCAGCAGTGTCCTTGGGGTCGTGGAGGCCTAAGTTGAAATCCCCCAGTATCATGACCTGGGAGATAGCTTTGGTGTTGTGTGTGAAGATGTTGGAGAGGTCCTCCGCGAAGGTGGATAGTGGGCCGGGTGGCCGGTAGAGTAGATGGAAGGTGATAGAATGGTTGGGTGTGAGGGCTAGTTTAGCTGTCAGTGCTTCCAGAGTGGAGGAGTGATGTGTGGCTGAGAGGTGGAAGTTCAGAGCGTTTTTGTGGATGATGGCGATGCCACCTCCTTTAGATTGGATGGAATTACGGTCATGTCTGATAATGTTGTAGTCAGGAGGGATAGCGAGGGAGAGAAGAGGACCTGAAGCTGGGTGGAGCCAGGTTTCAGTGATTGCTATAAAGTCGAGGTCAAGGTTGAGGATCAAGTCAGCTACTTCTAGGGCGTGAGCCGGGAGTGATCTGGCGTTGATTAGCGCGCCTTTGATATTGTTTAAGTTAGGGGAGTTGGAAGATGGTGGTAGATTAGGTGAAAGTGTAGGTGGTGACAAAGGGAGAGGCAGTTTGATGCGGTGAGCTAAATGATGGGAAGCGTGGGTAAGACGCGAGCCAAGTCTAGCATTTCTCAAGGAGATAGAGCAGGGTAGGTTAGGTAAAGGTCTGGTGGCGAAGTGCTGGATCCAGAGGGCTGGGTTGTTAAGATAAGGGTTGGTGTGGTGAGCGTGGGATGGCATAGTTGAGGTGTGATGCAAGTAAGAGTGGTAGATAGAGGTGGTAGTATGGTATAGTGCAGTGCAGCCAGGGTGCAGTATAAGGATGAGAAGGGTAGGCAGCAGTCTGGTAAGTAGTGTACTGAAAGAGTACAGTGGTGAGTTTGCAGTAATTAGACTGTTGGTGGGGGGCATGTTGACCTAGTAGAGTCTAAGCGCGTGTGGTCTGGTAAGGAATGCGAGGGCGACCATATGACATTTACACAATAACACTAGTCTGTTAGTGACCAGGGGCACAACACAGTTGCAGTGGTCAGTTAGCGACCATAAGGCACAACACAATTGCAGTGGTCAGTTAGCGACCAAAAGGCACAACACAATTGCAGTGGTCAGTTAGCGACCATAAGGCACAACACAATTGCAGTGGTCAGTTAGCGACCATAAGGCACAACACAATTGCAGTGGTCAGTTAGCGACCATAAGGCACAACACAATTGCAGTGGTCCGTTAGCGACCAAAGGGCACAGCCAGTAGCAGTCATGAGGCATACAGCATTAGGGGCAGAAAGTGACTGTACTATTGAGAGGTGGCAGTAACGCAAAGAGGCAGCAGAGTTGGAGGCATAAGTGTATGTAGCAAACAGTTATCGAGGGTGAAGAAAAACCGAGTTTAAATGTTTGTGATTGCGGAGTAGCAGAAGACATACCAGAAAGCACAATAGTGTAGGCTGAGGGTATCCCCTCTACTCACAATGGATTAAAGGTCCGAGTAGACACTGGCTCCAAGGGTCCGGAGGCGAACAGGGGGCAAACAGGGGCCTTAGTGCGGGCCTTTGTTGAGAGGCCGGCGTTCCCGCCTGCCGGCGGAAGGGGATAAATATGAAAGGGGAGGTCAACAGCTGATTCGTGCGGCCAGAGCCTCGCTCTGGTGCCGCGATGCGCCCGCCATTGCTGGGCCAGGCGGAAGAGTCTGACGGAGTCAGTCGATTCTCAAGAAGCGTTGCGCTTCAGGAATCGATGAGCAGCTGGAAATCAATAAATATGCACGATGGCCATACCTGACTGAGATATGATGGCAACCCTCGCCCTTGAGGGAAATCGGTGAGGCAGGGTGATCTGAATCTCTCAATATGAAATATGTGAGGTTAAATCTTCTTTATCAGAGATTCTTGCTAAAATGAATGAGCTAGAAGGGTATATATTGGCTTGCGGGACTCACATTAACTATTCCCAAATAAGAGGAAAAAAAGAGGTTTGGTATTACTATTTCGGTATGTCGCTTTTCAATCCCTTGTAACTTTTCTGTTACATGAGATATCTCGTCCAAATGTGGCCCCTTTTTTCCCACAGTTTGCTGTAGTGGGGTGAGAGAAAATAAAAAGAAAATGGATAAAATCTTGTTTTTTTTCCAGAAAATGGCAATCAAATGATGTACAAAGAAGCCTATGGTGTTTTCCTTGTAAGAGCTAGGAACAAATGGTTTGCTGTGCTGAATTCCCCATTTTCTTGGCTTTCAAGAACAGGTTGAGTGAAAACCAAAAAAACATTTTGATACGCTAACCAGCCGTTTTGTGAGAGGTAGGCGATTTTGGCCATTTTTGTCCAATAGGACATGCGTAGACGGGATGGAAGAGAAGGTTAGAAAAGCTGAATGGGAAGACAGAAAGGCATACATTTCTGAAAAGTAGACAAAATTCACAGATTAGGAAGGGGTGATTTGCGCATGTCAGGCACCAACTATGTAGGGAAAAAATCCATAGTGTGGGGAAAAATTGGGAAAATGATAGAAAAAAAGGTATGTGGTGGACATGGTTGGCCCGGTAAGGCAATGGCTTCTGTGAATTTTGAGAAAAGCAATGCTCCGCTACATTCCCCTGCTCAACCCCCATAGGAGATAGCTGCGCAAGGCCAGGGACATCACCCCCACCCATCCTGGAGCACTGGCTGGGCTGCGTTACAGAATTTCCCCCTGGGGAGGGAAGGGGACCCTGCCAGGGGCTCCCTGGCGCTGCCGCTGTGCTTGGGAATGTTACACCCACATGGGAGACAGCCAGCCAGGGACATTACCCCTGACAAATCCTGGAGTTCTTGCTTGCCTGTTACAGCTTTTCCCCACCAGGGAGTCCGGGCAGTGTGCCAATACCTCCCCGAAGGAAAAAGCTGTAACGCAGGCCAACTAGAACTCCATGATTTGTCAGGGGTAATGTCTGGCCTTGGGCGGCTGTCTCCCATGGGGGTTGAGCATCCCCAAGTGCAGCAGCAGTCCCAGGGAGCCTTGGTAGGGTCCCCATCCATTCCACGAGGGGAGAAGCTGTAACGCAACCCAGCCAGAGCTACAGGGTGGTAGGGGGGTCAGATCCCTGGCTTTGGGCGGCGAACTCCCATATGGATTGAACGTCCCCAAGCCCAGCGGTGGTTCCCGGGAGGCCTGGACATTCCCGTCCTTTCCCGGAGGGAGAAGCTGTAACGCAGACCAGCCAGAATACCAGGATGGTTGGGGATCACACAGCTTGCCTTGGGCACCCGCACACATCCACCCACTGACCCCCGCCCAAAACGAAACTTGTATTATTATTTTCTTTTTTTTGGGGGCCCTTCCCTAGGGGCAGATGGGCACCAATCTGCCCCCAGGGGGGCCCAAACCTGCGGCCCCAGGCTTTCTGGTGGCCCTCCACCCACCCCAAATGGATTGGGGGGCATCTCAGGGAGGGCTACATGAGGTGTCCACCCCCCCTCCAGCCACTTGGGCTGGGGGGTGAGGGCCAACCCCCTTTCATAACACTGAAATTCCTGGCTGTCAAGTGGCCCCAAACACCTCACCCCCAAAACAAAACTTTTATAATTATTTGTTTTGTTTGGGCGCCTTCCCTAGGGGAAGATGGGCCCAGACCTACAGCCCCATGCTTTGGGGTGACTTTCTGGTGGCCCTCTCCCCCCCCACCCCAAATGGATGGGGGGCCTCCCATGTAGCCCTCCCTGGGGGCAGATGCCCCTTCCTTGGGGCAGAAATCTGCCCCCAGGGAGGGCTTCATGAGGTCCCCCGATCCACTTAAGTTTGGGGGGAGAGGGCCACCCCCTTTCATAAATAAAAAAGCTTGGTAGTCTAGTGGGCCCACCCCCACATGTGTGTGTGTGTGTGTGTATATATATATATATATATATATATATATTTGTCCCTCCCTAGGGGCAGATGGGGGCCCATCTGCCCCCAGGGGGGGCAATATATGCTGCCCCATCCTTTGGGGGCTGAGTGGGGAGGGCCGCATACATTGTAAGCATAAAGCGATCCACGCCCAGCAATGCTTCAAAAAGGTGTTAGAAAGAGGAGAGTCTCCCCTTTCCAACGACACTTCACTCAATCTGAACGGCATAGTAGTGCCGCAGATGGAGGGAGATCTGAACGGCATAGTAGTGCCGCAGATGGAGGGAGATGCGCGGTGAAACTGACAGAAATCCAACCCCCGGGCCGTGAGGAGGAACATCCTCCTCACATAGCCCGGGGATTGGATTTCAGTTTTGTGCGATCCCTGCTTTGCAGGGATCGCACAGAATGCCAAAAAGGACAAGCTATATACTACAAACGTAATGTCAAGGAGGAGATAGCTTGTCCTTGGCATTTAAGAGGTTAATATCCTCATTTGTGATATGGGAGGGAATAAAGAATCCGAGTCAACAAGCCCTGAATTAAAACGGGGACCTGAGAATGAGGACGATCCTTCACCTAATCGTCCGACACCGTTGACGGTCATCAATGAACATTCTAAATCAATTATAGAACAAAAAGACCCAGAGTGCACAGTATTCCTACCTGTGTCCCCATGTTCTCCTGCCTATATGACATTATATTCTCAGAGAACTAGGCAAAAAGAGAATAGGGCTAAAAGAAAGGCCAACTAGAATTGCAATAATGGTGTGACCAAAAAAACGAAAAATATGAAAGCAACCAAAAATGTGGGTCATAACTCTATAGTTAAACATTTATGTAATCTGCCCCAGGTGGATGAAATAGTTGATCTGAATAATAAGCAAGAATAACAACAAAGAAATGCAACACAAAACAGGGGATTGATCACATGGTCCACCAAACGGTCAATCTATACAAACCCAAACTGAAAGGCAGGATTATGGGAGTATTATCCAACATTCCGCTATAGTATCACGTTTTCAAGTAGGTTTCCGGAAGAGGATGGGGACATCACTGAATACTAAGATACTGGTTTATTTGTTGGATACGAACAAGAATAGCTCAAAAGGACCGATTTTCATGGCCTCTCTGGATATGTCATCAGCGTTTGACTGTGTCTTTAGAGCAATTCTTTGGCAACAACTATTGACATATGGCCTTCCGGCAGATTTGGTACAGATGGTATCCATTTTACATCAGAACACCACTTACAGAATTCGTATCAATTAAGAGGGAGCAGTAACTCGACCAATTAGAACATATATGGGAGTGAAGCAGGGGTGCAATATGGCTGCCACACTGTTTAACCTTTACTTGTCCGATATGGATGAAATTTGGAAAAGACTAAAAATAACTCCATTGAAATTGGGCACCTTGAGACTCCACTGGTTAGGCTTTGCTGGCGATATGTTAAAAAAAAACAGAACGCCTATTGGATTACAAGCCAAACTCAAACTGTTTATGCAATACGCCCAAGTTAACAACTTAAAGGATAATGCACACAAATCCAAGATTGTGGTGTTCTCGGGGTCCAAAAGGGTTAAAACTATGATCTGGGCCTTGGGACTAGAACAAATTGAACGTGTTACAAACATGCGTTATCTGCGCTCTGTTCTTTGCGTAAAGAAAGTTACTCCCCCTTTTTACTTCCTACCTCTTAACTGTTCAGAGGACACCCCTGATGCCTCTGTCCTTCCCACATGTCGTCCTCCCCCACAGCTCATCTCTATTATCTGGGGGATACCCCAGAACCATTGCCACTCCCTCTTTCCCCCCCACCCCTTGCCCCCCACCCTATCAAGGCCATTTGCCGTCCTGCCTTCTTGACCCACCTCTCCCCACTTACTGCGCTCATCTCCGGCTGCTTTTGCTTTCTTCGTTGAATAATGGACGTTTTGTACATGTTACAAGCATAATGTACATTTGGCAAATAAGAATGCATTCCATCCCAGGAGCTAGACTTCTGTTACGCTCACCGGGTCTCTGCGGAGGCATTGGGGCACGGTTGCAGCCCTCCCTGAACTTGAATCACCCCCTTCAGGCCTCTCCCTCAGTAGAAAAGCTGTGAGCAGTGGTACGTGGTGATACTGCTCCTGTGTGGAGAAAAGTGTGAGAGTGCGCTAATCTGTGATTGTTGTACTTCTCGATCCCTTCACCCCTAAAGTATGGTTTCTGTGAGCATATGCCGGCCCATAAAGCTTACCTGTGAATTATGGAAAATTAACTCTCCGTCCTGCTACTTCTGGCAGGGGCGCGTCGAATGGGATCTAGATCCTTCACTGATCCCTGATGAGGATTAGTCCAGTCCAGTGGCGACTATGCTTCTCCATATGATTGGTAAGTCATTCTTGAGCTCTTGTGATGCTGTTCGTTCTGTTTAATGTCTTTATATGTTGCTCCTATTTATGACCGCAATAATGTCTCTCTTCTGTTTTCTACCCTTAAATGGAAATGTGGCCTCAGTGCAGCTGTGAGACGCGAGACGCAGCCGAATGGAAGGTGGATGCTACCGCAATGTTCGACAGCAGGTAAGTGATGGTTTAAGGAAAAGCGTGAAGTATGGTGAAGCGCAACCTTAAACTGAATGTGTTTTCTATGTATAACCTTGTCTTCTGTTTTTTCCTTGCAGGCGCTGCTGTCGACGATGGAGCGTGTCGTGCTGCAGTGCCAAGATGAAGAAATCGGCGTTGCGGAAAGTGTAAAGATGAATACTTGGTTCGCTGAAGAGATGTACAGGTAAGAACAGCTTCCCCCAATAGTTAAGTATGCTGGCAGGAAGCAGGATGTCCGGGAAGCAGGTTCTTCAAAGGTATGTCTGACCTAAGGCGACGGTGAGCGTTACGCTGCTTGCAAGTGCAGAATAACGCAAAGCGTCTGTCTTGAGGATCTGGGCAGCTTATATAGCTGAGATCGTGGGCACGCCCATTAGGGCCGGCTTACCAGCCACACCCTGCCACTCCTAGAGAGTGAGCACGTGCAAAGGCAATCAAATAGCAGCCACACCCAAGAATTCACTTGGGGCTGCTTAATGGATGGCATGTTCAAGATTAATGCATCCTGCTTAATGGATGGAATGTTCAAGGTTAGTGCATCTGAAGTGCTATGTCCATAATAAAAGCTTTTTGTTGTTAAATGGATGTTCTTGTTTACTTTTGTTCATGAGCCTGGCGCAAAAGGCGCCAGGACATTGTCCACCCAAGTCTCTTGTGCATGCGACCCCTGCATGCCTGTGCCCCTGACTTCATGACCATGACAACTTCTTTGTTTTTCCATTTTCTTTGTTGGGGCGTTCTTCATGTGGTTCTTCATCTCAACTAAACGGAAGTAGTTGTGTCCTTCAATGACCATCACTGCCGGGGCTTCGGATACCACTTAAAGTTGCCATCCTTTAACTGGAGACCAAGGGATGTCAGAAATAGCAGAAACTCTAACACTCCTAGCCTGAAATTCTGACCGGAGGTTACTTGAGGACACCCCGGCCTATTGGAAAGCATTGGTTTCGTCCGCCTGAAGCTGCAGAGACATGTCCAGAACCTTTCCCCATAGGAAAACATTGGCCCATAGGAGCTCACTAGGTGAAACTTTAACTTTAGATGTTAACAAACATTGCCAAGTACCAGAAGTAAGTGCTGTCTAACCATTGGACTAAAAGTGTAGGGTTACCTGGATGCACCGTGGGGTGCATTTAAAGGCCCTAAACAGAAATCCCTTTTGCCTGAAAAGCCGCATTTAAACACTGACACTGCTTTCCCTGTCACATGAGTGACAAGAATTTCTACACTGCAACCCAAAAACGGCCCTGTGTTGCTTTTGTTTCACCTGAATGACATGAAGTTATGCACTACATCCAAAAAAGGCCTTTGATTCACAATCAAAAACGACTTTTGCTTTTCATTTTGCTTGAACAGCAGCCCTTTGAACACTGCAAACGGAAAACGGCTTGGCTTTTTCTTTGGTTCCTGTTAAGTCAAAGAACCATGTGGAAGGGGACCCCTCATTGTCAATGGACCAGAAGCAAATGCAAACTCACTCAAAAGGCGACATTAAAGAATCCTGTGATCTACAAGACAGGACTTTAAACATTCTAAGCAAAAAGCCTGCACATGTGTGAAAAAGAAATTTATTTAAAAAGCCACAGTGAAAAGATAGCACTGCTCGCACAGAAAATGTCAGGGAAATATGGTGTAGGGGGGTTGACCAGAGTAATGTGCATTACGTTTCCACCGACAAGACTTCAGTCACCATTGAAGAGGCACAGAATACAGGAAAAAACAGTTTTGGCTAAGGCAGGAAACTTGAGCCCCGCTTCCCACCGGAAGTCGCGCCTACCAGTGAACCATCCCGCAATATAATGTGATGCTACTGAGGGCAACATAATTCCTTGCTCTGCCAGACTTGAAGGCAGGAGCTCAGGGACTTTAAAGGAGGCCAAGTGTGGCTAAAACTTGACTAGGAGGTGTGAGCTCCTTGTTGCACCCCCTTCAAAAGAACCCACACCACTTCAAAGAGACTGATACAAAACTCTGGTTACAGGCTGAGCCCAGGGAGACATATGGCTGTGGGGGATGAAGCGCCCCTCCCACAAAGGGGGACAGATCCTCCCAATTGACATCGAAAGACTGATTGGTTTCAGGCATTTTTTTGCAGCAGTTACAATGAGAAATAATTTTGTTTTATGCTATTTTTCCATGTAATTTCCAGGCGGTTTTAAACAGACTAATTGCATTTTCCTAGGACTTTGGAGACTGAAATGGCCAGTCAAGACTAGTTTCTGGCTGATCGGAACATGTGACAATTATGAGCTTTGATGAAAAGGTGGAAATTGAAATAAGGAAAATTGTTGATCATTTGCAGATTCATTACTTTTGTACATTTTATGAAAAGGACAACATTGTGCCAAATGGCCATACTACATTGTATGGAGTTGGCGATTGGCTTACTTAATTCCCCATGACCAACTAAAACCACCTATCTAGTTCATATGGGAGGGGCTAGTAAAATTATGAAATTATGAGACATAACTAATTTTGCCAAAAAAGTGACACGGAGACGACAAGTGTAATACAAACAAGCAGATGGTGATATCTTCCCTTGAACCAATCATGCCAGGGGGTGGAAAGAGGAATGGTAAACTGTCCTATCCGAGCGGTAGGGTTAATTACAGAGTACTCCCCCCTAGATTGTAAAGTTTGTGATGTCATTTGTGCTATATAAGGGGGGGGGCTGTACTAGGTCAGGGAACACAAAAATCCGGGGAGGAGGACGAAGAGAAGGTGGCTGAACCTTACCATCTTTGAGAGTGCAGTGACCAGACCCCTTGCTTAGCTGTCTAGAGTGTCCTGAGATCCAGCTGGCTTTCCAGAATCCCAAACCATGGCTTACTTTGCAAGTAACAAATAACCCCAAATTGCATAAGCCCTTCCTTTTTGTAGCATTGAACCCAATTTGTCCCTCATTGAACCCCCCCTTAAAACATTGAAACCCCCATACATATTGCCAGTGTAATTCAGTCACCTTCCCATAGAAGAATTTGCGTTTAGCCTGTGTATGTTAGCATATTTCCTTTGGAAAACCTTGCAGTTGTATGTATAAATCCTTAGTATTTTTCTCAAGTAAATCCATTAATTCCCCTATTTGAAATTCACAGTTCAAGAGTGTTGAGATTCGAAATAAACCCTCTTGTCCCTTGTCTTTCTTTATTATAGTAATTAAACTGTTGCCTCAAAAGAATTAGTCTCCATGTAACTGAAAACGAATTTGTCAGTGTATTGTGTGCATTACCCCACGTATTCCTTTGTTGCATCGGTCCTATTAAAACCTCAAACCGTAGTCCCATTGAGAGCAATCCCTTTTGCCTACAAGCCCATCTGTTATGTGCTTCTGTCCTGGTCATTGAAAACCGATTTCCTATTTAAAGCTAAACCCGATCCCTAAGCTGCCTGTCGTTGCAAACCCAGTGTAAAACTAATTGCAATTGCCACTATATTTCCTGTTGCATGTGATTTCTCCCAAAACCGATTTTCCAATTTCATTTCTACTTTGCCCTGGTGTGCTGATTAGTATTCTCTAAACTTTCCAAATGTCCTAAAGTATAAGCAATACGAATTTCCTTTCATTCTGTCCCCTCGCAGTTGTAAGTAATAATCAAAATCCCATTCTGCGATTTTGCTCCAAAAAATTGGTTTTCACTTTATTTGCTGGCTTCCCATCTGGGTGGTGGTGGGATTTACCCCAAAAACGATATTCTCTATATTCCTACTCCTTGCCACTGCCTTCCATTCAAAGGAATCAAGTTTAGTTGATGTTTAGGGGTGAGTGTTGCAGGGAGGAGTGCTAAACCGTTGGTGCTATCTCTTTATAAAAATTATTTTTCTGTGTTGCCATTAAAGACTGTGTGAATTGTAATTGGATAGCTTAACTTAATTGTTTTGAAGAGATTAGAGCAGTTTCTTTTGCCACAACCTTAGTGGCTGTGATATTGTTTGATTTTCCTTTTTCATGAAATAATATATTAATAAATCTTATTGATACACACCGGTCTGATTCCTGGACCATTGTGACACGGGTGGTTGTGGAGGTTGGGTGCGAGACAGGTCGGAGGACTACTCAAGAAAATAATCTGTTGTCTATTCAGAAAAAAAGCACTTTGTGTGCCACATCCATTGTAGAGGAAGGAGTTCCCTAGTTGGTGTGTGCCGTGTAATAAAACTGTGACAGCACCCCTATGAACTGTAAAAGAAGCTTTCTGCTCTCCAGGCACTTCCTTATGTATCTACCAGCAACTTGTCAATAGTGACATTTCCCTTTTTGTAAGAACAAAATTATAAAAGTACTTTGTAACTAACTTTGGGTGGACCACCCTTTATTCAGTGCAATATATTGATATATCTGTCGCTGCACTCACCCCCCCCCCACACACACCCTCCACGAGTGATGTGCCTTGGCTTCTCCACTTAATTAGCCTTGGCGAGCTGCAGGATGTCTGTAGGAATGCAAAACTACTCAGATTGGAGTGACTTCAACACAATACCAGGAAATTCCTCCTGATAGCTCACTTAAAAAAAAAAAACGATTGAATCCTTACAATGCATGCTAAAGCCTTGTATTTTTGATGCACTAAACCTAGGAATGTCCATGTATTGTAATTAATATTAGCTGTTGGTCATCAAACGACTCACCAATCTGTACAAACGGTGTCATAATCCCGAGAGTTATGTCTTTTGACTATCTGGGGATACGTCTCACTCTAAATTTGAAACTTGCAGCTCATATTGAAAAGGAAGGGGCCCGGTTCAACAAATATCTTGAGAGTTAGGGGGGGTTGGATTTATGTCGATGTCTAATTCCAAGCCATTGGACCTGATAAAGACGGTGTATACAAGCAAAGGAAAAACAGTTGAAAAATATGGAGCATCGCTTTGGGTCTATGGCAATACACAAAGCATCCAAGTCTCTGTGAACTTCTTTTTTTAAAGTCATCCTCAGTCTCCCTCAATCGGCCCCACATTATGGTGGCAATACTGAGCTAGAGATGCTGTTTTGGGGCGATGAAATGGAGTTGGAACCAATCTTGCACTGGGTCAGATTATGGGCGAATCTGAAAGCTGGGATAACACACTCACTGATTAAAAATCTGATAGCTACGGGACTTTCTTAGATCCACCTCTCTCTATCACATGTAAGGAAGTGGTTGGTAAAACTGAACGTTGAACATCGTCTGACCAACCCCATGTTAATTTCTAAAGTTGTTGCGACCCTGCTTAAGCACCAAGTGAAATTGTCATGGGATGACACCCTGTAAGGAGAGGCACAGGACACCCAGGAAGGGTTTGGGTGGTTGTGCCGGAGTAAGGTGGACAGATAAGTACACACACAGCGAAAGTAATGAGAACGAAGAGTAGGCAAGTGTAGCAAGGAATAAGGTAGAACAGAATGGATTCCCTCTAGGGGTGTATGCAGATATATGAAAAGAGTATTCCACAGACCTTAGGAAAAACTCTAGCCTTCTGCACAGTTTGCTATAACAGAGGCCCACGCTGTTTGCTCATGGCTTGGAACAACAGCTAAGGGTGTCTGTAACGTAGAAACGAGACAAGGGAAGGGGCAGAGGTTGCCTGATGGAAACCAACAGACAAGCTCTGTACAAAAGGGTCTACAAACAGTACAAAAGAAGATACTTAAAGACAAATCCAGGAAATGGAAGTTGATGGCAAACTAGCAGAAGGAAATGAAGGGAAAGTCTTATAACAGGATTGGATAGCAGAGGACAGTAGGAAACAAGGTTGAGAGTTCAGAGGAGCAGGAAAGCAATGAGCAAGCCCACAGGAGCAGGGCTGTAAGGTAGGGAACTCAGAGGAAAGGGCTTAAGGCAGTGAAGTAAAGCAGGCTGCACGGCAAGTAGCCCAGAAGGACCAGGCAGCAAGGAGTGAGCCCTGGGGGGCAGGGCCGCTGACCCTAGAAGGCTGCAGAGGACTGTAGAGGGCTGCTAGGCAGAGAACCCAGCGGACAAAGGCTGTAGGTAGCAAGCAGCAGAGCGTGATCGGCTGCAAGGTAGGAAGCCCCGAGTATAAGGGCTGTTGATAGCTGAGAGAAGCAGGCTGCGCGGCAAGGAGCCAGAAGGACCGGGCAGCAAGGAGTAAGCTCAGAGGAGCAGGGCCACTGACTGTAGAAGGCTGCAGAGGACTGTAAGCTGCAAGGTAGGAAGCCCAGAGGACAAGGGCTGTAGGCAGCCAGAGTGAGGCAGGCTGCAGAGCAGGGAGCCCAGAGGACAAGGGCTGTAGGCAGCCGGAGTGAGGCAGGCTGCAGAGCAGGAGCCTGGAAGACCAGGGCGGAAGATAGCAGCTGAGCGTGATCGGCTGCAAGGCAGAAACCCGGAAGGGCACAGGCGGAGGCTGGAAAGCAGCAGAGTGTGATCGGCTGCAAAGCAGAGAGCCCGGCAGGGCAAGGGCGGAGGCTGGAAAGCAGCAGAGCGTGATCAGCTGCAATGTAGAGAGCCCGGCAGGGCACTGGATCAAAAGCCGGAGTAAGGAGGAACCACATACAAGATCCGTAGCTCGAAGCAACAAGGTGCCGGAAAGACTCCTAATGCAAGAGACTGAGCTCCTGCAGGCAGCAGCTTTTATACCGCCCAGCACAGAGGAAGGCTAATTGGTCGCATCTGGATCAGCACACCTGCAGACAATCGGCCTCCTCCCTCTCTGTTCCTGAGCTGGTGGAATCAGAGCAGATCCCTAGGGCTTCTGGGGATTGTAGTTCCGAAGATGACGAATAGGAATGGCCAGGAAAAGATGGTTATAGCCAAGTGCATTGTGGTAAGTGTAGTTTGTTGGGAAAAATAGAACAGCATCAAAGTCTCGCAAATGGTAAATAAGGTCCATATTGATCGTAAATGTATGCACCCATGGCGCAGGCATGACAGATATCTATCTCTAGGGCAGAGAGAGAACCCATGGAAATACAGAAGGCACTAACAGAAATCTGGCAATCATTTTCAATACAAAATTACTTATTATGGGCAAACAATCCTGCTGAGATAAATCTTCTAACTCAAGCTTGATTCAATTGCCTCCCCATAAGATCGACTCTGTCCCAATGGTCAGGGGCAGTGAGGGCAAAGCGTATCCCTTTGGTTGCGTGGCAATGGAGGATACCCTGCACTTTGTGCTCTTTTGCCCAGGCTTTAAGGACATCAGCGCAAGAACGCTGGCCCAAGTCTTTAGAGACAGACAATTTGCACAATGCCGACCTGCTTTGTTATATCTTCTGTGGGCACAGAATCTGTTTGTGAGTTGGTTGTTACTGTCTTTTTTGAGACAATCATTAGCCAGTAGGGCATCTGTGTTGTCTTCTATTTCAACTTGACAGGTGCCTGATACTTGTCTATCCCATAACAGCAAAGGGGGCAGGCACACAGGATTGTGCACAAACTAAGGAAATAGGTTTGAGATGTAAAGATCTTAGCATATTTAAGTAGTTTTTTTTTATGTCTTTGAATTATTAGCAGGTGTATGTGTAACTCTGTTGTATTGGTATGTACAGAGTTTGTAATGTAGTATTTATGGAAGTTTTATAAATGTCTTTGAGATTTGTATTATTGCTAATGTGTATTTGTTTTTATTCTTTTATGGCAACATTGCCGAAATAAAGTGATTTGATTCAAAATATTGTTCCTGATCCCCATTGGGGACACCAACCTGCCGGTACAAAGAAGTTTGTTTGGTCTTCAATGATTCAGGCCCCTGTTCCCTTTCATCTTCCAGGGGTTGCCACATGATCCATCATGTGTGCCAATTTCGGTTGATAGAGGATACAGCATAGCTCTGAGAAGAGACCGAATTCCTTTGTTGCCAAAATACAGGCCTTTGAGTTTCAAGCCCCCGCCTAATTTATTGGATGACCGTGGAGTCTATGTTTAATGGTGGGGAAAAGAGTATGTTTAGTGAACAGGATCGGAGTATATATCCTGGTGGAATCTATTGTGAAAATCGTTGCTGAGAGTAATAGGAAAATGCAGGCAGGTGTGGTGAAAGATTGGAACAAAGCGTGTGCCATGGTAATAGGAAAAGTTAACATGAAAGTCAGGATGGCAAGACTTTAAGGGCTTTTAGAACATGCTATCAAGGAGTGACTCGTTTTTCTCTCTCCACTGAGAAATATCTCTGCTTCTTCCCCTAGGTTGCAGGATCTGGAGTACCAGTATAAGCGAGAGAAGGAAGAGGCAGATCTGTTATTAGAGCAGCAGCGTCTGGTAAGTCGCTCTGCGTGTGTTAGGGCTGTCTAGTTACACCAAAAATGAACTTTGTTTTCTCAATTCTAATTATTATCATGATTAGGATGCTTTACTATCAAGTTGGCCCTTCAAAAACACCAATATTTTAGAATTCACAAAACGTTTCCATTTTATTTGTAGTCTCCTGTTATTCCTTGCTAGCTCTAGGTTTGTTTTTTCCATAGTTTTAGACTGTTTTAGTTACCATTGACCTACTTTCCCCACCGTCCCCTTTTGTATATAAATGTTATAGGAGCCACAGACATTGAGCCACATGTCTCTTTTTCAATATGCTTTAGCCATATTGCCTAGTTAGTGTGTGTATCCAAAGCGCCTTCCTCACTCAATGTTTCCCATATAAATGTGACATTTGGCGTCGCCTCTCCAGGTAATTAGGCTACCAATGCTTCCATTGCTATGTGAATGGTTGTCTGTATTCTTGTGTTACTGAAGTGCCCCGCCCCCTATATTCCATGGTATACCATCAGCAAGGTGGTTAAATGGGCATACATTTCTGTTTTTTGCAAACATTACTGTATGGACACAGTTTTCCGGGCAGATGCTGCTTTTGAGCGCCTTGTCCTTAGGAATCTCTTTGCTTGAGCTAGTTGAGGTTCCCTCCTCTTGGCCTTTAGAGTCAGTCAACAGATAATCCTCAAAAGGGTGGTCTGTCTAGGGTAATGTGTACACAAGAAAAGTAAATGTCCTACTGTTTCCTGCCCCATGCCGCAAGAGCATAGACAATCATGTGGTTCGAGCTTAGCCCATCTGCCCATGATCGCATAGTAATGAAAAGCATAAACAGATATTATCTAGGTGGGGTTCCATCCCATCATAGCACTTTTATTTTAGTACAACTGTAGTCTATATTTGGCCCAACTAAGCCCCCTGTGGCCTAAAGCTACCAACTCCCAGTAGCTAGTTTTAATGATCTTCAAATGAGCCCTGACATTTCAATTTGGAGAATCCCATGAATGAAAAATGCAAAGGGAGCTTGTCTTGGCAGAGATAGTGTCCCCATCATGGTTATTACCTCCTAAAAATGAACCCTATAGACTGTGTCCCTCTCAGCGGCTCCCTCAGTGGCCCATACTTTAGCCCACAATAGGACCAGTCGTAAAGCAACCTCCTTTCCAATATGCTTAAAACCTTTATCTTCATGTACCAAAATGTTTCAGAAGGAGGACGCAGGTGACCTTATTAGTCTTTGCAAAATAATTCCCTGCTAGTTGTTAACTATACCACTGGGTGTGGTCCGATAATTTGCCTGCACACAGGAAACAGTAATGGCCATGACCTTTTTTGGCCTAAGCAGTGACAGAATAGCCCCCTGATTTGTTTCATGGTAGGCTTGCACTTCTCAATCTGTGTCAGGGCTCCCACCTTGGGATTACTACAGACAAAGTCATATGCATACTTTAGCGAAAAGAAACTGCCTTCCTTCTCTCTCCTCAACAGTATTAATGCAGACTTGGAGACTGAGACGAGGAAGAGGAGCTAGGAGTTATGCCGAGGAAACTGAAACACAACTCCCAATATGCTCCACTAACCATAATAAGACATTTTGGGCTCCCAAGTTATTTAAACCACGCCCAGCTTATCACCCGTGCTTACCTGTGTTATTTAGTCACCAAGAAGCCAGCAGCATACAAGAACTCAGTACTTGCCATGTTTAGAGTTCTGACTCTATTTTCGCCCGCCGCACGATTTCGTTTTCCGTCTGTTAGCAGGGATTCCAGGCTCTGCATTCATGCCACCTTCAACACCTGAAAAGAAGGTAAGTTAAAACTGTCAGCACAAGCCGCACTGCTTTCGCTTTGCTTACCTGCATTACCGCGAGCAGCTGTCCAGCGCTCTTGAGATCAAAGGTCGCTCTCACCGTGTTCAAGCCTGCCGCAGCCTCCTGCTCGGCCTGCACATTATATTACGCAGCTGTAGAATTACCCAACTCGGAACAGCTAAATCCTATGCCGCAAGCTAATTGGACTTTTAGGGACTTGCCCTCCGTAATCAGCTTTCATCCCACGTAACCTCCTTGTCGCAGTACCTTTAAGCAATGAAATTGCCGAGAAAGCTGAAATACATCAGGAAAGCACAGCAAATTCCTCCTGAAAGCAAGCAACAATCGAAAAACTCAACAACTACCACAGGAAAACAGAAAGACATTAAGACAGCTCAGCAAAATATGCAGCAAGTCAAGAGACATTGCAAGATGCGTTGCTTTCAAGACCCAAGTCCCAGAAAGCCCAAGGAAGCAGGTCTATGTTTGGTCCAACCAGTGAAATAACTGTTTCTGTATCCCTACAGTCCCACTACCAGCACGTGACACCTGGTGTCAGCACTTATCCTTGCACTTGCCACCTTCTGGCCGTACTTTTACTTACTGTTTAATGTTGTTGTTTTTTCTTACCCCATGTACTGCACTGTCCTCTCCCCTTTCTCCCTCGCATTTCTCCCCTTCCCCTTCCCATGCACTTACGTGATCTGAATGACACCTGGTCTAGTAGGATCGTTGTCTGTCCTCCCTCTGTTCCCCCTCCCTTGCCTCGTCGCGCCTTGAAACACTTGTGTATAGGCACGTAATAAATGCCAGATCATATCATATCAACTGACTGCAGGTGCTTTCCAACCACATTCCCTTCAACTAAACAACATATAAGTAGAATAAGGTATGGGTTAGTTTAGAAGGGGAACAGCAGAGAAACAGGGTGCAGAAATAAAGAAAGACCTTTCTCATTGGTTCTTTTTAGTTTTGTTCATTAGGTGGCGCTGAAAGCGCTACCTTTAAATCCGAAACTATTGTCATTAAAATAAGAGCTGTAACATGAGAGCTTGAAATAGGGTCTTTGGATGCAGGTTTGTTGTAATGCTTTTTAATGCAGGTTGGCATATAAGGATGGGTATGTGTTGTTTGGCTTATGTGTCCCACCTTTTATTCCCATCTGTAAGTTAAATCAATAGGATTTTCCTCCCATGTCCACCCATCTGTGGGTAAAACACACCCCTGTTTGCACTCTTTGGCTGATTTTTTACTGTGTGGTGAAGTTGTCGGCCATGTTTACTTCCAACATGGTGTCCGCCATGTGTTAATGTTATTAAAAAGTTATTCTTTTAAGCTATGTTACATATTTTGATAGATTTGTTTTTCAAAATAAAGAAGTTTTATTAAAGATACGTGTTTTGTAATATGGCTTTCAAATTCTCCAACTATTTGTGGGTGGTGTTTCTAGTATCTCCTGATGTAAACACAACCTTATTGGCTGTGCAGATAATGATGGTTGGAGGATGCCATTGGTTCTGCAGTCTTTCTGTACGGAGGGCAGCCATTTTATTTCATCATTCGATCACTTTTGCCATGCTGTGATCGAGAATGGAATTCCATCCTCAGTCCATGGTGTTCTAAGCAGTGAGCGCTCATGTGCGCCTACAGTATACAGTGTGAAGCGTGCCATAAAAAACGATTTGCTAATTTCTCCTTCCCCAAAACATTCTTCTGCCTTCGAAATCCAAATACAAAAGGCATGCTGATAGAAACTGCGCCGAGCGAGTGGTACACTTGTCACTGTGCTACTTAAAAAAGCTGGTAGTGGCACAGCTGAGCAGTTGCATTAATAGGGAATGATGGGGTGCCCTGTGTCCCAAACGCTGCGCACAGATCCAGCGGTGCACACAAAGTAGTGGGCTCTGAGACAGAATATAAACCACAATTCCCAAAATGCATTTGCTAAACGTCCTGCGCTGGAAACGTGAGCGTCACTTTCGTAATCAATTCCATCATCCTGCTCCAAGACGGGCGAGAGTTTACCCTCAGAGTTTTGCGTGATCATCCTTGGAACGGGTATGAGCATACTCACCTGCTTGACGAACCTTGCTGGGAAGTGGAGAAATAGTTGTGTAGAAAAGGGGGCACTCATTCGTTTCCGTTATTGTTTGGTTTGGAACATTTAGGCCAAATGATGTAGCATTTACCGGCATCCTGTCAGTGTACTGACACTGTGCCTGATGATGTATGACTGAGTGTCTGTGCCTACTCGGGAAATGCCTCACCACCCTAGGTGATGGCTCCTCACATTCTGCCGATGGTCACCAAATTTCAGAGTGGCTAGAATCTTCCAGCCTTCGATTTTTTTGAGGTTGCTCGGCTTCATGGCCTTCAGCATTTTTCTGTTGCCGTAGGCTCGCCTGAGAATGAGATCTCTCCAATGGTCTCTCAGGACTCGATGGTCCCAATTCGACAGGATGTCAGACCTTCAGGTTCCAAGCAGAGTTGCACAAGACCTTGTGTGGTGGGCCTGCGAGGACAGTATTATGAAGGGAGAACCTTTTTGGCAACCATGGCCGTAGATAACAATAGTGATGGACGGCCTCACTCACGGGGTGGGGAGCCCACACCGATGATCTGACAATCGGCGGTCGTTGGTCCCATGGAGTCCAAACTACATATCATTCTTTTGGAGCGAAGGGCAATCAGACTAGCGTTGAAGGCCTTTCTACCCTCTGTACATGGAAAGAATGTCCTGATAAAGACCGACACAATGGCCATGCACTTCCTCAACAAGAGAGGTGGTGTAGGGTCACTGCCACTGTGCAGAGAGGCAATGCACTTCTGGTATTGGGCAATTCAAGAAGGAATCTCCCTATTGGCAGTTCACCTAGCCGGAGAGGAGAACACAGCATCGGACGCTCTGAGCAGGCAGAGCACAATCTCCAACGAGTTTGAACCAGCTCAGGAAGTCCTGCAAGAGACCTTCACCCCTCAAGTGCATCTCTTCACGACCAGTGTCAACCAGAAGTGCAAGCTATTCTGCTACAGGGAATTTCCACCAAGAGGAGCTCAAGGAGACTCGTTCGAGGTGGGCTGGGAGTTTCCACTTTGGTACGCGATTCCTCCAGTCTCCGTCGTGCTCACGTGATCAGGAGGTTGAGAAAGTTCGGGAAATCCATGATCCTAATTCACAGGCTTGAATGTGAGGAAATCCAGGTTCATTTATTAAGCTCTCAGATGTAACGACCCCCAGCCAGTGAAACGGCAATCAACTGACCGAACATGGAATGTAGAGCATGTTGATGATTCTCATTCCACAACCTGAACCTTGTCAAAGTATGTAGCAACAGTAACTAAGATAACATTCCTATAACTGTGTACATGTTTTCACATCCACAGGAACGCAAGTAACTCTTCTAACACCTCCTTTCCTTCATACTTTAAACATTGTTCTGAAAATCATCCTGCAAAACAACATGCAGTCCTCACACTTCCCTTCCCCTTCATCCTTTTGACAAAATTTGAGATTATTCATCCTGAGAACAGCCACCCTTTCATTGTTCCATACTACTCTGCCTTTAACCAAAAATGAAGAACCCAAATCCTTGACCACTTCTTAGGTTCTGAGTTCAAGGAAGAACCCTTCCATACCTTGATAGGTATCTTTACCTTTATCCAATCACCTTCTTTCGCCTTAAAGCTCCTACAACAATTTCTCTGATCATAATAGTACTTTGACACTACTCGGACGTAGCTTCTCTCTCAAGCATTCAACATCCACTCCCACATATCTTGATTTCTCCATCCACCCAGGACACAGATGCGAGTTGGGTTTACTCCCTTGCAAAACCTCAAAAGGTGACACTCCAGTAACACTGTGGGGAGCTAATCTATACTGAAAAGTTCTTTCCATCACAGTGCATTCCCAATCACCACCCGTAGCCACCGCAATCCTGATGGCCTCCATCAGCGTCCTGTTGAAGCGTTCTACACACCCTTTACTCTGGTGGTGGTACAGGGATGTGGTTACTTGTTCCACACCATATTTGTCCAAGAAAACTTTGAAGTCCCTAGACACCAATTGAGAGCCATTATCCGAGAGGCACCTCTTGGGGAAGCCCTCAGTTCAAAATACTGTTCCAAAAAACAAATAACCGATACTTGAAATATCCTTTAAAACACATGCTTTGAGCCATTTTGACAACAAATCAACTACCACCAACCGATGAGTATCTCAGGCACCTTCAATGTTGAGTGGCCCCAAAAGATCTAACGCCACTTCATCCCACAGTACTCTAGGAGACTTCCGCACTACCATAGGAACTTTCTGCACTGTGAGTCCCTTGTCACCCTCCACACACTCCGTACACATCATCACCTGCTCTTCCACATCTCTGTCTAGACCAGGCCACCAAAAATCAGATCTCACTAATCCTTTAGTCCTGGCCACTGCCAAATGCCCAACATGTGCTTGTTGGGGAGAATTCTCTGTTTAGGCTGAATTTCCTAACCCGGTGAGTCCCCCAGCAGCTTTGCTGGATTTTTGGGGTTTATTTTTTTCTCCTGCCAAGAGTGAGACTCTTTTACCCTCACTCTTGGGCATGATTTGAGTGTGTTTCTTTGACTCTAGATGTGTTTAATGGGCTATGGGGTCTTTTACTCCATAGGGCTTCATGTGTTTTTGTGATGTGTGTTACACAGCACCCTCAGTGCAGTAACACAGGGGTGTCATAGTGACCCCCCAATATAGACTCCATACCCTGGGACTGACTACTTTCTCCCAGGGCATGTAAAGTCACCATTGACTTTACTAGTTTCAAAATTCTGAACAGAACCAGAACAAACCATCATATTGTGGACGTACTGGCTGGGGCAATTCGATTGCCCCGGGGTCTGTTAGTCGAGGGGGCACGTCTCCGTCCCCCCTGATCGAGTTTTGGCTGGTGGCAGTGGATACTACTTTTTATATTCGACCGCGAATATATCCCTATGGGATTTCCCATTGTTCGAGGCTACCAACTTTAATTATTTAATTCCTATAGCCTCGAACATACCGCCGGTTTATTTATTTAATATTAATTCTCCGGTTGGTATTTTTTGCCAGAACTCGGTTCTAAAATGGCGTTTGTGTTCGCTTCTGTGACTCCAACCCAAGTGGAGCCCTTTGTTCCACTTTTTGGCGGGCTTCTCCACAGAAGCCCTCCAAAGTGGTGCCACTCTGTCTGGGGAACTTAGGGGGGGTACAGGGGATTTAGGCACCCTGGACTGAGTTGCCTAGGCAACTCAAGTCACACTCTGTCCTGATTTGTTTGAGTGACAGCTAGGCTGAGTGAATGGGGGTTTTCTGCATAAAAGCAGGGCTTTGGGGACTGGAACTTCAGAAGTCGCCACAGGACCTAAGAATCCGACGAGGGAGAAGCTGAGCCGACCTGCTACGACGACACCACCGGTGGAACCCTGCTGAACCGTCTCACCACTTTTCCCAGCGACAGAGAAGAAGATCTCCAGCCCGGAGAGTCTTCTTCCTTCGACTGGTGGGAATAACCAGTGTGCTTCCTTTTTCGCTTCCTGGAGCATCTCGTGGCCGCCTTGCCTGTGCCAAGCACCCCAGCAACCGGGATACCACGTTTACCATGACCGCTAATCAAAGTGTAGTACCTTTAACCGGAAAACTCTGCGGCTGGTTTCTTCCCTGGCAGTGCAACGACCTTCATCTTTCCTCTACGTCGAGATCTTCTCTTCCTCTGGACGACGCCGCGACTTGCATCCGCTGCCAAGAACAACTGCCCCCGCTGGAGGATCCTTCCCACATAAGGTACCGTGTTCCTCCTGGCTTCCCTTGCAACCGACTGTACGGGGTAGATTTACCCCCCGGCTTTCGAACCTGGGTTAGCCTGGGACACCCTGGCTAAACTTTTCTGAGCCTAACTAAAACCTTTCTGAACTCCCTGCAAGACTTTTTAAGCCTGTTGTCATTGTGTGATCTTGGTGTATTTGTGTCCTGCTCTCTCCAAGAGTGGGCCCGGCCTATGGACTTGGCTCACAAGTAACTTTTGACTTTCCTGCCTTGCTTAAGAGTTCCTAAGTATTAGTGTGGTGTATTTTCCTACATTCTGCCTTTTTTCCTCCCTTTTTCGTTAACTAATTGGAGTGCCATCTATAGTTAAGCGCTCACCTCTGTCTAGAAATAAGTGGTGTTAACTAAAACTTGTCTCATAAGGAATAAGGGATGTATATATAATAATAGTAACTGTGTTGAGAGTGATTTACAATAATAGTGCTGGAGTGTTTCAATCAGTGTGTTTTTAAATAAATAATTATATACCTTGATACCAAAGCTCTGGTCAGTGTTTGGCTGTGCTATTGTGTCTGAGTGCCTATTGTGTATACTTTGCATACTGCCTAACTCTTCTTGAGGGAAGTCTGACTGCTCAGCCACAGCTACCAGGTAAATATGGGTGGAACAGACTGCTACCAAGTGGGTTTACTGCTAACACCTGTAGTCCTAAATCTTTTGCAGTGTTCCCAAAGGGAACTGCACAGGTTTCTGCCTAAATGTGCTTAATCCACTACCGCTCTCCTCATTTTGCATTGCACCACCAGCTGATGCCCCCTATACAAATAATTCCTTTGTACCCAAAGTTCATCTCTTACCTTGCCATATCCTTCCATGGCTACATCTTTCTCCAGCATTGGGTCTTTCATGGATTCACATGCTTAGAATATTCCTCGTCGACAGACTGAGAACCCTCGGTAAGCTTATAAAGCCGTTTCCCATAGGAAAACGTTCGACACTTTCGTGTCCTATCTACGTCGTTTTGGGCCGCGCACGCATGCCCCACTAGGACGTAGCAGTATAAATGCCCCGCCCCCGCGGCTCCTTTCAGATTTCCACCGTCTCCAAAGTAGTGGGAGCACCTCGTGTAGTCTACTATTTTGTTAGGTTGTGCTATTACAGTTTTTCTCCTGATGTCGGGAAAAGCACTGTTCCGCCCCGTGCGCTAAGTGCGGGTTGAAGAAGGTGTACGAGGGGGACGGACATATGGACTGCATATACTGTCTCCACCCTCATCATTCGGCAGACAAGTGCGACATATGTAAGGGCTTCTCCCAGAAGACTCTTAAGGATCGGAGTCGAAGACGTGTGGCTTGGTTGAACGACGGAGGGGGGCATACCCGCCTTCGGAGGTGGGCCGAGCAGCGCGGCCTCAGTGTCAAAATCTTCAGGGGCCCCGCACCGCTCAACGTCGTCGGAACCCCCGGTGAAGTAATCGCGACCGGCGGAGAAAGAATCATCGGAAGGCCATTCCAAGGACTCTTCGTCGAAGAAGGCCTCGTCATCCTCCTCTTCAACGAGGAAAGACAGAAAAGAAAACTCTAAATCCCCCTCGAGCGATCGTCATAGATCGGCCTCGGGTCGAGATGCAGAAAAACGCAGGTCGAGTTCCGAAAAGGCGGGAAAGCCTCATAGGCCTGCACGACCACCACCATCATCGACGGTTGGGCAGTCGTCGACTACTTCTCTGCCGCTGACGCAGTTGGCCTCAACCATTCCTGGACCACAGACGACGACGGCGTCGATGACGGAGCCCACTATCGCTTCGTCGACGGAGATCCCACAAGAGGCCTGGCGTCCAGAGGTATACGACCCAATTATGACGGAGACACTTCTGCAGCAAGAGGCCTTGTCGGTGTCCTCTGGAGACGAGGATGTGAGAATTGCAGGCCCTGCAGACCTAGGGTTACAACGGGTTACCAGGCCTCCATCCGGGAGCATTCCGGGTTCTACCCCTCTGCTCAATCCCCAGTCACTTTTGTCATTGGAAGTCTTATCCACGTTGCAAACGTTGCTGAAGACACTGGATGACAGACTACCTCGAACAACTCCGGCTAGGTCGGTCATCGACGACCCAGGCCCGTCTCGTCGACCACCGCAGTCAACCCCCGCGGCAGTGCGTCGGATGCAAAACTCTAGGCTCCACGCCGCGAGGAAGGGGAGCTGATGGATTCGGGCTCGGACAGCAGAGCCTCGTCAGTTGTCTCCCTCTCCAGGGATCCAACCTGGGAGTCCGAAGCAGAATTGGAAACCCAGAGAAGCCCAGCTCAGCCGTCTCCCCCAGACGATATTGGGTCATTTCACACCATGATGGCCAGGGCTTGTACAGAATTCGGGCTGGCCCAGGAAGAAGAGAAAAAGGACTGTTTCTTTTCGACCACATGGGGAAAAGGTCGGTGTTTTCAGTTCCCATCCTGGATCATGTGTGGAAGGAAGGGTTGCAGACCATGCGCCACCCTTTCTCGGAACCTGCGATAAAGGGTCGTCTAGAGAAAAAATTTAAGGCCCCGGACTCTACTCCCAAGTGCCTTTCCTCCCAACCAAATCCTGACTCTGTGGTATCGGCGGCAGCGGCGAGGAAGGTGAGGGCCCAGCACAAGTGCACAACCCCACCGGAAAGTGATGCCAGACGGCAGGATGCTTTCGGCAGAAAAGTGCTGTCGGTAGGTGCTACCACAGTGATAGCGGCCAATTCTCTAGCCATAGTTGCCAGATACGACAGGGAGATGTGACACCGGCTGGCTCCTATACTGGAACACCTTCCGGATGAACATCGCAAAGCGGCTATGCTGCTGGTCAGGGAAGGTGGAGAGGCTTCCAATCATGCCATAAACATTGCAGTGGACCTCGCGGAGTCGGGGTTTAAGCAGGTGAGCAACGGTGTGGTTCTCCGACGGCAGGCATGGCTAAAATGCACCAACTTCCGACCGGAGGTGCAGTACAAGGTACTGGACATGCCTTTTGAAGGAGACCTCCTCTTCAGCGAGAAGGTGGACGAAGCCCTGAAGGGCAGGAAAGAGGAATCGGATACTGCGCGTTCCTTAGGGGCCCTCCAGAGTGGTTGAAGTTTCCGGTCTTTTCGTCCCTTCAGGGGAGCATCGGGAAATTCCAGATTCTCGGCATTGAGGGACAGATCCTTCAGTAGGCCAGCATACCCCTCCCAGGGATACAGACGGGCTTCGCAAACAGATAAACGTTGCCAGGCCCCCAAGAAGAGAGCAGGTTACTCATCGTCGACGAGGGATAAGCAGACCAAGGACCAGCAATGACTGGCATCGGAACGTTCTGGGGGGCAGAGTATCATGTTACATCAACGAATGGGAGCAAATAACAACGGATCAATGGGTGTTGGACACCGTAAAATACGGACATTCCCTGGAATTCAAAAGCAACCCTCCGCACATTCCACCGGCGTTTGTAGATCAATCCCATCTGAGCGTGTTGCAGCAGGAAGTAGCACTTACGCTACAAAAAGGTGCTATAGAATTGGTTCAGTCGTCACAAAGGGGTCAAGGGGTTTATTCCCGATACTTTGTGGTGAAAAAGCTAAACGAAAAGTGGCGTCCCATCCTAGACCTGCGCGAACTGAACAAATCGTTGAAAAGCATGAAGTTCAAGATGCTCACGCGCCAAGAAGTGATCCGGTCAGTTCAAGAAGGGGATTTTCTAGCGTCTCTGGACCTGCAGGACGTGTACTTCCACATACCGATGTGTCGTCGACACAAGAAGTTCCTACGGTTTGTGGTAGGGCGGACTCACTACCAGTTCACAGTACTTCCCTTTGGACTGAAATCTTCTCTCAGAACGTTCACAAAATGTTTGGCCCCGGTGGCAGCCTGGCTGAGACTGCAAGGCCATCCATGTATACCCGTATCTCGATGACTGGTTGGTGAGGGGGTCCTCCCCTATGTCGACGCACAGAAGTCTGCAGGCCACCATAAACCTCTTACAACAGCTGGGGTTTGCGATAAACTTCGAGAAATCCTCGTTAACACCGTCAAGAAGCTTGGTGTTCCTGGGCGCACAGTTCGAGACCCAGTCCGGGTTAGTGAGGCCATCCCTCGACAGGATCACCAAACTCAGTCGATTGGCAGGTCAGTTGAAAATCAATACCAGACTGTCAGTGAGAAAATATACATTGATTCTGGGCGCTATGGCTTCCTGTATTCCTCTGGTGGGAAACTGCTACCTGTTCATGAGGCCAGTGCAACAGTTTCTGGCGGACCGATAGACGCAGGCTCAAGGCCTCTGGCCAGACAAACTGACCGTCGATGACGACAAGCTCCTACTAGCTCTTCAGTGGTGGAAAAGCGTCCAGAATCTATCCAAAGGAGTACCCCTACAGGAGCCGGAGTTTCAGTTAACCATAGTGACGGACGCGTCCCTAACTGGCTGGGGGGCACACATGGGCACTCTGCAAACACAAGGCCGTTGGTCTCAGAGGGAATCTCTCCAGCACATCAACGTTCTGGAACTGAGAGCTGTGTGCTGGGCCCTGCGGGGCGTTCCTGCCTCACATCAGAGGGTACACGGCGAGAGTTTTGACGAACAACACCACGGCAATATTTTACTTGAGGAAGCAAGGCGGCACACGATCCAGAACCCTTTCCATCGAGGCTCAGAAGGTTTGGCACAGGATTCTGAAACACGATATATCCATCGTAGCTCATCACCTTCCAGGAGTAAGGAACGAACAGGCGGACTCGCTCAGCAGAAATATGGACCAGATTCACGAGTGGGACATAGACACCGGTCAATTATCGAAGGTCTTCGAGAAATGGGGGCGGCCTCCGCTGGATCTCTTTGCCACAAAGGGGAACAAGAAGTGCAAGATGTATGCCAGCAGGTGGCCACAAGAGGGTTCGCTGGGGGAAGCGTTCTCCTTCCCGTGGACGGACAAGTTCCTCTACGCCTTCCCTCCGTTTCCTCTGATACGGAGAACTCTGCAGTGGATACCCAGGTACAGGTGCCGGGTCATCCTGGTGGCACCGTGTTGGCCGAGGCAGCCATGGTTTTCCGACCTGCTTCACCTGTCAGCGGATCATCCGATAACGTTCCCGAAGATTCCCAACCTCCTGTCCTAGGACGAGGGAACAGTGTGGCATCACAATCCAGACAGTCTCAATCTCACAGCTTGGCTCCTGACTTTTCAGAATTTGGTGCCTTGAACATTTCCTCGGACTGTCGGAGGATCTTACAAGCTGCGCAAGCCCCTTCCACCAACAAGTCCTGCAGGTGTAAGTGGAGAAGATTCTGTGCGTGGTGTCAAGGACAGACGGGAGTGCAAGCTCTGAGGGTTACTCCGGAACAGCTTCTTCCATATCTACTACACCTAGCAAAAAGCGGATTGTCCTTTTCATCACTAAAGGTTCACCTGGCGGCCATCTCTAGGTTCACAAGAAGAAGGATGTCATCTCCCTTGTTTAGCAACAGGTTAGTGAAACACTTCATGAGAGGTTTGTTCCTGACATTCCCTCCGGTTAAACGTTTTCCACCTACGTGGAGCCTGAATATAGTGCTGGCAGGGTTAATGAAACCACCTTTTGAGCCAATGGCCACATCGTCAATGAAGTTCTTGTCATGGAAAGTGGCTTTTCTAATAGCTATAACATCAGCCAGACGGATCTCGGAGTTGCAAGCGTTGGTCATAGACCCTCGGTACCTAAGATTTTTCAAGGACAAGGTGATTCTGTCAACAAGTCCTCGTTTCATCCCAAAAGTTCCTACAACTTATCATAAGCACTCATCCATTGTCCTGCCCACCTTCTTCGCAACCCCCTCATCGGTTGCGGAAAAGGTCCTACATACCTTGGATGTCAAGAGAGCTCTAAAATTTTACCTTCATCGAACTCAACAACTTCGATCTACGCAGCAACTCTTCGTTGCATATGGCCCTTTGGCAAAAGGGAAGGCAATTTCAAAACAGGGACTGGCCCGATGGGTCTCGTCGATGATTGTCTTCTGTCATTCGAAAGCGGGAAAACCGCTACAAGGACGTCCGAGAGGAGATTCAACCAGGGCGACTTCGTCGTTGACGGCGTTGTGGGCAGGGGTACCACTGACGGACATTTGCCAGGCGGCAGCCTCACACATTTACCCGCCACTACTGCCTCAAATGACAGCATGCGGACGAAATACAAATGGGAAGAGCAGTCTTGCGACATCTATTTCAATAAGGTAAGCCCTTTTTCAAGAAGGGTCTATGCAGATTTGGTCATGTATATGTAGGGATATATATATATATATATTTCTGAGGCTTGTGGAATCTGCTTAGATCACATGCTGTGCATAGGCCGACATCTAGTGGAAGCTGCGGAGTATTACAGTTTGTTTTTCGAAACTCGAAAATGGGCGTCGACACAGGCGTGCCAGTAATACTATCCCTAGTGTGACGTCCACTGTACCCAAGATCCCTCACGCGTCTAGGATCCTCAGATTGTTTTTTTCCGCCATACTGGTCGGAAGCATCTTGCGGAGTCCCCTGGCCTTAGCCATACTTTTGCTATTATATTGCAATTTAAAATTATTTATTGACATCCTTCCCCACCCCAACGTCGACCATCGATCTCGACGACGGCTGGAGAAGACATCGACCGTCGGCTGCTGCACGACGGATCTGGGCCTTGGAAGGCCGCTGGCCTCGGCCCGGGCCTAGTACGCCGCTGGCCTCGGCCCTGCAAGTAGGGAGAGTGGGGGGTGGTACATACTCTTCACTCTTGGTATATAGGTACACCTTATATATTTCCTACACTTATCAGCCCGCTGCCTCAAGGTGCGTATGGAGGGTACCCCTTTCCAATTCTGCCCAAGTGCAATCGCAAATACCCTTGGGTCGACAGGCACGCCACGTGCAATCTCTGCTTGCCGAGGGACCACCCCGAAGCGAACTGCAGAGCGTGTAGTAGGTTTAAACCTAAAACACTTAAGGACCGTTCGACAAAGCGTTGGGCCCACCACGCCAGGCAGGCAGCCATGGCAGCGGAGGGCGCCTTCAGCGATGGCAACGACGCCGTACTTTCGGACGGCGAGGGCATTACGGCGTCGAAAGACTGCCGAGCGCAGGTCCCCGACCTCGGAAGGTTGTCCGGCAGGGCGGCTATGGGGAAGACCCCCGGCGACGCAAGCGCTACACCTACACACACTAAGCACACTAAGTCCAACCGAACCTCGACAACGTCGACTTCTCGGAAAGAGGCACGGATAGAACGGTCCGACTCGGTGTCCTCTGGGCGCTCTCGATCCAGATCGCCTCATGACGCAAGGCAATCATCCACTCTTGCCAAGAGTGCCTCGCTCCCTAGACTAATGGAAGTTCCATCGTCAGAGGACGAAGACGACTTCCACCCCCAGGCCGCGCTCCAAGAGACCGAGAGCGCAGTTAACACCAGCGAGGCCCCACGCTCGAAACAAAATACCTCTCCCGACCCTCGGCGCCAGGCGTCGAAAGTCTCTGGGGCCTCTAAGGGGCAGGGAAAACATTTTTCCACGCACGGGGAGGGAGGGAAACAGCGGAAAGTTCAGCCTTCCACTCCTGTAAGACCATCCTTCCACCCCAAGCAGACAGATGAACATAAATCTACTGGGACAGCAACATCCAGCAAGGGTACCCTTGATAAGTCCTCTAAGTTGCCTACTAAAGTCATACCCTGTTCCAAAGAATGGTCCAGTGAGGACATAGACAGGGTCATGTCAAGAATGTCTTCCTTAGCGGATTTTTATGACAAAAACCCAGAACATTTCCTTTCGTATGACCCTCAAGGGGCCACACCCTCAGGCTCCTCTGATCCTATCCCCATAAGTAAAAAGGCCCGGGTCGAAAGACCTGACCCCTTCGAGGTGCAGCCTTACTCTACTCCATACTCTACTCCTCACCCCAGATACCAAGGACAACCTTTCCCTGAAGGGGACCAGGAGTTTTCAATTATGGAGGAACGTACCGGGTCTGAATACTATGCGGAGGATGAGGACCTGGAGGCGGTAGAAGATGAGGAAATTTACAGAGTAGATTCCCCGGTAGAGAGCGAAGCCCCAGTTACCGACTCGCCAGTTGATAACCAACCCCTCCTTAATGAAGTTCTTGCTCGCGCAGCTGAACATTTTCACATCGACACCCACGGTGTACAGGAGGAAAGGGACTTCGCAGAAGAGTTGGTGGGAGAGAGGAGGCCGGTCGCTCAGACCATCCCTATCCTTAAATCCATCCAACGTAGAATAGATCCATCCCTGGTGAATCCTAACCTCACCAGAGCCGTCAACCCCAGAGTCGAAAAACTTTTTCGGGCAGCCCAGTCTGACCCTCTTTATATAAGAGGTCAGCTTAAACCAGACTCCCTAGTGGTTACCAACACTCGGAAGAGGGCTGGGACACCCTTATCGTCGTCAGAAGCTCCTCCCGACAAGGAGAGCAAAAGACTGTACGGGTTTGGCAGGAAGGTAGCCTCAACGTCCGCCTACCAAGCAAGGATTGCTAACTCCACCACCCTGTTGGCAAGTTACAACTGCCATCAATGGGAAGAGGTCGCAGCGCTCATAGCCTCTGCTCCTGAACCGTTAAAGGGCCAGTTGGCTCGGATCTCGGCAGAAGGGAGAGCCGTGTCTGGTTGCATATTAAAAGCAACTTTCGACGCCGCGGACAACGCAGGAAGATTGATAGCAGAGGGTACTGTTATCAAGAGACATGCGTGGTTACGGCAGTCGGGGTTCAAAACAGAAACCCAGGCTTCATTAATAGACAAACCGGTGGAACCCGATCTAGGAAGATTGATAGCAGAGGGTACTGTTATCAAGAGACATGCGTGGTTACGGCAGTCGGGGTTCAAAACAGAAACCCAGGCTTCATTAATAGACAAACCGGTGGAACCCGATCTACTGTTTGGGAAAGCGGTCGAAGACGCACTTAAGAATGCCAAGGACGAGTACGAGACTCTCAAATCCCTTGGCCAGCTTACCAACAAACCCACGAACCAGAGGGGGAACAGTAATTTTCGTCGCCCACGCGGCCAAAATTCACAAAGAGGCAACTATGCCCAAGGACAGGGTACACAATGGAAAAACCAGCAGTCTACCCAAAGTTACAGTAAGGGTAACAAGAGAGGTCGTGGAAGAGGCAGAGGCAGCCCCAACAAGGGAGGTAGCACGCCTCCGCCAAAGCAGTGACGCTCAGTTCAGGGTCCCTTCTCACGCAACCCCAGTAGGGGGACGCATTTCCAACTTCACCCAGGCTTGGGAAGGGATCACCTCAGACAGATGGGTGCTGTCGACAGTGTCCGCAGGATATTGTATAGAATTACTGCAGCGTCCCCGGAACCACCCTCCACGACAAAGAATACACTCCTTAGAACATCAGAAGATCGCCATTCTGCTAGAAAAGGACGCGATAGAACTCGTCCCAGGACACCAGGTAAACAAGGGTATCTATTCAACTTACTTCCTTGTGCCAAAGGAAGATTTGACAATGCGCCCAGTATTGGACTTACGGCCTGCCAACAAGTATGTCAAGCCCCAAAAATTCCGTATGACCACGCTACAAGAGGTAATCCCCCTCCTAAAAAAGGGGGATTACATGGCAACCTTGGATATGAAAGATGCTTATTTTCATATTTCCATGCTCCCAGCGCACAGAAAGTACTTGCGCTTCAAGGTAGACAGTCGCCACTACCAATTCAAGGTACTGCCCTTCGGGATAGCTTCAGCACCAAGGGTATTCACCAAGGTACTGGCGGTGGCAGCTGCACACCTACGCAGGGAGGCAATCCCAGTGTACCCTTATCTGGACGACTGGCTCATAACGGGGGAAACCCCAGGAATTTGCAGGTCAAACATTCAGAGGACTATCGACCTCCTCCACGAATTAGGCTTCTCTATCAACGAGAAGAACTCAAGTCTGGTGCCAAGCACCTCAAAACAGTTCCTAGGAGCAATCCTAGATACTCAGAAAGGGTTTACCTTCCCTTCAGAAGAAAGAATTCGGAATATACTGCTGCAAATTCCACATTATCAGTCAGGTCAACAAATAACGGTACGCAAAGCAATGCGGTTACTGGGCATGATGGCGTCATGCATTTACCTGGTCCCCCACGCGCGTCTGCGCATGCGTCCCATGCAGGAATGGTTGGCGAAACAGTGGTCTCAGGCAAGTGGTCAGTGGGACGATCTAGTGGTCGTTTCGCCAACACTCGTACAGAGCTTACACTGGTGGACGAGAGAGAATCTTGCAAGGGGAAAACCCTTTTACGATCCCGAAGTACAGGCAGTGGTGACTACAGATGCATGCCTGACTGGGTGGGGAGCTCACCATCTCCACCACACAGCTCAGGGTCTCTGGTCTCACTCAGTAGCCAAGAGCCACATCAACCTGCTAGAGCTTCTGGCAGTATTCCGAGCGCTTCGGGCGTTCGAGCCCCATCTGCTAAACTTGTCGGTGCAGATCCGAACGGACAGCACGACAGCCATGTTCTATCTGAACAAACAAGGAGGGACTCGTTCGCCAAATCTGTCCAAGCTTGCCCAGAAAATCTGGATATGGGCACTCAGACGGAACATCTTCCTGTCATCACAACATGTTCCAGGGGAGCTCAATTCCCTAGCGGATGCCCTAAGCAGAGACTCCCTCCCAGAAGAACACGAATGGGTCCTTCACAGAGAAATCGTAGAAGATCTCTTCTCTCAGTGGGGTGTCCCCACTATAGACCTATTCGCCACAAGCGAAAACAAACAATGCCCAGGATTTGCATCCAGGTTCCCCCAGCCAGACTCCCAAGGGAACGCCCTGTGGATGAACTGGTCATGAACTGGCTTTTCCACCAACTCCTCTCATCAGGAAGGTGGTGTACAAGATGAACAAGGAATCGATGACGCTCATCCTAGTTGCTCCCATGTGGGCGAGACAACCATGGTTTCCACACCTACGCAGGATGGCGGTGTGCGAGCCCATCAAACTCCCAGCCTGGTACAACCTACTGTCCCAGCAACAAGGTCAAACAGTGCACCAGGAACCCAACTCAATGAACCTGGCAGCATGGCTCCTGAGGTCATAGAGTTTGGGCATCTCAATTTACCACAGAGGTGTATGGACATCCTAAAAGAATCCAGGAAACCAAACACAAGGCACTGTTACTTTGACAAATGGAAAAGATTCGTTATTTGGTGCCAGAATAAACAAATCAACCCAGTTGATTGCACTCCTTCCAACGTTGTAACATACATGCTCCACCTGCTGGACGCAGGTTTGGTTTGGTTTTTAACTCTCTGAAAGTACACCTGGCAGCCCTCTCGGCTTACACCACATCCCATAACAAGGTATCGTGGTGGAAAGTACCAGTAGTTAAAGCCTTCATGGAAGGAGTAAAGAGACTTCACCCTCCTATTTCGAACCCACCGCCAGGATGGGACCTCAATGTGGTGCTAGCTAAGCTCATGGGCCCCCCTTTCGAACCCATGCATAAAAGTAGTCTCAAACACCTGACTTATAAAAGGGCCTTCTTAGTAGCCATTACCTCTATAAGAAGGGTCAGTGAAATTCAGGCTCTGTCAGTGCAGGATCCTTTCTTTACTATCCACAAAGACAAACTGGTTTTACGCACACACCCTAGGTTCTCACCTAAATTTATATCCAAGTTCCATGTAAACCAGTCCATCGAGCTTCCGGCTTTCTTCCAGAACCCGCAAAGCTCAGCTGAGGTGAAACTACACATCCTTGATGTGCGTAGGGCGGTCCTCTACTATGTAAATAAAACCAGACCGCTAAGGAAAACAGATCAACTGTTTGTCTCCGTAGCTACAGGCAGAGAGGGGGATCGCGTCTCTAAAGGCGCGATCTCGAAGTGGATTATCAACTGTATACAGCTGTGTTACTCTCTTTCTGAAAAAACTCTGCCTTTTACGCCAAGGGCCCATTCTACTAGAGGCATTGGGGCCACTCTGGCTTTCATTGCAAATGTTCCCCTCGACACCATTTGCAAAGCAGCTACTTGGAGCTCTATTCACACTTTTACTCAGCATTACTGCATTGACACTCATTCCAAGACAGATACACAAGTGGGACAAGCGGTTCTAAGACACCTGTTTGCTCATGACCCTTCTCACTTCCCACCTCCTTCTTCTGGTACTGCTCGCTAATCTATGCACAGCATGTGATCTAAGCAGATTCCACAAGCCTCAGAAGGGATACATTACTCACCGTAATCGTATTTCTGATGCTTGTATCTGCTTAGATTCACATGCGACCCACCCTTCCTCCCCTCCGAGAGAAGGCGCATGATTGCTTGTAGTCTTACCTTTCCGTCTATCTGCTTGGATTATCTGTACTCACGCTACTCCTCATGCTTCCTCATGTCAGAAAAAATACAATCTGAGGATCCTAGACGCGTGAGGGATCTTGGGTACAGTGGACGTCACACTAGGGATAGTATTACTGGCACGCCTGTGTCGACGCCCATTTTCGAGTTTCGAAAAACAAACTGTAATACTCCGCAGCTTCCACTAGATGTCGGCCTATGCACAGCATGTGAATCTAAGCAGATACAAGCATCAGAAATACGATTACGGTGAGTAATGTATCCCATATACATGTGTGTGTATATATATATATGTATACCGTTATAGATTTATATGGATATTGCTCTGTGCAGTTACTGTGGCACACTTTAAATTCGAATCTTATGTAAGTGTGGTTCGCTATATGCAGGATTGGGTGGGTGCCGGATTGCATTAACACCTCCTCCTTTTTTCAGGATCACTGCTGTGCTATTCTAAGCATGTGAATCCATGAAAGATCCAATACTGGAGAAGGGAATAGTTCCTTACCTGTAACTCCATTTCTCCAGCATTGGTATCTTTCATGGATTCACATGCGCCCGCCAGCCTCCCCTAAATGCAATCTTTTCACCCCATTCCGCTTTGGAGGGGTCGAAATCTGAATGGAGCCGTGGGGGCGGGGCATTTATACCGCTACATCCTACTGGGACATGCGTGCGTGGCCCAAAACGACGTAGATGGGACACAAGTGTTGAACGTTTTCCTATGGGAAACGGCTTTATAAGCTTACCGAGGGTTCCCAGTCTGTCGACGGGGAATATTCTAAGCATGTGAATCCATGAAAGATACCAATGCTGGAGAAATGGATTTACAGGTAAGAAACTATTCCCTTCTTCTTGATATCATTCCTAATGACCATCGCCAACACTCTTTGATATATAATACATCCTCCAGGCATGCTGCATCCCATTCATTTTTCTTTAGACTGCTGTGTACCTGAGAAATCCCTCCTACCTCATCCTCTTCCTGTACAAACTGTTCTGTATTCACTTCCCTTTTCTCCACTGATCTAGACAAAGCATCCGCTACCACATGATTTTCACCTTGTACATGAACCATGGAGAAATTCAACCCTTGCAATGCACTCACCTACTTCATGATATGTCTGGAGACGCCTTCTAATCCTCCCTTGGAGAAAATACTAACCAACGGTTTATGATACATGCAAATGATGAATTTCCTTCCCCATAGATGCCTCTTAAATTTCTCAACACTCCACACACAGGCTAGAGCTTCCTTTTCAACAACAGAATATCCATATTCTGCATCTCTCAAAGACCTAGACGCAAATGCTACAGTTTGCAGTCCCAAATTATCCTCTTGCATCAATACAGCTCCTAAGCCATAATCACTGGTGTCCACAAATATCAAGATTTCCTTGTCTTCCTCAAATATTTTTAATATGGGTGCATTAGATATTGCCCTTTTTAATATTGTCAAACTCTGTCTTACACTTCTCATCCCAACTAAAAGTTACGCCTTTACAGGTAAGTTTCCTTATGATTCTGGTTTTATCTGGGAGGCCCTTAATGAATTTTCCATAACATTCTACCAACCCTAGAAAGGATAGCACATCGCCCTTGCATGTGGGCGCCTCCATACATCTTATCTCTTCTACTGCATTTTCTTTGGGTTTTACACCCTCTCCCGATATTTCATGACCTAGATAAACAACCTTGTTGGCCTTAAACTTGCACTTTTTCCATTGCTTCTCCCAGAATTCTCATCACTCTCTTCAGCCGCTCATCATGCTCAACTTCATTAAACCCACACACCAACACATCATCCTGATAGCGCATAACTCCATGTTTATCTCCCAGCAACCTGTACAGAATACTTTGAAAGACACTCGCTGCAGAGACTAACCCAAAAGGCATCCTTTTGCACCTGAACAGACCCACCAGAGTGATAAAGGCTGTAAGATCTCTTGACTCCTCGTGCAATTCAATTTGATGATATGCTGATTTGAGGTCTATTATCGAAAACACTTTTGCTCCAGACACGCCTACCAACAAGTCATCGATCCTCGGTAAGGGAAACTTGTCCGCTATGACCATGCTATTCAAATGTCTCAAGTCAATGCACAATCTGATGAACCTAATAGGTTCCTGTACCCTTTCAATAACTCCACCTTTCTCAATTTTCTTCAATTCATCCACTACTTCCTTTAGTAGTGCCAAAGGTATTGTACATAGTTTTGCTACCTTTGGCTCTGCTCCTTTCTTCAATCGATTTTGTGAACAAAGCCTTTCAAACAACCAAGTTCATTGGCATATTGTTCATTTCCACCCTTCTGCCGGTCATGTTTTGTTATTGTTTCTACTTCCTTGACCGTCAACACCTGATCTGTATGACTCGCATCCAATCTAATTTTCAGGTCTGCCTGAACACTCCAGGAGAGAAGTTCACCACCTCGGTTTGCTACATATATAGTGCCCATGGACTTTCTCCCCTTGAAATTTAACTCTGCTTCAAAACTTCCTACAATCTCTATTGGCACATCTCCATACGCATTTACTCTTACTCAATCCTCGTATAACGTGCAGCATTGACCTTTCTCCTTCCACACCTGCACACTGATTAAAGTGTAGTCTGCCCCATTATCAATCAACATAGATACATACACACCTTGAATCGTTCCCACCGCATAAGGCTAAGGCTTCCTCACCTTCCCAGCAACAGCATTCAGAGTTCACCACCTCTCTCCCAACCTCACAATAATCGTAATTCGCACTAATCTCATGAGCCTGACCAGCTCCAAAGTTGAAATTTCTACAGCATCGAGCGAGATGCCCCTTCCTACCACATTCACAACATACTATGTGAACTGCTGGGGGGCGTGGCCTGAGCGCGTGATGTGAGGACGTGCAGGGACTGGGCTCCCGTCTAGATCCTCAGCTGATCCTGGAAAACTATGGCGAAAAGTTGACAAAAAGAGTTGATCGGACGTTACTGCAGCGGAACCGATCCTGCACATTGTGGGAAAAGCACAGAATAAATGGGAGCCTGTAAACCGACATACCGGGTGGCTGAAACAGAGCCCCGGAGGCAGCCAAGATGGCGGACACGCAGAGGCTCGAGGCCAATGACATTGGGAGGGCCGCGCATGGTGAGCGGACCCCTGACGGCAAGAGAGAAGCGGGTGTCACCACAGCGGAGTCGACCCAACTGAGAATGGCTGGAGCCGCCAAGAGGACCGCTGCAGAGGCGCTCTGGGAGCCGGTGCCCTGACGGAGGACAGCACCAGAGGATGAAGAGAACCTGAAGGACTCGCAACTGGAACGAAGACGTGCCAAGCGAGAGGTGAGACACTGGGGCCTGGGCTGAAGAGCGGGTATCCTGGAGACAAGGAGAGGCTTGGCGGGCCTGAAGCAGCACAGCCCACGCGAGTCGAGGGCAAGCAGAGGCTGCAGGGAGGTGCGACGCAGCATGCCTTGAACCGTGTCACCCCGCAAACACTTAAAAGACTTCCCGGGTGGGGCGGACCGCGGCCATAACGCCAGCTGGCCGGACCTGGCACAGAAATAGACCCACAGCCCCCGCCCGCGGGACATCAAACAGCGCAATCAGGTGCAGGCTCACACGGTGGGGTGACACCGGAAGGAGCAACAGCCCCAAACGGCTGCAACGGGGTGCCACACTGCACCCTCCGGATGCCAGGCAAACACTGTGGGGCCTGCACGCACAGCAGCTGGAGAGTACAGTGGGCACTGACTTGCAAAATTACCCACGGAGCAAGGAGCGATATCGTAGCAAGGGGGGGGGGGACACTGGGGCGGCCTAATAGCACCCAAAGACTGTGTGCCCACACCAACTTGGCAGCCTGATGGCACCCAAAAACTGTGTGCCCGAACCAACTTGTGGACCAAACTACCCCACCAGGCCGAACAGCGACCCAGCCACCCCAGAGCATGCGTACGCCGCACTAAGCGACACTGCACCATAAACTGGTCCAAGACGGTTACTGGAGGCAAGTGTACCCTAAGGGCACAACAATATGGGGAGTCGGCACCATTGGCCCCAGCGCAAAACACTGGACAGTACGGCGAGCAGAAGCAGCGACCCACTCCAGCTAATCCCACCGCCAGGGGAGGTAATTCCTGCAAGGTAGCCAACAACAAAGAAAGACCTGTATCAAAAGCCTACTGAGAGGAGTTCACAGAAGCACACATACAAACAGGTCCCAAGCACAGGTGGAGCAGTCCCGGTTGGACCCGCCACAGCCCACGGTACATGGAAATGTCCCCTTCCGAAGGGAAAAACAAAACCAATATCATGGACTCATTTGTTGCAGTCGGGCCAAAGGAACAAAGGCAAGAGACCAAAGTGACAACCAACCCCACAGACTTCTGAGGAACATGCTGAATGTAAGCAGATATTGGAGGCAATATCAGGGCTGCGCTCCTTCATCAACACTAAGATAGAGGAGGTGAAATCAGACATGCAACTAATGCGCCAAGACATGAGCAACCTTGCGGAACGAGTAATAACCACAGAGTCAGAGCAACGCGAAATGTCCACAACGCTGAAAGATGTACAGAATAGGGTAGGGGAATTGGAAAGACGCAATAAGATACTGGAAGAAAGTGCCGAAGATACGGAAGGCAGATCCAGCCGTAACAACGTCCGCCTACTTGGTGTTCCAGAAGGACTTGAGGGTCCCAACCCCACGAATTTCTTAGAAACCTTACTACAACAGGAAATAGGAGTTGGTCGACTCTCGCAAGGGTTTGCTGTTGAAAGAGCGCACAGGGCCCCCCAGAAAAAAACGCCAAACGGCTCATACCCTCGCTCGATCACAGCCAGGATCCTTAACTTCCAAGACAGAGAAGTCCTACTACGTTACTCACGTGAGGGGGGGTGCAATAAGCAGGGATAACACCAATATCACAATACACCCCGGCGGTTCCGAGAGCGAAAAACTCCTTTGTCCCAGTCAAAGCCAGGCTACGCCAGCTGAACCTCAAGTACATGTTGCTTTACCCGTGTAGGCTTAAGGTGATACACAAAGGGCCAGCCATTTTTCTAGAGACGCCAGCAGCAGCTAATATGTGGCTCGAGCACAATAATATGGCAAGCGGAGAATAAGCGGCCGACTGCAGTGAAGTCCACCCGAGGACAGGAGGTTTCTAAAAAGAGACAAACTACGCCAATTTTCGTGTAAAAAAGACAGGGGACCTGTCGCACCGTTTGACCTAGGCAGGATGGCACGACCCCGTGAAAAGACTGGTGCCGGCCTGTTGCTGTCGCACCGCAATCTGCCAAAGACGTCCTGGAGAGGTCGAGACGTGGTAGGGGCACCTGAGCGTTGCCCACACAGCGCAACTGCTGGGTGCAGTTGGTTGAGTTTATTAAGTTGTTTAAAATGTTTCTCAGTCTTTGCTATGACACGCACATGGGAACAATGGACATCAGAACTGCTAATATGGACACTACAACACAGGGTTGGCGGCTGACATTAAGGTGTTGACATGGAATGTTAGGGGATTGTGCTCCTATATGCGCAGGAACACGATCAGATCCTACTTGAAGAGAAAACACGTCTCAATTGCACCCCTACAAGAGAATCATCTAAATGCTGAGGGCACTGCCAAGGTGACGGAGTGGTGAGGGGAGGGGACAGGGCTTTGGCGCGACATACTTTAAATACGCGTGTGGAGTATACACATGGATAGACGGCGCAATACCATTCAAGTTGCTATCTACAGAGGCGGACGCAGACAGGAGGTACTTCATACTGAGAGGCAGCATCGAAGAACTGGATATATGGTTCGTCAACTCCTACCACCCAACAACGGCACCTCGGCGTACCTGACCAAGCTAGGTGCTAAGCTAAAATCCTACCGAGATTGCTTTTTTATATGGGGGGGGGGGATTTCAACAGCATACGAGACCACACACTGGACAGATCACATCCCCCGACGCTACCGCCCACCTCAACCCACTCCTCATTAAATAGGGTAATAGAGAATTTGGACCTAGCAGAGGTTTGAAGGGAACTACACCCGAAAGATAGAGAATACTCTTACTTCTCATCTCCCCATGCACTCTACACCAGAATTGACTATCTACTAATAGACAAGCAACATCTACCCCAGGTAGAGTCTGTATCTTACCTGGGAAGATCGATATCGGATCACTCCCCACTCCTCATGGAGTGGAAAACACGAGGGCCTAAACCACTCATACCAATGTGGCGAATGCCAACGGAAGCCCTCAGAGACTGCGCCTTTACCGAGGGCCTCCGAGACAAAATACAAGAATATATAGACATCAATGTGGGGAGTGTGAAGGGATGGGACACAATCTGGGAAGCACTGAAAGTCGTAGTTAAGGGGGGGGTGAGTCCTTGCCAGTGCTGGGTTTATCGGGAAAACACATAGGAATGAACTAGAGGCGGGCGAGAGGTGGATTGCACAGCTAGAAGCCACCTCACCTAGGACAAGGGAGGCAGAGGAGGAACTCTCTGTAGTCAGAAGTGACTGTCAAAATGCGTGGGCCAGATGAGCTAAGTTTGACTATGTAGCCAAGACTACAAGAGCGCATGCAAAGGGCGATAAACCGAGTAGACTCTTGTCGTGGCTGTGCATGAGGAAACACCTGAAACTCCTGATCGCTGAAATTAAAGACTCTACTGGCGGGGTTCATACATCGCAGTTAGATCTCAACAATGCATTTAAGCAGTTCTACTCCCGGCAGTACAGCCACACAACGGTGGTACCCCAAGGCGATGTCTTAGATACGCTGGATGAGATATGTCTGCCAACACTGATTGAAGCTCAACGGGCTGCCCTAAATGGGGACTTGACAGCAGAGGACATAACTGAAGCAATTAAATCAATGTCCACGAGTAAGACCCCCGGGCAGCGACGGATTACCCCATGAGTTCTATAAGGCATACAATGCCAACTTGGCCCCCACCCTCCTGGAGGTGTTTAAAGAATCGTATGAGAAAGGGACGCTACCGAAAAGCATGAGGGAGACACTGGTGGTACCGATACCCAAGCCAGGGAAACCAAGAGACGAATGCGGCTCATACAGGCCATTGGCCATGCTCAATTACGACATTAACGACCATATTAGCCAAAAGGTTGACAAAGGTGATAGCGACACTAGTACATAAAGATCAAAATGGGTTCATACCGGGTCGGAACACTGCAGCGAACCTACGTAGACTACAACACATAGTGGCACAAACAAGACTCACACGAATCATGTGCGGTTGTATCCCTAGATGCCACAAAAGCTTTCTTCTACAACGTACACTGTCTTATCCCGGCCTCCTTCTTCAGAATAGCTATTAAGAGCTATTAAGAGAGCTACTATGGGGCAACACCAGACACAAAATATCCCTTAGCACACTAACACTACCATATAAAGCGGACGGAATACAACTGCCAGACCTCGAAAGATACTTCCTGGCGGCTCAATTGAGCCACGTGGCTAGCATACAAGACTACCTCCGAAACTAGACTGCTCAGGCAGCTCGTGGCACAAGCGAACCTGAAAGAAATACTATGGGTCCCGGTAGGCTGCCTAGGGAAGACTCCGATGATAGTTGAACTGGGCAGGAAAGTTTGGGACAGGACCTTGAAACTTACAGGGGGGGAGAAGGGGTACACCACGACTCCTCCGACATTCCAATTGCAGCAGGGGTGTGCAGGGGGAAGGCAGACCTGGCCCCGATGAGAAAATGGGAGGGACACAGAATTTGCACCTGGGGGGACACATACAAAAACAGGCCTTCATAGACCATGGCAGTGAAAGAAGGCCTACCCAAAGGCCAGTTTCTCCAGCATGGGGTCTGGCATGGATTCACATGCTCATGAATATTCCCCGTCGTCATGCTGGGAATCCTCGGTAAAGAAAAAATCAGTATCAGTTTCGTTTCTGATCGGTCTTTCTTAGTAGTAACCAATCACTGATCTCTGGGTCATACTGCCCCCAGGAAATGACTGCCCTCTCCCTTAGCCCCGCCTTTGGCAGCCATCCTCAGATTTTTACCGCACGCTCAAGTGTTGGGAGTCCTCGTGTTTAGCTCTTGAGTTTTTTACTGCGTGTTCACGCTTTTTCAGGAGATTTTCTCATTTTTTCAGTTTAATCGAGCCTCAAGCTCCACCGTTTCTACTTCGATAACGGGGACCCGTTTCGGAATTCTTCTACACCCCTCAAGGGTGAAGTTTTCGTCGAGTTTATACTTTTTGGAGGATTCCGGAAGATCTGCGGCCTACCTCAACTGACATGGCCCAGGACAAGGGAAGCTCGACGCCCGGATCCAAGCTGTTCAGGTGCTGCCCTGGATGCGGATTACAGAACGTTTTCAAGGAGGACGAGCATTTGCGATGTCTCTACTGCATCCATGAGGACAAGACCCACGTGGAGAAAGACTGTGCGTTCTGCAAGAACCTTTCGGAACTGACCAAACAAGATCGTTGTTCCCTCCTCGCCGCCTGGCTGGAGAAGGGCACAGCAGGTGAGAAGGCGAAGAAGAAGTCTGAGCGGGCTTCTAAGTCCTGTGAGGGCGCCCCGGCGACCGGGGCCCAACAGAAGGCCAAGCACTGCGAGTCCGCGGGCACCGGGAGTGCCAAAAGGTCGGGCTCTTCGGTTGCCAAGCAGGGGGCTACTTCCCCGGCATGTTCGACCACGAGCCAGCGCTCTGGTTCGGGGAAGGGGAAGTCCGAGAACCCGGGTAGGCAGCTGGAGCGGACCCGGTCGATCTCGAAGGGGGAGCGAGGCGCTGACCCTCCCCCCAAGGCGAAGGCCCAGGACGCACCTAAGGTGGTGAGGGCTTTGATCCACCCGGCAAAGGCCTCTACAGAAGTGGTCATTGCGACCCTGCCGAAGCCGGCTGCGACTACGCCTGTGGAAACGCCCGCCGGGCCCAGAGTATCCCTGCCACCGCGGAGGGATTCCTTTTTCCAGCCCATCGCTAAGACCCCCGTGAAGCCTCCGGCTGAAAAAGAGGGGGCGGAGGGGGCCAGTGGCCATTACAGACTCGGAATCAGCCTCTGAGGAGGAACTGGTGGAAACCGAGAAGGGCCTCGACGAGAGGTCCATAGGCCTCAATGACAGGTCCTTCGGCCTCAACAAGAGTTTCATAGGCCTCAACGAGAGGTTCGAGAAGGTTCGATCCCAGGGGGCTGTCCTTGCTGACGTGATCGAAGATAGCGACGACGAACAGGGCCCAGTGGAGCAGCCATCCCGTCCGTCGCAGCCATTGCCCAAGCCCCAGGATAGCTCGGCGGCCATTTTGTTGGCAATCCAATCCTTATGCACCGAGATAAGGACGAGATTACCACGGACCCGGACGGAGGATCCAGAAGCTGGCCCGTTGGGAAGCCCTCCGAACGAGCGGAGGAGAGTCCACCCCGCTCCACCCTTCGTGCCTGCGAGACCGGTGGACCCCTCATCCCCCTCGCCGGACCCTAGAGAGGATACGGCGACGGATACAGCGACGGGGACGGACGCTGATGACGGCGATGACACAGCAGACATCCCGTTGTCACCCCCCCCCGCACCTCTGCGGCGTCTCCAACCGACGAAATTGGCTCTTTCCACGCCATGATAACCAGGGCATCCAAGCTCTTCCAGCTCTGCCCTGAAGAACAGAAAAAGGAGGGGTTTCTGTACCAACGACGAGAGGCCAAGAGGAAGACGGTCCTCGCGGTGCCTTTACTCGACATCTGGGAGGAGGGGCTTGCTGTCCTCAAGAACCCTTCCACGACACAAGCCAAGAGGGACAGGTACGAGAAGAAGTACGGAGTCCCCGATGCCGCCCCCTTGTGCCTCAGGGCCGAGCCCACGCCGGACTCTGTCGTCTCGGCAGCGGCTAAGGAGAAGGCAGCGGGTGCGGCAGCTTCAACTTCCACTTCCCCGCCAGACAGTGAGGGCAAGAAGTTGGACTCTATGGAACGACGAGTCATCACGTCGGCGGCGACGACGATTAAGGCGGCCAATGCCTTAGCGATCGTGGCCCGCTACGACAGGGAGCTCTGTTTCAAGATAGCTCCCCTGCTAGACTTCCTGCCTGATGACAAAAGGGCGGAGGCCCTAGAAATTCTGCAGGATGGCGAGGTGGCATCGGATCACGCCATAACGGTGGCAACGGACATTGGCAATACCGGATTTCGCCAACTGGGCAACAGAGTTTGCCTCCGACGACGAGGATGGCTCAAGGCGACAGACTTTCGCCAGGACGTCCAGACCAGGGTGTTGGACATGCCGTTCGACGGCAACAACCTTTTTGGTAAGGCGGTGGATGAGTCCGTACAGGCCATCAAGACCGACTCGGAGACGGCCCGGGCCCTGGGGGTGCTTCAACAGCGGCGGCCCTTTCGGAGCTCCAGAAGCAGACAGGGTGCCTCCAAAGGATCCAGCGGTGGCTCCTCCACTTACCGCCAGGCGGCCCGCTCCTTTTCCCAGGAGGCCTACAGAGGTCTCGGCAAGCAAGGGGGTTCCCGCCGCCGTCGCCAAGGAGGCCAAGGCGGCAAGGCCGCCTCCAAGCAAGACTAACCCGGCCGGGTTGTCGGGCCCCCACCAAAGCACCCCGGTGGGAGGCCGGCTGACGAAGTTCGTCAGCGTGTGGGAGTCCATCTCCACTGACCGTTGGGTGTTGGACACCCTGGCCAACGGGCACTCGCTGGAATTCCAAAAGAAGTACATCAAGGCGCAGAAATTCAGGATGGTCACCCTCCAGCACATGCTGGGACAGTTGGAGGAAGGCGACTTCCTATGGTCTTTGGACCAGGAGGATGCTTACTTCCACATCCCTATTCTAAAAAGGCACAGGAAGTTCCTCAGGTTCGTGGTTCAGGGACGCCACTACCAATTCAGGGCCCTACCGTTCGGATTAAAGTCGGCACCCAGGGTTTTCACCAAGTGCCTGGCACCAGTGGCGGCGCGGCTGCCTCTGCAGGGGATCCACGTTTACCCCTACCTAGATGACTGGCTAATCCGGGCAAGAACAAGGGAACTCGCCGTCGAACATACGGCGAGGACCGTCCTGTTGCTCACGGAGCTGGGGTTCACCATCAACTACCCCAAATCCCACCAGGTTCCATCGCAGATAGCACTGTTTCTGAGAGCGAAGCTCGATACAGTGGGGCAATTGGCCTCCCCTTCAGAGGAGAGGACCAAGACCATCCTGGGCAAGGTGCGGCGCCTGCTAGCCACGGACGTGGCCAGGGTGAAGTCCATCAAGTCCCTCCTCGGGATGATGTCCTCATGCATCTGCCTTGTACCCCTTTGCAGACTTCGGATGCGTCCGCTAAAGGAGTTTCTCGACGCCCGCTTGCTCCAAGCGAGGGGCTGTTTCGAGGACAGGATCCCTCTCGACGAGGAGTTCCGTCGGGCGATCTTATGGAGGGGCATCCGTGCTCACCTCACGACAGGCACGGAATTTCAAATCCCGGCGTTTCAGGAGACGGTGACAACGGACGCCTCTCTGGAGGGTTGGGGGCCCACACCGGAGACCTCCATGCAAGAGGCCTTTGGCTCCCGGAGGAGAGGTCTCTCCACATCAACATTCTGGAGCTCCGAGCAGTGTTCTGGGCTCTCAAGTCGTTCCTTCCGTCCCTCAAGGGCAAAGTGGTGAGGATCTTCACCGACAACACCATCACGATGCTCTATATACGGAAGCAAGGAGGCACCAGATCCCCAGCCCTATCCGAGGAGGCCCAGGATCTGTGGCACTGGGCCGTCGCCCAGGGGATGTTTCTGGTTCCCTTCCACCTGGCAGGAATAAAAAACACCATCGCGGACTCACTCAGCAGGGAGCTGCGCTCGTGCCACGAGTGGGAACTGCGCCAGGACCAAGTGGATCGACTCTTCCAACGATGGGGCAAACCCCAGATCGACCTGTTCGCGACGGCGACAAACTCCAAGTGCCAGCGGTTCGCCAGCAGGTTCCCACAGCGGAGGAGCATGGGCGATGCTTTCTCGTTCCCTTGGGACGGCCTGTTTCTATCCGCGTTCCCTCCGTTGCCGTTGCTGCTCCGCCTCATCAACCAGCTCAAGAAGTCCAGGTGCAGAATGATCCTCGTTGCACCGGCGTGGCCGAGGCAGATCTGGTTCCCGGACCTTCTGGACTTGTCAACGTCCCCACCAGCCAAGCTGCCGGCGGACGCGGATCTTCTCTCCAGAGAAGGAGGCGCCATTCTCCATCACGACCCACAGTCGTTGAACTTGCAGGCCTGGCTCCTGCAGCACTAGAGTTTGGAGGGTACGATATCCCGGCTGATTGCAGAGAGGTTCTTGCAAAGGCCAGGGCGTCCTAGACTCTCAAGCGTTACGGTCATAAGTGGAAGAGGTTCTCTGTCTGGTGCCGTGCGCAGAAGATTAACCCTCTGCGGATTACGGCCCCTCAACTGCTGCCGTACCTACTGTCGCTGGCCAAAGCTGGACTGGCTCACGCCTCCATAAAAATACATCTGGCTGCCATCTCCCGATACACCAGGACTACGGGACGGGCGTCCTTGTGGTCTCATCGCCTGGTAAAGGAATTCATGAAGGGACTATTCCAATCATTCCCGCCGGTGTAGGCCCCTGCCCCGGCGTGGGAGCTTAATGTGGTGCTGACCAGGCTCATGGGAGCCCCATTCGAGCCTATGCATTCGGCGCCTTTGAAGTTCCTGTTATGGAAGACAGCGTTCCTCGTGGCCATCACCTCTGCACGACGAGTGGGAGAGATTCAGGTCCTATCTTGCAAGCCTCCATACTTGACTTTTCATGACACGAGGGTAGTGCTGAGGATGCACCCCTCCTTCATGCCCAAGGTGCCGTCGGACTTCCACCTCAACGAGCCCTTGGTGTTACCAGTTTTCTTCCCATCGCCTTCGACGCCGGCCGAGAGGACTTTGCACTCGCTGGATGTAGCTAGAGCGCTGAAGTTCTACGTTGACCGCACAAAGAGTTTTCGGAAGACGTCACAACTGTTTGTGAACTTTGGGTCTGTGAATCAAGGGAAGGCTCTATCGAAGACTTCCATTTCCAGATGGTTCTCTGGCTGCATCATGCATTGTCATCGGTTGGCAAACCGACCGCTGCCCGGCTGTCCGAGAGCCCATTCGACCAGAGCGATCGCTGCTACCGCGGCATTCCTGTCTGGTGTGCCCCTACTGGACATCTGCAGGGCTGCTACGTGGAGGTCGACGCACACCTTCACAAGATTCTACTGCGTCGATCGGGACTCCAGGGGCTGAGGGAGAGGGCAGTCATTGGCTGGGGGCAGTATGACCCAGAGATCAGTGATTGGTTACTACTAAGAAAGACAGATCAGAAATGTAACTGAGACTAATTTTTTCTTTACCGAGGATTCCCAGCCTGACGACGGGGAATATTCATGAATCCATGCCAGACCCATGCTGGAGAACAACAGTTACAGGTAAGTAACTTGTTCCTTCTGTGGTATAGGAGAGTCAGGGAGAGGGCCAATGTGCAGTGGAAAGAGTGGCCAGGTGAAACTGAGCAAGACCCACTACCAACACTACTATACACAGGGGGGTGTGGCCCTTGTCTTCCCTGAGTGGATTCCCCTCCTCTATCCTCGGCTACCTTGCCCCCACCCTCCCTCCCTGCCCCCTCTCTTTCCCTCCTCACCTCCGCAGGGCGTACCTCTGATCTGTACCCCTCCCCGGAAGTCCTTCAAAGATGGCAACCTTCTCCACATTGCCACACTTAACTCTCGCTCTGCTGTCAAACATTCCTCTGATATCTGCCGCCTTCTAGAGGAACTGGACCTTGACGTGCTGAGACATGGTTCACGGCCAGCTCTGTCACCAGCTTTGACACACTCTTACCTGACAGCTACAAGATCCTCTCCGTGGCCAGGCCCAACCGTGCTGGGGGGGTGTGGCCCTTATCTTCCCTGAGTGGATTCCTGCCACTGTTACTCCCACGCAGATCTACTCCTCTTTTGAATGTCTTGTCTGTCGACTCTCTCTCTCTCCTAGCCATTCCCTTACCGTGGCTACTATCTATCGGCCACCTGGTCAAATCTCCTCCTTCCTCTCTGAGAGGGCGGACCTCTCCTCCTCACTCTTATCCTCAACCACTCAACTCCTCCTTCTTGGAGACTTCAACATCTACCTGAATGCCTCCTGTCCCCCCTCTGGAATCTTTCGCGACCTCTGCGACTCTCTCTCACTCTCTATCGTCCCCTCTGGGCCGACCCATTCTGCAGGTCACACTCTTGATGCTCTGATCTCCTCTGACCTTCCCCTCTCTGTCCCTCTCTCCACTCCTCTCTCTTGGAGTGATCACTTTCTCGTATCCTCCCACCTCACCCTCCCTACCCCACAGGCAAAGCCACCCTCATCACTACCACCTTCCTTCTTAGTCATCCGACCTATGAAGCGTGTGTCAGTTGAGGCTTTTGCTGCCACCTTCTCGCCCCCTCCTCTCCCTTCGGCTGACTCCCACCCTGACACAGCCCTCTCCACTCTGCTATATCTGATACTCTTGATATCCTTGCCCCTATCATGAGAATCCACCTGAAGCCCAAAGCCAAATGTAACTCCTGGTATGACTCGGATCTCGTCACCCTTAAACGCAAGTGCAGGGTGGCAGAGAGGAAATGGCGTGCCTCATGTGCATCCTCTGACAAACTGTCCTGTCGCCTGCTCCAAAGGCAATACCGGCTCTCCGTTTTCTCCAAGAGGAGAGCCCTCATACAAGCCTGCATCTCTGCAGCATCTAACAATTCGGCCGAACTCTTTAAAATCTGCAAGGAGCTGGCCAACCCTGCTGCAGTCTCTACCTCTCCTGTCCTCTCCCAGGCCCTCTGCACAGCACTGGCCTCTCACTTCATTTAAAAAACTCAGGACATCCTGTCCTCACTCTCCTCCTATCACCTCCCCCCCTCTATTCCCAGCTCTCCCTCTGGCCCTTCTGCAGCCACCCCTCCTCTCCCCTTCTCTGCCTTTCCCCTTTTTTCTGCTGACGAGGTTTCGAGACAAGTCCGATCTATGAAAGTCTTGTCAAAACAGGTCCACCCCTGTTCCTCCAAAACTATCAAGGACCACATTGACTCCTTGGTCCTGCCCTTGCTGACATCTGCAATCACTCTTTCGCCTCTGGAGTCTTCCGATCCCCTCTCAAGCACTCCCTTGTGCACCCCCTTCTTAAGAAGCCCTCTTCCGACCCCTCCTGCCCAGCTAACTACTGCCCAATCTTCTATCACTCCCTTCCTGGGCAAGCTCCTGGAGAAACTGGCCATCTCCCAGCTTAATCTCCATGCTGAATCTGTTGGCATTCTTCATGACCATCAGTCTGGCTTCAGAGCTGCCAGAAGCACGGAAACTGCTCTCCTGAACATCCGTGAGGACCTGCTCTCGAACCTTGATTCTAACGTTCCTTGTGTCCTCATTTTGCTTGAGATCTTCTGCCTTTGATACTGTCAACCATACCATCCTGCTCAACCGTCTCCGTGTTAACCTGGTTATCACTGGTCAGGCTCTGGCGTGGCTGACCTCTTTCCTCTCCAATCGACCCTCTCAGGTCCAACTGGGGTCTTTCCTTCTGACATCTTTTTCTCTACCTGTGGTGTCCCCTAGGGTTCTAACCTCTCCCCCTGGCTCTTCAATCAGTATCTGGCACTTCTCGCCCACCGCATCGCCGCTCTCTGCCCCTACTTTCAGTGCTATGCGGATGATACCCAGCTCATTTTCAGGCTACCCTCGGCCTCCTCTTCTCCTTCCCTCATCTCTGACTGTCTTTCTGCTATCCAGGACTGGTGCGCCGCCAATGACCTCTGCCTTAATGCCAGTAAGACTGAGATTCTACTCATCGGCACACCCACTCCCTCCTTCCCTGAAGCTCTCTGGCCGGCCTCTCTTGGCCCTCTTCCTGCTCCTACCTGCAAGGCAAAAAACCTCGGGGTCATCTTGGACTCCACACTCTCCTTCTCTCCTCACATATCTGACGTCTCTAAGAAGTCACACTACCAGCTACACCTCCTCAGAGGTATCCTTCCTTTCCTCTCCTTCCCCCAGAAGCTCACTGTCTCTAGAGCCCTGGTTCTCTCGAAGCTGGACTACTGTAACAGCCTCTATCTAAATCTGCCTGCCTCTACTCTCCGCCCTTTGCAACTCATCCAGAACTGGACTGCGAGACTTGTCCTTGGCCTCAAGCCCAGGGACCGTATCTCTCCAGGACTGAAATCACTACACTGGCTCCCAGTGACTGCGAGGATCAAGTTCAAAACCCTCTGCATTGTCCACAAGGCCTTCTGGGGCCTTGGGCCAAAATACCTTCAACTCTCTCTTCCTAAATATCTTCCTTCTCGAGCTCTTCGCTCATCCGCCTCCAACTCCCTCAGGGTCAGCCGCTTCTCCAAACAACGAGTTGGTGGCAGATCTCCGCTGCAGGGGCCTCCCTCTGGAACAGCCTTCCTGCCTCCCTGAAACTTGAGGAGAACCATCTCCGGTTCCGGAAACACCTCAAAACCTTCCTCTTCGCCTCCGCTTTCTCTCCCCCTCTCCCCTGCTAAAGTTACTGAAACTGCACTGAATCTGCAACTGGGCCACTCGCCGTTCTCTGTCCTTGGCCCAGCCACTCTCCCCTGCACTGCCTCCCTGGTACCCCCTGCACTACGGGACTGTCTGTATCCCACAGCCCCCCCTCCCAGCACTTATCTGCACTTACTCGCACTGCCACTAGTTGGCCCTTGTTATTTCCTGTATGCTATTGACCCTGTAATGCACTTTCCCCTCTCCCTTTCCCCCCTGCACTTCTCCCTTTCCCCGCTACCCTTGCACTTGCGCGATCTGAATGACACCTGGCCTAGTAGGATCGTTGTCTGTCTCCCTTTGTTTCCCCCCTTGCCTCGTCGCCCCTTGAAACACTTGTGTATAGGCGCGTTACAAATGCCATATCATATATCATACTAACTGGGGGACGGATGGAAACCAGTGTCCAGGCTCTATGCTCAATTAGCGGATAGATCCAATCTTAAAAGTGAGGCACTGAAATTGAAGTGGGAGGCCGACCCTGGGAGAGGATATAACTGAAAAGGAATGTGAGAGAATCCTAGTATACCCCCGAGAGGTATCCAGGAACGCACGGTTCAGTCTAATCCAATTACAGATCCTATATAGGACATACATGACACCAGACAGGATAGCCAAATTCAGTAAGAAAGCTAACCCCCTCTGCCCCCGATGTAATTCAGAAAGGGCTGGAATGACGCACATGTTCTGGAGATGCTCGAAGATTCACAAATTCTGGTCCAAAATAGAACAGACTTGTATAAGAGCAGGGGTGGTGAGTTATGAATGGTCTCCGAAAGAATGCCTTCTGAGGGCATACCCAAAAATAAGTAAGTTTAGGCACGTAGTGAAACTCATGGATATGGTGTGCATGTTAGCCAAAAGAACTATAGCTATGGCATGGAAGTCTCCAAAGATCCGCAGTTCGACAGGTGGCACAAGGAACTGGAACACTGGACAGGGGCAGAAACGACAGTATGGGGAGAGGAAGTGGCCAAAGCGGGAGGATAGGCAAGCCCTGCATATGACAACTGGAAGGCCCTAATATGGAATATGTTTGACGAACCCCCGTGAGCGACCCCTGCTCACCAGAAATGCGACAGACTAGTGGCAGTACCTGAGCCCGAGCAAGGGAGCAATTAGATTTGGCAGTTTTGGCCTATTCATCGCCCAAGAGTTCCCGAAGCCTGAATATCAAACAGGCTGGGCTATGAACCCCACCATGATCATGCGGCAAGTGAAGACTGGTTGTTTAGTTCGTTTATTGTTTTCCTTTTTCTTCTTTGTATATTGGTTATTGTTACTTTGTTTTTTCTTACATACATGCTGACTGACGCTAATGTGTGTACACCAGATTGGTGATGTACAATATAAATGCTAATAAACACATTTAAAAATAAAATGTGAACTCCTAAGCATTCCTTGTCAAATGCCAGATGTGACACACTCCCACACCTATAACATCTCCTTCCAGGGAGTCCTCTGAAATCCTTTGTAGACCCCAAATCCCTTGAGGTAACACTCATATCCCATGAGGGAACCCATTTTCGACCCATGACCTTGTTGCCATTGGCCTTGCTCTCACTGCGGTCTTCTACCTTCCTGTCAGGTTTCTCATATTTCCTCATAGAACCGCTTGCATATTGTCTTTGTGAAGATTTGGAAACTTTGTATAACCCCGTCCTCCACCTTTATTTTGTCACACCCATGTTCACTGCTCGTATCCACTTGAAGTGTTTTGATGCATTTCTCTCTGTGCTCCACAGTTTTCGCTATTTATATCACCCTCTCCAAAGTGGGATTACGTTACTTCCACAGTTCTTTCCTGATGTTGTCGTCGGTACACTTTATCAATAATTAGTCTCTTAAATGTTCATCATGACAATGGGTAAATCTGCATTTCACTGCTAAACCCCTTAATATTATGAATTCTTCTATACTTTCCCCACTCTTCTGTTCTCTGGTGGCAAACTTGTATCTTTCAAAAATAATATTCTCTTCCACCTGGTAATGTCTATCCAGTTTCGCTAGTGTTTTCTCATATGGGCCAGCATCTCCCATTTCTGTCGGTTCCGGTAACTTCCTTAACACATCCTGTCCTGCTGAGCCCAAACAATGGAATAACAAAGCTTCCTTTCTCTCATTTGAGTAATTTTCCCCAAAACATGGCTAGTGCGTATTTTGTGAACCCCTCCCTCCAGTCTGACCGACACAGTCTGGGTTCCCCTGCACTTGCCATGAAAAATACTGGCGGCGAAACGTTCGTTGTAGAGACTGACCAATTCACAAACTCGCTCGCTTCCTTAACACGGCTCTGTCGGATTCCCAACCAGCAACCTTATTCTCCCATACCATGATAATCAAACGTACTTGACTGTCAAATATCAATAACTTTAACGCCCACCAAGATTCAAACCAGCACATGTACCAATGAGCCACTCACTGTGCATATCACTGAGTGTGATGGCCGGCCGCTGCTGTCGGGATCGCTGTTCTCGGATCTCGAATCAAATTATCTAAGTAGATAAACTTAATGAAGATCGATCTAATCCATTCACTTTGCAGAGCTCAGTGAATGTGTCACCAAGGCAACCAAAACTAAAATGGCTGCCACGCAACTTTACGCCGCTGGGTGCTTTCCTCTGATTGTACACAGCGTTACTACAGCAACGTAGAACGTCGTCCACGCAAGCTCGCGTCACCTCCTGGAATGTGTAGAATATCTCCACAGCTACGAGGCGAGTCATCCACGCAGCTCGCGTCACCATTCTTTTTTTATTTTTCTCATTTATGGTCATGTGCTATGTTGCTACGACAACCAAACGCATCAGCAACTTCAAAGGTAAACAATACAAGCAATCTCGGTGCACCGCTGCGTGCCCCTTAGGCAGAAATGCAAAGTCAAAATGTTACAAAATGTCAATTCTCACCAGACCTCGCTTGGGTTTCCACTTTTACTCACGAAGATTAAACCCACTCGGCGGCCAGACACTGCTCATCCTCAGGGGTATCTATGTCCGTGTCGCAGGCGGTGGTCCTCTCTCTTAGAGCAGAGATCCTCTCACTGGCACCGATTATTTATCCGTTGCAGTCAAATCAGTGCTGCTGAGGAGCTGGGCGCCTAACAGGGTCATAGACCATTCCCTCGCACAATGTCTCAGCTCCACAAGAAGCCACCGGGCATCGGCACTTGAGCCATCCTCGTCGCCAATTTAAGATTTATCAATGACTCTCACAGGCTTGAATGAGAGGAAATCCATTTTAATTTATTAAGCTCACAGATGGAACAACCCCAAGCCAGGGAAACTGCAATCAACTGACCAAACGTGGAATCTAGAGCATACAACCTGAACCTTGTCATATAGTATGTAGCAACAGTAACTAAAATAACAGTGAATATTTCTATATCTATGTACATGTTGTCACATCCACAGCAACTCAAGTAACCCTTCTAACAAGGACGTGGTACCCTGACCTTCTGGACATGGCCATCTGCCCTCCAATACATCTTCCACAAAGAGAGGACCTTCTCTCGCGAGTGTAGGGTCAGGTTCTCCATCCAGATTTCCAAACACTCAGCCTTGACGCATGGTTTCCGAGAGGCTGTTGTGAAAGGATTGGGACCTCCCGGAGTCGTAATGGAGATTTCGCTTTCGGCCAGCAGGCCAGCAGCAAAATCCTTATACTGCTGTCATTGGAACAAGTTCAACAGCTGGTTTAGGGATAAGAATGTGGATCCATTTCAGTGCGATACACCCACAGTGTTATCTTTTCTACTTCACTTGGCAAATCTGGGGCTCCAGATAACAATAAAAGGTTATCTTGCAGCGCTTTTGATTTTCAAGCGCTCATCAGAGGAAACCTCATACTTTAAAATCCCTTTAATCATTCAGTTTCTTAAATGACTCACTAATGTGTTTACTCCTCCTCCCTTTCAGGTCCCTGTTTGGGATTTAAATCTTGTATTAAAATTCTTAAAATGCATTCCTTTTGAACCCATGCATGCATGTCCATTAAGACTTCTATCACAAAAAACTGTTTTGCTAGTTGCAATCACATCTGCCCGCAGGGTGAGCGAATTGCAAGCACTGTCTTGTAAACATCCCTACTCATACGCCCCGTCCCCTTGCCTCCATTCTGCATGGGTGTCCCTCGCCAGGGACGGGAGACTGAACCCTGTTTCACCCGAAAAAATCTTCTCCTATAAATTTAGAGGCGTGTGGGGGTGCGGCCATGGGAGCATGCGCTCCACTGACTAGGCCTCCCGGCGCCACTTCTCAGTCCTCTTTTCCGCGTCGGCGGGAGCAGACCGCATTCCCCAGCGCTCCTGGGTTTGGTGTCGACCTTGTGATTCCATGCGCTCTTCCCCGTGTACTGTCTTTTGTCTTCGGTATTTTGGTCTTAACCAGGTACACGGTCCTCTGGCGCCACGCTCCTCCCCGGGGCATGACGATGTCATCGGGCTTCAGCAGGTGTCCAGCCTGAGAGAGGCTCTTCTCTACGTCTGACTCACACGCTCTTTTACTCCGCTGCCTTGGCCCCGAACGTGGCTGGGATTTTTCCAATCGCACCCCGCAAGTGTGACTTCTTTCCCAGGAAGTGTCAGAGCGAGAGGGACCGTTCAAGTTCTAACACCAGCACAGGTAACAAGGCTGATTCAGCTACCGGCCGCCAGGCTGAGGGATGGCTAGATCCTTCTGGGCACTGTGCTGAGGGGCTGCAAGGTTCTTTAATACCGGGTGTCCACCCGAGTGGCTACGCCCTACTACCGGGACAAATGTCTGAGGGGGCGCCTGTATACAGCAATACTGGCGACACAGCCGAGGGCACTACGCCTACCAGGCCTCATCCTGAAGTGCAGAGTAGGCCTCAAGCTCCACCAGGAGGAGGCCGGGCCCAGCGCGGCAGGCACATGGCATGCAGCCTGACAAAATGGCCACTTGTCCAACACCACCCCGTTCGGGGAACAGGGAGGAGAACGAGTGTCCAGGTGGGACTGGTCTTTGCCAGGTTCATGGCCTACAGCTTATCCTTCAGTGTCGCAGGGCGGATACAACCCGCAGCCAGCAAGACGGAGTATGCACAGGCCCCAGCAGCCGCCTGCTAATACGTCCATGCCACTTAACACCCCAACGGCCTGTGAGGACAGGTTTTTTTTAAAAGTTCCTCACGCTTATGAGGCCCCCTCAGATGGGTGCCATCCTTCAGGATGTGATCAGGGATATGCTGCTTTCAGCGTTTAGTCATTCCTCCTATGGCTCCAGCGCCTCAGGCCCCAGCGCAGCCCCAGCTTCCACCGCCGGGTCCTTTGATTCCGGCTTCCCTGCCTCCTACAGTTCAGGCGGTTCCACACCAGCCTCCACAGCAGCCTACGGCTCCAGTCTCCACACCTCAGCCTTCGGCGCCCAGCACTCCTCCATCTGCTGGACACCCTAGTGGACACGGATGAGGAGGAAGACCTCGACAAGCCATCTTCAGCCAAGGCCTTCCGTGAACAATGACACATGTTTGGCCGAATACTTGGGGCTTCCACAACCGGAGGGATAGGGGAGGTTCCTGACCGAGGTCTCACTCTACACCCTCTGGCTAGAACGGGGATCCCGATGCAACCAAGGACGAAAAGGGATGGCTTGAAAACCATTCGGCCCAGCCTACCAATCAGCGCTTCAAGGCCAAGTACAGGCAATTGGAGGGGGATCCACTCTTGCTGACGGTGCACCCAAAACCGCACTCGTCAGTGATTGCCACGGCCTCACTCTACTCCAAGCCTCAGTCATATTCGGCTACCTAGTCTTCAACACTTCTAGGCAAGGAGGAGAAGACCTTGGAGGCTTATGGAAAGAATGTCTATTCCAACGCTTCACTACACCTTCATCAGTCAAATGCAGATGCCATGCTCACAGCCGTTAATCAGAGGCTTTGGGGGGAAATCGCGGACTTCCTTCCAGATCTTCCAGTGCACAGTTGGGCCCATTTCAAGGCAGGGCTGGCAGAAGCTAAAATGGTGGTCCTGGATATCATGGAGTCCACAGTTGCGCACATGGACACCTCAGGCCATGCCATCTGCATTGCTACAGACATGAGAAGGACTGGCTATGGGCTACCAAGTTCAACCCAGACATCCAGGAACGCATATTGGACCTTCCGTTCGAGGGTGGCGACCTTTTTCATTCCACCACCGATGAGGAGCTTGATAAGAAAACAGTTCCCAGACTGCAAAATCACTATCTATCCTCAAGAAGTCCATGCCCAAGGGGTACAGATAGATGCATCAGCGTTCCAACAATTGGCGGGCCTTCGGCGCTTCCAGGAACAAAGGTTGAAACAGCCGGATTGGTCTCCGTATCAGCACCGGCGTAAACAGCACAAGGCAGGGAAAAGGGCTTATTTCAGTCCCCTTCTTGAACCCCAGAGGGAAAGAAGGCATGACATGCCGCTCCGGGTGTCTCTGGTGGGGGGAGGGAGCCGCGTCGCTGGCTTGCTCTTCAGGCACAATTTTAACACGCAAGGGGTGTGGACCCATGGATACTATCAGTGGTGTCCACGGGCTTCCACCTACCGGATGCTCCCTCCTCCCCTTCACTCCCAAAGATTGGGACAACAACTCTGCTGGCAGAATTCAGTGGCTCGTAGAGAGCCAGGCAGTGGAAGAAGTCCCAGCCTCCCAGCAGGGTATGGGCTTCTACTCCAGGACACAAGAAGAAACATGCCGGCCTGATAGTTGTGTTGGACCTTTCCACCTTGAACATCTCCCTCCCTCTTCAAAGGTTCAAGATGGTTACCCCAGCGGTTTTTGCGGAGACACTGTGCAGGGGAGACTGGATGTGCTCCCTGGATCTGAAGGACTCGTACCTACACATCCCAATTTGGTAGCCTCATCGGTCCTTCCTGAGGTTCAGGATCATGGGCTTTCATTTCTAATACAAGGTTCTACCATTTGGCCTCAGTTCAGCCCTGAGGGTCTTTACCAGACTTATGAATGCAATGGCAGCCCTGCTCAGGGCCCAGGATCACTGTCCGTACCTAGACGACTGGCTCGTCAGGGCGAGTTCCCCGCAGACGGTTGATCACACCTCTTCCGCCCTCATTAATGCGCTGCACGAATTGGGATTTTCCATCAATCTCAAGAAGTCACAGCTGGAGCCTCCCCAGAATCTAACGTTCCTGGGCCTCATCTGGGATACGAGCACCGAGCGGGTATTTCCCTCAGAGGACAAGATCACAGCCATCAAGAGGGCCACAGGTATTTTCTCAGCAGAGCAGCGACCTCAGCATGGTGGTACCAGCACTTCTTGGGTATCATGGTGGCATGTCTACTGGCAGTGCCTTACACGAGGCTCAAAATGAGACGATTGCAACTGCACTTCACAGCCTCATGGAGTCAGGAGCGGGATTCCCACACGGAACTCGTCAGCATTTCTCCACCAGGACCTTGTTGGAGCACGGACTGCAACCTGAGGTTAGGGCGACGTTTCGGGCATCTGGCCCCACAGGTTACCATCAGCACAGACACTTCCTTTGAAGGTTGGGGAGCCACCCCGAACAGTCGCAGCGTCCACGGAGTCTGGTCTCTGCAGGAAGAGGAGGCCTATATCAATTGGCTAGAGCTGTCATGCGCCGCTTTCTCACCTGGCGTCTTTGGCCCCGCTGCCGCTTACGGACTTCCTGATTTCCGTCACGCTCCCGCTACGTTCACTAAGCGGTCTAGTCTTTTTCCGCTAGGGTGTCCGTAGCGTTATTTAACCACTCCTCTCCCATAGTCCAGCGCGTTGCAACCTTCCACGGTCAGCTGCTTTTCCTCGCGGCCGCGGTCTTGCTACACGCTGTTTTCCTCTTGCTCCTCGAGCCTTTCCTCTTTCACCTCTCTTACTCTTCACGGTCCTTCTCCGGTCCCGCCTTCTGTTCTCTCCCCCCTTTCCTACTTTCCCTCCTTCGTGCCCGGCTTACTGCCTTTGGTTTTGTTTACTTTCGCTTCCTGTGTACTGCTGGAGTTTACATATCCTGCTGGGTCCTGTTGCTGCCTTCTCCCATTGTTCATCTGCTTACACGCCCAGCTGCCATCCGGATACCTGCCGGTTCCAGGTTTTTTTTTTGCCTATTCTGGCTTTTTTCCCCCTCTTTGTCCCTCCCGGGAGTGGGACACATTCAGGGCGCATTTACACGCTCTCACTGTGGCTTCCTCTTGTGGGAGACACGCTCAGCCTCGGAAAAAAGAAAAGGACTACACGGCACATCGAGCGCTCAGCCCAGTTGAGGAGGATTTCGACTCCACAGGTGAGGAGGTTGAAGAGATAAAAAAGGGTACTACAACTGTATTTAAAGAGGGTGCTGACAAGAGCTCAAAGCTATCTGGCTTGCTCTCAAAGCCTTCCTTCCCATGATCAGTGGCAAGATGATCCTCATCCAGACGGACAATTCCATGTACTACATCAACAAGCAGGGTGGCACCAGGTCAACCTCTGGGAGTGGGCTCTGGAAAACAAAATGCACTTGAGGGCAATCCACCTCCTTGGGAATCTAACCTGGAGGCGGACAGACTCTGCAGACTGGGTGCGGACAACTGTGAGTGGCAGTTGAACGAACACGTCCTTCAGGGGATCTTCAACTGATGGGGTCATCCTCAGGTAGATCTCTTGGCAACCTGGTCCAACAGGAGGTGCCCCCAGTTTGCGTACTTGCACAGACAGGGCTTAGGCTCTCTGGGCGACGCAATGCAGATACAATGGGACAACATGAACGCTTATGCCTTTCCTCCCACTCCCCTGGTTCACAGGGTAATCTGCAAGAACAGGGAGGCCCGACATCTGCATGTCATCCTGATAGCCCCATGGTGGCGCGCGACGCCATGGTTCTCGGAACTACTCAGCCTGTCATATCAGGCCCCGGTGCATCTTCCGCTGGGTCCAGCTCACCTACTTGCACAGCAGGGGGGCATGGTCATCCATGCCGACCCCCGCAACTAGCCCTTGCAGCGTGGCTCCTGAACAGGTCCCACTAAGGCATCTACATCTATCTCAGGCCAACCTAGACATTATACAGGGCGCCAGGAGTGATGTTACCAGGCGCCAGTGCAAAAGCAAGTGGACTAGGTTCTGCCACTGGGCTTCGTCAAAGGAGGTTGATCCCTTGACCTGCACTCTGGACGACGTCCTATCCTTCTCTACACGCCTTGCACACTCGGGGGTGCAAGTGGACACATGTCGCACCTACTTGGTGGCAATCGGAGCCTACCGGAATTCGAAGGAGGGGATATTTTCTGCCTCTAATCCGGTGGTTAAATGAAATCTGGCGGGCCTCACCTGGCTCTACCCGCCTATTAAAAATCCACACCCGGTGTGGGACCCTAACCTGGTCTTGGGCACCCTGGCTCATAAACCTTTCGAGCCCATGCCGTCCGCGGACATCAAGCTAGTCATTTTTAAGACAGCCCTTCATCAGAAGGCCCATCAGGGCCTTACATCTGCACGCAGGGTCAGTGAAATCCAGGCACTGGTGGATTCAGAGCCTTACACTACTTTTCATAAGAACAAGGTGGTTCTTACAACGCACCCCGCATTCTTACCAAAGATTGTCTCCTCCTTCCACCTGAATGAGGAGATCGTGTTACCAACTTTCTTCACGGACCCTAAGAACGATGCTCAGAGGGTTCGGCACTGCCTCGATGACAGTCGCACTCTAAAATTCTACCTGGACAAGACTAAAAGCTTTCGCAAGTCTGAAGCATTTTTTGTAACCTTTGGTGGGTCAAGGCCACACTATCCAGCCTCCAAAGCATCCATTTCAAGATGGATGGTGGTGGCCATCAAGGAGGCATATGAGGGGCAGCACAAACCACTTCCAGCAAATATCAGAGCCAAAAAGCGGTGTCCAGTCAACTCGTCGAAAAAAAACTGGTCGACTGCAATTTGGTCGACGCAATTTGGTCGAAAACCATTTCGTCGAAAATTTTTTTTTTATTTATATATTTATTTTTGGGTTTTCGTTTTGTTAAAAAAATGGGTTTTTAGAGAAAAAAAGGGGGTTGGGGGGGGGGACCCCCCCAAAAAAAAAAAAAAAGGGTTAAAATAGAAAAAAAAAAAAATTCGACGAAATGGTTTTCGACCAATTTGATTCGACCATTTGTCTGGTCGACCAATTTTTTTCGACGAATTCACTGGCAACCAGCCAAAGCTACAGCTGTGGCTTTTCAAAGACACGTTCCGTGGCAGGTCATCAGCAGGGCAGCTACCTGGGTTACGCCTTTGGCCTTTCGCAAATACTACTGTTTGGATGCCAGCTCCCTGTCTGACGCAGCATTTGGGCAGGCAGTGCTAAGGAGCTTGTTTGATTAGGAGGGGTCACCTCTCCAACCTGGGGCTACATTCAGTTGTAATCGCCCATGGAGTATGGAGGAAAGGGGACGGGACATAGGAGTAATTATAAGTGACTAATGTACTCCTAATCCATAGTCCCCTTTCCTCCTCACGTCCCACCATCTCCCCCCAACCCCTAATAAAACTGGTGTCATTAGGAAATGTTAATATTGTCGACGCATCAAAGGGGACTGAGGAGTGGTGCGGGGGGGCGGAGTCAGGGGAGCGCCTCTAAATTTTAAGATTTTTTTCTGGTGAAAAAGGTTCTGGCTCTCGTCCCTAGAGAGGGACGCCCATGCGGTATGGAGGAAAGGGGACTATGGACTATAAGTACGTTAGTCACTATGGTGAGTAACTTATAATTATACAATCTTCCATAAGGATAAGGTTATTCTTAAAGTAAGACCACCATTTCTGCCAAAAATAGTCTCTGGCTTCCATTTGTCCCAAAAGATAGTTTTACCAACTTTCTATCCTCTCCACCCCCCATCACCCTGGAAAGGAGAAGGAAAGGTTAGATTGACTGGCCCTTGGGAGGGCTCTCTGTTTTTATATCTTGCGAATGTCAAAAATTCACCAGGACTACCAATTATTCTTGAATATACAGGGCATAAATTGGTGTTAGCGTGAACTAAACAGACTTATTCCTACGTACCCTCCCCTTTCCTCCAAAATGTATGGGCGTCCTTTGCTAGGGACGGGAAACATTGTTTTCCCCCTTAAATGAAGGTGCACATGGCCCCGGGAGCATGCGCTACCTTACTCCGCTCATCAGCGCCACTCCTCAGTCGACATTTCCGCGGCGACGGGAACAGACCACTTTCAGCAGCGCTCCTGGGTTAGGCCTCCAGCATTGTAATCCCACGCACTCCTCCCTGGAAGAAGTTATTGTTTTTTTCTTTTTTTTTATCTCCAATTGTCAGGTACTGCTCTGTCCTCTGGTGCCACGCTCCTCACCGGCACATGTCGACGGCGGGCTTCAGCAGGCGTCCAGCCTACGAGGGTTGTTTCCCTACATCTGACCCTCACACACTCTGCTTCTGGTGCCTTGGCCCAGACCACCGCTGGGACAGCTGCTACGCATGCAACACCTTGACCCCGCGCACCCTGATGAATCGGTTGGCCGGTGGAGAGAGCTCTCCGAAGGATCACCTCAAGAGGACCTCAAAGCATACGTGAGGAGGAAGACCAGGCCCAAGGTAGGTGCTCTGTTCTCCTCTGCACCCCATAAGGACGACTCTTTCCCTGGGAAGCGCGCAAGCTGAGGGATCCCCCATGTCCTAAAATTATCAAGAAGACTGATGCTGCTCCAGCTACTGGCCCGTGGACTGAGGAGTCGCAAGATCCTAGGGTCCTGCTGCTGAGGGGCCGCAGGGCACTTTTACCGGGCTCCTTCCCGAGGGGCTTCGCCCTATTACCGGACCCTTGTCTGAGGTGGTGCCTGTACGTAGCACTACCGCACCATGGCCGAAGGCACTCCACCTCCCAGGTCTCGTCCTGAGGTGCAGGGAAGGTCTCAACCTTCAGTATTCAGCGTGCAGGTAGAGACTGGGCCTACTTCAGCATCCAACACGCCTCAGGCACATGGCACGGAGCAAGACAAACTGGCCACTGTGCCAGTCACAATGGCGGCTCACCCGGCACCCTTTCCTGCTAGATCAGGCAGGGGAGCGTGCCTCCATATAGGATTGGACAACGCTTGTTACCTGGTCCACGTCCTACCCCTCCATTTTGCAGGGAAGGGTTGCATCCCCCAGCTTGGCGAGACAAGGGCCGCCCAGGACACCTCACGCCCCGGCCCCCACTCCGTCCGCCGCCCCTGCTTGCGAGGATAATTTCTGTGAGAAGTTTCTCACCCTCATGTGATCACCACAGATGGCTACCATCCTCAGGGATGTAATCGGGGACATGCTTCCGCCGGTACTGCCCCAAGCTCCCACTGGTGTCCAGGCCTTGGGTCCAGCTCAGCCCCTTGCTCCCGCTCCAATCATGGCAGCTCAGCCCCTGGATCTAACCCCCTCAGCAGCCTCCGGCACGGCCTGTGCCCAGCACTACTCCTGCACCCCCAGATGTGCAGGACACTGCGGCGGACACGGCTGAGGAGGACGATCCTGACACACCATCGTCAGCTAAAGTATTCCATGAGAGGCTGGCGGGTCTGGCAGAGTACCCAGGCATTCCTCAGCCACAGGCGGAGCAACCTGAGGCAGGTGTCCTGGCAGAAGTACTTACTCTGGGTCCTCCGAGAACTGGCATCCCTCTCCAGAAGGATGTGGAATCCCTAGCCAAAAAGTGCTGGGTCGAACCACAGTCCACCCAGCCTACTAATAAGCGTCTGGATGCGAAATACAGGCAAACGGAGGCAGATGCCCTGTTATTGTCTGTGCACCCCCAGCCACATTCCTCTGTGGCCATAGCGGCAACGCTGTATCCCAAACCGCAGTCTTCCTCCACTGCATCCGCCTCCTCACTCCTGGGCAAGTAGGAAAAGCTTTTGGAGTCCTTTCGGGAAAAAGGTCTACTCCAATGCCACGCTCCACCTACGTCAGGCCAACGCCGACACAATGTTGGCGGTGGTTAATCAAAAGTTGTGGCGGGAGATCGCAGAGCTTCCTACCCACAGCCAGGCATGGTTCAAGGCAGGGTTGGCGGAGGCCAAAATTGTGGCCCAAGATATAATGCAATCTACGGAGGCCCACATAGACACCTCAGACAGAGTCATACGTATCGCCACCGACATGAGGACGACGGCCTGGCTCAAGGCAACAAAGTTCAACCCAAATGTAAAGGAACGCATCTTCGACCTGCCATTTGAGGGGGGCTATTTGTTCCACTTGACAACAGACGAGGAACTAGACGAGAATAGCTCCCAGACAGCAAAGTCCTTGTCTGTTCTAACAAAATCTACACCCACGTCCTACAGCCAGGCTCACCAGCACCCAGACTGGCATCCGGCCTTTGGAGGCTTTAGGGGCTTCCAGGCGAGACGGTACAGGTTGAGCCAACACAGGCGCAAGCAGCACAAGACGGCTAACAAGGGATTCTTCCACTCCCCATCCTCCGCACCAGCCTCAGAAGGCAAGATGTTGTGATGGGTCCATCTGGCTCCAGGAGCCTGCGGTGGTGGGGGGAGGGGGGGCAGGCTTACCCTACATGTACACTCCTGGCAGGCAAGGTTTGCACACCCATGGATCCTCTGTTGTATCCAGGGGCTTCCAGCTACCGATCCCTCTTTTACCTCCTTCCTTCCTCCCCTCCACTCCCTTAGATTGGAACAGCAACTCTGTTGGTGGAAATTCGCTTGCTCGTAGCGAGCCAGTTGGTAGAGGAAGTCCCAGCTTCTCAGCGAGTCAGGGGCTTCTGTTCCCAGGTATTCGTCATACACAAAAAGAACCAGGCTGGCCTGAGAGTTGTTGAACTGTTCTTCCTTGAACCTTTCCCTTCGCCTTCAAAAGTTCAAGATGGTTTCCCCAGCCTTCATTGTGGAGACTTTGTGCGAGGGAGACTGCAGTTCAGGATCATGGTTTTTCACTTTCAATACAGAGTTCTACCATTTGGACTCAACTCGGGATGAAGGTCTGTACAAGGCTAATGAAATGTGGTGGCAGCCCTACTCAGGGCGCAGGGCCACCACATATATCCACACCTCGACGACTGGCTAGTCAGGGCAAGATCCGCTGAGGCAGTACACCGCACAGCTTTCACTCTGATGCATACCCTGTACGACCTGGGATTTTCTATCAATCTCCAAAAGCCACAGCTTCTGCCCACCCAGACTCTGACATTTCTGGGTCTTATATGAGAGACAAGGGCCGAGAGGATCTTTCCCTCACTGGACAAGATTGCAGCAATCAAAAAGGCCACGAGGCCAGTGCCGCAGACAAGACTCAAGATGAGGAGGCTGCAGCTTCATTTCTCAGCTTCCTGGAATCGGGAGAAGGGCCCTCAGGCGGAGCCAGTCAGCATACCACAACATCTCCACCAGGACCTAGTCTGGTGGGGTACAGACACCAAGATTACCATTACCACAGCCTCATCCCTGGACAGATGGGGGGGGGGGATACCCTGGACAGCCACAGCATCCAAACGGACAGCTCCACTTGAATGTATTACATCAACAAGCAGAGTGGTATCAGGTCCCCGTCTCTCTGCAGGCTTTCGATCGACATGTGGGAGTGGCCAGTTTCGAACAACATTCACTTGTCAGCGGTTCACCTGCCTGGGGAATCCAACCTGGAAGCACAGGCTCAGTAGGCTGGGGATGGACAATTACGAGTGGCAGTTGAACAAAGAAGTTCTACAAGGGATCTTCAGCTGGTGGGGCCACCCTCAGGTGGACCTCTTCGCCACAAGAGACAACCGGAGATGCTCAGTTTCCCTCGTGGCAGGGAATCGATCGGCGACTCATTGCACAGTCTGTGGAAAATGAACATGTGTGCCTGGTGTTCCGATATTCAGCAAGCCTTATCAAATAAAATCTCCTTACTCCAAAAGAAAATAGCCAAAAAGAAAGCCTCCCTTACACAACCATCTAAGACTAACAACTCTATTATAGACCCTGCTTCAAAGGCTCAGGACCCAGCTATACGGTTTACGGTCTCTAAAACCTCTATCCTTGAGGTGGAGAAAGTCATCCTCTCTCTCAAGCCGTCAAATTGTCAGGGCGATTCCTGCCCTGCCCAGCTCATAAAAGATGCTGCTAGGGATCTTTCCCCGTTTATTGCTAAACTTGTCAACTCCTCATTCACGTCCGGCACGGTGCCTACCAATCTAAAACAATCCTGGGTACTTCCACTGCTCAAAAAGCAAATGCTAGACCCTCTTATACCCACGAACTACCGTCCCATCACAACAGTCCCATTTCTGCTTAAAATCTTGGATAAGATTGCCTATAATCAAATCCAAAGTTTTCTGGAACAACACAAACTCTTAGGAGAGCGCCAATCAGGATTCTGTCCCCAACACGGCACAGAGACTGCCCTCATTGACCTGAAGGCACATATAGATGAACTAAGAGATAAAGGAAAAATGGCTTTCCTTTTGCTGCTGGACCTCTCGGCAGCATTTGACCTTGTGGACCATGGGGTACTTTGTAGCCATTTAGACTCTGCTGCACATTTCTCCAGAGAGGCTATAACTTGGATTGAATCCTTTCTCAGCGACAGGACCATGAGGGTGTTCTCCCCATCGGCAGCGGCTGACCCAATCCCCGTCCTGTGCGGAGTTCCTCATGGCTTGTGTGTCTCCCCGACTCTATACAACATATTTACCAAGCCCCTTTTTGATGATCTGGACCTTCTCGGTATCACCTACACTAACTGTGCAGATGATACCCAGATTCTCCTTCCACTTTCTGGGGCTTACAATAAAGATTTGGCCTTGGTAAACAGGGTGTTTATCATCATCCAGGCATGGATGGCAACCCATGGTCTATGCCTAAACGATGATAAAACAGAGCTGATTATCCTGGGGACGCATTCCAACCTCAGAAAACTTAGCCAGGACTACACCTCATTTGAAATCGACAGGAATATCATCAAGGTGTCTAAAGATGTGAAGACACTTGGCTTCTATCTGGATGCCACCCTTTCTTTCGACACAGGTGAAGTCCTTGGCTTCGGCCACCGCCTACACATGCAAGCTCATTAGAGCAGGCAAGCACTTTCTCTCTGACAACAACTGCCTCATCCTAGCGAGAGCACTAATCCTCTCGAGGCTCGACTATTGTAATGCCCTCTACATTGGAGCCAATAAATCCATCACCCACCGAATACAAATTCTACAAAATAACGCCCTGCGAGCTGCCCTCGGTGTGTCTAAAAAATCGCACATCTCTAAGATCAAGTGCCAAAACAACTGGCTGTCCACCCAAAATAAAATCCACCTAAAAGTAGCGTCCCTGGTTCACAAAGCCCTGAACAATGCTGCACCGAGCTATCTCAGTAAGAAACTCACAAAAAGAAAACATACGCGCACAGCCAGAACCGCAAATGCCAACAGCCTCATCATTCCAAGATTTAGGCTAACCAAGGTGGGGGGTAGCATCTTCCAGGTTCAAGCGGCCCAACTTTGGAACTCACTGCCAAACCCCCTACGTGAGGAGCAGCCCTTTCCGAAATTCAGAACCAACTACATTAATCTGCTGAGGTCTGCCAATGATTAGCCCATTAGCGCCCATCTATCCTCATGCCATCCTAGCACATACACATCACTATCCTGCTCTCCTTTGATCATATGAACCTCCTCACATGGCCGATGAGCTAACGTCCATTTAGTAACTGTACATATACTGTCCTTACTATACCTTTGTACTCTTTTTGCCTGTGTGTGTAAATTGCAATTGCCGCTTACCTGTGATATATTGTATTTTGTACTCTATATGTAACCCATGACCCTACCCTGTAACTAAAGCTTTGCATTTTCTGTACTGCTGCGCCCAGCTACCTTTGGGTCTGTTGCGCATTATAAGTGAATAAAACAAACAAACAAACAAAACGCCTTTCCCCCTACTCCTCTGGTTCACAAGGTCATCGACAGGGTCAGGGTTTCTCTGAACCTTCAGCTCCATGGTGGCCTGCAGGACCCTGGTTCTAGGAACTCCTCCATCTGTTGAATCACCCCTGGAACGCCTCCCGTTGTGCCCAGCCAACCTACTTTCCCAGCAGGTGGGCACAGTGGTTCACCCTGCTCCGCAGATGTTAGCCTACGCGGCTTGGTTCCTGAACAGGTTGCCTTGAAGCATCTGCACCTGGTGCGCGATAACCTGGCTATCATACAAGTGGCTAGAAGCGACTCCACCAGGAGTCAATACTAGAGCAAGTGGACCAGGTTTTGCCACTGAGCAGAAACAAAGAAGATTGATCCACTAACATGCTCACTGGATGATGTTCTATCTTTCTCAGCACATCTGGCTCATTCAGGGGTGCAGTTGGCCTATAAGAACTCCGTGGACGATATCTTTTCATCCTCCAATCCGGTGGTTAAGAGACACCTGGCAGGTCTAACTAGATTATATCCGCCTGTAAAAAGGCCAGATCTAGTCTGGGACCTTAACATGGTGCTCGGGGCCATGGCGCACAAGCCTGCGGACATCAGGCTGGTTACCATTAAGACGGCCCTGCTGGTGGGCCTTGCATCGGCATGCCGTATCAGTGAGATTCAAGCCCTGGTGGCTTCATAGCCATATACAACATTTCACTGGGACAAGGTGGTGCTTAGAACGCACCCTGTTGCTGCCTAAGGTCGTTTCCTCCTTTAACCTAAATGAGGAGATAGGGCTCCCAACGTTCTTTGCGACCCTAAGGCTGAAGCTCAGAAGGTATTGCACTGCCTGGATATCAGGCGTTCTCTATGATTTTACCTAGACAGGACTAAGAACTTCGGTTAGTCGGAGGCCTTGTTCATCACATTCGGAGGGTCGAAACCAGGTTATCAAGCATCCAAAGCTTCTATGAGCCTTTACCAGCAAACGTGCATGCCCACGTCATCAGAGACAAAGCCACAGCGGTAGCTTTTCAAAGACACGTCCCACGACAGACTATCAGCAGAGCGTCTACGTGGGCTACTCCCTCTCTTTTGCAAACACTACTGCTTGGATGCCAGCGCCAGGTCGTAAGTGGCATTTGGCCATGCAGTTTTGTAGAACTTGTTTTCTTAAGAGGGGCAAATCTCTTCCCTTGGGCTGTATTCAGTTGTAATCATCCATACAGTATGGAGGAAAGGGGACGGAATGTAGGAGTAATTATAAGTTTCGAATGGATTGTGTCCTCCCACGTATTCCTCATCTTTAGGTCTTTAGATATGGTGTCTCACAGCTCTGCTGCTTCGGAAAAAATGTTCACCAGAGGGTGCTGTGTTCGATGCTGCGGTGCTGAAGTCCCTCCAGGGCCGCCGTCGACGTAATCCGCTGTAAAAAGGGCTAGAGCAGTGCCCGTTACCTCCGTTCTGTTTTTCCGAGCAACTGCTTCGTGTCACGAACGGCGCATCAGGTTTTTTCTCGGCAATGTCCTTGTCATCTACTCCCACCACACCCAAGATGGGGTTAAAAAATGTCAGAAGTGTGGTAAGAAAATGTCAATAACCGACCCCCATTAGAATTGCCTCTGGTGTCTCAGCCCAGACCATTGGGTTGACTAGTGCGGTTCCTGCCAGGCCATGTCCAATAAGGCTTTTAGGGAACGTAGAGGTAAGCTGGCGGTGGGGGAGGAAACTTAAAAGTCTTCTAAAAGACAAAAAGATTTGGATGAATCTAGTTGAAAATCTCGACATGGGTCGAGGAGGTCAAGATCTAAGAGTCGCTCGAGGAAATCCTCCCCGACTTCGACTGAGAAGTCAAAAAAGCGACGTCACAGGTCTTCTTCCTCCTCTGAAAGGAGAGTTACTTATCCATCTAGGCACGATTCCCCTGAAAAATGGGAGGCCTTTAGGGCTTTGATGCTTATGATATTCGAGAAAGCGGCCCAGACCCCCTCGAAGATGCTGCATGGAAATCATGCCTATACCCACTCTAAAAGTGACAGAGGGAAATCAAAATCTAAACACGCAAGAGTCGAGAGTGTCATCAAGGGAAAATTCCCTGACTCCTCGTACTAAGACAAACCCTCAGTGCATAAATCGGTGGTAGCAGAATCGACATTGAAACTCGACTCGACACAGTTGACTACTGAGTCGAAACCGCAGACGAAAATGGCGTTGACGCCTTTATCGAGGCATTCTTTAATCCCGAGACGCAAGTCGACGCCATTACCCATGCCTAATTCGATACCACCCTCTTTACCTGAAAAAGCTTTCCATCCTCAACCCAGACAGGAATTTTTCAGATCTATGTCATCCATTTTTGAAGAACACTCCTCAGAAGAGGTATGTCACTTCAGCTGGAGTTGGGTTTGGAGCCAGAGAGGTCCCTGAAGAGCTAGTGGACCCGAATTCAAAGATAACAGGTCTTTGACTTTCTACAGAATGCCAGTGGCCTGGACCCTTCACCTGAAGTGGCATTTGAGAGACCAGACCCTACAGATGAGCCTAGGAAGGGTCATTGATTTTATGGGTTGGAAGGCAGTTTCCCCAAATTTCGACCAGGATGACGGGCATCCTGAGTGAAGGTCCTCTAAAAAATCCTGTTCTTCCATTCCATAAATCACTTCAGAAGAGGGTGATGGTAAATTGAAATACTCCTGATTCTATTTCAGCAGTAAACAAGAAATTTGTACCAAAATACAGGCCATCTTTATCAGATCCGGAATATCTATCTAAACATCCCTCCCCTGAAAGACTAGTGGTTCAAGCTGCAACCTCCACTAGGCAATCAGCTTACCACTCAATACCACCAGACAGGGATGATAAAAAAGTTGGCTTGGGCCCGGAAAGCTTTTTCTTTCGGGCAGCATAGCCCTTAAATCGACTAATGTAACTTGTACTTTAGCAAGATTTACATATACCCTGTGGGACTGCATGACATCAGCGGCTGATCGCATTCCGTAGGTGAGCAACGGGATGGTTTCCTGGCTATAGTAAAAGATGGTAAAGAGGCTATGGAGGAATGCCTTCAGTCAAGACTGGACACTGCAGATAGTATCTCACACGGTCCTACTCAGGTTTGCGTGGCTAAGGAAATCTGGCTTTGCACATGATGTGCAATCTAGATTACTTAATATGCCCTTTGATGGCTTGAGGTTGTTTGGTAGCAAGGCGGACGTGAGCTTGGAGAAGCTGCAGACCTCAAAAGTGGCAGCAAAATCACTTGGCGCTGCTATAAGACAGCCTTAACAACACTCTTACGCGGGCTCATCTTCCTGGAAGAGTCGCCCCTTTCGTTTTTACTCCTCTTTTGGAAAAGGGAGGGGGCAGGCCAGTCAAAGAAGCCAACAGAGAAAACCCTTTTGTGGTGGAGCAGGGAGAGATGCTAGATCAGCCACAGCAGCGGCTACTACCTCCTCAGCCACTGCTGCAGCTGCTGCAAAGCCACTTTGAGGTCTTCACCCACAAGACCCTGGTGGGAGGCAGAATCACTCGGTATCTGGACGAATGGTGTGGCATTACGTCAGATGCCTGGGCACTAGAGATAGTGACCCATGGTTACTGCCTTCCTTTTCATCAGCGATCATCCACCGGGAGCCAGCTCTGTAAAAATTCCAGACCCGCTCCTTGTGCAGGAGATTTTAACCCTGCTAGAGAAAGGTTCAATAGAACATGTACCTGTAGCGGAAAGGAACAAGGGTTGGTACTTCCCTTATTCTCTCATCCCCAAAAAGGACGGAGGATTGAGACCCATCTTGGATTTAAGAAATTTGATCAAATTCCTCAGGAAGGACAAGTTCAAGATGGTGACCCTTTCTCAGATCCTTCAGGCTCTTCAGCTTCAGGACTGGCTGGTTTCATTGGACCTTGAGGGTGCTTACTTTCATGTGCCAATCCATCTCAAGCACAAAGTACATGAGGTTTGCGATTGGTGGTTCTCATTATCAGTTTCGGGTTCTACCCTTTGGGCTGACCTCCGCCCCAAGGGTTTTCACCAAACTGACGGTGGTGGCAGCGAGTATCAGGAGAAGGGGGATTCTCGTCTACCCTTATTTGGACGATTGGCTAATCAGGGCACCCGAACGAGCCCAGGAACAACTGGCCTTGACCTGCCACTTTTTACACAGACTGTGCTTCGAGGGGATTGGGTCCTCCGACGTATTCCATATCTATGACATGTAATCACCACAGCTGTGCTGCTTCGGAAACTTTTTTCGGCTCCTGCGTCGATGACGTCGACGCGCCGTCGTCGAGGACCTCGTCCGACGTCATCCGATGTGATAAGTAGGACGCACGACGCCCGTAGCCTCAGTTCTGTTTTTTCCGCGAACGTGTTGCTTCGTGAATCTCGGTTAACGCCTCGACTCTTTGGAGTTCTGTTCTTCGAACCTGTTAGTTTTGTGAAAATCCTTCGTGTGAAGATGTCTTCTACTTCGTCTTCGACCCCGCGTCCGGGTTTCAAGAAGTGCGGGGAGTGTGGGTCCAAGATGTCGGTGATGGACTTGCACGACGCCTGCCTCTTGTGCCTCGGGGAGGCCCACGACACGGATGACTATCGACTGCCAGTCGCTCACGTCCAAAGGCTTACGCGAACGTAAGAAGTTGTTGTCGGTAGGTCGGGTGTCCAAGCCCAGGAAGTCGAAGTCTGCGGGGCTTTCGACGGATGATTCGAGGGGTGACTCTCCGCGTCATCGTCGGAAGTCTCGTGTGTCTCCTTCTAGGAGTCGGTCTCGCCACTCCTCAGCCTCTTCGAGGCGTTCTCGGAAGCGCCGACACCGGTCGTCTTCCAGGTCCTCTTCGGAGGACTCTGCCCGGCACGTCGCTTACCCCACCAGCCGTGCGACGCCGGAGGAATGGGCTTCCTTCGGGAAGAAAATGCTGGCGATTCTTGAGTCGCAGGGTACTAAGCCATCCGCGCCCCCGAGTGGGGTCGGTCGTGAGAGGTCGAGAGACGCCGCTCGCAAGAGTGGTCGGCACGAGTCACGGGAGAGGTCCCGTTCGGACAAGGAGACTCGTTCTCGACGTACCCGTTCCAGGTCCCGGTCCTCGACGCGTTCGAGACCGTGTGCACCTGTGAGGTCTTCGGGGAAGACATCGACGTCTGAGGCGTCGAGGGCGTCGACAGGCTTTCTCGAGGCTCCGGCTCCGAGGAAGTCATCGAAGCCGTCGACGCTCAGGTCGTCGAGGGACACGCTCGGGGCTCCGGCCTCGAGGGCTGTGTCGACGCCGATGCTGGAGGCGCTGCGTCCGACGTCGACGCCGATTTCCTCGACGCCGATCCTCTCGGCGCCGATGCCGGTTCTCTCGACGCCGGCGCCGATTCGCTCGACGCCATCGACGCCTTTCGTGTCGGAGGTACCCCGTGGCACGGGAGAACCCCCTAGGAAGGCTCTGGTTAAGAGCAAGCACTCTCGGGTGCCTTCTTTTCGCCACCTGGAATATATTTCAGAGGCGGATGAGGATTCTGATGGCCTGGTTCCTAGTCAGGTTCCGGATGAAATTGTCTCGGGCCACGGTCTGTTTGATGATTTGAGGCAGTCACTGCATGATGCCAGTGGACTGGACACCTCCCCGGAGGTGGAGTTTTGTAGGCCTGAGCCTGGCTCTCATGCCGATTCCTCGTACCGGCGCCTTATGGCTAGGGTTTCTGAGTACTTGGGATGGTCTGCTCCCCCAGGGGAGTTTGTGCAGGATGATCTAACGGACATCCTTGATGTTGGTCCCCCAACTGACCCGGTACTGCCGTTCCATATGGCTTTACAGAGAAGGGTGGCGGCGGCTTGGACTGCTCCGGAGTGTCTCCTGGCGGTGGGCAGATCCTTGTCGCGAAAATACCGTCCAGCCAGTAGCGACCCCTGCTACTTGACCAGGCACCCCACTCCTGAGAGTTTGGTGGTGCAGGCGGCCACGGCCCCGGCAAAGCAGGCGTCGTACCCTGCCATCCCTCTTGATAGGGACGACAAACGTTTTGATGGCTTGGCGAAGAAAGTGTTTTCTTCTGGTGGTATGGCGCTTCAGGCGGCCAACTCCATTTGTGCCTTGTCTCGTTTCACACACACTCTGTGGAACTGTGTTGCGTTAGCGGCTGAACATATTCCCGAAGGGGACGAACGGGATGGTTTCCTTGCTATGGTCCAGGATGGTAAGGATGCCATGTGTGAGTCCGTTCAGTCGGGTTTGGATTTAGCTGAATGCGTCAGTAGGTCCATGGCGGCAAGCACCGTGATACGCAGGTTTGCGTGGTTGCGGAAGTCGGGGTTTGCTACTGATGTGCAGTCCCGGCTCCTCAACATGCCCTTTGACGGTGAACACCTTTTTGGCAGCAAGGCTGACGAGAGCCTTGAGAGGTTGCAGACCTCAAAAGCTGCAGCAAAGTCGTTGGGCGCTGCAGTTCGCCAACCTCCGCCTTTTCGTCCTAGGGGACAGCAATGGAGGGGAGGTTCCTTTCGTTATTACTCATCCTTCAGTAAAGCGAGAGGAGCTGGCAGTCAAAGAGGCCAACGCAGGGGTACCAGAGGTGGACGACAGGGTACCCTTGGTGCCAAGGCCGCTCGGGCAGTTGCCTCTTTGCCCTCAGGTAACGCCGCAGCCGCTCCCACTCAGTCATGAGGCCATGTCCCATGGTTCGCCGGTTGCGGGAAGGCTGGCGCAGCATCTTGTAGAGTGGCAAGCCATTACTTCAGATGTGTGGGTTCTGGAGATCATAACCCACGGCTACTGTCTTCCCTTTCGGCACAGGCCTCGCGACAATCCACCGGGGAACCTCTCTTTGCAGAGTCCGGATCCGCTCCTTGCGCAGGAAATTCAAGCCCTGCTGGAGAAAGGCACCATAGAACTGGTGCCTGTAGCGGAGAGGAACAAGGGATGGTATTCCCCTTATGTTTTGATTTCGAAGAAAGACGGGGGATTGAGACCCATCATGGACTTGCGCGGTTTGAACAAACTCCTCAGGAAGGACAAGTTCAAGATGGTTACTCTCTCTCAAGTCCTCCAGGCCCTTCAGCTTCAGGACTGGTTGGTGTCACTCGACCTCAAGGATGCTTACTTCCATGTGCCGATCCATCCCAAGCACAAGAAGTACCTGAGGTTCGCGGTTGGCGACTCGCACTTTCAGTTTCGGGTCCTGCCGTTCGGATTGACCTCCGCCCCAAGGGTTATCACCAACCTCATGGTGGTGGTGGCAGCGCATCTCAGGCAAGGGGGGATTCACGTCTACCCCTACCTGGACGATTGGTTGATGGGGGAGCTCTCCCGAGCAAGTCCTGGATCATCTGTCCGTCACCTGCCACTCCCTTCACAGGCTGGGCTTCTCCCTCAATTTAAAGTAGTCCCATTTGACGCCAACACAGCGGCTCCAGTACATCGGAGCAGTGCTCGACACTTCCCTGGGGCAGTGTTTTCCTCCCCAGGTGAGGGCTCTTCACATTCAGCAGATGGTGCACAAGTTTCAGCATGCCCAGACGCTCCCAGCGTTCGAGTTCTTGAGGTTGCTCGGCCTCATGGCATCCTGCATTCTTCTGGTGCCAGAGGCTCGCCTGCGGATGAGATCTTTGCAGTGGGCACTCAAGACGCAATGGTCGCAGTCCTCCGGCAGGATGTCGGACCCGGTTCAGGTGCCGCCCTCGGTCGCCCGGGATCTTCTGTGGTGGGCCGTCGAAGGCAACTTGATGAAGGGGGCTCCATTTTGGCTTCCCTGGCCGGAGGTGACGATCGTGACGGATGCATCCCTCACGGGATGGGGAGCTCAAGCCAACGGGCTGACAGTCAGCGGTCGTTGGTCTCCGTCGGAGTCCAGACTCCATATCAATCTTTTGGAGCTGAGGGCCATTAGGCTGGCCCTGAAGGCTTTTCTGCTGACTGTGCGAGGAAAGAGTGTCCTGATCCTGACGGACAATACAGTGGCCATGCACTACCTCAACGAAAAGGGGGGGGGGGCAGGGTCACTTCCTCTGTACAGGGAGGCGATGCAGCTCGAGTTCTGGGCCATCCAGCAGGAAGTTTCGATCTCGGCAGTTCATCTGGCCGGAGACGAAAACGTGACGGCGGACGCTCTGAGCAGGCAGAGCGCAATCTCTCACGAGTGGGAGTTGGCTCAGGAGATTCTCCTGGAGATCTTCGCCCTTTGGGGGACCCCTCAAGTGGATCTCTTTGCCTCCAGTGTCAACCGGAAGTGCGAAAGGTTTTGCTCGCGGGAATTTCCTCCAAAAGGAGCCTTAGGAGACGCGTTCGTGGTGGAGTGGTCATTCCCGCTGCTGTACGCGTTTCCTCCAGTCCCCGTCATCCCGCAAGTGCTGCGGAGGTTACGGAAGTTCGGTTCCCGGATGATCCTCATTGCCCCGGCGTGGGCTCGGAGGACGTGGTACCCGGACCTTCTCGACTTATCCATCTGCCCTCCACGTCGTCTTCCCTACCGAGACGATCTGCTCTCATGGGAGGGGGGTCAGGTTCTCCATCCAGAGGTCAGATCCCTCAACCTTCACGCTTGGCTTCTGAAAGGTTGAGGTATGAGGATTGGGACCTCCCTGAGGACGTGATGGAGGTGTTGTTTTCGGCCCGAAGGCCAGCAACAAAGTCTCTGTGCCGTTGGCGTAAGTTCTGCGACTGGTGCAGAGTTCAGAATGTGGATCCTTTTGCATGTGACATCCCCATGGTTCTGTCCTTTTTACTTTCTTTGGCCCACAGGGGCTTGCAAGTGGGTACCGTTAAAGGTTACCTGGCGGCGCTGTCCATCTTTAAGCGCTCGTCTGAAGAGTGTTCTTACTTTAAAATCCCTTTGATTTCACAGTTTCTGAAAGGGCTCACTAATGTGTTCCCTCCGTCACCTTTCCTGGTGCCCGGTTGGGATTTAAACCTTGTTCTTAAGTTTCTTATGGGTGCTCCGTTTGAGCCTTTACATTCTTGCCCTTTGAGGCTGTTAACTCTGAAAACTGTGTTTTTAGTTGCGGTTACTTCCGCTCGCAGAGTGAGTGAGTTACAGGCACTTTCAGTTAAGCCACCCTTCACTGTATTTCACAAGGACAGGGTTGTCCTTAGAGTTCGTCCTTCTTTTCTTCCGAAGGTGGTGTCGGAATTTCATTTGGCCCAGAAGGTTGTTCTTCCGGCATTCTATCCTCCTGGTAAGGAAGAGGAGAGGCTCCATAGGCTTGATCCTAGGAGAGCTTTAAGCTTTTATGTTTCACGCATGTCCCGGGTCAGAGTGGACAATCAACTCTTTATTGGTTATGCTGGAAAGCGTTTGGGGCAAGCTGTGACGAAACAGACTTTGTCTCGCTGGATTATTTTGGCCATCTCGGAGTGTTACCGCTTAACGGGTAAGGACCCACCGGCTGGCTTGCGGGCCCATTCTACCAGGGGTATGGCTGCATCTACTGCCCTGCAGAGGGGTGTTCCTATTCGGAACATCTGTGATGCAGCCACCTGGGCTTCAGTACATACATTTGTATGCCACTATTCCCTCGATTCCATCCGTGGACAGGATCTGGCCTTTGGCGACGCGGTCCTTTGCTCTGCTATTTGATTGGCTAATCTTAATTTTGATTCTAAATTCTTTCCCTCCTCCTTGCTCTGGTACTGCTTTGGGAGTCTGTCATAGATATGGAATACGTCGGAGGACCCAATCCCCTCGAAGAACAAGTTACTTTCTTACCTGGTAACGTTCTTTCGATGGGATGGTCCGACGACGTATTCCATATCGCTCCCGCCCTGCCTTCCCCGCTGCAGAATTTCTTTTGCGATTGCAGCTTACATTCCGCAAGGCTTTGTGTCTGACTGGCAGTTGACTAATGTCACACGTTCTGGGGGAAAAAACTACAACTGAGGCTACGGGCGTCGTGCGTCCTACTTATCACATCGGATGACGTCGGAGGAGGTCCTCGACGACGGCGCGTCAACGTCATCGACGCAGGACGCAGACGCCGAAAAAAGTTTCCGAAGCAGCACAGCTGTGGTGATTACATGTCATAGATATGGAATACGTCGTCGGACCATCCCATCGAAAGAACGTTACCAGGTAAGAAAGTAACTTGTTCTTCTCCCTCAATTACAAGAAGTTACAAATGATCAAGCCAAAGACTCCAATTTATCGGAGCAGTCCTGGATACTTACTCAGGGAAAGCCTCCCCGCCCGAGGAGAGAACTCACCACATTCTGCAGATGGTAACAAAGTTTCAAAATGCCCAACATCTACCAGCATTCGACTTTCTAACGTTGCGAACCGTCATTGCATCCTGCATTTTTACTGGTGCCATAGGCCAGATTGAGGATGAGATCCCTTCAATGGGCCCTCAGGACTCAATGGTCCCAATTTTCGGGGGAGTCTTCTGCAAGTCCCAGCCAAAGTGGCTCAAGATCTCCTATGGTGGGCTTGCAAGGAGAATATCCTCAAGGGGGAACCTTTTTGGCAACCGTGGCCGGAGAGAACGGTAGTGACAGGCGCCTCACTCACGGGGTGGGGAGCTGACACCAACGATCTGACAATCAGCGGTCGGTCGTTGGTCTCCATCGGAGTCCAAACTACACATCAACCTTTTGGAGCTGCGAGCAATCAGACTAGCGCTGAAGGCTTTTCTTCTAACTGTACAGGGAAAGTATGTCCTGATAATGACCGACAACACAGTGGCCATGTACTACCTCAACAAAAGAGGAGGCGTAGGATCACTTCCACTGTGCAGAGGGGCAATGCAGCTCTTGTTCTGGGCAATGCAAGAAGAAATCTCTCTATCAGCAGTTCACCTAGCCGGAGAGCTGAACACGGCGGCTGACGCTCTGAGCAGGCAGAGCACAGTCTCCCACGAATGGGAGCTAGCTCAGGAAGGCCTTCTGGAGATCTTCGCCCTTTGGGGAACCACTCAAGTGGATATGTTTGCGTCCGGTGCTGTACTGCTCAAGGGGAATTTCCTCCAAGAGGAGCTCTAGGGGACGCGTTCGTGGTGGACTGGGTATTTCCACTCCTACGCTTTTCCTCCAGTCCCCGTGATTCCTCAGGTAATCAGGAGGTTGAGAAAGTTCAAGAAAACCATGATCCTAATTGCCCCGGTTTGGGCCAGGAGGACGTGGTACCCAGACCTTCTGGACATGTCCATCTGCCCTCCAATACATCTTCCACAAAGAGAGGATCTTCTCTCGCAAGAGGAAGGTCGGGTTCTTCATCCAGAGGTCAAGACACTCAGTCTTCACGCATGGTTTCTCAGAGGCTGAGATATAAGGATTGGGACCTCCCCGATGACGTAATGGAGATTTTGCTTTCGGCCAGAAGGCCAGCAACAAAATCCCTGTACCGGTGTCGTTGGAATAAGTTCAGTAACTGGTGCAGGGATAAGAATGTGGATTCATTTCTTTGTAATACTCCAACAGTACTTTCTTTCCTCTTACACTTGGCCAATTTGGGGGCTCCAAATTGGCACTATAAAAGGATAGTTGGCAGCGCTATGGATCTGAACGTTCCTCAGAAGAGGTGTCCTATTTTAAAATGCCCTTAGTAATCCAGTTCTTGAAAGGGCTGACAAATGTGTAAAAACACCTTTTCAGATGCCCATCTGGGATTTAAATTTTGTCTTAAAATTTCTAATATGTACCCCTTTCGAACCTTTACATTCTTGCCCATTAAGACTTCTCACTCTTAAAACAATTTTGTTGGTGGCTATAACATCAGCCCGCATTGTTAGTGAGTTGCAGGCACTTTCTTGTAAGCCTCCTCACACCATTTTCCATAGAAACAAAGTTATTCTAAAAGTCAAACCATCTTCTTTGCCTAAAATATATATATTTTTTTTAAAGATATTTTTATTGATTTTACAACAAGAAACATTCAAACTGTGTCCCACTAAACCTCCCCCTTCCCCCCTCCCCCACCGGGAAAGTTCTTATCGCCGCTCTGCACTCCGAGAGTCTCTAGTTCAATATACCTAAAAATGTCCAGTATCTTTATTTTGTTTGGGCACCACTGCTCCATATAGTCACTTTGCAAGTATTCCAAGGTCACTGCCCAATCCTCCCTGAATTTCTGATGATTCCCTTGAAGATTGTAAGTTATATGTATGGCCATTGTACTTCCTCCCCAAGAGAATTTATAAATCTGTATATGTTTGAGACCAGCTTCCTAGAACCATCGTTTGTCATAATGTATTTTTCAAATGGGGTTAATTCTCTCGCGGCAGCTTCTCTTATTTTGGGTGAGTCTAGCCAGTGATATAGTTGGTCGTATCTGTATTTATCTGTGGCGTTGAGCTTCAATAGAGTGGTACAGTCTTCAAATGTTCTTATCTGTCCTCCCTGGAACATATCCCCCACCATTTTGCAACCTGCTTCCTCCCATTTTAGGTATGCATTCTTCTGGAGTCCGGGGGGGAATTCGGGGTTTTTGAATAGGGGCAAGAAGGGTGCTGGGTTTTTTGTTAGTGTGCCCATCTTAGTGGCTCTGTCCCAAATTTCCGTCTAGTGCCGTCTGCATAATTACACTTATACGTGTATTGGGGTGCCTATGTTTCCTCCCCACCCATAGCAGGTGTCTCGTGGGTGTGGTTGCTACTGCCCTATCTTGGGCTGCCCAAAGCCTCTGGGAGTTTTTCCGGTATCCATTCTTTCAATATCCAGAGTTGGGCCGCCTCATAGTATTTTTTAAAGTGCGGTAGTGCAAAGCCCCCATCTTTTCTAGCCGCTGTGAGAACTGTGTTAGATGCTCTGTGTTTTCCCCTGCCATATGTATTCCGTGACCGCTTTCGTTAGGGATTCGAAGAATTTCGGGGTGGGCCTTATTGGTAGGGCTTGAAACAGATACGTAAATTTGGGAAGGATGGTCATCTTGATCACCGTCATCCGCCCCCACCATGTTATTGCTAATGGGTTCCACTTCTCGAGGTCCCTTTTTATTTGTCTTAATATCGAGGGGTAGTTTTGGGCGTATAGATGTTGTATTTTGTGTGTCAGGGTAATTCCCAGATATTTGACCCCCTGCTGTGCAACTTTTAATTAGAGATCCTCTGCAATTGATTGAATCTGCTCGGAGTCTCCTGCCAGTATCAGTGTTTCTGATTTCTGTCTGTTGATCTTAAGGCCTGACAATGTGCCGAATGTTTCTATTTCCTGCATAAGAATTGGGAGGGAGTTTTCTGGGTCCCCCAGCATCACTAGCATATTGTCTGCGTAAGCAGCTATTTTATGTTCGGTTCCTCCCATGTCTATGCCCTTTATTTCCTTATTACTTCTAATCCGCGATAGTAGGGGTTCCAGAAAAAGTGCGTATAGCAGGGGGACAAAGGGCATCCTTGTTTCGTCCCCCTCTCAATTTGAATTTTCTCAGAGAGAGCTCCATTCACTGCAACCCTGATGGTGGGTGATTTGTAGTTGGCTTTGATCATCTTAATGAAGGGCTCCCCATCCCCATTTTCCTCAATGTATGAAAAAGGAGCGTCGACTCGATCGAAAGCCTTTTCCGCGTCCAAGGCCAATACTATCGCTGGGGTTTGAGTTATACCTATTTTTTCCACAATGTGTAGGACCCTCCTAAAATTGTTGTGCATCTGTCTACCGGGGACAAAACCCGCCTGGTCCTGATGGACCAGGCTCGGGAGTATTTGCGTGAGTCTCGTGGCTAGAATTTTAGTATACAACTTCGCATCCAGGTTTATTAATGCAATTGGGCGATATGATGTTGGAAGTTCTGGGTCTTTTCCCTGTTTGTGTATCACCAGCATTTTTGTCTCATTCATCGATGGAGTGATATCGCCTTTTTCTTTGAATGAGTTAAAGAGTTCCGTTAGGACCAGGGCCAATATATCGCTATAAGTTTTCTAAAATTGAGCGGTGTAGCCGTCCGGGCCCGGGGCCTTATTTCTGGGTAGGTCTTTAATTGCTTTGATGACCTCTTCTTGGGATATATCTTTATCTAACGTCTGCCTCTCTACTTCCGTTAGTGACGGGAGCGTCGTCCTGCAGTGCCTTTACTGTCCTATCCTGATTTTTCCCCCTCAGCTGTCTGGCCAGGAGCTTGTCCGCTCTGTTGGCCTTTATGTAATACCAATGTTTCAATCTTATTAAATGTCTTTCTGCTTTTTTTGTACAAATGGAATCTAATTGGCTTTGTACGTGTCTCAGTGATCTTTGCAGCTTCATGGTTGGGTTCTTTATAATTTCTGCATGGATTTTGCTAATGTTAGCCTCCAACTCCCTTTCCCATTGGAGGTTAAGCCTCTCCCTTTGGGCTTTTTGTGCGATTATATGACCCCTAGTAACCGCCTTCAGGGCTTCCCATTGTGTTTCTATCGGTATGTCTGGGAGGTTGTTGTTGTTAAGGTATTCGTTGATTTGTTCTCGAATGGTGTTTCCTATTACCGGGTCTCGGAGTATCTCTTCTGGGAGCCGCCATTTCCACAAGCCGGGGCTTCGTGGGGTAAGCATTATTTCCATCGAAAGGGGGGCATGGTCGGAAAGTGAAATGGCGCCAATTTCTACCCTCCGTGTTTTTCCCAGAATTCCTGGGGTGGCCCATAGTCTATCCTCGACATTGATTGGTGTACATGTGAATAATAGGTGAAGCCTTGTTGATCATTGTTAATGTGCCTCCAGGTATCTGCAAGTGCTAGATTGGACATTTTCTGTTTCAGGGCTTTCGAGGGGGAGCATTGCCCCTGCTGACTGGGGGCCGATCTATCAAGATTGGGGTCCCACGCTATATTTAGGTCTCCTCCCACCACTATTTCCCCTGTGGTGAATCGTTCTAATTTTCCCAGTGTGTTTTTAAGGAATCCCTCCTGCCCAGTATTAGGTGCGTATAGAGCGGCGAGCGTTGGGGAGCTCCCTTTAATTTTCGTGTTCACTAACAGATATCTCACCTGCTTGTCTGCCTCTGTTTGGAGGATCTGTACCTTTAAGGAGTCTTTGAAGGCTATTAAGACCCCTGCCTTTTTGTCTTGTGTGTTTGCCTGTAGTATCTGGTTATACCCTTTCAAACGGACCTTTGTCTTGTCTTGTGTTTTAATGTGTTTCTTGGAGCATGATACTGTCATATCTATCTTGTTTCAGGAAGTGCTCCACTTTTTTCCGTTTGACTGGAGAGTTAAGGCCTCGAATGTTATATGTTAGGATTTTAGTCCCCATCCCATTCTTGGATGTTGGTCCCTAAGTGTATGTCTCGGAGCCTTCCTAGAGTGAAGCGCTGAGTCCCGGTGTTCCCCCCCACCCCTATGAGGCAACCCCCAACTTGCCCTGTTCCCCCCCCCCCAAAACTGCCCTGAGACGTGCTCTGGTTCCTAAGGTCGCTCTGGCGTTGGGCTGTGCGCGCCATGCCCGACTGTTCTCAGGGATAACTTGCAGGGTGTTCTAAAACCCTTTGGATTCCAAGTGACGTTCCAAGTGCCCTCCTCCCCCCTCTCCGCACCTTGTTCATGATTCTGGAAGACTCTCGTCCTGTTTCTTTAGCGTTGTCGAGTTGGATTACTCGTTCTCTCCGGTGTGGGTTTGATAGTCCCTTCTGATGCCTTCGTTGTGGTTACCTATCTGTTGGCGGGGGGACCTTTCCCTTTTCTTCCATTTTCAGTAGGAATCAGCTCTATTCCGGGTCTGGTTATCTCTCGTCCTTCTTTGAGGTTCTTCCTCTTGTTCGTGTATGCCCAATATTTGTCTCCCCTCTTCGCAGGTAGTTATCCTCCTTTGTTTGTCGTCCCACGTGAAAACAAGCCCAAAGGGGAAGGTCCATTTATATCTTATTTGCCTTGACGTTCGGTATCTTACAACAGGGCCCATGTCTGCGCTTCTGTAATGTGATCTGTGCCAGGTCCTGATACAGCTGGACCTCCTCCCAGTTCATTCTAATGTGGTCCATTGACCTGGCTTTCCTCAGGATCTGTTCTTTTTGGGGTTTAGAGGAGAGGGCTACCAAAACATCTCTAGGCCTTGCGCCTGGTTCCCCCGGTCTTTTTTGGGCCCACCCGGTGTACTCTGTCTGTGGATACTTCTTCTTCCTTTGCGCCTAGGATCTCCTTAAAGACCTGTTGGACGGGGTTTTTCAGGTCTCTGTCCTCTATTGACTCTGCCATATTTTTAATTCTTTTGTAAGACCTTCGTGAACGATTTTCAAGGTCCTCGCACTGTATTTCAAGATTGTGAGTCCGTCTCAGCAGTTGTTCCTGGACCTCTGCATATTGTTGCGTCTCTTCATCAAGATTTTGGGTGATTTTCTCCAGGGTGTCGTCCTCTCCCCCAAACTCTTAGTCTCCGATCTTAATTCTTGTAGCGCCTTCTTCATTTCATTTTTCATGGATTCAAATTGCGTCTCCTGTGTTTGAAATTCCCCAAACCACATTTTCATGTCCTCTTTAGATGCCATTCCGGGGTCTGATGTTCCTGTGGTTGCTTTCAAGAGAGGTCCTCCTTGAGTTTTTTTCCTTGTGGAGCTAGAGGGGGTAGTCTGTTCTGACCCCCACAGTTGTGGGAGGCTCTGATCCTGTTTCTTCTTGGGGTTTTGGAGGGTAGATTGCGCTGTCCTCCCCCTGGATTTTGACATATGTGCTGATGTTTATTTTCGAATTGTAGGCGTTTCGTTCAGTGTCGTTCTCTTCCACTAAGAAGCGTTCTGGGACCGGGGAGGGTACGCGACTTTCCCGGATTCCGGGTACAGGCCCCCGCTACCCCTGGGCTGTCGCCTCTGTACTGTCGTTGATGGGATCTCCCCCTATTGTCTGCAGGGGGGGTTAATTGTTGCCCCCCCTCCTGCGGGTGCCGATGCCACTGAGTCTTCTCCCCCAGGATTGCGTACCTGTTTATATGTGCGCGATCCCCCACGCTCCCCCCCCCGGCGATCCCCTCTGGTCTTCCCTCCTCCCCGCCGCCGGTTCCAGCGTCGTCCCGCGGTCCTCGCCAAGGCCGCCCTTCGATCCGTTGTCCTCCGGCAGCTGTTGTTGAGGGGCGGGGCTGCTTCAGCTTCTCTTCCCCTCGCGGTTCCTGTCCTCGCTGCTTCCCGATGTCCTCCCGAAGTCGCGCAGGAGCGGGGGGGGCAGCGGTCGTCCCACACCGCACAGCTCCGGGGAGCCGCGGCTCCGTTCTCCGGGTCCCTCGGGCTCTCCCGACTGCGAGGGCGATTCTCTCCTCGGCGGTTGTCTCAGGCGCGTGCGGGAGCTTCACGGCAGTCCCGGCTGTCCACCGCCCGTATAACTCCGGCTCTAGGAGATGTTGTGAGAGTTTTCCGCTATTTTGATGGGCTCTTTGGCGGTGCGGCCCGGATGGGGAACGGAGCGACGCTCAGGCACGTCCTCCTTCCATCGCCGCCATCTTGGAATCCTGCCTGAAATAATTTGACACATAAAATGACCTTAGCTTCTTTTTATCCTCCTCACGCTAGTAAGGAAGAGGAAAGGTTGCATAGACTGGACCCTAAAAGGGCTCTGTTTCTACATTTCCAGAATGGCAAATCTTCGACAATGTGACCAACTATTTGTTGGATTTACTAGACACAAATTGGGCCTTGGAGTGTCTTAACAAACTCTTTCCAGATGGATAATTCTAGCTATCTCGGAGTGCTATAAATTGGCTGGAAAAGAACCTCCAGATGGATTAAGGGCTCATTCAACCAGAGGCATGGCAACTTCCTCGGCTCTTCAAAGGGGTGTCCCGGTGCAGGATATTTATGCGGCGGCCACCTGGTCGTCAATGCACACCTTTGTGAAGCATTACTGCTTGGACTCTACTTCATATCAAGGAGGACTCTTTGCAAAAGCTGTCCTTCATTCAGTCCATAATTGACATTTTTGGTACTCCCTCCACCAAATTCTTAGTGCTTTGGGAGCCTATCTAAAGATGAGGAATACGTGGGAGGACACAATCCATTCGAAGAACAAGTTACTTACCAACTGTAACGTTCTTTCGATTGGATGTTCCTCCCATGTATTCCTCATCGACCCTCCCAACCTACCCCTCCGTACAGTTTACGCCAGTTGCACTCTAACTTCCTTAAGCACCTGAGGACTTAAAGCCTGATCAACTGATGCGACTGTGAACACCGTAATAACAGAACTGAGGTAACGGGTGCTGCTCGAGCCCTTTATACAGCGGATGACGTCAACGCTAGACGGCGGTCCTAGCGGGACTTCGACTCTGCGGCCTCTAACACAGCGCCCTCTAGTGAAAAATGTTTCCGAAGCAGCAGAGCTGGGAGACATTTCAAAAGATCTGAAGATGAGGAATATGTGAGAAGAACATCCAAATGAAAGAACGTTACAGTTGGTAAGTAACTTGTTCTACTCACCGTAGTGGCTAACATCCTCCTAGGCAATAGTCCCCTTTACTCCATACGTCCCACCATTCTCCCCCTTAATAAAACCTGTGTCATTAGGCAATCTTAATATTGTCGATGTGTCAAAGGGGACTGAGGATTTGCGCCGGTGGTCGGAGTCAGGGGAGTGCATGCTCCCGGGGCTGTGCCCCGTGCACGACTAAATTGAAAGGGGAAGACAATTTTTTCTGGTTAAAAAGGTTCCGTTTCCCATCCCTGGCGAGGGACGCCCATACAGTATGGAGGAAAGGAGACTATGGACCAGGAGTACGTTGGTCACTACAGTGAGTAACTTATAATTTATCCACATTGATTATTCTGGCTATCCAAGAATACTATAGACTGCCTGGTAAAGATCCCCCAGAGGGTCTAAGAGCTCACTCAACCAGGGGCATGGCTACTTCTTCCACTCTTCAGAGAGGAGTACCTATTAAAGATAATTTGTAAGGCAGCCCCATGGTCTATCATACACACCTTTGTGAAATATTACTCACTGGACACTTCTACTCAAGAGGGAGCTTTCGGGAAAGCTGCCTTGCACTCGGTCCATGATAACTGCTAAAGGCAGATCTAAATTGTTTTCCCACCTCCAAGACTATTACTGCTTTGGGAGGCTATCAAAGATGAGGAATACGTGGGAGGACACAATCCATTCAAAGAACAAATTACTTTCCCCCGGTAACGTTATTTCGATTGAATGTTCCTCCCACGTATTGCTCATTGCCCCTCCCAAACTACCCCACTGCAGAATTTGTGATTTACCCTCTGCACTCTGAGTCTTCTAAAATCTAAGGAGGCACTAGTAATTCCTCTAACATGGAAAAACAAGAACTGAAGCCAACAGGCGCTTCACGTGCTACATATACTGCGGATGGCGTCGACCATTGGACGGAGGCCTTCGAGGGACATCAAGTCAACGACGCTACCACACATGGCCCTCTGTCGAAGATTTCTTTGCCGGAGCAGCTGAAGCTGGAAGACAATGATCAAAGATGAGGAATATGTGGGAGGGACATCAAATCGAAAAAACATTACATGGGGTAAGTAACTTGTTCCTTTATCAGCTTCTGGAGCTTGCTGCATTTGCTGTTTGTTTTATTGACTCTTTGGCTATTTTTCCCTTGTGAGTTCCACCCAGACATAACTTATTTGTTTGTAGCCCTTTAGGGACTTTTCTGCCCCCAAAGGCGGCTTATACCACCAAGGGGTCTCTTGGTTTCCTGGGTCAGTAACCTAATGCAGATAGTTGTGCTGGTTCTGTTTGGTGGCATTGCAGTTTAAAATAGTTACTGCACAAGTAGTAGCCACTTTGGGTCACAGAAAGCATCTCCCTACATGGAAGCTCATAAAGTAGTCTCTTAAGGATTCAAAATTACAGCAGCCAGGCAACTGAATTTGGTTGCACTAGTGCGTGATTTGAGTGGAGATGGAGAAGAGACCATTTAAGGTCATGTTGTAACATGGGCTCACAAAGGATTATGCAAACGTACCCGAGGTTTTCCGAGGGGGATAGCTGTCTAGAATTCCTTGGGAGTTCACATCATCACAGCTTTTCCTGGGAGTATTAAGTAGGTAAATTCCTTTGAATGTTGGTGTGTGAATGTGTTATTGGAGGGTAAGGTCGCTCTCTACCCTTCAGTTTGGCATCAAAACGATCCCTTGCATCAGGAACTGTTAGTACAGTTTTTCTGAAGTCCAACTAAGAGCTTAGTAAAACCATTCAACTGAAGCAGTACAAGACTCCACTGTACCACCTGAGATCATGGTAGCGTAGACCGAGATGCCAGGCTTATCTTAGGAGGGAGAGAGGGCTGTAGAATCAATACAAATGACATTGTAATACAAATGGTCCAAACACTGAAACACTTTGTATTGCAAAAATAAAGGATTTATTTAAATACAGGTAGGCCCAGATAAATCTTGAGGTAAGTAAGCACTAACACATATATGAAATCACAGTATAAAAACACGACACTATACTTGTAGGTACACAGACCCAAGTATAGACCTCATTTGGAAATACCTAACAGTAGTTCTAGGAAAGTCAAAACCTTTTCGTACACATTCATTATAGGTCAAGCCTATTCTTGGGGAGTAAAAACCAATGGTTACTTTTTACAATTACATTCAGTAATGCAAGGGCAGTAGACCCGTCCATTTGTATAATGATACTCGGCACATATCACTTAGTCAACTGGACAATATACTTTTGGTGAATAGTGGAACACTTATTCTAGGTGCAGTAAAAACCTATAACTACTTTTGTGATAACCCACAGTTATACTAGGTGAGTACAATCTAAGGATGTGATATGCAATTACAGGTGCTTTTGAGATCGGTGGAACACAGATAGATAGAGATGAGCAGTAACTCGTGTAACTTATTTTTGGATGGCACACAGCTAACACAAGGTAAGTAAAACCTGCATACTTTTTAAACATCACAATGAAAGGGAAAGTAAAACCCAATGTTACACTTTTTCTGGACAGGCTAGCAGCAAGTCAGGTGAAGCAAGACCCAGTTGGGGGACACTCATACTATTTATCCTCAAATTACTAGTCTGGTGATACCAACAGTTGGAGGACACTCATACAATTACCCTCAAAGGACTAATCTGGTGAAACCAACATTTTACTTTTGGGAAGATGCAAAACCTAATCACAGGAGAGTAAAGCACCTTCACATCTACTTTCTATTAGAATGGCAAAACAGTTGCTAAGGAAGAAAAGATGTTAACCATACTTTTAAGAATAGTGCATCACACATTCAAGATCAGTAAGAAATTTTTTAACTGTTCACTCTTGGAGTCACCGTTACCAACCAACTCTTTACAAGTAAGTTACTTCTAAACACTTATTTTCTTTTCTAAGCAAAAGGCCCAATCCCTTCAAAGTTTTTCCCTTGTTCTTGGAGCATGAGTGTTCTGAGTGGCAGAAGGGGGGTCACTAGGACTAGTGACCAACAGGCAGTGTCAGAATAGGTTCTTTATTAGCAAAAGTCAGAATTCCTTAGGAAAACTGAACAAACAGGTGAGCACTTCACTTTAGGGTTAGAGAGGGTCCAGGAGCTTCGCAGAAGATATGCTAGCAGGATTCTTGCAGTGGGACTGGGTGTACTGGATGAGAGGCCTTTCCATCACAGAAAACAACTCACAGCTACACAGAAATCCTAACAGGCTTAAGGTAAGTACATACCCAAGCCAACACAGTACCTCAGCATTGAAGATGATTTTGCAGCAGGAGGACTTCAGGGTCTGCAGCCAAATACCCGGTCAGTGAATTCCTTGTTGTGGTGACTGAAAACAAGACCTCAGAAGGATCTTTGCAGCAGGGATCGATGACGAAGGCTCTAAGCAAGGTTTCCCTCGCAGCTGAATGCAGTTCCGCTGATGTGGCTCCTGTTCAAGGAGCACAGAAGAATACAGAAAATTGCGATTTAATTCTCGTCATTACAAAGGTCCAGCACTCTGTTGGGGCTTTTTGGACTCGATTTGTGTCATTGGAGATCCACCAGGATGCCCATGAGGTTTCAGCGAGATTCGGAAGACCGTGTACCGCACAATGGCTTGAGGTCCCAGGGTATTGGGGTATTGCAACAACGCAAAGTCACAGCAACGCGTGGGGTGCCTCAAAAAGCAGGTGGTCTTGAGTCTAGTGGATCTCACCAGGCTCTGGGTCGGGTTCGTCGTTTTCAGAGTTCCCAGGTCGATTGAAAGGAAGGGCTACAGCAGGCTCCGGTTACACAGCAGGCTCTATGGACGCTGGAAATCATTTCAGCCGCTTCTCCTTCATCTTCCTCTTCGGTTTCGGATCCAGTGGTCGACTTTTCTTCAGCTTCCAGTTTCGCAGTATTTATCAGAAACTACAGCACAACCTCTGCATTCTCTCCCCACATTTTACAAGAAGGGGCGGTCTGGTTGTCCAATCAGGACAGCCAGCCCCCCACTGGGATTTGTCCCCATTCAAGCAAGGCGTAAGACAAAGGGCTGGGGAGTTTTGGACTCCTCCCTCACTTCCTGCTCTCACAGACAGACAGGAGTCCGAAGATAAAAATCACACAAAGGAATTTCCCGCCCTCGATGTCAGGGGAAGGAACAAGAAACGACAAGAAATAATAAAATGGCGAAAAAAGAAGACAGGGGCCATTTTGGTAAAATTAGCACTCTTAGGTGCCTGCACTGCAGCTGTGAACACAGCCCGCAGTAAAGGTGCACCAAATAAATACAAGGAATCACTGCCACCAGCCATTGAAGATCAGCTTGCCACTGTAACAGAATTGTTACAGTTTTAATGTGAAAGGGGATACATTGTATCTCCCCAGCACTCCACATAAGGTGCGGTGTGCTGGTTTCACTTAACAAAATGTAAAAGGAATTCAAATATCCTTTCTACCATTGGGAACTGTAGTTCTCTCAAGGTTGGCAAAAGAAAGTTAAAAGGGGAGCCTCTAGGCCAACCCAGCAACAGGCACCTATTGCCAATAAGTTGTTAAAGAGGATAACTTTAAAAAGACACTATGGAGAGTCTTAAAAATGATACCCATAAAAAGAGTTAAAGATTATTTGAGTGTGGAAAAAGGTTAACACTCACTGAGGTATTAAGGAAAAATATCCCACTAGTAAAGCAACAAATTCTGGGGTTGACACGGGGGGCGTGGCTTGGGAGCCATGGACTATGTTAGGGAGAATTCTCTGTAAAGGCTAATTTCCCAAACCTAGTGAGTCCCCCAGCAGCTTTGCTGGATTTTTGGGGTTTATTTTTTTCTCCTGCTAAGAGTGAGACTCTCTTCCTCCCACTCTTAGACATGATTTGAGGTGTTCCTTTGACTTTGTATGTGTTTTATGGGCTATGGGGTCCTTTACCCCATAGGGCTTCATGTGTTTTTGGTATATGGGTTACACAGCACCCTCCGTGCCATAACCCAGGGGTGTCTTAGCGACCCCCAAACATAGACTCCATACCCTGGGACTGACTACTGTCTCCCAGGGCATGTAAAGTCACCATTGGCTTTACTAATCTCAAATTGTGAACAGAACCAGTACAAACCATCCTATTGTGGATGTACTGGTCGGGGCAATTCGATTGCCCCGGGGTCTGTTGTTCGAGGGGGCACTGTCCAGTCCCCCCCACCGAGTTTTGGCTGGTGGCAGTGGATACTACTTTTTATATTCGACCGCGAATATATTCCAATGGGATTTTCCCATTGTTCGAGGCTACCACTTTTTAACATAGCCTCGAACATACCGCCGGTTTATTAAATTAATATAAATTCACCGGTTCTTAATTTTTGCCGAAACTTGGTTCCAAAATGGCGTTTGTGTTCGCTTCTGTGACTCCAACCCAAGTCGAGCCCTTTGTTCCACTTTTTGGCGGGCTTCTCCACAGAAGCCTCCAAAAGTGGTGCCACTCTGTGTCGGTACCACAGGGGGTGTGGGAGGGGGTTTAGGCACCCTGTACTGAGTTGCCTCGGCAACTCAAGTCGCACTCTTGTGTGATTGGTCCAAGTGGTGAGCCGCCCGGCTCACCACTTAGCATGTTTGAGTGACAGCTAGGCTGAATGAATGGGGGTTTTCTGCATAAAAGCAGGGCTTTGGGGACTGGAACTTCAGAAGTTGCCACAGGACCTAAAGAATCTGAGGAGGGAGAAGCCAAGCCGACCTGCAATGACGACACCACCGGTGGAGCCCTGCTGAACCATCTCACCACTTTTCCCGACGACAGAGGAGGTCTCCAGCCCGGAGAGTCTTCTTCCTTTGACTGGTGGGGATAACCAGTTTGCCCGTCTTTTCACCTTCCTGGACCATCTCGTGGCTGCCTTGCCCGTGCCAAGCACCCTGGCAACCGGAATACCACGGGTTACCACTACCACGAAGAAAAGGGTGGTACCTTGTAACCGGGAAACTCCGCGGCTGGTTTCTTTCCTGGCAGCCCAACGACCTTCGGCTTTCCTCCACGTCGAGACCTCCTCTTCCTCTGGACGAAACACCGACTTGCACCCGCTGCCAGGAACAACTGCCCCCGCTGGAGCATTCTTCCCACTTTCAAGTACTGTGTCCCGCCTGGCTTCCCTTGCGACAGAACGTTCGGGGTGACAGTAAATCCTCGACTTTCTAACCTGGGCTAGCCTGGGACCTGTTAACTAACTTTTCCTGACTTGATCTCAATATTTTGTGAACTTTCTACAAAGACTCTTTGGGCATAACCCCACTGTGTGATCCTGGACACATTTCGCTTGCTCTCTCTGAGTGGGTCTGGCATTTGAACTTCCTTGCTCTCCAGTAGACCTTGCCTAACCTGCCTCACTGTGGTTCTTTGAAAAGTATTGAAATTTGTTGGCTTTCATAACCCTACCTTTTTCCCTCCCTTTTTAATAACTTATTAGAGTGCCATCTTATGTTAAGCGCTCACCTCTGTCTGAAAATAAGTGGTGTTTCTCAATAAGACTTGTCTAATAAGTAATTAGGGTTGTGTGTATATATATGTATACATATAATAGTGACTGTGTTGAATTTATTTACCTCTGTGCTAGTGTAATTTACAAGTGTGTCTTTAAATAAATAATTATATACTTTTACACCAAAGCTCTGGTCAGTGTTTGCTTGTGCTACTGTGTCTCTGTACCTATTGTGTATACTCTATATACTGCCTAACTCATCTTGGGAGAAGTCTGACTGCTCAGCCACAGCTACCAGGTAATTCTGGGTGGTACAGACTGCTACCAATTGGGTTTACTGCCAACCATCTGTAGTCCTAAATCTTTTGCAGTGGTCTCTAAGGGAACTGCACAGGTTTCTGCCTAACAGACTAGGCTGCTCTCCTTGTGAGCTCCTGGTCCGATAATCGATCCGGACATGCGCATGCCTTTTAACTTAAAAAATCCACGAGAAAAGAAGATGACTTCAATATGAAAGTGCACGTTGCCGCGGGTAGATAGAAAAGACATATCAAAAGTTATTGAACTCTGAAACTCCTGACGAGCGCCTCGGGTCTACAATCAAAATGGCAGCGGGCCACGAACAAAGAAGCCCCTGGGCGTGAGGACCGTGCCCGGAAAGAAAAGCGAGGTGACCAGAGAAACCGGCGTCCGCACACTACAGCAGGCACCAAGAAACACGCCCAGCAGGTATGCTGGGAAACCCGACAAAGGCGAGCAGTATGCTCCGCGACACCAGCGTGATAGAGGCGGTGGGGGCTTCCCTGGAGGAGGTGTGGAGTGAAAAGCAAACCCCTGAGGAAGCGCAAGAACAACTGCGCTGCAGTGCCCAGAGTCCCCTCATAAAGAGGAAAGGACGAGCCAGTAACCCGGGCCACATAGATTAACCCAGGAGCTGCAAAACACAGTGTGGTCGGCACGAATAAAGGCAGCGTTTGTAAAACAAATGCGCAATTGCAGCACTTCTAAGACGTGCCGCAGAGAAAACGAAACAAAGCCCCAGCGGACTGCAGGGAAACGTAGGAACAGAGGGAAAGTGAGCACAGCCGTCGGAAAAGATTGATATATGTTGCAAGTCAAGGTCTGTAACCTTGCTACAAGAAGTACAATTGAAACATTGAATGCAGCATTACTCCTGTAGACAACACGCTTTCTTTTACATGGAACAGTGCGCCCAGAACATGAACTCTGAAATAATGCTATAGGTAGATGCACCGGGCGGGAGGCACGGAATAGATACCCCCCCACGAGAAAAGAAAGGTGTGTGTTGAGCCCCAGGGCACCAGGAGATTGCCACCAGTGGGCGCAGGCACCGAAGCCACAAATACAGAGCACAACACAATGGAGCCCTGGAGAAGTGAGACAAAGGGATAGCACGAAGCTGATGCAAAGCGGGAGAGGCAGGAATTAAGCCCCAATAATAGGTGCACAGGAAGCTAGCTGTGCCGCAGGAGGAGATAGTTAACAGAGGCACACTCCCCATAAACAAGAACAGTGATAGACTAGGAGGAGGGCGAAAAATGAGGAGCACACCCCCGGTGAAGAGAGCAAGGAGCGCTATACAGCCAGAATAGCCGCTGTACAATAACAAGACACTGCTAGCCACACATCAGACTACTAGACCAGCAGTGCCAACAACAGACTCTTCTCACCCTGCCGAGCGGCACCCAGGTCACGGGTGGAGGAATAAACACATCCCAATAGCTGGCAAATGCCATTGCCTGGAGAGAAGTGACGGACTTGGGACACACAGGAAAGGGGCTAGGGGAGACTAAGCTAAGGCCCCAACACAGAACTGGAGTAGTGCCTTGACCCCCGCTAAACAGTTGAGAACTGGCGGACCCGAGAGGCCGATGAGCTATAACTGTGGCCACGCACGGGGTGGCCTACACACTAATGAACAAATGCGTACAGCAAGCAGCGCCACAAGGAACTCCACGCATGAGAAGTTACAACCGCGGGCCAAACCAGAATTAAAATACAGCCGACAGCACGCAATCTTGAGCTGAGAACGGGCTGAGCCCAGGACACACCATGCAATGGCTCTCAAAGGGGGCAAAGGTGAAGGCAAGCAGCCAATGATGGGATTTTTTTACCAAGCCACAGCAGACCCCGAACACGCCCACACAAGCAACGACCACCACACTGAAGGCTTGACTTCGCCAATAAGTGAACACCAGATCCTGGCAGCCATAACTGAACTGAAATCCTCATGGGGGGCTGCGATGGCAGACCTGAAAGCGGCCCTTGAAATGAAGATTGATGCAGTAGGCATAGAGGTCAGCTTACTTAAGCAAGATGTAAGAGTGATGGCAGAAAGAACGAGCAGCCTGGAGAGCGCAGTGAAAGTTAACGCAGAGGTCAGCACTACCAATGCTAATGAGGTCCATATATTGAAACAACAAGTGTCCAATCTGGAGAACCGTGCTGAGGAGGCCGAAGGGAGAGCGCAACGCAAAAATATACGCGTGGTAGGCTTGCCGGAGAAGGCCTGGATCCTACAGACTATGTGGAAAATATGCTTAGCCAGGAAATTGGGGCCAGCAAGCTCTGGCAGGGATTCACAATTGAACGAGCACACACGGCCCTGATGAGAAGGCCTCAACCCGGAGCCCCACCCTGTGCAATCATAGCAAAGATACTGAATTACAGAGACGGGGAAAAGATCCTGGAATTCTTCCGGAAAGGCGGAACAATAACACGAGCGTCGGCGATGGTCACTGCATACCCGGATTATACTATGTTGGTACAGAGACAACTGTAAAACTATGTGGCGGTGAAAAGAAGATTGCGGACAACTGGCCTCAAAAACATGTTTTTGTACCCCGCAAAACCTAAGGTCTTACACAAAGGCAAAGCACACTTCTTTGACACCCGGGAGGAAGCGACGGACTGGCTGGACGCTCAGGGCTTCTCGGAGTCTGGAGATGGGCAAGGAGGAGATGGACAGGATAAGTGACCCGGCGCCATACCTGAAATTGCGGGGGACGGGTGGAGTTCTAATGGATAGAACAGAAATGGGGGCAAGGCGTGCGTTAGTAAAGTTCTGATTTAATCAACCGATCTGCTCAATGGGTGGACTCGTTGGACTTGTATATAGAAATGTATAAGGAAGCTATGAGCCACAAATGCGCTGCGTGTGGTGACCAATATAGGAGACACTGGATGTAGGAGACCTAACCCCAGTAGGTAGAGTAGTTAAAGCACCAGTAGGGCAACATTTCCCTGCTGTGCCCCGAGAACAGGCGAGAGCCGAGAAAAGGGCTAAATGCAGGGGTGCCTGAGATCCAGGGATGGAGCTGGGCATCTGTTGGGAGGGGGGTGGGGACATTGAGAGTTGGAGGTAGGTTGGGGTTGGGCGGGGAGGAGGAAGGGGGACGAGGGAGGTTGGGGAAGTTGGTGTGTTTATAGTTAGGGGAAGGTTAAGTTGGGGGAACAAGCTTACATGCAATTGCAATAGAACTCTGGGTAGGGGCTGGGAAAATACTGGAGGGGGGCGGGAAGGGGCTGGAATATGGGGAACCTTAAGGTAGTCTCTTGGAATGTCAGGGGGCTCAACAGCTACCTAAAAAGGAATAAGGTCATGATGTACTTGAGAAGGCAGAAAATAGACATAGCTCTCCTACAGGAGATGCATCTTACAAAAGAGAAGTTGGTGGTGCTCCAGAAGAAATGGAAGGGAACTGTCATCAGGGCACCATATTCGGCATGGGGGTTATCACATGGGTAGCACCGCAAGTCCCATTTCAATTACTACAGTCCACAGTTGATGCGGACGGGAGGATGGTGGCGATATGGGGGCTGGTGGAAAATAAAGAAATTTGCATAATAAACACACATGCACCGAATCAGGACACAGTGACATACTTCAGGACCTTGTACAATAAATTGAGCTTGTATGTATATTGGGGGGGGGGTGTCGATCTGGGGAGGAGACTTTAATTGCACATTGAACCCGAAGATAGACTGGTCAGACAATAAACAAATCAGGCTCTCCACGGCAGCCAAGGCGCTACAGGGTCTGTTGACAGATTTCCGACTAGAAGACACATGGAGGGTGCGCTACCCACAGGATAGACAATACTCAAATTACTCTGCCCACAAAACTTGTATACGAGGTTAGGTTAGACTACATATTTGTAACACAGGAAATTATAGCAGAAGTAGTACAGACAGAATACAAGGCAAGGGTCCCATCAGACCACTCATCATTGGTCCTAATATGGCAATACCGAACCCCAAGAGCCAAGATACCAACTTGGCGACTCAGAGCCAAAGCACTGAAGGACATGATGTTTAGAGAGGACCTGAGAGAAGAGATTGTAATATATTTTGAGACCAATACTGGGAGCGTGGAGACAGCCGGCACGTTGTGGGAAGCCTTCAAGGTGGTGGTGAGAGGGATAGCGATAGCTAAATCCAAGGGGCTGCAGGGGTGCATACTAAAAGACCTTCAGCAGGCAGAAACCAAACTAGAGATGACCTTGAGTAAAGGTGGGGACACGAAGGAAGATGCTGAAATCGTAAGCCAACAGCAACAGAAATGTGCAGAACACTGGGAAAGACTATGTAATTTGAACTATAAAAAGTACGTAGAAAGGCAACACGCAGGAGGAGACAAACCGGGAAGGATGTTGGCATGGTTGTACAAAAGGGAGACCCCCAGACTCACGATCAGAGCAATAATAGGGAAAGATGGACAGGTAGCTGACACTCAGGAGGGTATTAATCGGGAGTTCTTAGAATACTATCGGAAATTATATGGGGACAATGAAGGGAGCGATAGCCAGGAAATAACAGATACACTGGAGGATATAGGCTTGCCACGAATAAGTGCGGCGGAGTGAGAGGACCTAGACGCCCTGATCACACTCTAAAAGCTAGAAGAGGTGGTAGTGCTGCTACCCACTAGTAAGGCTCCAGGGATGGGCTCCCCAGTGAATTTTATAGAAAGTACAAAAGTGAGGTGCTTCCTCCACTGCTAACAATGCTAAATGAGGCATACGAGACAGGAAGGCTACCAGAGTCCTTAAGAGAAGCAATTATCCCACCACCCAAACCCAACAAGCCAGGTAAAGATTGTGGATCGTTCAGGCCGCTATTGATGTTGAACCAAGATAGCAAAATACTTACAGCTGTATTGGTGAATAAAATGAAACGGATCATTAACAAACTAATACACCCAGATCAAACAGGATATGTCCTGCGCAGGAGCATATCCGACAACCTTAGACGACTTCATCAGGTCATACAATACACAAAAGAAGACCTGGGTGAAATGGCTATTGTATCACTAGATGCAGTTAAGGCCTTTGACTCAGTCAAATGGCCGTGGCTGATTGCAGCTCTGACGCACTATGGGATAGGATCAGGGTATCTTAAGTGGGTCAAACTATTCTATAGTGCACCGGTAGCTAGAGTAAAAACGGGAGCTATTATCTCTGCAAGATGGCAGCTGGGTTAGGGCACTAGACAGGGATGCGCATGGTCCCCGATGCTTTACATCCTAGCACTCGAGCCCCGGGCAGTATGCCTGCGACAGCAGTTCGAGGAAATAGGAATTAGAATAAAAGGAGAGCCGCACTTACTTTCACTATATGCAGATGACATGCTACTGTATTTGCGATCACCCTGAGGAAAATCTCCAATATATTTTGGAGGTGATGGAGAGATTTGCGCTGTTGTCTGGTATAGCAGTGAACCCCAAAAAATCATGCATATTCCCATTAAGAAGGTATGTAGGAACCCCACACAACAAATTACCGGTTTTACAAATACCATAGGAGCCAAATACGTTTAGATACCTGGGAATAGATATTTATCACACGGTATAAGCTGAACATCAGCACAACACTGACAAAGCGGTACAGAAAATTGAGAATATTATGACGTTTTGGTCTAAGCTCTCCTTGGCAATGATGGATAGAGGGGCATTGCTGAAGATGGTAGTATTACCGAGACTATTGCATAATTTTGGGAACATACCATACTTGATACCGGGGTGATTTTTCATGAAGCTACAGAGCATATGCAGGGGATTCTTGTAGCATGGGACTAGGAATAGAATTGCCTTTTGGAAGTTGCAGAATACACATGATAAAGGGGGGATAAAACTGCCAAGATCTACGAGATCTATTATCTAGCTACTCAACTGCAATATGTGGCCAAATGGTTATCAGAAGACCCCACCTCAGAATTGAGATTGTTGAGATTAGAATGTGCCCCGTTCTTCCTCAAAGAGATGATATGGTTGCCCAAATCAGAGTTGAAAGTGCGCTCAAAGATGCTGGTGCTGGGATGGGAAGTATGGCGCAGAGCATGTCAGGCCATGGAGAACCCAACCCCGTGCTCGCCTTAAATACCGCTGGCCGCACTGGCAGGAGGGGATGAGCAACTAATAAGGACAATAAGGCGGCACTGGGAACTGGCGGGTATTGTAACAATAGGGGACATATGGCAAGAAGGGGAGATAAAGGTATTCGGGGCTTTGGTGGAGGAAACGGGGCTGCATGAAGGACAATATATCGCATACAATAGAATGGTACGGCGGATTAGAGATACATGGTCGGAAGCAACGCTAGAGGAGCAACCTGACCCTGCCATAGAAACGATATACAATATACGATATAGCAGATGGGGGGCATGAGATATCCAGATTATACAAACTATTGATGTCTAGAGTGGGGAAAGAGGTGCACAATTAAGACATAATTGGGAAGAAGAGGTGGGCGAGCCCATGAGTGATGGGATGTGGCAGCTGGCCCAAGGGTACCATAAGAAAGTGTTGAGGAACGCAAGGCTACAACAGATAGTTATATATAACTCACAGGGCATATATATGACTCCCCAAAAAAGTTGCCAGATTTAAGAACGCAAACAGGCAGACATGTCCCAAATGCGGGGAAGAGAACATGGGGATGACACATGTTTTGGACATGCCCAGAAATCGGGAAATTCTGGGAAGAGGTAGCCGACCGGCTAGACTAAAAGGGGATCAAAATAAATATAGGATCAGTGTGGGCATGTTTGGTAGGAGGATTCCCTAGGCCACATCAACTAAAGCATGTGAGCAAATTAAAAGACTTGGCAAACATACTGGCCAAGCGTAGAATTGCCATGGAATGGAAGCCATGCAACAGACCTAGGATAGAAGTCTGATGGAAAGACCTCCAAAAATGGGCCGAAGCCGAAACAGCAGTATGGCAGGAAGTGGGATGCAGAGGAGGGGAGGAGGAAGTAGAATCCCCGACGGCCTGGAAGCACTTAGTAGACACATTATATGGGCCCACCCAGGACTGGTCGAGTGACCTGGACTCAGATTAGGACATTGGAAAAGGAACCCCTGAAGTAGGAACAGATGCAAATCAGGAAGCGGAGTAGGCCTGGATTGGGGGGGGGGGGAGTCTGGGGGGTAGGCAACAGACATGGAAACATAAATGCACATTTTTGCAGTATAACGTCAGGTATTGTTAGTCTGTTTAATGTTTTAGTTGTAAAATTAATAAAGAATTGTTTTTTAAAAAAAAAGTTCTGGGGTTGACACAGGTCGGGAAGATTTACCAGTTCTGTGAAAACCTTGCCTAATAGGAACTTCTCAAACTGCTGGTATTTGATCATGAACCATCCAGGGAGACAACTGACCCAAGAACAATGAAACCGAGGAAGCTTTGCATCAGCATCTTTTGGACATCAAGAAACCCAATGGTGACCTCTTTCTCTCTGCCAAACAGAAGAAACAATGTTCAATGCTCCTCTCCTTTGTTTCGGAAGCGACTTCCGAGTACATTGGTCTGAAGACGTTTTATATCATTCAAACTATCTGGGCCACATGCAAATCAGACTTGGTTCAACCCCATCAGTTTTTCCAATGTCATGACCTGTGGTATGGATATTCCCAGAGAAGGGTCCTACCCTGCCTGAAACATGTCTGGTCTCTGCAGAAGGATTGTGGCCTAGTAGTCTGGGCTGAACTGCTCCTTTTGGGGTGTGACCAGAACAGTTTAAAAATAAAATTGGCATTTTAAACCATGTATAACACCCCCCCCCACCAATACCCTACCCATGAACAGAAAGAAAGGACAACTGATTTCCCCCATCAAAACTCCACCCTTCATGTCTTCAGGCCAGTTCCGGCAACCGTAGTATATGTGAGCAAAGTGTTACCCTATAGTCACTGCGAAGAAAGGATAGGACAATATCCCAATCTGCCCCAAATGTTTGCAGATGTTCCTGCACAGAATATGTCACTCGTTCCAGGGCGACAAAGTTCCAGATCTTGGCTATTCGGGCTTGTTCAGTGGGTACAGCCCTATTTTTCCGTTTTTGGGCCACAATTAACAATGCTGCTATGCTATGGATCTCTTCTGAGCTTTAGTAGGTACATTCTCCAAAATGTCCCCCATTCCTAGCATGGCCTCCCCAAGATCCCTGTGGGCCTGCATACCAAATATTCCTGACACTGCATTTTGTACATAGCAGAAGGGCAGTAACCTCCCACATGACCACCATATGTGATCCAGGTGCGTCCCACTCTCCAACATCGATTGAAGACCGTTGCATTTATGTAGTCATACAGGTCATACAGGAATAAGGTGCCACTGCACCATCGCCTTAATTCATATTTCCCTCACTTGCCCAGCCCTGGTCAGCTTGTTAATGTTCCCCCACATACAATCCCATTGCTCCCCCTCTATTTCATGCCCCAGGATGTCCTCCCAGTATTTCATGTAGGGCCACTTAACTGCGACCCGAGGGGTGCAAAATATCTTGTAGAGATCTGCGATCATTTGAGCCTCCCCAGTGCTACTTGTTACATATTTCTCAAAAGGGGTGAGATGTGTGGTCGCAGCCAGCAGGATTTTTAATCCAGTGCCTAAGTTGAGAGTACCTAAACCATTCTCCCTCCCCCAGGTTAAAGTTTTGTTTACACTGTACATAAGTTTTGACATCCTGTCCCCCCACCATGTCCCACAGCCTGATGCATATGGAACCCGCCGTCTCCCACTTTACAAAAACTCCCTCCTCCTGCTCTGGCGCAAACTGTGAGTTCCGAAGTATTGGAGTCAATGGGGATGGAAAGGATGTCGAGCCCACCAGTCGAACCAGGGAGTCCTACACCTCCCCCACTAGAACTGTACTCTCATATACATGTTCTTGAGTCTGTCCACCTTGGAGCACCAGGGTACTTTCTCTAGGGAAAGGCCCTGTCCAAATTCCTCCATATCTTGTCCCGATCTCCATTAGACCAATACCGAACCGCCCTAATCTGGGCTGCTAAATACTATAGGTAACATTTTGGCACCCCCAGACCTCCCTAGATGTCACTAGTAACCTCATGGAAATTTTTGGCTTTTTGTTCCAAATTAGTCTACCAATTTGTTTTTGGAGATCCTTAAAACAATGTTTTGGGGACAGCACAGGAAGAGCCTGAAGGTAGTAGAGGACCTTGGGGAGGATCATCATCTTAGGGGTGTTTATTCTCCCCAGCCATGATATTGATAAGGGCCCCCAGTCCAGCAATAGGAGAAGCGGATAATTGGCCCTATACAATTCCCCTATAGAACCTGCGAGTTTTTCTCCCATGTATTGAACACTGCCTTCAGCCCATACGCAAGTGCATTTCTCCTTCAGTCCCCCACCCTCTCCTGAGGTACGGTCAGGGTGAGCATTTCCGATTAGCGGCCATTGATCTTCAGGCCAGCCACCACGCCGAACTCTTCTAGCTCCCTTTCATTTGCCAGCAGTGTTGTCACTGATCACCAATAACATGTTGTCCACAAAAGCGGTCACCTTCTGTTCCTCCCCCTCAAAACGAATGCCATTGACATATGGTGCATCTCTGATTCAGGCAAGTAAGGGTTCCAGGTGAATCCTTTCAAGAAATGGAGAAAGCGAGCATCCCTGTTTCGTACCACGGGACACCCGTTTCCCCTGGGAAAGCTGGCCATTGATAGTTAGACGAAGGGTTGGGTCCCGGTAGATGACTCTCACCATCTGCAAAATCTTCACCCCCAGACCTCTTGGCCTCCATGGTGCAGAAAAGGAAAGACCACTCCACGCGGTCTATGGCCTTCTCTGCATTGAAGGCCAAAATCGGTGCCGGGGAGTTGGTTAGATTGGCCTTCTCAATTAGATGGCATACCCTACACGTGTTATAGAATGTGTGCCTGTGTTTGATAAACCCAGACTGGTCTGGGCCGATCAGCTTGGGGAGCAACCTGTTCAGGCAGGACGCCAAGATCTTGGTATATATTTTTGCATCTGTTCATTAGGGCTGTTGGCCGATATGACACGCACAGCACAACATCTTTGTTGGGCTTGGGGTGCAGGACCACTTTGGCCACCTCCATAGACGGGGCGATTCGTCCAATCCTCCCGAAGGAGTTGAACAGAGGCACCGGAATCAGTGCCTCCCTAAAGACTTTATAAAAGCTTCCCAAGTAGCCATCCTGCCCGGGGCCTTGCCACTCGGCAATGATAAAATCGTGGCCCTTACTTCCTCAAGAGTAATGTGCCTGTCCAGTTCTTCCCTTTCAGCTGGTGTAATCTTCTGCAGTGGGCATCTCGCCAAATAATCCCTGTGAGCCATCTCCTCTGGCGAATCTGACGTGTAAAGACCCGAATAAAATTCTGTAAAGGCGCCTCTGATGCCCTCATTTGAGGAGCTCTCCCTTCCCTGTTCTGTTCTTTAGAATGATCCTAGATGCCTTTCTTCCTCAGTTGTCTTGGCAAGAGTCTATCAGCCTTATTCGCTTTAATGCGGCTTTATTCGCTTTAATATGCTTTTACACTAGAGGGCGCTGAAGCACGGACATCTGATCCGGCGTCTCCTCTCTCAGGCTGATTCATATCATCTAAGATCAATATCTAAAACAATTTCTTGAACTTTTTCGAGAACGCTTTTCCTCTATACCTCGCCTAGCACCACCGGACCAAATTTCCTCTTAAAACGCGATCTCCTTTCACCCAAACTCATCTGGCGGCTCTCCACTGCATCAGCGCCATTACGGCCTCCCGCCGTCTCTAACTCACCCAGCCCTGACGGCCGCTCTCTGCTCTGGACCTGGTTTCCCTGCCTGCTCAAGTTCCTCCTGCTGCCTGACTTCCAATACTGCCTGCCTCCAGCCTTCCAGCATTGTAGGTTCGGCGTCAATCTCTTTCGGTGACCTTGCCCACTCCTCCGGAACCCACGCACTGCTGGTGAGTCATCTCTCCTGCATCGGGAGCTCTCCTTTGCCCCGTTTCGGATCTCCCTCTGCAGCTGTCGCCTGCATCTGCCTCTGTTGTATCCCGGACGGCCACCTTGCAGTGCCCCGGACGGCCCTGGCGCTCTGCCTCCAGCACGCAGTCGGGGCGTCGTCCTCCCGCCTCTTCCAACCGTGAGGTCCGGGTTGGCCTCGCCATCTGCCTGACCCGGGCGCGGTGCTGGGCTGCATCACCCTCCCCTCTTGAGCTCACCATCTACGGGAGCCCTTGCCCGACAGCCACCTTGCCTCAACACCTGCCAGGACTGACTACATTGCTGAGCCACCTCGCCAGAACCACCGGTGTCTGGGTGCTGCTAGCGCCCTCGCGCTCTGCCTCTGGGCTGCCATCTGGGCTTCAATCGCCCGCCTACTGGGCCGCCTCACCCTTTCCTCTGGCTCTCTCATGAGCTCACCATCTGCAGGAGCCATTGCCTGACAACCGCCTTACCTCACCACCTGCCAGGACTGTGCACGTTGCTGTGCCGCCTCGCCAGCACCACCAGTGCTCCCCTTGCCTGCACTCCAGCCCGCTGTGCCCCTGTGGGGCCGCTGCTCTAGCGACTTCCATTTTACCACTTACCAGAGCTCACCATCTGCAAGAGCCCTTGCGCTCCCTGCCACCAGCCCACTCAGACACTGTGGGACTGCCACTCAAGTGACCTACCTCACTTCTCCTCCTCATGAGGACACTGGACCTACTTCTCCGATAGTGCTCCCCTACCTGCACTTAAGCCCGCTCTGACCCTGAGAGGCCGCTGCTCTAGTGACTAACCTTCTATCTCCTACTCCTGGGAGCGTTGTCCTCCGTCTCCTCTTCCTAGACGTGCTGCTGGACCACCTCACCCTTTCCTCTGGTGCTCACCATCTGCAGGAGCCCCTGCGCTCCCTGCCTCCAGCCCGCTCCGACTTTGCTGGGCTGCCGCACAAGTGACTTACCTTCCTCCTTGTTGTCCTCCTCCTCTGTCTCCTCCTCCTGGGTGTCATGGGTATCAGGCAGGTAGTTGGGGCAAGCTGGGTGTAGGCTTGGCAGGCCTGGCATAGGCGCACAAAGAACCCATAACAAATCCCTCCTATCATTCATTCCTAGTGTTTGTAGTAACCTCCTTTTTGGCAACAGGAAGTGGTAACCAGGAAGTGGATGATAACTCATGAGCTCTCTAGTGTTTGGGTGTGGCTGGCTATATAAGCCACACCCAATATTCTTCCAGTTCTTCGTGTTGCTTACTGTGAGCTGTATCAGCAACACACTTGCCATGCTCTGGATCATCCTGCTTCTGCTTACCTGCTCCGGATCATCCTGTTTCTGCTTACCTGATCCGGATCATTCAGCTTCAGCTTAACTATTTCTTACTCCACGCCGCAGGTATCTCCAGTCAAGAGGGGACTTCTACACCAGCACCTGTAAGAACAAAGAAGAACCGCGTTAACACGCGCACATCAGTAATGCTGCGCATACTCACCGAATCTTCCTGTGACGCTGGAATCCAGGTTAGTTGCACGAGCGCACAAACCCCTGTAAGAAAAGAGACATTATTCATTGCGCTCGCTCCAATAACGCGGACACTTTTTTCACTGCGCTCTCTCTCTCTCTCTACGTGGTGCATCCTTACCAAAAGCTTCCATGCAAACTTACCTAACCACCAAGTCTCCAGTAGCGCTGAACCCGGACTCGAAGTGCTAATACTAAATAATTTTTCCTGCAAGGGAAAGGGAGAGACATTACCAGGCGCCCTCGAATTATAGGCGCTGCGCAAACCTACCAGCAGCTAGCTTCTACACGCAGCGCTACTCACCCACAAAAATACCAGCAAACAAAGACAATACGGACAATTTTGGACACTCCACATTCTCCGCGCAACGTTCACTTGTGGGAAGGACTTTCTAGCCAGTGAAGAAACTTGGGCCTTGAACTCTCGGCCTCGCTGTGAAGGCATGAAACAGCGTTTGGCCTCTGAACTCAGCCTACAGACATTGGCACCAACCACATGAGTGAATCGCGCCAATGCAAATGCAGGATGGAGTGCACACCCTACTAAAGATCAAGGTAAGCCCATAGGGGGACATCACAGCACACAGTAAAAAGAAGGGAAGAGCCCAGGGAAATCGGGTTAATTCAGGTCTGAGTGTACACCTTGTATTTGACAGGTATTCCTCCGGGTGAAACGGGGGAAGAGAAGACTCCGGGTCAAGGGAGGCTCGTCCATCGCTCCTGCAGTGACACAGGTGAGTGTGACAATGGGTGTGCTGCTGGGCTACCTCACCCTTTCCTAAGGTGCTCACCATCTGCAAGAGCCCCTGCGCTAATTGCCTTCAGCCCGCTTTGACGCTGCTGGGCTGCCGCACAAGAGACTTTCCTTCCTCCTCTTCCTCCCGAGGACACCGGACCTACTTCTTCAGCAGTGCTCTCCTGGCCTGCACTCCAGACCGGACCACCTCAGCCTGCACTCCAGCCCGCCTCAACTTGACTGCCTCCAGCCCACCTTCTGTCTCCTCCTCCCGAGGACACAGTACTGGCTTCCTTGTGCCTCCTCCTGGCCTGCTGCTCACCTCTCTGCCCTGGACGCTCTGCTGATCTCTCCAACTGCCCTTGATCGCTTCCTGCTGCAACCTCTATTCTAGGTTCCTGCTGTTCTCCAGCATGGGCTCTGGCATGGATTCACATGCTCATGAATATTCCCGTCGTCAGGCTGGGAATCCTCGGTTAAGAAAAAATCACTATCGGTTTCGTTTCTGTTAGTAACCAATCACTGGTGGGTCATACTGTCCCCAGCCAATGACTGCCCTCTCCCTAAGCCCCGCCCCTGGCAGCCATCCTCAGATTTTTACTGCACGTTCAAGTGTTGGGAGTCCTCGTGCTATAGCTCTCGAGCTTTTATTGTGTTTTGTGCTTTTTCAAAGAGATTTATCTCATTTTTCGGTTTAATCGAGCCTCAAGCTCCACCGTTTCTACTTCCGATCAATGGGGACCCATTTCGGATTTATCTACGCCCCTCAAGGGTGAATTTTCCTCGAGTTACGCTTCTTGGAGGATTCCAGAAGTTTCTGAGGCCTATCTCGCGGACGAGAAGAACATGGCCCAGGAGATGGGAAGCTCGACTCCCGGCAAACTGTTCAGGATCTGCCTTGTATGCAACCTACAAAATGTGTTTAAGGAGGACGAGCATTCGAAATGCCTTTACTGCCTCCACAAGGACAAAACGCACATGGAGAAGGACTGTGCGTTTTGCATGAACATGTCGGATCTAGACTATGAGGGATCGTCGGACCCGTCTCTCCAACTGGCTGGAAGGCAGGAGCCCAGCAGGTGAGAAGTCGTCGTCCAAGCAGTCTTCTAAGTCCTGTGAGGGCGCCCCGGCGACGGGGGCCCAACAGAAGGCAAAGCACCACGAGTCGGCGGGCACCGGGAGCACCGAACGGTCGGGCTCCTCGGCTGCCAGGCAGGGTGCCCCTTCACCGACGCCATCAACCACGAGCCAACGCTTTGGATCAGTGAATAGAAAATCCGAGAACCCGGCTAAGCGTCTGGAGATGCCCTGGTCGATCTCGAAGGAACCAGCCGAGGGGGAGCGAGGCGGAGACCCTCCCCCTAAGGTGAAGGCCTCAAGCGCACCAAAGGTGGTGAAGGCCTTGATTCACCTGGCTAAGGCCTCTATCGAGCGATTCGCTCCGGTCCTGGCTATCCCAGTGGAGGCAACCTCGGGGCCCAGAGTTTCCCTACCTCCGCGGAGCGAATCCTCTTTTAAGCCCATCGAGGAGACCCCGGTGGAAAAAGGGGGGGGGCGGTGGCCGTTACAGACACGGACACAACCTCCGAGGAGGAACTGACCGAGAATTTGGAAGAGGCCCGGTCCCACGGGAGGAATCCCGACGGGGGGGGCGACGAGAGCGAGAGTGGCAATGACTAGGTTCCCGTGGAGGAGGAACAACCGTCGCTCCCGGCACGCCCGTCGCAACCCGAGCCGCAGCACAACTCGGTGGCCATTTTGACGGCAATCCAAGCCTTATGCACGGAGAGAAGGATGAGACTGCTCCTACCCCTGACGGATGACCCAGCTGAACCGGGTCCGCCGGGAAGCCCTCCAAACAAGAGGAGGAGAATTCATCCAGTGCCCCTTCAGCCCTCACGGCCTTCTCAGCCTTTGTCGCCTTCCCCGGTCCCGAGGGACGACATGAGAACCGACACATCCACGGCTGACGACGGCGGTGACGACGGGACTGGCCTCCCGTCTTCGATTCGCTCGGGCGTCCCCACCCGACGAAATTGGCTCCTTCCACGCCATGATTGCCAGGACATCCAAGCTTTTTCAGCTCTGCCCCGAAGAGAAGAAGGAAGGCTTCCTCTACTAACGGTGCGAGGCCAAGAGGAAGACGGTCCTCGTGGTGCCGTTGCTGGATGACATCTGGGACGAGGGACTTTCCCTCCTCAAGAACCTGTCCACGACACCTGCCAAGAGGGACCGTATGAGAAGAAGTACCGGGTCCCCTACGCCGCCCCGTTGTGCCTTAGGGCACAGCCGACCCCGGATTCGGTCGTCTCAGCAGCGGCCAAGAAGAAAGCGGGTGGGGACATCTGCTTCATCTTCAACTTCCCCACTGGACGGCGAGGGAAAGAAGCTGGATGCCGTGGGACGAGTCATCTCGTCGACGACAATTAAGGCGGCCAACGCCCTAGCGATTGTGGCCCGCTACGACAGGGAATTGTGGTACAAGATTGCCCCCCTGTTGGACTTCCTCCTGGACAACAAGAGGGCAGAGGCCCTGGCGATCCTACAGGAGGGTGAGGTGGCATCGTACCACGCCATAACGGTGGCCACGGACATTGCCGTCACCGTTTTCCGCCAGTTGGGCAACAGCGTTTGCCTTCGACGGTGGGGGTGGCTCAAGGCGATGGATTTCTGCCAGGACGTGCAAGCCAAGGTTTTGGACATGCCCTTCGACGGGAACAATCTGTTTGGAAAGACAGTGGATGAGTCGCTGCAGGCCATCAAGACTGACACAGAGACGGCTCGGTCCTTGGGAATTCTGCAGCAACGGCGGTCGCCCTTTCGGTACTCCGGAGGCAAGCAAGGTGCCTCCAAAGGATTCAGCGGCGGCTCCTCGACCTACCGTCAGGCGGCCCGCTCCTCATCGCAAGAAGCCTACAGTGGATGAGGCAAGTCAAGTGGATCTCGGCGTCGTCACCAGGGAGGCCAAGGAGGCAAGGCTGCTTCCAAGCAAGACTGAACTGGCCGTTGCGTCGGGCCTCCACCGAAGCACCACGGTGGGAGGCCGGCTGGCGAAGTTCGTCAGCATGTGGGAGTCCATCTCCACCGACCGTTGGGCGCTGGATGCCCTGGCCCATGGGCACACTCTGGAATTTCTAAAGAAGTGCCCCCGAATTCCTCCAGTGGCCAGGAAGGAAAACCACGTCCCTCAACTGCTGTTAAGAGGTAAGGGAGATGCTCAAGAAAGGAGTCATCAAGCTCGTCCCAAAGAGGCTCCGGGGCTCCGGAGTATACTCAGGATACTTCCTCGTCAGGAAGAAGACAGGAGGTTGGCGTCCCATCCTGGACTTGCATCGGCTAAACAAATACATCAAGGCACAGAAGTTCTGGATGGTCACCCTCCAGCATGTGCTGGGCCAGCAGGAGGAAGGCGACTTCCTATCGTCGTTGGATTTGGAGGATGCGTACTTTCACATCCCCATCCTAAAAGGACACCGAAAGTTTCTCAGGTTCGTAGTCCAAGGGCGGCACTACCAGTTCAAGGCCCTCCCGTTCGGATTGAAGTCGGCACCCAGGGTGTTCACCAAGTGCCTGGCACCAGTGGCGGGGCGGCTGTGCCTGCAGGGGATCCACGTCTACCCCTAACTGGACGACTGTCTCATCCGAGCAGGGACAAGGGAACTCGCCGTCAAACACACAGCAAAGAACGTCCGGCTGCTCACGGATCTGGGATTCTTCATCAACTTCCCCAAATCCCTCCTGGTTCTGTCGCAGGTTGCCCTGTTTCTGGGAGCCAAGCTCGATACAGTGGCACGACTGGCCTCGCCGTCGGAGGAAAGAACGCAGGCTATCCTGGGCAAGGTACGTCTGCTCGCCACGGACGTGGCCAGCGCGAGGTCCATCAAGTCACTTCTCGGGATGATGTCCTCTTGCATCTATCTGGTGCGCCTATGCAGGCTTCGGATGCGCCCTCTGCAGGAGTTCCTCGACGCCCGTTGGATTCAAGCGAGGGGCAGCTTCGAGGACAAGATCTCGCTCAACGAAGTATTCCGCCAAGCAATTCGATGGTGGGGCACCCGCACGCATCTCGCGGCGGGCACAGACTTTCAGACCCCAGCGTGCGCATACCAGGTGACAGTGACGACGGATGCCTCCCTGGAGGGGTGGGGAGCGCACACCGGAGATCTTCACGCGAGAGGCCTGTGGCTCCCGGAGGAGCGGCTGCTGCACATCAACATACTGGAGCTCTGAGCAGTGTTCTGGGCCCTCAAGTCATTCCTCCCGTCCCTCAAGGGCAAGGTGGTGAGGATCTTCACCGACAATACCACCACGATGTTCTACATCCGGAAGCAGGGAGGAACCAGATCCCCAGCCCTGTCCAAGGAAGCCCAGGATCTGTGCCACTGGGCCGTTGCCCAGGGGATGTTTCTGGTACCTTTTCATCTAGCAGGGATAAGAAACACCATCGCCGACTCACTCAGCAGGGAGCTTCGCTCGTTCCACAAGTGGGAACTACGCCAGGATCAAGTGGATCAACTCTTCCGGAGATGGGGCAAACCCCAAATCGACCTGTACGCGACGGAGACGAACTCCAAGTGCCAGAGATTCGCCAGCAGGTTCCCCTAGCCGATGGGGGCATGGGCGATGCTTTCTCGTTCCCCCTGGGACGGCCTGTTCCTGTATGCGTTCCCTCCGTCAAGAGGTCCCGGTGCAGGATGATCCTCGTCGCACCGAGGTGGCCGAGACAAATATGGTTACCGGACCTTCTGGACTTGTCAAACTGCCGATGGACGCAGATCTTCTCTCCAGAGAAGGAGGCGTCATTCTTCATCACGACCCAGAGTCGCTGAACTTGCATGTCTGGCTCCTGCAGCACTAGAGTTTGGAGGGTACTATATCCCGGCTGACTGCAGAGGTTCTTGCAAAGGCCAGGGCATCCTCAACTCGAGTGCTACGGACACAAGTGGAAGAGGTTCCCTGTCTGGTGCCGTGCACAGAAGATTAACCCTCTACGGATTACAGCCTCTCGTGCTACCATACTTACTGTCGCTGGCCAAAGCTGGACTAGCTCATGCTTCCATCAAGATACATCTGGCAGCGATTTCCCGATACACCAGAACTGCAGGACGGTCATCCCTGTGGTCTCATCGCCTGGTGAAGGAGTTTATGAAAGGACTGTTTCGATCGTTCCCGCCAGTGAAGGCTCCAGCCCCGGCGTGGGAGCTCAACGTGGTGCTGACCAGGCTCATGGGCCCGCCATTCGAGCCCTTGCATTCGGCTCCGTTGAAGTTCCTGTCCTGGAAGACAGCGTTCCCTGTGGCTGTCCCCTCTGCACGACGCGTGGGAGAGATTCAGGCCCTATCCTGCAAGCCTCCATACTTGACTTTCCACGAGACGTGGGTAGTGCTGATGACGCATCCCTCCTTCATGCCCAAGATGCCGTCGGACTTCCATCTCAACGAGCCCTTGGTGTTATCCGTCTTTTTCCCGTCGCCGGCCAAGAGGACTTTGCACTCGCTGGACGTAGCTAGAGCGCTGAAGTTCTATGTGGACCGAACAAAGAGTTTTCGGAAGACATCACAGCTGTTTGTGAACTTTGGACCTGTGAACCAAGGGAAGGCTCTCTCGAAGGCTTCCATTTCCAGATGGCTCTCCGGCTGCATCGTGCACTGTCCTCGGTTGGCAAACCGACAGTTGCCCGGCCGTCCGAGAGCTCATTCGACCAGAGCGATCGCTGCTACCATGGCGTTCTTGTCTGGTGTGCCCCTGCTGGACATCTGCAAGGCTGCTACGTGGAGGTCGACGCACACCTTCACGAGAGGTCAAACTTGTATTGCCCACTGTGGTCGTAATTGTGTGTAGTGGTCCCTAAGGGCACTGCGCAGGTTTATGCCTAACAAAGATTGCTTAGCATAGCGAGCAGTGAGGAGAGAGTTGAGGACATAGGTGAGGGCAGTCTCAGTGGAGTGTTTAGGGCAGAAACCAGATTGAGAGGTGGGGAGACGGGAGTGGGATGAGACGAAGGCAGAAAGTTGAGAGAAGGCTAGGCGCTCGAGGAGCTTTGAGATGAAGGGGGAGAAGGAAGATTGGTCTGAAGTTGGAGGCAAGAAGAGGGCTAGCAGAAGGTTTCTTCAGTATAAGGATTATGGTAGCGTGTTTGAAAGCTGAAGGAAAGGTGGCGGAGGAGAAACAGATGTTGAAGAAGGTGGTTAGGTAGGGGATAAGGAGAGGATACATTTTGGGGATGAGGGAAGTGGGGATGGGATCAGAGGGGGCAGCAATAGGGTGAGTTTTGGACAAGAGATGGGAGACACAGGCTGGGGTGATAGGAGAGAAGGTGGACAAGTTAAAAGAGCTGGAAGAGGGGGAGGGGAGAAGGAAGGAGAGGAGAGGATGTTCTGGCGAAGACAGGATTTTGGATGAGAAGAAGTTAGCGAAGTCAGAGGGAGAGAGGGGAGAGTTCGTGGAAGGATCAGAAGTAGGAGGGGAAAGAAGGCGAGAAAGGGTCTGGAAGATACGGCAGGGGTAGAGATTCAGCGTAGCCCAAAAGTACTTGGATATTGTCAATGTTCGGAAGCAAAAGTTATAAGAAGGAGGGAAGACAAGGGCGAGCCTTGAAGATGAAGAAAAGGGATTCACCCACTTTCCTCGAGTAGAGCACAGTACCTTATTCCAATGATGCAACTGGTGCCCTGGCAGTTGTTCCTGTTGGTTTCCCGCAGACCCACGGTTCCTGGAGCTTCGTTGTGAAGGACGACGTCTGAAGGGGGTCTGCACCACACAGGGAAGAAGCCGGCAGCAGCAACAACGAATAAAAGGTGCGCTCCTTAAAAACAGGAGAGGCTTGGCTGGTGGCTATCCGGACCACTACAGCAGTGTGCAGCGATTTCGACCACGGTGGAGATCTCTGACTGAAGATGATCTGGTTATCCAAACCAGGCTCAAGGGAAAAAGACTCCAGACTGGATCTTCTCTTAGTCGTTGAAGGGTAGATAGCTCAGGACTGCAGCAGGGCTTCACCGGGATGGGTTAGTTGCAGCAGCTGACGTTCTCTCCGCTTCACTTCGGTTCCTTATAGTTCCAGAGGTGACTCAGACTTCTAGCCCAAGAGACCTGCCTTTTATGCGCAAAACCCCCATTCACACAGCCTGGCTGTCAATCACGCAGCAGGAGGGTTGTCCAGCCCGGACAACCACCTCAGCCAATCATGGCAAAGTGTGACTTGGGTTTCCTAGGATACCCTGTGCAGGGGGTGACTACACCCCTCCCTCACATTCAGCCCACCTAGACACCCAGGCGCCAAGAGGAGGGCTTCTCTGCAGAAGCCCGCCAAAAGACAATGAACAAAGAAGGCGAACCTAGTTTGCTGCGCAAAGTAAAACACAAGAAGGACTTTAACAAAAAGAAATGGCGAATAAACCCAACCGGAGCCAAAAGAAAGACGATTTGGTCAAGTAGGTTTATGTTCGAGGCGGTGTCTAGTCAAATGGTCGACAGAAAATGGTCGACACAAGTACCTGACAAGTACTGTTTGCTGCCATTGCCCCTCTGCCTTGCATCTATTTGATCTATCGCCGCCGCTTCCTTGCCTTGCTGCCGTGTTGCAACAGACTTTGCTGCAGTGAGCAGGCTTTGCCATGAGGACGTCTTGGCTGGTTACACCAGCGTGCCTGACCTTAAGGTGACTCTTTACCTAGTGCTACCTTGTGCTGCTTATTGTGTTGTCCTAATCGAACTTGTGTGCTTTACAAATGCACGCTTTACGGTTTGTGTGCATATAGCTGTGCACACGTGGTTGCTATCCCGTAATCACAGGCATCTAACTCCGCCTCTTTTTTCTTGTTGTTGAAGGCACTTCCTGATTGCGGTGGCCACGCCCCCTGTGACGAGTCACGCTGCCTCGGTCTTCAAATAGTAGCAGTCTGTCGCACCCGCGCCGCGCACCAAGTACCGGACAAGTACTGTTTGCTGTTCGCGGTGCGTAGCGCGGGGTGCGACAGGGTGCCTTAGGGCGTCTGTCACTCTCTATACAGAGAAGTTTTCTGTATACCAGGCGGTAAGCATTGAGCTGATTGGGTGGAGTTTGGTTGTGTCCTTACGCTCATCATGGTAAAAAAAATTGCGAAATGGGAAGAGATGCCTAAATGGATCTCCATCAATGCTGTCTGAGAGGAATATGTCAGACGAAGAGTCCACTCATGAAACGGTAAACCAAATCAGGGAAAAGGTATAATTGAGAACTTGAGTGTTAGCCCACAATCGAAGCCATTATTGAACACAAATGGGCCCACCTTAATACCATTTGAGTTAGCAAAAGTTAAAATGCCAGAAATCGAAAACGAGGTGAATATAGTGGCCCAAATCCATAGGGAGGGGCAGGAGAGTATAACTTATCCATCAAATCTGATACATAATGTACCTATTACCGACAGCTCAATATTGGGAGCGGTAAATGATGATTGTAATATGCCAACTATAGATATCTCATTGGTTGCCCCAGTAGTCCTAGCCGAACTCCACAGCAGAACACGATTATCAAATGGGCCCTCAACGCCTGCTGCAGAGTCAAGGGGCTTCAGGGAGCAAGTACATTTCCATGCAGCTATAGCAGAAAATCTGAATCAACTAAAAGAAATGAAAAAAAATGAGGGTGGGGGGCTAGGGATCTAAAACACTCTGCTAGCTCACCTACACATGAAATGCGATATAATCCCTCTGATACAATTTATCCACACTCACCAGTACTGGGCTTTGACCCAATACCATCGAAGCAAAGCTCAGAAAAACCTTGTCAACCTACCTCATCATTACCGTTATTTCCACTAGAAGAGACTCTAGTGGATTTAAACCCCCAAGAACTACAGAATTTTCCAGTCTTGACTAGGATCCTGAACTTGCTGTATAAGGGGCACAAATTTACTCATGGGGCGATTGGCGCTCTGAGTCTAGCAACGTCAGAGATCAACTGGAGACTGTGTAAAATAGAGGGCTTCTTTATGGCTCAGGAAAAATGCCACACCTTTTGGGCTGAGCAACACTTGAGCGAGAAACGTTACCATATTCAAAAGCTAGAAGCAATAGTAACTGAAATAAAAGCTGAAAAGTTACATAATGTAAAATCTATAGCTTCTCAAACTGATAACGTAGAAAAATGGACCTTATTGAAACAAATACAACAAGTGGTGCTAAGACTGAGACATCAAATCAGACTCCACCATATGTGGAGATAGCCAAATTACAACACGAAAGAATATTGACCCTAGAAAAAATTGTTCTTGCTGCAAATCTAATTTCAGTAGAGAGGATGGCCGAGGTGCTCAACACAAACGAGGAGCCAAAGTTAACTCCATCAAGGCATGCCCCTGATAGCCCCTCTGCGCTTACAGATCTGACTTAAACTCGGATCTTACCCAGAGGGAACAGGAATGTATCGATGGTTTAGCTGAGGCAGGAAACGGAAATCAGAGCACATTCTTTATGTCTCACAAAGCTAAGAAACTGCATGTGAAAGCACTGAAAAGACAAAAAATGCAGCTATGCAAAATCCCTTAACTCAAGCAGGTCCCAACACGGCTCACAATAATAAAGTAAAAAACAAAAAGTCTATGACAATGGAAAAACAGAAAGAAAAAAATCAACAACAAAAAAAAATAATAAGAGCGTTAAGGATGACAACAACATCGATATAACGCAATTTAACATCGAAAGTCAAGCTGTCTTGGGTATAACTGACACTGTGCCACCAAACATCGTTCCCTCAAGCGCAGGGGAGAACAGAAAAAAAAATATTTCAGATGAGCCATCAAACAGCAATGCTGTAAACATAAAAGATGACAATGCGCTATCATCACCTATTCTTATACAAACGCAGCTAAAGCATTTTTTTGAAAAAATGGACAAAAAAATAACCTCCTCAGTCCAAAAACCACACAATGTAGTAGATACCAGTGCTAATTGCTCTGTTGCGAACACTTTGGTAAATAGAAGTGTCTATAAACAGATAAGCCAAGCTGAGAACGAAGTTGCAGGCACTCAGGATCCTGACCCTATTAACTCACAGGTCATGCAGGGAGGCCCAGATGTACAGCAAAAATGGCAGTCCATGCCACCCACTTCATCCTTTGATGGTGAGGGTGCGGATAGATGGACATATTATAATACTTTGGGGCCTGAAATGAAATTGGTAATGGGTTGGACGTTGGATCCAAAGAAAGTAGACAAACCTAACTTAAATCGAGCATCATTGATGAAAGTATTCCATCAAATACCAGCACTGCGTAATTTAGTGCCTAATGACATCGACTGGATTCGATTACCGTATGTCTCGAATGGTCGAATGTTTTGTAAATATCAGAACACTATCATTGCTGCTCTAATATGGAAACACTCAAAAGATTTCCAGTTGCTCGGTTATGAGTTATCCATGTATAACTCGTTGGAAAATGCTACACTTTTTGTAGAATATCAGCCCTCAGCGCCACATAACAATAATCTCATTGAAGATCATGATAATCAGTTTGCAACCCTGCATGAAAAAATCGGAATACAATCTGAATCTGTTGCACAAATTGCTGCAAGCCTGGCATGGCTTGAACCACTTATGAAAACCCTAATAGGCGATATGCCAGCCAAAGAAAAACATTAAAACAACGTAGTGGTTATAAATTCTTGGAATTGCTGTGGATTTAACAACCTTGAGCAATGGTTTCAGAATACTTCATATGTACAACTACCAGCAATAATTATATTGCAGGAAACCATGGCAACTGAAGACATTTATTTAGAAGCAGATGTAGCTTTTTGCTCTCATGCGGTAAGAGGTATACAAGGCCGTCCATCTGGTGGCCTTGCTATCTTTTTGAGACACTTATATTATACTAAGATGTTGCAAACGTATTCATCCTCAGACATATTGGTGGTGGAAGTGACATCAAAGCTCAAGTGCTTTCTCAGATGATCATAATTGCGTTGTATTGGAACCCAGCAATAATAACTCTAGACGCGATTATCGAAAAGTGAACTCTGTATTCTCCAGCATTGGATCTTTCATGGATTCACATGCTTAGAATATTCCCTGTCGTCAGACTGGGACCCCTCGGTACACATATATAGCCTTTTCCTATAGGAACATTTCCGACACTTTTGTGTCCTATTTATGTCCTTTTAGGACCCGCCTACGCATGCTCTGTAGGCCGTCACGGTATAAGAGGCCCGCCCCCGCGGCTCCCCTTCAGATTTCAACCGTCTCCAAAGTAGTGGGATCTCCTCGCGTCGTCTTACTATTTTGTACAAGGTTGTGTACTTGGAGTTGGAGTTAGCTGAATTTTTCCTCCATGTCAGGAAAAGCGCTGTTCCGTCCGTGCGCGATGTGCGGCTTGAAAAAGGTTTACGAGGGAGACGGACATATGGATTGTATATACTGTCTCCACCCTCATCATTCGGCTGATAACTGTGACATATGCAGAGGGTTTTCTCAAAAGACCCTCAAAGATTGAAATCAACGGCAAAAGAGTCATCTCGGAGTCATTCAGCTAGAGAATCTTCGTCGAGAAAATCGTCATCTTCGTCAAAAAAGCATGACAAGGAAAGGCCGAAATCCTCCTCGGGCGATCAACATAGATCGACCCCGAGTCGAGAGTCGAGTAAAAGCAGGCCAAGTGTGGAAAAGGCGGGACCGCCTAAACTACCTGCTAAGCCACCGTCGTCGACGGCGGTCCAATCATCGGCCTCCACCCTACCACTGACGCATGTGGTATCCACCGTCCCACTGACGACTGCGACGGTGGCCTCGTCAACGGAGGTTCTACAGGAAGCCTGGAGGCCTGAAGTTTTTGATCCGATCCCTCCGAATACTTTACTGCAGGAACAGGCAGTGTTGCTGTCCTCGGGGGAGGACGAGAGCGGGAGAATAGCTGGCCCGGCAGACCTCGGGCTATGAGTGGTTGACAAGTCGTCGACGAGGGGATCCGGAATTCCGTTATCTGCCCCTCTTCTCAATCCTCAATCTGTTTTGTCGTTGGAGATTCTGTCCACGCTTCAGTCCTTAGTACAGTCGTTGGACCAGAGACTACCTCAGGTAAACCTACCACAGTCACCCGTCGACTAGCCGGGCCCGTCCCGTCCACAGACTCACTTACGCACGCCAGTCTCAGCACCACAGGCACCCCAAGAGGAAGGTGAGCTGCCAGATTCGGAGTCTGACAGAGGAGCCATGTCGGATATCTCATCATCCCCCTCCAGGGACCCAACCTGGGAGTCAGAGGTGGAGTTAGAAACCCCAAGAAGCCCAGCTCACCCGTCCCCCCCCGGACGATATTGCATCATTCCATTCTATGATGGAGAAGGCGTGTAAGGAATTTGGTTTGTCCCAGGAAGAACAGAAAAAGGACTGTTTTTTGTTCGACCACATGGGTAAGAGAAGGAGGTCAGTGTTCTCAATACCCATACTGGATCACGTGTGGAAGGAGGTTTTGCAGACAATGCGTCACCCCTTTTCGGAGCCGGCGGTAAAAGGACGCCTTGAGAAAAGGTTTAAGGCTCCAGAGTCTACCCCCAAGTGCTTTTCCTCCCAACCAACGCCTGAATCGGTGGTGTCGGCGGCAGCAGCGAGGAAAGCGAAGGCCCAGCACAAGTGCGACTCTGCCTGAAAACGAGGCAAGACGTCAGGATGCCTTTGGCAAAAAAGTGCTATCCGTGGGAGCAACTACAGTAAAGGCCGCAAACTCTCTGGCTATCGTAGCCAGATACAACAGAGAAATGTGGCACAGGCTGGCTCCGTTGCTGGATCATCTCCCGGGAAGAGCATAGGAAGGCAGCGATGTTACTGGTCCGAGAGGGTGAGGAAGCCTCCAATCACGCAATAAACATCGACGACAGTCATGGCTTAAGTGTACCTACTTCAGGCCAGAGGTACAATACAAAGTATTAGATATGCCCTTTGAGGGAGACCTTATATTCGGAGAGAAAGTAGATGCGGCCCTAAAGGGAATGAAAGAGGACTCGGACACGGCACGTTTCATTGGGTGCCCTCCAGAGTGACCGAAGCTACAAGTCCTTTCGTCCCTTTAGAGGGGCTTCAGGTAATTCCAGATTCTCTGCCTCAGAAGACAGGTCCTTTGGTAGGTAGGCTTACCCCTCGCAGGGATACAGGCATGCTTCCCATGCTTCCCAAACTGCAAACCGACGCCGGAACTTCCAGACTTCCAGGAAGAGACCAACCTATCCGTCGTCATCGAGAGACCAACAAAATAAAGATCAGCAATGACGAGCAACACACCGTTCTGGGGGGAAGAGTATCAGCCTATGTCGACGAATGGGAACGAATAACGACAGATCAATGGGTGCTGGACACAATAAGGAACGGGCATTCTCTACAATTCAAGCACAGCCCTCCGCACATTCCACCTGCGTTCAACGCTCATTCCCATCTGAGGGTACTGCAACAAGAGGTAACACTCATGTTAGCAAAGGGCGTGATAGAATTAGTTCCAGCATCACAGAAAGGTCAAGGAGTCTACTCAAGATACTTCGTCGTAAAAAAGCCAAACGGAAAATGGCGTCCCATTCTAGACTTATGCAATCTCAACAAGTCCTTAAAGAGCCTAAAATTCAAAATGCTCACGCTGCAAGAAGTGATCCGAGCCGTTCAAGAAGGGGATTTTCTAGCGTCCCTGGATTTGCAGGACGCGTACTTCCATATTCCAATGTGTCGTTAACACAGGAAGTTCCTGAGGTTTGTGATAGGGCGGACTCACTACCAATTCACGGTTCTTCCCTTTGGGCTCAAAACCTCCCCCAGAACGTTCACAAAATGCCTGGCCCCAGTAGCGGCCTGGCTAAGGAAGCAAGGCCACCATGTATACCCATACCTCAACGACTGGCTGGTAAGGGGGATCCTCCCCAGTGTCGACCAACACAAGTTTGCAAGCCACCATGCAACTCCTACAACAGCTGGGATTTGCCATAAACTTCGAAAAATCCTCTCTGCGGCCATCGAGAACATTGGTGTTCCTGGGGGCACAGTTTGAGACCCAGTCGGGGCTAGTGAAGCCTTCCCTCGACAGAACTTCAAAACTCAATCAACTGGCGAGCCGACTACGGCAAAACACCAAGCTCTCAGTGAGGAAATACGTTTCGGTCCTAGGGGCCATGGCATCCTGCATCCATCTGGTGGCGAACTGTCGCCTATTCATGAGACCAGTTCAGGAGTTCCTTGCGGACTGGTGGACACAGGCCCAAGGATCGTGGTCAGACAAGATAATCATCGACGACGGCAAACTGCTTCGGACCCTTCAGTGGTGGCAGAGTTTCCACAATCTGAACAACGGTGAACCCCTACAGGAACCGGAGTTCCAGCGAACCATAGTCACGGATGCGTCCCTAACTGGATGGGGAGCTCACATGGGCACTCTTCAAACGCAAGGTCGTTGGTCTCAAACAGAGTCACTCCTACACATCGTGTTAGAGCTCAGAGCAGTGCGATGGGTCTTGAAGGCGTTCCTACCACACATCAAGGGATCAAGAGTACGAGTGCTGACGGACAATACGACGGCCATGTTTTATTTGAGAAAACAAGGAGGGACGCGATCCAGAACTCTTTCCATGGAGGCCCAGAAAGTATGGCATTGGGCATTAAAGCACAAGATTTCCATCGTGGCTCACCATCTCCCGGGAGTGAGGAATTCGCAAGCAGATTCCCTCAGCAGAAGGATGGCCCAGATACACGAATGGGAAATGGACACAGTTCATCTGATGAAAATTTTCGAGAAATGGCGACACCCCCCACCGGACGTTTTCGCAACGAAGGAAAACAAGAAATGCGAACAATTCGCAAGCAGGTGGCCTCAGGAGGGTTCCATGGGGGAGGCGTTCTCCTTCCCATGGACGGACAAGTTCCTTTATGCTTTTCCTCCGTTTCCCCTCATACGGAGGACAGTGCAGTGGATACGCAGGTACAGTTGCCGGGTAATTCTAGTGGCACCGTACTGGCCGCGGCAACCATGGTTTTCCGACCTGCTTCACCTGTCGCTGGAACATTCAATAGCGTTTCCGAGAGTCCCGAACCTACTGTCCCGGGACAAAGGTACGGTGTGGCATCACGACCCGGACAGTCTCAACCTCACAGCCTGGCTCCTGACTTTTCGGAATTCGGCACCTTAGACGTTTCGGAGGATTTCCAGAAAATTCTGCAAGCGGCTCGGGCCCCTTCTACCAACAAATCTTACACCTATAAGTGGCGAAGGTTCTGTGAATGGTGTCGAGGACAACAAGGTCTACATCTGTTGAAGGTGACTCCGGAACCAGTTCTACCTTACCTGCTTCACTTGGCAGAGGGGAGTTTATCTTTCACGTCGATAAAGGTGCACCTGGCGGTCATCTCTAGGTTCACGAGGAAGAGACAGTCGTCTCCTGTATTCAGCGACAGACTTGTGAAACACTTCATGAGGGGCTTATTTCGAACTTTTCCCCCAGTAAGACGTTTCCCACCAACATGGAGTCTCAACATAGTGTTGGCAGGCTTAATGAAACCACCCTTTGAGCCTATGGCCACGTCGGACATGAAATTCATATCGTGGAAGTTGGCATTCCTAATTGCTATCACGTCATCCAGGAGAATCTCAGAACTGCAAGCGTTGGTCGTAGACCCTCCATACCTGAGATTCTTTAAAGACAAGGTGGTCCTGGCAACTAATCCTACGTTCGTCCCGAGAGTTCCTACAGTGTATCACAAACACTCGTCCATTGTTCTCCCTACTTTCTTCGCGACCCCATCATCGGCAGCAGAAAAAGCTCTTCATACCTTGGGCGTTAAGAGGGCCCTAAAATTTTACCTACATCGTACACAAGAACTCAGGTCTACTCGACAACTGTTCATTGCGTATGGTCCGTCGATGAGGGGAAGGCAATATCTAAGCAAGGATTGGCTCGATGGGTCTCGTCACGAGGTGCAGATGGGAAGAGCAGTCCTGCGCCATCTGTTTCAATAAGGTAAGCTCCACACTGTGGAGAGTTTTTTCTACCTGTTGGTGACCGTATGCTTTATGGAGGTACAGTTATATGGGTAAACTTATTTCTGGTGTACCTATGCATTGTGTATTGTGGTGAGGGTATATTACATTACATTCTCACCGCCGTCTTCAGGTTTACTGCTATACAATCTATTCTAAGCATGTGAATCCATGAAAGACCCAATGCTGGAGAAGGGAATAGTTTCTTACCTGTAACTCCATTTCTCCAGCATTGGTATCTTTCATGGATTCACAAGCGCCCGCCAGCCTCCCCGGAATGCAATGTATATGTTTGATAGGTTTGACCCTTCCTACTTTGGAGGGGCCGAAATCTGAAGGGGAGCCGCGGGGGCGGGCCTCTTATACCGTGACGGCCTACGGAGCATGCGTAGGCGGGTCCTAAAAGGACGTAGATAGGACACAAAAGTGTCGGAAGTTTTCCTATAGGAAAAGACTATATATGTGTACCGAGGGGTCCCAGTCTGACGACAGGGAATATTCGAAGCATGTGAATCCATGAAAGATACCAATGCTGGAGAAATGGAGTTACAGGTAAGAAACTATTCCCTTTTTACAAGTTGCTATCGACGCTCCAAATGCACAAATCATTATGGGTGGTGACTTTAATTCAAATCTTAATACAAAAATGGTGAAGACAGATATAGTGACCACTACGTATGAAATATTGGCTTTTGAAAGGGGGCAAATATGGAGGAATTTCTTGAGCGAATGGGAATTGTATGTAGTACCCTTTGTACAAAAGGTGCATGCATACACTTGGTCTCATGGAATGAAATGCTCAACAATCGATTATTTGGTAATCTCGGACTCACTATCAGAGTTTACAATAAATTGTAATATTCAATCATATCTAAGTGATCACTGCATATTGGAGTGTCTGTTAGATTGCAATTTACCGATGTATGAAGCTAAGCCGGCATTGTCTTTGTTGGAGATAGACCGAAAAGCACTCCATCAGGTGGAATGCTGGCTTATACAGGCAGCTAAATTACCTGGTTAACAGAGACACTGTAAAAATAAATGTGGAAATTATGTCTAGAAATGACCTTATTGCATGGGAAAGGAAAAACGAGGGCATGATATGTGGCCATCTTGATACCTTGGTAAACAAATGCTCAATGGTTAAGCAGATTGCTTACAAGAGCAGTTATAACGTAGAAATTGCATTGAGGAAAAAACAAAAAAACAATGAAATTCGCAAATTGATGAAATCATCTAATGCAACAGGGGGTTAGGCGAATCAGAAAAAAAAAATTCTTACAAGCTGTAGAAATGATGTCAAACAGTTGAAGATTCGTATATTTATAGAAACCAACCAAAAAATGATTCTGAACTTAATCGAGAAACTCCAGGGAAATTTGGGCAACACTGAAAGGTCCTCTTTTAAAAGGAAAGCCGGATTTATGCTCGGCAGTAAGTGGGGAAGTCTGGAGCGAAATTTATAAGACCAAGTATGCCCTGCCACAGAAATTTAGTGGGTTACAAACTCTAGATTTGGCTACAATTCTTCCCTCTAAATGTCCTTGGGAATTGAATGATATTATTTCTATAATAGCGAAGCTAAAACCCTCTAAAGCGGCTGGCCTGATGGCATTCCACCGTGTGTCACAAAGGATGACCCAAAGTTATGGGCAAAGATCATATTAAGGAGGCTGGAATGTGTATTCAAATCAAAGAAAGTGCCCGAGACGTGGTTAACTGCGATTATAATTCCACTACATAAAAAGGGTCCGTTGAATGATCCCACCAATTTTAGACCCATAGCGCTAATTGATATCTCTGCAAAGATCTTTCCTGCCTTAATATTAAAGGACCTAAACGACTTTATCATAAAACACAAAATCCTCTCATGGTTTCAAACTGGGTTCCGCAAAGGTATGGGTACACAGTTGAATGCAACACTGTTGGCACATTTACTGAAATCCACTAGGAAGAAAGGACATGGTCCTATTTATATGGCTCTAGTCGACATATCCGTGGCATTTGATTCTGTAATCAGACAACTATTATGGCAAAGGATGCAAGATCTTCTAATTCCACCTTACCTGATAGCAATGATTATAATGCTACATTCCGACACAAATTATAGGATTAAGATCGACAAGGAAGGCTCTTTAACACCTCCTATTTCAACCCACATAGGTATAAAGCAAGGCTGTAACCTTGCAGCCACATTGTTTAATCTGTACTTATCCGAGATAGCTACAATTTGGTCCATGTGTAATTCCTTTGCGATCAAACTAGGGGATCTCAGTTTGGATTGGTTGGCATTTGCGGATGACTTGATAATGTTTGACCTTACGCCTTTTGGGCTGCAAAACAAACTAGAATGTCTTGTAGAATTCTGTGAGAATCGCAATCTCCAGCTAAACCCAAAGAAATCACATATTTTGGTATTTACAAATAAGCGAAAGATCGTAAGATACCAATGGAAGATAAAGGGACTGCCGATTCCACGTGCTTTGGGTATGATTTATTTGGGGTACAATTTGAATAACTTTGATTCGATCGACAAATGGCAAGTAGAAATCTCAATCAAAGCGATGCCTCTGATTGCCCAAATGAAACTAATTTACTCAAAAATCTGCAATTTTTCTATGATTCCTCTGGTCGACTTTTACAAGCTCAAAGTAGAAGCAATCATCATATATGGTTTAGATCTGTGTTATTTGGAAATTGGTCCCATGCTAAACAAAATCTAAGGGAAAATATGGAAGAAAGTATTACACTTGCCTATGTCACTCCCAAATTCGATTATCATACACAAACTGGGACTGACATCCTTGGCTACTAAATAATTATGGCGTAAGCTTGCGTCCCATGCAAAAATGCTAGACCCATTGTCAAATTCCCTTTATGAAGATCTTAGCAACATGTTAAAGAAGGGTGTCCCAGCATCTAGGTATGCAAAATTTCAGCATAAACAGTCACCCCTACTGCCATACCTGAGACAGTGCCATGGCCATAAAATGCGTTCTCTCTGTATGAGGTTTAAATTCAACCTCTTTCCAACATTAGTGCGTACCAAGAAATGGTCTAACAGTTTATTTTTAGAAGAAGAAGGATGCAGATTTTGCAAAAATTTGCCAAAAAGAAACTTTGAAACATCTTGTTATAGCACGGCAAACTAACTTGTTTTAATATCAAAATGAAATAACAGCTTATCAATGTGAAATTCTCTGGATACAATGTATGTGGGGCTATAGAATGCCTTTAATCATTGATTTAGCACAATTGTTATATGTTATTGAAAAGAACTTAGTGTAAGGAATTCCGCTTAGATGGATCGGCGGATGAGTTGTCAGATATATCGGCTGACGAGGTGGTAGTGCATCCAGCAAAAGTATGAAAGTGTAAGAAGCACGTTTATCCCGATGGGGAAATTATTGATCTTAATTCATTTATACATCTCATACTCTATTGGAGGAGGAGATAATGCGCTGATATGTACAAGTTCTGCATATCATAGTACTTAGACTTGAATATGGTTTTGTGCAAAGTACCACTGCTGTGGGAGCTTTTTTTGTGCTGATTAACTTGTTTTTATGGTATCATGTTGTTTTTAAAAGATAGTAACGTTATAAAGTAATAAGAATTGTTGTAAAGATAACTTTGTATCGAAAAACAACAAAGTATATTTTTTAAAAAAATGGTCGACACAATTTAGTCGACAGGTCAAATGATCGAATTTTTTTTTTTAGTTATATATTTATTTTTTTAGGTTTTCGTTTAGGGGGAAAAAACGTGTTTTTAGCACCAAAAAAAGGAGTTTGGGGGGACCCCCCACCCCCCTCCCAAAAAAAATGTGAAGAAACAAAAAAAAATTTGATCATTTGACCTGTCGACCCTTTGGTGTCGACCATTTGTCCTGTCGACCATTTAGATTCGATCATTTGACCTACAACTGTTCGAGGCTAATATAATATCCAAGAACAGTACCACGTTTATCTAATATAATCGCGGTAGAAAAGTTAGGGTAGATAGCACTGCCACCAGCCAAGTCTAAATGAGCGAAACAATGCTCAGGGAGGTACAGACAGAAAAGGGGTACAGATTAGCCCTTTCCAGTACTCCATGTAAGATGGGATGTACTGGGTCTGTGGTAAAAATGACTATGTTAAGTAAATGGCAACTTTACCTTTCTCTGGGGGACAGTAGTCCGCCCCAGCGAAATGAAGTCAGAGGGAAGTCTTAAAGACAACCCTGGGTTACTGCACTAAAGGTGCTGTGTAACCCTTACAAGAACAGGGGCACCTGGAATGGTGTGCTCCAGTGCCCAAGATCACGCAATGAGTAAAAACACATATGCCAAAACACATGTAAGAGTGGAAAAAGGATGTACACTCTTACCAGGTGGGAAAAATAAACTCCAGAAATCCAGCAAAGCTGCTGGCGGACTCACTAGGTGAGGGAAATTAGCCCTAGAAGGAGAATTCTCCCTAACACTCTTCAATTCTTATCCTCCTTGACCTTTCAGCAGCTTTTGATACCGTAGATCACCCCTTACTACTTAGCACTCTGTCTTCCTTCGGCTTCAAAGGCTCTGTCCTCTCCTGGCTCTCCTCTTACCTCTCCAACCGATCCTTCACTGTCTCCTGGGGCGGCCGCACGTCCTCCAGCCTCCCTCTGAACTATGGCGTCCCCCAGGGATCCGTACTTGGACCCTTTCTTTTCTCTCTCTATACCTCCCTTCTCGCCCCAGTCATCTCTTCTTTCAGCAACTCTCACCACTTCTATGCTGATGACTCCCAACTCTTTCTTTCCTTCTCTTCCTTCACATCAGACCTCCACCACAGTCTTTCTTCCTGCCTCACGGCCATAAAAAACTGGATGTCATCCAACTTTCTTTCCCTCAATACTGACAAGACTGAGGTGCTTTTCTTCCCTCCTAACACTCTCTCCCCTTCCCCCCTCCTTTCATCCACCTTCCAACCTCCCCATATCTACCCATGCCCGCAATCTTGGCCTCCATCTCGACTCCTCTCTCACCTTCTCCAACCACATCTCTCTAACCTCTCGTGCCTGTCTGCACCACCTCTCCAACATCCGCAAGATCTGCTCCTCTCTCACCTTCCATGCTTCCAAACTCCTAATCTCCTCCCTTATTTTCTCTCGCCTCTTCTACTGCTCCTCTCTCCTTTGGACTCCCTGTCTCTCACCTAAATCCCCTAAAATCCATCTACCACTCCTCTATCCGTACTCTGTCTTCTCGGCCCTCTAGACTCTATTTCTTCCTCTCTCTCAACTTTGCTGGCTTACCTTCCTCTCACAACTGAAATTTCAATTCCTCTGTCTTGTCTACAAATCTCTCCATGACCTGCCCCCCCTACCTTTCTTCCCTCCTCTCATTTTACTCTCCCGTCCCTCTACCTTCTCACTGTACCACCAGCCCCATGTGCCTCCTCACGCTTCCTCTCCTTCCAACCTTTGGCCCCCCTACACTGGAACTCCCTACCGCTCTCCATCTGCTCCACCCCTACCTACGCATCCTTCCGCTCCTCTCTGAAAGCCTGTCTTCTTCACTCCCCCCTGAGTCCCCTTCCCTACCCCTCTCCCCTTCTAACCCCTGTCCCCTCCCTTCCCCTTTCTCCTTCCCCTTCCCCAATTACCTCAAATTGGTCACGGAAACCACTTAGGGGCATTGGAGGTCACCAGATCACTCCATCTTCCCTTCCCCTCCACCTTCCCCCTTCCTCCCACTCCACCTTTCCCCTTCCTCCCACTCCCCTGACCTCAAAACAGACATTGTAACCCCTTCCCCCACCCTCCCCCTCCTTTTAGTAAATTGTTATACCTATTGTTCTAATGACGTTTCATGTTTGTAAATATGCTTCTCTCACTATTGTACCTGTTATACTGTAAAGCGATTTGCCTTAAAGCGCTATATAAACTCAATAAACATAAACAATATAATATTTTTGCTGCGGGTATAGGAGGGATTGCTCGGCTTTCTAGGTTTGGAGCACCTCGTTGGCCCCTGACAAGCCTTTCCTCCTCCATTTTGGTCATTACCTGCTTGAGCTGCTCCTCAAGCTCCCTCCGCATCTGTTTCATCTGTGTATCTCTCTGCACCTTTTTAGCCACCAGTTAACCCCATATGGTAGCCTTGAATGTGCCCCATTCAATGTGTTCTTCTGTCCCCTGTGAACAGATAGTTGCAAAGAATTCCTTGATTCTCGCCCTTAGGTTTTTACACATCACCCGATCTTTAAGGAGGTGTTCTGCAAACCTCCATTTCCAAAGCTCCACCCCCCTCATCCTGTGCATAGTAAGGGCTAATGAGCGTCAGATCTGATATAGCTATCACACATAGGCCTACCTCCCTCCCCTGTCCTAGAAGAGTACGGGAGACCCATATATAGTTGATCATTACCTGTGGACATTGGAGTAAAAGGTGTATCCACCCCATGTATTTCTCTCCATGAATCCATTAGAGCTATCAGTGCCATGCATTCCTTTATCTAATTGGACGGGGCCACCTGGTTGTGATAAATCTTCGTGCTCCTATCCTTATTGGGGTCCCATGCGAAGTTAAAATCCTCTGTAAGAACTATCCTACCCTTCGCAAAGAGCACCGATTTGGTCATGACTGTCCTCATGAACCCATCCTGCCCGGTGTTGGGGGCATATACTGTCGCCTTGGTATATACCTCCCCGTTCCATTTGACATTTGCCATGACACATCTGCCCTTGGGATTGCCTATAGTGTCTCTAATAGTCCTGGTTGTGTGCGAAGGGCCCGAATCACCCCCCCCCCCCTCGTTTACCCTTGGCATTATTCTGAATCATCTAGGGATATCCGTTTAGTTTATGTTTGTGCCTGTCAGAGTTTTGGATATCTCTTGCAGCATCACCCAATCTGGCTTGTCCTTCCCAAAAAGTGCTCAACTTTCCTTCCCTTCACAGGGGAGTCAATTCCCCTGACATTAAGAGTGATCAACTTGAAGTTTGGCATTCTGACTGTGACACCCAGGGCACAGACCCCCATTTCTGATCAGCTGTCTCCCCCTTCTCTCCCATTCACCCCTCCTCCCCATCTCTTCCCCCCCTTGAACACCTACCGGGCAGGCTGAACCATCGTAGTGATGCCTCAGACAGTGATGCCCCAGCCTTGGGAAGCGAGCCTCCAAAACCAACCCAAGGTAACAAATGCAGGTACTACAACACCCATAGGAACTTCATGACTATCAATTCCCCCTCTGACTCCCTTTGTCCCCCCGAAACCACCACCCCCCCAACACCTCAAACACTCGCTACACTGGGCATCTAACTCTCCCCTGGCCTGAATCTCACTGGGTGCTCCCGCCTTCTTTCTGGTTGTTCCTCCAGGTGTGCTTCCTTTGCCAGTTTGTTTTTCCCGGGACGCTTATGGCCCTTTTTTCGTGCCCTTATCTTGGACCAGCGTCCAATCCCATAGTTCTTTTTCCGGTCTTAGATTTTAGGTGTTAACTTTGGGACCCCCTCAATCCCCAGAATCTTCATGCCTTCCTCACAGGTGGTGATCCAATGTTGCCTCCCTTCCCATGAGAATAGAAAGCCAAAAGGGAAGGTCCATTTATATTTGACCTGGGCCTTCCCCAGGAGCCCCAACCACCAGACCCATCAGTATCCTTTTGACCAAGGTCGATGCGCCAAGTCCTGGTACAATTGGATCTCTGAGCCGTTGATCTTAATTTTGTTGGCCCACCTGGCAGCCAAAATATACTCTTCGAAGGGATTGTGTCCTCCGACGTATTCCTTATCTTAGATATCTCCTTCCAGCTCTGCTGGCCTCGGAATATTTTTCTCTAGAGGGCGCTGCGCGTCGACGTCCTCCGAGTCGATGTCCCTCGACAGCCGCCGTATCGACATCGATGTCATCCTGCCCATAAAGGCCGCACGCAGCGTCCGTTGCTCAGTTCCGTTTTTCCGCGCTTACTCAGTGCCTCGGAATACCGTTGCTCAGTTTTGTCAGGTTAATCCTATTTACCTCGAGTTATTCGATCCGTACTCGATGGCTTCTTCGTCGGAACCGACAACTCCTCGGTCCGGCTTCAAAAAATGTAGAGATTGTGGGAAAAAGATGTCGCTGACTGACCCTCACAGAGTTTGTCTATGGTGTTTGGGAGCTGAACACCATTGTTCGGAGTGCGAGGACTGTATGTCCATGACAGCAAAGGCCCTGAAGGAGCGTAGGGGGAAGCTGGAGAAAGGTAAGACTTTTAAAGCTTCTTCTTCCTCGACGAAGTCGAGACATTCGTCTCCTCGTCACCATTCGCGCTCCAGGTCTCGGAGTGGGTCCCATCACTCCTCGAGATCGAAGCACTCGAAGAGGAGACGTCGAAGATCCCCTTCTCCGCCTTCCTCTTCCTCTTTCTCCAAAGAGAATCCCTTGCCCCACGAAACATAGTTCCCGGGCTGAATGGGAGGAATTCCACAAAAATATGATGTGCGTCTTCGAGAAAGCGGCCTCAACCCCCTCGAAGACTGCCGAGAGCGATGCTCTGGTCGAAAGACCCGGAGGTCAAAAACGCCGCGAGTCGCAGTACCCGGCGAAGGAAACTTCTCGAGCGCGTCTCGAACCCTCGAGTAGGACTATGACCTCGAAACCTTCTTCGAAGGTTCCGTCGACACACGGGTCTGTCGACTCGACGCCATCTTCGACACCGGCGTCGACGCCAAGAAAAGTTACGGTTACGACACACCCAGTGACTATCCCCAGGTCCTCGATGACGATGGCGTCGAGATTGTCGAGCAGAATCCCAATTCTGTCGAGGTCATCGAGGCCTCCGCCTTTGTTTTCGACGCCACGCTCGAAGCCTTCGGCGTCGACGACATTGACGTTTTCGAGGCCGATTATGACAAGTTTGGCACCCTCTGCCTTGGAGATGGGGTTTACACCCTTTGAGTTCAGAACAATTGAGAACTATGTCCTCAATTATGGAAGAGGGTGAATTGTCTGAACAGGAAGACACATTTGAATTGCAGGGACCTGTAACCCCAATTAGAGAGGAGTTTTCCTCTGAAGAACGCAGGTTAAAGGATCTTCATGATTCCTTACATGAGGCAAGTGGGTTAGACACTTCCCCTGAGGTGGAGTTTGCTAGGCCAGACCCGGGGGAGCATGCTGAAACCCCCTATAGAGCCTTAATGGCCAGGATCACAGAGTTTATGGGGTGGTCTGCACCTTCAGTCTTTCCAACAAGATGACCTCACGGATATTCTTGACAAAGGCCCACAGGAGGATCCTGTGGTGCCCTTTCATAAAGCTCTTCAGAGGAAGATTATGACGAACTGGGAAACCCCAGATGTCGTCCCGGCAGTAAATAAAAAACTGTCTACAAAATACAGGGTATCTTCTACAGACCCGGAGTTTATGTCAAAACACCCATCCCCAGAAAGTCTGGTGGTACAGGCAGCATCTTCTACTGATGTCAAGACTGCTTACCCTACCGTCCCACAGGACGGGGACGATAAAAAATATGATGCTATGGCAAAGAAAGTTTTTTTCGGCATGTAGCATGGCGTTAAAATCTGTTAATGCTACTTGCACCCTTGCTAGATTCAGCCATACACTTTGGAAGTGTGCTTCTACAGCGGCTGACTGCATCCCGGAGGGAGAAGAAAGGGAGGCGTTCCTGAATATCATACAGGACGGTAAAGACGCTATGTGCGAATCCCTCCAGACGGGCATTGATTCGGCTGACAGTATCAGCAGAGCAATGGCGGCAAGTACAACAACCAGGAGATTCGCTTCGTTGAGAAAGTCTGGTTTTGCCCCAGATGTGCAAGCCAGGCTCTTGAACATGCCATTCGATGGCTCTTCTTTGTTCGGGAAAAAGGCGGATGACAGTTTAGAGAAACTGCAAACTTCAAAAGCAGCAGCAAAATCCCTAGGTGCTGCAATCCGTCGGACACCTTTTCGTCCCACAGGAACCTCTGCGAGGGGCAAGTCCTTTCGCTTCTACTCCGCATTCGGAAGAGGTAGAGGACGACCGGCTCAAAGGGGACAAAGCAGAACTACCCGAGGTGGACGAGGTAGATATTCAAAAGCCGCAGCAACAGCAGGTGCCTCTTTACCATCGGCATCTGCATCAGCCGCCCAAAAACCACTCTGAGGACTTCCCTCACAAGACACCTGTAGGAGGCAGGTTGACTCAACATCTGGCGGAATGGCAGGCTATCACGTCAGATGCTTGGGCATTGGAAACAGTTGCCCAAGGTTACTGCCTGCCTTTCCTACGTATACCTCAGAGTCATCCACCGGGGATCAGCTCTCAGAAAGCTCCAGATCCGCTCCTCTTGCAGGAAATTTTGGACCTGCTAGAGAAAGGTGCCATAGAACCGGTACCTGTAGCGGAGAGGAACAAGGGCTGGTACTCCCCTTACTTTCTCATTCCAAAGAAAGACGGAGGACTGAGACCCATCTTGGACTTGCGAGAATTGAACAAATTCCTCAGGAAAGACAAATTCAAGATGGTCACTCTTTCTCAGATCCTCCAGGCCCTTCAGTTCCAGGACTGGTTGGTATCTCTGGACCTTCAGGACGCTTATTTCCATGTGCCTATCCATCTCAAACACAGGAAATACCTGAGGTTCGCAATTGGCAACTCTCATTATCAATTTCGACTGCTGCCATTTGGGCTGACCTCTGCCCCGAGGGTCTTCACCAAGTTAATGTCGGTAGTGGCGGCAAGTCTAAGGAGGGAAGGGATTCACGTCTACCCCTACCTGGACGATTGGTTGATCAGGGCTGTATCTTCGGAACAAGCTCAGATCCAGCTAAATCACGTGTGCCACTCCCTTCACAAACTGGGCTTCTCCCTCAATTTAAAGAAGTCACAAATGATACCATCGCAGAGACTCCCGTTCATAGGAGCGATCCTGGACACTTCCCTGGGAAAAGCCTTGCCACGAGAGGTGAGGGCTCAAGATATTCTACAGATGGTTACCAAGTTCCAAGATGCCCAAGGTCTTCCAGCCTTCGACTTTTTGAGGTTGCTAGGCCTCATGGCATCCTGCATTTTCCTAGTGCCAGAGGCTCGCCTGAGAATGAGAGCCCTCCAGTGGACACTGAGGACTCAGTGGTCACAATTCTCAGGGAGAATGACAGATCTTCTTCAGGTTCCCGACAGGGTGGCTCGAGACCTTCAGTGGTGGGCCTGTCAGGAGAACATTCTGAAAGGAGAACAATTTTGGCAACCCTGGCCGGAGATAACAGTAGTCACGGAATGCCTCACTCACGGGGTGGGGAGCCCACGCCAACGACTTGACCATCAGCGGTCGTTGGTCTCCATCGGAGTCCAGACTACATATCAACCTGTTAGAGCTGAGAGCCATCAGACTTGCGCTGAAGGCGTTCCTGCCAGCTGTACAAGGGAAAAATGTCCTGATAATGACAGACAACACGGTGGCCATGCATTACCTCAACAAAAGAGGAGGCATAGGATCACTACCCCTGTGCAGAGAGGCGATGCAGCTCTGGTTTTGGGCAATCCAAGAAGGAATCTCTCTATCGGCAGTTCACCTAGCCAGAGAGAAGAACTTGACAGCGGACGCTCTGAGCAGGCAGAGCACAGTCTCCCACGAGTGGGAGCTAGCTCAGGAAGTCCTTCAAGAGATCTTCGCCCTTTGGGGAACCCCTCAGGTGGATCTGTTCGCCACCAGCCTCAACAGGAAATGCGATCTGTTCTGCTCAAGGGAATTTCCTCCGAGAGGAGCTCTGGGAGACGCGTTCATAGTGGACTGGGAGTTTCCGCTTCTGTACGCGTTCCCACCTGTCCCTGTCATTCCTCAAATGATCAGGAGGTTGAGAAGATTCCGGAGAACCATGATCCTAATTGCCCCGGATTGGGCCAGGAGAACGTGGTACCCGGACCTTCTAGACTTGTCCATCTGCCCTCCAATTCGACTTCCACTCAGAGAGAACCTACTCTCACAGAAGGGAGGTCAGGTTCTCCATCCAGACATCAAAACCCTCAACCTTCACGCTTGGCTTCTGAAAGGCTGAGGTACAAGGATTGGGACCTCCCTGATGATGTTATGGAGGTGTTGCTTTCGGCAAGGAGGCCAGCAACAAAGTCTTTATACCGCTGCCGTTGGAACAGATTTTGCAGCTGGTGTAGAGAACAGAATATTGACCCCTTTTCATGTGGTACACCAATGGTTTTGTCCTTCCTACTATATTTGGTGAATTCAGGCCTTCAAGTTGGCACCATTAAGGGCTATCTCGCAGCGCTAACCATCTTTAAGCGCACTGCGGAAGAACCATCCTATTTCAAGTTACCCTTGGTAATACAGTTTCTAAAGGGGTTAACCAATGTTTATCCCCCAAGACCATTCCAAGTTCCCCTATGGGATTTAAACTTAGTCCTAACTTTCCTGATGGGCACACCTTTCGAACCACTCCATTCTTGTTCGTTAAGATTCCATACCCTTAAAACTGTTTTATTAATAGCACTTACATCTGCTAGAAGGGTGAGCGAATTACAAGCTCTTTCTTGTAAACCCCCTCATACAATCTTTCACAAAGACAGTTGTCCTGCAAGTGAAGCCTAATTTCCTCCCAAAGGTGGTTTCTGAATTCCATATCACTCAGAAGATTACCCTACCATCTTTCTATCCTTCTCCTCATCCGGGGAAAGAGGTGGAGAGGTTACACAGGCTAGACCCTAGAAGGGCTTTAAGTTTTTACATCAGTAGACTAGCCAGGATAAGACAGGCAGACCAGCTGTTTGTAGGTTACACAGGTCACAAGCTGGGGTTACCAATAACTAAGCAGACCATTTCCAGATGGATCATTCTAGCCATTCTGGAATGTTATAAACTGGCAGGGAAAGAGCCCCCTCAAACCTTAGGGCTCATTCGACCAGAGGTATTGCAACTTCATTGGCCCTCAAAAGAGGTGTGCCGGTTAAAGACATCTGTGCGGCCGCTACATGGTCGTCTATCCATACCTTTTACACGATTTTACAACTTGAATTCCTCCTCCAGTCAAGAGACTAGGTTTGGAAGGGCTGTACTGCACTCTATTCATCAATAGAAGACAGCGTGAAGTCAGTACTCCCTCCTCCAATAATAGAATACTGCTATGGGAGCCTATCTAAGATAAGGAATACGTCGGAGGACACAATCCCTTCGAAGAACAAGTTACTTCTTACCTTGTAACGTTCTTTCGACGGGATGTTCCTCCGACGTATTCCTTATCGACCCTCCCATCCATCCCCGCAGTTCTACTTCCCTTGTTGTTGCAGCTTACGCTCCTTCAGGGTGATTAGTCTAGTCCAGACAGAAATACTGTGGGCTACAAAACGGAACTGAGCAATGGACGCTGCGCGCGGCCTTTATGGGCAGGATGATGTCGATACGGCGGCTGTCGAGGGACATCGACTCGGAGGACGTCGACGCGCAGCGCCCTCTAGAGAAAAACTTTCCGAGGCCAGCAGAGCTGGAAGGAGATATCTAAGATAAGGAATACGTCGGAGGAACATCCCGTCGAAAGAACGTTACAAGGTAAGAAGTAACTTGTTCTTTTTGACCATATTGCTGCACCGCCATCACCACATCCAGTTATCTGGCAACTGTTTCCCCCCTCCGGGGCCCCACTTGGTGCACTCGATCTAGTTGGATGTCAGACCCGTCCTCTCTTCCGAGCAGTTCCACAAAGATCAGCTGGATGGTCTATCGTAAATCCTTGTCCGGCACCTCTTCCGACAGGCGTTTTATTCTTATATTAGACCGTCTTGAACTGTTTCCGAGGTCCTCACTTTGCAATTCCCTGTTCTGTGTCACTCTCGCAAGCTGCTCTACAAGGACCTCCATCTTCCTATTGTCATCGGCCAATTCTTGGAGTGCATTTTCAGCTGCATCAGTCCTTTCCCCCAGAGCCGCAACGTCATTCTTCACTTCCTGCAGGTGCTGTGTAAACTCTTCTCTGAGAATAGCCAGTTGTGACTGGATCGGTGCAGTGATTCTTTTTTATCTTTTTTGCTAAACTCTTGGAAACACTGCTGGATGTCCTCTTTTGTTATTCCCTGGTCCCCCGGGGGAGATGTCCGGACCCCCATGTCAGCCTCTGCAGTCCAGTTCCCCATTGACACCATCTTTGGTCTCCTTTCTCCACAACTTTTCTGCAACTGACCCTCAGGGCCCTTCTTGGAGTGTTTAGGGGTGGGCTGAATGTCATTAGCTTTGTTTCTTGACATTGGGGTATCCGTTTGAACCTCCTCGTGCACCCCCACGTCCCACACCAGGGATTCTGCCACTATCTCAGATCTTCAGGATTGACCCAGCCCAATGGGCCATCGCAGGCCCCTCACCCAGTCACCGCCAGCCTTGCCTGCTCCTTCCTTCCAGCCGAGATGGGGGAACCTGTAGGTCCTTTCTCTTCACAACACTGTGTTCCGGGTCCAGGTCCAGGGGCGGGTGCCTCTCACTCTCCCGTGGGCCCGCGGGCAGGCTCAAGTTATGCAGTGCGGTTCTCTTGTTCCCTTGAAGGAAACTTGCAGACTTCTTCCTGCCGTCTCCCTCTAGACAATGCAGCTGTGGACGCTGCTTGTTGCTGTTGTTTGGGGAGGGGCCTCCCTTCAAAAGTTCTCCACCGGGGAACCGCTTCCTCCCTGGGACGGCCCACCCATGTCGCTCTTCAGGACTTTCCCTCTGCTTCTGAGTGCCGGCCGCACTAAGCCATTGCTGCGCCGGGCAAACTTACACGCACCTCTGGGCCTCCACTGTGCTTACTTGATGCCAGGGTGGGGAGATCAGATGCTTTTTTTCTTTTCTTTGTTTGGCGCTGGGTGGGACGAACACACTGAGAAGCGTTCCCCATCCGGCAGTGTTAAGCAGAAACCTGTGCAGTTCCCTCTGGGACCACTGCAAAAGATTTACGATTACAGGTGTTGGCAGTAAACCCACTTGGTAGCAGTCTGCACCACACAGATTCACTGTGGTAGCTGTGGCTGAGCAGTCAGACTTCCCTCAAGAAGAGTTAGGCAGTATATAGAGGATACAGGATAGGTACAGAGTCACAGTAGTACAAACAAACACTGACCAGAGCTAGGTGTAAAAGTATATACTTATTTATTTTAAAGGCACACTCATAAAATTACACTAGCACAGAAAAAGGTAAGTAAGTCAAAACACAGTCACTATTACTTATATGTACATCCCTAGTCATTTGTTGGACAAGTCTAAGTTAACACCACTTATTTCCAAACAGAGGTGAGCGCTTAACGTCAGATGGCAATCCAACAAGTTATTAGAAAAGGGAGGGAAAAGCAGAAGTAATGAAAGCAGCCAGGTAAAGCACTTTCCACATAAGGTTAGCAAAGGCAGTCAACTGTGGAACAAGGAGAATTGATTTGTTGCCCGCTTCAGAGAGAGCCAGGTAAAAATACGCCCAAGATCACACAATGTCACAAGTCTTTGCAGGTAAGTAGAAAAGGTTCCACTGAGTTTAGAAAAAGTTTAGTTAGGGTGTCCCAGGCTTACCCAGGGTCGAGAGCCGAGGGCTAAATCTACCCCGTACAATCGGTGGCAAGGGAAGCCGGGCGGAACACAGTACCTTTAAAAGTGGAAAGGATCCTCCAGCGGTGGTAGTTGTTCCTGGTAGTGGGTGCAAGTTGCGGCGTCGTCCAGGGGAAGAGGTGAGCTCGACGTGGAGGAAAGCTGCAGGTCGTTGCACTACCAGGGATGAGACCAGCCGTGGAGTTTTCCGGTCATCAAGGAGTTTACCCCTCTTTCGCGGTTGAGGTAAAAAGTGGTATCCCGGTCACCGGGGTGCTTGGCACAGGCAAGGCGGCCACGAGATGCTTCGGGACGGCGAAAAGAAGGCAGCAACTGGTTGTCCCCACCAGTTAAGGGAAGGAGACTCTCCGGCGGGAGATCTCCTCTGTCGTCGGAAAAAGTGGTGAGACGGTTCCGCAGGGCTTCACCGGTGGTGTTGTCTTGGCAGGTCGTCTCGGCTTCTCCCTCTTCGGCTTCTTAGGTCCTGTGGCGACTTCTGAAGAACCAGTCCCAAAAACCCTGCTTTTATGCAGCAAACCCCCATTCATACAGCCTAGCTGTCACTCAAACATGCTAAGTGGTGAGCGGGGTGGCTCACCACTTGGGCCTATCACACCAGAGTGCGACATGAGTTGGCAAGGCAACTCAGTCCAGGGTGCCTAAACCCCCTCCCACGCCCCCTGTGGTACCCAGACAGAATGGCACCACTGTGGAGGGCTTCTGTGCAGAAGCCCGCCAAAAGTGGAACAAAGGCTCGACTCGGGTTCAGGGTTACTGAAGTGAACCTAGACGCCATTTTGGCGGCGAGTTCTGGCAAAAAATCCCAACCGGTGAATTTATATTAAATAAATAAACCGGCGGTATCTTTAACATTGCACCAAAAAAGTGGTGCATTAAAATCAATGGGAAATCCCATTGGGAAATATTCCGGTGGAATATTTCCGTGGTATCCACTGCCACCAGCCAGAAACTCGGCGAGGGGGGACGGGACAGTACCCCCTCGACAACAGACCTAGGGGCAATCTAATTGCCCCTACCAGTACTTCCACAGTATGATGGTTTGTACTGGTTAAGTTCCTAAGTTAAGACTAGTAAAGTCAATGGTGACTTTACAGACCCAGGGAGACAGTAGTCAGTCCCAGGGTGTGGAGTCTATGTTTGGGGGTCTCTATGACACCCCTGTGTTACTGCACTGAGGGTGCTGTGTAACACACATTTAAAAACCAAGGATAGCCTATGGGGAAAAAATACCCCCTAGCCCATAAGCACATAGCAAGTCACAGTAACACTCTCAAATCATGTCCAAGAGTGAGGGTAAAAGAGTCTCACTCTTGGCAGGAGAAAAAAAAATAAACCCCAAAAATCCAGCAAAGCTGCTGGGGGACTCACTAGGTTAGGGAATTCAGCCTAAACAGAGAATTCTCCCTAACAGGCAGCTATCTTGAAGTCGACCAGGACTGATTTACATATGGTCTTTCCCTTCCGTAATGACATGGGAGGCAGAACAATGATGCAACATTCAAACTATGGGCTGCTGTCCAATGAAGGACAACAAAGGTCAGGGATAGTAGTGAGTTCACACCAGGTTTGTCATGTCTATTGGGGTTATCAAACCCAAATAAGTTTCATTTATAATTAAGGCTACTTTCCAAACTCTTACCAGATCCCACGAAGAGGGTGTCCATATGTGGTTGTCTCTCTGTTCAAGGAGGAAGACAGCCAAAAGGAAAGTGATGCACAAACATAGGGCCTAAACAATGTGGCCAAACATTTCAACCACTGTAGTGAATACAAATAAATGAGAACGAATAAAAGGTGCGAAATAATATACTTGTATGGAAAAGCAAAGCAGGTAAATGGTACTGTCCCAGGAAACTGCTGTGATTGGATGAAGACATTAAAGTAAGGACATAAAGAACAATTCTGTAAAAGGTCACTGAACAATGCACACAACGTCCCTGAACAATACACACAACGTCCCCCAGCCAAACTGCCCCCTCTTCCACTTCTCACCTGTCCCAGAGAACGAAGTAATGAACATAATTGCCAGCTTAAAACCATCCAATTGCCTAGGTGATTTATGTCCGGCTTCAGTTATCAAGGACGGAGCCAAAGATCTTGCCCCCTTCATCACCACACTGATCAACTCATCTTTTAAAAATTCATCAGTCCCTAACAACCTCAAAGAGGCCTGGGTCCTACCACTACTCAAAAAACCCAATCTCGACCCTAACATACCTACGAACTATAGGCCCATTACGACCATCCCCGTTATACTAAAAATAATAGACAGAGTAGCATACCTCCAAATACAACAACATTTGGAAGTCAATAATCTTCTTGGTCTGCGACAATCCGGCTTTAGACCCAGGAATGGGACAGAAACAGCCCTCCTGGACCTAAAAATCCAGATGGATGAAGCCAAAGACAAGGGCAACTTGACCATCTTGCTCCTGTTAGATCTGTCTGCTGCCTTCGATTTAGCCGACCACCAAATACTTACCCAACATCTCTCCCTGGCTGCTTCATTCTCCCAGGATGCCACCAATTGGATCCAGCTGCTGACCCTGTCCCTATCCAATGTGGAGTCCCCCAAGGTTCCTGCATTTCCCCCACTCTTTACAACGTCTTTACCAAGCTCCTCTTTGACCGCCTTGATGACCTGGGAGTTGCATACACTAACAATGCTGACGATACCCAGGTCCTCATCGCACTCACATGGAATAGTGATGAAGATGTTGCAAAACTGAATGAGATCTACCTTGAAATCCAAGCATGGATGGCCACCCATAGCCTCTGCTTAAACGACGACAAGACGGAACTGCTGAACGTCGGATCACAGGCCTGCCTTAATAAACTCGACCCCAGATACCATTCCTTCATTATTGACGGCAACAATATAAAAGTCTCATAAGAAGTCAAAACTTTGGGCGTATATCTAGACTCTACACTCTCCCTCAAAAAACTAATTAATGCTACCATCTCTTCCACTGCATACACCAACAAACTCATCAATGCCTGCAAACCCATCTTATCTACAAACAGCTGCCTCACACTGGCCAGGGCCCTCATATTATCTAAACTGGACTATTGCAACACCCTTTTCCTCAGCTCAACGACCCATAACCTGAACAGACTACAGATACTCCAAAACAACGCCCTTCGATGCACCCTGAATCTCCTGCGCAAGGCCCACATCTCCGCTGCCAGGAAAGAATATCACTGGCTCCCCATTCGTGATAATGCCTTTTCCTGACAGCCCCACGCTATATAGCAGACAAATTTACGAGACAGAACTCCACTAGACCCACCAGATCCCCTTACCTACACCAACTCACCATCCCAAGATTCAATCTAAAATCTGAAGGGGGAGCTAGCTTCCCTGTCCTAGCAGCTAAAGCCTGGAATCCTTTACCGATGACCATCAGAGCAGACACTTAGTTCTGGTCTTTCCGATCCAAGGTAAAGTATCTACTCACATCCCAGCAATAGACTGTCAGCGACACCTAGCACGACATCTGTCTTACCTGCTCCTTATGCCGCCTGTGTTTCAATAGATGTGACGCATGTATTCTGTAACTAACTTTTGCCTCAACAAGGACCAACATGTAACCCGGTCCCTCATACGATCTGTTGTATTGTTTCTTCGGCCTTCACATTGTATGTGCAACCTTCTGTAACTAATGTTGATCCTAATTATAAAGCGCCCAGTTACTCCAGGGTTCGGCAGCGCTATACAAATAAACAAACTAAACTAAACTTTCAACACTATGCTTAGCACTTATAAATGTATCATTAAAGGACACATCCTCTATCATAAAGCACTGTTTTAAGTGCCGGCTTTAGTGATAACGGCCATCCATTATCCACACTCCACAAATGTACTTAACGCTATTAGCAACCCGGCCATTGTAACACGTATGCCTGATTTACTTTAACGAAAAATACAAAGATGACGCTGTTAATAGGAAAAGGTTGGTAGTCCTTTCACTGTTTCAAACTGTGCCGCGTTCCATCAGGTAAGTGTAGTGGGTAGATGGCAGTGGCGAGGTAAGTGAGGGATTTGGCAGTTAGAGCGAGTGGGGTTGTAGAGGACTGGTGGAGAGGTATCGTTAAGTGAGTTGTGGGCAGAAACTGGTGGGGTGGAGAACGTGGATGGGAGAAGTGGTCGAAAAAAAAGAAAATGGTGGCATGGGGGTTGCGGGCACTGGAAGCTGGAAAGGAAAGTGTGCTTATATTAACAGTGCAAGCCTTCTCTACTAGCCTCCCGATTGGCCGGGGAACTCCCATGAGTGCTAATTATGAATTGTATAAGGTTCAATATTTATTGCCAGTTGTTAAATGTGAACACTAACAAGCAGGCATATGTTTTAGCCTTGTGCACCTGTTCAAGGCTGTTTCAATATTGCTATTTCAAAATAAGCATGTTGCATAGATTCATCAATCTACTGGAAATAAATACTGATCCTAAACTTCTCATGATCACAAAGATGGCGTCCTTGAACGATAAAGTGGGCAGGACATGCATTGACTAGGATTTCCTCTCTCATTTACTTAAAATAACAGTACCACTTGCATTAGCCTATCTGAGCTCAAGTATGGAAAGAATGCCCATCCAGCCAAACGAAAGTGGAAACTTGGGTCCCACTGGACTATCCCTATGGGAGATAATCGTGCTATATCCTTGACTTAAATGTTTGACATGGTTCACCTGCATTGGCTGCCTTACGAATCAACCAGTGACCCAAAACAAAATGTGCTAGGCAAGGGAATGAGGGTGAAAGGGGCCTTGCAACAGGGATGGCTCTCAACAGTCAGCAGGTGTGCTGTGCGTGGATCTATGTGATAACTGCGCCGCCTGTCAACTCACATTGTGGCTCAGCAAACAGGTTATTTTTCCTGCATCCCCCGGCCCGCATTCTCCTATCCACTCCCCCCTCTACTTGCCTTTACAGCGGCACACTTCTGTGTGTGCCACCGACTCCCCGCTATCCCTGCACCGGCGGTTCCTTACACGTGCGTGGGTCGGAGCTGACGCTGCAGGGTCCTTTATGTTTTTGTTTTACTTTCGTGTCCACCGCTTACCACAATGGTAAGTGGGGGACACCCCTGCAACCCCTGCTCCGCTTGGTCGCAGTAATGGGAGTTGGATTTTTTTAAAATGCCAACTGCGCAGTAAATGCGCAGTCTGCATTTTCCAGTCACAGTAATGGTACTATGTAATATAATAAGAACAAATTACTTCGATTTTTTCTGATATATTAGTCCTTACTCCCACAGATTGCTCATTTTAGATACTTGTCTTCCATGGCCAGCTTCCATCAAAAACATTTTGAGCCATTTTGCATTGCCCGCTCGACTCCAGTGGGTGCCCATGTCCGCTGACATGTCAGAAGCAGTATATATCGAGGGACTGAAAACCAATGACCTGGGTTTTACTGGCACTCAACAGCTCAACAGAACATTAAGCGGTGAACAAGCTCTCCAACATGAGGGGTATAATAGGAGAACAATGAGAAATCTGTGAGGGAAGGTCTAATCCATCAGAAAGAACATTACCGAAGGTGTGCAATGTGTTTTTGAATGGATTTGCTCCTCACACAGATTCCTGATCTTGGATAGATACCCATAGCAGTACAAAACGTTGGGGGAGAGGTGATAGGGAGAACCAACACCCACCAAGACGAGAAAATTGGGTAGCACAGCCCATCTAAACAGGAATCCTGACCAGACATGGAATCCAGCAGTAGCACTTGGCAGCTGTGTGAAAGAAGCTCACATAGCTGCCTAACCGATATCCAAAACTGGGACATACCACTGCAGTGGAGACGTGGCCGCCAGGCCTCTGGTTAAGTGAGTCTGGAGATCTGCAAGCACATCCTTTGCAGCCAGATCTTAGCAGCCTAAAATGCAGAAGACAAACCACATTGACAAAGTATGCTTGGTATTGGCTCTGCCTGCATGAGCACCATGAGAAACCTTTAAAACTCCCCCCCACCCCCCACCCCCAGCCCACAACCCCCTCACCCGACCATCCTACACTTTAGGAACGACCTGAAGATCATACTCTGCAACAAACATTTCACCAATCCCTGATTGCCCCAACTCTCCGTCTCCCCTCGATTTCGGCTCTGATTCCTCGATTAATCCCAGCTCTGCTGTTACCCCTCACCCTTACTTGTAACCTTCTGGGTGAATCCCCTATGTGTGGCTCTCTGTGGCCTCCCAGTTAGGCTTGCACTTCATAAATCCCTCACACATCCCTGCTGACTTCCCCAGTGTTTACCCGTGGCTGCTTTGACACATTTGTGACTAGGCGAGTCAAATTGATTGGGGGGATCCCTGTTGCTTAGTTGTATGCTGATTCCTCTCTTACAGGAGTAGAGGTATCTTCCTGATACAGGTGCCTAAGGTCAGCCAGCCTCAACCCCTCTAGCCTGTCTCCTCATCGGGTACAAACAACTTCCTGATAGTACGCAAATATCTTAAGTGTTTGCTTAAGATGTACTGATGGCCTTGCCTGTCCAGTGTTATCAACGCTACATATCTTGCGACTTGTTTATTACCTCTTCGACCTGAACCCACCAGCATGCTAATGGGACTGTAGGAAGAGCTACAATTTAAGACATTGATCGCTATCTCTATGCTATCCCTTTTCTAATGAGCTCTGAATGTGCCGATGGGGATAGGAGCACTATATTAAAACCTTTACTAAGTTTTAAAATGTGTTCTGAGAATTCCTGAACAATGGCTTCGATTTTCAGTGTTTATGAATTCTGTGAATATAACACATTGGGGAGCTATGGCTGAACTTAATGAATATACCACATTCGAGAACTATGGTTGCAAGAAATACATTTTTCCATCTGTATCTGTGATTTGAAGTCATCACTGCTTCCATGTAGCCTGATTGTAAGGACATTAGAAAATTAATGGATTTTTAAGACCATTTGAAAAAGGAATGTGTAATGTATAAATTACATGGATGGTAGTAAACCGCAAATTCATGGTTTGAAAATGATATGGCTTTTTCTCTTTAGTATGCAGACTCTGACAGTGGAGATGACTCTGACAAGCGCTCTTGTGAGGAAAGTTGGCGCCTTATTTCCTCCCTTCGGGAGAAGCTACCAGCAAACAAAGTCCAGACCATCGTCAAGAAGTGTGGACTTCCAAGCAGTGGCAAGAAACGTGAGCCCATCCGAGTCTACCAGATACCTCAGCGCCGTCGCATCAGTAAGGATCCCAAATGGGTGACCATGGCTGACCTGAAGATGCAAGCAGTGAAAGAAATCTGCTATGAGGTGGCCCTGAATGACTTTAAGCACACCAAACAGGAGATTGAGGCGATGTCCATTGTTAAAATGAAGGAGCTGTGCCGCATGTATGGCAAGAAAGACCCTAATGAAAAGGAGACCTGGCGGGCAGTGGCAAGGGATGTTTGGGACACTGTGGGGGTCGGGGAGGACAGAGGAGAGGATGGTGAAGCAAAGAGCAAAACGGGTGTCCACGATCTGCGGGCACATATTGACAAATTGACTGATATCCTACAAGAAGTGAAACTGCAGAACAACATGAAAGATGAAGAGATAAAGTCTCTAAGGGACCGTATGATGAAAATGGAGAGGGTCATTCCCGTTCCCCAGGTAAAAATGAGTGCTTAGGTGAACCTGCTCTCTGAATGTTCCTCCTGTCCATTTACAATGACTGTATTCTTTCAGACATCCTCCTTTTCGTAGCATTTATTTTATAGTCTCTTTTGCCAAGTGGGGGACGTGGAATTAGCTTTTCTGACTTAAGTTACTTAACTAAGAACATTTGTCCTGTAAAATCATATATATATGCAAACAGTATTACAAAGCGTTTACGTGGATGCATTTCTATGTTAGAATCTTGCCTTAGACATGCATTGGTAGCTCTGCACCATATTCTCAGTGAAGTGTACCTCTGTAATCCTTTCTACAGTTAAAGCCTTTTCTATGTTTTTGATGTCAGAAATAGCCCACACCAATGGGCAGGAAGTCGCATTCATTCATACTGGTTTCAGTTATTTCTGAACTATACCTTCCTCCCCCAGATTCAGCAGCTCCACACGCAGGCTGGATCCGGCAATGTTAACAGCGTCCATGAGACATAGTTGTGACTCAAAAACCAGCTCCCTCGTGGCATCATAGGTGTTGCTGGCATCATAAGTGGCGCAGCAGGTACATGGAACAGCTCATGCCCCCCTGCTATATTTCCTTTACTCCTACGTCCCTTCCCCTTTCCTCCATACTGTATGGGTGTCCCTTGCTAGGGACAAGAAACCTTTTTCCCCTGAAGAAATTGTCTTGCCCTTTAAATTTAGATGCATGTGGGGACGCGGCTCTGGGAGCATGTTCTCCGCTGAAGACTTTCTTTTCTCTGCAATTGTCAGAGCTAATACTATGTCCTCAGATGCCACACTCCTCCCTGGCGCATATCGACGACGGCGGGTTTCAGTAGGTGTCCAGCCTGCGAGGGTTCCTTTCCCCACGCGCTCTGCCTCCAGTGCCTTGGCCCGACCACGGTTGGGACGGCTGTTCTGTGTGCGACACATTGACCCCACAAGTTATGAAGAATCATTTGGCCAGGTGGAGGGAGTGGTTCGAAAGATCACCTCCAGAGGACATCTTGACATTTGTGAGGAGGAAGACGAGGCCCAACGTAGGTGCCCTGATCTCCTTCCCAGGGAAACGCCCAAGTGGGAGGGGCCTTCCAGGTCCTAGGACCAGCAAATGGACTGAGGCTCCTAGAGCTACCGGCCAACAGGCTGAGATGTCGCAAGATCCTCCTAGTCCCATCGCTGAGGCGCCACAAGGTTTTGGTACCGGGGACCTCCCAGAGGGGCTTTGCTCTAACAGCGAACCAGGGAGTGCCTATACACAGCAGTTGCAACACCGGTGTCATGGCTAAGGGCACTCCGCATCACAGGTCTCTACCTGAGTGGCAAGGAAGATCTGAGCCTTCGCTTTTAAGCGTGCATGCAGAGACTGGGCTCAGCTCATCCGGCAGCAGGCATGTGGCATGGGGCATGACAAAATGGCTGCCAGGCAAGATGGCGGCTCACCCGAAGCCACCTCCTTCTGGAGAGCAGGCATGGGAACGCACGTTTAGATGGAACTGGACGCTGCCAGATACTTGGTCCATGTCATACCGACCACATCGGCACAGGGGCGGTACGCAGCACCCAACTTGGTGCGACAAGGACCGGCAATACCTCAGCAGCCACAGGGTCTGGCTTCTACGCCCACAAGGCCTTCACCTGCATGCGAGGAAAGGTTCTTTGAAAAGTTCCTTACCCTCATGAAATCACTGCAGATGGGCACCATCCTCAAGGGTGGGGTGGGATCCATCAAGGACATGCTCCCTCCGGTACCACCTCAGGCTCCGATCATGGTACAGACCCCGGTTCCAGTTCAGCCCTTCGTTCCCATGCGCACATCCGTCACGGTGGCTCCTCCACCGGCGCAGTCTCTGCCACTGCCAGTCAGCACGCCACAGCTGCCTGCTCTCCTCTGACTGCTCCCGACCTGCAGGACACAGCGGGTGATGAGGACGAGGTCAGGATACTTCCACGTCAGCTAAGGCTTTCACGAGAGGCTGGCGGGTGTGGCAGAATGCCTGGGGATCCCACAGCCATAAATTGAACAACCTGAGGCAGGGTGCCTGTCTGTGGTGCTGGCCATCTGCCCTGCCACAAGAACTGGCATCCCTCTACTAAAGGATGTAGAAGGGATGGGTGTAGCCGCATTCCATGCAGCCTACCAATAAACGCCTTGATGCCAAGTATATGCAGGCGCAGGGGGACTCGCTCATGCTGTTGGTACACCCCCAACCGTATTCCTCTGTTATAGCTTTGGCCTCCCTTTATTCCAAACTGCAGTCTTCATCTGCCCCCACATCAGCACTCCTAGGCAAGGAGGAAAAGCGGTTGGAGTCCCACGGCAAAAAGATTTACTGTAATGCCGCGCTCCAACTGCGCCAGACTGACGCAATGTTGGCAGCAGTGACTCAAAAGCTTTGGTCTGTGATTGCGGACTTCCTCCCGGAGCTTCCCGCTCATAGTCGGACACAATTCAGGGCAGGGTTGGCAGAGGCGAAAATAGTTGCCCAGGATGTCGTGGAGTCCACAGTCGCTCACGTTGACACCGCGGGTAGAGTCATCTGTGTCACCACCGACATGAGGAGGATAGCTTGGCTCAAAGTGACCAAGTTTAACCCCAGTGTGCAGGAGGACATTCTAGACCTGCCATTTGAGGGGGGAGGGGGACTTGTTTCACTCAAATACGGACAAGGAACTTGGCAAAAAGAAAAATAGCTTGCGAACGGCTAAGTCCTTATCAATCCTGACAAAATCTGCCCCCAGGGCCTATAGCCAAAGTCACCCACGCTCTGACAGTGCTCCTACTTTAGGTGGCTTCAGGAGCTTTCAGGTATCGACACGCTAGACAGCATGACGGGTCTCCTATCCAGCACCGGCACAAGCAGCACAAAACCTCTCACAAGGGGGGTTTCCAGTCCCCCTCCCAAGCACCAGCCTCAGAGGCTAAACAACGGTGACAAATGCCATCCAGATCATCAAGTCTCCGGTGGGGGGCAGGCTTGCCCTTCACATCCATTCCTGGAGGGGAAAGGTTCGCAGACACATGGATCCTCTCTGTAGTTTCCACAGGCTTCAGTCTGCCAATCCCACCCTTTTCTCTTTCCTCCCCTCAACTCCCACAGATTGGGACGGCAACTCTTTTGGCAGAAATCCGCTCACTCATTGCGAGTCAGGCGGTGGAGGAGGTTACAGCTTCACAGCGAGGCATGTGCTTCTATTCCCGGATATTCGCCATTTAGAAAAAAAAAAGTCTCGCCTTAGAGCTGTTCTAGACCTATCTTCCTTGAACCTTTCCCTACCCCTTCAAAAGTTCAAGATGGTTACTCCAGCGCTCATTGCAGAGACACTGTGTGGGGAGACTGGATGTGCTCCCTGGATCTGAAGGATGCTTACCTACACGTCCCAATTTGGGAGCCCCATCATTCCTTCCTGAGGTTCAGGATCATGGGCTTTCATTTTCAATACAAGGTCCTCCCGTTTGGCCTCAATTCTGCTCAGAGATTGTCTTTATAAGGTTAATGAACTCGGTAGCAGCTCTGCTCAAGGCAGAGGGCTACCACCTTTATCCATACCTCGACGACTGGCTAGTCCGAGCAGAGTCACCCGAGGCTGTACAGCGCACAGCTTCAGCGCTTATGCACATGCTATTCGATTTGGGGTTCTCTATCATCCTCAAGAAGTCGCAGTTACTCCCCACTTAGTCCTTAACATTCCTGCGGCTAATTTGGGATACAAGGGCGGAGAGGATCTTTTCCTCGGCAGACAGACATTTTCTCAGCAGTCTAGTGACCTCCGCATGGTGGTACCAGCACTTACTTGGAATTATGACGGCTTGTCTCCAGGCTGTGCCACACACAAGACTCAAAATGAGGAGGCTGCAGCTGCATTTGTCAGCCTCTTGGAATAAGCAGATGGGCTCCCAGGCAGCTCTAATCAGCATACCACAGCACCTACACCAGGACCTGGAGTGGTGGGGTGCAGAGACCAACCTGTTGGCTGGCCGACTGTTCAGGCAGCCTTCTCCGGAGCTTACTATTACCACAGATTCTTCCCTAGAGTGATGGAGGGGCTACACTGGACAACCACAGTGTCCATGGAGTATGGTCGCGACAGGAACAGCTGGAACACATCAACTGGCTCTCGATGATGGCCATCTGGCTGGCCCTAAAAGCGTTCCTCTCCATTGTCAACAGCCCGTCTGTCTGCATCCAGACAGACAGCACCACTTGCATGTATTACATCAACAAGCAGGGACGTACCAGGTCCCCTCCGCACTGCCGGCTGTCCATCGACATTTGGGAGTGGGCACTGTCGAACAACATTCACTCACCAGCAGTCCACTTGCCGGGGGAGTCCAAAGATGGAGGCGGACAGGCTCCGCATGCTGAGGATCGACAACTAAGAGTGGCAGTTGAACAAAGCGTTCCTGGCTCTTCGACAGGTGGGGGTCACCCTCAGGTAGCCTCATTTGCCACCATGAACAATAGGAGGTGCCCTCAGTTTGCTTCCTGGCTGGGGCAAGGTAGGTGATCTCTGGGGGACGCGTTACAGTTCCTGTGGCAAGGCATGAATGCGTATGCGTTTCTCCCCACTCCTCTGATTCACAGGGTCATCTGCAGGGTCAGGAAGTCACAGAGCCTTCAACTCATGCTGATAGCACCATGGTGGCAGGCAAGAACTTGGTTCTCGGAGCTCCTCAGGCCGTGGGACCGACCTCCAGTACACTTCTCGCTGGGTCCAGTCCAGTTACTCTCCCAGCAGGGGTGCACAGGGGTTCACCGCGCTGTGCAGAAGTTAGCCCTGCCAGTTTGGTTCCTTAACAGGTCACCCTGAAGCATCTACACTTGGCGCAGGACAACTTGACTATCATACAAGAGGCAAGAAGAGACTCCACCAGGAGTCAGTACAAAAGCAAGTGGACCAGGTTCTGCCACTGGGTCAAGACAAACAAGATTGATACACTGACATGCTCACTGGACGATGTGTTACCGGCTGTATGATCAGAGCTGAACAATTGGTTCCATAGATGCAGCATCATTTCTACTTCTTTAAAAAGTGTTGTCAAATAATAAATGTACTCATTCATCAGTTGAGGGCATGCTGTTAACAGATATTTGATGGTTTCAGACTGTCTATAGGTTTTATTCACTATTGGTATTTTTTTTCCATTTCATCATTAACTTTCTGGTTGGACACAGATTAATTCGGAATCTTAGATAGATTGCTCTATACTTGGGTGATGGAAATTTAACCAGGTAAGATTCAGATGTTACTAGTTTCTTCAAGACATAAGGGTTTTCTTTAAAGGTAATGTATTTAAGACCCGTCTCTCGCGTAGTGATCCAATCCCATTTCCAAAGTTTGTTTGGCATGGGTCGAATTGTCAATTAATAATTCAGGTAAGATGTCTGCACGTACGCTTACGTCCCGTCCCCTTTCCTCCATACTGCATGGGCGTCCCTTCCAAGGGACGGGAGACGGAACCTTTTTCACCAGAAAAAACCTTCTTCCCCTTTAAATTTAGAGGCATGCAGAGGTACGGCCCTGGGAGCATGCGCTGCCCTGACTCCGGCGCCACAGCTCAGTCCCCTTTTCTGCGTCGACGGGAACGGGCCGAATTCACCAGCGCTCCTGGGTTTGGCTTTGGCCATGAAATTCCACATGCAGATACTTCTTCTCTTTGTCTTTTTTGTCTGTCTTTCAGGTTCTCGGTCATCGGGCGTCGCACTCCTCCCCAGTGCATGTCGACTTCCACAGGGTTCAGCAGGTGTCCATCCTGCAACGGGCTCTTCCCAACTTCAGACCCCCACGCCCTCTACCTACCATGCCATGGCCCAGACCACGGTTGGCAAGCTTGTATGGCGTGCAACGCCCTGTCATCGAAATCGCTGAAGAACAGACTAGCCTGGTGGAAGGAGCTCTTCCAGAAGTCTCCTCCAGAGGACCTCAAGAACTTTGTGAAACATCGAGCCAGGCCCAAGGTAGGGCCTCTTTTTTCCATCGCACCCTGCAAGGGAGACTCCTTCCCAAGGACTCGCCCGTGTGGGAGGGACCGCTGAGGTCCTTTTACCAGCACGTGCACTGAGGCTGCTCCAGCTACCGCCCTACCAGCCAGATCCTCCCGTTGTCAGTGCTGAGGGACCGGAAGGTTCTTTACCCGGGTCTCGATGAGACCCGGGTAAAGAACTTTTACCGGAATTATGTCAGAGGGGCCACGCCCTAGTACCGGCAATACTGCAGAGGGGACGCCTAAACGCAGCTCTACTGGCCAACGGGCCGAGGGTATCACACCTACCGGGTCTAGGCTTGAGGAGCAGGGTAGGCCTCGAGATCCACACTCGAGAGTCTTGGAGGAGGCTGGGCCCAGCGAGCTGACCAACACGACGCAGGCACGTAGCAGGCAGCTCGACAATATGACCACCGCGCCAGACATCAGCAACCGTCCGGCGCCTTTCCAGGAGTTCGACGAAGAACGAGGGTCAAGGTGGGACTGGCTTCAACCAGGTACGTGGCCTACAGCCTATCCTTCATTTGCGCAGGACAAGTTCCCTCTGCGTTCTTACGGGCAGGATATGCAGCGGCTACAGCAGCCTCCTGCTACCCCGTCAGTATCCCCTATCACCTCTCCGGCCTGTGAAGAAGGGTTCTTCCAGAGGTTCCTTGGGCTCATGAAGTCACCTCGGATGGGGGTTATTCTCCGGGACTGTTAGGGAGAATTCTCTGTAAAGGCTAATTTCCCAAACCTAGTGAGTCCCCCAGCAGCTTTGCTGGATTTTTGGGGTTTATTTTTTTCTCCTGCAAAGAGTGAGACTCTTTTACTCCCACTCTTAGACATGATTTGAGGTGTTCCTTTGTCTTTCCATGTGTTTTATGGGCTATGGGGTCTCTTACTCCATAGGGTTTCATGTGTTTCTGATGTGGGTTACACAGCACCCTCCGTGCCGTAACACAGGGGGTGTCGTAGCGACCCCCCAACATAGACTCCATACCCTGGGACTGACTACTGTCTCCCAGGGCATGTAAAGTCACCATTGGCTTTACTAGTCCCAAATTATGAATAGAAACCAGTACAAACCATCATATTGTGGACGTACTGGTCGGGGCAATTCGATTGCCCCGGGGTCTGTTGTTCGAGGGGGGGAACGTCTCCGTCCCCCCTGATCGAGTTTTGGCTGGTGGCAGTGGATACTACTTTTTATATTCGACCGCAAATATATCTCTATGGGATTTTCCCATTGTTCGAGGCTACCAACTTTAATTATTTAATTCCTATAGCCTCGAACATACCACCGGTTTATTTATTTAATAATAATTCACCGGTTGGTATTTTTTGCCAGAACTCGATTCTAAAATAGCATTTGTGTTCTCTTCTGTGACTCCAAACCAAGTCCAGCCCTTTGTTCCACTTTTTGGCGGGCTTCTCCACAGAAGCCTCCAAAAGTGGTGCCACTCTGTCTGGGTACCACATGGGGTGTGGGAGGGGGTTTAGGCACCCTGGACTGACGACTCAAGTCGCACTCTTGTGTGATTGGCCCAGGCCGGCTCACCACTTAGCATGTTTGATTGACAGCTAGGCTGAATTAACGGGGGTTTGCTGCATAAAAGCAGGGCTTTGGGGTCTGGAACTTCAGAAGTCGCCACAGGACCTAAGAATCCGAGGAGGGAGAAGCTGAGCCGACCTGCAACGACGACACCACCGATGGAGCCCTGCTGAACCGTCTCACCACTTTTCCCCGACGACAGAGGAGATCTCCAGTCCGGAGAGTCTTCTTCCTTTGACTGGTGGGGATAACCAGTTTTGCCGCCTTTTCACCTTCCTGGAGCATCTCGTGGCCGCCTTGCCCGTGCCAAGCACCCCTGGAACCGGACTACCACGGCTTACCACTACCGCAAATAGAAGGGTAGTACCTTTTAACCGAAGAACTCCGCGGCTGGTTTCTTCCTTGGCAGTGCAACGACCTTCATCTTTCCTCCACGTTGAGACCGTCTCTTCCTCTGGACGAAACACCGACTTGCACCCGCTGCCAGGAACAACTACCCCCGCTGGAGCTTCCTTCCCTCTTACGGTACTGTGTCCCGCCTGGCTTCCCTTGCGACCTTTCCTGACTTTAATTTCATTCTTTGTGTGCAAACTATCTACAAGACTCTTTGGGCATAACCCCACTGTGTGAACCTGGACCCCTTCTGCTTGCTCTCTCCAAGAGTGGGCCTTGCAATTGACTTCCTTGCTCTCCAGTAGAACTCTGCCTATCCTGCCTTACTGTGGTTCTTTAAAAGTATTGAAATTTGTGTGCTTCCATAACTCTGCCTTTTTCCCTCCCTTTTTAATAATTTATTAAAGTGCCATCTTATGTTAAGCGCTCACCTCTGTATGAAAATAAGTGGTGTTTCTCATTAAGACTTGTCTAATAAGTAATTAGGGTTGTATATATATAATAGTGACTGTGTGCTGAATTTACTTACCTCTTTGTGCTAGTGTAATCTACAAGTGTAACTTTAAATAAATAACTATATACTTTTACACCAAAGCTCTGGTCAGTGTTTGCTTGTGCTACTGTATCTCTGTACCTATTGCGTATACTCTATATACTGCCTAACTCTTCTTGAGGGAAGTCTGACTGCTCAGCCACAGCTACCAAATGAATCTGTGTGGTACAGACTGCTACCAAGTGGGTTTACTGCCAAACACCTGTAGTCTTAAATCTTTTGCAGTGGTCCCTAAGGGAACTGCACAGGTTTCTGCCTAACAGGGACGTGTTCCCTACAATGTTACCAGCACCACAGGCTCCTACTCCGGCGCCCCCGGCGCAGCCCCAGCCTCCGGCTCCTCAGCCGATTCCTCAGGCGGTTCCGTACCAGCCTCTGGCTCCGGTCCCTGTACCCCAGCCTCCGGCTCCCACTACTCCTCCACCTACATAGGATCCTCCTGACCCATAGGATACGGATGAGGAGGAGGACCCTGACTCGCCATCCTCGGCCAGGACCTTCCACGAACGTCTTGCGGGGCTGGCAGAATACTTTGGCCTACCTCAACCCGAGGTTGAGCAGCCGGCAGAGGGGGGTCTGGCTGAAGTCCTCATGCGACGCCCCTCTGCCAAAATGGGAATTTCACTGCAGACCGATGTAGTCTCCCTGGCCAAAAAGCGTTGGTTCATGTCCCACTCTGTCCAGCCGGTCAATCGGCGCCTGGACGCCAAATACAGGCAGATGCAGGGGGATACACTCTTGCTATTGGCCCATCCTCAGCCACACTCCTCGGTTATCGCTGCGGCATCACTATACTCCAAGCCTCAGTAGTCCTCTGCATCCTCCTCAACGACGCTGCTATGCAAGGAGGAGAAGATCTTGGAGGCGTACGGGAAGAAGCTGTATTCAAACGCGTCCTTGCACCTTCGTCAGGCCAATGCTGATGCCATGCTGGCTGCCGCTAATCAAAGGTTATGGTGGGAAATTGCAGACTTCTTCCCGGAACTCCCTATGCAGAGCCAATCAGTTTCAATGCGGGTCTGGCTGAGGCCAAGCTGGTGGCGCAGGACCTCATGGAATCCAACCCGGATGTCCAGGAATGCATATTAGATCTGCCGTTCGAGGGGGTGGGGGACCTCTTCCACTCCACCACAGAGGAAAAGAGCTGGACAAAAAGAAAGACTGCTCACAATCAGCCAAGTCTTTATCCATCCTGACAAAGACCACGCCCAAGTCCTGCACCGAGTCACAGCAGCACTCCGACAGGGGGATGTACGTACGGAGGGTTCCGCGGATTCCAGGAACGGAGATCCAGGCAGCCTGACCGCTCGCAGTCTCAAAGCCGGCAAGCAACAAAAAGGGGGGGGGGTGTAAGGGATTTTACCAGTCCCCCTCCTATACGACAGCCTCCAAGGGAAAGAAGGCAGGACACGCTCCTTTGGGTCCAAGTGTCTCCAGTGGGGGGCATGCTTGCTCTCCATGCACATTTCAGGCGCCAGAGTTTAACACACCCCTGGATCCTCTCTGTAGTATCCACAGGGTACCGCTTACCCATCCCAGTCTCTCCTCCCCTCCACTCCCTCAAGTTGGGACAGCAACTCTTCTGGCGGAGACCGGTCGCTTGTAGAGAGCCAGGCAGTGGAGGAAGTCCTAGCCTCCCAGCGAGGGTTAGGCTTTTATGCCAGGACTTTCGCCATTCAGAAGAACAAGGCGGGCCTGATAGTTGTGCTGGACCTTTCCATCCTCAACCTCTCCTTACCCCTACAAAAATTCAAGATGGTTACGCCAGCTTTTATGGCGGAGATGTGCAAGGGAGACTGGATGTGCTCCCTGGATCTGAAGGACTCATACCTACACGTCCCGATTTGGCAGCCCTGTCATTCTTTCCTACGGTTCAGGATCATGGGCTACCATTTTCAATACAAGGTCCTTCCTTTTGGCCTCAACTCAATCCCCAGGGTCTTTACCGGGCTGATGAATTCAGTGGCTGCCCTCCTCAGAGAGCAGGGCCTCCACATCTACCCATACCTCGACGTCTGGCTCGTCAGAGCTACATCTCCGGAAGCGGTTCACCACTCTTCCCATGCCCTTATGAACGCTCTGCACGATCTGGGCTTCTCGCTCAATCTCAAGAAGTCGCAGCTACAGCCCACGCAGACTCGTGACATTCTTGGGCCTCATCTGGGACACGTGCTCCGAGAAGGTATTTCTGTCGGAGGACATGATCTCGGCCATCAAGAGGGCTACTATCCACTTCCTCAGCAGAGAAGTGACCTCGGCATGGTGGAACCAGCATCTCCTGGGTCTCTTGGCAGCGGTCCTTTTAGCCATCCCACACACGAGATTGAGGATGAGGAGAATTCAGCTGCACTTTGCGGCCTCATGGAACCAGGAGCGAGGCTCTCAATCTGAGATGATCAACGTTCCTCCATCTCTCCACCCAGACCTAACATGGTGGTCCGGGGACTGCAACCTATGGACGGGCAAGCCCTTTCAGCCGCCCACCCCGCAGGCCACCATCACCACAGACTCCTCGCTCGAGGGCTTGGGAGCCACCCTGGATGATCTCTCGGTCCACGGCACCTGGACTCGACAGGAGCAGGAATAGCACATCAATTGGATAGAGCTGAACACCATCTGGCTAGCGCCTAGAGCATTCCTACCACTTCTCAGGGGCAAGGTTGTCCTCATCCAGACAGACAACTCGACCAGCATGTACTACGTCAACAAGCAGGGAGGCACCAGATCCCCCTCCTCTGTGCAGACTGGCAATCAGCATTTGGGAGTGGGCCCTGGAAAACGACATCTACCTCTCAGCAGTCCACCTCCTGGGGGAATCCAACCTGGAGGCGGACAAGCTCAGCAGGTTGGGAGCAGACAATTAATAGTGGGAGCTAAACAGCTTCGTTATTCAGGAAATCTTCAACAGGTGGAGTCATCCCCAGGTGGATCTCTTAACTACCTGGCACAACAAGAAGTGCCCTCAGTTCGCCTCCTGACAGGGCTGCAGCTCCCTGGCCGACGCGTTTCAGCTTCAGTGGAACAGCATGACGGCTTACGCCTTCCCGCCCACACCGCTGATTCACAAAGTAATTTGCAAGATCAAGGAGTCTAGCCAATAGCTCCATGGTGGCCGGCCAGGCATTGGTTTTCGGAGCTGCTCAGCCTCTCTGAGTTGCCTCAGATTCACCTCCCGACAGGCCCAGCACATCTTCTGGCGCAGCAGGGGGGCAGGGCCATCCACACCGCGGCACAGAAACTAGCCCTCACAGCGTGGTACCTGAGCAGGTAATGCTGCGGCACCTCAGCCTCTTCCAGGCTAATCTCGAAATCATACAGGGCGCAAGGAGCAAGGCTACCAGGGCCCAGTATGAAAGTAAATGGACCAGATTCTGCTACTGGCAGATTCCAAGGAAGTCGACCCCCTGGCATGTACTTTGGTCGACATGCTTTCCTTTTCGGCGCACCTCACCCATTCGGGTGTGCAGGTGGACACCTGCCGTACATACCTCGGGGCTTACAGGAACTCTGAGGGGATCCTCTCCTCCTCCAATCCTATAGTCAAGAAACATTTGACAGGGCTCGCAAGGCTCTACCCGCCCGTCAAAAGGCTGCACCCTGTGTGGGACCTCAACATAGTCTTGGGCGCCCTGGCGCACAAACCGTTTGAGCCAATGGCATCCGCAGACATCAGGCTGGTCACCATCAAGACGACCTTACTAGTTTGCCTCGGCTCGTGGAGTCAGCGAAATTCAGGCGCTGGTCACCTTGGAACCATACCCTACCTTTCACAGGGACAAAGTAGTACTGCGGACACACCCAGCATTTCCGGCCAACGTTCCATCTGCTTTCCACTTGAATGAGGAAATAGTCCTTCCTACGTTCTTTGCCGATCCTAAGGATGAAGCACAGAGAGTGCTGCACTGCCTGGATGTCAGGCGTGCCCTGAAATTCTACTTGGACCGGACCAAGGGCTTCCGCAAATCAGATGCCCTGTTTGTCACTTTCGGGGTCTCAAGACCAGGCTATCAGGCCTCAAAGGCCTCCATATCCCACTGGATGGTCTTGGCCATCAAGGAAGTATATGAGGGCCAGCACAAGCCACTTCCGACCAACATGCACGGCCACGCAGTCAGGGCCAAGGCATAAGCAGGGAGGCCACTTTGGCCACTCTGTCGGCTTTCTGCAGGCATTACTGTTTGGATGCCGGCTCTAGATCTGATGCGGCTTTTGGACAGGTGGTTCTCAGGAACCTATTTGCTTAAGGAGGGTCTCCTCTCCACCCTGGGGTTACATTTAGTTGTAATTGCCCATGCAGTAGGGAGGAACGGGGACGGGACCTAAGAGTAATTATAAATTACTCAGGAGTCCTTAGTCCCCTTTCCTCCATACTTCCCACCATCCTCCCCCCTAATAATACTGGTCATTAGGCAATGTTAAATCTATTGTCGATGCGTCAATGGGGACTGAGGTGTGACGCCGGAGGGCGGAGCCAGGGCAGCGCATACTCCCAGGGCCCCACCCCCAAGCGCCTCTAAATTTAAAGGGGAAGAAGGTTTTTTTCTGGTGAACAAGGTTCCGTCTCCTGTCCCTTGGAAGGGACGCCCATGCAGTATGGAGGAAAGGGGACTAAGAGTATGTTAGTCACTACAGTGAGTAACTTATCATTTCTAATATATCCACAGCTAATCGTTTCCATTTTCTCTCAAATCGATTATCAGAGTTTAACCAATTGTGCGAGAGAATACGTAGAAGCAATCCTGATTTTGATTGCATTAAACATTTTCTGTAGAGGGAAACGTAGTCTCCAAGCATACCTTGCATACAGGGATGTTAGTCCTAGCTCATACCTTACAGTGCACATAGGCTGAGATCTTGGCAAACTCTAAATAGACTTCCAAAATAAGCCTTCTAATTATGAGCCAGAACAATTAAATGTTACATCTTTGGTCTCTGCACCATATAAAACTTCAGGGGTTGCTTTCTGATTATAATGAACAAATGCATGCAAATGAGAATTTCCTGTAACTCTTATGGATCATCCTGTCCTGCGAAGTGGCAGTCTGCATTTTTCTTTTGATTTCTACATGATATGGGAGATTAGATGAGTGATTATTTATTCCCAGATATCAATATTCATTTACGACCGTGTTTGATTTTGTGCAGAGACCAATCACAATGACGAATCAGATTTTTTTTTCACACCACAATGCATATTTTTTGTTTTTTCTGTATTTATCAGTAAATGGTTTCCCTCTGTGTAATTTTCTAATGCGTTTAGGAGCTTCTGTAGGCCTCTAGGTGTCTTGGACAGAAGGACCAAGTCGTCCGCATAGAATAGCCAAGGAATTGGCCATTGTTCTAATCCTGGGGCGTCTGCTATTGTTTCTCTTAGTTTAGGTCCCACGTTCGACATATAGAAGTAGAATAGGGTGGACCGCAAAATGCATCCTTGTTTCAGACCTCGGTATGTTTGAATAGTCAGACAACTTCCCCTCAAGTGTGAGGTGAATTTGAACTGTGGTGTTGCTGTGTATTGTGATATTAGTTACAATCGACTCTGGGCAATCTGTTTGTAAGAGCTTATTAATTAGCAGTCGTCTAGATACCGAATCGAAGGCAGATTTGAAATAAAAAATAGCCATGTATAGAGGTTGGCTTCTTTCAGCGCAATGTGATTGTATAGCAGTGATAGTGACCAAATTGATAGCTGTTCCCATCCCTGGTACAAAGCCTGTCTGCAAGGGACCGTACAGGTTCTTAGCATTTGTCCAATTGTTGAACTTTCTCCATATTAATCGCGCAAATAGTTTGCTCGGGACATCCAGCAAAGTTATAGGTCGATAGTTAGATGGCTGGGCTTGATCCCCTTTTTAAAAATCAGAATAATTATTGATTTTCTCCAAGACGGAGGCAAGGTTTGTGTTTGAACTATCCTTTTGAATACTGTGTTAAAGTATCTTAGCCTAGTGATCAGGATGTGATTTGAAGACAAGTTTACTCAGCTTAATTTCGAAATATAGTTCTTGCTATCCACCAGATCAAAGGCTATGTCAAACTTCCCCATAGATAATAAACCTGCAGGATGCCTATTACACTGTATCTGGGCGTAGAGATCAGAAAAATGCTTCTTCCAGGAGCTCTCAGGCACTGCATTAATCTGCATAGGTAATTGTCTAAAATGATTGGCTTGGTTTATGGTCCTCCGGATTTCTGCTGTATTTTTAGATACCAGGATTTGCAGAATCTGTTCCCCTTCTTTGATAAGTTAACGCTCTCACAGCAATTATCCATGCGTTTTGAGAGACCTCAACATGTTGTCTAGTTTGAGATGGAAGTTGAGAGGCAGTGCGTTTGGCTTTTTGATATACAGATTTCCTTTCTTGCATCTCCGGATCGTACATTTTTGTCTATGAATAGATTGTGAGGCGTTACCCGACAAGTGTTGTGGAAGGTTAGCAGTGCTGCAATGTAAAATCCTTCTTTGGTTATAGTATCTAGCTAGAGCGTATGTGGATATCGACTGATACATTCATATAGAGATTGTAAGAGCTCAGGTGTCCAGCGGACGTGATTTCTCCCTCCCGTAAGTGTTATTTTTCCCAGATAGTTTTGATGTATCTCTGGGGTGAAAGTAATTTGCGACTCCTGAAGGCAAGAAGTTCGTGGTCACTACTTTTTTGAGGTCTTATCTGTAGTGACTCAGCCATGGCAAACAGGGTACTGTCAACATGCACATAATCGATTATGGCTTCCTCCCCTTCTTCAAGTACTTTGTGGAATTATGTCTCTGAAAAGGGAGCCATTGAGCATGATCATGATCAATGATCGTTCTTTCATGAGTCTCATCCATCCCTTTGCCAGGGGATAAGGTATTGTTGTTTTATTGTTGATACAATGAATATTAAGATCACCTACTAGTAACGTGTGGGAAATGGTGGACTTGAGGGCAACCAGATCCAATGTTTCACTTATATCTTTAAAGAAGGTATCAGTGTGATGCCAGCTCGATTCCAATAAACGTTAATGAGAGTGTAATTTTGACTTTTAGATTTTATCTTTACCAGTGGGATAAAATTGTTGGGTTCCACCCAAGACTCAAGAAGTAGACCAGCAGATTTTTTTAGTGGTCGTAAAAAGTCCAGCCATCGGTCTACCTCTGATATGGGTGATGGCAGGTAATAACAAGTTGTAGCCATCACACACAGGAGGGATTGATTGCCAGGTTTCTTGTACACGTGCTATATCATATCGATTCAGCTCATCCCCCGATGGATATGATAGGTGCTTGTGGCCACAGGTGTTCCAACTGGCAAAGGTGTATTGAGTATGATTTGATTTTTGGCTTAGCTAACTCAGTTAAGTCCGTCATAAATTGCCACCTCAGGCGTTTTTCATGATCGGGAAAACTTGCCTTGTTAGATCTGTTTGGTTTTGTGAACATGTGACTTTTAATGAAGGCAAAGTTATTTATTTTTCCATGTTTGATCGTATTTCATCAAAACGTGGGTCTGGGGTTGTTTGGGCAGAACGATCTTGTCTAATCAAAAATCCTAAATCAAACAAGGCCATTCTTGTCCGCCAGATGGCATTAAGAACAACCCGGATCGAATCCATATCCTTGCAATCTGTTCGCGAATGGGAGGAGGAGGCACCTGCTCTTTGCTGAATATCAGCAACCTCTGCAGTTGCTGCTCTCCTTTGTTCCAAAGTAGAGCTGATCATTTTGGAGCTTGCACTCATGTGCGGAAGTTCAGCAGATTGCAATGGCAGATTTTTGCCTATCATTTGTCATCTATAATTGAGTTACCCTGTTTGTTTACTTCGTCAATAAAGCGATCTAGTGGGTCATAATCAAGTTCTTGAATTGTTTGAAGTATATTTGTGCTTTTCCTATAATTCGCTATAGCCGCATATTTCTTAGTCATTGATGCTTTGGCTGTTTGAGCTGACTTTTTGGCAAGGTCAAGGATTTGACACATTGTATAGATTGTTTGGGAATGTTTTTTGTATCCTTCAAAGATTTCTGGTGCAACGGTACATTTGGTTTTATTGGTTTTATTGGTTTGATCAAATATTTTAAAGGCAGGCTTACTTAAGTTTTCATCCTGCGATAGCACCTCAATCAGAATATCTACAATGGGTGCAGGTGTATCATCTCTGGAATGAACAGGACAGCTTTTAGGATCAACTTCTGACGGTATGGGTGCTATATGACTAGCAGAGCAGGTCTGTTGCTTTCCTTTTGATGGTATTGGATTTGTATCTAATTTCCCTTGCATGACCGCTAGTTTTCCCCCGGGTTGCGGCTGTATTAATTGCATCACCATTTCAGATTGTAATCTTGTTGTCTATTAATTCGTACAACCGAGTAATTGCCAGAAAGGCAGTGTTCGTTGCCATGAGTGTTAGGCCAACCTGCATTGGCATTTTATCATCCAGTGTATCCAGCAGTTCAGCTCTTGGTATAGGTATGCTTTTCCTCGTGGTGGGGTTGGCGAAAGAAATAGAAAGTACAGAAGAATTTTGATATGACTGTGGGACATGATGGGCGATTGTGATAGAGCTGCAATACAGCAAGGAGAGAGAACCGCAATACCGGTTGACCCTGTGTGCAGATACTCTGAAGTTGGTTGGCTTGCGATAGTCTGCTCAGATGCAGATGATATGTCAATACTAGGGTCAGCATGAGAATTGACTGAAAGGCCAATAGCTGTATTTATATGTATATAGGAGGAGCGGCATGATGGAGCTCTAATTGCTTCTGTAAGTGTTGCCGGTCTGTTAAGACGTACTTCTTGCTCGGCTGGAAAAGTCGAGGTGGATTGATTAGAGACCGTCACTCGATGTCCATCTGGGGGTCTATATACCCTGCCTCCAGTATTGAGTCTGGGGGAGTGTAAAGTAGTGAGCCAGAGACAAGAAGGTAAGTTACCCAATAGTATTTTATTCTTACAGCTCACCAGAGGTTAAATGGTTGTGCACCCGGACTTCTCCTTATCCAATTAACTTCACTTAGAGTTCATAGCAACAAAAACCAAAAAGAAAGGGTCTTCCAGGTTGCTCAAAAACCAAAAAGTCAAGGATTTCAATATTGTTTGTCCACAAATGAATGCAGTTCAAAATATGGAGAACACAGGAATGGCAGCCTTTCTTTGTTCAAAACAGCAATATTCAGACTCGAGCGTTTACTCGACACTTGCGAATGGTTCAGAGTCTTTCTGTTCAAGCTCTGCGGCCGGTGCTCGGAGCCAGCCGTTCCACACTGGCCTTGGCTGGACTTCAGTAAATAACCAAACTTTCCTTTTTCCGCCGTTGGGACTCAGGCGTCTTCATCTGCTGTGCAGTCGGATTTGACTACAGGTCCGGTACGGTACACTCCGGTGAGTTTTCCTTTTTTTCTCTAATACGCCCACCGACATGGGGTACTGTCCTCGTACCATTCCGAGTCCACTCTGTCAGCCTCCTTCCACTCCTGCAAAACGAGAGACAAGTTGAGCTGTTTTCTGATGCTTTTAACCCCGGTGAGTCTCCTCCCCAGTAATTAGCGTTAGGCGTTCCCAGCCCTGGGCTCCTTACACCTGAGGCTAATTCACCTCTTCCCAGCTTCAACTTCACGGAGTTAGCTTTGCATTTAACCCCCGCCTGCCCGGAACACCCATTATATGGAAACGTGGTTTTTCGTCTTCCTTGTCTGATTTCTATTCCCATTTTCTGGCTTTTGTTTTGATTATGTATCCGTTGGGGCATTCTGGGACATGTAGTCTGGGCTTTTACTTGTCCCCGCGTGTCTCTTAAACTTGTCATTATCTGGTCTGGTGTGATCATAGACTCATCCCCCTCCCTCTTGTTTTGTTCCGTATTGGCCGCTATTGGTTCCTCATCACAGGGAGTCAGCAGATCAATGACTCTGCTAGGGTGAATTTCAGCTGCCGTGGATTCAGTGGCGGCATGTGCCAAAATACTCGTCAATGAGTTGGCAATAGCTGCGGCATTATTTTTGGCAGAATAGAATTTCCTGGTGATGCGTTTGTAAGTTGTGTAGTTTGCACAGGTTGTTTTGAGATGGCCTTAGTCGGCGGCATGGCAGATTTGAATGAATACAGCCTAGACGCCATGATGAACTATGCAGCATGTAGCTTGTTAAAACTACGTGTGCACGATGAAAGCCTCCAGGCAAGCTAAGAAAGTTATCAGTACCCGACTAGCCGAATTGAACTGAGAAATGAGTATGTGATGTTATGACTAGAAGCCGGGCCCCTCCCCCGCTTCACATCGTAACAGCACTTTTCAGAACAGCACTTCTCAGATTGTGCACGGCCTGTAGGGCTTCTGGGAAGGGGCAGAGCCAAGCAGTTTACCTCTATTAAAACAAAGAAATAAGTAATTAATTAAGTAATTAAGTAATTATAAGTCATTTATTTACATAAGAATGATAAAGCGTTTGTTGGGTAAAGATTTGGGGTAGTACCCTTTGGGTGCTCTACAACAACCTTAGCCTCCTGGCAATAGGACCCAACCTTTGGTATAAGTCTGAACTACACAGGTTGGTAGTGTGGCTGAGCAGCCAGGCTTATCTCAAGAGGGGTCAATGTGAGCTGTAGTGTGGTTACACGATTCACAGTGACAAGTATTCAAACAAACACTTACACTCAAGGTTTCTTGATAAAAAAAATATTCATTTATTTAGTCACCCATATTTGAATAAGCCTTCTTTAGAAGGGAGCAATATAATAGCAACACACAAATGCCTTCAAAATACACACTCTTAGTTTCTAAATCAGCAAACACGCATTGGAGAGGACACACACACTTTCCACACCCTCAGGTGACTTCAATAGTTAGCACACTGTGGACATTGATATATTACTGTTAGCGTTTAGAATAGTACTGAGATGAGTGTCAAAGTAAAGGTTATTAGAACAAACAAAAGATCACAAATATTCTTAAGTAGGCAAATACATTTGGACCCTCCTCAATGTCAGAGGAGAGAAGAGTCTTTCAGTGAAATAGGCTAAGCCAAAGTCAATGGGCAAAAGTCTATGGGCTGAAGCACTTCTTGCAGGTAAGTAAGAAAAGTCTTTGCACAATGTTTTAGAAGTCTTTCAAGAAAAAGAAGAATCAATGTAGGGCCATGAGCTGTTAGACTTGTGAGTAGTAGAAACAAATCTACTTCAAGGGATACCTTCTCTTAGACTTTACAGTATCTTTAGTTAGAAGAGAATGCAGCCGATGACTTCTGTTTCTGTGCAGCTCTGCAGATCCTGGTGTTCCTGTGCCTCAGTCGTGGGGACAAGAGGGAGGACTTCTGGGGACTCCTGCACTGCAATGGGACGGTCACTGACAGTAACCGGCAATCTTCAAACAAGTGGCAATTTGGTGTTTCAGCTCCACTCGCGTCTACCACAAATAGCACCACTGCGGTTCCTGGCTGTCGAGATGGACTTTCCTTGCTTCTGGGATCCAGCACTATATTGAGGTGGCTCAGACAAACACCTACCGATCTTAGCTGGAGACAGGGCATCACATGCAAAGTAATGATGCCCGAGAATTGGAAATAGTCGCCCTTGAGCAGATGCATCACCCTGCGCACGTGTCTAAGCAACATATCGCTGCAGACATTCATGATTGGGTCGTTCCGAACCTTTAGAAATTATTGAATGTTTTTGTAGCTACAACATGGGACAAACACTGATGACACTGCATGGCCTATTACCCTGCCCCAGTGGGCTGTTTTGTGAGCTCCACATAGATTTCTTTCTGCCCCTACCAACCACGCCGGTCACCCCTGTACCTTTAGGGTCTCTCCCGGTAGGCTTTGGTCAATCTCTGGGTCTTTCTGCTTCAGTTTCGGGCTTCTGCAGTCTTCGCCCCTTCTCTGACGTGATGCGGCGGCTCCGCTGCATTTGATCCCTTGCAGCGAGCGCGTCATCTCTTGACCGCACAGATCCCTGGCTTCGCCCAATTGGACTGCTGCTTCTCCTTCCAGCCGGTCGGTCGTTCCACGTTGGACCAATTGGGAGCACCTCTGTGGAGTCAACTGCACCTGTTCTGCAGCCCCTTCTGTTTGCCAGCAGTTCAAGCATTCCCCATGACTGTGGTTTCTTCAGGGAAGGCCAGACAATACTTACTGGTTTTCCCTCTTCTGTTTCTACTCCACCTTTGCCAATAGGATGTTGGCAACCACTAGACCATTCAGTGTGCTTCCTAGTGGTGATCTTCATTCTTCTGCACTTCCTCCTTGTCACAGTAGTTGCTCTCCTCACTAGGTTGTTGGTGTTCTTCGTCCCAGTCCCCAGGTGGGGCCTACCTAGATACCTAGATAACCCTTACTCTTCCTAATCTCAGTTCCTTCTAAGGGTTGGATGTTATCAACCCTACAGAGGCCTATGGGAGTGTCTGGGGAAGATGCATCTTGAGCTGGGTGTCTGGATTTGGGTGGGAATGAGGTATGTGGGAACATACCGCGTTCTCTACAACTGGTCATCCCTAATCTTACAAGTAGTAGCCCCCACATCTCTTTTGTGAAGGGACGATGCTTTGCGCTTCGTCACAATATCAATGCATGCAAGAGGTGTTTAAGCTATTGGGTGTGAACCACATTACTAATCAAGTAAACTCTTCACAATCTTTAAGAAAAGGAAAGAGATGTAACAAGATGGATCTAAAGGAAGCATATCAATACAATCTAAAGATGGTTTAATCTCACAGGGCCAAGCTTGGAGGATTATCTACGCCATACTGGCACAGAGTTACTTACATGGCCATCTCAATGCCCAAGATTTGGGAAATAATTAATAGTCTGAGCTAACCACTGGATGGTGGCCTAAGTGCAGCATGTTCATCTCAAACAACGAAACTGAAACACTACTGTTACAGGTAAGTAAAGTTACCCACATATAACAATATCTGGTTATTAAACACAGGTAAAGTGCAATGGTTGAGCTGTATATACTAAAATATGAATTGTTTACAATTAAAGGTCCTTGAACTGGTCAGTGCAACTAGTATGTATGATGAGCATAGTCACTGAAGCTGTTAACAGAACAGTACTATTACTGCAATAGTTGTGTTTGTATATGATAAAAAGGCTTCCGCAAGAGTTTCTTACTCCACTTGTGTTATGTAGCTAAACTTTATTGTAAAAATAATCAAAATGCAAATTATTGCTTATTGGGAACATTCTTGCTTTTGGTGCTGAGACTTTGCTCATTCGGTAACTTAGAAATTCGGATTTTTCACTAGAAAATGTATTAATTGATTTGCAGGATGAGGACACCGAAGAAGAATTAGATGATGAAAGGAGCCTACTGTGGTACAATCAGGTCATGGCAGATGAAGAGGCAAGAGAAGCACGTGAAAGGTATGGCAGCAGGGATTCACTGGACCGCGAAGTAGCCAAAGAGAAGAGGATAGCTCAGTTGATGGAGGAGGATCCTGCCTTCCGTCGAGGCAGACTACGGTGGCTAAAGCAAGAGCAGACTCGCCTACAAAACCTCCAGCAGCAGCAGATCCTCAAGTGCTTACGCAAGAACAGCAGCCCTGGAAAGTTTGTTCCACCTTATGATTGCAAGCTGCGTTTCCCTTTCAAGAGTCACCCACAACATCGTTACTCTTGGGGGCCAAATTCAGGCTTCATGGAAGGCGGAGACGATGCCAGGGATGAGGATGGTCCCAGGGACACTCCAAAATCGGAGATCATGGAAAACGGTGATCTTCCTATTGAAATGGTAGAAGAAAAAGAGAATGAGGTGCAGCCGGAACAAAAAGTTTTGAATGCACCACAGATAAGAAACCAAAGTCCTCAAAGAAATAGGCAACATCACAGTCCCAATGCCCAACACAAACATTACCACCAGGGCAATCGGCAGCGTCCAGATAACCCACATAGATACCGCCGAAACTCTTTGGACAATGGTAATGGTAAGAAGCCCAGACACCATCGTCAGCATGTCTCCCCACAGGACAAGGAACGCTTCAGTCAGGAACATTATCAGGCCCGCAAGCACAACTACTACCCTCAGCAACACAACCCCTACCAGCAGCACAGACCAAACTCCTATCGTGGCTATAACAACAACAATAACCGCTATGCTGGGGGAGCAGAATTTGGCAACCCACAACCGTATCCCCAGCATGCCTACAGATACTACTCTTACACTACTCCACCTCGAATGCGTAGGCAGAATTCTGCCCCTGACCTTAAAGATCGAGAAACCCCCATCTGAATTGGGTTCGACAAAGGAAGACAATGAACCAAACTTTGAAGAAGACATGAATGTTTTGAACAAGAGGAAGCTGAACGTTGGTCTGTGGAAGTGAAGAGGGTTGGTGGGAGTGGCTCCATTACAGCTAGGGAATGGAATGTTTGCACATGGTGTTAGGCTGGCCCGATTTTATAACTAGAGAATTAGTTAAAAATCACAAAATGGGGTTGTCTGATAAGTGCTCTTGTTATTTTTGGGGCTTCCTCATAGAGAAAATTGAAGCCTCTTTTAAATGGCATCCAGTGCTTAATTTGTGAGGGTGTTTGCCAGGGCTCAGCTCCGGTACTTATTGTCTCAGACTCAGATTGATTATGATGTGGTGTTTTGGCAACTTTATTATTTTAACTGCCAGTCACATAATAAAACACCTATAGAATCGAAGCAAAATGTAAATGATTATTGTGTTTAAAGAAACACTTATACTCGTGTCTTGACATGAGACAGATGTTTATTTTATGTGTATGTTGATTGGTATTTGTAAATCGCACATCTACCGTACTGAGTACATGCATCAACCGCACTAAGCCGTGAGAGTTGCAGCTTTAACCCCATATATGTTGACAGTTTTGGCAGCAGCCGTTGGTGGTGGCAACAGTGATCGGAGAGTTGCCCAGCCTGACGTACCATGGGCGTGTTAGAAAATATTTGAGCTCTGGCACTTATTTCTTTTACAAATTAAGCACTGGGAGCATCACACACTTCTTCTATGAGCTTCTTCTAAAGCGGTGTCCTGTTGTTTGGGGGAAATGGTCCTGCTGACTGTTGAGTATACAATTTCCGACTTGTCTAAGTTGGTGTGGCAATCTAGCCAAAAGTCTGTACGCCCTTGGTGGACATTGCTTGTTTCATCTGCCAAAAACAGCAAGATGCACAATGCTATTGCATCTTTACAAAGCTGGCACGCAAGCTGTAGCATGGATTAGAAGCCTGCATGCTCCTATCCTGATGACCTAAATGAAGATACAGAGCTTGGCGCGCTGGTGAAGGGAATGTGCTGTAAACCCCACCTTGTGAAGGATCTTGAAACACACACACAATTCCACTGATCTATTTTCCATTATTAGATTCATAAGCAACCACAACAGAAAACACATTTGCAAAAACTGCATCGGTAAGATGATTTTATATTTGGGATTAGAAGACTGGTTAAGTAATTTAATACTTAGATTCACACACAGCACTAGTCAGAGCAGCAGTAATAAGACTCAAATGTAAACGGTGTCTGCCGTTTATCTAGCCATTTACTCATGCTGCCAAAGAAAGGATCAGTGGGAAGGTTAATTCAGTCACAGACCAAGGCTCCGCCTTGTATCCTATTCGTTTTAATATCTATATTTGGCCATTGGTATGTCTCATCCGCTCCTTCGGCATTAGGTGCTACTCAAATGCAGATGAGACTGCTAGATATGGAGCAGGCTGAGGTGTCCTCGTGCCTGCATCAGTGTCTCAGCAGTGTGAGAGTGGATGAATCACAATTGGCTGGAGTTAAATGGAGACAAGATGGAGGTGTTGGTGGTGGGCTCCCCCCTGACCCTGCACTATGGGTGTCCTCCTTTTGGCCTTTGTCTCTTGGTCCACTCCCTGTCCCGTTTGTTATAGTAAAAAATCTAGGAGTGGTCATCTCCTCTACTCTTTCTATGGCGGCACAGGTGTCAGCCGTGTGTAAAGCTGGCCATTTTCATCTGAAGATACTGAGAAAGGTGCTTCCCCTCCTACCCTTGAATCTTGGGCCGCCTGTGATGGCAGCTATGGCCTGAGTTGCTTGGACTACTGTAAAGCACTTTATTTAGCCCAGCCTAAGGGCATTGTCCAGTGCCTGCAACATTTAGCTGCACGAGTGGCAACGGGATCCCCATACGGGGCTTGTATCTAGCCAGTTTAGCGCTCCCTGCATTGGCTGCCTGTGGCCCAGCGCATTAAGTTCAAGGCATTCTGTCTGGTCCACCGGGCCTTGCACGATCTAGTCTCTGAATATTTGTAGGCTAAATTCACCTGTTATATTTCTAATGGCCCAATTGAAAAATGACTTGCCACTTCCACTAAAAACATGTTTAACCAATTTGCGTTTAGAAAGGCCTTGAAGACCCCCCTGTTTTAGATGGTATTGCCAGACTGTACTCCCTCCCTCTCTGCGCCATGATACCTTTGGGTGACTGTGCGCTTTACAAGTTTTCATTACATAACAAAGAGTTGGAATTGCGGTGGAAAGAGGGACATATCAGGAGTAAAACGGAAAATTGCCCTGCAGTCAAGGTGCCCATTTTCCATATTGTCCATGCAAAGTATTCCTGCCTATAGTAGACTGAGAAGAATCTCTTTGCTCTCCTTGAGCCTTATGGGAAGCAGGGGCTGGTACTTTATAACACAGTATTCGTTAGTGTTTTACTTGCATTTAATTGATCATTAATTCATTCTTGAATTTCAAAGCCTCCAGCTTCTGCTAATAGAGCTTGCAGTTGTCCTTCACTGTGGTATATAAACATTGCCACTCACACCTGTGATAGTGATTAAGGCACGTAAAACATGCTTGTGTCCCTATTTGATCATGCAGTATCTCAATTTATAAATTAAATCGGGCAAACCTTTAGTTGAAATGGAAAGTAAAGTTCTTGCATATCGCATGGACTACTGCGAAGGTTGCTGCGATGCCCGGTTACTCTAGTTAAGTTTTTTTGTTTCTTTCATTACAGATGTTTGGAAGAGGCAAAACGGAGTAATCGGCTTGCGCGGTCAGGCATTCGGAATTTCAGCGTAATACCTTGATCATCCAAGCCACCTTCATGCAGGCATCTGCCCACCCTTTTAAAAGCACCATTAAAATGGGCACACTTACCAAAAGCTCATGATTTAGTGAGAAACCTAATGCTCAGCCTGCGAGAAAGCCTCTGAAGGAAAAACATGGCTTAATTTGCTTGGTGTTGCCGATTCGTCCTCTAAAACACACAAGTATGAATTCAGTGATCAAAGCTCACTCTCTAAAAAGTCACTCAAAGGGGTCTAACATGGAGGTGATTATCCTTCTCATCCCAAGGCTTCCCCTATGTTATGGTGTGAAGCTTGTAAGTGTAGGAGACCGTTCATTTTGTTCTTGATGCCCTCACATCTCCCAACATTGCTTCTGTTAACGTGGATTATGCAGCAAGGCATTCCAGGCCTGTTCTCTATGGGCAAATGGCATGCAATCCACCATTCGAGTTAGAGGGCATGCAGGAGACGCTGCTGGTAATATTGAATGGCCCAAATACATCTGGTGAATGAGGGGTCAGGGTGGGACAACAGAAAACCCAAAGTCTGTTTGCATTCCTCAGTGCCCCATTTACCGGTCCCTCAATTATTTATAGAGATGCCTACATTACTTGGGCAACGGCTTTGGGGCATGGACACATTTTACAAATGTGATTTTATTGCAAACTCTTTTAGGCAAAGTGCAGAAGTCTTTTTTTTTTTTTTTTTTTTTCCCCAGAGAAATGTGTGAAGCACTATGTAGACATGGAAGTAACTGTTAGTCTCGAGTATTTTCAGCGGTGGTTAAATGGTTGCAGTTGGACTGGCTTCCTTATGTCATGAGATGATGATTTTTATGTGAGCAAAGACCCAATCCTTCTCTTTTTCACTATTATTTTTCACAGCTTATGCACCTGCCTTTGAAGGCACATATTAAGAGAATGTGTAAGGAGCATCTGCTAACACAAATATAAGTTGGGGCACGAGAATAGAGGTTAAGCGAGAAACGGGTAGTCAATATGTGAACGGAGGATGGCATAGGGGCATAGTCTTGGAAGCGAGACCGCGCAGAGCAACAGAGGTTTGAATCCCAGATCCTCGCTTAGAAACCGAACTCGGGTACGGTATTAGGTGCGTTATAAAAAAACAATAAAATAAATACAAATATATTGGACAAATGTGGCAGGCAGTTTTCAAAACGGGGCAGCATCCTATACTTTTGTTGGGTCTTATACTCTAAAAATATAATATCAACATTACTGCTGTTGCCCATTACAAAATTGATATTTACAGGCGACAGACCAGCACTGATGTTAATCCTGAACCTTCAGTTAGTAAGGATTATCCAAAGCAGCTGAAAGTCATTGACATGATGCAGTGATACAGAACTGCACAGAAATCCCAGAGCAATAGGTGCAGGGCAGGAAGGTGAGAAGGAAGACGGAGGCAGATGAAATAATAATGTAGGGATGGTGAGAACCACAAGAAAAAAAGTGGTGGGAGATGGTGCATCAGTGGAGGCAGGGGGAGGTTGTTAACCATGATAAAGCAGATGAAAGAAGGTTAGAGGGAGGGAGTTTGTAATGGTTAAGACTGATGATGAAAAGCAGGTAGATGGGTTGAGATGAAGTCAGAAAGTTACATTAAGAAGGTGACGGTGAGTTGTGGAAGATTGAAGGGCTGTCTCATATTATTTATGCAGAATGCAGTTCCCCCAGCTGTGTCTAATGCCTTCAGTATAGTGTATAGCTCAGAAGTTGTATATCAAATACACGCACTACAGTGGCATTTATGCCATGTCTTCGAAGCACTTCATTTTGCAGCTAAATATGTATAGTATGGGCTCTTTGGTCTATATAGAACTGCTACACTACAATAACATGTTCTTCCAAGAATACCACAACATAGGGCCTCATTCCGACCCAGGCGGAATGGGTTTAACGGCACCGGTAATGGTGCCGGTGCCGTTAAACCCATTCCGCCTTATTACGAGGTTCCCTCGCGGGACCCGCTCTGGAAGTCTGGTCAGACCAGACGTCCTTTGCTGGTCCCGCGAGGGGACAGGGAGCTAATAACGGGCCTGTTATTAACGGGCCCGTTGTTAGCGCCCTCCCCATTCCCATTGAGCCCTATGGGGGCTCAAATGGGGATGGGTAAATTGATTGAGTAATTACAGGATCCTCCAAGGTTGGAATGGCCCGATAATTCTTCATTCAAGGAACCCGGACCCGAAGGACGCCATGCCGCAGGCATGGCTGCCTCCAAAGTCACCAACAATTGTATGTTTCTTCCTCAAAGGGGCAACATTCACCTCAAAATATTTTCAAGAATCTTTGTTACTGGTACAATCTTGTTAAATGTTTATGCCTTTTCCTGGTGTGCCCTTCAAATGTCTTGTTTCATGTGCCACTTCCCAGTTTACCTGTGATTAGGCTACTATTGATGACAAATGTGTGTGGAATTCATTTTGAGAGGAATTGTGCTCGTGTCTCCAAGAGAGCTGTACACCATAAATCATCCTTGTACTGTATCAGATTAATAACATTCTTCTCCTCGCCAGCAGTGTTATCACAGCCACTTCTTTTGTGAATTGAAGTAAGTGCCATGTGTATGTGTGTGCGTGTAAAAAAGAGGAAAGAACAGGTAAAGCAGACTCGGTGCCTGTTTTCAATGTTTATATTTTGAGTTGTTCTCTACGCTCAGTCCTAGCTTTTTCTTGTTGCCTCTTACCACATTGGAGGTCTAGATGGCAGCTAAGATGGGGGCGAGTCCTAACTACAAGTGCCTTACTTGCACACATTTTATGTATATGTGATGTTGAATTGTAACTGGTTTGTTACATTTGATGTTCTCTTGAGGATCTTAAATACCGATGGCACCCAACCAGTCGGGCGTCGATAGAGAGATCCACCATTGTCAAAACCAAAGGGACACTTGGGGAAATGGGTTTTTAATGCCGATGACACAGGAAAGGAGAATGTCCAGCTAAGTGAACGTGGTGAGCTCTTGATCTTTGCTCCATCTCATGGTGTGGGGGCGCATATTTTGCTACGATGGGAAGATCATGAATATATGGAGCATATCTGTTTGGGTTTGTAATGAAAGGACTGTTCAAGTAACTTCTGATCTCTAAAAGAGGCCTATAATGTGTTTTTGTTTTTGAAATCTTTTATCGGAAGCTTGATTTTTGCTGTCGTTAAGACAATCTGATTTTATTTTTCTTTGTGTTAAACCTCGACTGTGTATTGCATGTACTAGTGAATTCTTTATCTCCACCCCAACTGCACATTCTCGCTGCACTGCCTTGTGTCACAAAAGCTGCTAAAAGACTTTTTCTTTGCAAGGCATTGTGGGAGACGGGGAGGGATATTGAGGCTTGTTTTTATTTCCCCCTTACATGACTGATGAAGGAAACATGACCACAACACGAAGTTAAAGGTTTGATGTACCCAGTGTCCCACTTTTCCCCACATGAAAGTGGTAATGCAGACGGGGGCTATTGTGATCTTTGAACATGGCTTCAATAGGCAAAGCCTTGTTTGAATGATCGTAGTAAGACGGGATGGCAGAGAATGTTCTCATTATTAGCCATAATCCAAGATATCTGGGTCGAAGAAAATATTGTTCCTATGCATTCCATATACCGTGAACTGTTCGTTTTTCAGAATTGTTTTACTTTGTTTAGAAAATGTGCAATTCAGCAATTGCATCTATTGTTGCTGAGCGATGTGCAATTCACTCCTTAAAAGCATGTGGTATGTCATTTACTTTCCCTATCTAAACACGTTTTCTTTTTAAAATGCACTAGGCGTGTCTGCATCAACCTCCACCAGTTACCGTAAAGTAGTCCACAAAGGCTGCCAGTGTAGGACGTCCCTCTTGTCATTGCTGATCTCGAAAGGGTGGAATGGTAGTTCCCAGGTGGCAAAGCCACTTTGGGCCTCATTACAAGTTTGGCGGGCAGGTAAAAAGTGCCAGTAATTCAGTTAGCACCACTTTCTTGGTCAGTAACGGAATTACAGCTTTTTTTCCCGCACTGCAAAATGATCGATTTTGGCAGATTTTCTGCCACTGGATCAGTGTGGTAAATCCACTGGTTTTTGAAGGAAAAGTGCCAGATTAATTTCAAGTTTGTTTCTGGAGGTAAGCATAGTTGCCAGCATGACCCATTCATGTTTGTAGGTGCTTATTCAGTCCTGTTTTTGTCTTTGCATTCTTGGACTTGTAGTCCGAATTTTATAATGGGGAAAAGTGGAACTGCAAGTGTTAGAATGCAACAAAAAAAACAGGTCTGGATAATGACCCACAGAATGGAAGGGATCATCGTGGCCACTATGGGTAAATCTTCCAATTTACCTCTGAAATTTGCTGGATTTACTGCACAGTAATTCTGCCGGACTCCCAAAATGGGTAATTACACTGCCATACCACAACTTGTAATCCTGTGGTAAATCTCCATAGGTCCAAGTGGCGGAAACGCTTATCGAGTTTGGTGGTAATTCAGCGATTTACCACCAAACTCATAATGATGCCCTCTGTGTTTTCCCTTTGTGTTTTCAAAGTAAATAGGTTTTTTGGCCTGAACACCACACACACGGACATCCCTAAAAACATAGCTGTGTTCCCCACAATAATGCAACCAAACTAGATGCTGTAATTCCCACATTTGGTAATAGTTGTGTGAAGTAACATCCATACACTAAAAACTGGGCGGTTTTTACAGTTTCAATTTGAAACTAAATTTGAAAGCACAGTAAAAATGGCAGTAATCCTGTTACTACCACTTTTCTTTTACAACGCCTCCAAACTCTTAATGATACTCATGGAGTTGTTTTACTTTTTGTAGTACATCCTTGGGTCCTGAGCCTTTACGTGGCAAAAGAATGTGACATAACATGCAACATGCTCTTTGAAGGAGCTTCTTGCTACAAAACTGCTCAACCTTAGTAACCAACTTCAGTGCAGTCATTTTAATAACAGCTGCTTGGCTATAATACTCAGAACTGATGATCCATGCATAAACATCTATTCATGGGCCCACATTTTAGCAATAGCACTCGATAGAGAGCAGTGGGGTTAAAGAATAGGCGTTTGATAAGCCACAGTTCCATCAAATTAGGATCTACAATAAAGCAGCACCAAGCAGGTGGTGGTGGCCTGGACCACTCTTAGCGGGGAACTTGTGTCCAGTTAGCCTCCCCATATGTTATGAATGATCAAACATGCTCTGTATTACACCTAGGAGCTTATGTTCCAATGAGCCATAACGTAAATGGAAGGCATAAAAGCCTTGAGTGTAAGGCTTTAAAGCCTTACAGTCACACCACTGCTCATAGTCATTCATTTGAATAGCGGAGGGACAGAACACAACTTGCGTTGCTGCCGCCTCCCTGCCTCTCCACCATACAGATGCTCCAGCATTTGTGTCGGCATGGATTTTCATACCGGCGTAACTGCAGGAGATCCCCATGAAGTTAGCCTGTTTTATGCACCAGCATGAAGCAGGCAGTCCAAGTGTTCACAATGACAATTATTTGATTTGTAATTGTAAACATTGTTTAAGTTTACTCAATTTGCATGGTGGAGTGCAAAAGTGCAGGGTAAAATGCGAAGTAGACACGTGTTTGCCCGCCTTTTGCACTCTGCCATGGAGTGCCGCCTACGTGTATGTCAATATTTAATATCCCTCCACCGCCAAATTACTAATTTTAATAAAATGATCTCCATACAGAATGTCTTCATCCATAATTGTGTGATACCGTGGACGCCCATCCCAAAGCAGCACACTGCCACCATTCTAGTTTTCTGCCTACCTACTGTGCTCTACATTATTGCAAAATCTACATTTTTTTCTACCCAAGTTGGAGCTGGGAAGCTGATTTAGTGCCTCTTTGGGGTAAATGAGGGTAAATCTCTCAGCAACAGCCATCTGTGTTTCCCTATTCCTGTCTCTCTCAGCATGCCAGCTATCAAACGACATGGCCCAGAATACCGTTGAAGAGTGTGGCTTAGAGAAAGAGTATATGCCACCTATATCCAGTAATGAGCAGCCAGGTCCTTGATATGAAACAGCTTTGTGTAGGTTTATTTCACTGCATTACCACTCAGTGCTTGGGTGAGTACAGCATTTGCATTCTGTTCTGGGTTGCCAAGAGCTGCTTCAGGCTACAATTTTGTAGAAGCTGGAATAGAAGGTGCTGGTAACTTCAAACCTTGTTTTTAAATACAAAGTCACACCTTTATCAAGCCGATGGGGTTGCAAATGAAAAACTGTTAACTAGGAGTTGATGTAACTGATGTCTGTACTTAAACACAACTTTACTTTTTCAGTTCTGTTCATTCAGTTTATTTTCTCTGTTTGGCACATAGTATCACACATCTGTTCTTTGTATGCCATGTCCGAAGCCTGTGATGGATTTCTTTCTTGATTTTCTGTGTAAAAATAATTGTACCATGTGGGTTAATTTGCCCCTTGTTGCAGCGTTGTTTGTGTCTTGAAGCTGGTAATTTAATCAGCATTATCTTCAAACACTTGGATTGTTGGCATGCATACCTTAAACAGCCCTTTGCACGTTTTCAGTATTCTATCACTGCTTCTAATGGATTGCATCCTTCACAGATTGATTGTAGATAAATTCCACAGCGCCAGCTAATCTTCAGAAATCTTTCAATCATTAGATGGTGCAATGCAGCTCCAAGCCGGGGATTCTCTGTGCCATCAACTCCATGGCTCTGCAAATTATGCCAAATGCGATATATACAACGCACTGCACGCCATGACTTCGGTTCCTTTTTTCAGTGCGCTCTGCATGCTGTTCATAATGCCATCTCAGATTAGTTTTTTGTTGTGTAATGCCCCATACCCCAAAGGCCTCAGTTTCAAGCCCTACAATGATTTCAGAGCCACACTGTCTGTCAGACACCCTTCATGTGTGCCTTTGGTGTTTGGGGCCGATCTCAAGATGGACAGTTGTGGTTCTTGTCAGGACATGTATCCGAAGACCCTTTGGGCATGAGTTGTAAAGCTCTTAACTGCAGTGACGGATCTGAGGATGGTGTCCCTTTTCCTCGAGGGGAAGACCTTTTCCAGGGGGCCAGTGCGGTGCATCCTCAGTACAAGAGTCCCCCTGGGGACAGTGCACAGTGGGAGGATCACCTGGGAAGTGAAGCCCCTTATGGGACTTTTCAGAAGTTACATTCCCTTCCCATCTGCCCTAATCGGAGGTTGTATTGAGAAACCAATCTAACTAGTTCATTCATGCGGAGTAAAGAGAATATTGACATTGACCTATTACTTTTGAAACCATGTACTGAGACGAAGAAGAGGACTGCAAGGATGAAGTTCACTCGGGTAAACCAAAATGAGCAGTCTAGTCCTTCAACTAATTGGATTGGTTCAGAGCAATCCCCTTTCCTGTCACATGAGTTTAAATGTAGCACAGCTCAGAGCCAAAGGAGAATCTCTCCGGATAGTGGTGCAACGCTGTCAGTTGGAAAGCAGTGCACGGAGACGCGAGACCGACACGTAGACAAGACTGTTTGCCGGGGAAGGAGAGAGCACGAACATAGCCTCGGGGCAGGATACTCTGAAGATCACTTATCGAATAGCCGCAAGAGCGTCTTATTGTGTCCCCATCAATGCTGAGGCGAGAGCAGACCGTGAGAAGGATGCGGGATGCCGCAGACAAACAATTGCACCAAGAACCAGCCCAAGGGCTACCGGTGCCTTGAGACGGAATCCCGCCACCCAGAAGACCTGAACGGAAAACAAAGGTATACAGGTTGGTGGGGATTGACAGGAGGTCCGGGGAAGCCGGGTGAAGCACAGAAAGGGCCTAGTAAGGTTTAGAAAGTATTGTCAACTAATACATTAAAAGGAAGATGGAGAAACAACGGGGTAGATGCCCCAGTCATTAATAGATGCATGACAAGTGAATACATAACCAGTGAATACGTAGTTTGACAGGAGAGAGAACCAGGCTTTTTTTGACAACAATTGCGAGTCTGGGTCCCGCACCATTTAAAGCAGACAGCACAAGGGAGTGAGACTCCGCGTGAAAGCAAGATTGGAAACAAGGAACACTCAGTTTGGCAGGAGAATAAACTGAACAAACCAAAGGTTATATTGCAAGTCTGGGATCCGCACCCAAAGGAGAGACCCAAGGATAAAAGGCTGAGGGATGCTAACTGGGCTGGAGCCCTATACATGAAACAAAGGCAATATATGAAATAACAGGGTCTTGGCTGAAGAGTATACCAAGACCCCTCAAGTATTGAGAGTCTGGTATTTTGACCCAAATAGAATGTTGGAACCAAGGGGGTTTATAACTTTAGCACAGAGAAACCTGTTCTAGTACTACTGGAGAATCGTTTGTGTTTTGCATATGAAGAGACTGAAAAGACTTTCAATCTTTTTAAGTCTAGGGGAAAGGAGCAACCCCCAAACGTTGGAACATTGTTTCTCCAGCATGGGGTCTGGCATGGATTCACATGCTCATGAATATTCCCCGTCGTCAGGCTGGGAATCCTCGGTAAAGAAAAAAACCAGTATCAGTTTCGTTTCTGATCTGTCTTTCGTAGTAATAACCAATCACTGGTCTCTGCGTCATACTGACCACAGCCAATGACTGCCCTCTACCTAAGCACCGCCTCTGGCAGCCATCTTCAGATTTTTACCGCACGTTCATGTGTTGGGATCCTCGTGCTATTGCTCTCGAGCGTTAGTGCTATTTTTTCACGTTTTTTCTCAAAAACTTAGTTTTTTTCGGTCAAAAGAGCCTCAAGCTCCACCGACTCTCCATCCGATCAACGGGGACCCGTGTCGGATTCGTCTGCGCCCCTCAAGGGTGAAGATTTCGTCGAGCTACGCTTTTGGAGGACTCCAGAAGTTTCTCAGGCCCGGACATGGCCCAGGAGAAGGGAAGCTCGACGCCCGGAAAGCTGTTCAGGGTCTGCCCTGGATGCCAGCTGCAGAACGTCTTTAAGGAGGACTAACACTCCTTTTGTCTCTACTGCTTACATGAGGACAAGACGCACGTGGAGAAGGACTGTGCGTTTTGCGGCAATATGTCGGAGCGGACCATGAAGGCCCGCCATCAACGTCTCGCCAACTGGCTGGAAGGGAAGAGCCCGTCAGGCGAGAAGAAGAGGAAGAAATCCGAGCGGTCTTCTAAGACCTTTGAGGACGCCCCGGCGACGGGGGTCCAACACAAGGCCAAGCACCGCGAGTCCGCTGGCACCGGGAGCGCCGAACGGTCGGGCTCTACGGGCGCCAGGCAGGGCGCACCCTCCCCGGCACCTTCAGCACGAGCCAACGCTCTGAGTCGGGTAAGAGGAAGGGCGAGCACCCGGCGAAGCTCCTGGAGAGGCCCCGGTCGAGCTCGAAGGCCCCATCGGAGGGGGAGCGAGGCAGTGTCCCCCCCCCTCAAGGATAAGGCGGTGAGCGCACCTAAGGTGGTGAAGGCCTTGATCCATCCGGCCAAGCCCTCTATCGAAACTGTCGCGGCGGCCCTGGCTCAGCCTGTGGAGGCTACACCAGTGGTGGCGACCTCGGGGCTCAGAGTCTCCCTGCCACCTCGGAGGGAGTCCTCTCTTGTGCCCATCGATAGGACCCCCGTGAAATCCCCAGCGGGGAAGAAAAAGGGGGGGCAGGGCGTCGTCGTAGATTCGGCTTCAACCTCGGAGGAAGAGCTGATCGAGGTGTTAAGCCACGGCCTTGGCGTGGAAGAAGACCGGCCCGTCGGGATGGATCCCGACGCAGGTGACGACGACATCGTCGAGGGTGCCAACGGGGCCCCTGATCGCCCGTCGGATTCCCCTCTGCCAGCGCCGCAAGACAACTCGGGGGCCATTTTGTTGGCTATACAGTCCTTATGCTGAGAGATAAGGATGAGACTACCGTTGCCGACGGAGGAACCTCTCCCATCGGGGGATCCTGAACCGGAACCTTCTGGTGTTCCCCCGCCCAAGAAAAGAAGGATTCACCCTCCACCTCCTTTTCAGCCGTCGCGCCCCGTCCAGCCCTCCTCCCCGTCCACCCGAGGGGATGATACGGGGACTGACACGGCAGCGACGGGTACGGACGACGAGGTATAAGACGAGGATCTACCGTCGTCACCTCCCACCAGGGCTTCTCCGCCCGACGAGATTGGATCGTTCCACTCCATGATCGCCAGGGCATCCGAGCTTTTCCAACTCTGCCCTGAGGAGAAGAAAAAGGAAGGATTCCTTTATCAACGGCACGAGGCTAAGAGGAAGACGGTCCTCGCGGTGCCTCTACTGGACGACATTTGGGATGAGGGCCTCGCCCTCCTCAAGAACCCTTCCACGACGCCAGCTAGAAGAGACCGGTACGAGAAGAAGTCCCGGGTCCCGGACGCGGCCCCCCTGTGCCTCCGGGCGCAGCCTACCCCGGACTCCGTCGTCTCCGCGGCGGCCAGGAAGAAAGCGGGGGGGGGTGCGGCCTCCACATCGACTTCCCCACCGGACGGCGAGGGAAAGAAATTGGACGCTATGGGACGCAGGGTCATCTCGTCTGCAGCGACGACGATTAAAGCGGCCAACGCCTTGGCTATCGTGGCCCGGTACGACAGGGAGCTATGGTACAAACTGGCTCCCCTGCTGGACTTCCTACCGGACGACAAGAGGGCGGATGCCCTAGAGATCCTACAGGAAGGTGAGGTGCCGTCGGACCACGCCATCACTATTGCGACGGACATCGCCGACACTGGGTTTCGCCAGTTGGGCAACGGCGTGTGCCTTAGGCGGCGTGGATGGCTCAAGGCTACGGACTTCCGTCAAGACGTACAGACCAGAGTCCTGGACATGCCGTTCGATGGGAACAACCTGTTTGGGAAAACAGTGGACGATTCCCTTCAGGCCATTAAAGCGGACACTGAGACGGCCCGGGCCCTTGGGGTTCTGCAGCAACGACGGACGCCCTTTCGGAGCAGCGGAGGCAAGGGCGCCTCCAAAGGTTCCGGCGGCGGTTTCTCCACCTACCGTCAAGCGGCCCGCTCGTTGTCTCAGGAGGCCTACAGAGGACGAGGCAAATCTGGCGGACCCCGCCGTCGTCGCCAAGGAGGTCAAGGCGCAAAGCCTCGTCGAAACAGGATTGAACCGGCCGTGGGGTCGGGCCCCCACCGAAGCACCCCGGTGGGAGGCCGGCTGGCGAGCTTCGTCAGCGTGTGGGAGTCCATCTCCACCGACCGTTGGGTGCTGGACGCCTTAGCCCGGGGCCACGCGCTCGAGTTTCAAAGAAGGTGCCCGCGCGTCCCCCCCGTGGCCAGGAAAGAGCTTCACGTCCCTCAGCTTCTCCTGGAGGTAAAGGCGATGCTCAGGAAGGGCGCCATCGAACTCGTCCCAAAGAGGCTTCGGGGCTCCGGAGTTTACTCGAGATACTTCCTCGTGAAGAAGAAGACGGGAGGATGGCGCCCCATCCTAGACCTGCGACGTCTGAACAAGTTCATCAAGGCGCAGAAGTTCCGGATAGTCCCCCTCCAGCACGTCCTGGGTCAGCTGGAGGAAGGAGACTTCCTGTCGTCGTTGGATTTGGAGGATGCCTACTTCCATATTCCCATCCTAAAGGGGCACCGAGAATTCCTCAGGTTTGTGGTCCAAGGGCGTCACTACCAGTTCAAAGCCCTCCCCTTCGGACTACGGTCGGCACCCAGGGTATTCACCAAGTGCCTTGCACCGGTGGCGGCGCAGCTGCGCCGCGAGGGGATCCACGTCTACCCCTGCCTGGACGACTGGCTCATCCGAGCCAAGACGAGGGAGCTCGCCGTGGAGCACACGGCAAGGACCGTCCAACTTCTCACGGACCTGGGATTCTCTGTGAACTACGCCAAGTCCCACCTGGTACCCGCGCAAAACGCACTGTTTCTGGGAGCGAAGCTCGACACAGTGTCCCTTCTGGCCTCCCCGTCGGAGGAAAGGACCAGGTCCATCCTGGGCAAGGTACAGCGGATGTTGGTTTCCGACGCGGCCAAGGTGAGGTCCATCAAGTCCCTCCTCGGAATGATGTCTTCTTGCATCTACCTCATTCCCATGTGCAGGCTCCGGATGCGCCCGTTGCAGGAGTTCCTGGACGCGCGCTGGATCCAAACGACGGGCGGCTTCGAGGAGAGGATCACTCTCGACGAGAGTTTCCGCCGAGCGGTCCGGTGGTGGGGCACCCGCGCGCATCTGACGGCGGGCATGGACTTCCAGACCCCAGACCACCAGGAGACAGTGACCACGGATGCCTCCCTGGAAGGGTGGGGAGCGCACACCGAAAATCTGCACGCGAGAGGCCTTTGGCTCCCGACGGAGAAGTCCCTCCATATCAACGTCCTGGAGCTCCGTGCAGTGTTCTGGGCCCTCAGGTCCTTCCTTCCGTCCCTCAAGGGCAAGGTGGTGAGGATCTTCACCGACAACACCACCACCATGTTTTACATCAGGAAACAGGGCGGAACCAGGTCCCCAGCACTGTCCAAGGAGGCGCAGGACCTGTGGCATTGGGCCGTCGCCCAAAGGATGTTTCTGGTGCCGTTTCATCTGGCAGGGATAAAAAACACCATCGCCGACTCACTCAGCAGGGAGCTGCGCTCGTGCCACGAGTGGGAACTACGGCAGGATCTAGTGGATCGCCTCTTCCGACGGTGGGGCAGACCCCAGATCGACCTGTTCGCGACGGCGACGTACTCCAAGTGCCAGAGGGTCGCCAGCAGGTTTCCCCAGGCGCGGAGCATGGGCGATGCTTTCTCGTTCCCCTGGGAGGGCCTGTTCCTCTACGCGTTCCCTCCTTTGCCACTGCTAATCCGGCTCGTCAACCAGCTCAAGAGGTCACGGTGCAGGATGATCCTCGTCGCACCTGCGTGGCCGAGGCAGATATGGTTCCCGGACCTTCTGGACTTGTCAGCGTCCCCGCCAATCAAGCTGCCGGTGGACGCGGATCTACTCTCCAGGGAAGGAGGCGCCATCCTCCACCACGACCCGAAATCGCTGAACTTGCAGGCCTGGCTCCTGCAGCGCTAGAGTTTGGAGGATACGACATACCGGCCGACTGCAGAGAGGTTCTTGCAAAGGCCAGGGCGTCCTCGACTCTTAAATGCTACGGACACAAATGGAAGAGGTTCTCTGTCTGGTGCCACACACAGAAGATTAACCCTCTACGGATTACGGCTCCCCAGGTACTGACGTACCTGCTGACGGTGGCCAAAGCTGGACTGGCACACGCGTCCATCAAGATTCATCTTGCTGCGATCTCCCGATACACCAGAACCACGGGGCGGACGTCCTTGTGGTCTCATCGTCTGGTGAAAGAGTTCATGAAGGGACTGTTCAGATCGTTCCCGCCGGTGAAGGCTCCGGCCCCGGCGTGGGAGCTCAACGTGGTGCTGACCAAGCTCATGGGACCTCCGTTCGAGCCTCTGCACTCGGCCCGTTGAAGTTTCTGTCGTGGAAAACAGCGTTTCTTGTGGCCATCACCTCCGCACGACGGGTGGGAGAGATCCAGGCCCTTTCCTGCAAGGCCCCGTACTTGACTTTTCACGACACGAGGGTAGTGCTCAGGACGCACCCCTCCTTCATGCCCAAGGTACCGTCGGACTTCCATCTCAACGAACCCTTGGTGTTGCCTGTGTTCTTCCCGTCGCCTTCGTCGCCGGCTGAGAGGACTTTGCACTCGCTGGATGTGGCTAGAGCGCTGAAGTTCTACGTGGACCGCACGAAGTGTTTTCGGAAGACGTCACAACTCTTTGTGAACTTTGGACCTGTCAATCAGGGGAAGGCTCTCTCGAAGGCTTCCATTTCCAGATGGCTCTCCGGCTGTATCATGTACTGTCATCGGTGGGCAAACCGACCGCTGCCTGGCCGTCCGAGAGCCCATTCCACCAGAGCGATCGCAGCTACCACGGCGTTCCTTTCTGGTGTGCCCCTGCTGGACATATGTAGGGCTGCTACGTGGAGGTCGACGCACACCTTCACAAACTTCTACTGCGTCGATCGGGATTCCAGGGAGGAGTCCAGGGTCGGCCAAGCAGTGCTGCGCAACCTGTTCGCCTGAGGTGAGCCTGGTGAGGAGGTAAGATGCTTAATGTTGAGTTTGATGTAATGCTTAATGTTGAGCCTTTGCCACCTCCCGTGGTTGTGCATGTGTGTACTGCTATGTATTCTTTATTCATGAGCATGTGAATCCATGCCAGACCCCATGCTGGAGAAGGAACAAGTTACTTACCTGTAACTGTTGTTCTCCAGCATGGGTCTGGCATGGATTCACATGCGAACCCTCCCGCCTACCCCTCTGCAGCTCTTCACTTGGTCATACTGCCACTTCACGTGCTTCCAAATCTGAAGATGGCTGCCAGAGGCGGTGCTTAGGTAGAGGGCAGTCATTGGCTGTGGTTAGTATGACGCAGAGACCAGTGATTGGTTATTACTACGAAAGACAGATCAGAAACAAAACTGATACTGGTTTTTTTCTTTACCGAGGATTCCCAGCCTGACGACGGGGAATATTCATGAGCATGTGAATCCATGCCAGACCCATGCTGGAGAACAACAGTTACAGGTAAGTAACTTGTTCCTTTCTTGAACATTATTTTGAGTCTTTTGGAAGCCCGACTGGCGGAGAACATTTGTTGCCTTGATGAACACCAGGTTTTCTTTAGAGTGCGATCATCCTTGCACGATTTTGTTAATTGTTAGTGTGGGGGACAGAGATAGGTTTTGGGAGTCTTGCCTGTATCAGACCTCTTTTGGGCATCCTAACTGTTATCACTGGTTCTTTTGAGGCAGGGAAACCCCTTGAGATTTATTGAGATTGTGGGTTAGAAAGGCCTTTTCCCCCAACCTTTCTTGATAAATAAAAGTCTACACCCCAAAACATGCCACCCTTTTGTCCGAGCCTTACTACTGGTACCTCACACCGCCCTTAAGAAGGGCAGCTCTTGAACCCTTTCTAAGTATTGGATAGTACCCCTCCAAACGTTCCCGCAAGTGGGCGGGTGGCCGAAGAGTCGATTCAACTTGTGATATCTTGGGACCAGAGGAGCCCTGGGCCTCTACCAAAAACATGGCCTCAAAAAGTACAATTTATCAAAAGAGGCCTCACTCTAGATGCAAATAACCCAACTTTGCCTCTTAAAAAAACAAAAACATTCTCATTCCCAATGTGATAACTGAAAGTGGCTCTTCAGAGGATTCCTTTTCCAAATGGGGAAAATAGTTGCAGTTCACAAGTTTGTCTATATCTGAACATTGGGAGGATTTAAAAAAACAAATTCAAACAATATTAGCACTGTTTTTGGTGCTGAAAAGTGCGCATATCCATAAAGGAACCATGCAGAGACTGCATCAAGATGCAGATGTTAATAACCAGCACAGAAGAGAGTCAGAAAAGTACTGTCGGTCAAAGGAAGAGAAATGATTGGAAGAGGTACGTGTTCAGCTTCTTGCTGAAGAGAGACAGGGAGTTTAGTTTCTGAGGATCCGCAGGCAACAGGTGCCAGGCTGAGGGGCCACCGATAGAGAAGCTGCTATCTCTGCGGTACACAAAGTGAGAGGAGCCAACGGACAGAAGTTGTGGGCCAGAGTGAGCGAGATGGGCAACAAAGAGATTTTTAGAGGCAAGGTAGCCATAGGTGGTGCCATGGATACACTTAAAAAATTAGACTGAGGATTTTAAAAAGTATTGCTTGCTGAAATGGGAGCCAGTGTAGGTTTCTGCAAAACACTCAAATCTAGGCAGATATAGGAAGACTATAGAGAAGACTAACACCTCTGCGTTCTGCGTGACCTGGAGGTGATTTATCTGGCTACTTGGAATGTCTAACGGGGTTATTACAATAGTACAGTCTAGAATTTACCAGTGGTCCTACAACAGCTGAAAAAGAGACGTTCCTACAACGAAACGGTAAATTGTCCATAATTGTTGGACACTCCTGTCTCCTGCACACCTTTTGTACCGATATTATAGTCAGTCAATAGTTATATAGTAATTATTCAATTTACAATTTAAACAGTATTTCTCATGGATCACTTAACACCTTTATCAATTTCATAAACAAGCAATTTATTCATAGCGTATGAAGAATATCTCATATGCTATGAATACATTGCTTGTTTATGTAATTGATAAAGGTGTTAAGTGATCCATGAGAAATACTGTTTAAATTGTAAATTGAATAATTACTATATAACTATTGACTGACTATAATATCGGTACAAAAGGTGTGCAGGAGACGGGAGTGTCCAACAATTATGGACACTTTAGTTTTTGGTGATTGCATATTAACGACTTTTATTGCCACAGAGTAGCACTATTCTCCCCTGCACCATTTTAACAATATCAAGAACTTTTACAATCCTCAACCACTCACTTTTAAAATAAGGTGTGCGTACCATCTCATTCGTACACCTATGCTAAAGAGGTGTCAGAGGTTCACCTTTCTCAGAAAATTCTCCAGAGGATTTTCGTCCTTGCCACCCTTCTAAGATGGTGGTGAGATTCCACCATTTGCATCTAAAGAGATTTCTGCTTCTATATTCAGGGTGAATCTCTCCACGAAAGATGTTCAGTTGTTCATGTCCTTTGTTGGAGCCAAATGGTCTCCAAGCAAATTTGTCTAGGTGGATTATGTGCTATAACCAAACTGGATGAGGTGCTTCAGGCTCACAGGATCCATTCTACCAGGGCCATGCTTCCAGTACCTCTCTGCAAGGAGGGGGTACCTGCCTTGGATATCTACCAAGCAGCCACCTGGGGTTATTGCCACTTTTTCCAATCATTACTGCATGGAGTAATTGCCAGGCCAAGATTCCTGGTTTGGTTTAGGCTGTTTTCAGAGTTTATTTGGTTTATTCGATGTTCCTCGCTCTCCTTACTCCCCTAGAATGTTTACTGCTTTTGGAGTCTATCTAAGATGAGGAATATGTGCAAGGATGCAATCTATTAGAGCCACTTACCTTTGGTGAGGTTCTTTCTTAAGAATTTTCCTCCCACAGATTCGCCATCACCGTCCCAACATGCCCCTCTGATGTAGAGAGCTTATTCCATCTAGTTCTGTATTTGCTCAGCTGTTGAGTACAAGTGGGCAAAAAGGCTCAACTGAGGTCATGGGGTGTGACGTGCTTCATATATAGCGTACATGACAACACTGCTGGGGCTATGAGGCAGTGTTGCATCCTCTGGTGTCTGAAAGATTTCTGAAAATCAGCTTGCACCAGTCAACCTATCTTGGTTGAAGAATCTGTTGGAGACTCGATCAGCTGCAACATTACCGAAGGTAACTAATTTGTTCCATTATTTGATTGGTTTCAGTGAATAGTAATGGAAGACGGAGGTTAAGAGCTACTGGCAGTTAGGTGCTTTGCAGGAATTTAAACAAAACATGACCATCTTGATTTAAGTGCCACCCTCTGCTATTACAGTGAAAGGTTTCTTTACACTATATGCACAACTCTGCTGAGTACTTTAGTGACAACCTGATGTACCTCCTGCAATGACAATGCCTTCACAAGCCGCTCAATAGTGAGAAGGTCCCTTATAGGCAACTTGCATATTCCAAAACCACCTATTTCCAAGACATCCTTAAGATAACCTGTGGCTCTTAATGTGTCTTCAATACTGAGAAATTGCATACCACTCTGAAATTGTGGGCTTGGTGGATATGCAACAAACTGTATTTTTTTTAAATTTCGACATTAATACTAAAATCTGGAAAGTGGGTTTTTCCTTAAATATGCTGTACGCCTGCTACTGCTCAGTTTACCACTTAGTAACGCATCTGACCTTACATTCAGTAAGTCGCCAGTCCAAACCTGACATAGGTTGGAAGTGTCTTGATTATTTGGCTTACAGTAGGAAGCTTGCTACTGTCATTGATGTCCGCAGTAGTACTTTATCAATCTTCATATCTAGTGACAGTATTAGTTGAGGCCATTGTTAGATCACCATTAAAGCCCAATTACCTGTGGCCCTAAAGATTCCATAGCTGTACAAATCATGCTACCTAAGAAACAAAGTGAGCAGGCTAGGCTCTTATAAACCACACATCTTTGGTTTGTGGTGCAATCTTTTTGCATGCAGATTTGGTCATTTAACAGACCGGCAGATGCACACTGAAGTAACTGTTTTGAATCTTGTAATTTCCTTTGTGTACCAGTCAGATAAACATCTGTCACAAGCACAAAGATTGCTATCGAAAAAGGAAAACCTTCTGTGCAGATGTTCCAGCACCTGTCCATAACTCATGAAAATACTGGGAACTGAAAGAAAGCTCTTGTTTGTAGCTCTTGCAAGATTAGGCTATCTGTGAGGGTAGACCTTGAGTTAGCCACATTAAGATTTGACATGGCTTAAATTGGTGAATGCAGATATTTTTGTGGATCTCTGGGGATATTGATCCGATCCCACTTTGCATTCTCCATGCTCTCTCACAAACTAGCCCCCTTCTTACAGAAGCACTGGAATATTATTTCTCCACTGGTTACATTCCTGATTCGCTGAAGCACGCTTTGATCTCTCATTCGTTAAAAAAAAACAATCTTGATCCTGTGGCTGCTGAAAATTACTGCCCTATATCCCTTCTTCCAGCCGTAATGAAATTGTTTGAATCCATTGCCATCCCCAGCTCTATACAAATCTCGGGAATAATCATATCCTCCATCCACTTCAGGCTGGTTTCCGTCCTGATATGGACACAGAGTCTGTGATGGTGGCCCTTCTCGATGACGTTGCCTTTCTTCAGGACCACAGAGAGGTTGGTGCTTGATTTCTCTTGACCTCTCTGCAGCCTTTGACACCATTGATCTTTAGAGACTTCCCCAGTGCCTTTTTGATGCTAGAATTTCAGGTGTTCCCCTCAAAGGGTTTTCCAATTTTCTTTCTAATCGGATACAGACAGTTACTTCAATCCCACCCCAACCCCATCATGCATGAAAGGGGGGGTCGGAGGCGCCTGAGGGCTCCGCTCTCTCCCCACTGCTCAACTTTTATATGTTGGCTTTGGCCACACTTATTTCTAGCTATGGGTGCATTTCTTTACATATGCTGACGATACGCAGATTCTCTTCCGGCTAAATGTTCCCATGGAGGACTCCCCCAAAAAGTAGAAATGCCTCTCGGCGGTTTGGATTTGGATGGCCAACGATTGACTTAAGCAAAATGGCGAGAAAACCGAGGTCTTGGTGGTTGGTCCTAGCTCTGCAAGACAACTCTGGACCCCCGAATATTGGCCCGCGTGTTTTGGGCCTTGCCCTGAACCTTCTACATCATTCAAGAGCCTAGTCATTAAAATCATATCCTCAGGCTCTAGAGAAGCCCAAATGTCTGCAGTTTGTCAAACAGGTTTTGTCAAGCTCAAAGTGCTGAAGAAGGTTCTCCCCTTTCTCCAGACTGATTCCAGGTCAAAAATTGTGACCGCTGCCATCATGGGATCAATCGACTATTGTAATGGGATTCATCTTGGTCAACCGGAGGTTCTGCTTCAAAGTCTTCAGATCCTTCAAAACTCCCAGGCTAGGCTTGCCTTAAATGCTCCTAGATTGGCTCACTCCGATGATCATCGTCGCCTTCACTGGCTCCCTGTTGGGAGCCGAGTGAAGTTTAAAATACTGTATATTGTTCATCGTGCCATCCATCACGTCTGGGCTGAGTTTCTCCAATCTAGACTCTTACCCTACAAACCAAACAGGCTTCTCCGATCAGCCAATCCGTCTCTGCTGGTTATTCCTCGGTTGTAGCGGGCTCGAGTTGGAGGCAGATTTTTCTCTGTGCTTGCCCCATCGATGTGATTCGGGGCATCTGCGTTTTTACTTCCTATTGAAAGCAGTTAACTCTTTTGTTCTAGCTCCCACTTTGCAATCTCACTCTTGATGTGCCAGGGCTTGTTGGGCTCTACAAATCTCTATTCAATACAGTACATACAATACAATCTACTTAACCGTGACTGTAACTAGATGTCCCCAATTATAGCTGTAAAGAAGGGACCTTCTCATGTAATGATTACAGAAAGTGGCTGCCTCCATTAATAAACACATAATAACCTTTCGCATGGCTATCTATGTTGCTACCATAAGCCCAAAACATCTTATTAGTGTTTCAAGAAAATGTGGTTTGTTCTTTCGAAACATTGCTAAGTGATTTGTTTTAAATGTATGTTCTTTATGTATGTTCTTTCTTGCATGCTGCCCACATATATTGCCTTCTGATTAACTTGTTAGAGAATATATTTGGTTATTTTTGTTGCGTCTTCATAACCCGTTTTTTTTTTGTTTCCAATGTAACTGCTACATTCACTTTGCTTTGAAATCCACACTTTATTCACCTTTTTTAATTGAAATGGCACTTATAGGGATCGAGGGACTGTAATATCTTTCTTTTGTTTTGTTTTTAACAAATGTATTAGTAGAGATTATGGCCAGGTGACTGTGAGAGGTTACAATTTGTCCAAAGCCACCAGTGCTCACTAGTCACCAATGCAGAAAGAGCTAAAAAAAAAAAAAAAAACCTGTGTATTTTGTGCTTTCTTTAATTGTGTGAAGATGGTTTTATTGGGAGTGGCTTGCAACTGAATGAAATAAAATGAGGAACTGGATACCAGCACAAACGTTGTTATGTCGTTACTGCCTCTACTCTTCAAATTGATCCACAAGCTCACCCCTGTTTCGTTACCTCCCTGATAACTTGCTGCTCATCCACTTGAACCTTCTGTTCCAACATGGTGCTAAAGCTTTCTATTCCTTGCCCTCCCTTTGCTGCCTTTTGGTTCTGATACTCCATATCCCTTGAAACAATGAACATCACTAACATCCATGCCTGCAAGTCCACTCTTAAACACCCTGTCCTTCCCTGCTAGATGCTCCCTGCCACTCCAGACTAAGTTCTCCCCTCTCTAATTCCATTATGTGATCCCTGGTTTCACATTCTCTTCTCCTTGTACACTTCACCACTGTCTTTTGTGAGGGGTCAGAAATTAGACATTTTATTAACTTAAAAGTTTTGGGTAAAAGAGCACGTTCTAAAAGGGTTAGTGGGGATGATGGCCTGCATTTCATTTTTCTGCCTCAAGATGGCAGTGTTATTTAGTGCACTTTAATGAGTACTGAGGTTTCACTTGCTGTTGGTTTCTCTTTGTCATTGTTCCTGTTTTCTGTTCCTCTCACCAGTTTCTTTAACTGTTTAATTGCAGGAGAAAAAAAAGTTCCACAATGAAGCAGTAGCTGTGCCAGCTTTTGGCAATCACAAGTTTCTTTAACTATTTAATTGCTGGAAGAAAGGCGCACTTGCAATTTACTAAATATCAAGTCACACACTTTGGAAATGTGCTTTATTTTGCCGTAATTTACTTGCTTAACTGTTTGAGGATGTTGAATGTCTATTATGTTTATAATTAATGTTACTTGACCAGCTTAAATGCATTTATCTGGTGTGGACATTGATATACCTATTTAATATATGGGGGATTATGGGTTTTTATAGTTTCCTACAGGGACATGGCACAGGACCCTGCATGTATCTGGTGGAGACATTGATATATCTCTTTAATGTATGGGGATTATGAGTCAAAACCCCTGCACCCTTACTTCAGTTGATTGATGGTTACTTTGAGTTTATGCGTGATGGAAACATGTTAGTCAATTTACAAAAAATATATGTAATGTTATTACCAGTGAAAATTGTCAAATGTTGCACACTTTATATTTAAGGACTGGAAATTGAGAGCATTTCTTCATTTGATTATACGATAGTCATTTATAACGCGCCTGTACACAAGTGTTTCTAGGTGTGACAAGACAAGGGATGGACAAAGGGAGGACAAGACAACAATCTTACTAGTAATTGTGTCATTCAGATTGTGCAAGAACAAGAAGTGCAAGGGGATGGGGGAGGGAACTGCCGGGGAGAGGGAACAGGAACAACATGGCAGCAATGCTCTGAGTGCAGCACAGGGCAGTGCGGGTCTGGGCAAGTGCAAGGAGGCAAGGCACTGTAGAGGATACAGTTACAGCCCCTATGTGCATGGAAGGCCTGGAGGCAGTGCAGGGGTGACTGATCAAGGGAGAGCCTGGTACCCAATCAGACTGAGTGTGGCCAGACAACCAGCCGGTGCAGCAGCAGATAGGTCAGCTGGGGAGGGAAAGAGAGAAAGCAGAGGAGAAGAGGAATGTTTTGAGCTACTTCTTGAAGTCTGGCTCAGGTTTGAGGGGAGTAGGGAGGCCATTCCAGAGGGAGGCACCTGCCAAGGAGCGTTATCTCCCCCCACTCTCTGCCTGGAGAAGCGCCTGACCATTAGAGAGTTGGAGGTAGCTGAGCGAAGGGCTCGAGAAGGCAGATATTAAGGAAGAGAGTGTTGGATATAGTGCAGGCCCCGGCTCCAGAAAGCCTTGTGGACAATGCAGAGGGTCTTATATTTGATCCTTGCAGCTGCCGGGAGCCAGTGGAGAGATTTCAGGGTTGGAGCGATACGGTTCCTGGGCTTGATGCCAAGGATACATTGTTGGGGAGAATTCTCTGCTAAGGCTAATTTCCCAACCCTAGTGAGTCCCCCAGCAGCTTTGCTGGATTTTTGGGGTTTATTTTTTTCTCCTGATAAGAGTGAGACTCTTTTTCCCCCACTCTTAGGCATGATTTGAGAATGTCCTTTGACTGTAAATGTATTTTATGGGCTATGGGGTCTTTCACTCCATAGGGCGTCGAGCGGACGCCTCTGGGGTACCCCGGCCCTGTCTATCTTCTCTCTACCCCGTGTTCATCTGTCGCTGATTGCCTCTTGCCCCCATCCATATCGTATGGTTCTCCTCTTAACTTTGGTCCATTGACCCACAATGCATCTCTGCCCGCCCCCTCCCCTCTCTGCGTCCCCCAGGTCCCCTTCTATCTACCGCAGGCTGCCCCTTGGCGCCTTGCGACTTGCAAATTCCTATACAGACACCACCGACAGTGTCCCAATACATCTCATACATACACACTTGTACCGGCAATCCGAGGTGAGTGGAAGTGTCCCGTGAGCCATCCGACCCCATTTTAACATTTAGAAGGTCCCCCAAGGCCCTGCTTAGCCCGCTGCTGCCCGCTCTCCCTCCCGCATCCCTTCCTGGTTTGTGAGCCCGCCCTCCTCCATCCCCGCCCATCGTGCCGTGATTGGGCCGTGTAGTGTTGTTCTCCCCATCCCAACGCTCGTTGCAGGCCCCAGCCCCCTCACTTGTACCGGCAATCCGAGGTGAGTGGAAGTGTCCCGTGAGCCATCCGACCCCATTTTTAACATTTAGAAGGTCCCCCAAGGCCCTGCTTAGCCCGCTGCTGCCCGCTCTCCCTCCCGCATCCCTTCCTGGTTTGTGAGCCCGCCCTCCTCCATCCCCGCCCATCGTGCCGTGATTGGGCCGGTTAGTGTTGTTCTCCCCATCCCAACGCTCGTTGCAGGCCCCAGCCCCCTCACTTGTACCGGCAATCCGAGGTGAGTGGAAGTGTCCAGTGAGCCATCCGACCCCATTTTAACATTTAGAAGGTCCCCCAAGGCCCTGCTTAGCCCGCTGCTGCCCGCTCTCCCTCCCGCATCCCTTCCTGGTTTGTGAGCCCTCCCTCCTCCATCCCCGCCCATCGTGCCGTGATTGGGCCGGTTAGTGTTGTTCTCCCCATCCCAAAGCTCGTTGCAGGCCCCAGCCCCCTCACTTGTACCGGCAATCCGAGGTGAGTGGAAGTGTCCCGTGAGCCATCCGACCCCATTTAAACATTTAGAAGGTCCCCCAAGGCCCTGCTTAGCCCGCTGCTGCCCGCTCTCCCTCCCGCATCCCTTCCTGGTTTGTGAGCCCGCCCTCCTCCATCCCCGCCCATCGTGCCGTGATTGGGCCGTGTAGTGTTGTTCTCCCCATCCCAACGCTCGTTGCAGGCCCCCCAGGCCACCTCGAGCCCGTGTCTCCCCCTCCATCCCTCCCCACTCCCTCTTCCAGTCCCCTCGGGCCCCTCGCCCCCCAGGCCACCTCCCAGCCCACCCTGCACCCTGATTGGGCCATCCGCTCTGCCTTCCGGGTCTAGCGGCCCGCCCCTTCCTGGTACCACCCACCCCCCGCCTCCTGCCCCGCCCATCCCTCCCTTCATCACCAGTCCTCCCAGGGCAGCCCCTGCCCGGCAGCCCCAGCGGCTAAGGGCCCCGAGGCCAAGGGCGACTCCAACAGAGGCGACTCCAGGGAGTGTCAGCAGGTGTCCGCAGGGGACGCCAAGGAAGCCAACAGACACCGGGCACCGACAAAACTGTAAGTGCAGGCTTGGGTGGGACGTAGAGCAATTACTCTGCTCCTGAAAGCTCCCGCCACTCTAACCTACCTTTCAATAGCCTGCAGTCTAACGATAACTAGTACAGTAGCCCGAGAGAACCACACAAATTAGCCTGCGCCACCTCTGAGCAGAAGTGTGAATGTTAGCATATGCCACACTTGATGGAATCTCTAATAGCCTCTCTTTGAAAGCGAATCTAGAAGTGTACCTGTCCGCGAAAGTTGATTTTGAAGTACTTTAGAAGCTGAATTCAGACGTATACACAATTGCATTTAGAAGTTGTGACCAATAGCCTCTATGTGAAAGTTGAATTTAGAAGTGCATCTAGAAGTTGCATTTAGAAGTGAACAGAACGCGAGAAGTCCATTTAGAAGTGTGCCCAACTTGCCTCTCTGTGAAAGTTGAATTTAGAAAGTTACCCACCCCGAAAGTTACATTTAGAAGTGTGCCCAATAGCCTGTCTATTCATCTATAAGTGAACCCAACTGACTATCGGTGATAGTTGAATTTAGAAGTGTGCTCAACAACCTGTCTGTGAAACTCAGATTTAGAAATAACCAACGGTATAGCTGTGTAATGTAGAATCTAAATCGGTGACTAATCTACAAAGTTGATTTATATCCATGCCTAATACCCTCCCTGCATAAAGATGAATTGAAAGAAGTCCACCACCACCATGCTCTATTCAATCCTATTAGTATAACTAAAAACATAGTTGTGTAATATAGAATCTAAATCTGTGCCCAACAACCTCCCTGTGAAACTCTGATTTAGAAATAACTAACAGCATAGCTATGTAATGTAGAATCTAAAACAGTGACTAATAATCTATCTACAAAGTTGATTTAGATCCATGCCTAATACCCTCCTTGTATAAAGGTGAATTGAAAGAAGTCCACCACTACCGTGCCCTATTCAATCCCAACAGTATAACTAACAGTATATCTGTGTAATAGAATCCAAAACTGTCACTAATAATCTAATACCCCCTCTAAGCAAATTGAATATAGAGGCTGACCGAATATCTTCTCTGTGTACAGGTGAACTTAGAAGTGTACCCAATAAACTAAAATCACCTCTGTTTACTATTCTATCTAGAAAACCACCAATAGTCTAGTATCATCTTCAAGCAATTGAACCTAAGGTGTGCCTAAAAGCGTGTCACCACCACCGCGCCTCAGAACTACAATCAGAAAGCCCTCCTAAATCAACCTAAAAGCTTGCACCAATCATGAGTGCACCCACTCCTCAAGAGTCAGCCAGAAACGAACCCCGTGGACCACCCCCACTCTCCGATCTGTCTTCCCTGCCGCCCGCCCTCCCAAATCTCTCCAACCTCCTTCGCACCCCCTGCCTTTCCCCTCTCCAAACACCAAGCCAGGGGGGCACAATGGCGAGCCACTCACCCCAAGACCACTCATCCCCTGAACCCCACCCCCGACCCACCAGCATTACCCATACCCGCTCCCCTCACTATAATTCCTGGCACACCCCACCCTGTATTCTCCCACCTCCCACCCTCCCCTCATACCCCTGCCACCCTGCCCCCCCCGACCACACCCTTTCCCCTCCCTAAAAACTGCACGCCTAGCCCTAGCAAGAACTGAAGCTGCATCCCTCTCCCCCTCCGACCCCCCTACTCTCTCCCACACACCAGTCGCAACAAAGAAGCTAAAGAGGAAACGTTCCTTGTCCCCTTCAATCTCTCAGCACTCCTCACCTCCCTTGTCTCGACCCATCACCTCTATCCCGCAATCTCCTCCTTCCCCCATGGCTTCTCCCTGCCTGAAACCCCTCTCCCTCGATTTCACATCACCTGCAACTGAAACCCCTAACCGCCAACACCCCTCCTTCAAATCCCCCAACCCAAACCCGATCATCCTATCACACGCAGCCTTCCAACCCCACCCGAAGCCGGCCAATCTCTCTGCTCGCCCACTATTCCCATCTATCATCACCCACCGTACCCCCCTCCGTCCACCCTCTTCTCCACCGCCCCATCCCGCTCCAGCACCAAGACCATCCTTGACTGCCGATGTGAACTGCATCCTATTTAACGCCCGATCTGTGGCAAAAAACAGACATTGCATCTTTGATCTCCTCGCCTCAATCAAACCAGACCTAGTTTTCATTACTGAAACCTGGTTCTCTGACGACTTCGGCCCAATCGCTAATGAAGCCTTCCCGCCTGACTACTCCCTCATCCCACTGAACCGTCCGTCCAGGGGAGGGGGGGTAGCATTCGTCTTCAAATCTCTCTTCCGCGCCTCAATCATCGACAAGCAACCCTCCATTCCATCCTGCGAATCTCTCCTCGTTAAACTATCCCTCTCCCCGTCGCTCTCACACACCTTCCTAATAATCTACAGGCCCCCTGGCTACGATAGACACTTCGTAAACAACCTTTGCGATTCTATTGCCACCCTCCAACTAAACCATCCCAACCTCATCCTTCTTGGAGACTTCAACATATGGCTCGACATCCCCACCAACCCTATGACATACTCCCTGATTGAGGGTTTAGATGCAATTAATCTCCAACCCCACACAAACGGCCCGACTCACTATAAAGGACACACCCTTGATGCCATCTTTAGCCCCAACTCCCTGACCCATCTAATGCCGCCCACCCCTGTCATCTGGTCTGATCACTTCATTCTCTCGTTCGCCATCCACTCACCTGAACCCCTTCCCGTACTTGCATCTGAACCTCCAAACATACGCAAATGCTGGAAGAAACTAATAATCATCCCAGACCTAGCCGAGGCACTCCTCCAGTCTCCTCCACCTACCTATCTCAACAACCAACTAACCCCTGAGGCCTTTGATTCATGGCTCAACGCATCTCTGATGCGGCTCACCCCCTTGTGCAAACCATCAACCCGCCGTGGCCCTTTCCCCAGATGGTTCACCCCTGAGCTGAAGACCACTAAACGACAATACAAATACCTAGAACGCAAATGGCAGAAAGAGAAAACCCATGAGAGCAAGACCTCCTTAGCCCGACACCTGTATCGGTACAAAGCCGAAATCCGGAAAGCAAAAAAGGCCCACTACAACTCCCGAATCCTAAACTGCAAAAACCAAAGCAAAGAACTTCACAAAATTATCTCCGAATTCACCAATCCGGCTTGTAACACAACCATCCCGACCGCGTCACAATCACTGTGTGACTCTCTCTCCCTCCACTTTTACTCCACGGCTATCGAAAGGACAAATACTCTAACCACCAAACTGGCTCTCTTACAGCCACCTGGCAATCCTCCGCCCGTACCGGCCAGCCCATCAGCTGCGACCTCTACGCAACCAACGTTCGATTCCTGCAGTCCAATATCACCAGAACAATTTCTCAAACTCCTATCCGCCCGCAAACCATCTGGATCACCATTGGACCCCCGCCCTGCCACAACCCTAAAAGAAATCTTTACCTCCACCTGCGCAGGAGAACACGCAAGATCTATCATAAATGCCTCCCTTTCCGCCGGTATCTTTCCAGACGCATTCAAATTGGTGCACGTCAAACCTCTAATTAAAAAAACCTTCGCTCGACCCTCTCGAGCCCAAAAACTACCGCCCCATCTCAAACACCAGGTTCCTTGCCAAACTCATTGACCGAACCGCCTACTCCCAACTAAATGCCTTTCTTGAAGCCAACAATCTCCTGGACCCCGCCCAATCAGGATTCAGAACCCGTCATGGAACTGAAACCACCCTAACCTCGATCTGGGATGACCTTAAAATGACAGCCGACTCCGCGGGATGCGCCACACTAATCCTTCTCGACCTATCGGCCGCCTTTAACACGATCAATCACGCAATCCTCCTGGACCGCCTCCACTCCCTAGGGATACGTGGAACCGCCCTTAAATGGATAGCTTCGTTCCTCAAAGACAGGCACCAAATAACGACACTCTCCGACTTTACCTCCCAAGCCCAACCAGTCGACACAGGAGTCCCACAAGGAGCATGTCTATCCGTCCTCCTGTTCAATCTCTACCTGATCACCCTCCCACCAATAATTCGTTCACACAACATCCTGTGTTACAATTACGCCGACGACACTCAACTAATTCTAAAAATCCTGAACGCAAAACCCAACTCCCGACCGGATATTGCATCCTGCCTCCTGAACATAGAACGCTGGATGACCCAAAGCCACCTCTTGTTAAACCCATCCAAAACAGAAATCATGGTTTGCGGCAACTCTGATCTTCTACCGCACCCACTACCCTGGCCACCCGCCATGGGCAACTCACCGACACCCTCCAACACAGTGAAAAATCTTGGATGCACCCTTGACTCCGACCTAACACTCTCGCGCCAAGTCAATAATGTCTCAAAGTCCTGCCACTACCACCTCAAAAACCTTAGGCGCATCTTTCCATATCTCTCATTTCCAAACAGAGTTTCCGCGGTCCAATCAATCGTCATATCAAGACTGGACTACGGAAACCCCCTATACCTCGGAATTCATGCCTACCAACTGAATAAACTCCAAAGAGCACAAAACGCGGCGGCCAAAGTGCTACTCGCGCTCGGTCCAAGAGACCACGTATCCCCAGCCCTCAAGACACTGCACTGGCTTCCAGTAGCCCGTAGAGTGGCCTTCAAAACCTTATGCCTCACCCATCGAGCACTACATAAAACTGGACCGCAATATCTTCAAGAAAAGTTAATACCTTATCACCCCACTCGCACCCTTAGATCAAGCTCAGCCGGCCTCCTAGTAATTCCCAAGACAAACTCAATCAGGTTAGGCGGAGCATCATTCTCAGCCTTGGCCCCAACCCTATGGAACTCGCTCCCTCCCCACATCCGCCTAACTAAGGACTTAACGGCATTCCGCAAACTACTAAAAACCTGGCTCTTTCCCTAAAACCAACCGGTTCCAAACCAGCAACACCAATCATCACAATAACACCGACCCAGCAAACCACAAAATAAATAAATAAATAAATAAAATACAGCTAAACTAACCAGACTGTAACCTACAATGACAAACAGAACTAAAACGAGCAATGGAGATCGAAAACAGCGAAGTGGACAATAGGAATAAATCACTGGGAATGTAGAAAGTGCAGAGAGCGGATGAACGTTGAGACCGGACGAGCGTGGAGAGCAGAAGAGTGTGGAGGGCGTGATTGGACGAGTGGGGAGTACGAATGACTGATGAGTATTGATGAGTGTGGAGGATGAATGCTGTCGGCGAGTGAGTGTGGGGGGCAGCTGAGTGTGTAGGTCGGTTGAGTGTAAAGAGCGGACGAAGATGAAGAGCAAATGAATGTGGAAGACGGATGAATGTTGAGAGCTCATGAATGTACAGAGCGGTTGAGTGTAGAGAGCGGAGGAGCGTGGAGAGCGGATGAGCGTGGAGACCCGACAAGCATGGAGAGTGGCTGACTGTGGAGAGCGGATGAGTGTGGAGGACGTGAGCAGATGAGTGGGGAGAGCGAATGAGTAAGGATGAGTGTGGATAAGCATAGATGAGTTGTAGAAGAGTGTAGGAGGATGAATACTATTGGCGGATGAGTGTGGAGAGCGGATGAATTTGAAGAGCAAATCAATGTGGAGGACGGAAGAGTGTGGAGAGCCGTCGAGTGTAGAGAACAGTCGAGTGTGGAGAGCGGCTATGTGCAGAGAGCGGAGGCACGTGGAGAACGGAAGAGCGTGCAGAGCGGAGGAACGCGCAGAGTGAAGGAGCGTAGATAGCGGAGGCGCGTGGAGAGCAGAGAAGCATGAGAGCGACTGAGTGGGGGGAGCGACTGAGTGGGGAGAGCGACTGAGTGGGGAGAGCGGTGGGGAGAGCGACTAAGTGGGGGAGCGACTGAGTGGGGGGAACGGTTGAGTGTGGAGAGCGGATGAGTGTAGAAAGCGGATGAGTGTAGAAAGCGGATGAGTGCAGAAAGCGGAAGAATGTAGAGAGCAGATGCGTATGGAGAGCGGATGAGTATGAGAGCGGATGAGTGTCGAGAGCGGGTGAGTGTCGAGAGCGGGTGAGTGTCGAGAGCGAGTGAGTGTCGAGAGCGGGTGAGTGTCGAGAGCGGGTGAGTGTCGAGAGCGGGTGAGTGTCGAGAGCGGATGAATGTCGAGAACCGATAAATGAGGAGGGCGGATGAGTGCGGAGGATGAGAGAGCTGAATAGGAGACCGAATGAATATAGATGAGTGTAGATGAGCGGGGAGGAGGAGCGCTGCCGGCGGACGAATGTGGAGCGCGGATGAGTGTGGAGGTTAGCTGAGAGTAATGAGCGGACGAATATGAAGAGCAAATGAATGTGGAAGACAGATGAATGTGGAGAGCACATGAGTGAGTGTAGAGAGAGGTTGAGTGTAGAGAGAGGTTGAGTGCAGAGAGGCGAGGAGCGTGGAGAGCTGAAAAGTGTCCAGATCAGAGGACCGTGCAGAGCGGAGGCGCGTGGAGAGCGAATGAGCGTGGAGAGCGAATGAGCGTGGAGAGCGAATGAGCGTAGAGAGCAAAGGAGCGTGGAGAGCGAAGGAGCGTGGAGAGCGAATGAGCGTGGGAGCGGCCGAATGTGGAGTGCGGCTGAGTGTGGAAAGCGGCTGAGTGTGGAAAGCGGCTGAGTGTGGAAAGCGGCTGAGTGTGGAAAGCGGCTGAGAGTGGAGAGCGGCTGAGAGTGGAGAGCGGCTGAGAGTGGAGAGCGGCTGAGAGTGCGGAGAGCGGCTGAGAGTGCGGAGAGCGGCTGAGAGTGCGGAGAGCGAACGAGGGTGCGGAGAGCGAACGAGGGTGCGGAGAGCGGACGAGGCTACGGAGAGCGGACGAGGCTACGGAGAGCGGACGAGGCTACGGAGAGCGGACGAGGCTACGGAGAGCGGACGAGTGTGTGGAGAGCGGACGAGTGTGTGGAGAGCGGACGAGTGTGTGGAGAGCGAACGAATGTGTGGAGAGCGAACGAATGTATGGAACGAACGAACGCATGGAACAAATGAGTTATGGGTGAATAGTGCATAGAGCGGATGTGAAGATAGAACGGACCTGACCGCTCAGAATTGCGCGACGTGCTTATTTTGTTTTGGAATGCAAAGAATCTTTGAAAGAGCATACTGCATATCACACCCCACGCTTACTCTCTCCTTACACCACCATTCAACTAGAACACAGAGATACTATGACACCATTCGGTATAACTGTTCTCATATCAACATCTGCCGCTCACCCCCCATCACTCTAAGTAAACATGGCTGGTCTCACACCCCCAGCCAGGCGTATCTCCTCAGGCCTAACGCCGCCACACTCGGTCTGGATAATTCCAGCCAGACCGAACACATATCCCTGATCTCTCAACCACCACACCTACCGCTAAGAAGCAGCTACCACATGAATTCTGCACCAGCTGCACACATACCGGTGCGCACACGCACCTTTGGACTCTCTAATCTTTCCACTGACCCGAACTTCGGTTCCCAAGGGCGTTCAACCTACCAGCGCCTTCAGACCATACCAATGGTATATAAGGCGCTATACAAATGCAAAATAACAATAACAATAACAATGTGTGTTACACAGCACCCTCAGTGCAGCAACACAGGGGTGTCATAGTGACCCCCCAAACATAGACTCAGTACCCTGGGACTGACTGTCTCCCAGGGCATGTAAAGTCACCATTGGCTTTACTAGTCTCAAATTGTGAACAGAACCAGTACAAACCATCATTTTGTGGAAGTACTGGTAGGGGTAATTCGATTGCCCCCGAGTCTGTTTTCCAAGGGGGCACTGTCCAGTCCCCCCCTTGTCGAGTTTCTGGCTGGTGGCAGTGGATACCACGCAAAATATTCCACCAGAATATTTCCTATGGGATTTTCCCATTCATTTTAAACGCACCACTTTTTGGTGCAATGTTAAAGATACCGCCGGGTTATTTATTTAATATTTATTCCCCGGTTGGGTCTTTTTGCCAGGACTCGGTTTTAAAATGGCGTTTGTGTTCGCCTCTGAAACTCTAACCCAAGTCGAGCCCTTTGTTCCAGTTTTTGGCTGGCTTCTCCACAGAAGCCCTCCAAATGGTGCCACGCTGTCTGGGTTCGACAGGATGTGTGGGAGGGGGATTAGGCACCCTGGACTGAGTTGCCTTGGCAACTCAAGTCGCACTCTTGTGTGATTGGCCCAGTGGTTAGCCGCCCGGCTCACCACTTGGCATGTTTGAGTGACAGCTAGGCTGTTGAATGGGGTTTTTTCTGCATAAAAGCAGGGCTTTGGGGACTGGAACTTCAGAAGTCGCCACAGGACCTAAAGAATCCGAAGAGTAGAGAAGCTGAGCCATCTACAACGACGACACCACCGGTGGAGCCCTGCTGTACGAACTCACTACTTCCCCGACGACAGAGGCGATCTTCTTCCAGGAGAGTCTTCTTCCCTTTGAGCTGGTAGGACCAACCAGTTCGCCTTTTTTCGCCTTCCTGGAACGTCTCGTGGTCGAATCGCCCGTGCCAAGCACCCCGGCGGCCGGATAGCCACGCTTCACCACTACCGCAAATAAAAGGGTCGTACCTTTTAACCGGGAAACTCCGCGGCTGGTTTCTTCCCTGGCAGAGCAACGACCTCCAGCTTTCTTCCTCGTCGAGATCATCTCTTCCTCTGGTTGAAGCCACGTCTTGCACCCGCTGCCAGGAACAACTGCCGCCGCTGGAGCTTTCTCACCATTTCAGGTATTGTGTCCCGCCTGGTTTCCCTTGCAACAGATTGTCCAAGGGTGTCCCGTAAATCCTTGACTTTCTAATTGGGTTGACGTCAGACCTGCTAACTTTGCCTTTCTGAACTGATCCAACCTCTTTGACTTTTCTGGAAAGACTTTGAGTGCATTTCCACTGTATGATCTTGGGCACATTCCGCCCTGCTCTCCAAGAGTGGGCCTGGCCTATGAACTTTTTGCTCTACAGTAGACCCTGCCTTTCTTGACTTGCTGTGGTTTCTTAAAAGTGTTGGTACTGTTATTTTCCTACTCTGCCTTTTCCCTCCCTTTTTAAACAAATTATTGGAGTGCCATCTACGGTTATGCGCTCACCTCTGTTTTTTGCTAAATAAGTGGTGTCTTAACCTAGACTTGTCGAATAATTAACTAGGGAGGTGTATATACTTATGACTGTTTGAACTTGCTTGATATATTAGTACCAGTGTATTTTCATAAGTGTGTTTTTAAATAAATAATTATATACTTTTATACCAAAGCTCTGGTCAGTGTTTGCTTGTTCTACTATATCTTTAGCCCTATTGTGTATACTCTATATACTGCCTAACTCTTCTTGAGGTAAGTCTGACTGCTCAGCCACAGCTACCAGGTAAATCCGGGTGGTGCAGACTGCTACCAATTGGGTTTACTGCTTACTCCAGTAGTCTTAAACTTTTTGCAGTGGTCCCTAAGGGAACTGCACAGGTTTCTGCCTAACACAAGTCTTGCAGTCCTGTTCTGGATGAGTTGCAGAGGGCAGAGAGTAGCAGAAGGCAGATTGAGAAAGAGGCTGCTGCAGTAGTCCAGCGTTGAGAGAACCAGGGCTCTGGAGACGGAGTACCTTTGAGGGGGTGAAGCTGGTAGTGGGTCTTCTTGGCGACGTCCGAGATGTGAGGAGAAAGAGTGGTGTCGTAGATGACACCAAGGTCTTTTGCCTCACAGGAAGGCGAGGGAAGAAGGCCCAAGGAGAGCGGCCAGAGAGAGCGGGGGAAATGGGAGTCCCAATGAGAAGGATCTCTGTCTTTCATTAAGGCAGATATCGTTGGAGGTGCACCACTCCTGAATCACAGATAGACAGTCAGGAATGAGCGAGGGAGGAGTAGAGGCTGAGGGGAGCCTGAAGGAGAGCCAAGTATCATCCACATAAAACAAAGTTAGAGGAGAAGGTAGAGATCAAAGGGGTCAACTAGAGGTTGAAAAACCAGGGCGAGAGGATGGAGCCCTGGTGAACGCCCCAGGTGGAAAGAGAGAGGTGTCGGAGAGAAAAGAACCAAGTTGGACCTGGGAGGGGCGGTCCAAGAGGAAGGAGGTCAGGTAAACCAGGGCCTGATCTGTGATGCCCAGGTTCTCATGGAGTCGATTAATCAGGATGGAGTGGTTGACCGTGTCAAAGGCAGAAGAAACCTCCAGGAGGATGAGGACAGAAGAAATGCTAGAATCTAGGTTAGAGAGCAGGTCTTCATGGGTGTTCAGGAGAGCCGTTTCGGTGCCTCTGGCAGCTCTGAAGCCAGACTCATGGTCATGGAGACAACCAACAGATTCAGTATGGAGAGTAAGCTGTGAGATGGGCAGGAGTTTGCCCAGGAAAGGGTTGGTAGAGATTGGGCGATAGTTTGCGTTCCAGGTAGGATCGGCAGTCAGCTTCTTAAGGAGTGGGTGCACAAGGGAGTGCTTGAGGCGAGAGGGGAAGGTTCCAGTGGCGAACGAGTGATTCCAGAAATCGGCCAAGGCTGGAGAGAGGGTGTCAGCAGGGATGGTCCTTGATGGTTCAGGAGGAGCAGTGGAGCACCTGTTTGGACAACACGTTCATAGCTCAGACTTGTCTAGAAATCTTGTCAGGTGTAGTCGGAGAGAAAGAGGAGAAAGGGGCCGAGAGAGGGAGAGAATGTGGGCTCTCTTCTTGGATAGGACAGAGTCTGTTTTGCCTTTGGAGCACGCGGGAAGCCAGTTTGTCGGAGGATGCCCCCGAGGCCCACCACTTCCTCTCAGCCACCCTGGACTTGCGTTTCAGGACAGCGAGGTCGGAATCATGCCAAGAGTTGCACTTGGAGGTAGGCTTCAACCGGATTCTCATGACCGAGGAAAGCATGTCCAGTGTTGGGGATAGAAAAATGCAAATTAGAGAGGGCTGTTTCAGAGTGAGAGTCAGCCGGAGGAGTAGGAGGAGCAGAGAAAGTAGAGGCAAAGGCATCAACTGACACACACTTCATGGGCCAATTGACCACGAAGCTAGGTGACAGTGCTGGGGTGGGCTTTGTATGAGGTATGGAGAGTTTCAGGTGAGAGGAGAGTAGAAAATGGTCAGTGCAAGAGAGAGGAGTAGTTCAAGGGTTAGAGAAGGGGATGTTTGGAGAGATGGGGACATCCAAAGTATGTCCAACAGAGTGAGTTGGAACAGAGGTCAGAATGGAGGGAGAGAGTGTGTCGCAGAGGTTGCGTAAAAGCCCAGAGGAAGGATTAGAAGCATCCTGGTGTATTTTGAGGTAGAGCCAAGGAGAGAAGAGGAGAGGTCAGCCCACTCTGAGGAGATGATGGCCTGCAGATAGTGGCCACAGTCAGAGAGAGGCCAGGAGAGATAGAGAGCAGATCAGACATTCAAAGGAGGAGTAGGCCTGCATAGGAATTATGGAAGCAGGGAGCCACTCAGGAAAGATCTCAGCTACTCCACCTCCGGGTTGGTTGGTTCTGGGCTCGGAGAGGATCGTGTAGCCATCAAGGAGGAGAGTGTCAAAACTCGTGACATCTGGCTGTGATCCATGTCTCGGTAAGAGCGAGGACATCCAGGTCAAGTTCTTAGAGGTGACAGATGTCAGAGGAGTGTTTGACAGAGTAAGAGTTGAGAGTAGCGATGTGGAGCAGGTTGCCACATTTGAATGATTTCCGGTGAGGGGTACAGACTTGAGGTGCACCCAGCAGAAATGGAATAGGACCTGAGAGTGAGCAGAAGGTGACATGAGAGGTGGTGGGGGAGCCAGAGGGATGCTAGTAGGAGTAGCGGGAGAAGGAAGGAAGGAAGTTGATAAGATGCGGGAGATGTCTATCAAACAGGAGTTGGTACCATTCAAATAGACAATGATGACCTTGAAGGAGTGGAAGGAGGCCAAGAGGGCCTCCCAACGAGTGCCACCATTAATGGGAGGGGAAGAGATGGGGGAGAGAGCTGTGACCATGTGAAGGGTCCATAAATCTGGTGAAGGAGCGACAGAGGATGTCAGTGAGAGTCTGTGAGGCAGAGTTACTGATGCAGGTATCGGCGATAGGGAGACCAGAATGTCCCTCTTGAACTTCTTCCTTCCAAACTTATTGAGAGGGATAAGAAAGTAGCAGCTAGAGAAGATGGGAGAAACAGGGAGCACCATAGAGGGTGCAAAGGAGGAATGTGGGAGGAGAAGGGCGAGAGAGAAGAGAGACTGATGCACAGCCCAGCGCGTGATTTGAAGCAACAAACATCATCTTGGCTCCAATATGTCCTATCTTATACAGTTCACTTGATTAACGGATTCAAAGGTTTAGGATGTTTCTCTGTACCAATATAGGTTTTATAAGATAACTTTGGAGTGAGCAATGCTAGTACAATCAATTGTTTTCGGCTAATTACCAAGAAGATTTATTTTTCTAAAAAATGCATGCACTTTAATGTTAAAACATTTGACATTGAATAGTACATTGAGTTGCAAATCAATGTTTATATTACCAACAAAATTGTATTAAGCATCAATATGTGCTCTCAATATTTTAGATGTATTCCAATGCGTGAGCATTAGGGGTCCAATACATTAGAGGCTCATGGATTGCATGGTTGCATCGTATTCATGTGCTACCAGGGACTGTAGGAGAGTGAACATGCCAAGAAAATATTTCCTTTTTGCTTATCACATTAACATAACCAGGGGCCATGGTACTACCCTGAAAGTTGGAAGTGGTCCAACAGGATCATCTCAATTTTAAATGGTTAGCAGCAGCGCACACTGCCGCAAATCATTAATATATGCCAATACAACAAATTAAACAGGTCCTATCATCTCTGTGGCAACATATTTTCAATGATTCCAAGCAAGATTGCAGACACCTAAAAACAAAGGACATGATTCTCCCGTTATCTAGGTGTTCCAAATCTTGGTGTTCTAATTTACTGCTCGACACTTTTTGATGGTTGTGAGTGGTTGGTGTACTTCTTTCCGGTGGTAGAGTATGGTGGGGTGAATGTTAAGGTGGTTATTGGTAAACTTAAACTGAAAACTTCAGTCACTTTTGGGTCATACTGCCCACAGCCAACAGGAAAAGCTCCCTTAGCTCCTCCCCTGTCGGCCAACTTCAGATGTTTTACCGCACGTTCAAAAACCTCTCCCTACTATTTACTTCCAGGATTTCTTAAATAGCATCCTTTCTTACAAAAACTCAACAGCTCGTCGACATCCTCAATGACTGGAATGGTGCCCGAAGTCCAACGGCTCTTGTCCGCCAGCTGTTCCCGTACTCTTAATGTCTTCTAAGATTTTGGGCCTACCTCGTGACTGAAACCAGGCGAAAGAACCTTTTCAAGGCCTGTGTGCACTGCGGCCTAAAGAATGTCTATATCGACTACCTCCATGACAGCTTGTACTGTCTATATCCGCATCATGTCATCGAAGAATGCAACATTTGTCAGCCTTTCCCAAATATGACACTTTTTTGCGACTGACACCAACGACTGGTTGCGTGGCTCAAAGATGCCGGTGGGGACTCTGACTCTGTGCTTTAGTACAGACTCATGACTCACTTCGGCAGGGTAGGACAACCCAGCGAACCATCTCTAGCAAGATGTCAAGGTCGCATGAGGAGCCTTCCAGATGCAGGAAAAAGACACACAAAGAGGCGTTCAGAACTATGCCAAAACCGTCTCAGAAATTGGCAGAAAGATCGTTTTCACCTAAGGTCAGTGCCTCGTCCGCATCAAGGGATAAGGGGATGTTACCCATGTCGTCCCGTCCGCTGACATCAGCGGAAGCCTGCACCAACATTTTTACTACCGTCGACAAAGATGACAGTTTACCAAGGTGGCTTCACCGTCCACTACTAAACTGTCGACGACGACTCAGGCAATGGGCAAATCGTCATCTAGCTCGTCAACGTCTAAGCCACCTTCTACTCCATCGACAAGTATGTCATTGGCCACAGCAACTAAAGGGACTAGGACACCATCGATGACCAGATCAATGCCAACATTGTTGCCAAAAATATCAACGACAAAACCGGCGACGATATAGTCAACAATAAAATCTATTGCATCCACTGCACCGTCAGCGTCTCATACTACCTGATCAATTACTATAAAGTGTCTGCACTGGCATCGATCCCATGCCCGTCATACCCTCTACCAGGGATTAGGGTGCCAGTACAACAAACGAAAGTGGAGGATCCACTCTCCTCCCAGATGAAGGGGCTGAGGAGGGTATTGTCTCCTCTTAGGTCTCCTGTTTAGGAGGGCAGTCGACCACCATCAAAACTTGTCTCACCACTAAGGAGGTCAAGCCCTACCAGGGCACCAGCTCCACCATCAGGACAATGGTGCACTACGTAGGACGTCGAGCCCTGTAAGGGCACCCGTGCTACTGACAGTGGTACAAAACTTTCTATGGACATTTTGACACTCTAACTACACTAATGTCCACACTTCAACAAAAGCTGCCAGATGCTTCATCAGCCCCAGACCGTACCATCAATGTTCTGGAGGCATTCCTGGCCCCACTTACCCCTCCAGGGAGGAAAGGCGGCTAACAATAAAGAGGATAGCACAGGGGAAACGCACTGGTTTTGGAAGCAAGACCACGCAGAGCAACAGAGATTCGAATCCCGAATCCGTGCTTGGAAACCGAACTTGGGTACAGTACTGGGGGCATTATAAAAAAAACAAATTAAATACAATTATCTGACAGACACTGATCCTAACCAACATGACGATGTGGCCTCCACTCATACATCTGTCATAATGAATTTGATGAGTTTGTCCCAGCAGTCAGCGAACCAGATGAAGTTCCAGCTAAAGCCAAGATGTTTGGCCTTGCTCCAGAGGAACAGCGTAAAGACAGCCTCCGATGTCAATGGAAAGAACATCAGAGGAAGTCCATGATGTCCATCCCACTCCTTGAAGATATCTGGGAGGACGGTCTTATGACCATTGCACAGCCCTTTGATAAAAGGACAGCTTTGATCAAAAATACAGAGCCCCGGACACATAGCCAACTCCTGATTCGATGGTCTCTGCTGCTGCCAGGAAGAGATCAGCTAACCCTTCCTCATCCTGCTCTGTTCCTCCAGACAAAGAAGGGAAATGCCTGGATGCCTTTGGGAAGAAGGTTATAACCACCACAGCCACCACTATCAAAGCTACGAATGCAATGGCCATTCCCACCAGCTATGTTTATGAGTTATGGTATATGCTGGGCCCTTGCCTTGAATTTTTGCCAGATGACAAAAAGCAGGAGGCTATGGACTTATTCCACAAGGGTGAGCTGGGATCAGATCATGCCATCAGTAAACATCGCTGACACAGGGTTCAGTCAACTAGGCAACAGAGCTGTGCTGCGCAGACAAGGTTGGCTCAGAGGTCCAATTAAGGGTTGTTGACATGCCCTTCGATGGTATAGATCTTTTTTTATGGAAGAAGGTTCAGAAAACTACTCCATCAAGACTGACATGGAGACCGCTCACTCCCTCGCCATGCTACAGCAGGGACGCCAATCCTTTCAAACAGGAAAGAACTGTTTTGGCAGGACGTCTTGAGACAATCGCCCTGTTTACCAATCCTCCTCCTCCTCCTCTTACAAGGGACCGGCATACTCCTCATCCGATCAGTACAGAGGGAAATCCAATCTTATCGAGGCATCCATCGCTGCCGTTGTTCCTTGCAGCCAAGGGGTCAGTCGAGCAAGCAGCCCTGACCTGCCCATGATCAATCCCTCCCACTTCACCTCGGTGGGAGGAAGACCAAAGTTCATCGAGGCATGGAAGACTGTCACATCCGACGATTGGGTGCTCTCCCTTCTCTGGCATGGCCACACGCTGGAGTTCATAAGCATGCTGCCAGATATTCCCCCAATAAGCAAACCAGAAAAGCTCCACCATCTGCTACTACAAGAGGTGTGAGCGTTGCTGGCCAAGGTGCCAGTGGAAAGCATGCCGAAGCTAGAATGAACATCAGGCGTTTACTCATGTTATTTCCTGGTAAGTAAAAAGGCATTAAGCAAGAAGTCAGGGGATTGGAGGTCCGTCTTAGATCTAAGGGTACTCGCAAGTTCCTCAAAGTACAAACATTTTGTATGGTTGCATTGCAACAGGTCCTGACTCGGCTGCAGCAAGGGGACTTTCTGGCGTCCCTCGACCTCGAGGACACATACTTTCACATCCCTATCCGCTGCTCACTCCCACCTCTACTTTTTTTTATGGTGACCGGGGTACATTAACAATTCAAAACTCTGTCTTTCGGGCTTCACTTGGCCCCACAAATCTTTGCCAAACGCGTTGCTCCTGTGGTGGCACATCTACACCAAGCGGACTTCTGCGTCTACTCATACTTGGACAACTTGCTAATGAGGCCCCGTCTTATGCCGCGACAGCAAGGAACACATCAGCTACCATACAAGGTCTGCAATTCCTTGGCTTTTCCAGCAATTTCCCAAAGTCGTATTACGACCACAAGAAAGATTCATTAACCCGGAGAAAAGCTAGATAGTATGCTGCACAGCCATCGACGACAAGGTGGCCACACTCTTCTGTAAAGGTGCACCATCTCACCATGGCGCCAACGACATCTGTCCACAGTTAGAAGTCCCTGTTGTGCATGATGTTGCCATGCATTCCTCTGTTCAGTCTTTGCAGACTGCACACGCGGCAGCTGCAAGAATTGCTGGATGCTAGTTGGGTGCAAGTGTCAGGTTCCTGGGAAGATCGCATCATACTGACATGGCAGTTCAAGCCTAACCTTCACTGGTGGTCCGTCAAAGACCACCTTGTGCAGGGCACTCCCTTCCAGTTGGCAGCTCGCCAAGTCACTGTCACGATGAACGCTTCTCTAGAATGATGAGGAGCCAACTGTCAAGACTTGCACTCACTGGGTCTATGGTTGCAGGAGGAAAAGCTTCTGCACATTAACCTACTGGAACTAGGAGCAATTTCTTGGGGCCGCAAATCCTTCCTCCCTCTACTGACCAGAAAGGTGGTGCAGGTCTTTATGGACAACACTATGTCAATGTTTTACATCTGCAAGCAGGGAGGGACAAGATCCATACAGCTGTCCAGGGAGGCACAGTCCTTGTGGCACTGCGCATTGCAACACCACAATTACTGCTTCACTTCCACCTTTCAGGTATCCACAAGACCTTAGGGCAGGGGTATTCAAACTGTGGGTGGCGACCACCCAGGGGTCCGCGGGTGCATCCCTGGGGCTCCCTGAGAGCTCAGCATGAAATATAAAAAATGGGCAGTGGTGGCTCACATGGTCGGGCTGAAGCATGAAACTGTCTCAGGCAACAATGAAAAAGTGGCCCGCAGTTGTAAATGGATATTCATTCCTTTAGTCACAGACTGGGCCTCATTACAACTATGGCGGTACGGTAACAACGGTGCTGGTAAACTACCGGCACCGTTGCTACCGTACCGCCATAGTACGAGTTGTGCTCGCGGGTGCCAGGTCTGACCTGGCAGGCCGTGCGGTACCCGTGAGCACAGCTCATCGGATGCACCAGCACCATTATTAACGGTGCCAGTGCATCCGAGCTCCCCATTCCCATTGAGCCCTATGGGGCTCAGATGGGAATGGGGATCTACCGGTACCGACACCCGCAAAAGGGCAATTATCAGGTCTGCCTAACTTGACATGACCCGGTAATTGCCCATTCACGGTTGGCGGACCCGGATGCCACCCGGATGAGGCGTACAAGATAGATGATAAAGAGCCAGGTGCAGGGTATAGAAACCTGGGGGACACCACAGGAGGAGGAGATGGGGCCCAGGATGACTTGGGAAGAGTGGTTAGTGAGGAAAGAGGACAGCCAATCCAGTGCCCGTTCCGCGATACCAAGTGTATTGTGGATCCTTTGTATGAGGACGGAATGGTTAACTGTGTCAAATGCAGAGGAGAGGTCCAGAAGGATAAGGACAGCTGGGGAATTGGAGTCCAGAGATGCAATCAGTTCTTCACGGGTGTTCAGAAGAGCAGTTTCCGTGCCTCTGGATGATCGGAATCCAGATTGATGGTCGTGGAGGCCACCAACAAGTTCAGTGTGAGAGTTTAGTTGGAGCAAGGCCAGCTTCTCAAGTAGCTTCCCTAGAAGAGGGCGATGGAGAGGGCAGGTACGGTCAGAGGAAGGTCTTTTCAAGAGTGGGCGCACAGGGGATTGCTTGAGGGTGGGGGGGAAGTATCCCGTGGTAAGAGTGATTGTAGAACTCAGCGAGAATGGGTAAAGAGCCAATGTTATCCTTCATGGTCCTAGATGAGCAAGAGGAGACCTATTTAGAATAGACTTCATGGAGCGGACAACTCTGGTGACTTTCTCAGGTGTGACAGGAGATGAGGAAGGAGAGGGGGTGTTTGGAGGGATGGGTTGTGAGGGAGAGTAGAGAGGGTGGTCAGAATGTCCTGAGTGTGAGGCCAGTGCATTGCAGAGGGCCTGGGATGGAGAAGGGGAGGAGGAGACTGCGGAGGGGTTGGCTAGTTCCTTGCAGATTAAAAAAAAGTTTATCCGAGTTGTTGGATGTGCCTGCGACTTGTGCCTGAATGTGAGCTCTTTTCTTTGCACGGATGGCGTGTCTGTATTGACTTTGGAGCAGGCTGCACTTTTATTTCAGGGCTCAAGTTCAGTGTCGTACCAAGTATTACGCATAGAGGCAGGTTTCAGACGGATCCTCATGACTGGGGCAAGAATGTCAAGAGTGATGGTGATGGAAAGATTGAGGTTGCTGACGGCAGAGTCAGAGGTAGAATCAGAGGTGGGGGGTGAAGGTAGAGACAAAAGCAGCTGCAGTCACTGATTTCATAGGGACTGACTTTGGGGGGATGGTGAAGGGGTCAATGGGGCCCAGTTGGGATGAGAGGAGAGAGTGGTCTGTCCAGGAGAGGGGGTGACGGATGCCAGGGGAGGAGAGAGGTCAGAGTGTATGAGGGCATCCAAAGTGTGTCCAGGTGTGTGGGTTGGTCCAGAGGGGAGAATGGAGAGGGAAAGCGAGGAGCAGAGTTCAGCGAATAGAGTGGATGCAGAGCAAGGAGTGTCCAGTTGAATGTTGAAATCACCCAGAAGAAGAAGGTTAGAGGTGGAAGAAAGTAAAGAAGAGTAGAAGTCGGCCCATTGAGAGCGGAAAAGGGAGGAGGCAACTGGGGGCCGGTAGATGGTAGCGATGGTCAGTGTGGTGCTGGGCGAGGTAACCAGTTTGCAAACCAGGCTTTCAAAAGTGGAATAGGTCTGGGTAGGTAAAATGGAAGCAGGAACCCACTCAGGGAAGATGCCGCCAGACCGGTGGTGTCGACGCTTGGAGGTGATCTTGAAGCTGTCAGGGAGGAGGGAGTCGAAGGCAGTGACTGAGCTGGCATTGAACCAAGTCTCGGTAAGAGCGAGAATGTCAAGGTCAATCTCTTCAAGGAGACAGATGTCAGAGGAATGTGTGTTGGCTGAGCGGGCGTTCAGAGTCGCCAGGTGAAGGTGGTCTGTGCTTTTGAAGGATTTATGAGGTGTGGTACAGGGACGTGGTACACCATTCAGAGGAGGGAGAGAAGGATAGCAGGGGAAGATACAGGCGAAGGAAGGAAGTTAACGAAAGAAGGCAAGATACGATCAAAGAGAAGATTGGGTTGAGGACCCTGAACCAGAATCGTGCCAGTGTGATAGACATTAACGAAGCAACGAGAGGATGTGAAGCCGGCCAAGAGGACATCCCACTTGGTGCCACCATTAATAGAGGAGGGAGAGAGAAGGCGATGAGATTGTGGGGGAGTGGTCCAGCAAACAGGAGAGGGGACAGAGAAAAGGATATCAGTGAAAACCTCTCTAGAGGAAGCACTGACATAGGTGTCTGCAATGGGAAGTCCAGGGTTTGCACACAGGACATTTTTTTTTGTGCTTCTTCCTGCCGGACTTGGAGGGAGAGAGAAGGTGGGTAGGTGATAGTGTAGCAGTTAGAGAATATGGGAGAGATGGAGAAAGCCATAGGAGGACAGAGGTTTAGCCAAGGAGTGAGGGAGGAGTAGCAGCAGTGCACTGCATGGTTCTGAATGAACGCACTAGGGGCCTAGTAGGTTCAGTTGGAGAGAATAAGTGAAAACTCAGAAGGAATAGAATTACAGTGGAGGGTGATACAATGATGTATAAACTATATACAGATAACATCGAATTTAAAATGGAGGCAGCAAAGCAATGGAGGCAGCGAAACACAGGTGCACAGGTAATGCTAAATCACCAAGATTCGATTTTACAGCACACCCAGGTTCGATTTTGAAGATGGAGGTAGCAAGCAATGCAAGGCAGATGGTTCCAAGGTAATGATGCAGCAATGCAGTAGCATATGCCGTAAAGGAATGATGTTAGCTAGGGAAGCATGCAGGAGGAAAGAAACATTGGGGACACCGCATGAAAGTTAGTAGCGGAGGACAGCCAAATTCACATTAATGACTCAAGAGTTCGAGGAAGGCTTATGAACCAGTAGCTGTCTAGTAAACAGTTCTGGGGACGGATCATTGTTAGGAATGTGATTATGTGGCTCTCCAGGCCAATGTTGTGTGTATTGCCAGGTTTGAAAGACGTAGCTTGACACAATAAGTGGATACTTTCAATACATTCACATACAATGAATAACCGTGAGCACCAGTGCTTCATAACATTTAAGGTTTTCAGGTGACTGAATCTGTGACACCATAACCCAGCAATTTGTTTTGATAGCATTACCGTTTTCAGTTGCTTCTATTGAATAAAATAGACTTGAGCGCAACTAAGGTAAAAGTACAGCCCAGCACTTGGGTTAGGACCTTCCAAGTGGCATGGGCTCATCCGGTAACCTTACCACATTGTAAACAATACTAGGTATTCATGTTTTCCTAATGGATTCCTTCCTCCCACTGATTCCTCATGTATGATATTCCATCTACAGCTGCCTTTGGGCATTTGTTTTGCCACCAGATGGTGCAGCGCGCCATGACACACTGCCCACCAGATGTGACATTGGTGCCTATATATATGGAGCCGCCATGCCCTCAGTTCCTTTCTTCTGTGCACTCTGCTTCGGCAATGCAGCTTTTAGCTGTTTTCAACAGTGGCATGCCTAGCCTCAAACTTCAAGCCCTGCGTGATTGGCGGGAGGCAGATGTCCGGCTCCAACCGCCACAGAAGTTCCCTATACTGTTTCAGAGCTCGAAATTAAGATTGGATAAGCAGGAGCTAAAAGCAGCTCCTGGGTATTCAGTATGAACCAGGAGCTACATCCGGGGAAGGAGGAGCTAGTACATAGCGTTCCACAAATCTTGCTTCTACATAGGATGCAAACATACAGTTTTGTCTATAATGTATGACCCGTTATGCTATAAATGTTGTATAGGTGTTGCTGCTGTTTTGTTGAGGATCACAACCCACAGGATTGCCGTTTGTGCCATTTTATGCTCCTAGGACCCTAAAGGAGCTTGCTGCAAATCCATTCACCTTTTGCCACAGGGATGAAAGCCTTTGGAGTCCCTGAGGGTGGAGCGTAGCAGGGAAGAAGTCTGATCCATGATCCAAAAGGTCTAGAGAAATGAGCACTGCAAGAGATCCCGCTCCACCAAGCAGTCACCATTCTTCTTCAGTGAAGGAAAGGAGATACCATGCCTGCACCCATATTATTCCTTGTAGTACCTTTGAGGGTACCAACCCCTGGGGGGTCAATTTGACCTGGGATAGATGTATGTTTTTTCTTGGTGCCCGGCATCCTACTTTTTCCTTGCCCATTGTGTTAACTCGAGCACAGTGCAGCTCCAGGTTACCCCAGCACTGATCCTTGTTCTTGCTCCCTTTCACTAGAATTAAATTAATTCTGCACGCTTCTTACATCCACAAGATCTTGGGCTGTTTTTCTGGAAGGCATCCACAACCAGCGCATGTTATGACAAAGTTAAATAATTAGCTAGGTGCTTTCGCCAAACCATCCATCAATGTGTTAACCCTCTCTGACAATGTTGCCATACCCAGAAATGTCATAACCAACCACAAAGAGGTTGTGGTTTACCACACTGGATTCTCTGCAGCAATGGCGGTTTACAGTACTTACTGAGGGGTTGCTGATTTCTTGGGAACATAGGTCTTGTAACACTTACTATACATGGAGGCAACATCTGAAAACATGATCTGATGTGCCTGTCCCCCCCACACACTAATCATGGCATGTCGCGGCCAAGCACCCATCAGCATCACATGGCACGCTATTGCTGACAGCGGAGTTTGATAAACATCATAGTCCTTTCCAATAATCATGTATCTAGTTTAATTTGGAAATCAATATCTTTATGTATAGCCATTCAGTTTTAGGCCCATTCTCTTATGTAAATCGGAAGGTGCTATGTGGTCCCAACAAGAAGCTGGTTGGGTCCTTGCAGGGCACCATTGCTCCACCCAGAATGTTCACAAAATTCCCTGACATTTGTTACAAACGAGGGTGCATCAATGGGTTGGAGGCGAAATACAATAAGGTACAAGTGGTGAAAAAACAGAGTGAATCGTGACCATACCCAGCGCCCCGTAGCCGAAGAAAGTGCACATAATATTACCTGATTGTTGATGAAATATGGACAAATCCCTTGTTGACATGAAACCAAGTGATACATTGGCAATCTGTTCTGTGTGGTTCCAGTGAGAGTTCTGATACTTGTCAGCCCAGTGGGTGTCTCTAATATTCCTGGCCAACACGCACACTTTAATTTTTTTTTAACTATGTTTTTATTAGCATTTCTTAAACAGTTATAACATTCCCCATTCCATTCCCCTCCTCCCCACCTTTCCCCCCTGAAGAACCATCGCTTTGCTTTTCTTCATTCAGGTGAAATGTCTGTTTCTGTGCACTTGGCTTAGTCCATGCTCATCAGATTATATCTAGTGACCAAATGTTCTGAGGGCACCATTGTTGCACAAACTCACTGGTCAGGAATCGGAACATTTCCCCCCCATTCCTGTTGAAACCTGTCCACATCCCCTTGGGCCCTCTAGGTGATTCACTCCATTGCCACTATTTCCCAGAGCTTGCGATACCAATTGACTATCCTTGGTGGGGAGATTTGTTTCCATTCCTTGGCTATTACCATCTACGCGGCTATTAAGGCCATTGTCAATGGTCTCTTCTGGGATTTCGTGATTATATGCAGTTCCGGTCTCAACACACCTCCCATGATCTCCGGTAATGTAAGTGAAGGACCTCTGGGACAATGTTCTGTAAGCCTCCAAAGATCTCATCCCAGAACCCTTTTATTTTAGGACAAAACCATCAAATGCGTGCCCGGTCCCCGACCCCTTTAACCTCTCCAACATTCTTCCGATGCGGAACGCAACATCTTATGGAGTTTACTGGGGGTATAATGCCACTGCACCATCATTTTATACCAGGCCTCTCGAAGTTGCAGTAACCTGGTGAGCCTCTGGATATTTCTCCACAGCTCCTCCCAATGTTCTGTGATTATTTCCCTGCCCAAAATCCCTTCCCATGCCTCTAGATATGGCCACTGTTTTGGAATTGGGCATTCTAGCAGTATTTTATATAAGTCTGCCACTATGTGCTTTTCTCCCATATGGGAGGTGATATATTTCTTAAAATGTGTCAGTGGTCTGATTGTGGCTTGGCATATTTCTTTCTGATGCAGCAAATGTCTCGGTTGTATATATTCAAATCTTTCCCCTTCCCCAATTCCCACTTGTGCTTTACATTCTACAAAGGGCATTACCACCTCTTCCCTGAATATGTCTCTGATCTTCACGCATCCTATATCTTTCCATCTTTTGAATGACCCCTTTGCCATGCCCGGGGTAACCTCAGGGTTATCGAACATTGGGGTGAATGAAGGGAGATGGTATAGATGATGGGTGCCCTTTCTTTATTCTCCTGTCTCAGATCTTGCAGGTTGCACACAGAATACTACTGCGCCTGGCCGTTAGTGGTCTCTCACTCCACCGCAGCCACAGCAGTCCTGACAAGGGCATCCCCGCTCCCACCCTATCCATGCGTGCCCAGATTTTATCTGTGCAATCTGAAAACCATTCCCTGACCACTCTGTGTTGGGCCGCTTCATAGTAAAGGTACAAGTTTGGAAGCCCCAAACCCCCTGTGTGTCTGGGCAACCTCATCAAATCCATTGACCCTCTCAGGCACGTATAATGCCAGATTAACTTGCCGATCAGTTTATTTAAAGAAATAAAGAATGTGTTCGGGATCGCGATGTTGAGGGCGTGGAACCTATAGAGGATCCTTGGGAGAGTCACAATTTTTACCGTATTTACCAGGCCTAGCCACAAAATGTTAATCGGGGACCATTTTGCATTTAACTATCTCCGGAAAGTTTGCCCTTCTATTGTATCTGTCAATTTTATTCCCAGATATACTAGGTGGCCTTTTGCTGTATGGAATGGGGAGTTGTTCCTTTGTCCGCTCCGATGCTTCTTTCGAGAGACCTACCTCTAACATCTCGGACTTCCCCATATTCATTTTCAACCCAGACAGCGCTTCCTGTTCTTCCAGGATGGTGACTAGCACGGGGATAGAGATATCTGGTACTACTAGTGTCAGTAGCATGTCGTCAGCGTACGCTGCTGTTTTATGAATCTCCCCTCCGACTGGAACTCCCTTAATATACTGATTCTGTCTAATTGCCGCTAGTATCGGTTTCAGGTATATGGCGTATAGGTGTGGGGATAGGGGGCAACCCAGTCTCGTCTCTCGTTCCACCCTGATAGCTTCCGTGATGTGGTTGTTCACGTCCAGGTGGATCTGCGGATTGCTATAGCTTGCCCTTACCATTTGTATAAATTTACTGCCAAAGCCCATTAGTTCCATGGAGTGAAACAGATACGCCTACTCCACTCTGTCAAAGGCTTTTTCAGCATTCAATGGTATTAGAGTGGCCGGTATCTGCTTGATCTCCAGTTTCTCCAGTAGGTGGGCTACCCTCCTTGTACTGTCCCAGGTTTGTCTTCCCATAATGAAACCGGATTGGTCCTGTCCTATGATCCCCGGGAGTACCTCTTTTAATCTATCGGCCAAGGTCCCTGTATGTATATTGACATCCGCGTTTAGCAGTGCAATAGGTCTACAAGACCCACAGCAGGTGAGGTCTTTGTTTGGTTTTTCAAATAAAACCACTTTAGCCTCTGTCATGGAGCCCGTTACTCCCCGGTCATCCCTAAACCTGTTTTATCCATCCGGCCCTGGGGCTTTGCTACTTGGCATATTTTTAATTGCCCTTTCCACTTCTTTCTCTGTAATCTCCTAATCCAGCCCTTCCCTCTCTTCTGCCTTAATTTTCTTCAGCCCTTTTCCTTCCAAGAATGTCTTTATTTGTAACGTGTCTGAGTTCCCAGTGGAAAACAAATTCCTATAGTATGTGGTGAAGGCCTGTGTTATCCCCTCTGTTTCGGTTGCCAAATACCCATCTGCTAACCTTCTGTTGTGTTAGGGGCTTGGCCAACATTTTGTCTGCCTTGTTGGCAGCGACATAATATCTCTGTTTAAGCCCCATTAGGGCCTTCTCCACCCGTGCAGTGTTTAGTAGTCGTAATAGCCTCTGTGCTTCTTTCACTAAGTTATAGTTTTCCCTGGTTTTCTGTACCGCTAAGAGATTTTGTGCCTGTATCAGTGATTTCGCGCAGGTCTTCTTCCAGCCTGTCTTTCTTTATGCCTTAGGGCATGCCCTCTCACTACCATCTTAAAGGTGTCTCAAACGCTCCTGAGTGAGACCTCGCCTGTGGCGTTTGTCTCAAAGTATTCAAGTATTTTCCCCCTCACCGTGTCCCGTATCACCGGATCTCTCAGAAGATCCACTAGGAGCCTCCACGTCCATAGTGGGCCGAGTGGTTTTAGGCCACCTAGTTGTATTGTCATTGAAGCGTGGTCTGATATGGAGATTGGGCCTAACTCTATGCCCCGTAGTGTGCCAAGTATTCTGGTGGTCCCCCGTGCTAGGTCTATCCTAAAGTTTGTGCGGTGCACATGTGAGCAGCACGTGAAACCTATCTCCGGTCCTTTCGGTGCCCTCCATAGATCTTTGAGGGCCATGCCTTCCATTCTGTCCAGCAGTGCCCTAGAGGGGTGCGTGCCTTTCTGCGCATTCTGCCAGCTCCTATCCCTTGCCGGGTCCCAAATTATGTTGAAGTCACCTTTGAGTAAAATTTCCGCCTTCGTAAACTGTTTTAACTTCCCCCATGGCCTGGATCAAGAAGGGTTCTTGCCCCGTGTTTGGTGCATATATGGTGGCTATAGTGAATACTCTTCCCCCTATCTGGACCTGCACAAAGGCGTACCTCCCTTTCCTATCCATAAGTGTGTCCCCTATTTTCACTCCCAGTGTGTTTTTAAATCCCACCATCACCCCTGCTGTCTTATTACTGGCATTAGCCTGATATATCTGCAAATAGTTCTGTATCTTTATTTTGTGCCTGTCCCCTTTCTTGATGTGTTTCTTGGAAACGGAATATGTCTGCATTGTGTCGATTTATTTGAATCGTCGCCTTCCTATGTTTTTACCGGAGTGTTCAGGCCCCGGACATTGTGGGACTATATATGCAACGGACTTGCCATTAGTTTACTACCCTCGCCCTTCTCTCATTCCCACGGGCCTGGAGTGGGCTTCTGGTATCGTTAATGTGGCCCTCGGACTGTGGTTCTTCCTTCCCTTTCCCCCCACCCCAACCCCTATTCCCCCCCCTGAGTAAGCATCTGAAGAAACACCCCACTTCGTGGGTGCCGATCCAATTTGTACTTGGACTCAACGTTAAGGTTAGGCTAACCTTCTGATCCCAAGCGGATCCTCCTCCGCTCCCAATCAGACCTCTTCCATGTGATCTTCTCGAATATGGCAGAAGGGTTCGGGTAGATCCGCTCCCCTTTTAAGGTACATTGTCCATGCCTGTCTGCTCCCCCTCTTTCGGGCCCCGCTCCACCAGGGGGGTTCCGCTTTAATTCCTGGGTCTTGGGCCTTTCAATTTCTCCCTCCTTTTCCCTTGGGCAATGGACCACTCCCATTGAGTCGCTTCTCGTCTCCTTGTGGCTCCAGCTCCCTCCTCTGCCCCTGCAGTTTCCTCTGCTAATCCGAGTACGGCCATTCCTTCTCCACATGATGTCACTCTCTGCTGTCTCCCGTCCCACAGAAAGAGTAGACCAAAGGGGAATGTCCATTTGTATGGGATTCTCTTTTCCTGCAGCTTCTTTGTGATCGGGTCCATCAATCTCCTTTTTTGTAAAGTGGATGATGCCAGGTCCTGAAACAGGCTAACTTCTGAGCCATTCACTGTAATCGAATCTTGCCCCCTTGCGGCTCTTAGTATTTTCTCCTTTTCTTCATAGGATGTCAGGGCAGCAAGGACATCTTTGGGTCTATTCCCTTCACCACTCCTCTTCGGGCCCACCCTGTGTACCCGGTCTATCCGGATCTCCTCTGGGGTGCTTTCCGTCAGTAGGCTGGTAAAGCATTGTTGAATGGTTGTTTTCAGCTGTCTTTCCTGGGTCATCTCCGCCAGGCCTTTTATCCTTATTTTGGAGCGGCTCTAGCAATTTTCAAGGTCTTCCGCTTGAATTTCGAGATTGTGCATAGTGGTAGCTATTTGTTCCAATAGTTTGGAGTTCTGGCGTACCTCCTTTTCCATTTCGGACTAGCCCTGCTCTGTCACATCTACTCTGCTGTCCGAATTGATATCTTCCCTATTTTCCTTTAGCAATTCCTTCAGGCCTTCTTTTAGGCTTCCAATTTGTTGCTGAAAGGAGGTTGTCAACCTCTCCTCCATCCTGTTTAGACACTTTTGCAGGTGCTCCTTGTTTAAGGCCATTGTCTCGGGTCCTTGAGTGTCCTCCTCTTCCCTGAGTGTCCTCCTCTTCCCTGTCCGCCTGGCTGGGGTCTTCTTGTCCCCCTTCCGTTTTCTGCCAGAATCTCTCCAGTTGACCCTTCTTATTGCTTTTCTTTTGGGGCAACTGACCATGACCATGTTTGCCCTTTGGGCCTGACATCTGCAGGTGGGGTCTCCCGCTGCCGTAGTCTCTCCTGTGATGGTTCTGCTTCTTTCCCCACTCTGTTGGTGTAGCCCGCCTCCGCTAGGCACCCTCCACCAGTTCTTCTCTGACAGCGGCTCTGAGTCTTGAGCGAGCCTTCCGGTATTCCTCTATCTCGGTTCTTCCTGCTATATGAGATTGTAGCTGAAGATCACACGTGGGGCTCCTCCTCTCTCTTCTATTCCGACTTATGTCTGCACACTTTGATACCATTCCCGTACTTCCCCTCAATGCTCTGTTTGGTCCTTGGTTTTTGGGAGGCTATTCCTCAGCTGTCTCACCCCGGCCCTTCTTTTGCCTCGCTGCTCGTTGCAATGCGCCTTCGTATATTCAATTGCCCCCAGGCTTGCGTCTTCCTCAGGCCTGTTTATTTGCCAGTCGCTCCCACTCCCAGTTGTCGAGTGACTTTATCTCCACTGCTTCTTCTCCCCCTTTCTGGGTTTAGCCTGAATCTGGTTGGGGCCCGGGCGTGGGCCTGTGCTTGGGAGCCGTTCACTCCTTTTGTATTGCCACTGTATGCCTGTGCGGGTGTCTTTCAATTATTTATCCTGCAATATAGTGGCCTAGCTGCCAGCCTCTGTCCCCTTCTGCTGTGTGCGCTCCCGCCCGCCTCCGTATCTGGTGGCTGTATCACCGGCTGGCCTCCCGCTGTCTCTTTTGGGCACTCCTCCGCTCACCTGTGGTTCCGCAAACGGAACGTGTCCAGTCTCTGGTGTGTCCCCTCATCCCCCGTTTGGTGTTTCCTCTCCTCTGCTCTGCGGACCTGCTACCGGCTGCCGTGTTTTTTCCGTGGTGGCTCCTTCAGGTCCTCTCCGCTACTCTGGGTTCAATGCCAACCCTGGGTCCCGCTCCATGCTGGCAACCTCGCTTGTCCTCTCCGGACCCTCAGGCGCGTTGGGTCTCCCTGTTTTGGACTTCCCTGCTGTGCATATTTCCCGTTGGGTGCCTCGTCTGCGGGGTTCCTCTTCTCCCTCACTCCGCCTCTCCGTGTATCTTCGTGGTGCGGCTCCCAGTAGCTTGGCCCTGCTGTTCTTCGTGTTCCTTCCCCAGTTGCTTGGCCTTAGGGGAGTCCCTTGGCGGTCTGTCGCCTGTTGCCTTCCTTCCACTGAGCGCCCACTTCCCGAGCTCCGTATCGTGGATGGGGTGCAGTTTCCTGTGGGGTCTGCCAGGGCTACGAGGCTGGTCTTCATGTGCTCGCTCCCCCCCCGTTCTAATGTTGTTCTCTGTGTTTATTTCTGCTTAATTATTCTCCTTAGTTGTTGTCCGGCCGGGAGCTCAAAGGCGTGTGTGTTCACTCCGCCGAAGCCATCTTGGGAATCCACGCACACTTTTTAAAGACATAGACCAACGCCGGTCAGTCACACAATACCTATGGGGAAAAGATAGTCGGTGTGTGCATAATGACAGTAAGCCCTCTCTGGCTTGATCTCTGTGCTGATAGCTGAAAAATGTTCCCCTTTAACACTTTAATGTGTGCACATTACACTTCCTACAACCACACAGGACACTCTAGGCAGCACTCTGACACAGTGAAGACACCAAATTGACTACAGCCACACCCGGGACACTTTAGGCCGCACTCTGACACAGTGAAGACACCAAATTGACTACAGCCACACCCAGGACACTATAGGAGGAAACTCTAGGCAGCACTCGGACACACTACTTCATTGAACACTGCAAGGTCCTCCATTTCTTTCCGCCAAGTCCTGTCTGAATCAGCAGGACAGCTGCTCCTGCTTGCAGATATGCAGCACGACTGAAATGTGACTACTGTCACGTGGCGGCAGAGGCAACTATTCCCCCTCCTTCACTTACTGCTACTCTTTGCCTTTGGCAGGTCTTTGAGGAGCTCATCTGCCATTTTAAGCTTATCTCTTGCTTTCTGAATGAGTTTATCTGGGAGGGGGCACCCACTTCTTATTATTGAACAGATAGTGATCATTTATTGACAGTCTGATACGGTACAAAGTAGAATGGATAAGGAAACCAAACGAGATATACTGGTCTCCGCAGTTGGGGGTAAACTCGTCCCCGCCTTGTAGCTCCCACATGTCTGTGCTCATATCTCTTTAATTCTTTCCATCTGCTCTCCCTCTGCAGAGGCCGCATAACTGCATATTTACTAATGCATTGCATTGTTTCTTTCAAGTATTGGTTTGGTGCTAACTCGTACTCCTTTGAGGCTCCCACCTCTTCAGGTAGCTTCTAATGGGGCTAACTGAGCATCATTCTGCCAAACAGCACCTCATGTGGACTGCTCCCCATCATTGTATATTACTGCAGTCTCACTTGTTGTAAAACAAACTCTTAATTTGCGTCCCAGTCTCCACCTGTCTGAGTTTTCTCATTTCCTTCTTAAATTCAGCATTTAGCCTCTCAACCTTTCCTTCTGACAGAGGCCGATGGGGGAAGTGAAACCTCTGGTCAATACCCAACGTTGGGCACATTGTGGTATTTATATCACTTGAGAAGTAGGATCTGGTATCAAATGTAATCGACCTGAGGATGACAAATTGGCAAACTATGTACTTTATCAGTATCTTGCATGTTGTAAGGGCAGTGTTTAAAAAATGCGTAAAGATTGTGGCACAATGTCATTGACCGACCCTCATAAGGTTTGTCTGAGGTGTCTTGGTACCCATCACGCCCTCGTTAATTGTGCGTCCTGCCAGAACATGATGCCTAAGGCTTTGAAGGAGAGGGCTTCATGGAAATTGGCTCTCAGGTGATCAGCATCAAAGGCACCCAGTACAACCCCCTTGAAACGAAAATCCGATGAGAGCAGGAACTGCACGGTCGAAAAGTCACCCCAGAAATCCACAAAGAGGTAAGAAATAAAACCAAAAACGATCCATTTGAGTAGCAAATCCCGGCATTTGGTGTTTAATTCATCTAAGAAGAGATGGAGGTATATTTGTCATCTGACGCCTCACCTGACACACGTTTACCTCGAAAAAACCACCTGAAAAACTGAAGAAACGTATGCGCATGACAAAGCTAGCAGGGTCTCCGAGTCCCGTCTTTCCCGTGCCCCCAAAATCACAGGGTCAGTTAAAACTTAGATGTCTCGAGAGCCCTCAGCAACCCCGTCGCCCTCTGTTTTTTTTTTAACGACATTTCAGTGCCAACTTAAAAAGGCCACTCAACATAAATGGATGAACAATCCTTGACTTTGGGGTTCATTCTGAAATCCAGGAAGGATTTCATGGACTCGTTCCAAAGTATTTTTGATGAGGACCCCACCCCAATTCCATTTGAATTTAAGCCATTGGAACTGACTTGAGGCCCTGAAGAGTTCCAATTTAAAGACGACAGGTTAGCTAGTGAGCTAGACTTGGTTCCAGAGGTGGGATTCGAGCAGCCTGAACCAAATACCCATCGTAATGCGGCCTGCAGAACAGTTTTGGGAAAAGTCATGGATGCTTTGGGCTGGAGACCTGCTAAAGATATAGTAGAATATGATTTTACAGACATCCTTGACAGGGGGACCTAGGATGCACCTGGTTGCCTTTCCATGCTGCCAGTAAAGATCCTTTGTTACAGCTATAGAAAAATCCCAGTGCACAATGATCTATTAAAGAACTAGAAACCTGCATCTTCTGACCCAGACTTGCTCTGGCGACACCCCGCTCATGACAGTGTCATGATGCCTACCTCCAAGGAGCCAGGTCCGACCCAGCAACCCCAGAGGCAGGCATCATTTCCCCCAGGGGAGTGTCAGCGGGCCCAAGCTGGGGCCCTTTGGACGCAGTCCTGGCGCCTTAGGCGCCAGGCCCATGTTGGACCTCTGTCCTGGCGCCTTAGGCGCCAGGCTCATAAAGCTAGACATGTGTTCAAGTGTTTTGATGTGCACTTACCTGATGCAGACCATGCTGCCACATCCAGGCCCTCTTGAGGCCTGAATGGAACTACTTTACCTGTGGGACTACTTTCCACCCGGGTGTGGTCGGGGAAGGATACATACCTGATCGGAGGAAGGATACACACTTGGAACTTCTTCCAAAGCTATTTAAACCACACCCGATCAGCAACTCACGCTTCGCGTTGTTCTGCTCCTCACAGCTGGACGCTCACCGTGTCAGCTCCTGCATCTGGACCTCAGCCACGCCTGTCAGTATCCTGGGTCACCTGCAAAGGGAGACAAAAGACCTTACCTGCTAAATCAGCACCACGGAGACATCACACCGACGATCCTGAAAAGGAAGACATCATTTTAAAAGCATTTCGCTACGATCGCTGCAGCGCTGCATTTCACTCACCTATCCTGGAAGCCACCATCTTCTGCAGCGATCATCCGGATCCACAGCCACTTCCCAGAGCCTAGAGAGAAAAAGACAAGAACAAGGTGAGAGAAGGAAGGGAATAGGAAAAGCTCAGTTTCCTTCTAAGTCTTACCTGTTGGGTCATTCCCATTTCATTTCGGGTCTTGCCGCTTCCAGGCATTTTCCGGACCCCGGCCCCTATGGGAAAAAAAGACAAAGACATTGAATGAGCGAATGCAAAGACTTTACCCGAGCGCTCATCCAGAACTTACCTGTCATTTACTGGAACTGCACGTTTCACTTCGGGTCGGCGCCATATCGCCGGCATTCCGAACCCCGGCCCCTAAGGGGAAAAAGACAATGAACATTATTATTAAGCTTGGACTTTTGAACTTGCAACAGAACTTTTACAGAGCCTTACCTGAATAGTCAAGCTTACCTGAACTCTCCTCAATCCAGTGAAGTAACTGGGTTTCAACGCGCCCCTGCATCAGAAGCAGGATGGAGAGCTCATCCTTCCTGACCCTAAGGTGAGACTTCACGGGGAATCGCGGAAGGGTATCGTGGAGGGTTGGAAGAGAGTGGGAGGCTTCAGCATAACTCAGTCAGTAGGTAATACTCCCTTTTCACGCACAGGGGAATATTCCTGCGAGCCGGAGAAGCCAGAGTAGAGGGGCCCTTCCTGTCCATCTTCAGAGTCCTGCGCTTCACCATTGAAGAAGCATCAGCACTCGAAGCCAGACCTGCGCCTTCGTCTTACAGTAAGGTGGTTCAAGCTGCGACTTTCATTCCAAAGAAAAGCTCTTACTTCTCCTTGCCCCCTGACGGAGATAATAAGCGGTAGGAGGCTCCAGCTAAAAAGTCTTTGCCTTAGGCGGCATGGCTCTAAAAAGCCATTATTACTTCATGTGTGCTCACCAAATACACACACTCCTTATGGTCCCTGATATCTGAGCATGTCCCAGAGGGCAGATGAGGGATGGATTCCTTAATATCGTGGGGATGGCAAAGAAGCCATGTACCAAGCGCTCCAATCCGGTCTAGACGCAGCAGACTGCGTTGGGGGACCAATGGCTGCAAACTCCATTACACCAAGAGTTGCCTTGCTCAAGATGTGCAATCTGAGCTACTTGACGTGCCTTTTGATGGATCTCACTTATTTGGCCCTGAAACATATGATCGCATTGAGAAACTACAGGCATCTAAGTGAGCAGTACATCAACCGGGAGAGGCTGTGCTTCAGCCCACATCTAAATGGAAAGGAAAGTCATTTCACTACTACAGTTACAGTAGCCAAAGAGGCAAACAACCACCGGCCAAACATCATTTTCTAGACCATCCAGGGGAAGAGGAGTTAAAACTCTCCAGTCAAGCCCTACTTCATTCCCCTCCAGGGCAGCACCAGCGTCAAAACCGCTTTGAGAGATTCTCTCTCATCCCACGGCCGTAGGGGGGTGGTGCAGGCATCTACTTCCACAGAATGGTGCAATATATGGATGCAAGGGCATGGCAGCTAGTCACCCATGGGTACTGCCTACCTTTCATATGACATCTGCAAGATTATCTTCCTCCTCACATCAAGCCCCCCTTTGTTTCAGACCCAATACTTCCAACAGGAAATGATCTCCCTTCCGGAGAAGGGTGCCATAGAATTGGTGCCGAAAGGGAAAAGGAATAAATGGTGGCATTCTTTTAATTTTATTTTCCCAAAGAAGGACAGAGGTCTGCGACCCATCCTGGACCCGAGATGCTTAAACAATTTCCTCAGGAAGGACAATTTCAAGATGGTAATGTTAGGGAGAATTCTCATTTATGGCTAATTTCCCTCGCCTAGTGAGTCCCCCAGCAGCTTTGCTGGACTTCTGGAGTTTATTTTTTTTCCACCTGGTAAGAGAGCTTTTCCCCCACTCTTACCTGTGTTTTGCTATGTGTTTCCATCTGTTTTTGTGATTGTGGACTCTGAAGTACACCACTTCATTAGCCCCCTTCTTTGTGTGTGTCGCACAGCACCTTCAGTGCCGTGGCACAGGGTTGTCTTTGAGACTTCCCTCGACTCCATTTCTGAGGCGACTACTGTCCCCCAGAAAAGGGTAAAGTTACCATTAACTTTACTTAGCCAATCTACCACAGATCCAGTACACCCCATCTTCCATGGAGTACTGGAAAGGGTTAACTCGTATCCCTTTTTATCTGTACCTCCTAGAGCATTGTTTCGCTCTTTTAACATTTAGACTTGGCTGGTGGCACTGGTATCTACCCTAACTTTTCTACCGCGATTATATTAGATAAACTTGGTACTGTTCTTGGCTATTATATTAGCCTTGAACATAAACCCGCTTGACCAAATCATCTTTCTTTTGGCTCCGGTTGGGTTTAGTCGCCATTTCATTTTGTTAAAGTCCTTCTTGTGTTTTACTTTGCACGGCAAACTAGGTTCGCCTTCTTTGTTCACTGTCTTTTGGTGGGCTTCTGCCCAGAAGCCCTCCTCAAGACGCCTGGGTGTCTAGGTGGGCTGAATGTGAGGTAGGAGTGTAGTCACTCCCTGCACAGGGTAGCCTAGGAAACCCAAGTCGCACTTTGTCATGATTGGCCAGGTAGTTGTCCGGGCTGGACAAACCCCCCTGCTGGGCGATTGACAGCCAGGCTGCGTGAATGGGGGTTTTTCATATAAAAGGCAGGTCTCTTGGGCTAGAAGTCAGAGAGTCGCCACTGGAACTACAAGGAACTGAAGAGAAGCAGAGAGAATGACGGCTGCTGCAACTACCCCGTCACGGTGAAGCCCTGCTGCAGTCCTGAGCTATCTGCCCTTCAACGACTCAGAGAAGATCCAGTGCGGAGTCTTCTTCCCTTGAGCTTGGTGGGGATAACCAGCTCATCTTCTACAGCCAGAGGACCCTCTTCCGTGGTTGAAATCGCTGCACACTGCTGTAGTGGTCTGGATACCCACCTGAAGAGCCTCTCCTGTTTTTAAGGAGCGCACCTTTTATTCCGTGTCGCTGCTGCCGGCCTCATCCCTGTGTGGTGCAGACCCCCTTCAGACGTCCTCAATTCTCAACAAAGCTCCAGGAATCGTGGGTCTGCGGAAAACCAACAGGAACAACTGCCAGGGCACCAGCTGCACCATTGGAACAAGGTACTGTGTTCTGTTGAGGAAACTGGGTGAATCCCTTTTTCTTCATTTCCAATACTTGACCTTGTCTTCCCTCCTTCTTATAACTTTTGCTTCCGAACATTGACGATATTGAAGTACTTTTGGCTCTGTTGAATCGTGAACTGTTAGACCGTGTGATGTTCGGCAACTGGCCCTGGTGTCTTTCGAACCTGGCTCCGGCCCTTTGACTTTTGAACTCCTGTCCCTTGAGTGTTTCTTGATTCTGCCTGCCTAACCAAAATATTGCCTGTGATTTTTGCCTCCAACTCCCTCTGGGTATCTCAGGTGCGAAGTGTGTTTTTGCCCCCGTAGCATTTCATGTCACGGATACGCGTTTGTTTAGTAGACCGAACTGTCAAAAAGTGATCGCATTCATATCCGCGGTAACGTGTTTTTGTGCCTAACACCGGTTCATTCCAACACAGGGTACTTACCTTGAGACTTACTGTACAAAGTGAATTGGTTAGTTGTAGTATATTTAACGTGTGGTTTTTATTGAAGTTTAATAGAAGTGTTGTGTTTATAACGAATGGTTTAAAAATAAATGTACCTATATTTTTTCTACCTGAAACCTTGAGTCAGTGTTTGCTTGAGTCACAGTAATTCTGGTCCCTTTGTGTAATCTCTGCTACTGCTCATATACTCTTGAGATAAGCCTGGCTGCTCCGCCACTGCTACCACTATGTCATAGCAGTACAGGCTTCTACCAAAGGTCAAACTTGTATCGCCACCTGTAGTCTTAAATGGGTGTAGTGGTCCCTAAGGGCACTGCAGAGGATTCTGCCGAACAGGTAACACTTTCGCAGATCCTCCAGGCCTTAGAGCTCCAGGATTGGTTGGTGTCACTCAACCTCCAGGATGCTTACCTTCATGTGCTGATCCATCGAAGGCACAGAAAGTACCTGAGGTTCGCCAGCAGTTCCCATTATCCGTTACAGGTCCTGCCCTTCGACTGACGGCAAGGGTTTTCACCAACCCATCTGGTGGTGGTAGCGGCCACTCTACAGAAGGGAGGAATTCATGTTTTTCCCCACTTGGACGACTGGCAGATCAGAGCTCGTTCTCTGCCCATCCTCTGTACCACTTCGATTGCACCTGCCGCCTCCTTCACAGACTGGGCCTCTCCCTCAACTTCAAGAAGTCCCAAGTGATACCCTCTCAAATGCTTCAGTTCATCATTGCGATTCTGGAATCTCCTTGGCAAGGCTTCTCCCAAGGACCGGGCACTGAACATCGAACAGATGGTCACCAGATTTCAAAATGCCCAATATATGCTAGCCCTAAACTTCTTACAGTTGCTGGCTCTCATGGCATCCTGCATTTAACCCGCTTGACCAAATACATTTTATTTTGGTTCCAGCTGGGCTTATTCGCCATTTCTTTTTGTTTAAGTCTTTCTCGTGTTTTTCTCTGCACGCCAAACCAGGGATGACTCCTTTGTTTGCTGTCTTTTCACAGGCTTTTGCACAGAAGCCCTCCTTAAGGAGCCTGATAGTCTAGGGAGGCAGGATGTGAGGGAGGGATCTTCAGACCCCTGCCATGGGTTCCCTTGGTAAACCAAGTCGCACTCTTGTCTGATTGGCTAAGGGGACTGGCCTTGCCAGGCCAGACACCCTGCTGTGTGATTGACAGCCAAGCTGTATGAATGGGGGAAAACTGCATAAAAAGCAGGTCTCTGGGACTGGAAGAGCAGAGTCGCCACTGGAATGATAGAACCAACGAGGAACCGGAAGAAGAGGACCCCTACCACGACTGAAACCACCCAGTGAAGCCCTGCTGCAGGTCCGAATCTCCGAATCTGATGACAGAGATGATCCTCCAGGAAACATCTTCCCTTGAGCTGGTGGGACCAACCAGTTTGCCAAAACTACAAGCCAGGACCTCTCCTCTGGTCGAATTCGCTGTACAGAGCTACAGTGGGCTGGATAGCCAGGAAGGTCGGACCCTGCTTGGATTTTAAGGAGTGCACCTTTTGTTTGTTGTTTTGCTCTGCTGCTAGCTTCTTACCTGGGTGGCGCAGGACCCTTCAGTCTTCCTACTTCATGTCAGTCCGACAGTAGCTTCAGGAACCGTGAGCCTGCAGGAACCGCCAGGAACGTCCGCCTCAGCTACAGCTCCCTCTCCGTTTTAAGATACTATGCAAATCCGGTTGTACATTTCGGTCATCCAATGTGAAAGTGTTTGTTTGAAATCTTTCTCCAATCCGAGGGCTTGTCCTTCTCTTCGAACTAACTTTTCTACCAACCAACCTCGTCTGGAATCTGTGCCACAAACTTTACCGCAAACTACCTTGAACTGTGTGATCTTGAGCTAAAGACTTTTGACCCATTGACTTTGGCCCTAAGCCTTTTCTATCTGATCTCCTCACTGTAGTCTCTCTTGTTCAATTGCTCTGAGTACTTACCTGTTGGCTTTGCCTACATTTCTAATAACTTTGTCTTTCCCTCACTTTTAAATTGCTGGAGTGCCATTTTGCTCCCACTTCATTTTGTGAGCTTAACTTGTCGGGAATTTAAGGGAAGTGGTGTGGTGTATTTATGATTGTGATTCTTGACTTGCTTAGAATAGTTAAATGTTATACAACTGTTGAGTAAATAAATATATATTCTTTTACTTAGAAACCTTGAGTCAGTGTTTGCCTGAATCATAGTAATTGCTGTTCTTTGTGTAACTATTTGTACTGCTCACTTACTCTTGAGATAAGTCTGGCTGCTCCGCTACTGCTACCACTATAACTGTGTAGTACAGGCTTGTACCAAAGACGACTATACGCGGGCCGGCCGTGGCTGCTCTACGATGCAGAGATCAGGAACAATATGCGGAGAAGATACAATGTATCCAATGCCGCTCCTTTAGTGAGGCTGGATACGGTAATTGACATTGCAGCAAAACAAACGTGTTGTGGGCACCCCGAGCTACACTAAAGTGATGGGTAGCTGCGAGAGCTCACGTTTGCTAACAAGAGCACAGGACATGCAGGCAAGCTCTGTTGAGTGTGGGCAGTCAGACCAAGTTAACAACAGTGATCTGACAGTGTACAGCCTCCTAGTTACACATGGTACGTGTATGTACAGGCACTGACAACATCAGCTGCCTGTATAAAAGTGCACACAGAGGAGACCAGAGCCGCTGGAAGAGTTTGTATCACACCCAGCTGGGGTCTATGTGTAAGAGCCCCCAGTGATCGAAGCGGGCACTAGAGGATTGCATAGACTAGGGAGCCTGATCAGATAGAGGAGGGCTTGGGTGCCTGCCAGCACACTAGAGGTGGGGCGCTGGTCGCAGGGCCCCCTGGGACAGGAACTAAAGCAAGCATTTGCAACTACAGAAGGAAAGCGAACGACTGAACTCAGCCCCTAAAAGAGATGGTTAAAGAGCGTGCCCAGAAATATTGAAAGCTCAATATTGCATGGAGAGGCAAATAGGGCTTGAGAGAGGCATGGTGGATTTCAAGAGCGAAATAAACAAATAACACTGGGAAACCCAAAGTGTGCTGAATGCCGGCGCAGCGAAAGCAGCCCCTGCGAGGTGCAATAATGGTAGCAGGGATGGACTAACTGTGTACGCGGTGAACTGCCGGCAAGGGCAACTGCCAGGGGGGAGATTGCACACGCGAACCACATAAGGCAGCACAGGAGCCGCGCTGAAGTTGAGGAGTCAGCGCGGCCCACTGAATACATTTTTGCCCAGAAGTACGTATGGGACCTGTGGCAAGACACTAACTGTGGCAGCTTTCAACCATTGAGGTTGCTGGGTGGGCAACCCATACAGTCTGAATCACACCATCGTGCTTGGAAAAAAGTGCTAGATGCCAAGGGGGAAGAAGAGGACTCCCCGCTTTGCCTGCGATGGATGCCTGAGTGGTTTCTCTGCCATAAGTACCCTGGGGCGTCGAGAAGGAGCAAAGGGTCTCAAAGAGTACGGGCGCTGTAAACTGACAGCTAATACTGGAGTGCACGCGGTACAGGGCTGAGCTAGGTGGTTGATGGGACGAGAGCGGCCTCGGCGGACACAGTGGTGCGCTGAGTATAAGGAGTCCAAGAAACAGATAGATGGCTGGGACCAGTAGCAATCTACAAGCAGTAAGGACAAATAGAAACATGGGAGGACATAACCCACCCGAAGACATAGCTCAGCGCTTACAAATCCATACGGGGTACTTCAGGGATAACAGCCTAGGTCTGGAGTGACCAACAAGCGTCACAGCTGGACAGCGAAACGGAATTGCCGCACCACGAACAAAGTAACCTCGGATACTTGACCAACATCGCAAGATGACAGGGAGAGTAATCAAGGGAGAGTAATCAAGGGCAAAAGCAAACAACCCACGATGGAAGCATTTACTAAGACACAGCAGTCTCCAGCGGCGTCGGCGCACAGTGGCGCAAATGCACCCATGGAAAGTTCCCCGGGGACCGAAAACCACCAGATACTAACGGCTATAACGGAGCTAAGAGACTCATGGGGGGATAGCAATGGCGGACTTGCGAACCTCCTTGGAGGCTAAAATAGACGCAGTGGGGTTAGACGTCAACCTGCAGCGACAAGACGTCAGGGCGCTGGCGGACAGGACGAGCAGTCTGAAGAGTGCGGTCAAAATTAACAAGGACACCAGCACTGATAACGCAAAGGAGGTCCACATACTAAAGCAGCAAGTGGCTAACCTGGAGAATCGTGCGGAGGAAGCCGAAGGAAGGGAGAGATGGAATAACATCCGTGTGGTTGGCCTGCCGGAGGGAGAAGAAGGCCAGGACCCTACGGATTATGTTGAGACCATGATCCTGTAGGAAATAGGTGCCGACAAACTCTCTTAAGGATTCACAGTGGAGCGAGCGGATAGAGCCCTCATGAGAAAACCGTAGCCTGGAGTCCCTCCCTGTGCAATAATTGCCAAGATACTGATCTATAAAGATCGCAAGAAGATTTTGGAGTACTTTCGAAAAGGAGGAACGATCGAAAGGGCCTCGGCTACTATAACAGCGTATCCTGATTATACAATGTTGGTCCAGAGGCAGCGGTATAGCTATGTGGCGGTGAAGAGGAGGCTGCGCACGGCAGGCATCAAATATATGCTTCTGTACCCTGCCAGACTGAAAGTACTGCACAAAAGTAGAATGTTCTTTTTTGACACCCCAGAGGAAGCAGCAACATGGCTGGACCTACAGGGCTGCCCGGAACGAGATGCGTAACGGGCGCAAGAAGAGCACGATAAGTGATTGCGGTGCTACATGTATACTGGGTTGTCACATAGCGAGGTATCCCAGTAGAGACTTGGTAAAGAGACTGATAGACGGGTACGGGTGGGTAGTGTTGAAACTAGGCTATGGTATCCTTGATTTTGTCAAAACGTGAGGGACTGGATTATAGAGCATTGAACACATGAGTAAACCGAATAGCAATGCGTGGTTGAATTGAAGCAAATGGGAGCAGCAGGACACAGGCACCTTACCCCCCCCCCCCCCCCCCCCCTGAGTAGTAGTAGCAGCAGGATAGCCATTAGGGCGACCTCACCCTGCTGAGCTTCGAGTAAAGTCTATTGCCTGAAAGAGCTAGATGTGTGCCTGAGATCCAGGGATGGAGCTGGGCAACAGTTGGGGGGGGGGGGGGTGGTAATGTTGGGGAAGGGGGGTGGGAGGGAAGAGGTGTTTGGGGTGTTTGTAGTTAAGGGGAGTTTAAATTGGGAAACAAGCCTATATAGACTGAGATGGAGGGTAGATCTGGACTGCACTGGTAGGGGGTGCGGGAGAACTCTGATAGGCCATGGGGGACCTTAAAATAATCACGTGGAATGTCAGAGGGATTAATAGTTATTTAAAGGGGAACAAGGTCATGTTGTACCTACGTAGACAAAAGATAGACATCGCACTGTTACAGGAAACTCACCTGACACGGGAAAAGATGGAGATGGTTGCTAAGCGAGTTAATCAGGACTTTGCAGATTATTATAGGTTACTATATGGGGATGAGGGGGGAAGTGGTCACGCGACAATAACAGAAACACTGGAGGATATAGGACTGCCCAAGATGAGCCCTGAGGAAAGAGAGGAGTTGGATGCACCGATTACTTTGGAGGAGTTAGAAGAGGTGGTGAGGCAGCTGCCCACTAGTAAGACTCTGGGGGCTGATGGACTCCCAAGTGAATTTTATAAAGTATATAAAGAAGAGGTGCTCCCCCAATGTTAGAAATGATAAATGAAGCCTTTGAGGTGGGAAGTCTGCCAGAGTCACTTAGAGAAGCGATCATAATACCGCTTCCCAAACCCAACAAGCCTGGGCATAGCTGTGGTTCCTATAGACCTTTGTCGATGTTGAACCAGGACAGCAAGATACTGACGGCTGTTTTGGTAAATAGACTGAGAAGAGTTATAGGTAAACTAATACACCCCGACCAGACGGGCTATGTCCCGCATAGGAATATAACTAATAATCATAGACGACTCCAACGGGTTATTGAGTTTGGGAGCGGGAACAAGGGCGAAATGGCAATTGTGTCCTTGGCCGCAGTAAAGGCCTTCGACTCGGTCAAGTGGCCATGGCTACTGGCGGCCCTGGCGGGCTATGGGATGGGGCCTGGATATATACAATGGGCGAAGATGCTATATAGTGAACCACTGGCCAGAGTTGGAACGGTGATATCAGAGATATGGCAACTCCGTATAGGCACCAGACAGGGATGTCCATGGTCTCCAATGCTCTATATATTGGCCCTGGAACCTCTAGCAATATATCTGAGACAACAATATGATATCATAGGTATCGCTGTGGGAGGGGAACGGCATTTGATCTCCTTATATGCAGACGATGTGTTGCTGTACGTGCGGCACCCGGAGGAAAATCTCCAATACATTTTGGAAGTGATGGAGAGATATGCAGGGTTGCCTGGTATTGAATCCTCAGAAATCTAGCATTTTCCCGCTAGGCGGTTACAGGGGGATTCCAGTGGAACGGTTACCGGTGTTACAGATACCATGGGCGGTTAGTACTTTTCGTTATCTTGGGATAGACGTGTACCACACAGTGGAGGAGGAGCATAGTCACAACACGGAGGTAGCCATGAAGAAAATCGAGAACTGCATGAGATTTTGGGTGAAGTTGCTCCTAGCAATGATGGGACGTGGAGCAATGTTAAAGATGGTGGTCCTACCTAGGCTTAGGTTATAGCACCACCGAGCGTGTGGGTGTCTACTCACAGCCCATTTTTGGTCCCATATGTAATATCATCACAGCTTTTTTCTAAACTACAAATGTACATAGCTTTTTGGTACTCCTTGTTGGTCACACAAATGCCTCATATGTGCAATCTACATTCAAAAATGAATATGTACCATTTTTATGTAAGCACAAACAAGTACTACCAAACTGCTGCTTATTTGATACACACATATACATTGTGTTCGCTATTCATAGAGACACTTCCTGTCTCAATTTGTGCATTGTCTCATTGGCTCTCCTATGCAATATCACCAAAGTTAAACTGCAATCTAGATAGCACTCTATACTGCTTGCTCCCACAAATGTCAAATATTAATATGTGTATTTGTCACTCGATTTGCAACATGCATTAGCACAATTGTAACCAACGTGCTGCCTAATTGTTGCATACATGCGTCACTGAATTTGACTTGTTTAGTTACACAATAAGGTAATTAGAAATTGACATATCAGAGACACTTTTTGTCTCAACTTTTGCCTTCGAACACAGCACGACAGTGTTTTACACGACCTGCCCGTAGTTTTGACACGACTCTCTCGCGCATGCGTAATCACAGCGGTCTCGACTTAACTTACACCGAGGCTCCGCTGCTACGTTTGCGTATCAGACTCAGACTGACACAGCTCCATTTACTAGACCCGAGGTAAGCTCACGGCCGCATCTCTGCTCCCCGTGCAGGTGCATCACTCGTCTAACGTTGACGATGTGCACTCCTCGTCTTTCCGTGACCACAAGTGTTTTTTTAACGATGACGGCACTCAATCTCCTATCCATAGCTGTAATGTACACACGAGACAGCCATTTTGTTACTGCATGTGTTTTTTGGCCATCCACCCTAACTACGCCAACCTAGTCACTTATTTAGTAGTTCTCCCTAGACCCTCTATTTAGCACGCTAAATTACACGGGCTCTCCACTGGATTGAGTTTCAATTAAATACACATCTAAGACTACTACAGTTCCGGCAAAAATTACGGCTTGTGCATTAAAACTTGTACCTCACTATGCACACTTGTTCTAACGGTCATTTACTGACTCCTCTCTATTTAGACCTGGACGACACTGTTTGATGTATTGTGATTTGGAACAATATATATAATAGATTGTCACCAACTTGGTAATGATTACTGTGTAATGGCAATACACTGAATCAACTGTAACCACATTTTACTAACCCACCACTGTGCAGATTATACATGCACTTTTATATGTATCTGTGTTGTGCACGGCACAAAACAATTTCTTCAGACAAAGCCTTTTTTTCTTAAAATAAATGTTTATCACTTTTTCATGTATTCTATGGTGAATTTTGTTTTTTAGAACTATCAATGATATAGTTCTTCTGCAAGGTTCTGCTGACCCCCTATCACGCAACTGGCTAGGGAAGCCTTTTGACTCTACCCTCTCTATAATTTTGGTCCTACCTAGGCTCATGCACTATTTTAGGAATATACCATACCTGATTCCCAAGAGGTTCTTCATTAAACTGAACAGTATGTGCAGGGACTTCTTGTGGCATGGTACGCGAAATAGAGTGGCACTATGGAAGCTACAGAACTTTTATGAAAAAGGGGGCATAAAACTGCCTAATTATGAGGTCTATTATGTAGCAAGCCAACTGCAGTATATCGCTAAATGGCTGTCAGATGAAATGACCCCCGAATCCAGGTTGTTTGGACAAGACTGTGCCCCATTTTACTTACGAGAGATGATCTGGTTGCCCAAGACTGAAATGGAAGGGCGCCCCAAGATGATGATGCTTGGGTGGAAGATGTGGCGCCAGGCATGCCAGATGATGAACTGATTCCCATGTTCCCCGCAGGTACCACTAGTTGCACTGGCAGGGGGAGAAGAGCAGCTAAGGATGATAATCAGGAACCACTGGGAACCGATTGGGCTAGTAACAATGGGTGATATCTGGCGGGAGGGGACCATCATAGATTTTGAAGCGCTTGGGGAGGAAATGGGGTTACACACGGGCTATATTACGTATCACAGAATGGTGCAGAGAATTAGGAGAACATTTATTTATTTGCATTTGTTGAGCGCACAGCAGACCGAAGGCATCGTGGCACTTGTTACAGTGTTGCTTATACTTAGTTACATACAGGTCATGTCCGTTGGTGTTACATTGGACGATATTATTCTTTAGTTACATACATGCATTTGAGCAGCAGGAGAACCAGGTGAAGAAGGTTAGTTGAAAAGGGCGGTTTTGAGTTTTCTGCGGAAGGAGAAGAGGGATGTTTCAGCTCTGAGGTCAGTGGGCAGTGAGTTCCAGAGCTTGGGTGCGAGGACGCGGAAGCCTATGCCTCCTGCCTTAGTTCTATTGATGCGTGGTATAGTTAGTTGATTGTTGTATTGAGATCTGATCGGTCTGATGGACTGAGTTTTATGTAATGTGTCAGATAGGTAAGAGGGTGCTGAGAGGTTGATGCATTTATGCGCGGTTGTTAGAATTTTAAAGGAGATACAGTCCTTGACTGGGAGCCATTGCGCTGTCTTCTGGGCTTGTGTGATGTGATCTCTTTTCGGTATACTGAGGGCTGCTCTAAGAGCGTTGTTTTGAGTTGTTTGGAGCCTAGATAGTTTTTTTTTGGATGTGCCGGCTAGGAGCCCTAGAGGCTATTCCACTGGAGACTGGGCCTGAAACACAGGATTGGTAGAGTTTAACTCCCTATTGTCTCTGTGTGCTTGAACCCCTTCTTCCCCGGGGTCCAACCTTTCCCTTTGATCCACAGCTCACCTTGTTTTCTTGGATAGTGTGCTCTCCGTCCTGCCTTCAGGGCAGGGGCGCGTTGATTGATGCGGGCTCATTGCTGCCTAGTTAATTCACTGGCAAGAGTCCGACAGGTAAGTATAATGAGTCTTTTGAACAGTTCTCCAACTTCGTTCCTTTCCTTCCTTAGATGATGGCCGCCATCCGGGGATGGCGGCGTGCTGCTGAGATGAGTAGGGCTGAAGGTGAGTGAGAGCGCGATGCACCCCTTTCGTATTTCCATTGAACTGAGTTCTTTTTCTGTGTCTTTTAGGTGCTGCGACTTTTTCAGCGTGGATGCCGGTTATGAAGAACAAATGCGGTGGGTAAGCGCGGTATGCGGCGCCTCTAGATGTTTCCACGCTAACCTGGAGTGTCTTTTCCCTCTTGCAAATGGATGAGAAGTTCCGGAGACAGAGTTCCCCCAGAGCGGCTGGGATTCAGGTAAGCGTTTGAAGCTCGTACAGTATATAAAAATAAGCAAAGGTTTGCAGAATGCTTACTAATGCCTTTTTTCTGTTCTTTTCCCTTTTCCTTAGGAAGCGGCGTGCCGGGATGGGAATGACACCGGTGAAGATGCCCGCAGAACAGAAGGAGCGATGACTGATGGGCAGAAGCGCCGCAAGGTAAGGCTGTTCCTAACGGTGTTCTTGCAGGAGCTGAGCGCAGAAGAAAGGTGCAGGCCTACTGGAGACCGCTCCGAACACGTTGAGTGTCACGCTGCAGGTGCAGACAACGCAAAGCATGTTTCTCAGCCTGGGTGTGCCTTAAATAGTCTCTGGGTATCCCAGGTGCCTCTGGGCTGAACCACACCCAAAAGGCTAGACCGCACATGCAGTTCTGGGAACCAAAATATGTGGGGACATCCATCTTGTCCCCATCAATGCACTACAAGTCCAATCCCCAATGTTATCCTATGGGAGTGAGTGAGTCTGGCCCCACAAGCGCCAAGTCTGACTCCAAGTGGGTCTTTGGAGGGATGGAGAGGCCCTTGAGGGCCATGTAGGTGATCGTGGCCTGGCTCCAGCCTGACATCTTGGAGGGCTGGGGACATGAGGGGCAGGAACATCTCTAAGAGTATACGAGATGATGATGTCTTGGGTTGGGAAGGAATTAACACAATTGAGACTGGGAAGCGGAAGTAGGAGCCCAGATGGAGGACGGGATGTGGGAACGTGTCCAGGGGTACCATAAAAAGGTGTCAAGGAGTGCGAGATTGAAACAGATACAAATGCATATTACGCATAGGGCATATATGCCACCCCAGAGGATACCTAGGTTTGAAAATGCAGGACGACAAGCATGTCCCAAATGTGATGAAGAAAAGGCTGGCATGGTACACATGTTTTGGTCATGCCAGGTTATTGAGTGCTTCTGGGGTGAAGTAGCGCAGAAACTAGCGGAGAGGGGGGTCAAGATTGTGGTGGATATAGTGTGGGCCTGTTTGTTGGGGGGGATTCCCCAGATCGCAGAAACTCAAGCATGTGAGTAAATTGAAAGATCTAGCATATGTGCTCGCAAAAAGGAGAATTGCCATGGGGTGGAAGACATGCCACAGACCACGGGTGGGGGTGTGGTGGAAAGAGTTGCAGAAATGGGCGGATGCAGAAACCATGGTATGGCAAGAAGCGAGCAATGTAGGGGGAGAGGAGGAGGCAGGGACCCTGATGGCCTGGAAATTAATAATAGCGGAGTTGTTCGGGTCAATACAAGACCCGGCAGAACCCATGGAAGGGGAGACCCTACCACAAGATGCAGGAATGGAATGAGAAAAATAGGCTCGGAATGGGGGGTGGGATAAGGGGAGCAGTGACCGGAATTAAGCGATGTATAACTGAGCTGTTGATATGTGCAATGCAAGTTTGGTTTGTATTGGTTGTTTGTTTGAATAAACCAATAAAAATTGTTAAAAAAAAAAAAAAAAACAAGAAGCAACAATAGTTACAGACTCTTATCTGAAAGGCTTAGGTGCTCACCTGAATGAGATGACTGTGAGCTAGCTGTGGTCCTTGTCAGAGACGAAACTCCACATAAACCTGTTAAAACTGAGGGCAATCAGACTAGCGCTGATGGCATTCTTGCCCTCAATACCGGGGAAAACTGTCCTGATCATGACAGACAACACAGTGGCCATGCACTACATCAACACGAGAGGTGGTGTTGGGTCACTCCCCTGGTGGAGAGAGGTGATACATCTCTAGTTCTGGGCATTACAAAAATAAATCTCCTTGTTGGCAGTTCACCTGGCCAGGATGGAGAACACGATGGCTAATGTCCTGAGCAGGCAGACCTCGGTCTCCCACACATGGGAGCTGTGTCAGGAAGTCCATCTGGAGATCTCTCTCTGGGGAACCCCTCAGGTAGACCTATGTGCACCCACTTCCAACACGAAGTGAAAACTCTTCTGCTCCAGGGACTTTACCCCGAGCGGGCAACTGGAGGAGGCCTCTGTTGTGGCTTGGGGCTTTCCACTCCTGTATGAGTTCCCATCAATTCCCGTAATTCCCCAAGTGATCAGGAGGTTGAATAGGTACAGAGCAACCATGATCCTGATTGTCCCGTATTGGTCTATGATGACATGCTAATTGGATCTCCTGGACATGATTATCTGTTCTCCGCTGCTTCTTTCCCAGAGAACAGACCTACTATCCCAAAAGTTGGGCCTGGTTCTTCACCTGAGCATGAGTACAGGCAATCTACACGTCTGGCTTCTGAATGGCTGAGATATAGAGACTGGGACCTTCCGGAAAATGTAATGGAGGTGTTGCTTTCGGCCAGAAGACCTGCAACTAAGGCTCTATCACAGCTTTCGGAAGACATTTTGTAGCTGGTGAGTCAGTATTATTGATCCTTGGAGCCTGTCTCTGTGGAGCCTAATTATTTTTGTTTAAGTGTGCTATAGTCAATGACTTTTCAAACTGATCTTATAAACATTAAAATACAATATAAAAATTACATTATACTACCAATAATCGTGTTCACCAAAAAGAATTTCCTGAATTTCATTGTTAAAATATGCTCGGCTTGAGCGTGCTAATGGCGCCTAAACATAGAGGAGGGTTGGGAGTAACTAACCTCTGACTGTATTAATCGGCCCAAGTGCGAGTGTTCACCAGCGACCAGAATAAGATATGGCAGAGGATGGATCGAGCTGTAGTGGGTAGTCCTTTGGAGTCCCAGAGTAGATGGGCCCAGGAATATGTTTCTCAGAAGGATTACAGCCTTGGAGAGGTATGGGAGTCTCTGGTACACCAAGTGGATTTGCCTTTCCCCTCACCATTGACACCGCTATTTCGAAACCCCCAGTTTGAACCCAGGGGGATAACGGCCTTCACACTATGGAAAGTGACGGGTGCCGAAAACGGAGAGATATTTTGTAGGGTCGGGATATTAAATCCTTTCTACAACGCAAGCAGCACTTTGCGTTATTGGACCCAACCAACAGGAAGGCTGCGACTAGGGAGCTTGCTCACTTTGAAAAATGTGACAACTAATTTTGGGGATAGCCATATGATTGCGGCACTGTATAAAATCTGTTCAGGCTATCCGGTACTGCCGGAATGGTCAAACATTAAACAGCGGGAGGCTGCCTTGGGACGTCCCATAGAGGGAGAGCAACAGACACAGCTATGGCAGAGTATACCCAATCTTACATGGGCAAATCGGATGCAAGAAATGTGGATTAAAGCCATGGTGCAGTGGCATCTCACTCAGAGAAACTACAAAGGTGTTATCCAGCGGTACCAGCTACATGCTGGTGGGGGTTTGGAGAGCCCCGTACATGGAAGTACATATGGTGTGGATGCGCAGGCATAGAGCCCTTCTGGGATAAGGTTAACAGGACTATGAGGGAGATCTTTGGGCCCTTGATACAGAGGAACTTTGAGGCGGCCATGCTGGGGATGGGGGATGTGCTGGAGACACTACCTTACAAAGCAGAACGGAAGGCATCCACGATCCTTAGCATTGCAGCACTGCTTTTGGTGGCACAACAGTGGAAAAGGAGCGATGCTCCTACGGAGCACGAATGGATTGACAAGATTTGGAACTTTGTATCACTAGAATCAGTGATGTATTCGATTCAGGGGGACCAGCGCACATTCAGGGAAGATTGGGACTTGGTCTTGCAGTTCCTCCAAAATGACTTTCGGGAGAACGTGTGCCCCCAGAGACTATGGGTATTGGGTCTGGTTTTAAGTAGTCGCTGGTCAAGTTGTGGAGATGCCACTGATATGTCACTTGCTTAAGTTTGTTCTCAGGGATGAGGGGGCTGAGGGGTGTGTTTTATTTGTTGAAATGGCAATAAAATACCATTTAAAAATGATATATTTATACATATATAATCAGTGAAAAAACTTTGTTAAAGGGACGTTCTGGTTAAGTTGCGCTAACTGACGAATTGCTGGGGTTTTTCGGTTTTACTTGCAACCATAATATGGATAGGTAGTTATTAGTGAAAAGTAACTATAACATCTCTTTAAAAAAGTTTTTGCGCTAGATTTTTATTAGGGCAACTGAACCATAACATCCCTTTAACAAAGTTTTTTTCATTTAATTTTATAGGTTTTCATTAGTGCAACTTAACCATAACGTCCCTTTAACAAAGTTGTTTCACTGAATGTCATGGGTTTTTACCAGTGCATGCTATTTTCCTACAACTTACTAATATCATACTAACCACAATATAGCAACACTTCTGTCCAATTTACAATATTCACCTTAAAGCTCTGCCATTTCCCACCTTCTAGCATAATTTTTAACACTTTTATACACTTTTTGAAACTTTTCCACTGTTTTTGCATCTGTCGACATCCACGAACATCTGATGTCATCACAAACCTTCGGACAGTGCCACGTGACCATGCGCTTGCATGCAGCATGATGACGTGTCTACGACGGCGTCCGCCCTTCGCGTTCAGGTCCATGCTTCGAGGACTGTTTGGAACTGCATTTTTCGACTGATATAGGAACTTTCAAGCTTAAAATGTACCCTTGAACAGTTCCTACACCTATACTTACTCATTATCCATTAACAATCTAGTACAAAGCATATACTTGGAAGAATATTAGCAAAACTGCTATTTCTCTTAGAAATGGCATCAGCTATTGTCATCCCTCCTCCCCAAGAGCCACCACCACCACCAGCTGGAGGACCTACTCAACATAAAAAGTGCATTACTTCCAAAGACAATGAAGAGGACCAAGAAGATGAGATAGAGGATGTGGCTACCGCTAGCACCCAGAGAGAATCCTGGGTGTGGCAGTTCTTTACCACTGTTGGGTGTGTACCAAAGGCTAAAGCTACCAAAGTGAAATGCACTGAGTGCAACGTTGTACTCAGTCACGGACTACCTGGACAGTACTCCTACGGGACCACCTCCATGCGCCGCCAACCAAATCCAACCACTGTAATGCTCTCACAAAGGTTGTTCCTTTCTCAGCAAGTAGTAGGCTGTCTTCCTCCACCTCATCTTCCTCAACTAATACTGTAACCACACAGTCTACTTCTGTGGTACACAAAATCCCACCATCTACCTTGCAAGCAATAAAAGAGGCTGTTGATCCATAGCTTTGGAAGACAACAGTCCTCTGTATATACACACCACTCTGCAGGGGGAAGCAATTTCGACATGGGTTTGAAGCTGTAATCGTGGAGCATGAGAAACACTGCCCACTACCTTAAAAGTAACACAAGTGCAACATTTTCCGATGTCCACCTGCCCCTCCATATTAATGCTTGGTCCCTCATTTCCCTCCTCACCTTATGTTCTCACCTCTCCTGTAAACATTTTTTTTGTAAATAACAAAAGAATGGTTCCTTTAGGAACCACCTTTAACAGTTAAAAAATAGGAATAAAAAAAAAATCTTAGACTCCATTTACTTGACATTTCTCAGTAAAGTACATAGACTCAATAAGTTTTTCCAACATTTCCATTAGCACTTTGCGTTATGCTAATGGGAATAATGTGATGTTCATCCCCCGTACCAGGGACCGGAACAGGGGATAACAGCCCGGCAGCCCAAGTTATCGGCCGAAGTGTCTGTGTGCGCCATGATGTCCGTGGGCTTTGGCGTGTTAAAATAAATAAATAACAAGGGCTCCGGACCATTATCCATTGCAGCCCCTGCAATAGGGGATGAAGGTCATTAGCACCCCTGGTTCCCAAAGCGGGAACCCGGGGTGCAAAAAAATCTATTTTTCTTCCTACAGCAGGACGCCTGCAGCGTCCAGCTATAGGAAGGAAAATCCTTTTCCAAGATGGCCACCATGGAAAGAGAAGGTGGGACTCCCTACAGAGCCCTTCTTCCATTTCCATGGCAGCCTGCAGAACCCTATGACCATATTACAACACACACATTTTTTTTCCCTTTCAAACCTATCCTACCTTCGAATAACTTTACCACATAGCCGGTCCCAGGTGGACATGGTCACTTTAACACCTTTTTTCGTCCAGATGTCATGGCCAGTAGCCAGATTGTTTCGCATCATGACCTTATACCATGACCCATAGATTCTGTCCACTGCCCATGGCCACAGGCTATACCTCAGTCACCAAAGTTATATCACTATTTTTTGTACCTACATTATCACACTTGTCAAAAAATAAAACACGGGCACATTTGCAAAACCATGCTTTAATGTCCTTGCCAGTGCTCCTTACACAAGTTTGCTTGCAATCGGCCCATGTTTTATTTTTTCAAAAGTGTCAAAATGTATGCACATACAATCGTCATATAACCTAGCCCCCACTTGACAAAATCCATTCAGACTTTACACAAACATTTGAGTTTGGGTCTATAATCTATCTCAAAACTTTTGTCCACATTTGTCAAACGGCAACAAATTTATAAGCCATCTAAAAATGTTGAGACCCCCCTCTAATTTCACCCCCTCTTGATAAAATCCCACCAAACTATAGAAAAACATTTATATCTCGATCTAAAATCATTTTGCAAACATTCGTCAAATAGCACCACATTTATAAGCCTTTACAATATTTTGGGACCCCCCTCTAATTTTGCCCCCTCTTGACAGAATCCCACAAAACCTTGCAAAACCATTCAGAGTTAGGTCTAGAATACAATTCCAGAATTAATTACATGCAGTTTCATTGAGTGGCGCCAAAGTTAAAAGCCATCCAAAAACTGATTTTCACCAACCCTGTAATGCAGAAATGGACACAGATATCCCAGGACATCTGGAGTGTTCACAGACTTTCGGTGATTAAAACCACCCGTTTTCTGGCTTCTTATTGGCATATCCCATCCCATCCTCATCCCCCCCACCTCCCCAGAGATTGATTGTTGAGTTTGACAAGTGCAATGTTGCGGTTTTTTTCTTTTTTCGCTGCGGTGTCCGCGGTCACTGGGAACAGTCTGAGAATCCAACATGACGGGCGTTTCCGGAAACGGGTTTCACGGGTTTCTCCATCCAATCAAAGGGCACGCTCGATGTCCACGGACTTCACGTTGCTGATTCGCCAATCAGACGATAAACTGTGGACCGACCAGGGAAATCGGTCTGCCTAGTGGAGCCAGATATCACTAATTCATTTTACTTACGTTTAGCCTGTTTTAAAGAAAACTAATGGACGGATTTACAAAAGCACGCTTTCGGGACCAAGCCGCCGCTCCTGCCGCTAATTTGGGGAAAGTCCATCCAGCGGTTTGGGCTGTAGGTGTGAGCAAAGTTCTTTCCCATTATGTGTATGTAAAAAAAAAGAGAATTTTGGGACCCCCCGTATAACTTTGCCCCCCCCCTTTACGAAACCTCACCAAACGTGGCAAACAAATTCAGAGCAGTCCATATACTACTTTTGCAAAGTTTGGTGAGGATTCGTCCAGGGCGAGCAAAGTTATAAGCCACCCAAAAAGTGCTCTTCCTATAGGTCTAGCAACTTAACCAGAACTACTGGGCCGCTACTGCAGGCACAGATATGGATATATATATATATATATATATATATGCTCAGCTGTTTTCCCCTTTTAAGACACTTTTCCAGAAACCTCATTTAACATTTTAAAGGTTTCTCGCCAAAGAATAATTATTGTTATGATCCAGGACTGCTGAATGTCCATCATACATCGCCCCCAGAACATGTCCGTCTTCAATTGCCCAGCGGAAGAGACAACTCTACCCAGTATTACTTTTCTCTTATTCTCAGGCCGGGTGCAATACAGAAGATGCCTTTCAGTTTCCTGTATGTTATATGATATGATATGGCGTGTATAAACGCACCTGTACACAAGTGTTTCCACTTGCATAATCTGAAATACTGCAACTCCTGAGGAATATTTAGTTGGGGTAATGTCACCGGAAGAAAATGGAGTAGCAGAAAGTCCCTTCTAACCTTAGGTACTTCACGAAGTATGATGGCATTTCCCTCAGGATATATGTTGTATCTATTAAATCCTGATGAAGTGTCCATTTCTTCTGGGTTTCCAGGCTTTCACAAAAGTTCCACACATTCGCTTTTGCATGCAGCTGCTTGTATAATGTTGCAGCAGCCACCTCCCAGTTAAGGGCCCAGTCAATGGCTTCCAGAAATGCATTGCGCTTGGCTCTTAATGTCTTAACAGCCCATTTTTCTTTTTTTATCTAATTCCCAACCTGGCAGTTTGTAGATGGGATTTGGTGTTTTGATATAAAAGGCTGCTGCTTCTTCTCTTGCACATGGTCTGTAAGGAAGTAAGGCCCAACTGAAGCCGAATTGTGCTCGCATGCCCATTATTAGGAATTTTAAGTTTAGGGTGACCTCCCCCGCTCCTCTAAGCGTGTTATTTTCTCTGGTTCAAGATAATCCTATGCTTCCAATCCAGTTTATAGGCAAGACCCTTGACCGTCAATCCTGCCTGTGTACTCAGGAATATTCCCAAAGCACCCAACTTCCTCAGGGCTTTCAGTTTTAGGTGCTCGTAGAGGCCCACCTCTGACCTTCGTATCGCAGTGTAACTGAATTCACATATTCAGGAAGCCTCCGTCAATTCCCCATTTTCTTTACCCCAGAGCGTGGATCTATTAACGTCGTCAAAGGCCCTACTAAAATCTACGTATCCCATGTTTAATGGAAGGCCTACTCCTTTTTTTTGCTTCTGTTATTAATGTTCTCAAAATCTGTGTATTGTTGAGCAATATTGTCAAAAACATGTCGGACATACGTCAAGCAGGTTGCTCCTAATGGCCCAGCCACTCCATTCTTTTGATAAGATGGTGCCAAATACCTTACTGGTCACGTCCAATAAAGCTTGGAGTTATTATTAGGATTCTCCCTACCTCATCCAGCCTTAAAGACCGGGATCAGCAAAGAATAATGCCGTGATTTAGGAATTCTATTATTTGCCGTTATACTTTAAAGTAGTGGTGTAAGAACTTGGCCACTTGATACCACAGGCATGGTATCAAGTGAGACATAGAGTCAAAGATGTTAGTTTCCAAACCTTTATTTACTAAGGTTCTTGGGTTGGTGTAATGCCTATCTGGCCCTAACACTAAAGGGATGGTTCCCTTGACTGATGTTTCTAAGGGCTGTCAAAGTCTGAAAGTCCAAAGTAAAAATCGGTCTGTGTCTAAATCTATGCTTACACTCACTCTTTGAGAAAAATGTGTTAGGAAGTCTCTTAAAAGAAAAATATAGTGGTTCAACAGAAAATAAGAAACCAAGGTTGGTTTCAGGTAGTCATCTAACCAAGTGTGAGTTGGTCAGTTTCACAAAAATGTGTTCAATCAAAAAGGGCTGTTCATAAGATCTTCTCCACAGTTCTTGCAGAAATCTTACACTTTCAATGTCTTAAGTTCCTTAGGATTCCAATTAAAACACAACTTCAGCTTGGGACTCTCAGGGTGCCCTTCTATTTTCAAACACAAGTTCAGCTTAGGCCTCTCAGGGTTCCCTTCACCGAGCTTAGGCCCCTTTTAGTTTTAAACACAAGTTCGCCTTGTGAGGAGGTACCTTTCTCTCATATACAGTTCACATAAAATTCATTCAGGGGGTAGCATCAGATACGTTCGTAAACAGCAGGTTCTTTGATCCTTCTAAGCGCGACCACTCTGATCTTTAGCCCCTCTCTTTATTCCTTGTTCTTCCTTTTGTAACCTTTCACCTTCAGGTGTTTCCTGCACCCCTTCTTGTTCTTCTTTGTTGCCTTTCCTTCTTTCTCATTCAAACTTGCACCTTCCATGCTATCTCGTCCACACTTGCACCTTCCTTGCTATCTCGTGCACACTTGCCCCTTCCTTGCTATCTCGTGCACACTTGCACCGTCCTTGCTTTCTCGTGCTCACTTGCACCTTCCTTGCTTTCTCGTGCTCACTTGCACCTTCCTTGCTATCTCGTGCACACTTGCACCTTCCTTGCTATCTCGTGCACACTTGCACCTTCCTTGCTATCTCGTGCACACTTGCACCTTCCTTGCTTTCTCGTGCTCACTTGCACCTTCTTGATGTCTTTACGTTCCGCCCGCTAGCGCCTTTTCATTTTGTTGCTTTCCTTATCTATATCTTGTGCTTTCTGTCTTCTCATATTTCTTTTCACTTTTCTGCTCTGTGCCGCTTTATAAGCTTTTTCTTGCTTCTTTCACTTTGTGCCGATTTGCAAGCTTTCTCCTGTTTTTCCACTCTTTGATGCTTTATTAACTGTGTCTTTCTCCCGCTTCAGTCAATCGCACGCTCTTGAGTTTCTCTCTCACTGACATAAAACTCACCGGGCAGCGTCGCATTGATGAGCGGTCCCACTGGATACACTGGGTTGAGGTCAGGGTTTCACCACCTGCCCCTCAGTCACCCTTGGGACAGGCCCAAGTCCCAAGGGAACAAAAACATTTTTGACTACTGCCAAAAGCAGGATACAGGGTGGCTCCTTGGAAACACAGCTCCATAGACAAGCTGCAGACCATTACAAACTCTGGGCTAGTGTCTCGGCCTGCCGTTTGTTAGGCAGAATCCTGTGCAGTTCCCTTGGGGAACACTGCAAAAAGCTTAAGACTACAAGAGTAAGCAGTAAACCCAATTGGTAGCAGTCTGCACCACCCAGATTTACATGGTAGCTGTGGCTGAGCAGTCAGACTTCTCTCAAGAAGAGTAAGGCAGTATACAGAGGATACCCAATAGGGCTAAAAACACAGTAGAGCAAGCAAACACTGACCAGAGCTTGTTATCAAAAGTATATAATTATTTATTTAACACACACTTTAGAAAATACACTAGCACTATTAATCAAAAGCAAGTTCAAAACACAAACAGAAAAGTATACACACCTCCCTTAAGAACTATTAGACAAGTCTAAGTCAAAACACCACTTTTTGTCAAAACAGAGGTGAGCGTGTAACTTAGATGGCACTCCAATAATTAAGTAAAAGGGAGAGAAAAAGCCAGGTCATGAGAATAAAACAGTTCCCGACACTTTTAAAAGACCAAAACAAATTAAAGAAGGCAGAGTGTACTGTAGAGCCAAAGTTCATACGCTAGGCCCACTTTAAATGGAGCAAGGTGAAATGTGAAATGTGCCCAAGATCACACAGTTGAGAAATGCAAGTCTTTGTAAAAATGTTCAAAAGAGGTTGGGTTGATTCAGAAGGTAAAGTTAGAAGGTCTGGGGGCCAACCTAGTTGGAAAGCCAGGGATTTAAGGGTCACCTTTAGCAAACCATAGAAAGGGAGGCCAGGTGGAACACAGTACCTTTAAAGTTGAGGAAGGTCCAGCGGTGGCAGTTGTTCCTGGCAGCGGGTGCAGTTCATGGTTTTTACCAGGGGAAGAGATGATCTCATCGAGGAGGAAACTTGGAGTCGTTGCACTGCCCAGGGAAGAGACCAGCCGTGGAGTTTGGTGAAAAAGGGGCGTTCCTGTTATTCGCGGTCACAGTGGTGAAGCTTGGCTATCCGGCCGCCGTGGCGCTTGGCACGGGCGATTCGACCAAGAGACGTCCTGGAAGGCGAAATGGCGTACTGGTTGATCCCACCAGCTCAGAGGAAGAAGACTCTATCAGCAGAAGATCTTCTCTTGTCGTCGGGAAAGTGGTGAGGTAGTTGCAGCAGGGCTTCACCGGTGGTGTTGTCGTTGCAGATGGCTCAGCTTCTTCCCTCTTCAGATTTCTTAGGTCCTGTGGCGACTTCTGAAGTTCTAGTCCCAAAAACCCTGCTTTTATGCAGAAAAAACCTCCATTCAACAGCCTAGCTGTCACTCATACATGCTAAGTGCTCACCACTGGGCCAATCAGAACAGAGTGCGACTCGAGTTGCTAAGGCAACGCAGTCCAGGGTGCCAATTCCCCCACCCACACATCCTGTGGAACCCAGACAGAGTGGCACCAGTTGGAGAGCTTCTGTGGAGAAGCCCGCCAAAAAGTGGAACAAAGGGCCCGACCTTGGTTGGAGTTACAGAGACGGTCACGAACGCCATTTTAGAAAAGAGTTCTTGCAAAAAGACCCAACCGGTGATTTTATATTAAATAAACCGGCGGTATCTTTAACATTACACCAAAACGTGGTGCGTTTAAAATCAATGGGAAAATCCCATAGGAAATATTCCCGTGGAATATTTTGCATGGTAACCACTGCCACCAGCCAGAAACTCGACAAGGGGGGACTGGACAGTGCCCCCTAGGAAACAGATCCAGGGGCAATCGAATTAACCTCTTCCAGTATTTCCACAATATGATGGTTTGTACTGGTTCTGTTCACAATTTTGGACTAGTAAAGCCAATGGTGACTTTACATGCCCTGGGAGGCAGTAGTCAGTCCCAGGGTATGGAGTCTATGTTTGGGGATCACTATGACGCCGTTGTGTTACTGCACTGAGGGTGCTGTGCAACACACACACTAAAACAGATGATACCCTATGGAGTAAAAGACCCCATAGCTCATAAGCACACAAAAAGTCAAAGACATACCTCAAATCATGCCTAAGAGTGGGAGGAAAAGAGTCTCACTCTTAGCAGGAGAAAAAAACAAACCCCAAAAAATCCAGCAAAGCTGCTGGGGGACTCACTCACTAGGTTTGGGAAATTAGCCTTATAAGAGAATTCTCCCTAACACCGTTCTCCTCCAGGCTTCAGGTCCTGCTGCTCTCTGCTCCTTGGCCTCTCTGGCCAGACAACATTCCCAGCTCTCTCGGTCTTTGTAAAAAGACCACACCTTTTATAGTTGTGAAAATAGTCACGTGGAGTCAGGTGTGAATGATAATTAGTAAATGCCTGACTCTGCCTGATTCTATCAGTGGAGCAGTTTGAGTTCTTTCTATAGCCAGTTTCCCTTACACTCCCCATGTTGTTTCTATGGGAAATCTTCATTGATCTTAGCTAGCTCCAGCTTCCGTGTCCCAGTATTTGTAGGAAATTGGGTGGGGAAGATGGGGTGTGATTGAAAATATCCCATGAAGGCTGAACGAGAGTAGTTTGGGGTAGTATTGGGAATTGGGGGATACCATGTCTTGCCCTCGGGTATTCTCCTCGCAATCCCTCATGAGCCTCCACTCAAGTGATCCTCGCACGCTTGTCCACCCCTAGGGTCTGGATCCAAAAGCGATGGCCCTTTCCTGGCTACCTGAATGGAAGATTTTGAGGGAGTAGGTGGGAAAATACCGTTGGTTTCTCACACCAGGCCCAGTGCCCCTGTATTTTTTTTTAGCCCTTTAATGATTTTTTTGGTGTCATCTATCTCATATATATTTATGTTGCAACAATATTTTTCTGTAAATACAAGCTGTCTCTTTTTTTGAGACTGGAATCATATATGCTATCCATTGTTTCTCGGTTAAAACGTTAATCAATGCATTCGCTGATGCTGTTTCTTCATTAACTAATCATCAACTTTTTTTTGTATCTTTTGTTACTAATTGATTGTTAACGCATTTTCAACCAGTTTGTGTATTTACATTTCAAGATCTTTATACTCCCTAATTTCTCAGCTTGGGTAAAGCAACATGTATTGTATATCTCTCTGATTGCACGTTCAGTGCTCTTTTCCTTTAAGCAATCAGAATATTATATGTCCCTAATTGGGGAAACCTCTGTTGCTCCAATCGGTTATGGTCACCGTGAACCATCCTTCTAATTTCGTAGGTTGTATTTTTCCCACACAATCTTTCCCAAATAGTGCCTACGTTCTGATTAATGGCTCTTATTGTTCGTTTAGACCAACATATTTGATTCTCCTGTTTATTAATATTGATGTCTCCTTCCAAAAGTTTAGCTGCTGTCTTCTGCAGAACATTTAACTTTACGTATAGAAGAGTGTGGTTGATCACTTCCGTGTCACAGATAGTCATATCGTGTACCCAGTCCCAACTCTTCAAATCAATAAAGAAATGGTCAGGAATGGATGCCCTTTTCCCAAGATGCCGGAGCACTCCCATTCACCATTACCATAGTGTACACGGCCATATAGTTGCATAGTGTTCTCTCTAAGCTATTACCTTGCTTACATTGCAAGCTATCCGCTGAAACCGAAGGAGATAGATGCTTTCATCGTCCCAAGGTTCCCCATAATGTACGTTGAAATCACCCCCTATTGCAACCGATCTATTTGGTTTACCGGCTGCATAGTCCATTATGATTTCTTCGGTTAAATCAAGAGTTTTCTCAAGCTCAGTCCCATCAGGAGGGCTGTATATGTTGAAAATAAGCAACTGCTGTTTGGAATTAAGCTGTACTTTAGCAGCTGCCCAATTATGATGAGTTTTTAGTTCCCACCACCTCCTCATAATTCAGTTTATTACTGATGCCAATTATAAGTCCAATAGAGAGACCCGGATTTCCCCTTGTGACACATTTAACTACGATGCTAAAGCTGTCTAGGTGGAACCTGCTTCTCATTCAAGCTTCCTCTAATAGACAAATGTCAGCACGAGGCAATGTCTGTCATGAGGGTGATATTCCATGTAGGTGAGGAAACCCTCTAGTGTTCCAGCTAAAGATATTGAGGTTGTAGCTGGGAATCACACAATGGCCATGGCTGCCATGCAGCTGGTAGCGAAGGCCAATCAGTGGCCATGGAAACAGCAACTGTGCGTTTGTCGTTGCCATAGGTAGCAATTCTTCTGCCATCCTTAAACATCCTTTATGAAGGTAGTTTTTGGAGACGGTCTGTCTAGATGGCTGTTTATGATTAATGCTTTGATCTTCAGGGTCATAACCTATCCCATTTTCAGAAATGATTCGATGTGTGGAAATATTAGTGCAGCCATTCTTTATGGTTTGCAATGCACTAGTCTTGTTCTTGGATAGCCCGTAGCAAGCTGTTCAACGTGATCAATGTGGCTTGAGCTAAGAGTTCTCAGTTCAGGTGTAGTCATCAGCAGAGATCGGAACCTCGTTCTATTGAGATGCTGTACTTCAGTAGACTTCAATGGTATTCCACCATTACATCGCAGGCCCAGTTCTTCAAAGCCCGTTACATCGAATTTGTTTAACACCTTATGACGCAATGTAGATGGGGGTGGGGGTTGGGTTAGGGATTTAAGGGGGTGTATGTGGGGAGGGGTCTCCCCCCACATTGATATGCAGTGAAATGTGTTTAAAAAACCGAAGAGAAATTCTCAGGCAAATCTCGTAGTTCCTACTTATTATAAGACTATCTATGTTGGGAATGCTGATGCATTTCCCTGCAGGTTCCTGTGTACTTGTTCTTTTTTGCTGCCTCTGCACAGCCTTGCTAACAGTACATTGGGCCTCATTACAACCCAGGCGTTAAGGGGTTAACACCGCCGTAAAAGGTGTCAGCGCCGTTAAACCCTTAACGCCTGATTACGAGGTCCCTTTGTGGGTTGCACTTTAATGGCCTGCTTTTAGCAGGCGTTAAAAAACCAACTGGCAAAGGAACCTAGGAGCTAATTACGGCACCGTAATTTACGGTGCCATAATTAGCGCCTTCCCCATTCCCATTGAGCCCTATGGGGCAAAAATGGGAATGGGGAAGGGCCATGGCGGCATGGGGAATTACCGCCCCGCCAACCTCGGAATGGGGTGGGAATTCCCCATTCCGCCATGGCGGAGTCGGTAAGTTACCGGCATGGACCATGGTGCTCTTAGCACCATGGTCCACGCCTGGGTCGTAATGAGGCCCATTGTTTGGCTACACTTTCTACCACAGGTTCAAGTACACTCTGCAACCTCACCTGCTTGTCCACACCCGATATTCGTGTGACCATGGACAAGGAAGGGACTGCCATCATGTTCCAATAAAGAGTCCTTTGTCTAACCTCGAGTGCCATTTTTTTGTATCGCCCAATTATCCAAGTTGCAAGCCTTCTGTTTTTTCCTTTTCTTAGTTCTCTTCCGTGATTCTTTGTTTGTACCAAGTGTATTAACATCTCTTTCAGGCTGTATGTCACACATTAATGTATGTTTCCATGCTTCACCTCCGGGCCACATGTAACCAGTTTTTCCAGCGCCCAGATGCCTAAGGGCTTGCGCGCGCTTTAAAAATGCAAAAATAAATAAATACAATTGATGTCTGGAGGCTAAACATGTCCGTTTTCTCAGAACTTTCATATGGCAAGTTCGGAAAGGCACTTAATTTGCTTGACTCAGACTCTCGGTAGGATAGCTCAGGGGCAACGTGCTCGCCTTGAAAGCAAGATGGCACGGAGCACCACAGATTAGATCCCTGGGTCCATGCTTGGAGACCTGTGGGTATTAAGTGTGTTTATAACCTATCGTATCATATGATATCTGGAGCCATACAAAGTAAGCTGCTGTGCGGCACAGGAAGCAAGTCACTTCGTTCACTTCTCCTTCTAGTGTTGGCTTCTCTTTGCACACTATAACAGAGGTCTAACAGCGAGTTGTTGTCTGTTGGTGCTCCGGGCGCGGAGTTCGCAGGGGATTTAGCGTTATTACTGGTTTTGTCGTTAATTTCTTCAGCTGTTACATAGGAGTTGTTGGCTCAAAGAAAATTGTTATTTTCCCAGCACTAGTAGCCATTTGATCCCTGCTTTTAGGCTTTGACATATTGCCAATTTTCTTGCAATTTATTGCAGGTTGTACGTCATTACTTAATTATACTTGTTCGCCGTACAATATACTTCAGCCATTATCACGTACCTTCCCCTTGCGACTTGCCGTGTTCTGCCGTTCCTCTTCGGCTGCTGTCTGTGGACTGCAGACTGCTACACTTTGGCAGCACTTTGTGCGTGCTTTGCGCACCTGGGACCGATCGCACACAGTAAAACCAGCAAGTCCTTCACCGCAGACCAGCAGACTGCTGCACTTTGCGCGCGCTTTGCGCACGTGGGACCGATCGCAGACAGTAAAACCAGCAAGTCCTTCACCGCAGACCAGCAGAATGCCACACTTTGGCAGCTCTTTGCCAAAGTGCTGTCCCTATGTGCAGTTTCATCAGCACATAGGTACAGCGAGGTTCAGAACTTATCTTGTATGTCACCCTTAACGCATTTTTCAAAGGATAAAGTTGCGCTCGGGCTGCATCCTTCGTTGCGCACTGATAAATTGTTTAGCAGCTTTTTACTCGCAGCCTCGTCCCTCTAAGGAGGAGGAGAAGCTACATAGACTAAACCTGCGAAGGGCATTGAGGTTTAGATTCTAGATGGATCGAGTTATTCAGCTCTGAATGCTATTCTAGAGCAGGAAAAAGTAGCCATGAAGGCTTCAGAGCGCTTTCAACCAGGGGCTGGCTGCTACATCTGCACTCCAAAGAAGAATCCCTATGTAGGATATTTGCCAGGCTGCAACGTGGGCTTCTATACACATTTACGTTTACTAAACACTATGATATGATAGGTTATTTATAATGCACTTAATACACAGAGGTTTCTAAGCGCGGACCTGGAGATTGAACTTGTCTTGCTCTGTGTTGTCTTGTTTCCAAGGCGAGCACGTTGCCCCTGGGCTATCCTCCTGAGACACCTTTTCGGGTCACGATGCCCGCTTTGGCAGAGCTGTACTGCAGTACATTATTGAGACCAACTGAGTTCGCTACCCCCGCCTCCTAATACTGCTATTGGAATCTATCCAAGATGGGGAATCTGTGGTAGGACACAATCCCTTAGTAAAACAAATGACTTCCCTCCAGTAATGTTATTTCTGATGGGTGTTTCTCTCACAGATTCCTCATTACCTGCCCTCCTATTGCCATCTCCTTTAACGCTCTAAGACACATCATATAATGCATGATCCCAAAGGGACTGAGCATGGGGGAGAAAAATGATAAACTGAGGTTACAAGGCACAGGGCAGGCTATTTGTTCTGACCACGACATCACGTCTGGACTCGACGAGAGTATCGAGGATCCTCAACACCAGTGCCGCACAGCTTCCCCTGCTGTCAAATGTTTTCGAGATCTGCTGTTGCAGAAAGAATATGTCTAAGATGAGGAATCCATCGGCGAGACATCCATCAGAAAGAACATTACTGGAGGCAAGTATTTTGTTCTTCTCTGCCGCTACATCTTGGCAACTGGCCCACCGTAAAACAAAACTACATCACCGGGACATGCTGGAGCCTCCCACTGCAACATGGGATTCCCCTTTATCATGTCCTAAGCAAGCATGCCCATATTCCTGTGCATTTTACTTCCACATAGGCCGCCATCCTAATGTCAACATCCTTTGGATGTGCCCACTATCTGTATACCCACGGCATAGTGGGTTTCTGCCATGTGCATGTGGTCACCATATCTAGATCATTCAACTGTTCCTGCTCTTCCCTACATAGAGACAACCTCTCTGTATCAGGCTTTTTAGCTTAAAACGTAGAGTATTCCATCTTTTGCCTCAACTCTGATATGCCAAGCTGCTGTAACAGTGCTAACTGTACCTCTTCCTCCTCCTCCTCCTCTTCTTCTTCCTCCAGACAGCTCTTTCTTCCAATGCTGACCACCTTCAACTCATTTCTCCTGCAAAATATTCTGTATCGTCGGCAATACAAACGCTACCACCTGTAGCCCTTAACAGACACGACGTAGATCTTCTAAAGACAACAAATGATTCCATAATAAAAATGCATGCTTCTCTGGGAGTCTGCCCGGCTGCAGGATGGTGTAATGCCGTCACCAGAGCTACCAGCTCAGATAGTGTGGAGATGTGTTCCTTACCTTCCTGAACATATCATGAGTACATTTGGAACCCTGTTAGTCCACAGTGAAAAACTCCCCCTTGGTAGGTATTGTTTACTAGGTGTAGTATGTAATGGAGTCCTTTTGGACCTCATCTTGGGGGCAATTTTTCAAGTAAAGGGTGCACAGTGTCGTGTGCTTCAAGCCCACACTCACGAGCTACCATTGTCTCATACACTCCCTGTATTGCGTGCTCTTCTGGGCCAGTGGGCTCTGCCACAATATCTTAACTGCTCAATACAGCCATCAACCTGGATGCTCCGATGTCCTCGATGAGCCTTGCAATTCCACAAAACCGTGAACTGGGTACAATGTCATTTCACAACTATTTTGTGGTGTCCAGTCACATACAAACATTTCGGTACTGCCTACTAAGTGCATGTAGCAATGAAAGAGTCATACCTTGATTTACCGAATTGATGCAAGAATGCGCTATCGCAGCCGCCATCCCCATCTGGTTCTCTTCTAACTGACCACCTGGAACTCGCTGATGTTTTCAGATTGATCCATCAGAAAATCCATGTGGCAGCAATGGTGGATCGCACAAAGAATATCAAAGTAAGATTCAACACATCCTCCTCCCCCCCTCCCAGTCTATAGGTAAGGTGGAGTGGTGGAACACCACTCTCTCTAGCCCCCACACTTCCTCGCCCTTGGCAACCTCTGAGGATTGGAACACTCTTTTAGCTGGTAGTTTTGCTGCATCTGGATTCTGTAAGGGTGTCAAAGGAGGAAGCTGGCACAAGGGTGGCATGTTGGTTGCTATAAACCTTTATTTATAGTAAAGGAAACCTTCACTATCCCTATCTCCTAAGAGGGGTTTTCCTACCTCAAACTAATACTAAAGGATCTGTCAGAATGTACATCGAAATCAAACTCCACCATCCTGTGGCACAACCTACTTCTATCGCTTACACTACAACAAAAGCTTAATATAAGCCAACAGAAAGTTCCTTCTACTGGTATTCATGCGCCGTTCCAAAAATGTTCTCTTGAACAAGTATCCCGGGGGGAATGACTCTTCCCCTGGCTTGCAGGTCCAACGACAACCAAATAGCAGGAGTCATTCTCCTGGTCTATAAAGTTGAGTTGCACAAGGCTTGTATAGCCCTTTCCTATGAGGCTAGGGAGGTGAAGCCGCTACCCAATAGTCCCTCTACAGGTGGTAATATGCGGGAAGACCTCACAGGGAGGGACTCTTCTCCTGGGGATAAGGACGTCTACCTGGTGAAAAGCCTCCATACCATCACCACACCACATAAACCCCTACCCTCATGGTCACCCTTTTCATCCACCTTTGATAGCAGAACCATGTGCTACTGTAAACCCATAACTGTGACGAGCATAAGGCATGCTGAGACGAAGAAGAAAGTGAGAGGCATCTGGAGTAACCAGATGAAGAATCATCCAAGTACTGTGTGAGACAGGCATGGTATCGAGAGAGATACCGACTCAAAGATGTTACTTCCAAAACCTTTATTTACTAACGTTCCTGGGTTGGTGTAATGCCTAACTGGCCCTAACTCTAAAGCGATGGTTCCCTTACTGATGTTTCTAAGGGCCGTTGATGTCTGAAAATCCAAAACAATAATTCGTCTGTGTCTAAGCCAATGCTTGCCCTCACTCTTTGACAAAAATGTGTTGGGAAGTCTTTAAAAAGGAAATAGAGTGCTTCAATTTAAAATGAAAAAAACAAGTTTGGTTTCAGGTGGTCTTCTCACCAGGTGTAGTTTGGTCAGTGTCACAAAAATGAGTTCAATCAAAAAGGGCTGTTTGTAAGGCCTCCACAGGGCCCTTGCAATATTCTGAAGTACTTTCAATGTATATGGTTCCTTGGGGTTCTCTTCCCCAAGCTTCAACTTGTCCAAGTACAAACACAACAAAATAAATAAAACACAGTTCCTATTTCAACTTCTCGGGGTTCTCTTCCCAAAGCTTCAATTCCTTCAGTATCAAAATTGTTAAGCCTCTCAGGGTTCCCTTCCCCAAGCTCTGGCCCCTTCAGTTTCAAACACAAGTTCAGTTTAACAACACAGTTTCTCTTAGGCCTCGCAGGGTTCCCTTCCCCAAGCTTAGGCCGCTTCAGTTTCAAACACAAAATTCAACTTGTCGGGATGGACCTTTTCCTCTATATACAGTTCCTTTCTCAAATAACCTTCTCATGGGGTAGGTAGAATCGGAGACTTTCGAAAATGCCATGTGACTTTGCACCTCCTAAGCGCGACCACTCTGATCTTTTACCCCTCTCTGTATTTCCTGTCCTTGCTTTTCTTTTATCCTTTCATCTTCAGCTGCTTCCTGCACTCCTTTGTTATCCTTCACTTAACTGTGCCCACTGGCACCTTCTTTGGCATTCTCTTCTATCAACTCGTTTTGCCCCTGTGCCTTCCTTTGATTCACTTTACTTTCATGCACCCTTGCACCTGCCCTTTTCCTTGTCGTGCTTCTTGCACACTTATTTCGCTCTTGCATCTTTCCTTAACTTTCGCGTCACTTGCAACCTTCTATTCACTTTCAAGCCTTTCCTTGCAACAATATTGGCTTCCTTTTGGCTGAGGCAATGCTTGTGTTTTAAATATTTCTTCTTCTTTATTACCTGGGGTCCCAGACCCCTTTAACATTCTCATAAATGTGGGCACCAGACCCCATTGGCTTTTTCATATAACTTGGCTCTTCACTACAAATTCCACAATGCCCCTTTCCTATGTACAACAGTGGACTTTAAGTTCACAAAAGGATTATTTTCTCTCGCTTTCCTGCTTTGTGACGCTTTGCACTCTTTTCACTTGCTTTTTGCTTCTTGCCTCTTTGCAATCTGTTGCTTACTTTTCATTCCGTGCCACTTTACAGTTTGTGCCTTTCTCCCGCTGCACTGCATCGTCGCGTTGACAGGCAGTCCCTTCAGGATACACGGGGTTGAGGTCAAGGTCTCACCACCTGCCCCTCAGACAACCTTGGGGCAGCACAGGTCCCAAGGGAGCATTCCACTGAACGCTGCAAGCAGGATGCCAGCAGCCTCACTCTGGTCCTTGGAGACACTGCTCCCTCGCAACGCTGCAGCCCCTCACAGAAACAGGGTAGCATATTGGCACGTCGTTCTCCTCCAGCCTTCAGCTCCTGCCACTCTCTGCTCCTTGTTCTCTGGTCTAGACAGGATCCCCAGCTGGCTCTCTGCTTCTGACAGAAATTGGACTGAGAAGGGATACCCTGCTCTGGACTCAGCCACACAGCCTCCCTTCTGCTCTCCCAACTGCTACTCTCAGCCATCTCCTTTTATACACCTTTGTTGTATCAATGGGCTACAGGTGGGTGGTCAGAGCTGGGTTTGCCTGACCTCCAATATTCCAATTAACAGGACATACCTGTCCTTCAGTCCTGAGTAAGTGAGTTCTTAAATGTGCAGTGTCCGTTTTCCTTCCCTGCTCTTTCTTTCTGATAATCTGTAGAGGAGAGATAAGTAGAGTCAGGTGTGCACAGTTGTAGTCAAGTGCCTGACCTTGCCTGACTCTATTAATGGGACAGCCTAGTGGTGGTATGTAGTAGGCCTCTTTTTGCCTATCCATGGTGTTACTATCTATAATGTTCATTGCTCCTGATTGCCTCTTCCTCAACCCAGTACATGTTGGAAATGGGGAGGGGGAACGGGATGAGATTGAAAATGCCTCGTAAAGGTAGAGGGAGAGTGTGATGTTGTATGATATCGATTGAGTGGTGCTTCTAATTTCTTCTGATTGGGTGTATTGGGGTAGTTGTAATGAATGGGTGTTAGTTCCAGTTTCCCTAGTCTTAGTCTTATTAGAGGAAGATGAGCGGGAAGGAGCGAGTTGGGTTATAGAATACCCTTTAATTTTTTGAGGGAAGAGAGAAAAGGTTAGTGTCATGTTTTAGAAAAAGGTTTGGTTTACCTTTAGATCTGGGTTTCTCTATCTTTGTTCCTTTTGAGTGAAAGTCATGGGGTAAGACGGGGTCCGAATGACAATATCCCATGAAAGTAGAGGGAGGGTAGGATGGATTGGGGCAAGGTATGGGGGAGTACCATGTCTCGCTTCAGGCGCTCTTCCGCTCAGTCCCCAAGCACCACCCGCCCTGGTGATCCTCCCTCGCTTGTCCGCCCCCAGGGTTGGGATCCACGAGTGATGGCCCTTCCCTGGCCACCTGAACAAAGGATTCTCTAGGATTATTTGTGAGAACGCCCTCATGTTTCTCACAACTGTAACGAGGTGGCTCACTGGAGGTATGTAGAGTGCCCAAGAGACTTTCACAAAAGGTGCTGATGTTGAGCGAGGGCAGTATCAACACTATAAACAGGAAAGCGAGAACGGACAAAGGAGATGTCATCACGGAAACCAGGAGTACGTGAATGAATCCAGGGAAGTTCCAAGCCACAAGAGCAATCGCGTCTCTCCAGGAGTGAGAGAGAAAAGGCAGGATGTTGCCAGGGCATCCGGAGAGCCAGCAGGGAGCTGACTCACTTGGTGGTGGTGTGACTGCTGGAAGGTGAACAGAAATGGTGCAGAGACCACAAGCAAGTTGCAGAGCTGTGCGGGAAGAGAGAAGGAGGAAAGTATCCTGGGAAAAACAAGAGTCGCGTCCCTAAGGCCACACAGGTAACAGGAACAGTGGGAAGACCATGTGGGGTCTGGGAAGAGGCCAAGCTCACTCAGAGTGCATCGGAAGTCATCTCCCTCGTTGCAGTGGCCAAATCCATACCACTGCTCAAGCGGAATACTTTGGGAGTCCCCTCCCTCGTCGCAGTGGCCAAACCCATACCACTGCACAAACAGGGTGCCTCTGGAGGCATCTCCCTCATTGTAGGGTCCAAGCTAATACCACTGCTCCAGCAGAAGGCATCGAGGAGGTAATCCTCCTTGTCAAAGGGGCCCAACCATTACCACTGCTCAAGTAGACTTGCAAAGAGTTTTCGAGAAAGATCAGGAGGAGTCTGAAAAGATATTACTCCTACGTCCCGTCCCCTTTCCTCCATACTTATGGGACATTCCTCCGTCCTGTGGGACGGGACCGCAGCACTTTGTAAAAGCATCAAAATTTTGCAAAAATTGTAGTCCTCTCTTTCTATGCGGTGTACTGCACGCGGCCGTAACCTGGCCATCTTAACTCCACCCCGCGCATCGCCCATCAGTCCTTTTCTCCACTTGTTAGAGACTGGACACACTTAGCATCAGCTAGACTTCCCGAATTGTTCTTCCTGTTAGCGACGCTTCGCTAGGGCGGATCCCCTTCCTCTGTGTTTAGAGTGTCTGGGTCCCGATCACCGCTGGGACCCGTGTTTTTATTGCGATTCCCTTCCGGTCTGGGCACTTCAACGTCGGTTAGAGCAGTGGGAGGAGGTGTTTCAGCGCACTCCTCCTACGCATTTTCAATCCTTCATTGACGAAAAGAAGAAATGCCCGGTAAGTTCCTTACTTTTTAGGGCACCCCGCCTGGGGGACTCCTTCCCGGGGTCTTCCCGGTCTGGGAGGAGCGTTGACAGCTCTGTTACCAGGGCTTGCCCTGAGGTGCCCTCTGGGCCTAAAAAGTGTACCAGAGTTTTCTCCGAGGTTCTCCGTAAGGGGCCTGTGGACACTGGATCACTATCTGAGGCCCCTCCTGTGGAGGCTATTTGTAGACCAAGTTCTACCGAGTCGTGGGGTAACGGAGCTCGCTCCGAGGCCTCCTTAATTGGAGCTTCCCTCAAAAGTACCGGGGTGCGCCCCGAGGCCTCGGCTTGGTTGGTTGATACCAAACGGAAGTTCGAGGCCCGCCGTGAAGAGGCTTCTACCGGGCTTGGGTCCGAGGTCCCTCGTTAAGAGGCTAAGGTGACCAACAGTTCTGAGAGGCCTGTTAAGGCCTTGTCGGTGAAAGGTGTTCCCCACCGTTCCTGCAGTTGCGATGACTCCAGAACTGTTGAGGGGGCAAGGAGTGAGGTTTTGAACCGTAATTCAACCTTTACCGGCAGTGATGAGGTCCTTCCTGAGGAGGCTAGTTTGGCTATTGGCATGTCGCAGAAACATCCCAGGCCGCACAGTACCGGCTTGGCCGAGGTTCCTTGTGTAAAGGCTAAAATGAAGACCCCTGACCCACCTGTGGGGACCCCTGCCTCATTTCCACACTTGTCGCAGTTCTGCTCAGGTGCCGACAAAAAGGCGGCTGTTCCCACCAAGACCACGGCGGCCATTTTGGATGCATCCCTTACAACTACGCCATCAGCCTCAGGTGTAGGGATTGGTTCCATAGGTCAACATCGGGTTCCTTGCGCGCATCCGTTTTGTCCAGTTTATGACTGGAACGCCCGGATGACCCTTCCGCACAATGTCTCGCTGCCTGCGGGTTCGGCACCCTTGATTTTTGTGGACACTTCTGAGGATGGGCCTTCTTGGCAAGCCTGTCCCCTGCGTCCCTGGAATTATCCTCCTCATGAGAGGCCTCCTCCGGAGGAACGCCCGGATGACCCTTCCGCACAATGTCTCGCTGCCTGCGGGTTCGGCACCCTTGATTTTTGTGGACACTTCTGAGGATGGGCCTTCTTGGCAAGCCTGTCCCCTGCGTCCCTGGAATTATCCTCCTCATGAGAGGCCTCCTCCGGCCGCTCCAAAGCCGTTGCCGGAGGATGCCTCCTTCGGCAAGTTTCAAGTACTTATGCGTTCCGACCCTATGAGAGAGTATTTCAAGGGTCTGTTTAGGGAGATATGCCGGCCTGCGCCGGCGGTTCCACCTGAGCCTCCAGTGGTTCCACTGGCGCTTCCTTTGCCTGTGGGGCCTCCCCCTACCCTTTCGCCCTTGCCACCGTTGTCCACAGTGGACAAGGTTGTTGTGCTGATGTGAGTCAGCAAGACCCTGACCTGTCGGATGACGTGCAGGGCGATCAGGACAGCGAAGACCAGCCCCGCTCTATTAGAGCCTTTCATGACCGGGTACTGGACATGATGTCTGTTGGATGTCCCAGTACCCGAGGCTTGTATTCACAACAAAACAAGGCTACTGGTACATCAAGGATTGGCTCATGTGAAATGTAAATGAATTGGAATCATTCACCCGGTCCAAACCCATATAACCACACAGGTTATGAATGTTACATGCAATTATGTATATTAAGACACTCCTTCAAAGAAAAAATAAAGGATTGTTGAAATTGAAAATCAAACTTTATATCAAAAAGGTGGTGCATATGGTAAAATCCAACACGTAGGAACATATATAATCAATAACATAATTAACACATACAAAAATTGAATGTATAGTCCTTCAAATAATAAAAATAAAGAACAGTGCATGAAAGAAGAACTTAAACCAAATCTAAATATTAACAAAAAACTGTTATTTATCACTTTGGTGCTCAATTTAAACCAAAAACAAGGAAGAGGGTTGAACTGAAAATCAATTACAATAATAATGACAGTGTTCTTGCTGAAAATTCAAAAGTTATGCAAGTAACCAATTGTCTTTTGCAATTATGATAAATTCCCAAAAATCGAGATTATGATGTGTTGGGATTGGGTCTGCCAACGCATCCGGGGGAACAGACAAAAAAGGGTTGGAGGAGCTTCGGAATGAAGCATCGGTGGGCGATGCCATACAAAGAAAGAGGTCGTAACTGGTGAAATGTTCTGTGAAGGACCTCGTGTCCCCTCAGAGTAGTAATGCGTTTCGGCGGAACGAGGTCAGTGGAGAAATACTCTTTGTTTTAGAGGAAAGTACTCCGCCTTCATCAGGGCAGTAGATGGCAGGACCCCGTGTTTGTGAAAGGGGAGAAGAGGATAAATAAAGAGAGAAAGAGAATGAGTGATCAAAAGAGAGTGGAATCAACAAGGAGTGAAGAATAATCTATACATTCGAATCTGCATGTAAGCAAAATGCAATAGTCTGGGTGCAGAACACCGACCATGGTCACATCTGCAATGTATCTCATGGCCAAGTCTAAATATCCAGAAAGATAGGGAGTCCTCTGGTGCACTGCCGATGGGCCTCCCCCTATTGGAAAAAAAAGGATAATGGCCTTGGGTCCCGTATGGGAAAGCAACGCATGGGTCCCAGTGCAAAACCCGCTGGTCCGAAAACCAGGGTCAAGGTGAGAGAAGCAGGGCAGGCTTGGTGGGTAGGGAATCACTTACCTATATCAAGTAATCAAAAACCAAGCTGTTCGGGCTTGGCTGTTATAAATGTGTATGGAGTATACACACAATCCCAAGTGGAGGAGTAAGGAAAAGCTCGAAAAACTCATGTAATCCAGTGCTCATCATCATAGGACAGACCAGCAGTCTGGGACCTGAAAGAGAGATGTGACCGTATGTGTATTGGGATAATGAAAAAACCATGTGGGGTGGGATAAACTGCCAGTGGGCTGGGGAGTTGGGTGGCATGGAAATTTACCTGAAATATGTCCTCTCGTGGAAATATTTGGAGAAGAAAAGTCAAATCCTGTTAGAAAGAGGGCTTGTGTGTCCCCATAGTGGGAGTTGTAGGCTGTAAGAACATCGAGTTGTTTGTCTCTTCACAGGCGTCCCGATGCGTGGTGCTAAAAGGGAAGCCGACAGAGAAATCGAAGAAGAAATGAAAGTCGGGCCAAAATGCGTGCCCGTATATGAAGCAGGTGGTAAGTCTGTACGGCTGTTCACAGTATCAGCCACATGAGTAACAGAAGCTGAGTGGTGTTATCTGTAAGCAAGGAGAATTAAGCTCCGTAGCCGATGGCTACACATGAGGGAAAGCGAAGTGTCCGCTGTGTGTGTCCCTCACTGGAACCTGCTGTGTGAATGAAGGCAGAAGCCGTAAAAAAGAAGGCAAAAGGATGGTTGTCAGGGCAACCATATTGCGCGTTCGGCTGCAGCGCGTAGGGAGGTGCCTGCTGTGAGCAAGGTGCCCAATGGGAAATCTCCAAGTTGAAGAGTGACAAGTGGGTGTGCGTCCCTGCCAACCAATGTTGCCGGAGAGGGATGGGAGGCGAGGGACACGTGGTGATGCCGTTCTTAGAAAGTTGCTGGAAGCCCGTGAAACGGGTGGTCGATCGCCTATCAGAGCCGCCTGTTGCTCGCAGTGTAGTAAGAGAGAGCTCTCGTCTCGCAGGGAGAGGTCCCAGCTGCCGGAAGGAACACCGGGAATGTCCCATGTGATCCTAAGAAGTCAAGGAAAAGCACCACCTCGAGCCAGAGGTCGGTGAATGTGGACAGCTCTCCTCTGCTGGGTACTGGATACCCGTTGTAGTCCTGGAGGGGGTAAGTGACGTGATGTATAGTGATGACGTCAAAAGTGGAAAATGTCAATAGCTGGACGGGTTCAAATGTGAATGCCATACTGGGAGGATAACATTAAAATAGAAAAAAATCCTTAGAAAAGCCTGAACCTGGAGCCGTAAACGCTGTCGAACCAAAAAGTGTACAGGTTCATCATTGGGAATGGCCTTAGGATGGAGATTGTTCGTTGAGTCCGTGTTCCAAGGAATCAAGTCTGTAGATCCATCTTTTTTCCAACTCCAAGAGTCTAATTTGTATGTTCTGACCAGTTTGGATCCTGTCAAGAACCCACCAAAGAATATCATCCGGAGTGTGATGTTTTGCCAAAAAATGGGTGACCAATGGGGAGGTAATATTCTTGCACCGGATCCTGGAGCGGTGCTCTGAGATGCGGGTACCTACACTGCGCATGGTTTGTTCCACGTAACGAAGGCCACAGGGGCATTCGATGCAATATATGACTTGGTTACTCTTACAATTAGAGAAGTTGTTTAAGGTCCACTGTCTGGAACCAATCCTAAATGTTTGTATTTTCTTGGTAAATTTACACACCAAGCAAGACCAACAAGGGTAGTGACCTGTGATTTTGTGTAAATTTCAAAGGCCTGTGCGTGGTAGAGCTCTGGTAAATGAAGAATGAACCAAGTGTTCCCTAATGTTTTTCGCTCTTTTAAAGGCGAATCTGGGAATGGGTTCATCAACTAATTGTAGTCTAACTATGGGCCAGTACTTTCTAATTACTTTTTTAAGGTCAAAAGTGTTGGGACTGTGTGTAACCACACACGTAAGTCTTTTGTTTTTGTGTGTATCCAATTCTGGCCTTGGTGTTAGAAGAGTCTCTATTCGTGAATCTTGCCCTTTTAGTGGCGGTATTGACCAATCTTTTGGGGTAACCACGTGAACGTAATCTTGTCCCAAGTGCTTTGGCATTCTCATAGAAATCATCCATGTGGGTGCAGTTCCTTCTGATCCTCAGGAATTGGCCATACGGAAGGTTTTGTTTTATGTGTTGCGGATGGTCGCTCTGGTAGTGCAGAAGGGTGTTACGATCTGTGGATTTCCTAAAAAGGTTGCAAGCAAGTTTGTTGTCTAAGCATGAAATCTCAAGGTCCAAGAAGTGTATCTGTGCTGTACTATACTCCATTGTAAATTGTATATTGTTGTTGCAGGTATTTAGCCATGTCAGAAATCGTTGGAGGGATGTGACGTCCCCTGTCCAAATAAAAATGTCATCAACATAACGATGCCAATGGGAGATATTGGCCTCCCACTGATTGTAGACATATTGATCCTCAAAGGATGGCTAGTCTGGGTGCAAAGGTTGCCACCATTGCTGTACCTTTGATTTGAAGAAAAAACTGATTGTCAAAGGTAAAGAAGTTCTTGCTGAGGGCAAAGGTCAATAGTTCAATGATGAACTCTGGCGGGACTCGGTATGATCCCGATTGGGCATATTGACGAATTAAGTGTTCATGTACACAGTCTATAGAAGTATCCTGTGGTATAGAGGTGTATAGTGCCTTGATGTCCATAGTCACAAGGAGTTGTTGGGAACAGTTGAATGGCAGATTTTCAAACACCTGAATGGTGTGCATCCTATCCCTAAGGTACGATCTGGTTTTGTTACTCAGGGGTTTGAGAAAGTAATCAATAAATTGACCCAATGGTTCCAAAATGGAGCCGCATCCTGAGACTATAGGTCTCCCCAGTGGATCTTGTGGGTTTTTATGAATTTTGGGGAGAGCATATAGAAATGGTGTGCGATTGGATGATGTGGTCAGGAAATTGGCTTCTTTGGGCCTCATTACGACCCTGGCGGAAATCGCGGTGCAAAATGCACCATGGAGCACGGCGGAAAGCGGAAAGCTGCCGATAGCGCCATGGGGGTTGGCGGATTTTCCGCCCCATTCCGACCTTGGCGGGGCGGTAAATCCCCATCCCCCATTTTACCCTTCCCCATTCCCATTTTTGCCCCATAGGGTATAATGGGAGTGGGGAAGGCGTTAATTACGCCACCGTAAAATACGGTGGCGTAATTAACAACAAGGTCCCGTAGCGCCATGGATTTCTCCGCCCGGAAAAACCAGGCGGAAAACGCTCCATGGCGCTACGGGAACTCGTAGTAGGGCGGACGGGTCCGCCGCGAATAACGCTGGCGTAAACCCACTCCGCCAGGGTCGTAATGAGGCCCTTTGTCAGTTATCCAGTCCCTATCACGGGCATAGGTGACCATTTCAGAGATTTCAATTTTCATGTCTCCAGTGGGGTCCTTCCTGAGTGTCTGATAACTATCCCTATCATTCAATAAGGTCATGATCATGTTGGTATATTGATCCGTTGTCATGAGAACAATGCCGCCACCTTTGTCAGCCGGTTTAATTATCATGTCCCTATTGCTGGATAGATCTTTTAAGGCTAGTCTCTTACCCTTGGTTAGGTTCTGCTGAAGTGTATGCTTGTTCCTCTTCAACTGTCTGATGTCTCTCAAGACGCATTTCTCAAAAGTAAGTAGATCATCAGGTATTTGACTGTCTGTAGGTGTAAAGGATGATTGAGGATGGAAACCCGTATCGGGGTCGGTCTCTTGTTCAGTATGATCCTGAAAGAAAATCCGGAGTCTTAAATTGCAAAAGAACTGGCGAATATCCATTTCTGTCTTATACCAGTCTGTGTCGCTGGTAGGAACAAAGGAGAGACCTTTGGTTAGAAGTGAAGTCTGATATGGAGTCAAAAGAAAATTACCCAGATTGTAAATGGGTAACTGATTATCATCATGGGTTTGGTCTACCGTCTCCTGGGTCGTCTCCGTTGTCCCTGGTACGGTGTGTTCCAGGGCGGAGGACCCCATCCTCCTCCTTGTCCTCCTCTGCCTAAAAAAGAGAAAGAAGGTGGATATGGGCTCGGATATTGCGGTTGACCGAAATGATAAGGCTGGAAAGGTTGAAAGTTCTGGTTAGAGCTTCCACTGGAGGAACCAGAGCTACTTGATCCCGAGAAGGTGACTCTGCCTCGTCTGCCACCTGCCCGGGGCCTTATGCTTGGAGTTGATACCTCTCGGCAGGCTTAGCTACAAGCCACCAGGTTCTCCAAAAAGGTGCAGGACAAGGTTTGGGGCCTGCTGTTTGAATGCAAGGAGCTTTTTCATTCCTCAACGGATGTGGAGCTGACCAAAACTAAGGATAGCACCCAGACCGCCAAGTCCTTGTCCGTTCTGGTGAAACCGCCTTTTAGGGCGCAGAGACAGTTGTCACAAGCCCGGCCCTCCTCTGGTTTCAGGGGGTTTCTAGATCAAAAAAATCCCACAGAGTGGACACCCCTTTGGGAAATTCCCGCCAGAGGCAGCAACGGACTCGGTTTTTCTCCCGCTCCTCAGCCTCCTCCTCAGGTTCAGGTGGTAACACCACTGAAAAACCTGCCAAATGAGGGTTCTCCACGCTCGCACGAGACCCCCGTGGGAGGGCGCATTGCGTCTCATTAGGAGGCGTGGCAGACCATCACTGACGACCGGTGGGTCATGTCAGTCGCTCGGACGGGCTTCTGCTTACTCTTACCCCACCCGTCTACCCTCCTTTCCAGCAGTCAGGGTCACCCTCCCTCGGAGCAGAGATTCAGAAGTTGCTGGACCTCACAGCAGTGGAACCAGTTCCCCTAGGGGAGCGAGGGGAGGGCTTCTACTCCTGGCTCTTTACAGTACTCAAACCCAACCAGGCTGGCCTGCGCACCATCCTAGACCTTTCCCAGTTCAATCTTTTCCTACCCCAAGAGAAATTCAAGATGATCATGCCTGGCCAGATAAAGTCCTCTTGGCAGATGGGCAATTGGCTCAGTGTGGTGGACCTTCAGGATGCGTACATGCATATACTGATTTGGAATCCACACAGGAGATACCTCCGTTTCTCTGTGGGAGAGGAGCATTTCCAGTTCCGAGTGCAGCCTTTTGGCCTCAGCTTGGCACCGCAGGTCTTTACCAAGATGATGTTGGTGATTGCAGCTTATCTTCGTCTGCAGGGTATCCATGTGTATCCGTATTTAGACGATTGGCTCTTACGCAGCCCTTGCCTGCTGAAAGCCGCATGCAATCTTCAGTCTCTCCTCCAGCTCCTGTTCCATCTCAGGCTGTTGGTGAACTGGCAGAAATCTTCCATGACCGTCCATCAGGATTTGATTTTCTTGGGTTTCGCTGGAACACGATCAACTGCAGAGTTTACCTGAAGGGGACAGAATGGCGGATCTGTTGCCCACGTGTCAGATGTTTGTGCAGTCAGAGAGTATGTCGGCCTGGTGGTTCCAAAGGCTTCTGGGCCTCATGGCCTCGTGTGTTTTGGCTCTACCTCTCGCTCGTCTCAAGATGAGGCAGACTCAGATGGCTCTTCGGAGTTCTTGGCATCAGGCTGTGGATATGGACTCCCAAGTTGATTTGATGCCGGCTTCCATGAGAGCGGACCTGGAGTGGTGGTCATCTCTCAGCAACCTGTCGTTGGGTGCAGGTTTTCAGGACCCAGCCCCGATGGTAATGGTCACGACGGACTCCTCCCTTCTGGGGTGTGGTGTGACGTTGGATCTTCTTCAGTTCTCGAACCTTTGGTCACCTCAGGACAAGTTCCTTCACATAAATCATCTGGAGCTTCTGGCGATTTTCCTAGCGCTCCAGGCGTTCAGACCGGTCATTGCCAACAAGTGGTCCGTATCCGCATGGACAATGTGGCGTCAATGTATTGCATCAACAAGCAAGGTGGCACCCAGTCTGCCCCTCTTGTGGACCTGTCCATCCAGATTTGGGAGTGAGCGGTTCGTCATGGTGTCTGGCTGGTAGCAGTACACATCCCGGGCCAGCTGAACGTTACGGTAGATGCCATCAGTCGGCGGACAATGGTCAGCTACGAATGTGAACTGAAGGCGGAGATCCTCTCATGGATTTTCCTGCGTTGGGGCACCCCGGAGGTGGACCTCTTTGCAACGTCGGCAAACAAACTTCCTCTGTATGCCTCCAGAAATGGTCTGGGAGCTTCCTCTCTGGGGGATGCTTTCGGGATTCATTTGCACAACATGAGGGCCTATGCTTTCCCGCCTCTGCCTCTGATTCATCGGACGATTTGCAAACTGAAGAACATGGTGAACTGTTCGCTTCTGTTCATAGCCCCGTGGTGGCCGGCCAGGTTCTTGTTCTCAGAACTTCAACACCTGTCAGTGTGTGCCCTGATCGGGACTCACCAGTAGCCTGATCTGCTTCACCAGGGGGATCAACAGTTGTGGCACTCCTCCCCACAATCATTCAGCTTGGCAGCATGGTGCCTGAGTTCAGGTCCTTCGAACATCTCAACCTATCTGCTGCTAACATGTGCATTATCCAGGCAGCCAGGAATGCCTCAACGAGGTCTCAGTATAGAAGGAAATGGCTTAGGTTCTGTCATTGGTGCTTAGACAAGCAGCTGGACCCAAGAGAAGCTACGATTGACACTGTGCTGTCTTTCGTATCCCACCTAGCTGAGTCGGGCATTCACGTTCTGTCATGCAGAACTTATTTTTCAGCGGTAGCCGCCTACCTATCCACGGATTAATGCTCTTATTCTCTGTCTAATCCAGTGATTAGGAGACATTTTGCGGGTTTGACGCGCCATTATCCCCCGGTTCGCAAACAGCACCCGACGTGGGATCTGAATGTGGTCCTTACGGCGTTGTGCCATAAACCGTTCGAACCAATGGCCATGGTGGACCTTAAGCACCTTTCGTGGAAGGTGTCTTTTTTGGTTGCCGTTACCTCAGCAAGCGTGTGAGTGAGCTCCAAGCTTAGTCGGTGGAGCATCCCTAATTGGTTTTCCACAAGGATAAGGTGGTCCTAAAGACAAATCCTTCTTTCCTGCCAAAGGTGGTCTCTGATTTCCATCTGAATCAATCTCCCTGCCGGTTTTCTTTCCGACCCTGCTTCAGAAGCGGAAAGGGTTCTGCATTGTTTGGACGTTAGAAGGGCTCTTAAATTCTATCTAGACAGATAATTTAGGAGCTCTTCTCAACTATTGGTGACCTTTGGTGATCCACAAGGTAGACAGGCCTCTAAGGCGACTATCTCCAGATGGATCGCTGCTTGCATTATGGAATCTTACTGTCCAAGGGTTGCAGCCTCCTAAAGGTATTCATGCACACCTGGTACGGGGCAAGGCAGCTGCAGTTGCCTTTCAAAAGTATGTCCCCTGGGAGACCATCGCAAAAGCGGCTACATGGGCCTCTCCATAGGCATTTTGTAAACATTATTGTCTTGACCTGAGCTCCAGATCTGATGCTCAGTTTGGTCAGGCTGTGCTGAAGAACCTGTTTCATTAAGGGCTTTTCCATCCACCCGTAGTTCCTGTAAGGAGTGCTTGGGAATCTCCCATAAGTATTGAGGAAAGGGGACGGGACGTAGGGGTGTAACCAGATTACTCACCGTAGTGACCACCTTCCTCCTAGTCCATAGTCCCTTTTGCTCCATACGCCCGCCCGCCGTCCCCTCTAATAAGGTTCCTCTGTTATTGCTTAAAGGTCTCTGACCTGACGATAGAAAAGGACTGATGGGCGATGCGTGGGGCGGAGCTAAGATGGGCGGGGTTACGGCCGCGTGCAGTACTCCGGGTAGAAAGAGAGGAAGGACTAAAGAATTTACAAAATGTTTTAATGCTTTTACGAAGTGCTTCGGTCCTGTCCCACAGGACGGAGGAATGTCCCATAAGTAGGGAGGAAAGGGGACTATGGTCTAGGAGTAAGGTGGTCACTACGATGAGTAACCTGGTTATTATCATCCAGATGTGAAAGGGAAGCCAAATAAAGCCATGAGCTTTTCTACTCCCTGGAGAAAGTTGAAGGGACTGGTACAAGCTTTCTGTAAACGTGCTGAAGAATCGACATGGAGAACTTTGATAAAGGATACAGGGGAAGGGAGTCATTCCCCAGGCCCTGTTTTGAAGGGACTCTGAAAGAATTACTATTACGAGAAGACTGAAACGAAGACACCAGGAGAAGGAACTTTACTTTTGTTTAGATTTTGGTTTACGTTTTAGGGTTAGATAGCTAGGTTTCTGACAGAGGACAGGGAATATATTATTTTTGGATGGGCATTCTGATGGGTCATTAAAGTTTCCTATGTTGAGGCAGGACAAGCCCTTAGAAGTAGGGAGAGAGAGTTTTCCTCTTTCATAATACAAGGTTGTAGCCCAAACATTGACCCCCTCTGTCTCCTTCTCCTTCTTCTACATCCTCACACACACACACCGTCTATTTCTTTTTTTTTTTTTTTTTTTTTTTTTTTTAAATGTATTTTATTTTATAACGACCACACTGTGCAACAGAACATAAATAGAACACATCAAGCCACAACAATGGCCAAACAACAGATATGAAAAAGAAAAGAAAGAAAAAACAGGACAGAATTAACTTAACAATCCCCTTCCCTCCCCCCTATGAGCCTGCAGGGTGTCCACCATCATTGTCCGTTCCGTGTGGTCTATTTCTTATTGTATCTTTAGTGCTAAGTTAGTGGCAAGCTGGTTGGTGTCCTTGACTACCCTGGTAAAGTATTTCCTCCAAACCATTTGCTTGGGGATTGTAGAGGGGATTGGTGATGTGATATCCCATTCTGTCTTGAAATCTTTTATCTTGTGGGAAGTTAGCTGGTTGCCACTATCTGTGACGAATGCCACAGGAACCCCATTCCTGAGAAATATCCTTAGAAGGAAATGTATGACAAAGGTGGTGGAAACTTCTCTTACAAACTTTTGTTCTGTCCAATGACTGTGGGAATCTGCTACAACCAATGCAAATCTTTCTTGGGGCAAGTTGTAAAAGGGACCCATGAAACCACGGATGCTCTGCCAGTGGCCACTCAGGAGTCTGGTGGGTTGTAAAGCAGCTACTCTTGGTTTTAACACTTTGTCACTATTCCTGCAGACCTCGCGGGAATTTACAAACCATGACGGGCCACCACAGGTTCCTCACTCCAGGGCTTTGGTGGCTTGTATTCCAGGATGAGCTAGATGTGCGTTTCTGGAGGTGTGTCATCAAATACTCTGTAATGGTATGAATTTGCCTCCTTTCCTGAGGACGCAGCTTCCTATTGCTAGTTCTTTGGCCACTAGGGTGTAGGGACATAAGAAATATTCCAGATTACGCATTGACGCCCAACCATTCCAGACATATTGTTTCACTCTTTGAATGTCACCATTTTCCTCCTATGCTTGTAACCATCCTTATCTTAGTGGGCATTCCCAGTTATAATGCACACATCAGATATGTTGCTTTCGACTGAGTTTTCACTGGCCGTCTTATCGCTTGGTTGCAACTGTGTGGTTGACCTCAAAGAAATTCACAATTTGATTGTTTTCCTTGTTTATGTACAACACATACTTATATGCCTTAAGTCTTGCTAATATTCAGCCAAACGTGGCAATGTTATCTCTCTCCCCCGCCCCCTCGCCATATATGGGGCTCACAGGAGTGGCTTGTGATCTGTTATGAGCATGAAGGTGGCTCCCCAGAGGAATTGCTTGAAACATTCTGAAGCCCAAATGCAGGATAGCACCTCTTTCTACGACTGACTACTTTAGTGTATCCTCTCTTAACAACCTCAATGTGAAGGTGATAGAAGTGTCCAGACACTGTTATTTTCTGCACTCATATTGCTTAGTTGCTATTTGTCAACGTTGTGGACCGTCTTGTGTTAATTTCTGCTAGAGTGGAGGTCATCACAATGTTTTCCTTGGCCTTCCCAGGAACATCCTGCTGATCCTTTCCCTGTGTGTACTTTCCCCCCTTTTTCTGAACCGTTCCACTGTGGCTGCAAACGTATGCAAAAGAATGAGTATAGTATCCATAAGGCCTGGGAAATTCTACGAGTTTGTCTTTTGTCTCTGATCTAGAGCCGTTATTATCGCCTTCACTGGGCTCTCTTTAGGTTTGATTCCCTCTTGGGATAAGGTATCTGCCAGTTATTGAACTTGGCTCTGGAATAGTTTACACTTCTCTGTCACTTGCTGCAGGCTATTTCGGCCTTTTTCAAAGTGTCCAGTTGCTTTACCAGGCTTTTACTGAACACTAATACGTGGTTTTGAAAACAGAACTTGCCAGCGATTACCTTAAATATTCTCTCTATAAGTCTTTGAAATACTGACGCTGTGGATGCCCGTCTGAAAGGCATCCTTGCAAACTTTAAGTCTGAATTGCTTTATAAAAGTGGTCAAATCCTTGCTGCCATCTGTCTGTCTGATCTGATGGCATGCGCTCTGCAGGGATAACTTTGAGAACACAGTGGCACTTACCCTTCCAGCACTACCTGAAATGTTGTCATACTCAGTACGATAGTTGCTTGTCTGTCTCTTCTCCTACACACACCCACCCACCCCGAAGTATGATAGTAATTTGAGACTTTCTGAATGTCTCAAGGCCTTGTAAGAATGTCATTGCATTTTCCCTTGCTCCCTACCTTGCCTTGAAACGCTTTGAAACACATTGTGTTTAGGTCGCTCTACAAGTAAACAATCAAGCAATGAATCAATCACTCCAATACTATATTAATCACCACTCCAATATTCAGGAGTAGATGGCAATATGCTGTGATGTGGGCATTGCGTCCACAAAGATCGACGCATACCCTTATACAATAGCAGGTCTTTGAAGCTGGAACTATCAGTTCTACCCATTCAGATGCATCTGTTTCTTCAATTATACCCTCCACTGATGTACTATGGAACAGTTCCTACCGAGGAACGAGAAGGTGTAGAAACCCCTTGCTTGCTTTGCTCTTGTTTGGTAACACATTTCCCTTTAGGTGGATGCTGGAATTTATTGAGGAGGACAATCTCGGAAAATAGCATTTCTGAAAACCTCCTTGTCTGCTCCTGTGCTGCATCTGTGTCTTTTTCAACAAGCAGTACTTTCTTGGCTGTTTCAGGCTTGAATTTCAGGCCTGAATTGTGTCTTATGTCTTCAGCTTCATGTCAGGGGTGTGACTATGTTAATCTTCCTGATAATGTTCCTATCTTTATATTGCATTTGGGATACTAGCCACATGTAGAGGTGAATTTAATGTCCCAAATATGCCCTTGGTCTGATCTTCACTGGTCCCAACTTGGACTCCAGGACACCTTTGTACACTGTTAAAGGTATGGTCATGTGGTGCAAACCTGAATGTGCCATGAATTCTAGTTCTTCTCTTGGGATGCTAATAGTATACGCACGCGCTTGATTTTAGCAATGGTTCCGGTGTCAAGGTGCCCACCTCTCTGACCACTAATATGTTCTTGTAAGTAGTTGTCATTTCCTAACCTTCTTTCTCCTCTTGGTATTCTCCCTCTTCTAGGACCAGATGGATTTACTTTCTTTTGTGCCTTCTTGTACCTGGCTCCACGGAAACAGCATATTGTGAAGTGGCCTTTTAGCCCACATGTTATGCAAGTTTTCCCACAGCTGGAATGTTCCTTACAGATGTTCCATTGTTAGGGTGACCACGCCTGCCGCATTGCACTTTGCTGTTGTCTCTCGCCATCTTTGATGGCTTAGTCTGTTGCACTTGTTTGGGTTCTCATCTTCACATTGCCTTTAGCAGGTTTCTTGCAGGCATTTCTTTCTCATAACCACATTTTATTCAGCTATACAAAAGACAAAAGTGTGAAACTTTATATGCAGCCCGCATACAACATATTCCAACCGGAAACAAGGAAAAACAAATGAAAAAGTACAGCAAACAGCCCATTAAATGCTCCTCGCCTGGCAATCGCTGCGGTGCCTAAATCAGAATGGTCACAGTTCACTTATCATTTTGCATGGAATGTTACTCCCAGTTCAACCCTACAAATTGAACCACCCCAAGGCTTACAGTCTCTCAAGGCACATGAGGCCTGCACAGTCTTTAGCTAAATCACCCAAAAAGGGTGACTAGATTGCAGCAAATGTCATAGTTGTTGCTTGAATACAGTGTGTAATTTTCTCAATAACCAGTATCTCCCAAAACTTTGTTAATCACAGATATATCTTGCTATGCCCATCACCTCATCAAGGAGGGCTCAGACTCTTGCCAGAGTCGTTCTCCTATTTGATCTTCTCAGGCATGGACCTTCAATTGGTCCCTTGAAACTCGTCAAGTTTCTGACTAACCATGCATGCAATGTGTTCACTGTCACTAGAGGCCCACAGAAAAAAAAGGTCAAACTCACTGTTCATCACGCTGGTGTGTTAAACAAAGCCTCTTTCAATTGTGTAACTGCATCTGTGTATCCTGCATCCTGTGTCCGAACCCACTCCTATAGCAGTGTGGCCAACTCCAAGAAGGAAGGGTAAAAGATCTTGAAAGATGAAGTACTCCCAACAGTCTTTAAATAAAACGTTCCATCGTTCGGCATGGGCCACTGGGCTCTCTTGCAGTCTGTCTTCTGCGAAGGCATCATGAAGAAGGACACAGACAACAGATTCAAATTTCAACTCAAACACTTTTATTAACTTAAATGTCAGGAAGGAGTAAGGCCTAACTTGCACTATGCTATGGTGGGATTTCCCTACCTAAAGAAAACTAAGGAACGTCTGAGGCAAGGAGTTCAACTGAAGAATCTGTCTGTATCCAAAACCTATACTTACCCTCACAACTAACTCTTTACATGTAGGGATATCAGCAACCAAAAGAAAAAAGTGTTAACCCAAGGTTCTCCAGCTTATAGCTTCTTTTCAACCCCCTTCCCCAAGTGTGAAATATTTTAATAACAAAGTCTCAAAATTGTCTTCCGTAGATTAAAAGGGAAATAGTTTGAAACAGAATCCGGGGAGCCCTTCCCCAAGGTTAAGGCAGTTCATAACAGAAGTACTGGGGTTCCCTTCCCAAAGTTAAAAATAGTTAACAGAAGCCCTGGGGTTCACTTCCCCAAGATAGTTCACCAGTTTTGGTCTTTTCCTTCTGTTGGTTGATTGGCATTTAATCCGGTATTTTGAAAAGTCCATCCGCTTTATTTTGATTCAATTTGATGTTTAAATAGGTTTATATATTTTATAAAGTTGAGCAATAGAGATTTCTTCTTGTTGATACCATTGAAATGTCTATTTCTCAGATTGGAACCTTCCAGAACTGCTCCTTCTCTTTTCTCAAGGTGTGTGGTTCCTTTAACAATTTACGTGATTGTTAATTCATTAATCAGTTTCAGACTGAGACTTTCGAGAACGTGTTCTGCTCCTTTCAGACCCACGCAACAACTCAGTTACAATGTACATGTGGAAATGTACACGTGGAAATGCGTTTTTATGATACATCTTTGTTGTATTGATATTTAGAACTACCTATGAATTTCAAATAGGAGTAGTTGCTAAATTTTATGATGAATTTTAGTTTGATTTGTAGATCATGATATTAACTATATAGTGATTTGAAGATTCTATTTATTTGGATTATCTGAATGTAAACCTATCAATTTGTTTGGATAACAACAAAGAAAGTAGATGATGTTTTATGTAAGTATTTTGTTGTAAAAGTTTTATTAACTGAAAAACAACAATAAATAAATAATAAACATTCAGTATACGATCACAATCACTGGTTCCTTCACAAAGCTTGCGTTCGGTTTCCAACTGGGTTTCCTGATCTCTGAAACGCACTGGCTTCCTTTGCAGGCTCCCTGCTTATCGCACTGGACTCGCTTCAACTCGTTTGCCTGCGGTGCTCTCCTTTGCCCCTGAGACACTCCAGCGCTCTAGCAGCGCCACGGCATAAGGAGCACTGTGACTCTTTGTTAAGGCTGGCCCTTCAGTATGCCACCTTTTGTTGCCTTGCAGTTGTGCCCGAGAACTCCTGCTCTCACACCATCCCAGTTTGGACCGCCGGCTTCTGCAGTCCCTGGGATTCCCATTCTTGGCACATGGCAGCTCTGCATCCAATGGCTCCCAGCAGTGTCTTGCCTTTCTCTCCCTCTCTTTTATACATCTTTGGTTTGTGAATAAGCTGCAGATGTGATTTCTCTCAATTGCCTGACTATAGTTAGGCCTATTAGTGAGACAGGCCTGTCCTTTGTAGTGGTATTCCTCTGAGGCTCTCTTCCTCATCTCAGTACCAGAGTGGTGTAGTTGCATGTTAGTGTGCATGACTCCTAGTCATCTCTTATTCTTCCCAGTACTAGAATGGCATGACTGAGACAAAACAAGGGAATTTGGTTTACAATAACCTATAATGGTTAGAGAATGATTGGGTGGGTTGTTATTAGGAAAAATGGGGATACCATGTCTCACCTAAGGGCTACCCATGAACCCTCAACCTAGGTGATCCTCGTTTGTTCACCCCCAGCGCCAGGATCCAAAAGCAATGGGTTTTCCCTGGCCACCTGCGCCCAGGACCCACAGGGAATAGTAGTGGGAATACCTTCCGGTTTCTCACACTTCATGTATGTTTTTTCCATGATTCGATATTCTTTCAGCACTAGATATTTCACCCATGGCTGCCTTAACTGCATATAGACTTTGTTGACCTTGAACCATCGGACTCTAAACCCACCCAGGACATTGTTGACATGGACCATCTGATCATGATTGTTTTCAATAGCTAACAGTTCATCTACGTAGTGAATTACTTTGGCAGCACACTCAATATCCTTCAAATTGTCACCTATCACCCTCTGATAAATTGTGGGGGCACTCCCTCAGCCTCTGTGGTGTGGCAGGATGGCCCACCAGTAGATCTACTTTTGGCAAAGGAGTATTTTTCTTGACTTTTGCTGCATCATACACTCCAAAAAGCATTCAACAGATCAGTCACTGTAAAGACCTAGGTGTTTGGACTTCTCTTAGCAATCAATTCGAGGGCAGCCTACTCCCCACTTTGGTGTTTAGCACCAAAACCTTGATCAACTGGTGATAATCTATCGTCAAATGATAATCTGGGTGCTCATCTGTCTGTCTCTTCCGGTGAACTGTGAAGAGGAGTCACTTCAAGCACTGCAGTTTCCTTATGGCTTCCTTCATACCTGGTATACTCAGATCGGGCTTAATCTACTTCAGTTTATACTTTTAGTTTAGTTGTCCGGAATGATGAATGAAGCGTGTACAGTGGACTGGAGCAGAAGCACATCCCTCTTGCTCCCCTGGGGAAGATCCCTCCGAAGCAATCTATAACTTTCCCCTTCATCTAGGGAGCTATCCAGGGAAGTAGCATCTGGAACTTGCAGGCCAACCTGGATAATCCGGGTGTTAGATTTTCTATACTAATTAGATCCTGTATATCTATAGGAAGGGAATAGGACACCATTAATATGGCAGTAGCAGCTTGTACACACTACCACTCAACGTAGCACACTTTCTGTGTGGCCTTACCCGTGGCCTGCTTGCCCTGCTGTTGCAAGATCCTGATTGACAGGAGGAAAAGGGAACCCGTGAAGCCCTGTCAAGTCCTGCTTTGCCGCGGGTGACTCTCTGCATTTTCTACCCTTCAGCTCTGTGGATTCCAGCAGCAAAACTACTTTAACCAGAAGGTGAAGATCAGCTAAAGAACTGAATATACACTTTCAATATACTTTTAAACAGTATAATTTATATTGACACAATCTTTTTTGTTTTGTTTAGGCCATTGCCATACTTACATTGGGCGGGGCTACATATACGAGGTTGCGCGCGCACCCGTGAAGCCCCGTCAAGTCCTGCTTTGCCGCTTCGTCGCGCTTGACGACTTGAGGACTTAATTTTTGGGCTCTACCCAATATTCCATGATTATTTGACTAGCCCGCATAGGTTTGTTCCTATAGCATTCTTGTGGCTCGTTTTGTCGAATTTTTCAGCATGAAACATGGCATTACCACCTTGACATCGGGTATGCCTGTAGTAACAGTATTGCATTGCACAAATGGTGCTAGTCCTCTACATAATTCACCATCTTCTGCATCTAAAAAACATCGCTTAAGTTCTACGCCTCCTGTGGGCATCATGAAATCTAAGGTAAAAAGTAAAGCTGAACTTTTGCTAGGGATGGATATCCGTCCCTTTTGTCGAGACCCCTGTCCCTTGAACATTGGACACATCTCAACTGCTCCTGCCTGTGTGAAAAATTCTACTGCGACTTCAAAAAAAGTAATTTCTTTTGGACAATCTGGCAACCTCAAGGACGAAGGTATAATTGGTGAGAAATCAAAGCACTTGTTGCCATCTGTTTCCTCGGTCACCTTTGCAAAAGAAAATGTGTCTTTGACAGATAGCATTTTGTTAAATAATGTGTTAACTGGCCCGGTTGCTTCATCTGTCAAAGCGTTGGATTTGTCTGTTGAATCTGTGAACGACATTTCAAATACTAAATTGTCTACAATATTTAAGTCTGGAGATGTGGCTGTGATTGATTTGGAGCCAAATGCTTCCTGTTTTTCTGCACTCACTAATTCTGAAAATGTATCAAAATCCCCAATATTATTTACAAACATTAGTGTTTCTAATTCAGTGGATCAATTGTCATTTATTGCTGCAATTCCTCGGAAGTTTGGGGGCAATCTTTCCCCTGATGTCGTAACGGTTGAAATTCCAAATGTAAACATCAGTATCGCTCTGACCTCCATGATTACTGCCATTCTTGCTCTGGCATAATTATTCGAAGTATTAGCAAATAAGGCTGATGTACATTGTAATCAGCTGAACCAGGTTCTATCTGGGCAACTCACGTTATCTAATAAATTAGAATGTTTGATTGATTCTTTCACTTCATCCATTACTAAAAGGTCGGTAGACCCTCAAACCTCTTTTCAACCTGATGCTCCTTCGCAGGTCTACCAGAGCAATCCTTTCATATTAAATCCAATCATTGATTTGGTTAATCTTGTGTCTGAACCTGTAGATGATTCTCAAAAAAAAAAAACAATTATTCTGTATTTGGTGGGACAAGCACAAATCTCTTTGATGCACCAGTGAAGTCAGGGCCCATTAAGGGTGCCCCGCAAAATAAATCTAAAAAGGGGGGCCCTGGGGGGAACGCGAAGCGTTTCCCCCCGGGGAGGTGTTTGGCGCTGCACACGGCCAGCGAGTGGCCGTGGGGGCAGAGCGCCTCCCCGGGGTATTTAAGGGGCCAGGGAAGGTTCGGGAGGCAGGTGACGGTTGGACTTGGCGATTGTGAAGTCCTGTCGCCTGCTCCCGAGCCTTGTCTGTAGCTGGGCCTAGTGTGTCGAGGTTAGAGCAGGTGAGGTAGGGTCTTTTTTGGGAGTTAGTGACTGGGGGCGGTTAGGTATAGTTGTAGGTATTTTAAGATATAATTACAGCGGATTTATTAAAAAAAAAAATAAAAAAAAAGATAATTGTTTTTTGAAACATTTGTTGAATAGCCGGGGGTATCGTAAATAAGTTACCCCCCCCCCCTTACCGGAGCCGCCGTTGGCATTTCCTGTGTCCTGTCGGGCGGTTTGGGGGTTTTGGTACGGTTTTGCCCTGCCTGGATTTTTGTCTATTTGGGATCCGGGGTGCCGTGTGGGAGCGAGGAATCTTCTCCGGGAACATCCTTGCGCTTGCAGGTATCGGGGGACTCTTCATTCTCCTCATCACCCGGCACCGGTTCCTCTCTTCCCGGGTCCTCCTGGTTTTCGGGGGGTGGCGGCTGGATGTTGGTAGCAGAGCCTGTGTGGCCCTGTCTTGGAAGTGTCCTTGTGCGCGGTTGCAGCCTTCTGTCAGAGGGGGCAGAGCAGTCCCCTTAAAGGGGCCGCTCTAATTTTCTGGTGACTGCTGGTAGTGCGGTTCAGCTCGTGAGCCACCAGGGGGCGGGCCGGTGTGCTAAATTAATTTTGTTCATCTGGGTTTCCAGGGTTTTTTCAAAAAAGGGATATATTGGGGGTTCTCAGCGTCAGTAGTGGGGGCTCCTGGGTTGTGTACTATTCTCTTGGGCAGAAGTGGAGCTAGGAGAGGGGTATTTTCGAGGTGGGGGGGGGTAAATAAAAAATAAAAAAATAAAAAATTATAAAGGATAGCCGGTAATTTTGAGTTAATTAACCCTCCTAGGTTATTAGTGTTATAGCGCAATTTTCTTTGGTTCTCCCTCTGCTAGGGGTATTTGTTCCCCGGGTAGGTACCGGCTCGGGGGCGTAATTAGCTAGTGAGCGGCTAAGTGCATATTTTAGTGTGCTATCAGATTAGTAGTGCACGATGGTGGGCCAAGAAGCAAGCAAGAAGGGGCTGGTTGATGCTAGGGCTCTGAGGGAGGCCCTGGAAATCATCAGCAGGGCATCTAAGGCCCAGCTGGAGGGGGCGGTGGCGTAGGTCACGGGTGAGGGAGAGCTGCAGCTGATGGGGCTCTCGCGACAGTGGTGGCTTGCACCCCCGCGGAGGGGAGGTGTGGGAATCCAGGGGCAGGAAGATGAGGAGGGAGATAGACAGGAGGGCGTCCGGGGGAGAAATGATTTCGGGTGGGCAGCCATCTAGGGAGGGAGTGAATGATAGCCCTAGGGAAGCTGGGAGTGCTCAAAAGGAGGTGGCTCAAGGGAACCACAGCGGGGCCATTGATGGGGCGCAGAAGGGGGTGGCAGGGCAGAGGGGAAGGGGAAGAGGGGGTAAATACCTGCAGAAGAGTGCAGGTGGGAGAAGGAGGGAGAGGGCCCCATCAATGGAGGAGGTTAGGGTGAGGCGCGGAAAGGCCCCCCCGGGTAGGAGGAGTGAGGGCGGAGGGCGCTGCGCAGCCCCCGCTGGTCAGGTGGAGGTAGAGGGTTTTAGAACGGCCCCTCCTCGGTCGGCGCATGGAGAGCCTAGAGGGTGTAGCACGGCCCCTAGCAATGAGGACTCCAGGGTGGAGGTCGGAACGCCTCGCCCGAGAGAAGAGGACCAGGCAGGGGTTTCCGCGGCCCGCCGAGAAGACGTCAAAGGAGTGGCGGGATGGACGCCCCGGTCTCGCAAGAGGAAGATCGACTCGACTGGGGCACGAGCTCGCATCCACAATGGTATTTGAGGGGTCATGAAGTTGGTTTGGAGGATTATGTGGGGCAATGGAAGGTGGAAGGTTATAGGGCGGTAGGGGAAAGGGGGGAGGAGAGAAGAAGTTGGTGGTGGGATCTGGAAAGGCAGGTGCGGGGTGGTCGGGGGGCAAGAGGGCGGGGGAACTGTTGGCTGGGTGAGTCTGCTGACATGTTTTGTCCCCGCAGTAGGAGCCCTCTAAGAAAAGAGATGAGGAGCATCGGTGTGGACGCCAGACCGCAGACGGCAGGCGTGGAAAGAGCTGAGCGGGAAAGGGAATGGTCATCTGCATGGCAGAGAGGGGTCCCAAGAGGGGGGACGGGAAATGAAGGGCCTGGATTGCAAGGGATAAGGAAAGACGTTGGGGTACAGGCCATTGGAGCCTTGGGGGTTGAGAAGGGCATTTGCTCAGTGGAGGCCTGGGTAAGGTATGATGAGGAATTCAGAGCGAGAATGGCGGAGGACTGTCAGGCGGTCTGGGGGGAGATAGACATGGATCTTTGGCTGCAATGGATGGCCCCAACGAGGCCTGCCCCGACATTGCACACAGCAAGTGGGCTGCCGGTGCCTTTCCGGCCCTTTCTTGGTCGCCCCGCCCATGAGGGGGTGGGGGGAGGAGGCAGAGGGCAGTCCTCAGCAGCATGTTGGGGGTTTAATAAGGACGGCTGCACAAGGACCCTGTGTAGGTTCAGGCATGAGTGTAGCAAGTGTGGAGGAAAACACCCTCTTACTCGGTGTTCCCAACAGGGGGAGGGGGAGAGGTTCAGGTAGAGGGGTTGTGGGGAAAAGCTTCTACGCCAATTAAAGTGGGGGTGCTGCAGAAATGGTTGCAATTTTATCCAGACAGGGAAGGGGCGAGGATTTTGAGTGAGGGGTTTAGTCAAGGTTTCAGATTGGGGTACCAGGGCCCAAGGGTGCACCGGTGGGCTGAAAATCTGAAGTCAGCCAAAGAAAATGTTGAAGTGGTAAGACAAAAATTGACCAAGGAAATAGCGGCAGGAAGGATAGTGGGCCCATTTGATGACATGCCGGGTGATTTAGTGATATCCCCACTGGGGGCGGTGCCCAAGAAAGCTCCGGGGGAGTTTAGATTAATACACCATTTGTCATGGCCGGAGGGCATGTCTGTTAATGATTTCATTACCCCGGAAGAATGTGGGGTTGTATATGCAAGTGTTGACCAGGCAGTGGAGCTGGTAAGGAAAGAAGGGCGGGGGCCTTCATGGCCAAGTGTGACATCAAGGCGGCTTTCAGGTTATTGCCGGTGCACCCGGAGGATTTTTGGTTGTTAGGTTTGCAGTTTGAGGACCGCATATACATAGACAAAGCCTTGGCAATGGGGTGCGCAATTTCCTGCATGCTGTTCGAATGATTCAGCTCCTTCTTACAGTGGGTTTTTTCATTTAACTCGGGTTGGGAGAGTGTGCTGCACTATCTGGATGATTTTCTGTTCATTAGCGGGGCAGAAAGAGAGGGGGAGTGCAAGGGAATGCTAAAGTTGTTTCAGGAGCTAATGGAGGAGTTGGGTGTGCCGTTAGCGGAAGACAAAACAGAAGGGCCTGCATTGGTGTTGACATTTCTGGGAAGTGAACTGGATTCAGTGGCCATGACCTCACGCTTGCCGCACGACAAGGTGAGCAAACTGGTGGTGCTGCTGGAGAGGGCGGTAGGGGCCAAGAAAATGCCGCTGGTTGACATGCAGAGATTGGTAGGGCATTTGAATATTGCATGCAAGGTGGTGGCCCCAGGACGGACTTTTTGTAGGAACATGGCGAGGGCTATGGCGGGAGCAAAGTGCCCACATCATCGGATAAGAGTATCGGGGGCAGTGAGGGAGGACTGCAGAATTTGGCTGCGTTTTTTGGAGAATTTTAATGGGGTGTCAATGTGGTTGCAGGGAGACCCAGTGACATGGGAAGTACAGATATTTTCGGACGCAGCAGGAGCAGGAGGTTTTGGAGTATTTTGGAGGGGGAAATGGTGTGCATAGAAATGGCCAGATCTGTGGTTGAAGGAGGGAAGGAGTATAGTATTCCTTGAATTTTTCCCATGGCTGGTGGCATTGGAGTTGTGGGGCAAGGATTTGCAGGATAGGAAAGTGAATTTCAATGTTGACAATGAATGCGTGGTCCATGTGGTAAACAGGCAGTCAGCAATGGATCAGAGGGTGGCAAGACTCATGAGAGAGTTTGTGCTGCGCTGCATGGAATGGAATGTGGTGTTTAAGGCAACACATGTGCCAGGGAAGGATAATGGCATTGCTGATGCATTATCTCGTTTTCAATGGCAGAGATTCCGTGGATTGGCTCCAGATGCGGATCAGGAGGGGCAGCAGATTCCGGAGGAGCTGTGGAAGATAGGAAGATGAGAGCGCTGGCTTTGGTGGAGGGTTCATTGGCCGGCCGGGGCGTCTAAGGAGTCATACAGCAGGGCCTGGGAGGATTTTATTGGAGGGGGAGCGCGTAGTTGGAAGGGTAGATAGGATGCGGAAGAGCGGAGGAGGGATGATGTCATGAACTTCCTCCTGAGGTGCATGGACAGGGGCTGGTCAAGAGCAACTATAGCAGGGAAGTTAGCAGGGATTGCTTTCTACGGGAAATGGTTCTGGGGTTTTCACCCGAGTGGGGGGGAAATGGCGAGTAGGATGTTGGAAGGATGGGCAAGGGAGAGTAAGAGGGACAAGGACAAGAGGAGGCCGATATCGGCGGAATTGCTGCAGAGGTTGGTTAAGGCAGTGGGGGGAGTTTGCTGGTCGGTATGGGAGGGGGAGCTGTTTGCGACCTGTTTTACTTGGTTATTCTTCGGGGCTTTTCGGGTCTCGGAGTTGGAGGGGGGGAAAGGGGGGTCTGGGGGATTGCAGTGGGAGGATGTGCAAATTACAGAATTGGGTTTGGACATCAAGATTAATAAGTCTAAAACGGACCAAAAGGGAAAGGGTTCTTGGGTTTTGTTGGGTCATGGGAGCAAGGACTTATTCCCAGTGCAGACAGGCAGGTTGTGGAAGGAGCGGTGTGGGGGTAAGACAGGCTTGGTGTTTAAGCATGAGGATGGGACGCCGGTTTCAGCGGCACAAGTATTGGGGGTATTGCGGAAGGTGCTGGTAGTGGTAGGAGAAAAGGCAGGGAATTTTGGTACACATTCATTCAGGATGGGGGCAGCATCGGAGGGTAATAGGTTGGGTTTCTCGGAGGATAAGGTGAAAAGTTTGGGGCGTTGGAGGTCTGGGAGATACAAGGGGTATGTCAGGGAGTTTCATAAAGGGGAATGTTGAAGGAAGGTGGCAGGAGTTTTGGTTGACAACAGCGTGTTGGGAGAATGTATTATTGTAGTAATTTTGTAATTTCTTTTTCAGATGCTGTGCGAAAGGAGGGGGAGTTGGCGCAAGTGTGGATTGTCGGCCATTCAATTGTTAAATGGGCTGGGAAAGAAGCGGAGAAAAGGGTTATGGGCAGGCAATTGGGGTGTAGCTATAAGGATGTGGTGGTAAGATGGCACGGGTTAGGGGGCCTGCGCTGGGATCAGTTGCTTCCTATGTTGGCAGGGTTGCGGGAACGTTACGGGGCTCCAGAGGTGTTGATTAATCATGCTTGAGAGAATGACCTGGTAAGGGAAACGGGGGTGGCTCTGCAAAGGAAAATGAAAAGGGTTTTAGTATGGGTGCGGGAAATGTGGCCTCAAGCAGAGGTGTTGTGGACTAAGTTGTTGCCGCGGAGAGTGTGGAGGGGAGCGAGAAGCGAGGGAGCGATAGAGCGGGCTAGGAAAGGGATAAACAGAGAGATGGTTACGTTTTGTGCCTCTGTGGCGGTGCAGGTGATGGAACATAAGGAAATAGTGTATGAAGGTTTCATGATCTTTAGGGAGGATGGTGTACACTTGTCGATTTATGGAAACAATCATTATCTGGCGGACCTGGGCTCTTTGCTGGGAGATTGGTTAAAGAGTTGGAAGTAAAGTAAAGTGGTGGGGGGGGGGTGGGGCAGAAAGAACACCTCGGGGGAGGGTTTTTCTTGTGCCGGGGGCATGGCCCCTTTTGATGTGGGGGGAGGGAAGCACAATGGGGGAATGACACGGGAAAGGATGGGGTGGTGCTGTTTGCACAAGCGGGCCACCCCGGGGGAACAGGTATTGAGCCTGGAGGGGCATGGCCCCAGGGAGAAAGCGGACGCCTGGAAAAGGGGTAAGGAGACGGTAGGGTCCAAGGGACAGTAAGGGAGGAAATGTCTTTATTTAATTATTTAATTGTTGGGGAAAATGAGAAATGTGTAATTAGTTAATTGGTTGTTTAAATATTTTGTTAGTCTGTAAGGCCATGGAGCCAGGTAAGCGTTTAATTGTAAGCTTTGGCCTGTCACATTAAAGCGACCTTTTCCACTTTTAAATGAGTCTGGGTTTTTGTGCAGTAAGCCAAAAGGGGGGTGACGGGGGGAACGCAAAGCGTTTCCCCCCGGGGAGGTTTTTGGCGCTGCACACGGCCAGCGAGTGGCCGTGGGGGGCACAGCGCCTCCCCGGGGTATTTAAGGGGCCAGGGAAGGTTCGGGAGGCAGGTGACGGTTGGACTTGGCGATTGTCCCGCCCTCCCACCCGTTCATTTTGGTTTAGGTCCGGGGTATGGTTATTAAAAGGGGGGGGACCACTGTATGTTGGTTATGCAGGTTTTTTTTACGTACCATGTCAAGTTTTTAGGGGGTTTTGTGGTGTCTGTTAAGGAGCGATGGGCTGGTAGTTTTGTGTGACAGGTCATGGCATTAGTGAAGTTGTGATGTAAAATCTCTGTTGCAGGTCATAGGAAGGGGGAGATTGGTGTAGAAGGGAGTCTGAGGGGTATTGAAGGGGGTCTGGGCTCCGGGGACATGGCCCCTTTTGATGTGGGGGGAGGGAAGCACAATGGGGGAATGACACAGGAAAGGATGGGGTGGTGCTGTTTGCACAAGCGGGCCACCCCGGGGGAACAGGTATTGAGCCTGGAGGGGCATGGCCCCAGGGAGAAAGCGGGACGCCTGGAAAAGGGGTAAGGAGACTGTAGGGTCCAAGGGACAGTTAGGGAGGAAATGGCTTTATTTAATTGTTGGGGGAAAATGAGAAATGTGTAATTAGTTAATTGGTTGTTTAAATATTTCGTTAGTCTGTAAGGCCATGGAGCCAGGTAAGCGTTTAATTGTAAGCTTTGGCCTGTCACATTAAAGCGACCTTTTCCACTTTTAAATGAGTTTGGGTTTTTGTGCAGTAAGCCAAAATGTCAAATCCATTGCAAAACGACCCACCCAAACTAAAACATTTGTCAAAAATCTTTCACTTCCTGCAACAACTATTACCACTGCCTCCAAAGCTATAGCAAAAAAATATCTTCTCCAGTCGCAGGCAAAGAAGGCTAAAGCTCTGCCAGCACCAGCGGCCTCTGTCGTGTCCTATAGTCCGCTAGATGATTTGATAGATGTTGCAGCTGCTACATCGCGCGATGCCTTTAAAAATCAAACATCTAAAGGTTTTTGTTTTAAACCTTCCTTGGCCCCAGAAGTCTTGACTGCTTTGGAGCGTGGTAAAGAGATAAGACAAGCGGTTGATGAGTACATGACGGCAAAATCTGTCCCAAGGGCTCTGTCCTTTGCGCAATGTGAAATAGTAACTACTCATTAGCCTACTCCTCCCTGCGCACAGAATATGCAAAAGATACGACCACAGGTCCCCGTCAAGACAAATTCAATACAATCTTTGATTCAGACCCAAAATCAAAATAAGTCAAATCCCTCAGTACCAAACATCGTAGCATCCTGTGATATGGAAAAGTTGATTCAATCTACTTTAACAAGATTCTTTGAAGCTGCTGCCTCCTCTCAAAGTAAAGATGTTGGTCACAAGCTTGCATTCTCTAATGTCAATTCAAACCCAACAAAACAAAAAGTTCTGACTTCATGTCCAAAGCGGCCGGCACTTCACTCGCTAACTATTAGTTGCAGGCCCTTGCCTGTCAAACAATATAACTTGAATCGAGCTTCAGTGTTGTCCATATTCAGTGAATTTCCCGAGCTCGATGACATTGGAACAATCGACATTGAGCAAGTTGAATTTATTGACCCTCTAATAAGGTCTTCTGTAATTCTCTGGATAAACTCAAGGGTTGTAGTAAATGCAATTTGGGCTGTTAAATCTCAGCTTTTTGATCTCGGCTTTATTTTGTCACCGAATGCTGATTCCTCAGATTGCTTACTGACGAAACAAGTGGACAAATCTGCTAAGCAACATATAAATAAAAACCAAGGCACACCCTCACACACATGCAATTGTAAGCATTTAACAAATAACCAATGATAGCATATCATTTGTCCAGAATTTTCTGTGTCCCTGATTAGCTGGAATCCAAGAGGTCATATGCACTTATTGAATAATCAGATCTTGAAGGTGTTGGATCACGATGTAATTGTGTTACAAGAGTCTTGGCTCACCAATTGCCCATCGTGGAACAACTATGATATCCTCTTGACACCGGCAATCAAGGGCGATTCTGGGCATTCTGCTTCCGGCCTGTTAACTGCTGTAAAGCAGTCTTCACATCTAAAGGTCGAACCTTGGTTTTCCCCAAATTCCTTTCTGCAAATGACTAGATTTGTTGGCATGAGTTTTTCATGTGCTCTTATTAACTTTTATTGGAACCCTTTGGGTATCACTGATGACAAGTTTCTGGATTCTCTGAACAAGGCTTTTGATCTCATAATTCTGGATGGACAATCAGATTCTATCATTTTAGCTGGTGACTTAAATTTGCACTGCTTGGGCCCAATCTGAAACATATCGTCTCGCTAAGTGGCAATGCTTTGTTGAATCCAGAAGACTGTATATATTAAATGGTTCTTTTCCACAGGACATTCCGCCTAAATCTACCTGGCATTGGGCTGGTAGTCAGGGAACTATTGATTATATATATGTTAATGCATTTATGGGGAATAAGGTTACATAATTTCAAGTCACCGAAACAGAATTGAGCGATCATAATGTGTTAAATGCAACCTGGCTCCTCAAAGCCAATTTGTCTCAAGAGAAACCTTGTTATCTTATGGGTTCCCATAAAGTTAATACAGCTAGAAATCGCTTAATCTGGACCGAGACATCTCTAGAAGCATTTAGATCATGCTACGTTGCCGAGCTTAAGTGTAAAGTTGCTTGGAAACCTAACTCAGAGGTAGTGTATTATGAGTTAATGCAGTTATATCAACCATCCTCAATTACTCATAAACAAAAACAAATACCGCATTTCCATATCTTTGACCACGAAATCTGAAGTAGGAAATCCTTGGTTCGGGCCGAGAAGAGAGAAGCCCATAAGCTGCCTGTTGATAAACGTTTGGCTGCTTTAACTCTTATCAAAACTAGATATAGGAATTGGCTAACAGGGATGCAGGCAAAACTCTATCAAAATGACGGAAGTAACATGCTTAAATTAATAGCCTCCAAGAACTCGGCGCAGTCATGGAATATCATTAATCAAGCAACTGCAGGCCACCAGGTGGCTGTTCAAACCAATGATGTCTGTGAAGAGATGTGGGTCAAATACTACTCTAATTTATTTGGTGCACCCCCGGCAATCTCAAGTATATTTATTCCTGATTTACCCCATCGTTTTCATTTATCTTTTGACAGAGATGATATTCTGTACTTTAACAAGCAAGCAAGCCGCTCTAGAGCACCTGGCCCAGATGGGTTGTCGAATGCGCAGATGAAGCAATTTCCAGACATTTGGACAGATAAATTATACCTTATCTTTGAGAACATCAATTTATCTCAAAAAATTCCAATGTCCTGGAAACAATCCATCGTCATCCCAATTTATAAGAAGGGTGACCGGGCCAACCCGGCTAGCTATAGGCCCATCTGCTTGCTTGACGTTCCTGGCAAGATCTATTGTCGCCTAATTTTGAGAGAGTTGAACACATGGACAAAAAAACTTCTATAAGCGAGACCCGCTTCAGTCGGGTTTTGTCAGTGGCATTGGCACCCTCCCAAATATTATTACTATTAATATGTTGAAATCCCAGTATGCTTGTAGGAAACAGTCGTTATACTTTGCATTTATTGATTTCCGTTCAGCCTTCGACTCAATAAACCGTGACCTACTATTCCACAAATTAAAACTACTTGGTTGCCCTTCATCTCTCTTGGCATTGGCGATTCAGCTACACACAGATACTACTATGCGTGTTAGACTCTCCTTAGAAGGCCTTTTGTCTTCTTCTTTTGCTACTTTCTTGGGCCTCAAGTATCCTAGCGTCAATATTATTCAACCTATTTATTTTTGATATGGGAAAATCATTTCTTGATATAGTTTCAGATGCTCCTGAATTGGGAGGCCAGCGTATACCATGGTTGCTGTACGCTGATGATTTAGTCTTAATATCGCAAACCCCCAAAAGACTTAAGAATTTACTATCAGCCCTATCAGAATATGTAGAACAGAATCAGCTCATAGTAAATCTAACTAAATCACAGATTCTGGTTTGTAGACCTCTAGGAAAAACCAAAATTAAAACTGGAACTTGGTTCATCCGACAGGAGTGCATGGGGTTAGTCGTAGAATATAAGTATTTGGGCCTTTTTATACAAAGTAAAGTTAGTGATGACAAATATTTGAATACTCTACAGTCGAAACTTACGACTTTCATTTCACAGGCCCGAATTCTTGTGTATAAATATGGGAAATTTACTCTGAAACATTTATTAATGTTTTATGAGCAAAAAGTAATTCTGGCACTCCTCTATGGTGTTGAACCCAAGCTATATAAACATGATAACATGTGGAATATGTTAGAGGACACCTTTTGAAAAAAGGTTTTACATTTACCGACTTGTTCCCCAATGCCAATATTAAGATTCGAACTAGGCCTGCACACCTTAGCTAGCAAGGGAGGTGGAGAATGTGCTCCTTTTTCTGCAAATGTTTGTTAGGTGTGGAAAATAATAACATATTGATCATCGTTGCCCGATACTTGTCCTCTTCATATCATGCTTTTCCACAAAAATGGCAAAATTTAGTACTGAATACCTTGGTTGAAGCTGATATATCATTACAACTTTTAATTGAACATCCAGCTAGCGCAAAGTTAAAATATTATCGTTGTGACTGGATTCAAAATCATGAATCTTGTTTAAAATACAAGGACTTTAACAGTAGCTATTTTGAAATCAAGCGTTTGGGGCATTTGGCAGGTTATTTGCTGAAATGTCCCTCTGGGCATATACGGAATACATTTTTGCGCCTCAGACTCAATTTATGGACAACAAGGGAAGTACTGGTTAGGCGCAAAATAATCTCAGATGATCTAAATTTCTGTCGGTTTTGCGAATCTCATAAAGCAAGGGAAACCCTGCAACACTTGATAATATCTTGTCCCAACCTGAAGGACTTGCGGTTTAAATTCTTTGCCAAATTGTTGAGATTGCATGAGGAATTGGATGAAACTCAGATATGGAGCTTTTTATTTAATATTACGAAATTTTCAGTGATGAAGGCCCTGGTGCACTACTTGGAAGCGATTTTGCCTAGTGAAATTAATTTGTTAAATAATTGATCTTCATGTGTGTATAGCGCTGTATCCATTTGGTGCATCGGAGATACGATTTGTGTAATGAAATGTGTAAATTCCGTTTTAAATTGATTTATTTTATTGTTTTAACACTTGCTCCTTATTTGCGCTATTTGCTTTATTTGTTTTATCTAATTTTTGTCCTCATACATTGTTGATATGTTTTCTTTTCTTACATTGTTAATATGTCTGAATGAATTGAAATGTATATTGTTTTATAATTTTGAAAAGTTGATTTGTTCAGCTGTATCAAAATAAAAAATTTTTAAAAAGGAAGCTTTGCATTTTGGGTGTGTGGTTTCTGTTTGGGGAAAGTCAAGAGAACTAATATCTTCTGTAGAGTCTTGCTCGTTGGCAACTTCCTCCCTGCAACCTGAATTTCATCCCACACCTTATTCTATGTGAGGGAGACAGTATTGCTCCAAATTTGGGGAATAGGGTTTTTTCTAAATCGCTGAGGGAAGTGTTTTGAGGTCTTCAGAGCTGTGGCTGCTTTTTGGGGACTCCAGGCCCCCAGTTATTCTGCAGTACAACAGGCATGTCCCACCTTCTACCCTGAGGACTGTGGTGGGACCTTTCTGCTAGAATCCACACACTGGTAGTGCAGTGTTAGCGGGAACTCATCCATTCAGGCTTGCATCAGACTAGACTCAGGAAAAGAGGATGCAGGAATGCTGCGGCTGTAACTGCAGGTGAGTAGTTGGGTCAGGGTAGAAAACTCATAGCAAAGCAGAGGCCATGGTGAAGCAAAGGGGCCTAGCGAAGCACCACAGAGGGAAAAGAGGTAGAGCCTCAATTTCCAAAGAGGGACACTTGGACCCAGAGACAAATGTTAACAGGTGCTCCCTCTATAGCCCTCTCCTCTGGTATTCCCTCTTCTATTTATTTTGCTAAGTCTGGTTATCCTTGGGTACCATTTGAAGTGGACTCTTTCCCTATCCATCCAATTAGTTCTGTCTGTTTCTTTACTGTTTTCTTTACCCAATATCTTCCCCTCTGTCTGCCTCTATACCTGTCGCATGCCTAACGATACCTTTATCCCAGCAGTCAGCTAGTTTGTATGGGGGCATTTATAAAATGTTGCTATCAGCTGAAGATTCTCAATATCTATCCTCTGGGTCCTCCTACCCCTTGCAATCTGTGATGCACTATAATTGGTTTCTTTCCCGGAGGAGATGGAGCTGTATTTTGTAAATTGGACGAGACTGTTTTCAACAGTGACACATGAAATACAGGGTGAATTTTCCAGGATTGTGTTAACAGTAACTTCACTGCCAGTGGATTAATGATCTTCAAAATTGGGAACGGCCCCACAAATTTCAAAGCAAACCTAATATGAAAGCCTGGTACTGTCAGGAAGAAAGTGGCCAAACACACTTTTTGCCCTACTATAACTCGGCAATATGTGGGTCTCAACAAAATACAAGAAAAGGTTCACAGGATTCTGCATATTCTTATTTAACAATTTATTCGACAGCACGTGAAAATATCATGGGTAGACTCACTTTTAGTTTATTTTTATTTATTTTTGGTAAATGGATAATGTTTCAGATAGCGCTTTTCGCTTTAAAGATTTAATACCCTATCCATCGAATTAACTTCAGTTAATATGGCACACGCTGTCTATTTTAGCTTTCGAAGACTTTACTTACCTAACAAAGCAGAATGTTTACATTTACATCATACGTTATTCATCATACGTTTACTTCATACGTCACTCGCAACAGCGTGTGACGTCATCACGCAACGACACGATTTTCCCACGACTACTTGTCAGTAGGACGAACGATTCTGAAGGAAGTGGTTTACACGGGATCTACCCCGCCATTGCAGTGACGGTACCTAAGGTAATGATGATCAGGGGTTTCCTGTTTTTTCGGGTAAAACATGTATAATTAGTGGATGTGTTAAAAGGTCCACAATAGAATATAATATCAGATTTCACTTTTACCAATTTAACCTGAGGCAGCGATTAACATTCAGCACATGGAATTGGCTGACATTAATGAGCCATAGATAATTACATTTAATAAAGTGTTATAAATTGTGTGAGGATTTTTCATATGATAAAGAGAATTCTTTAATAACGGTCTAATCATGACTATCTATATAGGTACTACATATAATTTTTTGTTTAATATGACAGTAAGTAATTTTACCAATCATTATAAGGATAGTACCAACATATCCTATTATATACATGGGTGTCAAGCTATTGGAAGCAGTGATTTTCGTTTTGGGCATTTCTAAGCCACAGAACATTTGACTTTAAAGAAGAAGAACGTACTTGTTCCTGAACATTCACAACATTTTGGTAGGCTATAAATCAATCTTCTTTGACATTCTTTTAATGTCTATAGTAATCCCTTTCCCTTTAGGGACTTAGAATTATGTTTGGTCTTTTTCCATAAAGGTTGTATATAATCTATACCTTAAGAACAAAAAGATTTAAAGAATTGATGATCAACAGTTATTTACTTATCTCATATTGGGACCAATGATTTAATCTTACGACAACAAGACTTTTGACCATTTCAACAATTGGCTGGTAAACTCAAAATTATATTTATTGATATTATGATTGGGTGTATTTAAGAACGTTTTTTCAGAAAGCACACATAGAGGTGATGTTAATAGATAAACTGTATCACATGAGTATGTGATTGAGTGGCTTCACATTTTCTGGTACATTTCAAATTATTGTGTGATCATATTATTACATAAGAAAATGAGATTTCAATAGTCTGAGGTATAAATGAATACTTTTAAAGGGTTTGTTACAACCACAATCACTTATCACATATGTATAATTTTTCTTCCACTCCACCCCCAACCCACCCGTTTCATCTTGTCTCGATGGTGTGACTCAAATATGGTATGTTTTTTAACCTTTTCTTATGTCCATCCAACCTTCGATTCATATTTGATACATGTACTTATGAATAATTCATATATGCTCTTTAATTTTTGGAACCAATGTATTGAAAACAAAATATTATTTTTTCTTTTCTCTTTGCTTATTGGTATCTTTCTGTATATTTTCATGAATGAATTACTATGAAAAACAGCCTTGAAAATGACCAGGGGTCGAAACACGTGTCGGCTGTACAGCATATTAAAAAGAATTTCTGGAACTTTTGAAATTTTTTCTCTTGAATGATTTTGGCAACATTGCCTTTTCCTTTGGACTTTGTAACTTATAGGGTTTGAGCGTGGGATTTGATAACCCTCCCATTCTTTCAACATATCAAGTATCGAGTACAGAACTTTGTGGGAAGCTCTGTGGGAGGTGTTTTTTCTGCAGCCACCCATCTTTTCACCTTCATTTTGTCATTTCAATTTGAGGAAAATATTATATTGCTGAATTATCATAAGAGTGGTCACTAGCGCACATTCCATATACGATCCCACATCACACAGATACTGATAGTTTTTAATAGGGTGGCTTTGTCTGGACACGTTTGCACCTTTGGTACTTGGTTGTAGGAAAATTCATGTTTTTATAAGTAAGAATTAATAAAATGTGATCAAAATTAAGTGTTTTCTTGTATGTGATACAATAAATGATTGACTTGCTTGTATCTTTGTTGTAAATTGTCTATTTCTATAGTATAGATTGGCAATCAAATAGAGTGGTAATCTATGTACTCACAGTACAAAATGTGTTTAGATATTTCTTGGACAGCCAATTACTGTGCTGTCAGGCTGGGGTCCCATACTTGTGGTTCCTTTTGAGTACATTATTATACACCATCTGCGCTAATACCATCCAATTGACAGTCATTTTGATATTGTGTAATAAAACATTGAAGCTATTGTTAAATCGATCAGCACTTGAGCACAGAAGCATGGAGACGACGAAGAAACAGAGAAGACGCAAATGCTTTGTGTCCATACAGGGCCAGGAGACACAAATGACGATAGACAGCAGAGCATCTGTAAACGTCATGCCATCAACAATGTTCTGGACACTGCATCCTGTCCTGGCCTCAGGCCAACGGATACACTCCTGCTCGCTTACGGATGCAAGACATAACTAACAGTGGAAGGACGTTTGAGAACGACACTTAGCTGGGGCGATAGAGTCCTCCAGTCAAAGATATGCAGTAATTGAATGCCTGCTTAGTGGGGATGCAGCGGAAGAACTAGGACTGATCCGTTTCATCTGTGACATCACAGATTAAACAGACATCTCCGACCTCCTGGGGAAGTACCCAGGCATCCTCAACGGCATCGGATGTTTGAAAAGCAAACTCATAAAGCTTCACATTGACCAGACGGTACAACCCGGGCGGTATGCAACAGAAGAACCCTGTTTCATATGAGAGACCTGGTCTAAAAGGAACTACGAGAACTCAAAAAGGCTGCATCATTGAGCAGGTCACAGGATCAATGTCCTGGGTCTCACCTATGGTGGTAACGAAGAAGCCGAAGCAACTGGGGAAAGTAAGAATTTGCATTGACATTCGCCTACCAAACGCAGTGATCAAAAGGGAGCGGCATATCACCCCCACGCTAGACGAGATCATTACGGACCTCACAGTATTGAAAGTCTTCTCAAAACACTGGTTACCACCAGTTAAAACTACATTGCGACTCAGGGTACATCACCACCTTCTCCACGCGCCTGGGCATCTCCTCAGCGGTAGAGGTATTCCAGCAGGCCATCCAGGAAGTAATCCAGGTAATCCCAGGAGTGCTGAGTGTCAGTGACGACATCCTCATCCACGCCAGCGACAGGCAGGAACACATGCGTCGCCTTGAGTTGGTGCTCAGCAGGCTGAAGACCGCAGGCCTAACCAGCCACCGGGACAAATGCAAGTTCCTGAAGGAAGAGATGACAGTTTTTGGGTACGTCTTTAACAGTGCGGGAGTGTCAGTCGACCCACAAAAGGTGGCAGACATAAAGGAGGCCTCCGTCCTTACAAGACCCACAGAGATATGCAGTTTCTTAGGAATGGCAATCTATTGTGGGTGGTTCATCCCCAACCTGGCAACAATGTCCGAGCCACTCAGGGAACTCACTAGATCGAACACGAAATGGGACGGCAGCCCTGACTGCCAGGAGGCGTTCGAGCAGATCAAGACTTCCCTCTCAGCCGAAACAACAATGGCATAGTATGACCCAACGCTGACAACTGAACTTTACGTCGATGCTAGCCCTGTCGGCCTTGGGGCTATCCTTGTTCAAATATCACGGACAGGCGAAATAAAGCCCATCGCATATGCCTCAAGAGCCCTCACACCCACTGAACAGTGGTACTCGCACATCCAGAAGGAGGCCATAGCGGGGCTTTTTGGCTGCCGCCATTTCCTCATCTACCTCTATGGATGAAAATTCAGGGCCTACACAGATCATAGGCCACTCATCCGGATCTTCACGGGATCATCATCACACCCTCTGGCCAGAATTGGTAAGTGGCTTCTCCACCTGCAGCAATATGAGTTCGAGTTGGCCTACCAAGCAGGCACGGACAATCCGGCAGACTTCCTATCCAGGCACCCGAGGGCTGACACCCTAGGGGAAGTGAGTGAAGCAGAGAAGACAGAAGAGCACATATGCCAAATAATTCACACCATGAAGCCCAAGGCAGTCAGCATCAAAGACATTGTGGAAGCCATGCACAGTGACCCCTGCTGCGACTTAATCAAGAACACCATCATGTCGGGCGAGTGGAAATCTTTCCTCCACCATGTACATAACCGCAAGCCAGCAGCCAGAGACTTCCTCACTGGTATGTTCCCAGTACGACATGACTTGTCTGTCATCAGCCCGCATTGTGATCCCCAGCAGACTGCAGGACAGAATCGTGGCGCTGGCACATGAAGGCCACCAGGGAATGGTCAGGGCAAAAGACAGTATTTGACACCGAGTGTGGTTTCCTCACATGGACACCAAGGTCAAGCAAATCATTGCATCCTGCCTCCCTTGTCAAATCACGGGAGAACCGCCAAACCCTGACCCTATACAGTCGGTGGAGTGTGGGTCATCAAGGTGGGACACCATCAGCGTCTACTTTTGCACTGTACAGGGAGGAACATACCTGCTGGTGGCCATCGACGACCACTCAAGATACCCAGAAGTGGAGAGTGTATCCTTGACAGCGGCAGAGACCGTGATACATGTTTGTTTATTTTTTTGTTTATTTATCTGTATGGCGCCCCGGACCCAGGGGTATAAGGGCGCATATGAACACGGTTACAGGTACATTATAGGCAGTTACAAGGTACAATTACGAACATTTTACATAATATATACAGTTAGCGGTTTACAGGTTTATAATATACAATATACAAAAGAAAGGCATCGTTTAAGAACGGTCTGTGACGCTAGTGTTTGTCCAATAACCAGCTGATAACCTGTTTTCTAAAGGGTAGAAACAAACCGATGGATTTGATGTTGAATCGTAGGGTATTGCAGAGTTGGGAGGCAAGGACCGTGAAGCTGGCGCCTCCAGCTCTTTTTAGGGAGAATCTAGGTACTGATAGGCATAATGTGTTGGTGGATATACTGGTTCTCGTTGTGGATTTCAGTGTAAATTGGTTGGTGAGATAAGGTGGAGCTAGGTGGTTTAAGGCTTTGTATGTAAGACAGATAGTCTTTAAGTCAATTTTTTGTTGGATGGTAAGCCATTTGCATGATAATCTGTTGGTGGCGATGTGCTCGTGTCTTGATATGTTAAGGGCTGTTCGCAGAGCATCATTTTGAAGCACCTGAAGTTTTTTGATAATGGATTTGTTTGCGCCTAGGTAGAGACTGTTGCAGTAGTCCAATTTGGATTGTGTAAGAGCCCTTGCCAGCGTAAGGCAACTATTCGTGGAAAGGAATGGTCTACATGCCCTGATCATCTTACCTGTGTAGGCCGTGGCAGAGGCGGTCATGTTCACTTGTTTATTGTATTCAAGGTTAAAATCTCCAAGGATGATAGCTTGAGCGGAAGGCTTAGAGTTCTCAACTATAAGGGAGATTATGTCTTCTTCAAAGGGACCCAGCGGGCCTGGGGGTCTGTATATTAGGTGAATGGTTATCATACTTTTGGGAGGAGTTTGTAGCTTGATTGTGAGATGCTCACAGGATTTTAGTGTTGGGGTGGTGACTGCTCTGAGGTCTAGGTAGGATTTAAAGATAATTGCTAATCCTCCTCCGCGCGTATCGGGTCTGTCGGCTCTAAGGATGGAGTATTTGTCGGGAATGGCTAATGTTAGGTGTGGTCCTGCAGCTTCATGTAGCCAGGTTTGTGTTATGGCCAGGAAGTCGAGATCGTTGGTTAGGATGGTGTCGGCAATTTCTGTGGAATGGGTAACAAGGGATCTAACATTAAGTAGAGCTCCTTTTAGGGGTGGTACTTTAAGTTTGGTCGAAGTTGTATCCTTGAGGTTCGACTTCTTGTGGGGTTTAGTAAGGTACTTACTAATAGTGGTGGGAAGTCTCATACCTAGCCTACAATTACGGGTTATGAGGTTAGGATTGATAGTAGGTATGTTACCAGGTGACTGCCTGGTTGTAGAGTGATTAGGTCTAACTTTAATAACATTGGGCTGGATACTTGGAGTAGGTCTCCCAGTCACGCATGGGACACTTGGCTTGGGGTGCCGCAAAGTTCTGTCAGGAGTAGTATTGGTGGGAGTGTCAAGTGGGCGGCTGATGTCAGTGGTGATGAGATTATGATGGTGGTAGTGTGGGAAGGGTGGAGTGGTAGGTAATAAGAGTGTAGGGCAGGGGATAGGGTAATGTCTAGGGCATCCAAGTTTGGCGAGGCCATTACTGAAGGCAATGTTGCTGTTACCACTGCAGGGAATGGTATCTTGCATGATACAGAAGGGGAACATAGTGAGTAAGAGCCAGGTGAGCATGGATAATACAGTAAAATCTCGGTGGTAGAGCTCATGATAAGGCCAGACAGTCTAAACTGTGTAGGTCAACTTAAGCTAGAGACTCACCAGTGGGCGAATTTAGCAGTAATGAGAAGCTCACCGATAAACAAATACAATAATAGCTAAGGTTCATAGGAGGGCTAAATTGTCTATAGCAGGGCTTGCAACCGTGCAAGGTCAATTTGTTACAGAGAGGTTCATGGATTGGCAAGTGCAAAATGGGCAGAAGGCACCAGAAATATGCAAAAACAATTGTAGCTAAAAGTTCACAAATAGGCAACTTCAGTTTAGTAAAAAGGCTCACAGCATGTGCAAGTTAAAGCAAAAAAGTACAGGTAGTCAGATTTGATTTTGGCTACAGACTCCCAAAAATGTGCAAAAACAATTGTAGCTAAAGGTTCACAAATGGCCAACTTCAACTCACAGAGTGCGCAAGGTTGAGTTACATTCTAGCTAGCAGAGGGCTATCTAGTTAAAGGATCACAGGTGGCTCTGTGGAAGGTGGTCAGTAATATACGCGACGTAAGTAGGAGGCGTATTTATATATAGAATGCGTAAGATCTGGGACAAATAAAGGCAATCATTCAGCTGTGCCGGTGACCTCGTAGTCTGTCATTGTGACAGATGCACTTCACATGCTTATAGGATGTATTGTTAGCACATCAAGACAGGAGTAGAAGTACATAATGTATTAGAACATACTGGTCTGGGAATGCAAGCAAAGGATGTATGTGTGTCAGAAGCACGGCGATCGTAGCAACCGAATGGGGTATGGTACTTACAAGTTGCAAGTCGGCTTGTTTGTCAATGCAGGGGTCCTGGCCGAGGGATCATATTCAGGAACACATGTAAACATGCAGGCGTTTGGATAAGGGTCTATATGCAATGGGGCAGACTTCCTGGCAGGCGGCAGGGACCGGCAATGGACAGGAGCTGTGCCTTTGTTCCGTGCCTTCGTTATGGGCCGGCTTCCCCTTCCGGCGAATCAGGATCCACTTCTTCAGTAATGGAATGCCCAATCAGCTGGTGGGGCTGGCTGCTGACAAGCATTGCAGCCTATGCTTACAAGAAAATGATGCCGGCGGCCATCTTGGAGCTGGAGGAACCCTCGTGGTTCTCTATGGCGGCGGGCAGACCGGAGGCATTTCCCACTGTGGCATATTTAGAAATATTGTGGCTCATGTAGCTAACACGCTACTCAAGCCGGCAATTCTGGGCATTTTCTCCATGTGCGCTTGATGCACGGATAAAGTCCAAGAGAGAGCATGAGAATACTGTTGGCCCTAGGGCTTACCTGCAGTGCAGGCAAATGTGAGTGGAGCTGCTCCTGCAGCTCGGTGCGGTCTCCGGGTCCGCTGGTACTGCACTTGAGAAGATGTTTGCTACACATGGCCTGCCAAGACGCATCAAGAGTGACAATGGACCGCCATTCCAGGGGAGGGACGGAGCTCAAGAAATACCTGGATGACTTGCACATCAGAAATCCCCACATCACGCCCAGGTGGCCACAGGCGAATGGCGATGTGGAGAGGTTCATGCAGAACATCAACAAGGTGCTCCGCATATCCAGGACTCAAACCAGCCCCTGGAGAGTGGATCTATACAGATTCCTACGGAACTACCGAGTGATGCCCCACAGCTCCACAGGTCTACTCCCGGCAGACCTCATGTACGGGACATTGGTGAACTTGTCCATACCGCACCACCCAAGCAGAGGAGCAGACTTCGACAGCGACCGCACTCAATGAAGGAGAGTGGCAGCAAATGAACATATGAGTGTCAGGAGGCACGCAAGAAGGTCGGGACACAAGGTCGGAGATTATGTTTTGGTGTTGCAGAACCCCACAAAGACCAAGCTTGAAACACGGTATGACTGTGTACCCTGGACAGTCACCCGAACGGATGGAACGATGGTGACAGCAGCACGGGGGCACCAGTCGATCACCAGGAATGCTTCGTGGTCCAAGAGGGTGCCCCGACAAATGAGGAATGATGGCACAGCCGCCACCAGGCGGTTCGAGCCATCGGAACGAGAGCGAGGCGACCCCGAGCCGAGAGCCCGACGGGCAATCTGAAGGATCTGACAAGGCGTCTCTAGAAGATGAAGGTGAGCCAGAAGGGGTACCTGGCCTGGAAACAGCCCCTCGGTCAAGGCCTGGAAGGTATGACTTAAGGGCAGCCCCGAAGGCTCCAGAGGGGCTAAGAGACTATGGGGGTCATTCCGAGCATGGAGGTAAGGTACAAACCATGCCGGTAATGAATTACCGGCATGGTTTTCCACTCCATGCCATTCCGACCCCTCAGACCGTTAATTACGGTACTGTATACTACAATGCTGTAATTATCGGTCTTGGGTCGCGTGCGTGCCCCACCATGCCGAAATTAACGGAATGGCGTAAACCGGAGCTGATCACAAGTAAGGAGCACACGTAAATTACGGCCTCCTCAAGGCCGTAAAGTACCTTACCGGCATGGAGTACATACAGGCATCTCAGAGAAGGAGTAAAGAACCCTGAGCAGTGGGACCCAGAGCCACAGGTGGACACATGCAACACAGATGGAGGCCAGGAGTCTGCCACAGCAGAAAAGGAACACACCCACACACCACCCCCCTCCCACACCAAGATGACACCAATCGAACAAGCAAGGCCACAACCACACAAACCCCTGCAACAACACCACGCCCCCCCACTGAGGAGACACAGGGGTAGAAGGAGGGGGAGACAGGCCTTGCATGCAGCACCAGTGCAGCCTCCGTTACCACCCCAGCAGTCCCCATGCACACGCAGCATGTCCGGCCACTCTAGGAGAAGTCCTACCAGATAGAGACCCCAGACCACCTAGACTGTGACACCGTCACCACCATATTGCGCCACAGACACAAGAAAAGCGAGCACCATACAAATGTACAGTGCCAACCCGGCACAAGTGATGGTGTTGCATGTGCCCCACACCCATGCCAAAGGCGCACCTACCAGCACACAGTGGCATGTCACAACCGTCCATTAGGCGGCCACATATACAAGTGCCGTCACACCTCCCCAAGCACACAAGGGTCCACCAATCCCCAACATGGACCACCCATGACATACACAACAGTAAAGCTGGACCTAATGCAAATGGAGGCATGCCAAATGACAATGGTGCCCCTGACAGCACCCATAGGTCGTATGTGGACCAGCATGGCATGCAGGTGGTGGAGAGCAACTGCAAACAATACCACTCCCCCTACGTGCAGATGGAATCCAACGCTACCAAGAACCGCATACATGGGTGGGCCCGACACCAAACTACTACACATGACTCAAAGGGCCAGCAGTTCACCATGCTACCGCGCCACATGGTCCAACATGCAGGATGACCTGCCTGGCTGGCTGTTGAGTCGTCTGACTGTGTCATGCAAGTGCACTGGTGCCATGGGGTGGGTGCCTGCATGAACCAACTGGGTTGAAACGATGAAGCCATTGTACGGTGTTCACCCCGACAACAGAACCAGTGCAACGGCACATATGAACAGATTCCCACTTTGCTAGAATAAGGCACTCACATCACACTACATCTCCACCAACTGACAAGGGCTAATCACACTACACCAGCACCACTCATTGGCGGACACCACAACCGTAAGCGCATATCGGAGGACACACTGCACGTGCATAATGTGGCATCCCCCAGCCTGGCACCACATTGGAGAACCATCCCTGGGAGTGGAATTCACGGAGGGCAGCAGGGGCACGATATCACGTCACCGGCATGGCACACCCATAGGAGTGTTGGGAATCACCATAGAATGGATCAGAACAGGATGATGACCATGATCCACAGACTACAGCCATCACACCCAAATAAGAATGTACACAATACACAGCACCACATTCATCGGACATCAGGACAGCAGCATGCAACAAAGGAACATGTACCCCAAGATGTCCACACCATCGTTCACGGGCCATCATGTAGACGCAACACCCCACTGCATTACATTGCATCGGACACATATTTGTGTCCATGATCGTGCGCAATACATCCATGGACATGTGCAGATGGCCATCATTGAAACCCTGCCATGACAACCAAGTACTGTTCTCCACCATGACAGTCCACACACCCACCTCATTTGGCGACACATGCAGCTGTTGCTGGCTGTCCCTTGACAGCAAGCCACATGACCCCTGTCACGAACCCCCTGAACAGGGCCATGGGGCAACCAGACAATGGTCATACCCGTGCATGCGTGTAGATGAAACAGTCACCTGGCTTGCGTGATGGACATATGTGCCGGCGAAGCAGGACTGGTGGGTGACCCCTCCACTTATATCTGGTGTCGAATGGGCCCATGTCATATGTGCAGATGGACAAAAAGTGCATCCCTACGTGAGCGGCTATCACTCCTACAACCACAGGATGATGCGGTGAAGGCGGAGGGTGAAGTGCCAACAAAGGGTCATTGAGGCTGTGCACTTGAGGGACATGCAATGCTCTGTACTAACAGTGGACAAGGTCTCCAGGACACAAGTCAGTAGAGGGTGTCATGACATGGGCACACAGGGCAACGGACTTGTGCATACTTGTACACCATGCACTGGCAGTAGTCAATGAACAAATGTGCAATGAAGAATGTCCACAACGGTTTAAGTTTGCGACACCAATTGTGTATTGTGGGAAAAAAAACAAAATAGTGCTTACATCAGCAACTGCCCATGCCCCCTCCCCCCAACTCCAGAACACACCATCCCCCCCTCCCCCCAACTCCAGAACACACCATCTCCCCTCTCCCCCCAACTCCAGAACACACCATCTCCCCCCTCCCCGCTCCCCCCAACTCCAGAACACACCATCTCCCCCCTTCTACCTCCCCCAAACTCCAGAACACACCATCTCCCCCCCCCAACTCCAGAGCAGTCGTCCCATGTAGGATGTGGGGCCCACATGTGGCAGGAATGCCTAATGTCTCTTGCTCCCCTTGTCTGCGGGAGGCAAATCCTGTTGACGCAAGTAACGCCGAGTGCGTCTCTCCAGGCTGCATTGCGTGGCCTCACTGGTTGCAGATGTGTCATCCTGCTGTGGCTCGGTACTTGGATGCCCTGCCTCAAGGGCATTTGCTATGCGATTAAGGACATAGCCGGGTCGTGTTGTCAGTCAAAGAGTCACACAATCTGGTGGTGCAGTCGGTGAGGGACTGCCGCATTTGATTGAGTTCTACATGCAATTCTGCCCTGGCCTGGCGATTGTCCTCAATGTAGTTCTGTATGAGATCAGTCAACTGGTGCACTCGCTGCTGGTCAAAAGAAGGGAAACCATCTAAAGATCCACTTGCACCAGCATGCTCTGCAGGGGGCAGTATGGGTGGACTGGGGGATCGGCGTCATACCCCTGCAGGTTGAGTTCCAGACTGTGCACAGGTGATGGTGCATTCCCGGAGTCACTGCATGACGCCAGCATGGCTGCGGGCTGTGCATTGTGTCTTGGCCGTCCTCCGACATGGGCCCCCAGATGGGTGACGGGCTGGGCTCCCACTCATCCGGCACGGTAGCAGCAGCCTCACCTGAGACGCTCGACTGCGCCGAGCTGGGGGTTGGCACAGTTGCTGCCGCCAATGCTGTATGGCATGCTGGTCTGTCAGCTTCAAGTGGCCTTTCCGAGGGTTGGGGGTGGTTTTTTTTGGTGCTGGCTTTGGCCTGACCCTGCCAGTACCCGTGGAGGTGCTTGGCCGGCTTGCTTGGGGCTCTGTGCTGTCATGGTCAGTGCCTGTGGGGGTAGAAGAGAGGGACAACATTAGTGTATGTGCAATGTCCTATTTGCATACATGGCTGCATGGACATTTCGGTCATTTACGTTTTGTTCTGTTTGGGGGGTAGCTATGGCAGTGGTACATGTGCATGGTGATAACATATACACATGTTTGGGAGTGACTCATTGTGCCCTGGTCATGTACATTTTGGCTAGTACAATGCCTACCACGCTGGACAGTGTGCATGATGGGCTGTGCAAGTCAATGCACTATGGTTGATGTGCGTTATGTACTCGCACTTGGGCCATCGTTAGGCGGCACTTGCCTCAGCATTTGTTGGATGGGGGTGCGTTGGATGGGAGGAGGGAAACACGAGAGGGTGCTTTCGATGGCCTCTGGGTCAGTTTACATCATGCAATGGACATTGCCAGTGTACACTGTCGACACTTACCTCCTTCTGCAGAAGTCGTTCCCCTGCACTCCATGGTCCCCACTCCCTCAATGGATTCAGTGCCAATGAGCTCCACACAGGTCTCCTCCCAAGGCTCAAGTTGGACTGCAGTACTTGGGCCACCACCCGTCTGCAGGGCTTGGCTGCGGTTGCTGGAGAGGAGGCCCCGCACCCGCAGGTCGTCCCACCGCTTGCGGCAGTCCCTGGCGGTGCGGGGGGTCTTGCCAACAGCGCTCACCCTCTGTGCCAGTTCCGTCCAAATGTTCTTCTTGCGGAGGGTCGACTCCCTCCGCATGTCGCTGCTGAAGACGACATCGGCATGCTCTGCCAGGAAGTCGACCATGGCCTGGAGTTCATCGGGGCAGAATCTCTGCTTGCGAATGCGATCCGCCGCCCTTTTTGGTGCTTTTGGCATGTTGAGCAGTGCCTGGTCCGGTTTCCAACTTTAGTTTCCTCACAAGGGTGCTGGCGGCTGCGGATGGCAATGGATTGTGTTTTTAAAGATGGCCGCCGCTCTCCTTCCCGTTCCTGTGCGATGTCGTAATTTCCGGTTCCTTTTTTTTCAGTGGCCGTAATTTACGGTCCCCGTAAATTACGGTCACTGTTATGCACTGACGCTACCGCTTACAGGGCGGTGTTGTACTTTACGTGTCGCTGCATGTCGGTAGGGGTTTTTCGGGGGGGTTTTGCGGCAGGCCGCTCGGTCCTTTTCTGGCATGGCGGAAAGCGTGTGTCCGAGAACTCGGAATGGGCGGAAATTTTCGCTCTTAAACCAGCACGGTGTCGTACTTTCCGCCATGCCAAAAAGTACCAGTACTTACCGGCATGACTCGGAATGAGGCCCTATGAGTGGTAAAGTGACCAAGTGGAGAGTGCGATACTGTGCTGGACTAGATTGAACAGCAAAGTTAGTGATGTTGTTAAATGTGATTATGTGTTTGCGTGTTGATGTGTTTGGTTGGAAAAAAAGAGGAAAGTTATGTACGCCTCATGTCCCGCAGGCACGGTGACGTGAGGCACACAAAGAATAAAGGGCCCGCCCTGCCATAAGGCAGGCAGTTCCGGGCATGAGCCAGAGAGAGCGTGTTATGTCATTATTTCGCTCCTCGGCCAAGCCCAACGCAGGCCCCGAGCTTCTCTCCCTCCGCCGGCTGCATCTGCAGGGAGGGATCTAACAATGGTCAGCTACTAGGAGGGAGCCAGGGTCGGACTGAGGCATAAAACTAGCCTGGGCACCAGTAAAGAAAGGGAGCCACAGTCACTTCCCTTTGTGAGCAACTGGTTGAATCAGACCCAAGGTGGCATGTGTTTGTAAATTTTGTTGTAAATTGTGCATTTTAACTCTGGTCAAAACTAGCTGACACTGAAGTAACTCGCCCACTTGGGGGAAACAAGTGTCCCCCACTAGGATGTTGGCCCTGTGCTTCGCGTATTGCCTTATAGGCCAATGTCGCTCACCACGCAGTGCACGTTTTAGCCACGGAGTATCAGCAGTAAGCCGGGCTGCCAACAATGTTAGTGGCCATTTTATTCTTTAAGGTGTCCTTCTGTATTTCTTGTAGACACTGACAACTTTACCTGTTCTACACAAGTATTAAGAAGATGTGTGCTGCTATTTTCTGTTTCTTTAATATACATTCCGATTTTGGAAAGAAAAGCAAGCGTTGCCTGCAGGTTGTATGATTGTTAGGGGGTTTTCTGCAGTCCCTTTTGTGGGGACCCTTCTTTGTTTTGCTTTTCCCACTTTGGCTTTTACGGATCTCTGACATACGTTTGTGGCCAGAGGGGCTTCTTGTTTTAGTTTGTGCTCCTATAGTAGCCCCAAATGGCTCCTAGGACAGGGGAGCTATTTAAGCACCACATGTTGGCTCGAGATTGACTATCACCACACATTGCTTTTAGAAAGTAGGCTGTTGGAAGAGGTTTTAGTGTTGCCTTTGCCAGGGGTGCAAGTCGAATTACTGCTTTAGTAGCCAATGTACCTTATTGATAGCCATTAGGTTATTCGTATATTTTTTTTAATTCCTGCTCTTGGTGATTTGCTTTTGGCCTAACCTTTCTTTGCGGAAACCACAAGGCAGACCTAAAATAGCTGTTGTGCAAACACATGCTCACTCGGGACCCAGCCCTTCACCCTCCATAGTAGTTTAGACTGGTTTAGACCAGTCCCTAGCCCTAGCCAAGTCAGTACACATACCGTGTTGTTGACCTGGATGTCTGTCGGTTTTTAGGGCCACCCTGATTGGCTAGCCGCCAAAACCTTTGTGTAAGTGACCTTGTGTGTGAGTACCCAGCACATGCCTGTTTAGGTATGTATAGGGAAGACCCTAAAAGTGCCTCAAGTCTGCTGGATTTCTCCTAGATTTCTGTAGGTGGAGGACTTTCCCACAAAGCTGCTGCTTCAATTTTAGGATCCAGTCTAGCCTTGCTGGCCGGGTCCCAGGTCCTATTCTGTGCGCCAGTATTTGTATTTGGCTGCTGGGCATCCTTATCCTTCCTTGGTTGTCATCCTCTTGCCCCTGCTACTCTACACCGGATGGCCACGTATCGTCTCCTTACCGCATTACCATCTTAATAGTGGGCCTTGGGGTAGGAAGACCCACTCATGCAGAGCAGTTGTAGGCCACCCCTACCCTGCCTTTGCGGTTTGTCTGGACCATCCTGGGATGCCTCTACCGTTGTGTCATCCATAGGATCACTTCCGGCTGGCTGCCTGCCGATCAAAACATTGGAATCCGTCTGGTTGGGTACCTATATCTTCCGGTAGATATCATCGATGTTTTTCAATTCCTCGCTGGTGGGTTCCACTCCTGTGCATTCCGTTTGTTCTTTTTGGTTGCCTGATCATTGTTGGTCCGAGGTTCAAATCCCTGTGGGACCGGATCCTGTAAATCACCCTGCAAGAGAAGATCTTTTACTGACTGGGTTGTTTTACTGTTTCTGAGCCATGGTTTCGGGAACCACTGCCATGAGTGCATACCTCGATGCCCTGGGGTTTGTGGGTTATTAAAGATCTTTACCCTCAGGTGTCCCGTTGTGGTCTAGCATTTGCCCGAATCCTGGTACACTGCCCTTCTTCCCGGTGGCTGCCGGGTCTTGAACCTGACACTGGAGCTCTTCAGAGGAGTCCCCTAAGGTAGGTTGACACTTGCACCACACCTGTAAGGGGACTTATCTGCCTTTTCCTCAGAACCACAGTTGATCCTAGAGGCGTTGTCCCATTGATTCCATTGGGGATCTTTTGAACTTCCCAAAAATGCATTAAAAGTGCCTTTTGAAGGTACTTACCTTTGTGATGAATGGAATTCTGCTCTGCAGGAGTTCAGGGATCTGTAAGGGTAAAATGGTCCACTCGGCCCCTCACACTTCTACAAACCATGAAGGTTAAACAGGGACAGTTAAGACAAATACCTCCTTCGCCTTTTGTGGTAACCTGAGCCGATGTTCACCTTCACACTCGTTCACTCGTCTTCAGACGAGTGTGAAGGTGAACAAGTAGTGACCCAAGCAACACAGTATCACAGTCCATAATAAAGGGAATGTCCAATCAAAGCTGTATAATAATATATATACTTTAATCAAACACACCATCTGTACATAGAATGAATAGAGAATACTGTACAAAAACTCACCCCAAAGGAAGAACAGAGAAGGTGTGACAGACTGGAGAAAGTAGCACTCCAAGCGTAGTGTCCGTAGCCCAGACAGGGCCTAACCGCGCCCTGTTACCTTTGGCACGCCATACAAAATCAATAAACAAACAAACAAACCTTAATATGGTCAGGCCTCCATCCTCTTGCAATCTCTACATTAGGTTTAGAGTTTCCCACTTGAATCTGGCTTGTGTCACGAAGAAGTGGGTTCTAAACGGCAATGGCCGTTGCCCAGTGTGCGCCCTTTCAGATGAGACGCTGTCACATTTTCTCTTCTTCTGCGATGGCGATCATGCTGCAAGACACAAGCTTGTAATCCCACTTTTGAAAACAAGCGGTTTTACCAACATAGATGTAGCGCTTCAGTTTCTTAAAAAATGCGATGATATTAAAGTGGTATACTGTGTGGCAACCTATTCAAGCCTGGTGGAGCAGAGCAAAAATGATAAAAGGGTTTCATGTGGCCCTGATTAATAAAATGGCCCAATAATGAACATTGAGGAGGTGCCCTTTTATGGTTTTACCTGGTATTTGATTAATTGTGTATGACTTATAATGAACTCTAGCCACAATCACTTTTATTATTATTATGAATTATTTGTTGATTGCTGTGTGTATATGATATTTTATGGTATTTCTGTTTTACATGTAATTGTGGCAAGATGACACTCTGTCGAATAAAAGCCTATTGGATTGAATTGTAATTAACTAGCCACAAAAATGATAGCTTGTATGAAAAGAGGAGTGATCGTGACCTATCCAGTATCTAGGGTCCAAGTGGACCGAGGGAACAGTTCAACAGTACCTGGATTCAGTTCTTGGTGGGAAAGTGAGACCCGGTGTCGAAAGTAGATGTAAGCCGATCAAGCTCAGTTTGGGTATGTTGGATTGTGTGGGCCAAAGCAGTAAGCGGGTGTCGAGTAAGGGCAAAGGCGCGGGTGCTATTTGCAGTAGAAGGGCGGCTCTCAAGGATGCAGGTGGGGGCAGTTCTAGAATGCTTTGCAGTTGGTCAGGCCGAGTCAGGCTTTAGCACCCACGAGGGGTCTATGAATGGCACCCAGCGGATCGAGAAGGCAGGTGTCACTTGTCGAAGTGGTGATCTTCTGTGCGATCAATGAGGTAGCAGTTCAAGAGCTAGCTGGACCGAGCCATGCTTGTAACCTCTGGTTAGAGTTGGCATGTGACTCTCCAGTGATTTGGTTCGGGTCCCATCATCGAGTAGTCGCTTCGGGCCTAGCAGGTGATCAGCTTTAGCTAGGACATGATGCAATGTCGAGCTGGTTGAAAGATCAAGCAAGTTCGAAGTGGTGGAGGAGTGCAGCAATTTCACTCTTGTTCCAAGTGCGGTGAACATGGAGCGGCCAGTTCGGTGTGGTTCAGTGCTTTGTAACAGGGATATTCGGTTGGTCTGACCCTCTGGTTTCTTTGAGGACCCCTTGTGGGGGACTTGAGGATAGGATGGTTCTGTTCTGGATCTGCTCTCTCAGCTCTAAGAGATTCTGATGCAGAGTGGTCGGCCCTGATCCACAGCAGAGGTCACCTTCGATGTGCCCTAGGAATGTGTAGGGAAGAGACCTTCCTTCTGTCTTGGATGATTCCTTCTTCACCTCAGGTTGAGATCTTTGGGAAGTACAACTTTCCCAAAGGAAGTCCAGTGAGATCTTCAAAACAAATCTGTGGCCATAAAGGATCCTGAGTGAATCTCCAGAAGGGGTTGGAGACTACTTATTTTAAAGGCCAAAGTCCTCAGGTGATTGCACTAAAGCAGGCCTGCTTTAGTGGTCCAATCCCTACTCTTGAACGGAGTGGACATTGCCCTTCCGATGTCATACCTAAAGTGCTTTGCTCTAGAGGAAGTGGAGAGGACAGGAAAGCGAGAGAGGGACAGTGACAATCAAGACGTGGACGTGTTCTTCCCTTGACCAGTGCCCTCTCACCTATCCTAATGCTGCCCCCTTTTCTTCTCACTGAGAACACAGGCCTCTGGAGATGCAGCACCCTGGTGTGAGGCTACTCCTTTTGAATGGGTGTGCTTCTTTGATGCCTGAACCCAGGACAACCGCCTGCTGTGCAGCTGTCTTCTTGGCCGGAGCGTGTTACCTGCCCTCACAAAGATATCAAAGAGAAGGCTGGGGATCCTGCCCTGCAGCTTACACCCGGCGGACCAGTTTGCAAAGTCTTCCACAGAATCACTGCAGGCCATCGAGGCACCAATGACGAACAACATTGCAAGCAAAAGGGCTTGGGTGGTGAGCAGGCTTTTGTAGGCAGATTCACACACTGGCGGGCTTCATTTTGATTATAGCTTGGCATGAGGAGAAAATCTAACCCTGGTTACTGTTGCAGTACTTTGAGGTAGCACTGCAACATGTGGAGCCATACATATGTAGGAATACCTGAGGTAATTCCTGGCATTAACTATTAATTTAATAATGTTTATTACAGAAGGGGACTCTGAGGTTTGTCCCATCCCTTCAGACGCAGGCACTCACACCGCTAATCGGAAGTCTATGTGTACGTGCAATCTGTAGCTGACATTCATTCTAGGGTTCCCCACTTACTCATGGTTATCCTGTGTGGTCTCAGTAGCCCATCTCCCGTTGCTAACCAGGTTGTGCCATTTTAGTCACTGCCCATAACCCTGCTCTCCAGTTTCAAACTACAGTAGGCACTCAGAATGTCAAAACCTGGTGGAAAATGCATTCACTGAGGTATCTCAAAGAGGAATTGCCAGTAAACATTGATAGGGGGAGGAAGGACAGCGAGGGCGCCGGAAGGCGTGAGCCGGCCAGTTAACCCAAGACCGGGTACGTAAGGCTGTTCGCCTGTCTTGGCCTGTCATGGCGGCCCGGCTCTGAGGGGCCAGCCATGCTGTTCCGTTCAACACCCATCAGACATTACAGGGTAAGAAGTCTTCTAGACCCATCTGAACCCGTACTTTATCGCCCCGGGACTCTTCCTCTGTCATTTCACTGTAATGCAAGCCCCACCTATACACTGTATCTGCCTATCGTAGTACCCAAATCTACATACTGGATGTGCCACTCTAATGCATACGACTTGCTGCACCCTTCGGCAGTGACCTCTTGCTCTATCCACTCTCAGATCGCACCTCTGTCTTTATATCTAGCGCGCCCTCACAACTACACTCTCAAGCATCACCTTGGAGGCTCGCATTAATCTGGTACTTGTGTCTATCTATGAATGCGCATTATCGTGTTGTCGCCATTCCACTGTTTAATGAAATGAACTGCCCTTAAGGCACGACTCTCACCATATTTGCGCCTTAGCACCCACAATCTAATAGCACATACCTACATTCGTGCCACATCAAGCATGTCTGCTATTTATTTTGCTGTTCCATGCTAACGTACCAATTATGCATATCATGATTGCATTAACCTTGTCCAGTCTTGCATGCTTCAAACCTCTACCGAGCATATTACGCATGTAACTTGCCTACCATCACAGCGCCGAACTGATTGTGCACTCCCTTAATGCTACTGTGATTGATTATTTACTGTATCTGCTGCAGTTATACTGACTGTACAAATAGTGCATGTCCCTGTTGTTGTTGTGTTTGCCAGTATTACTACATTTGCCCCCACCTTAATGACTGCACCCTTGTTTACCTGCCCACGGCATTTGTGCTCACCATCCCCATTACTTAAGATCACTGCGAGTGCAGCGGTCTGCATTCTGACCCGCACTTACCATGCTGTCCAAGGCTCACACGTACCCTTTCTCACACATGTTGGGCTTCCACTTCTTCACACAACTAAGCACACGCCTCACCACACCTACCTGGCACATCACCATAGCCACAGTGACTGCCCTCCTCCACACAATCTCTCTCATTCTTTTGACTACCAACCCTACCCTCTCCTCCTTTTCACTGCTTCTGCATTATAACACCACCATCGAGCACTACTCCCCTCTTGCCCCTCTAAACACATGGCTTCCCCATGGCACCTTCATGCCTCTACAGCGTCTGCTTCATCATCACTATCTTATCCAGTCAACGTAGCTACCAGACTCACAAGACTTAGGGCCCACACCCTACCTTTACAACTGACATGCTGTCCCATACTCACGGCTTTCGGGAACTCTAGACTGGGCACTCCTTCATCCCTCAGATACACCTCCCACCACACTCGCCTCTCCGCACTGGACTCACTACCACTCTCTCGATTTGGTACTCCAGATATTAAATCCACCCGTACCACCACTACTCACTTCACCATCCCTGCCACAGCCATGCCCCTTACCCATCCAGCGAAGAAATGCATACCATCACCACCCCTCAAATGTGCGCTGTTCAACTTTCACTCCCTCCCTGCCCACGCCCTTGAAATTAACAATCTCCTTTCTAGCCACGACCATGACCTACTTGCCATCACGGAAACGTGGCTGCACGAGGCATCTGGCCCAGCCGTTACTCTAGCTCTTCCACCTGGTTACTCTATCCTCAGACAAGATAGACTATCTCGGTCAGGAGGTGGAGTAGCTCTCATCACTAAGGATGCTCTATCCCTTAGACTGAATAACCGCCCGTGGGACGGCAGCAATTCTGATATCCTATCTGCCAAACTATCCTTGTCCTCTAACAGCACGATTAACATACACATTATATACCGGCCCCCTGGCCTTCCATCAGACTTTCAGGGACATCTCATCCACCTATTTAGCGATAATATCAAAAGCTCCACTAAAACTCTAATTCTTGGTGACCTAAATCTAGGTTTCAACGATCTAAAAGACAAAGCTGCCTCAACCCTGGCCAGAGAACTCAAAGACTTAGGCTTCACACAAAAAGTCACTAGCCCTACCCACTCCAAAGGCTGCACCATGGATTGGGTCGCCGACCCACAACTGTTCCGCCACCATCACTTCAAATGATGCCTACCCCTGGACTGACTACAACTGTATACAATTCACGATCCCCATTGCCACAGTTACCAAAACCCTCACCTATGCACCTCCAGCACAAGTAAGAAGTTCCAAAAAACTCAACACGGACAACCTCTGCCCTTTCCTGGAAGACCCTAAACTATCGCCCAGCCTTCTCCAACGACCCTAACATTCTGGAATCCATATACAAAGACACCCTCAGCAAAGCTATCAACACCATAGCCCCCCTCGAATGTAAAAAAGAGGAAGTCTTTGCACTCAAACTCTTGGTTCACTGAGAAATTACAGGCTTTACGTACCAGCAAACGTAAGGCACTAAACAATTGGCACGCAAACCCAACTGACCTTGCCAAGGAAAGTTTTCAATAGATCTCATCCCAATATAAGGAAGCATCACCAAAGCCAAATCCAACTTGTTCAACACTCGGATCACTAATGCCAACCCCCAAACCAAGGACATTTCCGCCATCTTTAATGAACTCATTACTCCTCCCATCAGCCCAGATGAGATCTTTAAAGATGAGGCCTGGTGTGCAAGTATACAAACTGCTATGCTCAATAAAATTGACCTATTACAAAATAAAATGTAGGATCACTACAAAGCCTTACCTCACCAACACCTGCCACCCCAAACAGTCCCCAATCCTTCGAACCTTAATGACTTGCTATTCTCCTTCCGTGACATCACAGAATCAGAAGTCATCAACCTCCTCCATCACCTTAAACCATCCATGTGCAAAGGTGACATTTGCCCACCTAATATCATTAAGGATTGTGCCAACTCCCTCGCCCCTCTCCTGACGCCTTTATTAATTCTTCCTTCAAAACTGGCACCGTCCTGACAAGCCTGAAAGAGGCATGTGTACGCCCCCGCTTAAAAAAAAAACACTCTAGACCCCGCCTTGCCAAATAACTACCAGCCCATAAACATTGTTCCGTTCCTGCTAAGAATTATTGCTAAAGCCGGCCATAGTGAGATTCAACATTTTCTTGAAGCTAATTCTATCCTAGGGAAAAGACAATCGGGCTTCCGCAAAGGTCACAGCACAGAAACTGCCCAGGTAGACCTAAAAAAACAAATCGCACAAATCATGGATAAAGGAAAGCCAGTATTTCTCTTACTATTGGACCTCTCGGCTGCCTTCAATCTTGTAGATCACAAGACACTCACATTACATCTCACCCATTCAGCTAAATTCTCCAAAGAAGCAGCCCTCCTGGATTACTTTGCTCCTTGAGGGAAGAGCTATGAAGGTTTTCTCCAATCAAGCCAGCACAACCCCCACCACCATCCACTGTGGAGTTCCACAGGGCTCTTGCACAGCTTCCACGCTATACAACTTGTTCACAAATCCCCTTTTCGACAAACTCGATGCACTTGGTATAGCATATAAAAATTATGCTCTTACCACTCTCTGGCTCCTATGACCAAGATGCCAAGGTCCTACATCTAATTTATGCCACTATCCAAGCTTGGATGGCAGCGAACAGCCTCTGTCTTAATGGTGACAAGACCGAGATCATCATTCTTGGTCAAAAACCCACGCTAGCCAGACTCGACAACCAATACTCAAACTTTAGCATTGACAACTCCATCATTCCCGTATCCTCATCAGTAAAGACCTTGGGGGTATACATAGACCCTACTCTATCCATGACCAGGCAGGTCAGCGCCATCGCTTCAGCCTCCGCTCATACCACTAAGCTCATTAACGCGGTAAAACCCTACCTTTCCAAGCCAAACTGTCTATCAATAGCTAGAGCCACTATTGGGGCCAAACTAGACTATTGCAACGCCCTTCTAGCCGGAACATCAGCGAAAAAATGAAACAGACTCCAAATCACACAAAACAATGCTCTAAGAGCCGCATTGAGTATTCCTAAAAGGGACCACATTACCCAAGCCAGGCAGGCAGCACACTGGCTTCCGTAAAGGACCACATTACTTTCAAAATTCTCACCCTCACGCACAAATGGTTAACTCTCACAGCCCCCTCATACCTATCAGACCATCACAAGAACCACCTCTACACACCCCACAAGAAGCTGATATACCGACCAACTGTACACTCCCCACATCAACAGGACCCAAAGCAGGCGGGATTGGACTCCCATACATAGCTGTTAAACTCTGGAACACGCTACCCACAACTCTCAGAGCTGAAACCGCCCTCACTGCATTCCGGAAAATGCTAAAAACCTCTCTTTTACTAACATTCTCCCACTAACTTCCTTCCTCCCTTCCCCTACTTGGCTCCCTCCCACCTTACTTCTTAGTGTTTAACGTTCACTGCATTGCATGGCAATTTTGCTGTCCTAAATGTAAAAAATGTTTTATACTTTGTAACTAAGCTTCATGTCTGTCACAAGCACCACGATATATTGATATTGATACTTTATTTCTATCGCGCTCATACACAAGTGTTTCAGAGCGCAACAAGGCGAGGGGAAGGGGAACAAGGGATAACAAAGACAATGATCTTACTAGGCCCAGTGACATTGAGAACGCGAGAGTGCAGGGTAGAGGGGGAGGGGGAGAAATGCATGGAAGGGGGAACAAAAGGAGAGTGCGGAGCGAGGGGGAAAAAACAAAAATAAATAAATAAATAAAAAAGGCAACAATGGGAGTGCAGCCAGCAAGTGGCAAGTGCTGGGTTTATGGCAGCACACCGGGTATGTCTAAAAGTGCAGGAAGAAAAGGGAAGAGCTGTATGGGTACAGATAAAGACCCCAGTCCAAGGGGTAGCCCGGAGGCAGTGCGTAAGGGTGTCAAGATGAGCAGGTACCTGGGCCCAGAGGACAGGGTGGCCAAGTGCATGGTGCCAAGGGAGAGTAGAATCAACAGGGGAGAGGGGAGGAGAAGGCAGAAGCAAAGAGGAAGGTTTTGAGGTGCTTCCGGAACCGGAGATGGTTCTCCTCAAGTTTAAGAGTGACAGGGAGGCTGTTCCAGAGGGAGGCCCCAGCCGAAGACAGAGATCTACCCCCAGCTCGTTTCTTTGAGAAACGACTGACCCTGCGGGAGTTCGAGATGGGAGGTATTTGCAGAGGGATAGCTGAAGGTATGTTGGACCCATGCCCCAGAAAGCCTTGTGGACAATGCAGAGGGTTTTAAATGTAATCCTTGCATCCACTGGTAGCCAATGGAGAGATTTCAGAGCTGGAGAGATACGATCCCAGGGCTTGAGGCCAAGGACAAGTCTTGCAGTCCTGTTCTGGATTAGTTGCAGAGGGTGGAGAGTAGAGGCAGCTAGATTAAGAAAGAGGTTGTTGCAATAGTCCAACCTAGAGAGAACCAGAGCTCTGGAGACAGTGAGCTTCTGGGGGAATGAGAGGAAAGAAAGAATACCTCTGAGGAGGTGCAGTAGGATGTTTGACTTTTTTACATCAGCAATGTGGGCGGAGAAGGAGAGTGTGGAATCAATGGTGACACCAAGGTTCTTGGCCTCGCAGGTGGGATAGGAGGAGGGCCAAGGGAGGCCAGCCAGAGAGTGAGGGGAAAGGAAGGTGATGGTGTGCCAATGAGGAGGATCTCCGTCTTGCTGGCATTCAGACAAAGATCGTTGGCGGCACACCAATCTTGAATGGCAGTTAGGCAATCAGTGATGAGAGAGGTGGAGGAGGTGACCGAGGGCAAGTGAGTTGAGTGTCGTCGCGTAGCACCGGAAGTTTGAGCAGAAAATGGCAATACAGCGGGCGAAAGTTGCCAGGTATTGGTTGAAAAGCCAGGGCGAGAGATTGGTCCCCTGGCGAACACCACAGGTGGAGAGGAAGATAGATGATAGGAAGGATCCAAGTTGGACCGGGGAGGGTTGATCAGAGAAGAAAGAGGTCAGCCAGGCCAGAGCCTGATCGGTGATGCCCAGGTTATCCCAGAGACGGTTGTGTAGGATGGTATGATTGACCGTGTCGAAGGCAGAGGAGAAATCGAGTAGGATGAGAACAGAGAGAATGCTATAGTCAAGGTTGGAAAGCAGATCTTCACGGATGTTCAGGAGAGCAGTTTCTGTGCTTCTGATAGACCTGAAGCCAGGCTGATGGTCATGGAGACAGCCAACACAATCAGAATGAAGGTTTAGCTGAGAGATGGCCAGCTTTTCAAGGAGTTTGCCCAAGAAGGGGGTAACGGAAATTGGGCGATATTTGGCCGGACAAGAGGGATCCGCTGTGGGTTTCTTGAGGAGAGGATGCACAAGGGAGTGCTTAAGAGAGGAGGGGAAGGATCCTGAGGCAAAGGAGTGGTTGCAGAAGTCGGCAAGGGCCAGAATGAGGGTATCATGTGGTCCTTGAGAGTTTTAGAGGAACAGGGATGAACCTGTTTTGACAAGGCTTTCATAGATCAGACTTGTCTAGCGACCTCATCAGGGGAGAAGAGAGGAAAGGAAGAAAAGGAGCATTAGGGGGTAGCTGGAGGAGGGTCAGTGAGTACCAACAGAGAGTGGAGAGGAGAGGGAGTGGAGGAGAGTGTGGACAGGATGTCCTGGGTTTTTGAGATAAAGTGTGAGGCCAGGGCATTGCAAAGAGCCTGAGAGACAAGGGGAGGGGTAGAGACTGCAGCGGGGTTGGCCAGCTCCTTACACCGGGACGGTGCCTTACAAGTTCGGCCGAGCTGTTAAATGCCGCAGAGACACAGGCTTGAATGTAGACTCTCTTCTTGGTACAGACAGAGAGATGGTATTGCCTTTGGAGTAGGCGACAGGCCAGTTTGTCAGAGGATGAGCAGGAATCCCTCCATTTTCTCTCAGCCGCCCTACACCTACGTTTAAGTGTAGCTAGGTCGGAGTCATACCAGGAATTGCACTTGGCTTTGGACTTCAGGCGGATCCTCATGACATTGGCAAGAGCATCAAGAGTATCAGAAATAGAAGAATAGAGAGAAGACAGGGCTGTGTCAGGGTGTGAGTCAGCCAGAGGATGAGAGGGTGGGGAGAAGGTGGAAGCAAAAGCCTTGACTGACACACGCTTCATGGGCCGGGGGCTGTTGCACGCTCTATAAATGTGAATAAATAAATAAAGGACAGCTCAGGAGCAACGCGTTTGTCTTGGAAGCAACTCAACGCAGCGCAACACAGGTGTGAATCCCGATCCCGCGTTTAGAAACCACTCGCTGGTATTAAGCGCATTATAAAAGAATAATTATGATTATAAATGCCTTTTGTGGCATGAAGGCTACAAATAATTATGAATGTGCTTAATGTCTCTTAGTTGTCTCATAATATTCAGAAAGTTTCACCTTTTCAAGAATCCTGTCAGCTCTTTCTCAATTAATTAGGAGACCCGCCATGTGAATGGTTAATGCGGTTGTGCTTCTCTGCCTCGTAGTGAATGAGGCTTATCAGAACGCCAGGAGTCTTTTATACAGGCAGTAGTTGTTAAAATCCCCATGCAGGACTGGAGCCACCTTTTCACAATATCTCTCCCGTTTTGACAGAGTGACCCCTCTGCCTGGGTCACTGTCACCCCTTTATCAGGAAAAGTGAGCATGACATCGAGACAAGGGGCTGCTTCAGAATAACAGCTGAGCAATTCCTCCCATATCTCAAAACCCCCTACCAGGAGCTTTCCAGCACTAGGCTTCTCCCCAGGACCTTATTTTGATTGTTGAAGTGTCAGTAAGCGATGAGACATTAGTCAGTGCTCTTGTTTTCTTGTATCCCATTCACATTTTTCACTTTTGTATATTTCTTTTCAAGCCCTTTTAGACTATTTGCCTTCTCTTTCAGATCCTTCTGCAGCAAACCCCCTGATAAAATTCCTAAGCGGCAAGCCTCAACATAACTCTGAGTTCATAGCTAATGTCCACTGGAAAGGTTTGTGTTGATGGAGAGCACGCTGTTGAGTCGCTACCTGGTTTCCTTACTCACTGCTGCATTCAGAATGGCAGTCCGGCCTGCCAAGGTGCGATCAGGCAGGTGGAGGTTGCCTATATACGAGTCACTCAAATTGTGACCTGAATTCCTTGACAGGTGGTTGTAGTAAATTATGGATCAGCTATCACAGCTTTGGAGTAACAGGTGTTGCTCCAGTCCGACGGAATGCCTAATCTTCAGCGGTTTACAAGACAAACCAACCCCTAAGAAACATGGACAAGGGTAAATCAGCTATCCTCTTACTTGACGGCTTGTCGGCAGCGTTCGACTTGCTTGACCAGAAAGTCCTAAAGACACACCTCACAGTCACGGCTCATTTCTCCACGGAGGCCACCACCTGGATCACGTCCTTCCTGGAGGGCAGAGCCATGAGGGTATTCTCAGATCAGGCATCAGCCACTCCATCCCCCATAAGCTGTGGAGTACCACAAGGTTCCTGCACCTCTCCTACGCTCTATAATCTATTCACCCTACCACTCTTTAATGACCTAGAAGAATTCTGCATAACCTTCACCAATTATGCCGATGACACACAAATTCTTCTCCCACTATCTGGTGACTATGAACAAGACCTAAAAACCTTACAAGACACCTATGCCATCATCCAGGCCTGGATGGCAGCCACTGGACTCTGTCTCAATGGGGACAAAACAGAGATCCTACTAGTGGGTCCAAAAGAAATCCTCAGAAAACTAGACAGCAAATACTGCAACTTCAAAATTGAGAACTCTGTAATTACAATCTCCTCTTCTGTAAAAGATCTGGGTGTACCTAGACTCAACCTTGTCTATGGATAGACATGTAAACTAAATCTCCTCAGCAGGACACACATCTAAAATAATCAATGCAGTTAAACCCCATCTATCCACTGAAAGCTGCCTCAACATTGCCAGAGCCACTATAGGTGCAAAACTGGACTACTGCAACGTCCTCTTACTGGGCACCTCCGCCAAAAACATGAACAGATTACAAATGACACAGAATAATGCACTAAGAGCAGCACTTAGTATCCCCAGGAGGGAGCATATCTCCCAAGCAAGACAAAAAGCCCACTGGCTCCCAGTCAAATAGCGCTTCCTGTTTAAGACTCTCACCCTCACCCACAGATGCCTATCCCAATCTGCTCCTACTTATCTAACTGAACGAATACACCAAGTGCAGACACTCAGACCAAAACGAGACATGTACACACACACACACACACACACTCTCAATTACTACCTTCAACAGAACCAGCCGGTGGGTCGAGCTTTGAAGTTCTTGCTCCAAAATCTTGGAACTCGCTACCACCTAAATTGAGATCTGAAACATCACTCCTGGCCTTCAGAAAGGCACTGAAGACCACTTTATTCAAATAAACAGTTACCAGCCCCACTGTTCCTGTGTAACCTTGGAACACGAGCAATGTCTGTGACCAATCCTTCTTGCTGTCTCCTCAATATCAATATTATGCCTTGTCAAGTGAGTTGTCTTTAACAGTGCCACGATGCCCTACGGCAGTTGTGCACTTTAAAAAGGCAAATAAATAAATAAATATCTTCTTAAGATGTGTATTCAGAGCGGTCCTATCCTGTATGTATCCTCCAATCTAGGACAATGGCAAAATTGAGGTTGAAGTCTGTACCTAGAGGCACCTTTTATGGGAGAGTAAATCACTGAACACAAGTAAATGGTCCTCTGGTACCACCTTCTCCATGCACAATGCACACATAGCATAGACATAAAGTCAACGCATACATATATTGCACACCATTTGTCATATAAGACTGACCCTCCATTGCAACCTAGCAGAAACCACATCTGGCAAAATTCTTAAGCCCCAATTGATGCGTGTCATCCAAAAGGAAAACAACCGTTGGGCACGATCCGTCTCCTGTATCCAGGGGCTTTAAGCCCATACTCCCTAACAACCTGCTTGGTAGGTATCTGGCTACAATCCTGTGCTGATGTGCCTAGAACAACCACAAAGACCTCAAGCACGCATCTAGGGTTTCTCACAATGATTGTTGTGGAACTCAAAATCATGAGTCTAAGCCCCTACCCATGTGCATAGTAGCTACATTGTATTCTCCAATCAGTACACAGACTTAATTTGTAATGCCCGCTTGCCAATCAGTCTCTGTGTCCCTCTCCAAGGATTTTCTTAGTTCATCCTGCACCCTGTACAGAGCCCAAGTAGTCGAAATGACAGCAAGTGAACAGCTCCCTGGTTGGAGGCAGAATTTATCATGTGAGTAACTGGAAGACGATATCCTACGACCCCTGGATTCTGTTGGTGGTGGGCAGAAGCTGCTGCCTTCCCCTTTCTCAACAAGGCTCAAAGCCCTTACTGCAGGAGCGAAGTTCTATGGTGTTCTGAAAAAGAACATGGTGGGCCTTCAAACAGTTCTGAACCTCCCCTCCTTCAACCTTTTCTTAACCAAGAAAAGAACAACATGATAACTTCTGCTCTCATAAAGACCTCCTTACAAACTGCGACTGGCCAGCTGCTGTGGATCTTCAGTATGCATATTATCACAAACTCATTTGGTCCTCCAGACCAGCGTTACCTCAGGTTCTCAATTGGCAGAGGCCACTTACAGTACAAGGTTCTTCTGTTCAAGCTCAGTCCAGCACCAAGAGTATCCACCAAAATGATGGTCTTGGTAGCTGCCTCCCTTCGGCTAAAGTGCATTCACTTATATCAGTATAACACTTGCTAATCAGGGCAGCATCACCAGCCCAGGCAGTGTCCAGCGTTCAGTTCCTTCTGGACTTCTTGTTTGACCTGGGTTTTTCAGTCAATATCAAAACTCAACCCTGTTACCTTTACAAAAGCAAACATGAATTGTTTTTTCTGTGATTCACCAGTGGGCAGTGTTCCCAACGAAAGAAACAAGCAGGGATGTTCTGGGTACAGTGGCTCTCTTGTCTCACAAGCATCAGCCGAGGGGTTTTTCAGCACCTTCTTTGGTCCTGGCTGTCCTCATGGCCAACTCTGCATGCACTGTTATGTTAGCTGAATTTGTAAAGCACACTTTCACCCAAGGGCATCTTGGTGCTAGAGACACACAGACAGACTATACAAAACCAAGACCTAAAAGAGGAGCGTTTTCAGTGAGCGCTTGAATTCCAGATGATTTTGAATGCGTCTAAGGGCAAGGGGCATTCCACAATTTACCAGCGGCAACTGAGAAAGTGCGACCCCCTACCCTCGACACGCGGAACATAGGAACCAAAACGAGGCAGGCACTTCCAGAACAGAGAGCCTGACCGGGAGGTACGGAACAAATTTGTCCTGAAGATAATCTGCTCTCTGGCAACAGTAAGCCCGGTGTACCAGGCAAAGGGATTTATGCTTAATTTGTCTGCCCACCGAGAGCCAGTGGAGGGAGTACAAAACAGGGATGATGCGAATACCATAAGGGGAGATGGTGGCCACTCCAGCAGTAGGATTTTGTAACAATTGCAACCGGTGGACAAGGCCGACGGGTTTTGCTAGAAACAAAGTGTTGCAATAGTCTATTAGACTAAGAACCAGTGAGGCCACTACCAGAGGTTGCAGATGATTAGGCAGACATGGCAGAACCTTGTGCAGTATCCTAAGGTGAATGTGATCAGCTTTACAGACTGCGCTGACTTGAGAAGCCATTGAAAGGGATGAAGAAAGACACATTCCTAGATTCTTAACCACCGTCACTGGCAGTGGAAAATCACCCATTGCCGAAGGCCAGAAAGAGGGAGTCCAAAGTGTCGGATTAGGAGGAGAACCAATCACCAGAACCTCTGTCTTGTCCCCGTTCATCTTCAGCTAATTGCTGTTCATCACCCCTCCACAGACGGCAGGCACCGACATAGGCACAACACCACCTTGGCCTGGTTAAGATCTAAACTAACCAGGCATATGAATAGCACTGACGGACGAAGGTGCGGACAAGACATCCAGGAAAATGGATGTAAACGTTGAAAAGCATAGGACACAAGGCAGAGCCCTGTAGGACCCCACAGGATAGTGGCAAAAGGGTTAAGAAAAGGGAGGCAGAGAGAGTGATTAGCGACTATCAGTCAGGAAAGAAGAGAACCACACCAGGACAGGCCGAGGAAAGATGACATTATCTACAAAGGCTTGCAAAGGGTTTTGAGACATTTCCAACATCCACCTGCAGAATCTTAGCCACTTGCCCTTATATTGTGACAGTGGGGAATCCTTCCTTGGGGCTGCCATAACACGCAGGTTATCCTGCGTGAGACCCAAATGCCCAAAGGTTCGTTTGTCAGGTGCCAGACCACCAAGGAAAGCAATTGTGAGGAGGGATGTAATAATGTCCTATATTTTTGGTGAATGCAAATCCAGGAGGATGGGGAGAATGATAGGTGCGCAAGTACCACAAACAGTAGTAGGAAAACAAGTGCCTCTTCTGAAAGTTGGGTGCAACCAGAAGAATCTTGCTATTCCTGGAATTGTGAAACTTCTGGAGATTCGTGGGAATTAGTAGAAGAAGTAGCAGAGAAAGTGCAAACGGGAACAGCTTGTTGGAGCAGCCTCAGAGATTTGAACCTGGTGTTAACGGCTGTAGCACACTTTGACGAATCCTTAGATGTCAAGACTCCTCCCCGAGGTGGAGTCTCTTCCCATGAGGCCACGGAGGTGAGGCTGCTACTCGATAGTCCCCCCAGTGTTGGTATTCAGAAAGACAGGGATGATCATCTAAGGCAAACGTGGTATACTCCACTCCAGCCCCTCTCACCTGACCCTCCTTTACCTTGCCATCCCAGTACTGGGACGATGAAGAACATAGTCGACCCAAGGGAGATCTATGGTAAAGGTACTTGGACTAAGAGTCGTCAGGTCTACCTTAGAAAGAACTCTCAGGGAAATACTGGGACGAGGAGGAAGTGCAGAGGTACGAACAGCACTCCTCAAAACACTATTGAGCAGTCTAGCTTTTTGCAAATTCCTATTGGCCAAGGCAATACAAAATCGAAGACCGAAAACCAGGTAGAGAGAGAAATTTTCCCTGGAGGAACCACGAGCGTGGGGAATGCATGAGCTGTCGGCGAACAGAAGGGGCTGCAGAAACAGGGCTTACTGGGACTACGGAGGTGCTCCCCATCAGTCCAACAAGGAAGGACCATCCGGCCAAAGGGACAACTAGAAGTCCAGGCGTGCAAAGTCAAGGGACAGTGCAGTTGGGAGGAGACACGCTAGCTGTCAGGAACCGAACGCTGCAGAGCCGCCGCAGCACAACGCAGAAGGGGAGAAGACCACAGAAGCCTGGAACCTAAGTCAAAATACCCCGAGACCGACCATAACCTACTTGGAAAGACCCTAAAGGTACATGGGTGACTGGGGCGGTGGTAGGGGCAGAAGGAAGCAGTGGATAAGAAAGGAAAACGTTGTGAACAAAGCTAATTTCCCAAACACCCAAGAAAGACAGGTCTGGGACCCACACCCAATAACAGGGATCTCCATCAGTCATCTTCATAGTCACATTACTTTGTAGGATAGTGAACTAGGTCAGCCAGAGAGAAGAAAGAAAGTAAATTGGGTCCACCTCAGAAGAGTAACTTACGTCATTTTCATTATTTTAATTGTTTTGCCTGTACTTGGCTTGTTTCAAACTATCTGCTGATTGTGTGAAACTTAAATCTTATTTGTTTTGGGTTCTATGGCGGCATAGAGGAAAAGCACTCTCAATCCCCCGTCGAGCGCTCGCTCTGGGTCTCTAAAACTACATTTCCCAAATTGCCTGGAGCATTCTTTAGGAAATGTCAGGCTTGTCAGCGCCAGTTCATCTGCAACAAGCTGGTTTGCGCCAGAACGTGGCGTTTCAGCATTAGATCTTGGCACGACCTTACGGCAGCAGGTAAGATTAGTGTCTTTCAGTATCACTTCTTAGAGTCAAGGCTCTTACTGTCACACTCCAGTGTTTTCTACCATCAATCTTCCGGTCCAGATTAACCTGTCGTGTTCTTTTGGTGCTGCCACACAATTTTATTTCTCTTACTTAATACGTGACTTTGCAATTGCATCAGGGGTTACCCTCATAGCTTGAACCTCTTATTAGCTGCCCAAAAAGCTAAGCAGCTGGCGATAGTTAACAAATACTTGTGTTTAAAACTTGTTTTCTCACCTGAACCTTTACTACTGCAGATTTGACCTACAAAACCTGAGCTCCCCACTCACTGTTCCATACTTGAGAAATGTAGTGCAAATGTCACTGTAGATTCAGGTGCTAGCTCACCATGTACCTATGTGTATCCTGGAAATGTACCCCTCACAGCCCATCCAAGCTCAGAAATTGATTATATATCTAATGAAGTGGGAAATACGGTGTGCTGTGAGGGTGCAATTCCCTCCACTAGGAATCATGGCTCATAAAAATTGGGGAAAGATGATAGTGCTATGGCTCATGATCCAAACCTAGTTTCTGTTATTCCCTCTTAGAAGATGGACTCCAACGCTCCCACCCAAGGATCATCTGATCCAGACAACAAACCCTTAACTTAGAAAGTCTTTTTCGAATGGATTGTGTCCTCCAACGTATTCCACATCTTTGACATGTAATGTCCACAGCTGTGCACTGCAGAAACTTTTTCAGCAGAGGGCGTCCTGCGTCGATGACATCAGGTCGATGTTCCTCGAAGGCCTCCGTCGAGGGCGACGTCACCGGATGTTATGAATAGGATGCACGGTGCCCGTAGCCTCACTTCAGTTTTTTCCACAAACGTGTTGCTTTGTGAAACTCAGCGCGCCTTGTGTGTTTCATCGTTGACATGTCTTTTTCTTCGAACACTCCTACTCCGTGGTCTGGCTTCAAGCCCTGCCCGGACAGCAAGTCGGAAATGCTGATCACCGACCCGCATCGCATTTGTTTGTGGTGCCTGGGCGAGTCGCACGACACTGACGACTGTTCGAAATGCCAGTCACTGACTGTCAAGGCCTTGTAGGAGCGAAAGGGCAAGCTCCAGGTAGGTAGGGGCTCTAAGCCTACTAAGTCCCGAAAATCTAAATCATCCAGGGGGTTTCCACCGACGACTCGAGGGGCGACTCTCCACGTCGGGAGGTGGCCCGGGCATCTCGGCCCCGGAGTGGTTCCCGCCATTATTCTTCCTCGCCCCGGCACTCTAGGAAGCACCGTCACCGGCCGCCTTCCCCGTCCGTCTCAGAGGATGGTGCCTCGAGAAAAGTGGCGTGCCCAACGAAGTCCCTGACTCCGGAGGAATTGGCTGCTTTTAAGGAGCAGATGTTAGCGATATTTCAATCGCAGGGCACGGTTCCGGTCGCGCCTTCTAACAAAGCTGGCAAGGAACGGCCCGTAATTTGCCATTGGAGACCGTCCCGCTGGTGTTGTGAACTGCAAAGTAAACTTGAAAGAAGGCCTGGGGAAGGGAGACATTCCCGCTGGTGTTGTGAACTGCAAAGTGAGCCTGAGAGAAGGCCAGGGGAAGGGAGACATTCCTGCTGGGTTGTGAACTGAAAAATAAACCTTAAATAAGGCCAGTGGAAGGGAGACATTCCCGCTGGTGTTGTGAACTGCAAAGTAAACCTGAGAGAAGGCCAGGGGAAGGGGCACATTCCCTCGTGTTGTGAACTGCAAAGTAAGTCTGATAAAGGCCAGGGGAAGGGAGACATTCCCGCTGGCTTTTGTGAACTGCAAAGTGAGCCTGAGAGAAGGCCTTGCAAAGGGAGACATTCCCGCTGGTATTGTGAACTGCACAATAAACCTTAAAGAAGGCCAGGGGAAGAGAGACATTCCCCCTGGTTCTGTCAACTTCAAAGTAAACCCAACAGAAGGCCAAAGAAAGGGAGACAGTCCCGCTGGTGTTGTGAACTGCAAAGTAAACTTGAAAGAAGGCCTGGGGAAGGGAGACATTCCCTCTGGTGTTGTGAACTGCAAAGTAAACATTAAAGAAGGCCTGGGCAAGGGAGAAATTCCCACTCCTATTGTGAACTGCAAAGTGAGCCTGAGAGAAGGCCAGGGGAAGGGAGACATTCCTGCTGGTGTTATGAACTGCAAAGTAAACCTGAGAGAAGGCCTGGGGAAGGGAGACATTCCCACTGGTGTTGTGCCAAAGGCGGTTCGCACCCGGGGATGAGCGCTGGCATGGGGGGCTTTCACGGGCGCAAACAGCCAAGGTGCAAAACAGCATGTACACTTCAAAAGGTATCCCACGCCCAGGGGCCATCGCTCACATGGCCTGCTCAGACCCTGTGTCTCCAGGCAGGCCTCCCCCGAGGCAGGCCGCCCCCCTGCAATCCACATAAGTGTGTCTCCATTCAGCAGTCTTCCTGTGCCTTATCTGCACGCCCCAGGCCCATCCATTCCACCCCCTCTATCAAAGGCGGTTCGCACCCGGGGATGAGCGCTGGCATGGGGGGCTGTCACGGGCGCAAACAGCCAAGGTGCCAAACAGCATGTACACTTCAGTAGGTATCCCACGCCCAGGGGCCATCGCTCACATGTCCTCCTCAGACCCCGTGTCTCAAGGCAGGCCTCCCCCGAGGCAGGCCGCCCCCCTGCAATAAACATGATACCACGACATACACACGTCATTCATTCACAAACACACCCCTGTTTCTAATACTTTATAAACCACTTGATATGTCTCATGAGAAAATCTTTGTGCTTTGCAAGTCAACTCCTGAACCTTCTACCTGAGAAGCACTGAGATCTATGCTAATCTGCTTGTCGCCGTGCTATCTGTGACCGCTTCGAGCAAACTCGTCAGTGTGCTACCTGTGGCCATCTACCTGTTCTCCTGCAACATACTGCTCGGCCTGCTGAATCCAACTGTTTGTTGGTCAAGGTAAGGCCATGTATCCGAGTCATATTTCGGTAATTTTTACATTTCAATCTATTTGCTATTACAGTACCCAATAGAGCTATGGTCATTGGTCTCATTGCTATTGACTTTTGTTTCAATTGTTATGCTATCAATAGATCTATTTATTTTCATCTGTGTCAATTGTCATCGAATTGCATCCTTCGGGGGTCCAGTCTATTATGTAAGCATGGTTCCTTTTCGTCAAAGATAGAACATCCAAGGGACGAGTTACATGTTCAGAGTTTAGTCACATAATTTAAAATAATTCTGTAACTTATGCAAATACCAAGCCGCACATGATGAACTGGTATAGTTCCGGCGACCAAAACAAACCTTGCATTGAGCATGGTATGTTTCATTTACTTTTTTATGACATTTTTATTCATCAAGGTTTTATAATAATCTTGATATTTACTTTTCAGAATTTTCATCAATGCCTGCTTGTTCGATTAGCGGTTGCCCTTCGAAGACCCATGCTAAATCTGAAGGCACTACAATGCATGTATTTCCGAAAACTGTTGATCGAATAAGAGTATGGGTCAGACATTGCGGATATCCACTAGATGAGCTGGAAAGTAGAGTCCAACAAGTTTTTGAGGACAAGGGGGATGATCGATACCGCATCTGCAGCCGGCACTTTCCCTCGAACATGTACACCACATCTTGGGTAACAAAGAAGAATAAACGGCGATCGGCACGAAAATTGCTCGCAAACGCTATTCCCACTCTATTCGTGCACAATCCGCCACTGGTGAGTCAAGTGTCCGTTTTTAGCTTTAGGCCTTGCGGTTGTGTGTAGGTAGCCGAATGGATTCATTGATATTTTAGGTGTTGTTTCCAATTTGTAATACTTTTGACATTGATATGAGTGTATAGCTTTTTGAATAATGACATTTATGAATATATTATTTTTAGATTTCATAACCCACAAACAGAAATCTATATATGGGGACAGGGAACTGTGCTATATTGCGCATTACTCAAGTATTCTGTCTCCTTACATGGCAATTTTAAAAGTTGGCTTTTCATTATCAAACAATTTACCTTTACAACTTCTTGACTATCCCTTGAATCTGAAGCAAGAACATTCTACTTCTATCACGTGCTCGCAGTTATCAACCACTTCTAGCGCGCATCAGGTAATCATACTTGGCTATTCCGCTACAGACTTGTTTTATGCATGTCAAGTAAGAGTTTGTATGTATCGTGTGATTATTTTACCAATTGTTTGGTTAGTGCTTTCCAATTGATATACACCTTAGTTGTCGTCCCCTGGTGTTTGTTTTCAGTTATAATTAGTGTTATCCATACTAATGCAAGTACTGTCTTTCAGGGAGATGCTGAAGCGTCCACCACATTGACAACAGCCCTAGATGTTCTTCAGCAGCCCGAGGTATGGATACTGACAGCTCAATCGACCGTGATCATCAGGGCTGGAACACTTGTCGTTTCATTGTTCTACACCATGTTTCATTCGTGGTTAGCCGTTGATATGTACCTGTGCGGTCGACCGCAAGTGTGTGTTGTGTTTTCAATATTGTAATCCTTACTAATGCAAATACTATGTTTCAGGCAGTTGTTGAATCGTCAACCCCCACACTTGATGTGGAGCCTGACATTCAAGTAATTCCGGTGGAAGCGGGACCATGAGGATACGAATCGGCGCAACAGCTTTCGGAAGTGCGCACCACATTGACAACAGCCCTAGATATTCTTCAGCAGCACGAGGTATGGATACTGACAGCTCCATCGAGCGTGATCATATAATGTGATTCCATTTGCTATACTTTCTTCCCTATTAACGCAAGTACTGTGTTTCAGGGAGACGATGGAGCTTCCACTACAATCACAAGATCCCATTTAGATGATGCAGATGTAAAGAAATCGGAGAAATAAGTTGATTAAATCTGATCATATTTAAATATTCCTTGATTCTTTTAGACAATGCAACATTTGTGGTGATCTCTTTATATGTACCTGTGCCGTCGACCCCAAGTGTGTGTTATGTTTACAATATTGAAAACCATACTAACGCAAGTACTGTGTTTCAGGGAGTTGCTGATCCCTCCTCTTCAATTCAATCATTCGTGGCAGTCCATGCAGAGCCAGAGGTATGGATACTGACAGCTCCATCGAACTAGGTCATCAGAGCTCGAATACTTGTCGTTTGATTGTTCCACACAATGTTTAAATCGTGTTTGGCTATTGAGATGTACCTATGTGTTCGTCCTCACGTGTGTTTTATGCTAACAATATTTTGATACACAGTAATGAAAATACTATGTTTCAGGGAGTCGCTGGAGCCTCATTCCGTGCTGTCTATGCGAATACAGAAAATATAGTCGTTGCAGCGCAAGAGGAAGGGGAGACATGCGGATACATATCGGAGCAACAGCATGCAGATGTTGAAGGTCGAGTCAAAAAAGTTGCAATGAAAAGAAACAAAAATAAGGTTAGTTACAAACAGTTCATAACTTTAGAAATTCTTTTGTGCTGGGGACTATTTTATGTTTTTTTCAAGTCAATTGTACTATACTTTATCTTGTGTTTAAACTGAACATCCCTTTTCCAATCTGTCCTCTAGTTACCCGTGGGTCCACGAACTATACATACACAGACAGTGAAGCGAATGAGAGATGTTGCTTGCCAGACCATTTACACTATGGAGGAACTATTAATTAAGAAGCGGCGTGTTGAGACTCGGGATGCTCATGTCCAATGGCCAGAACATGAAATTAATGTGTCCGGAGAATCCAGCAAAGTGGTACTGGACCATTGCTACAGTGCGACCGCACCACCGCAACAACATGATACTGGATGTATTGAAGATAGCTCTGAAGTAGTCGCAGATCAATTCACACAATCTACACCCGCCAAAAAATTGCCACCAAAAAAGCTGTCGACATTGTTGTGTTCTCCCATCAATGTTGAGGTAGCAGATGTTGAAATGACAGAGAATGAACCAGCAGCAGCATTCACTGACGCATCAGAACTTGATAGCAGCAATATTTCTTTCAAATGTGGTGATATGTCCTCAACGTCACAGGCCGAAACAACTTTGACACAGGATGACAGTCTAATGAAAGAGGGCAAATACATAGTATTCGACAGTTGTTTGATGGATATTATAAGTATGCTGAAATGTGGGTATTCTGGCAGAGGGAAAGTATGTGGGAAGCCATTGATTCATGTGACTCGTCAAAAACAAGGCAGTAACGTCACAATACATGCCGTCTGTAGATTACATCATACGTTCTCATGGTCTGCACAACCGATGCTGGGGAAACTACCAGCAGGCAAACTACTGTGTGCAGCTGCATCACTTTTTAGTGGCTCCAGTTTTAGAAAGTTAGGGTCTTTTTTCAGTTTGTGGGACTCCATTTCATTTAAAAAATGCAGTACTACAAATACCAATATGATTATCTGTTTCCGGCCACTAGTGATGCTTGGAATTGAACAATTGTCTCTAGCAAGTACACTCGAAGGCAAACGATTCAGGCTAGCCGGCGATGGACAGTGCGACAGCCCTGGATTTTCTGCCAAGTACTGCACCTACCACTTTCAGGACATGGATAGAAAGAAAATTGTGAGTTCGGTGGTGGTACAGGTAACACAATGTACATCCTCAGTGGCCATGGAGAATCTAGGATTTATAAAATCAGTGGAATATCTACAATCGAGGGGAATGCACATCGACCTCATAGCCACGGACAGACACGTTTCAATTGCCAAGACAATGAGAGAGCAGTTCCCACATATTAAACATCAATTTGACGTATGGCATCTTGCTAAATCAATCAATAAGAAAATCTCGGCTGCAGGGAAAAAAAAAGGTTTGGAAAGTATTTCACAGTGGTCCCAGTCTATTAGCAACCATCTTTGGTGGAGCTCCAAAACTTGTGAACTGTCAGTGGAAATACTACTTGAAAAATTACAGTCACTGATGCACCACTGTACCAACGTGCACCGCTGGCCAGAAAACCTACATTTCCACCAATATGAACATGGCCCTTTGTCCCCAGTGGAGGCACGGAAGAAGAAGTGGTTGAATCCATCTTCACCGACACACAAAGCCATTGAGAAGATTGTTTTCGATAAAACTCTATCAAGAGATTTGAGGGGACTGCCAGAATTCTGTCACACAGGAGGTTTGGAGGTGTTCCACAGTATGTGCCTAAAGTACAGGCCAAAGCGCTTGCATTTCAGCATACAGGGCATGAGACATAGGACTCTACTTGCCGTCTTGGCCCATAACGAGAATCTCGCCCGTGAACAATCTAGGACTACGGGTAATGTAAGGATGCCTCGCTACACTAAGGCCTTTTCAAAAAGAAGTAAGCAATGGATGATCAAACCAGTCTATGAGGAAATGGAGTTCGACTTTGTCAAAAGCCTTATTGTTGCTGTATTAGAGAAGCACAGATATGGACTTTTGAATGTTTCTGTGCAGAGCACTGATCCATTGCCACCCAACATTGCCACTGTGCCATGTCCACCCAAAGGAGAGCTGGTTGTGAAGTACAAATCCCGGTTTAAATAATTGTAATACGATTGTCTTTTTGTAAATAAATGTTATTGTACAGTGTGCATACAAAGTACGCTAACCCTAACCCCTACCTTCACCATCCTGGGTACCGAACAACCTGGGTGTCATCTTTGAATTCTCTCTCTATTCACCTCATATTGCTGACCTTGTCTATATGTGTATGTATATATTTTTGTTGCTGTAACTAATTTTCGCAATCTCTGGTAAATGCTGCGCACTGTTAACCGAGGGGAGGCTTGCGTATTGCAAATAATAAAACAAACAAACAATAAATCTCACTTTCAACTCAACTCCTCGGGTACTTTATACTTTCCCTGACCTTCCCCAAAAAATTAAAAGTCTCAATAGTTATGGTTCTTTGGGGCTTCAAAGCTCGCAGACAACGAGGACAAAATTGGGGGCCTTAGAACGCGCCAAGCGAGCCGTTGCAGATGGGAGGGAAGCCAGTTTGCATTTGCACATTGAGGCGCAGTACATAGATGAATTCGAAACTTCAAGTTCTCACAGATGGCTTTACTACGGGATGTTGCAAAGAAAGAATATATGCTAATTTCTAGTGAAGGTCAGCGGCTTTGATTTTCAGCTAGCGCCCTGAAGAGGCCCACAACTCGCACTGGCAGTATAAGGTTCTATAGTTTTGTGACCTTGAGAGACAGGGACCATGGGGAAAGAACTTAATTTGAAGGGGGGTGGGGGTGCAATAACTTAAGAGACGATAAGGCAGAAGACCGAGTTTCATGTTAGTTCAGTATACGAAAAATCGTTGTCAAGAGCACAGTGGGATTTACGGACTGCATTACGCAGAGACACAATGGAAATTGCAAATATAATGTAAGTAACTCTTTAGACGCTTTTATACCGGAAGGAAGAATTAATGAATGGATGCATGAATAAATGAATGAATGAAGAGCTTTGAAAACGTTTGTGGGATCGTCCTTGTAGCGGACACATGGGCATGCAGGTCCACATTCCACACGCATGTAGAAAAGTCAGTTTTCGCATTGATTTTAGAGCCGAACATACTCCATTGCACTATCCTTGAAAGCAAATAGTTTCAGCTCGGCCGTAATAAATAAAATGAATAATATTAATAAAGATCGGCTGGTGAGACTAATTATAAATTTTATGTTTTCAAAACAGGTATATACTTCCCTTTTGCTACTGCCACCAGTTTCAGACACCGGCAGATGGTTTTTTCAACCGCCAGCTGCAGCTTAATGTAAACAACTGCACCATTCTGATGATCTTATGGGACGATCGCCAAGGGCCCATATGCCCTTACGCGGTACTAGCGGCTAGAAGCAACATATCAACCTTTACGCTGGCCTAGTGCCTACTTGGTGGAACAGCCTTGCGGTTCCACGTGTGACAAAAGTGCTTCTTTGAACGAAAACCAACACCCTGTGTACCATAAAGGAACAGCGCGTAACTCACGATAAACTTGCGGATGGAGATAAAAGAAAATAAATGACTTTCGGAGTTCATATGGCAATTGCTGAATATTCTATAAACATTTAATGTCAAATAAATGTACTTTACCAAATTTACCGTGTTGCTGTTTGATTTTAAAGTACAGTTTCATATTCCGAATTGTGGCGCGCTGTGTTGTGAGCTGATCTGTGTTGGTTTCCGGGTTCTGTGTGAAGTCACGTAGAAGACGAATGGGCGCGTTTGCCTACGCAGCATAGAAACGTCACGGAGAGAGGCGGGGAATATGAATGTTTTGATAATGTCAGGCTCAGGGGCGGGGGATATGATTTAGTGCCGCAAAAGCAGGCCAGCCAGGGCGATGGGGGATATGATAGGATTATCACAAAATGGCAGCTCCCTGATGCCTATTTTCGCGTGCGTTTAATGGACGAAAACTCGGGTAAGGTCCATAGGAAATTTTTCTAAAATCGAGCGACTTAGGCTTAAAAACACATGGCCGACCCGTAGGGGCAATAACATTTTTTGACCGAACCATTCCTTTAAACATCTGTGTCACAATTTGCCTTTTGGCCAATTTTTACCCTTAAAAAGGAACAGTTCAGACAAAGATACATACGAGAAAGAGGCTGGCTCCTTAACTAAAAAATGAATACAAAGAGGCTATCCTAAACAGCTAGTTAAGAAAGCCACCAAAAGGGCTTTTAATAAAAAAAGAGAAGCACTTTTGAAACCCAAACCAGCCAAAGAAAAAGAGGGACGTATAGTCTGTGTTAACACCTTCATGGATCAGAGTCTAAAAATTACGTACATTATCAAGAAACATTGGAAAATCTTTAACACGTCTTTTCAACCTCTTCCACTCCCTATCTTTGCCTATAAAAAAAGCACAACTGTAGGTAATAGAGTGAGCAACAGCAAATTGAAATGCATAACCACTTCTGACCCCAAACTTACCACCCTGTGGGGCCTGCCTGAAGCCACTGGACATTACCCTTGTGGTTCGTGCGGAGTTTGCAAACTCACCTCTAGGAGTAAAGAAGTCCATATAGGTTGCCCCGAACCCTGGACCCAAAAAAGTCTCACTAATTGCAGCACTGAGTTTGTGGTATATCTCATTACATGCAAATGTGGATTATTATATGTGGGAAAGACTATCCAGAAAGTTAAAACCTGTATAATAGAGCACCGAAGTTGTATGAAAAACAAAATTGAGAATGCACCTCTGGTTAAGCATTTTTGTTCTGTAAAACATAGTCATGAGGACTTTACATGGACTGTTCTAATATCTGTTCACTCTCTTTTGAATTTGATTTATATGCTGCATAGTGATGTCACAGGCTTGAACAAGTCCGTTGAATGGCATAAAATACAGCCATGAAAATTATTAGGGTTCATCCCTTTCAGAATACTCCCACACATCGTTCCAGGATTCCCCCCTGGTATGGCTGTGGTTCTTGGGCCATGCTGCCGCCTTTCTTTATTAGTAATGTATGGTTATGTAGACGCTACCTGTCCTGATGGGGCCGCCGACTTCTTTCTTTCTTCCTTTCTCTCGGGTACCACGGCCTTTGCTGTAGTGTTAACTTAGGTATACTTTATTTGTATTTATGTTTCTAGCTGTGGTTTTTCTCTGGATGTGAGCCATTAAGTGACTTTATTTGCCCACATATATGGTTACACTTTCCCGTCGCTCTAGTGTCCTCGCACTGATGCTCCACCGTGGCACATTATTATTTTTCTTCTGTGCTTAGTGTGCACGTGGATTGTGTTCTAATAGCTTGGTACCGACCTGGGGCGCCCACTTTGAGAGCTGACAACCATCTTTCTGCCCTGGAGATATTCTCACCAGAACAGGGATAGTATGTTTGTTTCCACTGTTGCGCTATTATTTAGCCCATGTTTCCGTATTGTGAGGGTTAATTTTATGTTCCTCATTCTAGGACTGTCTTGGGGCTTACCTTACGAGCTAGCCCGCCCTGCCTTTCAGTAAACCTGAGAGAAGGCCAGGGGAAGGGAGCCATTCCGGCTGATTGTGTGAACTGCAAAGTAAACCTGAAAGAAGGCCAGGGTAAGGTAGACATTCCCGCTGGTGGTGTGAACTGCAAAGTGAGCCTGAGAAGAAGCCAGGGGAAGGGAGACATTCCTCCCCAAGTTGTGAACTGTAAAGTAAACTGGAGAGAAGGCCAGGGGAAGGGAGACATTTCCGCTGGTGGTGTGCACTGCAAAGTAAACCCGGGAGAAGGCCTGGGGAAGGGAGACATTCCCCCAGGTGTTGTGAACTGCAAAGTGAGCATGATAGAAGGGCAGAGAGACATTCCTGCTGGTGGTGTGAACTGCAAAGTAAACCTGAGAGAAGGCCAAGGGGAGGGAGACATTCCCGCTGGTGGTGTGAACTGCAAAGTGACCCTCAGAGAAGGCCAGGGGAAGGGAGATATTCCTGCTGGTGTTGTGAACTGCAATGTGAGCCTGAGAGAAGGCCAGGGGAAGGGAGACATTCCTCCTCAAGTTGTGAACTGCTAAGTGAACCTGAGAGAAGGCCAGGGGAAGGGAGACATTCCTCCTCAAGTTGTGAACTGCTAAGTAAACCTGAGAGAAGGCCAGGGGAAGGGAGACATTCCCGCTGGTGGTGTGAACTGCAAAGTAAACCTGAAAGAAGGACAGAGGAAGGGAGACATTTGTGCTGGTGTTGTGAACTGCAAAGTAAATGAGCGCATTCACGAAGGGCTTCCAAAAGGCTGATATGGCTGAGCACTCTCCTCATGGTTGCAAAAACAAATGAACTTTGTGGACCCGCTTGGAAGCTGATCCTTTACTATTGCTACGGTATACTTCCATCTTTAGAACAAAAGAGCAAACATTCATGAACTTTTGCTGAATTATCATCTGTAAACACTATTTATCTCTGTTCTTATAGTGTAAGCAGAGACTCCGCCTTCACCTCCCAGAAGCCCATATTATCTCAGGTGCGCGCGCATTCACGAAGGGCTTCCAAAGGGCTGATACAGCTGATAGGGCTGGAGAGGTTGAGTAAAGGTGCATTATGTTCGTTGTATTTTTTCTGCCTTTAATTCTTTTTTTGTTGCTTTGATGTACTAAAACAGTCTGCATTGGGTGAAGTAATTATAAGAACTTAACTTTGGTCGCTTACTGATTTGTGTATGGTAAATTTATACACCCTTGTAACGGCCATGCCATCGCCTCAAAGAATAGCCGAGGCCGTTGCAAAAGAGCATGAAACGCCCAAACGTTCTACGCACTCCGTTAACCTGGTCCGAAGTATGAAATCAAGCTCAAGTACGAAAGCGATGTTATTAACTTCAGATATAAGGAAGTTTTACCCAGAGCATCTTGCTGCCACTACTACAGTTGAATCTGAATTGGAGGCAGCGGCCTTCCTGGCTTCATCTGTAAATATACAGCAAGATAGTAACTGAGCAACTAATGCGATAAGCACTGATTTGTCCACTCCGTCAGACTCGTTATTGGTTGCATTTGCCGAGTCGGACTTGCTGGGGATATATGGCCAACCCTTACAAAAAACAGTCCCACACTACACCAATGGTTCATGGTGACAGCGAGAACTTGTATCCGACTTTAAAATCAGTAACAGATCAAATGATATCATTAGACTCGGATGATGTGCAGGCCACTCCCATTTCGGAAATGGTGGGTGGGGTGACGCCGCTAAAACATTCGAGTCGCTATCAAGAGCGCAAGGTCCTAAATATTTCGGAACGTCTTTCTCAGTCGCCTGTAATGTTTTCACACTCACCTGACAAATGTTCAGTGCTTTCGATTTCCTCTACTCAACCAACACAGCGGAAACCAAAAGCCCCTTCATTGAAACTTTGAGAGGCTGAGGTTCCCTCTGTATCACCATTTGCGGAAATATCTTTACAGGCAATGAATAGTGCTATTCTCTTTAGCGAAGTTATATGAAAGTCTGGATTCCAGACTTATTGATCAGAATATTTTGTTCACTGCATATTCGAAAGGTGGAAGCAACCACTATGACGGATGCTCTGCTCGATACTCATGCTCCTGCGAGCCTCATAACGGAGATGAATGAGACCAGGAAAGTAAGCCAAATTCCCTTGTGAAGCGAGCCGGAGAAAATTTCGACTACAAAAACACGAGACAAGCTTACATCTAAAATTGCTCACTTCAAGGAAAAAGAGGACCAGTCCAGATGAGGATGTTTTGGATGTCGTTGACTCAGCCAGTGGCCATGAATCTTGCTAAAACCGTACTGGTGTCTACCAAAGATACCCTAGGTTCTAAACCTGCTTTTACTATATTTGCTACACAGGGGAAGAAAAAATCTGCACCAACAAAAATGACAATTGTTAAAAAAGCAAGAATGTAAAAACCTTGAAAGCACAAAATTCGAACTAGCGTTATTTATTAATTCCCTGACCTTACCTCGTCAGAGAACTAAGGAAGCGGGATTAGCCGTGACAAAGAAATATGCTGCGCTATCTAAGAGTAAAATAGCAACACATTTGAAGAGAACTAAATTGAAACCATTGCTGAACCACCTGCATTGGATTTATCTATACCCCCCCCCCATTAGATAACCTTATACAGGAGATGCAGAAGGCTGAGGACAGAAATTTGCTGCAAACAACTAATGTAACGACTCTTACTCAGCCCTCGGTGATGCATCGGTTCTCTTCAAAGGCGCTGAATCACTTTTGCATGTTGAAGGATAGGCGAGAGGAAATACAAAAATGTATCAATTTATTTATAGCTTGTCCTCCGCCGGCACAAAAGCAAGCTGAACTGGGCCTTGATGTAGCTCTGAATAAATCTCGGGGGCCTAGTTACATGGATCCTTCTGCTCACGAGGACCAACGAAAACCACTAGGACCCACTCAATGCTTGTAACAGACACTGCCCATCCCGCCTTTCAACTCACGAATGACAGCTATGCTATAAATGAGATATCAAATAGGACAAATAAGAAAATGAAACAATTCAATTGCGATACCTCTACACACCGCAGCTTGATTTTAGCAGCGTCGGGGTGGTGATTTCTCGGTATATGATCTCAACAGGGCCTCTGTTTTAAACATCATGGACGAGATACCAAGTTTGCAAGATATCACCTCAGGTGACGTTGCACAGATAGAATTTCCACACAATATGATACGTCGGTGGTAAAACTGTGGATGACATCAGAAGTAGTGAGAAACATCATATGGCAAGCTAGACACGCGATATATCAGTTGGGTTTCTTAATACTTAATCCAACTGAGTCCCTGGCTATGATCAACCCACTAATGTCTTATAATCAAGCAACTAGTCAGACTACACCGTGGTTGACAGCTCCACTAACTATCTCATAGACCCTGTCTAACCCAACAAATGATCGGACTATAACCCTGACTAATGAGCACCCACAAGGAAATAAACAGTAACAACTCAGGACTGCGACTGACTGTGCCTAGAAACTGGCCTCCTGGAACACCCGTGGGTATAAGCACTTGACTTCATCCTCTCGGGACATACTCTTTGCCCATGACATAGTGCTTTTGCAAGAAGTTTGGTTATCTGCCCCTCCAATCTGGGACAATCACAGTGTATCCGTAGTGCCTGCTCGTACTCTAACAAGAGGGAGACCAATGGCTGGTTTAATGGTAGCGGCCAAAAGCTCTGCAGGTTTCAGTGCAACTCCTTGGGCGGCACCTAATGGCTACATGCAGCTAGTTAAGATTAAGGATAAATCGATCACCATTGCCTGTTTAAACCTTTACTGGAATCATTTTGCCATTGGGGATGCTCAGTTTTTTGAAGATTTGGAACTGATACTAGACCTTATTGATAATGACTCAGCAATTGATCATATGATCATTGCAGGAGATCTTAATATCAAATGCCTGTTGATTAAGGGGTCAAAGCATCAGAAATCAGTAAAACAATGGAACCAACTAATGCAGGAAAGGGGGCTTTTGATGACAAATTGAAGTAGCAAGGAAGACACTCCGCCAAAACATACGTGGCAGAGAGCTAATCAAACAGCCTTGATTGACTATATTTATGTAGCCAACAATTTATTTGCCACAATGAGAAGCTTTAGTGTTGTAGAGGAAAAATGTGAGTGATCACAATCTTTTAGAATTAATGTGGACTTGGCCACAACTTGATAATCGAGAGACAACTGATTACTATGAACAGCAGTTTGCCATTTCGACTAGAGGTGATCGTTTCAGATGGTCCCAATACAATTTCAATGACTTATTAATGTCCATCTCTTATCCGAAGGACATTCTGCACCCTGAAATCATTCATTCGGAAGGGTTTATATGTAGCCGCCCTTCAGATGTATATAATCACAAAGCAGCGACCATTCAAAAATACAAAACCACACTTACATAAATTTGATACAATCTTGCAAGAGTCAAAGACCAAACTAAGAGCTCACATTTGTGCTTTTAAAGATCTACCATTTGCCTTAAAAACTCGAGAAACCATTAAGCTTAAAAATAAATATGTCAACTGGTTCAAACTGAGGAAAGCTAAGATGCATTTAGCTGATGCTTAAGTAATGTTGACATCACTGGCATCCAAAAACTCAGCCACCATATGGGGTCTTTTAAAGACTGCATTTGGTGTGAAACAATCCCCTATGCAAATAAACGCAGTACCTTAAGAGGTCTGGGTGGATTATTATAACTCTTTATATGCAGCGACCCCCTGGTCCTATCATATTGCTCCTATACCTTCTAACGATCTTGCCCAGTTAGTGATAAATGAACCAGATATCATCTCACATATTATGAGGCTTAGCTCTTTGAGAGCCCCTGGACCAGACGGTCTGTCCAATGTCTTGCTGAGGAAACATCCTGTATCTTGGGCTCGAATTCTTGCTGTGATATTCTCACAGGTAGTGCAATCTCAACGGATCCCAAATACATGGCAGAAATCGATCATTGTCCCAATTTATAAAAAGGGAGACAGGCACTGCCCACTGAATTACAGACCGGTAACCCTACTTGACGTTCGGGGAATACTATTTGCGTGGCTTGTGCTCATAGAATTCAACAAATGGGCCAAAGATCATGACAATCATGACCCTTTCCAGTCAGGCGTCATGCCAGGTTTAGGGACATCTATTAACTGATATGTTCTACACGCAATCAAGCAGCATCAATGATAGTTAAAAGAACCAGTATATGCAGCATTCATTGACTTTGAAACTGCATTTGATTCAGTGTCCCGAGAATTGTTGTTTTATAAATTATCTGAGGCTAACAATGTCCTGCTCATCTACACATTCACTCAAAAACCTCAATCCAAATAAGACCCTCCCTGGATGGCAGATTAACAAAATGTATTAATACATATAGAGGACTTAAACAAGGATGCCTCTTGGCGTCATCGTTGTTTAATTTCTTTATATCAGATGTTGTGAGAGACTTTGAAAAGGCGAAATCTGATTCCCCATGTTTGGGCAGCCATACAATCCCCTGGCTTTTTTAAGCCGACGATTTGGTATTGTTGGCGATAACAGCCAGGGGATTGCAGACTCTATTAAACCAACTAGACATCTACACCAACAAAAATAGCTTAATTATTAACTTGAGAAAGTCCAAGATTATGTTCATTGCAACTGGAAATGTAATTAAGAAGACATTTGGACCTTGCAACAAAAATCACTGGAGATTGTATTTGAATTATGTTATGATCACCTGGTCTCTGTGGGGGTGTTGGGGCACGGTTGGAGCCCTCCCTCGATTGGACACCCCTGGATCGCCTCCCCCTCCCAGTTGCTGTGGAGCCTGCTGTTCCGGATGCTGGTGTTGCCCCTGAGAGAAGAGGAGACGCAATGAGAATGGCGTGGTGGTGTCGTGACTTCCCTCAACCCTCTCGTGCCAAAATAATGTGCGCACGCATTTTCCCATGCAAGCTCACCTGTTGTGTTGTAATGTTGAGCTATCCTTCCTGCTTCTTATGCAGGGGCGGGTAGAGTGGTACTAGTTGCTTCACTGGTCCGTGGATGGTAAGTCTTTTGGTTATGAATATAATTTGTTTGTTATAATGTCTGTGGTCTTGATCATTAATAGTAATTCTTGCAATGTCTTATCTCTTCCCAATAGGTTTGAAGATGCAGATCGGAGTTGTGGAGCGAATCTGTGGATTCCCCTGAGGATGATGGAGCTCCCAATTTAGCTGGTAAGTTGGCCTTTATAATGGAATTCTAGTCTCAGATATGGCGCGGCCAAGCATTTGTTATCTGTATGATTTCTAACCTGTTGTGTTCTGTTTCCCTTGCAGGAGAAGGCTGGCGGCGTAGAGCGAAGTCTGGATGCTCGGCACAGCTCCGCGGTTGCAGGATGAAGGTACCGCGATGGAGAAGAAAGGAAGTGGAACTCTGAGTAGGTGGACACCCGGATCAGGTAAGAAGAAGGCTCCTACTCTGATAGTGATGTGATGCAGGCAAGAGGCGCGCACAGCGATGGAGCGGCTGGAAGTAGGTAAGGTGTGCCTACAGCGGTGGAGTAGTTGGATTCAGGTGAGAGGCGCCTTCAGCGATGGAGTAGTGTTGGATTCAGGTAAGAGGGGCCTTCAGTGGTGGAGTAGCTGGAATCAGATAAGATGCGCCTTCAAAGGTGGAGTAGCTGGATTAAGGTAAGAGGCGCCTTCAGCGATGGAGTAGCTGGAATGAGGTAAGATGTCTTCAGAGATGGAGCAGCTGGAATCAAGTAGATGCACAGGTAATGACAGCGGTAAGCGTTACGCTGCAGAAAGCAGAATAACGCGAAGCAGAGGCATTTGGATGGGTTGGCCTTATATAGGCTGGCCCTGGACCCTCCCTTTAGCCCCGCCTAATGGCTCCACCTTGCCCCTCCCAGGGACGCTTGCACGTGCCTTCCAATGATGTTCAATGGCCATGCCCGGCCCTGATGCACGTGCCTTAGGCATAGAGTGTGCAAGGCACACTTTTTCATGTGCCTGTCGCCAGAGGCGCCAGGACTGGGTCCGTTTGGACCCTGGCGGTGGAAAGGACTGGACCCTTGCCCAGTAACCATGACAAATACAAGTACCTGGGACATAATATCAACCATATGATTTCTGACGCTCAGTATTACAGTGAAGTTCACAGAAAGATGAAAACAGCCTCTGCGCAAGCGATGATTCTGAATAGTAGATATGGTAAATTCTCCCTTTTGCCAGTTCTGACATTTTACAGTCAAAAAGTGGTTCCAGCAACAATATATGGCGCAGAATCTCGGAACTGGCGAGAGAATACCTTCTGGACATTAATTGAGGGTTCCTTCTGGAAAAAATTGTTGAATCTGCCAAATTCTACACCTATGTGTATTTTACATTTCGGATTGGGTTTAACATCACAGTACTCTATATATATATGTGGAAATTATGTAGTTTACATAGGAAATGTATTATGAGTGACAAACCGAATTCTATTCTTAATGTTCTGTCCAAGTACAAAGAGTCAACCGATCACAAAGCTATGAGAACATGGCGGTCAAAGGTCCAGGAGTTTTTGACAGCAGCGGATGTATCTGAGGATTTACTTGCATTGAATCTGAATAAGGCAGAAAAAAAATTATTACTTGGGACTGGATAAACACCCGAGATCAGTACCTACAATGTAAACAATCAGGTCTTTCAGACCTTAGAGAAAAAAAAACACGAACCCCAGAATCATATGTAATTAAATTCCCGGTGGCGAGATATCGAGATCTATTTATTAAGTTTAGATTAAACATCTGGCACACAAAACAAGTTCTAGCGAAATGGAAATTAATTCCATTAGATAAGAACTACTGCCGCTTCTGCAACAACCCCAGTGAAGCTGAGACCTTGATACACTAAGTAACTACATGTCCGAATTTGTTGGGAAATATAATAAGATACTTTGAACATCTATTTGAAGGATATGGATGTCTCACTGCAGAAAAATTCTGGCACTATCTCTATAATACTGATAGAGACACAATAAGACTTGCAATATTAAACTTTTTAATCTTGCTGTAATTGGAAGATGTTTAGCTAGGGCTTTGAAGTTCTATGACCTGGATAATGGAAGAGACTTCTGACGGGACGATGGAAATTAAATGTTAATGTTTAATACCAGAGTAATTAACCTAAACCAAGATGTCATAAGGATTCTCCAATTTTGTTTTTAATAATGAAAGTATATGCACAAGAATAGTCATGGGGGGCGTGGCTAACTAGCCATGGAGTCGGACGTGCTGTGGTACTGCAGCTCCGGCGAATCGACGACGATCAGTGATAATGCACCTTAATTGCCTCTAAAGTCCCTGGAAATATCAGCAAATACATCAGAACGTGTGCCCTACGACATCACCTAACTATGAGCTTGTCGGCATGAGCATGCCGAAGACATGGACTTTTGTGTGCTGGACGTGAGTGAGCTGGGAGCCCCACAAAATGGCGGACAACAAAGATACTGATGCCCTGTTTGCTGTAATCGCGGAGCGGAGCTGAGCGCAGTGCACGAGGAGCGGGCTTCAGACAGGGTGCCCGGTGAGGAATTCTCCTGCTGCAGTATCGGCTCGCAGTGAGCGGAGGGGCGCGGCGAGCAGGATTGAGTAGTTACAGTAGCCGCTCCATCGCGGGGAGCATAGTGTGCAAGCTGACGTGGCTGGGCGCCACGAGACAGAGAAAAACAAAAGCGGCTGCCCGAACGATTCCCCCGTGCGGCGAGCAGGAGCCGCGTGCCAGAATTTACAGATACATTCTAGCGGTGGCGGCGAGTGCGCTACAGTAGCGCATTGAAACAATAGTGAAGAGGAGTTCGGTACGGCCGCTAAGTGGATGAATGCGAGCGGAATCGAGCTGTAAAATACATCACAGAGATTCCAGCAGACAGATCAGCTGGTACAGCCGCACTTTGACAGTACACGCAGCTGCTCATTGGGAAACGGATACTTTGTGGCAACGGCTACCGGAGAATGCATTAGCATACAAATGAGCTGCTGCAGATGGAAGTGATCCTGTGTACCTAAATGTAACAGTGGTGTGATATTGGGAGCAGTGGGCACTCTGGGAAGCAGGGGATAAGCAGACGACCCCGAAGAGTGCGGGAGTCAGAAAGTGAACATTGCCAGGGCAAGACACAATATATGGAGTGGGCCTAAACTGGGGAGGCCATAAGAGTGATAGGTGCGTATACAGGCGGTGACTAGAGGAGTGTACAGAGCTCGAATACTGGGGGATCACGCTATTGCTGAAGAGCAGTTCCCAAGAGGCAGCAAGGCCATCTGAAAAGTGGGAGGACACAACCCACTTGATGAAAAAGCCCAATAAACATAAGCCTATACAGGGACTCTTCTGAGATAATTGCCTCGGTCATAGAGCGATACGCTGGTGCCGCATAGTAACAGAAGGACAGGAATGATATACTGGATACTAAGTAGCCCCAAATACATAACTTAGGCTGCATGATGACAGGAAGAGGAGCAGTCAGCAAGAGTAAGAACAAACAGTCCACAATGGAAGCATTTGCAAAGCGTAGCGGTCTCCCACGCCCGTAGCTCCCAAGGGCGCGACAGCATCGGCGGAAAGCACCATGGTGACTGAAAATCACCAGATACTAGCGGCTATTTCGGAGCTGGGAGACTCATGGGGAACAGCGATGGCGGATCTGCGCACTTCCCTGGAGGCCAAAATAGACACAGTAGGCATAGAAGTCACCCTTCTGCGACAAGATGTTAGGGCGCTGGCAGAAAGAACGAGCAGCCTTGAGAGTGCGGTGGAAATCAACACGGACACTAGCACCAACAGCGCACACGTACTGAGGCAAGAGGTGGCTAACCTGGAGAATCACGCAGAGGAGGCGGAAGGGAGGGCAAGAAGGAATAACATCTGCGTGGTTGGTCTGCCAGAGGGAGAGGAAGGCCAAGATCCTACGGACTACATTGAGAACCTAATCTTACAAGAAATAGGAGCTGAAAAATGTTCACAAGGATTTGCGGTGGAGCGTGCGCACAGAGCCCTCATGAGGAGGCCGAAGCCTGGGGCTCCTCCCCCGGCGAGAATCGCCAAAATATTGAACTATAAAGATCGCGAGAAGATTCTGGAATACTTTCGCAAAGGGGGGAACGATTGAAAGGGCTTCGAGCACCATCACGGTGTATCCTGACTATACAATGTTGGTCCAGAGACAACGGTATAGCTATGTGGCAATCAAGAGGAGGTTACGTGCGGCCGGAATTAAATATATGCTCCTATACCCGGCAAAGTTGAAAGTGATGCACAATAGCAAGATGCACTTTATTGACACCCCGGAAGAAGCAACGACCTGGCTAGACCTTCAGGGTGGCCCGGAACGAGACACGGAGCAGACTCAAGACTAACACGATAAGTGACTGAGCTATCGCAAGTATATTGGTAAGATGCGGTGCGGGTGTCCCAGCAGAGACTATGATAGAGACTAAAGGGGAAAAATGGGTGCGACCGAGTAAAGCTGCCATTTGGCGGTGATGCCTTTGATTGTGTTGCATTTAAGGGACTGAATATGGCAGGTTGCATAAATTCTGAGTAGCAATGTGCGTGTGAACTAAAATAAACAGGAGCGGTGGGACGCAAGCACCCTACCCCCCGAACAATAGTGGTAGTAGTAGTAGGTTAGCCAATAGGGCAACCTCACCCTGCCGAGCTTCGAGTATAGGCGATTGCCAGAAAGAGCTAGATGTGGGTGAGCCTGAGATCCAGGGATGGAGCTGGGCAACAGTTGGGGAGGGGTATGTTGGGGATGGGAGGTGGGAGGGGAGGGGAATGGGGAGTTTGGTAGGTATATAGTCATGGGGAATTTAAGTTTGAATTTGAACATGAGCCAATATAGAATAGTTGGATCGTTGAATCTGTATTACGCGGGTGGAAGGGATCAGCTGGATGTAGAGGAGAAGATCTTTAATGAGCCATGGGTGATCTTAAAATAATTACCTGGAATGTCAGGGGACTTAATAGCTATTTGAAAAGGAATAAGGTCATGCTGTATCTGCGAAGGCAAAAAATAGATATTGCACTACTGCAGGAGACACATCTGACACAGGAGAAGATGGAGTTGGTTGTCATAAAATGGAACGGTGTTGTGGTGGGCTCGCCATACTCTGTTTATGCTAGTGGAGTACTTATATAGGTGGCGCCGCACGTCCCGTTTTGACTACTACAGGAAGTGGTTGAGACAGATGGGAGGATGGTCATATTAAAGGGGCTTGTGGAGAATAAGGAGATAAACATTGTAAATACATATGCCCCCAACCAAAACACGGCAGCATATTTCAGGACGCTGTGCACCAACCTTAGTATGTGTGTGGGTAGTGCGTTGATCTGGGGAGGGGATTAACTGTGTATTGAACCCCAAGGTGGATAGATCTGATGGCAAGATAGATAGGCCTGCCCCAGCAGCTAAGGCACTGCAGACACTCCTAGACGATTTTGGCCTGGTAGATGTGTGGAGAACAAAATACCCCCAAGAAAGACAATATTCGCATTACTCCGCCCCTCAGCAACTACATACAAGACTGGACTATGTCTTTTCCACGTCGGATGTACTTACAGAAGTTACTCAGATAGAATATAAAGCGAGGGTCCTTTCTGATCACTCGCCGCTGGTTCTCGGGTGGCAATACTGCCCCCCGGGAGCACAGATCCGACCTGGCGCCTCCGTGCAGAGGCACTTAAAGACCCAGTGTTTAGAGAAGACATAAGGGAAGAGATTACTAATTATTTCGAGGTGAATACAGGTAGAGTTGACTCGGCAGGCACGTTGTGGGAAGCCTTTATGGTAGTGATGCGGGGGGTTGCCATAGCAAAATCAAAAGGCCTGCGGGGCGGGATCCTGGCTGACCTACAAAGAACAGAAGGGAAACTAGAAAGAGTATTACAGGGTGGCAGCGTTGATATGGAGCTGGTATTTAAGCTACAACAGGAATGTGCGGAACATTGGGAAAGGCTCTGCAACCTTAACTATAAAAGTACGCAGAGAGACAGCATGTAGGAGGGGACAAAACAGGATGGCTCTTAGCATGGATGTACAAGAGCAAAACTCCCAGACCCCCGATCAGTACGATAATGAGGGAGGATGGTGGGGTAGTGGACACTCAAGAAGGAGTTAATAAGGAGTTTGCGGACTACTATAAGATGCTGTATGGGGATGAGGAGGGAAGCAGTCATGAAGAAATAACAGAAACACTAGAGGATATAGGACTACTTAAAATAAGTGGGGAGGAACGAGAAGAGTTAGATGCACCAATCACTCTGGAGGAGTTAGAAGAAGTTGTGAGGCAGTTGCCCACCAGCAAGACCCCGGGGGCGGATGGGTTCCCGAGAAAATTTTATAAGGTGTAAAGGGAGGAAGTGTTCCCCCCAATGCTAGAAATGCTTAATGAAGCGTTTGAGGTGGGACAGTTGCCAGAGTCGCTTAGGGAGGCGATCATAATACCGCGTCCCAAACCTGATAAACCGGGGCATAGCTGTGGCTCTTACAGACCTTTGTCGATGCTGAACCAGGACAGTAAGATATTGACGTCTGTCCTGGCAAACAGATTGCGAAGAGTAATTAGCAAATTAATACATCCTGATCAGACGGGCTATGTCCCGAATAGGAACATAACTCACAATCACAGGCGACTCCAACGGGTGGTTGCATGGAGTAATAAGAATGGAGGCGAAATGGTGATTGTGTCTCTAGATGCTGTAAAAGCTTTTGATTCGGTCAAGTGGCCATGGCTGCTGGCGGCCCTGGAGGGGTACGGAATGGGGCCTGGTTATATTAGATGGGTGAAGATGCTATATAGTGAGCCACTAGCCAGAGTCCGAACAAGATCGGTGATATCCGAGAGGTGGCTACTTAGTAGAGGTACCAGGCAGGGGTGCCCTTGGTCCCTGATGCTTTACATTCTAATCCTGGAGCCCAAGGCAATATACCTCAGGCAACAATATGATATGATAGGTATTGAGATAGGGGGGGAACAACCCCTGATATCCTTATATGCGGATGATTTGTTACTATACTTGAAGTACCCGGAAGAAAATCTCCAGTACATTCTGGAAGTGATGGAGAGGTATGCAGGGTTGTCCGGGATAGCAGTGAATCCGCAAAAATCAAGCATTTTTCCGTTGGGCAGCTATAAAGGAACCCCTGTGAGAAGGTTACCGGTTTTACAAATACCATGGGCAGTTATTTCTTTCCGATACCTCGGGATAGACGTGTACCACATGCCAGAAGAGGAACATAGGCACAACACTGAGGAAGCTATGGTAAAAAATCGAGAAATGTATGAATTTCTGGGTGAAGTTGCCCCTAGCAATGATGGGGCGAGGTGCAATGCTGAAGATGGTGGTCCTGCCTAGGCTCCTGCATTACTTTAGTAATATTCCATACATGATACCCAAGAAGTTTTTTACTAAATTGAACAGTGTGTGTAGGGACCTCCTGTGGCATGGCACCTGAAATAGAGTGGCGTTATGGAAGCTGCAGAACTTCTATGAAAAGGGGGGGATTAAGCTGCCTAATTTTGAGGTTTATTATGTAGCAAGCCAGCTGCAATATGTGGCCAAATGGCTCTCAGATGAAGCGACCCCTGAATTAAGGCTGTTTGGGCAGGATTGCGCCCCATTTTACCTAAGAGAGATGATTTGGCTGCCTGAGTCAGTAATGAGAGGGCGCCCCGGGATGATGATGCTTGGTTGGAAAATGTGGCGACAGGCATGCCGGCTGATGGAGGACTCATTCCCATGTTCCCTGCATATACCGCTAATTGCATTGGCAGGGGAAGATATGCAGCTAAGGGTGATTATCAGGACACAATGGGAATCGGTGGGGTTGGTAACGTTAGGGGACATTTGGCAAGATGGGACCATTAAGGATTTCGGAATGCTTGGAGAAGAAGCGGGGTTGCACACGGGCCAATATATTACATATTATAGAATGGTACAGAGAATTCGGAAAACGTGGCCGGAAACAGTATTGGAAGGAGAACCAGATGCTATCATGGGGGCAATATATGACATATCGGAGGGAGGGGGGCATGAGATTTCTAGACTATATGAGATGTTGATGACTAAGGTCGGGAAGGACCTGACACAATTGAGACTAGACTGGGAAGCGGAAGTAGGAGCCTCGATAGAGGATGGGATGTGGGAACGTGCCCTGGGAGACCACAAGAAGGTGTCAAGGAATGCGAGACTAAAACAAATACAATTGTACATCACGCACAGAGCATAGATGACGCCTCTGAGGATATCCAGGTTTGAAAATGCGGGGCGACAGGCATGTCCCAAATGTGATGAGGAAAATGCTGACATGACACATGTTTTGGTATTGCCCAGTAATTGAGCGTTACTGGGGTGAAGTGGGCACAAAAACTGGCGGAGAAGGAGGTAATGATCATCATAGACACGGCCTGGAGGGTTCCCTAGATCGCAGAAACTTAAGCATGTTGGGAAACTTAAAGATTTGGCATATGTGCTTGCAAAACGAAGGATTGCCATGAGATGGAAGACGTGTCATGAGCCAAGGGTGGAGGTGTGGTGGAAGGAGTTGCAGAAGTGGGCAGAGGCTGAAACAATGGTATGGTAAGAGGTGAGCAATATAGGGGGGAGGAAGAGGTGGGAACCCTGATGGTATGGAAATTATTAATAGCTGAATTGTTTGGAGCACAAGATCCGACAGAATCCGCGGGTCGGTGGGATGGGAGGGAGCAGTGACCAAGATTAAGTAGTTATGTTATGTTATTTTGCATTTATATAGCGCCTTATATACCATTGGTATGGTCTGAAGGCGCTGGTAGGTTGAACGCCCTTGGGAACCGAAGTTCATATCAGTAGAGAGAGAGAAGAGAGAGTCAAAAAGGTGCGTGTGAGCACCAGGTATGTGTACAGCTCGTGCAGTATCAGTGTAATAGCTGCTTTCTAGCGGTAGGTGTGGTGGTTGAGAGGTCAGGAGTATGTGTTCGTTCTGGCAGGATTAATCCAGATCGGATGTGGCTGCGTTAGGCCTGAGGAGAACGCCTGGTTGGGGGTGTGTAACCAGCAGTGTTTAGATAGAGTGATGGGGAGTATGGCAGATGTTGGTATGAGAACAGTTATACCGAATGGTGTCATAGTATCTCTGTGTTATAGCTGAGTGGTGGTGTAAAGAGGAGAGTAAGCGTGGTGATGGGTTACATGTTCTTCAAAGTTCTAAATTCAACTTTGTACGGAGAGGATACTTGGCACACTTCTAGATTCAACTCAGCACAGAGATGCTTATTAGGCACACTTCTAAGTTCAGCCCGGGCACGCCATCAGGCGCACCTTCAAATTAAACTATGAACAGAGAGAGTATTAGGGACACTAGTCAGTTCAACTAGGCACGCCATCAGGGACACCTCCAAATTCAACCTTGCACAGAGAAGCTTACTAGGCACACGTCTAAATTCAAGTAGGGCACGCTATTAGGCACACTTCCAAAAGCAACCTTACACAGAGGGGACATCAGGCACACTTCTACATTCTAAATGCAACTTTGCACAGTGAGGATACTTGGCACACTTCTAAATTCAACTTTGTACGGGGAGGATACCTGGCACACCCCCAAATTCAACCTTGTACGGAGAGGATACCTGGCACACTTCTAGATTCAACTCAGCACAGAGATCCTTATTAGGCACACTTCTAGATTCAGCCCGGGCACGCCATCAGGCGCACCTCCAAATTAAACTATGAACAGAGAGACTATTAGGGACACTAGTCAGTTCATCTAGGCATGCTATCAGGGACACTTCTAAATTCAACTTTGCACAGTGAGGCTATCCGGGATACCTCTACATTCAACTTTGTACAGTGAGGCCATCAGGGACATCTCTACATTCACCTTTGTACAGTGAGGCCAACGGGGACATTTCTAAATTCAACTTTGTACAGTGAGGCTATCAAGGACACTTCTAAATTCAACTTTGCACAGAGAGGCTATCAGGGACACTTCTAAATTCAACTTTGCACAGTGAGGCTTATTAGGCACACTTCTAAATTCAACTTTACACATTGAGGATACTTGCCACACTTCTAGATTCAACTTTGCACAGGGAGGCTATCAGGGACACTTCTAAATTCAACTTTACACAGTGAGGATACTTGGCACACTTCTAGATTCAACTTTGCACAGGGAGGCTATATGGGACACTTCTACATTCAACTTTGCACAGGGAGGCTATCAGGGACACTTCTAAATTCAAATTTACACAGTGAGGATACTTGGCACACTTCTAAATTCAACTTTGCACAGTGAGGATACTTGGCACACTTCTAGATTCATCTTTTCACAGTGAGGATACTTGGCACGCTTCTAGATTCAACTTTGCACAGTGAGGCTTATTAGGCACACTTCTAAATTCAACTTTACACAGTGAGGATACCTGGCATACTTCTAGATTCAACTTTGCACAGGGAGGCTATCAGGGACACTTCTAAGTGCAATTGGGAACACTTCTAGATGCAATTGGGTACACTTCTAAATTCAACTTTTCTCAGAGAGGCTATTGGGTGCAGCTTCTAAATGCAATTGGGAACACTTCTAGATGCAATTCGGTACACTTCTAAATTCAACTTTTCTCAGAGAGGCTATTGGGCGCAACTTTTAAATGCAATTGGGTACACTTCTAAATGCGATTGGGTACACTCCTAAATTCAACTTTTCTCAGAGAGGCTATTGGTCACAACTTCTAAATGCAATTGGGTGCACTTCTAAATTCAACTTTTCACAGAGCGGCGATTGGTCACAACTTGAAAATGCGGTTGGGTATACTTCTAAATTCAACTTTTCTCAGAGAGGCTATTAGGTGCAACTTCTAAATGCAATTGGGTACATTTCTAAATTCAACTTTTCACAGAACGGCGATTGGTCACAACTTGAAAATGCGGTTGGGTATACTTCTAAATTCAACTTTCTCGGAGAGGCTATTGGGCGCAACTTTTAAATGCAATTGGGAACACTTCTAGATGCAGTTGGGTACACTTCTAAATGCAACTTTTTTTCAGAGAGGCTATTGGGCGCAACTTTTAAATGCAATTAGGTACACTTCAATTTCAACTTTTCTCAGAGTGGCTATTGGGCGCAACTTCTAAGTGCAATTGGGAACACTTCTAGATGCAATTGGGTACACTTCTAAATTCAACTTTTCTCAGAGCGGCGATTGGTCACAACTTAAAAATGCGGTTGGGTATACTTCTAAATTCAACTTTTCTCAGAGAGGCTATTGGGCGCAACTTCTAAATGCAATTGGGTACACTTCTAAATGCAAATGGGTATACTTCTAAATTCAACTTTCTCGGAGAGGCTATCGGGCGCAACTTTTAAATGCAATTGGGAACACCTCTAGATGCAGTTGGGTACACTTCTAAATGCAACTTTTTTTCAGAGAGGCTATTGGGCGCAACTTTTAAATGCAATTAGGTACACTTCTATTTCAACTTTTCTCAGAGTGGCTATTGGGCGCAACTTCGAAGTGCAATTGGGAACACTTCTAGATGCAATTGGGTACACTTCTAAATTCAACTTTTCTCAGATAGGCTATTGGGCGCAACTTTTAAATGTAATTGGGTACACCTCTAAATGCGATTGGGTACACTCCTGTATTCAACTTTTCTCAGATAGGCTATTGGGCACAACTTTTAAATGCAATTGGGAACACTTCTAGATGCAATTGGGTACACTTGATCAGAAGCCCTGAAAAACTGCTCCAGCCGATCCATACACCCCTCGAATCCTCCGTGGTCCACTTGGATGACCCAAATGGACCTAGTTGAGTAGGAACCGTGTTCTCCGTCCTAAGGCGTTGAGAGGATCTCCTCAGGGTGCTTGAGAGGGGTACCTGGCTTTCTTCGTAAGAGTCTTCGGGATCGTCTTCCCAATCAGTGGAAAACTTTTCGGCGGATTTGCCCACAACTGTGGGCGGAATCGGTACTAGGCCCACCGCCGTAGCAATCCTATTGATGCTCTTACGGATAGTCACTGAATCTTCGGGAGACAACGTCTCTGATGATGTGTCGGCAGTGAAAATGTCTTCTGTGGCTCCAGAAGGGCCAGCGGATGGCTTCTCGGATAGAGGCCTACTCGTAGTTTTCGGGCCTGTACGGGCCTTGGAAACCTTGGAATCCGTTGAAGTTTCTTGTTCTGAAACTTTGGCGCATGTAGTTTGGGGAGTAGCGCCCTTGTTATGGTTCTTATGCCCAGTCGTCATGCGCTGTTGCGGATGCAGGGAAGGCTTCGGATCGTCGAGGAGGGCGCTTGGGTTGTGTGCTTTGTGCGGTGCGATTGTACGCCCCTGTCACCGGGTGTGGTCCCTGAAGCAAGACTGGAGTCGAGCCAGGAAGGGTCGGGGACAGGTGTGGCGGCCCTAGAATAGTCCGCCTCAAGGTCTATAACATCTGCGTTGGACGTTTGGTCATCCGATGTACCCCCGTCACTTTCGGCTGGTGTCGCGGGAGGGAGGCTCCACGCGTGACATTCCGTATGCGGCTCGCCGCTTCAACCAGCGCTCCTTAAGGGTTTAAGGAGTTTACACGCCGAACACCGCTTTTCGTCGTGCTCTAGGGGGAGACAAGCGTTACACGACGTATCTGACCCTACACACAGGGCAGAATCTAAATGGAGTCCTTTCCATAGCAGAAGAGAAGGCTGACCAGACCAGAAAGGAAAGCAGTGGAAAAGAGGAAAGACATAACAGTATGGCAAACCCCGAGCCCACTCTTCCTACTGTGTAGGCCGGCCAGAAGACCCGACCACGTGGAAGTCTGAACGCCGGATCTTAGGCGCCGGAACCCACAGCCGTAGACAATATCCCCGTAGTCTTCGTAGATGTTCTTGACGGGTGAAGTGACTTAACGGGGAATAAAACCGACAATTCGGTAAGATAAACAATATCTCATGAAGAGCTCCGCTATAGGGAGACCAGTTATCTGGGCGGAATAAAACAATCTGAGGGTCCTCGGCGAGAGAGGGATTTTGTGTACTACACAGGTCACGATAGGGATAGTGTTTCAGACACGCCTATGCTGACGCCCCCTTTCGGTCCCCCGAAAGACGAGGCAATGCTCTGCGGTTACCACTGGATGTCGGACCATATGCACAGCATGTGATTCTAAGCAGATTAACAAGCATCAGAACATTTGTTACCATTTTCTCACTGAATGGCTGGTGGCAGTCGTTTAGTTTTAACTACTGTGGTGTGCATTTACCACGGGCTGCGTTCCCAGCTGCAGTAAAGCACCCAAGGGGCCATTTTTGTCAAAATGGCCCTTGTCTTTTTTCACCATTTCTTTGTGCAAAGGTCCTTCTTGAGATGTGCTCTGTGCACCAAACCAGGTTTGGTCCCATTGTTCGCTTTGCCTTTGGCAGAATTCACGAGTAAAGCCCGCCTCTGGCTCCAGGGTGTCTGGGGTGGGCAGGAAGTGAGGGAGGTGCCCAAAAATTCCTCTGCTTAGTCTCCTAGGAGACACAAATGCACTCTGTAGTGATTGGCCGGCTGACTGTCCGGCAAGGACAGCCATCATACTGGGCGACTGACAGCTAGGCTGGCATGAATGGGAGAAACCTGCATGAAATGAGGGGCTTTTGGACTGCAGAGTCGACCAATGGACGAAGGAACTGAAGAAGAACTTTAAGAGGATGCCTGCTGCAACTCCTGGAACGTTGGTGAAGCCCTGCTGCTGTGCTGAAACTCCAAATTCGTATCGACAGAGAAGCCCCTGCTAGGACAACTTCTCCCTTTGAGTTGGTGGGACCAATCAACCCCAAAACGAACTTGCCTGGACATCCTCTCGGAGCTGGCTGTACTTCAATTGCTGCTGCAGGAACAGATTGCCTGGGAGGGGACCACCAGAATAGAGTAGTTTTAAGTCAGACCCGAGCTCCAGGAAGATCCTCCGGACTCCCATGAAGCAGGACTGACCAAGCCTTAGCCACCTCAGAGTGATGGACCCCAGATGCGAGGAAAGTCCAATAAGGTATCCGAGAACTGCGGTGGTGCTATTTGCGAGAGACGCAAGGAGCTGAAACTAAAAAAAACGCTGATCTGAAGTTCACCCACTCATGCCACTGACCTTCAATGTGTAGTGCAGGAGGCCCCAGACGTCCTCCCTCTTGTCCCCACGACTGAAGCCCAGGAACACCAGATCTGCAGACCTACAACAGAACAGTAGCAGCTGAAGTCAAGTTCATCAAACCAAAAGGTACTCTAAACCAAAGGGTTGCTTACCTCTTACTGTGTAGCATTACTAGCTCTCAGTTGAGACCCCTCTTGGTTGCCCCTTTTTCAGAGTTTCTGGTAGATTTGCCCCTCACAAGCCTCCCAGCTTGTGGCCCTTGAGTGATTTCGATTCTACAAACTTTTCTAAAAACATTGTACAAGACTTACTTACCTGCAAGAAGATCTTCAGCTCCCCTAGACTTTGCTCAACACTGGCTGTCCTGGCTCCCTGAGAGACTATTCTTACCTCAGACATTGTGCTTTAGCCTTTCCCCCAGGAAAGGGTTGCATCGGAGGGTTCAAAAAGTACTTACCAGTTTATGAATTATTTGTTATCCTTTGTTTTATTCCCACATCTAATCTTTTGCACCAAACTCAGTATTGCTCTAAATAGACCAGTGATAAATCAATGTCCATAGTGTCCTAGCTATTGAACTCTTCTGAGGGTGTAGGAAGTGTCTGGGTGCCATTCCCAAGGGACATCATCTGATTTAGAGAAACTAAGTGTGTTTTGAAGTATATTTTAAGTGTTGCATATTTTTCTCCCTTCTAAGGAAGGCTTAAACAACTGACAAATAACGAGTAAAGACCGCCTCTGGCTCCAGGGTGTCTGGGGTGGGCAGGAAGTGAGGGAGGTGCCCAAAAATTCCTCTGCTTAGTCTCCTAGGAGACACAAATGCACTCTGTAGTGATTGGCCGGCTGACTGTCCGGCAAGGACAGCCATCATACTGGGCGACTGACAGCTAGGCTGGCATGAATGGGAGAAACCTGCATGAAATGAGGGGCTTTTGGACTGCAGAGTCGACCAATGGACGAAGGAACTGAAGAAGAACTTTAAGAGGATGCCTGCTGCAACTCCTGGAACCTTGGTGAAGCCCTGCTGCTGTGCTGAAACTCCAAATTCGTATCGACAGAGAAGCCCCTGCTAGGACAACTTCTCCCTTTGAGTTGGTGGGACCAATCAACCCCAAAACGAACTTGCCTGGACATCCTCTCGGAGCTGGCTGTACTTCAATTGCTGCTGCAGGAACAGATTGCCTGGGAGGGGACCACCAGAATAGAGTAGTTTTAAGTCAGACCCGAGCTCCAGGAAGATCCTCCGGACTCCCATGAAGCAGGACTGACCAAGCCTTAGCCACCTCAGAGTGATGGACCCCAGATGCGAGGAAAGTCCAATAAGGTATCCGAGAACTGCGGTGGTGCTATTTGCGAGAGACGCAAGGAGCTGAAACTAAAAAAAACGCTGCTCTGAAGTTCACCCACTGCTGCCACTGACCTTCAAACAACTGACAAATAATTGTTTAATCAAGAAACCTTGAGTGTAAGTGTTTATTTGAATAACTGCCGCTGTGAAACTGTTACAACCTTGCAGCTCACATTGACCCCTCTTGAGATAGGCCTGGCTGCTCAGTGACTACCAACGTGTGTAGTACATGCTTATACCAAAGGTTAGGTTAACTATTGCCAAGAGAAGGCTGGTGCAGTCTCTCACAGGGTACTGCATAGAATCTCGCCTTACAACCGGTAGCTGAAACAGTGGAGTGCTGCAGAATTGGAGAGAGCCCGTAGCCGCCGTTGACCTTCAGACTGGAATGCAGGAGTCCTCCAGATGTCCTCCCTCTTGTCTCCAAGACTAAGGCCCAGGAACCCAGGATCTGCAGGACTGCAACCAGAACAGAAGGCAGCTGGATCCTCTTTTTCCAACCTAAGGTACTGTCTTACTTGTCTGTAGCTTGCTTGTTCTCACTGGAGACTTGCAGTGGAGTTGCTTGCAGCTTTGCCCTGCACACACCTAACAGCTTGTGGCCCTACAGTGATTATTTTTCTACAAACGTAAAACATTGTGCAAGACTTTTGTGCTAACTAAAAAAGTGCCTCGGCTCCCTAGACATTGCTCAAATTGACTTTGGCTGTCCTGGCTCCCTGCGGACTATTCAGACCCACTGACTTTGGTTTTAACTGTCCCTCATCGGTGGTGCGCAGCTTTAACTTTTGTTGCTGGGAAAGGTCCAATTTAGACTTCATTGGGAGATCCACATTCTCTGAAAGAGCCCGTTAACCTTTTTTCTACCATGACCCTTTTCACAAACTCAGTATTAGGTGTAAAAGTGATATATCAATGTCCAGTGTACTAGTAATTGAAGTCACCTCAGGGTGTAGGTAGTACGCACGTGATAGACATCCCAAAAGGGCATCTACTTGCTTATCTTAAATCTGAGGAAGCGTTGTGAAGTGCATTTTTATTGTTGCAGATTGCCCTTTTTAAAACAGGCTTATTTAAAACTGAGTTAAATCATTATTTTAAGTGTTATTTCAATACTTGTAATGGTGAATCTTAGTGTTAAATCTCTACAGCTCACATTTGCCCCTCTTGAGATAAGTCCGGCTGCTCAGTCACTACCAACTTGTGTAGTACAGACCTATACCAATAGATGGGTTACCCATTACTGAGAGGACATGGCTGGTGTAGTCTCCCACAGTGTTACTACATACAATCTTGCCTAACAGGTGGTTATGAAACAGATTATCTGACCATGCTCCAGTTCTGTTAACATCCCAGTTTCAAGACCCATAACAGCCTCCACCTCCCCCTCCCCACTGATGCCAATGGGGCCTATATGACCCGATCCGGAAAAACATGGCCTTGATGCTGTAGCCAAAGCTAATCAGGCCAACTTACAGGAGAACCCCACAGAACATACCTATTTTACAACCACATGGGATGCCATGAAGGCTGTGATGAGGGGACCGTCTGCCTAAGCTGCATTCTATTGGAGGCCTGAACCCGGTTAGAGAAGGAAATTGCAGTTGCAGTAGGGAAACAAAAAAATAAATTAAAAAAATAAAAATAAAAAGGGGGCTGTTTCCTAAAGCCCATCGTTCCTTGCAGGTTGCCCAGAAACAAACTGGAAGCCCATTACACTGAAGAGCCAGCCCACTCCCTGACCAAAACCAAACAGAGTTACTATGCCAAAAACAGAGCTAACAAACTCTTGGGTCAAAAGATTTGCAAAAGTAGGCTTTTCCAAGATGGCCGTCGGCAGTGAAGGTCGCGTCTAGATCACGCTCCCGTCGGGCCCAAGACAAAAAAGCACATCAATTGCGCAGTCCCGAGGGTACAGATACAGGACCTACCGCCGCAGCACCCCAGTACCTGAGGCTTGGTAGCGAGCGGAGTTTGACCGGCATTACCCACTTCGGGGAGTCAGCCTGTCGAGAGAACAATTGAACTGTGGTATATTGCACTGCGTGTTTGATTTGTATTGTTGTTTGATTTGAATAAAATTAATAAAAAAAATTTAACAAAAAAAAAGAATAGTCATGCAATGTGATATCTGGACAATGTATGTCGAACAACGATAACATCTCGTACAATTGAACTCCGATAATCTCACGATGTAATCTTGTATAATATATGTTTGTTTTATTTTGTTTCACTATGTCTATAATGTTTTAATGTTTAAGTTCTTTTTATTCTAAATATATTGAAAAGTTGATTAATCAACTATAAAAAGTAAACCTGAAAGAAAGACACAGAACGGGAGACATTCCCCCTGGTGGTGTGAACTGCAAAGTGAGCCTGAGAGAAGGCCAGGGAAAGGGAGACAGTCCCGCTGGTGGTGTGAACTGCAAAGTGAGCCTGAGAGAAGGCCAGGGGAAGGGAGACATTCCTCCTCAAGTTGTGAACTGCTAAGCAAACCTGAGAGAAGGCCAGGGGAAAGGAAACATTCCCGCTGACGGTGTGAACTGCAAAGTAAACTTGAAAGAAGGCCTGGGGAAGGGAGACATTCCTGCTGGTGGTGTGAACTGCAAGGTAAACCTGAAAGAAGGCCAGGGGAAGGGAGACATTCCCGCTGGTGGTGTGAACTGCAAAGTGAGCCTGAGAGAAGGGCATGGAAAGGGAGACATTCCCACTGGTGTTGTAAACTGCAAAGGGAGCATGATAAAAGGCCAGGGGAAGGGAGACATTCCCGCTGGCTTTTGTGAACTGCAGAGTGAGCATGATAGAAGGGAAGGGAGACATTCCCCCAGGTGTTGTGAACTGCAAAGTAAACCTGAGAGAAGGCCTGGGGTAGGAAGACATTCCCGCTGGTGGTGTGAACTGCAAAGTAAACCTGAGAGACGGCAAGGGGAAGGGAGACATTCCCGCTGGTGGTGTGAACTGCAAAGTAAACCCGAGAGAAGGCAAGGGGAAGGGGGACATTCCTGCTGGTGTTTTGAACTGCAAAGTGAGCCTGAGAGAAGGCCAGGGGAAGGGAGACATTCCCGCTGGTGGTGTTTGTTTGTTTGTTTTATTTATTTGTATAGCGCTCCGGACCCATGGGTAGAAGGGCGCTTAAGAATATGGTTACAGGCATGAGATATACAATTACATATTACAACAATTTACATGGTACAACAATTTACATAAATACGTGCTATTCTTTGTTCAGTAACCAGCTGATAACATGTTTCCTAAAGATCGGAAAGGATTCAATAGTTTTGATGACAAATGGTAGTGTGTTCCAGAGTTGGGCGGCAAGCACTGTGAAGCTGGCGCCTCCTGCTCTTTTTAGGGCAAATCTAGGCCAGGCATAGGGAGTTGGGTGATCTGGTGGCGGTTTTTAAAGTAAATTTGTTAGTGAGATATGGTGGGGCTAGGTGATTAAGGGATTTATATGTGAGGCAGATAGTTTTGAGGTCGATTTTTCTGCTGTATGGAAAGCCATTTACATGCTTTTCTAGTTGTGGAGATGTGCTCTCGCCTTGGGATGTTGAGTGCTGCGCGTAGAGCATTATTTTGGAGAACCTGGAGTTTGTTTATTATGGATTGATTGGCTATTACAGTAGTCCAGTTTGGACTGGATGAGGGCTCTGGCAAGAGTGAGGCAGCTATTGGAAGATAGAAAGGGTCTGCTAGCCCTGATTAGCTTACCCGTGTACGCAGTAGCTGAGGCGGTTGAGTTAATTTGTTTGGTGAGGTTGATGTTGCCATCAAAGCGGAAACCTAGGGTTTTCACACTTTTTTTTTTTTTTGGATCAAACATTTTATTGGATTTTATGACATAAACAAAACAACCACAAGACAAGGGGGTGGTAACAGAACACCCATAAGGTAAAGTACACAAAATTAAACGTTTAGAAGCACTCCAAGCCAGCAAGCCTTCAATTGCAAGTTCACATAATGTTTTCAGTAACACAATCAACCATGGCCCGCCCGCCCTCGGTTCCCCCAACCATCCACTTCCACTGTAATCACCATTGAGTCAGGTTGTCAAGGTCCAGTCTCTTCCCATTTCCCCCATATCTTGGATGCCTTGGCCGGGCATCCCCGTGCGCCATAAACTCGGTGCTCCATCATGGCACATGAATCCATGTCAAGTATCCATTGTTCAAGTGTCGGGGGGTCGGGCACACCCCATTTTTGCGCAATGTTGCGCTTCATCAGGTCCGCTGCAGTGTTCAATAACAGTTTTTCCCATTTATTAGAGTCAGATGTGTCAGGTACGCCCAGAATTAGAACTTTTGGATCAAGCTCAATGGAGAAGGTGAGTGCCCTGGACAGTTCCACGCAACAGGCATTCCAGTAGGTTCGGATCCGGGGGCATGACCACAGGATATGGTAGAAGGTGCTCTCCTCCTCCCCATAGCGGAGACAATTCGGAATTTGTTGCCCTCTTCCAACCATATAGTGCAGTTCGAGGGTAGTATACTCTATGGAGGATTTTGAGCTGTAGAAGTCTGAGCCTAGAGGAGATGGCCACCTCTCGCCGATGCATTAGGACCTGGATCCAATCCTCTGGATCTATCTCCCCCACATCTCTTTCCCACCTGGTTTTTAGTCTCGATAACTCGGGGGTAGCGAAGGATGTGATGGCGTTGTATAGAATGGATGTGCATTTACTAGGGATGTGCGCAGGGATCATATTGTATAGTCAGGGACCGTGCCTTCTAAAAGTATATAGGGCCGCAGGGCATGGGTCAGCCGCATTAAATGATATCGTTCCGTTGTGGGCAGTTGGAATTTGCACTGCATGTCCTCAAACGAGGTCAATTTCCCGTCTTTGAGGATATCTCCAACCTTCAGGATTCACACCCATCGCGGCCATGGTTCAAGTTTCCCAATTTCTTGAAGATTACTGTTTCGCCATAGAGGTTGCGCTGCAGTTATTTTATTTCCCCACCCAACGAACACATGTGCCTGTCTCCAGAGGGTGGTGATGTGAGTCTCGATTGTGGGCAGGGGCGGTCTCCTTGGGGACTGGTATAGTATCTGCAACAGGTCTGTGCCCTGCATAGGTTCCACGTCAGCTCGGATGTGAGGTAGTGCTCTATCCCCATGAAGCAGATCATTAACTACCGCTAGTTGTGAGGCCCAGTAGTAGGTTTGGAGGCGGGGAACACCAATCCCTCCCTCCCAGACCGACCTCTGCAGAGTGCTTAATGCCACGCGTGACTGACCTCCCCCCCATATGAGTTCCCTTAGAAGGGTTTCAGTGCGGGTGAATTCAGAGGTGGGGATCATGAGTGGGCGTTCTGCAGGACATATAAGAATCTGGGAAGTGACATCATTTTGAAGAGTGCGGCACGCCCCATGAGGGTCAGAGGGAGAAGTTTCCAGTGGTGGACGCCCCTAGCGAACCTGTCTACAATCGGTTGGAGGTTGTGCATTACATATTTGCTTAGATCAGATGTTATCCATAACCCCAGGTATTTAAAGCCCTGTGTATCAAACCGGTATGGACATCTCATGGAGTCGACCCGCTCACCCCCTTTCACCGGGAAAAGTACCGATTTCCTCCAGTTAATTCTTAGCCCGCTAAATTCCCCGTAGGTGATGAGCATCTGGGTTACTGTGGGGCAGCTCCGGGCCGGTTTGGCCAGGTATAGCAAGAGGTCATCAGCATAGAAAGAGACACGGTCCTCGTGTCCCTCGGGCCATCTGAATCCCATCCACGCCCAGCTTTGGCGAAGCCACAGTGCTAGTGGTTCAATTGGAAGGGGGGAGAGGGGGCACCCCTGTCGCGCGCCTCTGCCCAGAGGGAATGATCGGTAGGTCCACCCATTCACCTTAACTTCTGCTTGAATGTTAGTATATAACAGTTTAACCCACACTAGAAAGCTCTCTCCGAACCCCATACGGATCATGATTTCCCAGAGGCTGTCCCATCGGATTGAATCAAATGCCTTTTCAAAGTCTATTGCCAACAGGGCGAGTGGGGCATCGAGGATAGGGGCCCGCTCGAGCGCCAGGTGGAGTCGGCGCAAGTTCATTCGTGTGGATTTGTGGGGCATAAAGCCACACTGATCGGGGTGTATCAGCGTGTCTGCTACCATTTGGAGCCGATTGGCTAAGAGTTTGGCCAGGAATTTGGCTTCTCCGTTGATAAGCGAGATCGGCCTATAGGAGGCGCATTGCTCCTGGGGCTTGTCAGGTTTGGGGATAACCACTATGGTCGCTCTGCATAGATCATCTGGGAGGGAACCCCTGTCCCTGGCGGCCAACAACATCTGATGCAGGGGAGGTGCTGTGTTGTTACCCCCTAGTTTCTGCCAGGTTTCAACCGGGAACCCGTTCGGGCCCAGGCTTTTCCCCAGCTGCAGTTGTCCAAGGGCTTCTAATATTTCAGCCTCCGAAAGCTCGGAGTCCAGCATCTCCCTTTGTTGAATCGACAGAGTGGGGATTTCCACACCGTCCAGGAGGGACGGATCCAGGGGTAGAGTTGGGGCTTGGTATAGTGTAGCATAAAATTGGGCAAAGGCCTCTGCTATCTCAGCGTCCGACCGGCATGTCTCACCCTGTGGGGCGATGATCTCCCGGACACAGCGCTGCCCCTCATCTCTCTTCTTTAGCCACGCCAGCATTTTCCCCGCTTTATCCCCCATCTCATATACCCTAGTTTTGGTTTCCCAGTGGGCCTGTTTGGCGTTATCTAACACAAGGTTTTGGAGGTATTCAGTGGCTCGTTTAACGGACATGTGGGTCTGTGGGGTAGGATTAAGAGTGTTTGTTTTCTCGGCGAGTTACCTCCTTTTCCGCCTCAGTTATCTTCCGGAGCCTCTCCCTCCTCCTATTCGCCGCCCAGGAGATTATTCCCCCCCGCAGCATGGTCTTGTAGGCCTCCCATAACACTATCGGGTCATTATCGCCGGTATCATTCATCTCAAAGTATTCAGTCGAGACTTCCGTGAGGTGCTCAACTAGTTCCGGGAGGCCCAGATAATAGGTGTTCAGCCGCCACGTTCTAGGGGGGTTCAGTCCCTGAATCTAACAGGGCTGTCGGAGGGGCGGGCAGGCGGTGCATGGCGGTATGGTGCAAGATATACAAGGATTGGCAGTTGAGGTGCTGCTTGTATGTGGTGTGGTCCCAACTGGCCAGGAGCCAAACCATCCCTTGATAAATACCGGGGAAGGCTGAACCTGGGGTAACTAATAAATTCTTCCCAATAAACCACTCCCACCCCCACCCTATACGCCTCCCCAACGCGAAGTACCTGTCGCCCAAACATTGCTGACAATCAAAAGAGGTAGAGCGTCAGCGTTAACATCCCTTGTTAAAGTTCAACTAGAAAAACTTGAGAGGGGGGGAGTGGTTAGGGGGTTTGTTGTGTTTCCTTCCCCCGAAAAAATCCAGATGGGAGAGTAGCCACCTCCTGCTTACAGCATTTTAAATCTATGAGCCGCTTCTGGTGGCGCCACAAGGCCCAGCTGTGGTATCATCCATAAGTGGGTTGCACGCTAGCCAGGAGGCTGATCCCAGGACAAAAGTCACGGCAGGAGTTTGTCTCCCCCCATTCATTGCTGGGTCCGCTAGCGGTGGTTGGTCCGGCCTGCGGCGACGGTCCGATGGCGACCTGGGGTTTCCATTCCTGTTGCCTCAGGGTGTGGACCAGTCCCCCTCGATGTGCTGTTCCGCCCAGCGCCATGCCTCACTGGGATCATCAAAGTGGACCATTGTCCCTTTATGGTAAATTTTCAGTTGGGCGGGAAAGAGCAACCCGTATTTGACTACAAGTGACTGCAGTTGCTTTTTGAGCTTCCCAAAGGATTGCCTCGCCTTCTATAACTCCTTCATGGGGTCGGGAAAGAAGGCCTGTCTGGACCCATTAAAGGTGATTGTGCCTTTGGTTCTGGCGAGCTGTAGCAGAGCATCCCGATAGTTCAGAAATCTCGCTATTACAGTGCGTGGAGAGGCGTCGGGCGTTGGCATGCCTGCAGACATACAGTGTGCCCTCTCAATGGAGAAGAATTTCGAGAAAGACTGTAGGTCGAACACATCTGTTAGTAGTTGTTCAAGGAAGAGTTCCATGGAGGGTCCCTCTTCTTTCTCAGGGATACCAAGAATGCGGATGTTGTTCCGCCTGGACCTTCCTTCGCTCTCCTCTACCCTGGCTTCCAGGGTCTTGAGTATAGCCGAGACTCTGTGGAGTTGGTGTTGCACATTGCGGAGGCCGTCTTCCGTTGTTGAAATGTGCTGCTCCGCTTCCCCAGTGCGTGTGGACAATTTCTGCAGATCTTGTCTGAGGAGGGAGACATCCAGGCTTATTCGGTCTATCTTTTGCTCCATGGATGAGCGGGAGTCCGCAATGGCGGCCATAATGTCCTTGAGGGAAAGCGTGTGTTCAGTGTCCGTGTCATTGAAGTTTTGCGGTGGAGGATCCACAATCTGTGACGAAGGAACAGTGTATTGCTCAATCCTGTTCTGCATAGTGGACTTCCTCGTCTTTTCTTTGCCCATGGCCGCCGCCCGGCCAGGCAGCCGTGGTTTTATAGCTGTATTCCTGTCGGGACCGGTCCCACCACACAGCTGCGCACTGGTAGACCAGGAAAACTGCCCTTTTAGTAACTAGTTACTCCTGCTTCCTTCAATCTTAGAATTGCCGGATTTGTCCAAAGGGATCAGTGTGTCGCCCGTGGGTTATGCCCGCTGTAACTGGGCACTTAGGCGTACCCCGGTCCGAGGCGCAATTGAGTGCACCGCTCAGCTTGTGCGGTTAGGGCCTCATCGCATACGTGCGGCATCGGCACCGCCGGACGAGAGGTGGTGTGGTCGGGGGGCAGAGTCCGCCGGTTATACAGTAGCATTACACATCACTGCGAATTTAGGTTGCTGCGGTCTGCAGGGGGCGGTTTGAAATTCTGGAGCTTTAGGCTGATTGCTGTGTTGTGTACAGTGAACCGTGTTCCCGCTGGAGCCTGGGCATGGGCCCACTGACCCTCCCTCGGCGCCACCGGGGCCCACCCAGTGATTCACCATCCTGCAGTTCACTCTTTGCGTGTTAGAAGGCTATAAAGACACCCTCCATTGTATGTTTGCTGTAATCGCAATTGTCCGAGCGCCGGTTACGGAGCAGGTGATGAGGGTGTTGTGGCCCCTTTACTTCCTTCAGAAGGGGGTAGGTGCTGTGACTACCAGTCTGGCATGGAGCTTGAATTGCGAGGTGCCCCGGCCCAGGCAGTTCCTAGCAGGTCAGTGTCTCCTCGAAGAAGGGATTTGGAGCCGCGTGGGGACTCCTTGGTGGATCTGCACTGTTGTTTCAGCTATTGCAGGGTGTCGCCGGGTCCCGAGTCCCGCTGTGCCGCGGCAGTGCCCCGGACCCCGGAGGGCGCCTTCTCCGGATGAGGCCTCAAGACCGGGCCAGCTCCAGCTCTGCCGGTGGTTGTGGTGAGGCCCTTCTGCGAGGGCCGCTTGTGTCCCTGGCAGAGGAAGGGGGGGGCCTCACCTCAGTCCCTCCCGTGCCGATCAAGGCCAGTGCACAGCCTCAGGAGGCCGGGGCAGGATCCCGCTTGCAAGGAGACGGCTGCTCCGAGTCACACGACTTCTCTCGCTCACTCCTTCGCTCCGGGTCATGGGCCAGCAGCCGGTCGGAGCAGCCCTCGGGGAGAAGAAACGTTCCTCCGTGCAGGATTCAGAGGGGACCCAGCAAGGGTCGAGACAGCGCCGCTCCAGACCGTCACTGCACCTAGGCGGCCATCTTGGGAGCACCCCAGTCGGCCTCGCGCCAAACTTCTCCCGGGCTTTGCGCTCGGCAGCCGATTTCTTCCGTCCAATGGTCCAGATGGGCACGATGATGTCCGATGTAAGTAGGGGTTATTTTTACACCTCGTAGTTGGTGGCAACAGGCGGTTTTGACGGGATTACTGCGGTGGTTGCGGGAGCGACGGAGACCTACGTCTTTCTCATCGCGCTGTTGGCCACACCCCCCGGGTTTTCACACTTTTGACAATGTGGATGGTATTGCCGTCTATGGTAATGTTATTGTAGCAAGGACTAAGTTTAGCCAGGTTATTGGGAGAGAAGACGGAGAAGCTCCATCTTCTCATCATTCAGGCAGAGGCCGTGGGTGGCCATCCATGCCTGAATGATGGAGAAGATTTTGTTAATCCGGGTGACATCTGCATTGTAGTTCCCCGAGATGGTAAGGAGGATCTGGGTGTCATCTATGTAGTTGGTGTAGGTGACACCCAGACGGTCTAGTTTGTCGAGTAGCGGCTTTGTAAATATATTATACAAAGTGGGGGAGACACAGGAGCCTTGTGGGACTCCGCATGTGATGGGGATGGGGTCAGCTGCTGCTGTTGTGGAGAAAACTCGCGAAAATTCGCCAGGAAGGATTGTATCCATGCAGAGGCAGAGGAGAAGTTGGCTGCAATAGATAGGTGGCTGCAGAGGATTTTGTGGTCGACTAAATCGAAGGCTGCAGAGGGGTCTAAGAGAAGTAGGATTGCAGCATTGCCTTTGATTTAATCAATCTGGCTTTTGAGGTCAACCAAAGCGGTTTCTGTTCCGTGTTGAGGTCTGAAGCCAGATTGACGTATACCTAGCAGTTGGTTGGATTCTAGGTACTCCTGAATCTGGATGTAGGCGACTCCGTCCAAGATTTTTAACAGGAAAGGGACAGTGGTGATGGGTCTATAATTGGTTGGTATGGCTGGGTCTAATGACTGCTTTTTTAGGAGAGGGAGAACCCAAGACTGTTTTAGGTTGCTAGGGACAGAGTTGTTAGCAAATGACAGGTTGATAAGTTTAGTGATGAAAGGGAAAGGTCTCTGGCTGCGTCTTTTATTATCTGTGCAGGACAGCTGTCTCCTTTACAGTTGGATGGTTTTAAGGAGGTGATAATTTTTTGGACTTCTAGAGTAGTTACTTTCTTAAAGGTGAAGGCTGTATTAACTTTGGCGCGTTAAGGATTGGGTTCGTGGTCAGATTGCTGAAAAGTTGTTGACGTTTGTCCTCAATTTTGGTTTGGAGTCCTATGATTTTGTTGTTAAGTGCGTTCTGGATGCTGGTGCACCATGGTTTATCTTTTGAGCAGGTGTCTAGAGGTGGATTGGGTTTTCTAGCTCCTTTAGTATTTTCAATAGTTCTTTAGTGGAGGAGCCTGCCTGATCTATCCTAACATTGTAGGCCTCTTTTTTGGTGCAAATTATCTCACTTTTGTATAGCACAGAGATGTTCTTGAGGGTGGATTTATTTTCAGAAGATGGGTTAGATTTCCAGCTTGGGCCTTCTTTTTCCTAAGTAGTTTAAGTTCGGGGGTGTACCACGAATTTAAGTGGTTTATTGGCTTGCTTTTACGTAGTTTCAAAGGGGCAATAGTGTCAATGGCAGTTGCCATAGAGTTGTTGAAGGTGTCAACAAGTAGGTTAAGGTCAACATTGTCCGGTAGAGCGTTATGGTAGGTAGGACCAGTGGTACTGGGGCGTCAGCTGTGATGTTGCGCTTGTTTCTGGTTGGGCAGGCAGGTGCCATGGGGCATTTTTTGGGAGCTCTGTGGTTGATGTGGATTTCGAGAGGGATAAGGTAATGATCCGTCCAAGTGAGAGGTTGGGGGTCCCTACAGGTGGTGTTACAGTTAAGAGTTGCAACCCAGTCGATGATTCTACCTTTCTGGTGAGTCGGTGAGGTGCTGAGTTGAGTAAATCCATGCTCAGTTAGGGCGTTGGTTAGGGATGTGGCTGGGGCGTCCTTGGGGTCGTTGTAGCCAAGATTGAAGTCACTGAGGATAATCGTTTGTGCTAGTGGTCTGGAGTTTTCAGTGATGAGTGCAGTGATGTCTTCTTCGAAGACTCCAGGAGGGCCTGGGGGTCTATATATGAGGTGAAGGGTGATCGTGCTTGTGGGAGAGGTTTGAATCTTGACTGTGAGTAGCTCACAGGATTTTAGTGTTCGGGTGGAGACAAGTATACAGCCTAGTGGTGAGTTGGTGTGAACTGCAAAGAAAACCTGAGAGAAGGCCAAGGGGAGGGAGACATTCCCGCTGGTGGTGTGAACTGCAAAGAAAACCTGAGAGAAGGCCAAGGGGAGGGAGACATTCCCGCTGGTGGTGTGAACTGCAAGGTGAGCCTGAGAGAAGGCCAAGGAAAGGGAGACATCCCAGCTGGCTTTTGTGAACTGCAAAGTAAACCTGAAAGAAGGCCAGAGAAAGGGAGACATTCCCGCTGGTGTTATGAACTGCAAAGTAAACCTGAAAGAAGGCCAGGGGAAGGGAGACATTCCCGCTAGTAGTGTGAACTGCAAAGTAAACCTGAAAGAAGACCAGGGGAAGGGAGACATTCCTGCTGGTGTTGGGAACTGCAAACTGCGCCTTTGAGAAGTCCCGGAGAAGGGAGACATTCCCGTTGGTGGTGTGAACTGTAATGTGAGCCTGATAGAGGGCCAGGGGAAGGGAGACATTGCCCCAGGGGTTGTGAACTGCAAAGTAAACATGTGAGAAGGGAGACATTTTTGCTGGTGTTGTGAACTGCAAGGTAAACCACCTGATAGGAGTCCAGGGGAAGGAACACATTCCCGCTGTTGGTGTGAACTGCAAAGTAAACCTGAGAGAAGGCCTGGGTAGGAAGACATTCCTGCCGGTGTTATGAACTGCAAAGTAAGCCTGAGAGAAGGCCAGGGGAAGGGAGAAGTTCCCGCTGGTGTTGTGAACTGCAAAGTAAACCTGAAAGAAGGCCAGGGGAAGGGAGACATTCCCCCTGATGTTGTGAACTGCAAAGTAAACCTGAGAGAAGGCCTGAGGAAAGGAGACATTCCCCCAGGGGTTGTGAACTGCAAAGTGAGCCTGAGAGAAGGGCAGGGGAAGGGAGACATTCCTGATGGTGTTGTGAACTGCAAAGTGAGCCTGAGAGAAGGCTAGAGGAAAGGAGACATTCCTGCTGGTGGTGTGAACTGCAAAGAAAACCGGAGAGAAGGCCAAGGGGAGGTAGACATTCCTGCTGGTGTTGTGAACTGCAAAGTGAGCCAGAGAGAAGGCCAGAGAAAGGGAAACATTCCTGCTGGTATTGTGAACTGCAAATTGTGCCTGAAAGAAGGCCAGGGGAAGCGGGACATTCCTGCTGGTGTTGCGAACTGCAAAGTGAGCCTGAGAGAAGGTCAGGGGAAGGGAGACATTCCTGCTGGTGTTTTGAACTGCAAAGTAAACCTGAGACAAGGCCAGGGGAAGGGAGACATTCCTGCTGGTGTTGTGAACTACAAAATGAGCCTGAGAGAAGGCCAGGGGAAGGAGGTCATTACCCTGGCATTGTGAAAACACTGAGAGCAAGATACCTGGAGAAGGGAGACCTTCTCCAGGCACCCAAGATTGAAGAAATAGCTATGACAAATTAGTACTCAGTGGGGAGCGGGGAGGTGTGACAGCCTCTCAGCCGGAGCATTTTGGAACAGAACAGAAACAAATATGCTAATAGCAATAAGCCCAGAGCAGGGGAGGCATTATCACCTCAGGTAATTCCCCGGGGCCTTCATTAAGGCCCTCCTTTCGCCAGTCTGTAACTATGGGCCCCGGGGTATTACCTGAAGTGGTAATGCCCCGCCTGCTCCTGGCCTATTGCTTAATTGGTAATGTTGATGTTTGAATTGTAACTTTACCTCTAAGTTTGAACTGAGAACTTTACTGCTTAACAAACTGGGGCATTGTGTTGTGCCTTGGAGATGGATTAAGACCTAGGGAAGGGAGTCATTCCTTCAGGTAAAGATCCCACCTAACAACTGGAACTGTGATCTGTTATCCAGAAGAGGCGAGCCATTCTTCTGGACCAAAAAGATCCACTATCTCTTTAGTTTAGTTTCAAATGTAAGGGACAGAAATAGATTTTGACACGGACGGTGGACTCTTGATTTATGTGGACACCCTGACTGATTCCTTAGTATTTTAGTTGTGTCAGGGAAACCCCTCTCAGAGTTAGGGAGAGGTATTTTCTGGTATAATAAAGCTTTATGCCAACAACCATGCCACCTGCATGTCAGTCTCTTCCTTCTACAACACAAACTATTTGAACCAATGACCTCAGTGGACCTGCAGTGCAGCTGGCATTGTGGAGAACTGCTTTCCTGATGGCCATTACATCAGCCTACAGGATTATTAAACTATAGGCATTGTCAGTGTCAAATCTTTATAATTCCTTCAACAAGGATAATGTGGTTCTAGTGTTCACCCTTCCTCCCCCCAGAAAGTGGTCTTGGAGTTTCACATGAATCAATAAAATAAGGTGCCGATCTGTTTGTCTGACCCTGAATTGGAAGAGGACAGGGTCTTTCACTGTCTGGACATTCACTGGGCCTTGAGGTTTTATCGCAAGAAGACTAGAGCTCATTGCTCACTGGGCAGGCTCTTTGTCACTTGTGAATGTACCCAACTGGGCAGACAAGCAGCAAAAGCAAACATTGCAAGATGGATTGTTTCCTCACATCAGGTACTGCTATGAATTATACAGCAAAGCTCTTCGTATGGGTCTTCATGCACATCTTGCAAGGGCTAAAAGAATGGCGAAAGCTTAAGGAACGTGCCATACAGGCTATTTGCAAGGCGGTGCATGGGTCTCCCCTTCACCTTTCTGCAGTTATTACTCTCTCGACAGACGCTCTCGAGCTGATGTACAATTTGGAGTGTGGTAGCAGAGGCATGAGTGTGGCTGCGCCCCACACGTGCAGCCTGATTCTGTATGTACATGGACGACACCCAGATCCTTTTTGAGTTGTCTGGGGATTACTCTAAGGATTCAGACACAATAAACTATATCTATAACAAATATTCACTTGCTCTACATGGCTCCAAAACAGAGCTTCTTGTTATGGCTTCTGGTCCTCGGTTGAAAAAGCCTCATTCCCAATATGCTCACTTTGAAATTGCAGGTACATCTATTGCTATCAGTAACTCAGTAAAAACACTGTGGTGAAAACACTGGGGCTATTTCTTGATGCTGAGCTGTCAATGAAAAAACAAGTTTCCCAACTGCGTTCCTCCTGTGGTCATGGAATTAAGTTGCTACATCAGATCAGACCATATCCATCTCCTATAAACAGAGCGTTTTTGGCTTCATCACTTGTGAACTCTCGGATAGACTACTGCAACAGTCTACTGGTAGGAACCTCACAGGAAAACCACCAATGTTTGCAGACCAATCAAAACAGAGCTGTGAGAGCTGTCTTCGGACTATCAAAGCGTGATCATGTCACAGCTTCAAGAAAGGAACTGCACTGGCTTCCAGTGAAGCAAAGAATAAGAAACAAGATATTGGGCTTCATTACGAGGCTGGCAGTAGCCATGCCTGTGGTATAGGCACGGCTGCCGCCGGTATCCATTTTTTTCCGGCACCCGCGAATGGGCAATTACCGGGTCATGGCGAGTTTGGCAGACACGGTAATTGCCCATTTGCGGGTGCTGGTAATAAGGGACTCCCCATCCCTATTCGGCCCTATAGGGCTGAATGGGAATGGGACGTCGGATGCACCGGCACCATTCAGAATGGTGCCGGTGCATCCGATGTCCTGTGCTCGCGGGTGCCGCTCTGCCAGGCGCCGCGAGCACAGCTCGTAGTATGGCGGTCTGGGAACTATGGTACTGGTATGCTTAATGGTACCATAGTTCCTGGACCGTCAGGGTCGTAATTACGAGGCTGACGGTTGCCTTACCCGTAGTACAGGCACAGCTGCCGCCAGTATTCATATTTTCCGGTGCCCAGAAAAGGCCAATTACTGGGTCATTACGATCTTGCCAGACCCAGTAATTGCCCTTTTCTGGGCGCCCCAAAAAATTATTCCCCATTCCCATTTGAGCCCAATAGGGCTCCATGGGGAGGGTGGCAGCATCGGTACCGTTAATAACGGTACCGGTGCTACCGTCATGTTCTACTCGTGGGTGCCGGTACAGCCACCAGGTCAGACCTGGTGGCTACAAGGGCACCCGCAAGCAGAACTTGTAGTATGGTGGTACGGTAGCAACGGTGCAACCGTGCTGGTAGCGCTACCGACACCGTTGTGCTCGTCTTTACTTATCTAGAAGACTGTCACTTAAAACAATCCGCAGAATGTTGCGCCCAACAATACAATCCTCAGCTACATCAACCGCATTTTAAACTAAAAGGATTTGGTGAATCCAGCTTTGATTTTCATGCCCCACGTGAGTGGAATGCTTTACCTACCATCATCAAAACATCTTAATCTTTGACTACTTTCAAGAGAAGTATCAAAACTTGACTCTTCAGCTGATTAACAACCAAATTTGCTGGTCTGTCTTTCGCTGATGCTCACTCTTATTCTTTCTTGCTGCGCTCTGAGGTCTTCGGGCATTTAGCGCCCTATCCAAAAACTAAAATAAATAAATACATTGTTGAAGGGCAAGCGTGTGTTGCTATGCTAAGGCTCAGGTCCTGTCCCCGGCCCATAGTTCTGAAGGAAAAGATATTTCAGTCTAAGAGTACAGTAGTCTCTATGGTGAGTAACGTTTCCTATAGTTTACCCTATCATCAGTACATATACACAGAGCTTATCAAAGCTACTGAATATCTGGGGGAATCAGTCGAGAGCAGAACGAGCAGGGTAATGCGCCAGAATGATTTATTTTCTTCCTGTTCGCCTCCAGGAGCACAGCATGCGCCCTAGATGAGGCAGTTCTGGTCCCTGTGTGACATGAGGCTGGTCTTGATAGCTAATGATTTCCTCATGAGAATAGTCTGGATGCAATGGCAAATCGTGTCCTTTCCAGTCCAGCATACATGATCTCCTAAACTAGTATCAGATCCAGAAGTGAAAATCTTGGAAAGCTTATGTGAATCTGCCATCCTCTCAGTGCTTGCTTGATCTATACATCATCTCTATCCCCTGTACTTTCTGAGAGTCATCAAAGGGGGAGGTTGACAACAAATGCGCACATATTTTCACTGGAAATGTCTCTGCCCTCAATTCACCATACTGTGTTTTTACTGCATTTGGTGGCCAGGAGAGGCTGCATGTCTTTCATGTCTGCTGTCTCACATGAGTTTGCCGTACACCTTCTAGCTATTCCCAAGCTCCCCTTTGCATGGGCAATGCCCTTTTCAGTGTTGCCCTACTTTAAGGCCAAGAGATTAATCTCAGTATTTTGTAACACTACACTGGTTTTAATATCTCAAACTTCATTCGGGATACGTTTCTCCAAGCCTAGAAGCTCGTCCAGACAGGCTCCATCACCCCAGTAAACTCCATGCAGTGTTAGGAGAGATGGTTTATTTGCTACTGTTGCACTTGAGCGTTTTACCATCCACTGGCTTCCTGGTGGTTTGGGACCGCAACGCTGTTACTAAGTTTTAAGCACTGTCAGAGCGGTCAAACAATGTTATTCAGATTCCTAGTGGGGAGCTAAGAGTAAAGAGACCACCTCTATTGGTGACATGCGTATTAATGAACTTTTGATGCTTTGCTCTCCAAAGTACAGATTCAAAGAGTATAATGGTGGTGTTTGTATAATAGACCCTATTTCCTTTGATCTTAATGTTCCCAACTAATGTTATCAGTGATCTAATCAGAAAGGGATTGTATGAGACATGGGGCCTCATTACGACCCTGCCGGTCCGGAAAGAACGGTGGCGGTAAAACCACCGCCACCATTCTTTCCGGACCTGCTAATTCAGAGTCCTGCAGGCGGGAGGTGTCACTCCGACACAGTCATAGACAGAACAGGTTTTTCCATTGTCCCCATCCCCATGGAGTCCTATCGGACTCCATGGGAATGGGGACTTACAGAATTCCGTCTGCAGAATTCTTGGGTCACCGGGGTCGTAATGCCCCGGTGATTACGGGAATCACGGAGGCAGAATGGTAATACGGGTCCAGCGGTAGCCTGCCGGTTTTTCCAGCACGGTTACTGCCGGACTCGTAATGAGGCCCATGGGCTTCATTACAAGTCTGGTCGTAACCCGACCAGTGCTACTGGTGAGTTGCCGCCAGACTCTTAACACCGTTTCCGCTGCATGATATCCTGGTGCCGACAGGACATTACAAGTCCCGGCGGTCTGGGATATCAGGCGGCGTTCCCCATTCCCATGTCCCCATGGGGACATGAAAGCACCGGCGTCGTTGCCAACAGTGCCGGTGCTTCTGTGACGAGTCTCCTCTTGTCAGACCTGCCGGGCACAACGGCCCCCGCCTGCAGTGTTGTAGTGTGGCGGTCCGGAATGGGTGCAGGTATGGTGCGAACGGCACCCTTATTACCAGACCGCCACACTTGTAATGAGGCCATATTTAGACTTGTACAACACAGCTTTCTCTAATGTGTATTCTCTGTGCAAGTTACAGCTACCCCTTGTTTAAGATTCTCAGTTGTATGTACTTACTTTGAAACAACATAGTTACTTGAAGCCTGAAATGAGGGCCTGAAATCAGATGTTTTTTTTAATTGATGAATCAGATGTTTTCATCACGAATGCTGAACACATGCCACTGAACTAGTATCTAAGGGTTTGCAGACCGGCAACAGCAACAGCCTGTACAAGGGAAAAGCCAACATGTAACTTTCTGGGAAAAATCATCTGTACAGAAAGCCAAAATGCAAAATTGAGTTCTCTTGTGTTGGCAATTTTCAAGAGGTGCTCCCACATCAATTAACAGGCCAATGGTGTTCCCCAGTTAAGATCCCTGCCTGGTGCCAATGAGTGATCTGCAATGCCCTGATGTTCTGAAAGATATGCAGGCATGCCAACCACAACCTTCTGGCCTTTACAGAAAATTGGATCAATTATGAAATGTTTGGAAATGTAGACCACACAAGAGGATTGTACATTTTTATTAACAAGCTAAAATACAGCCAGTGTTCGTGGCTGGTTGAAATATTTGACATAGAAATGTAGGTTGTATTTAAAAGTTGATGTTGAAATGTGAATTACATTCAGAAATTCTTTATGCAGTGACAATAAAAAAAAACATAGAACCACTCACCCAGTCCTTTACAGTACCAGCTTTTAACTGTGTTTGGCAAGACTGTCTTTGTACAGTGTGATGTGACTCACACTTGCCTTATATCTACAGGGCTCCTAGAACTGCACTGGTGCAGTCCCCCAATTGTACGTTCACTGGTCAAATCAGGGAAAACACTAAAATGGACACTGAGCCCATTCAGAAGGTGGGATGGACAGAGTGATTTCATTCAAGCCGCTTGATCCGATGGCTGGATAATTCATGTGATTCCGACAGAACTATAATTTAAACTTCACCATTCATAAACCAACGTGGATCTCACTCTTGCTTTAGCGCATGTCCATGTCAGGGTTTTGATAAATTCGATACTGCTGGATTGCGTTATGGATTCTATTAAGTAACTTGCTCCGGCACAGATGGTGTTTGCTCCTTTCCCAGAAAAGAATGTGTATGGATCAGAAGTTCCTGGAATGCTCTGGAAATCAACAAACCTAATTGCATTAATGTTGTGACCAGTACAAATCACACATTTTCAAAACAATTTCTAAACAGTAATGAGGTCTTACTTGATATGGTAATTGGTCTGACAACGTTAGCAGTTGGCAAATCCGAGAGTCGTAGATGTTTCATAACGCTATATGCAACACTCTTCTACCATATTCTCCTACGATTCCCCTCTCTTGCACAGTGTCGAGAAGAACTGGAAAGTATATTGAAACTAGGAACCTGATTGGCTCTTGAGCAATACTGCTGTTAGTGCAACACATGGAGGCACATTGCGGGTGTTTGTAACAACTGGTCCTGAACACCTACCCAATCTGAAGGCTGCACTCATCTGGCTGTTTATAGCAACATTTCAACTATTGGCATGTTAATGCCAAGACCTCATATTGTAAATAAGCTTGTAGACACATTTTGTGATGCCCTTAATAGATGGCACTTGAAATGACACAATTGGCAAACATCGAAGGGTACCCTCCTCTCAGCAAAGCTTGTTGCAGTGGATCGAGTACTTGTACTGTAGAACATGCTGCCAATGACTCTAGATTAGGAGATCATAAAGAAGGCATGGCATGTAATCCAACCTGCATGACGTCTGACGTCGACCGCCACAGGGCTCGCTACAGATCAATGAAAACACAAAATATCCAATTTCTTTTGATCATCTCCAACATTTTCAAAGTATCGAGACAAGTAACACTCAACTGAGACAGTGATGTATATGTACAATCCAATCACGTAACTCTGTCAAATTCCCGCCTAAATTCCTGCTCTTCAGTAGGTTGTAAGGTCAGGCCCAATACAAGGAGCTTTTGTGTACCCCCTAACCAACTCCCTGTACCCATTGAGAGATCCATGCCCCTCATTTTAACTACTGCCACTATATAATATTATTCTGTTCAAGACTACGATGGAAAACTGCACCTCCTTGATTTTTATATAGCTGCAGCAACAAGGGGCACAGCATGAAAGGCTAGATTTTGTACAAGTTTACGCGTCTGAAATCATAGTTCCTCTGATCTAATCACCTGTCCATGCAGGGCTTCTTATCACTTCTACGCGTTATAATCAATATTTCCATTGCATCCTGCTATCGCCATGCAGGGCTTCTTATTTACTTCAAATGATTATCATTCAAGAGGAAGAGGGTGATAAAATACCCTGAACCATATACTCTGCTACTACAAATTGTTTTTTCCGATTATCGTGCTAGAACTAGGGGCTCTCTTGCACAATGTTCAGCCCTTTATTAAAATGGCAAGATAAACATTTGTGGCAAACGTGGATATAACTGAATTCAATTCTCGATGAACAATGGATTTGTGATTTAGTAGACGTACATGCCAATTAGTGCATATCTGACTGATGCTTGTTTCAAACCCCCGCCACTCTAGTTACCTCTTTACACTTGTGATCAACTGCGAATACATTATATGGTACAATTATTGCATTTCTCGGTTGGCCGAAGACATGCCTGTGCCTACCAAGTGTGAATGCTGGACTGCATGAGACATGCGTGGCTAGGTGCTAGAAAGTCTGCTAGAGTGTAAGGAAACAGGAAATTGACCTTGAAACGCGATACCTTTGACAAACATGAAATAAGTGTGGTTCTGGTGCACTGTCCCCGATCTGACCCCTACTCTTCTAAATTTTTGAAGGATTATAGTCTTGTGTTCTTTAAAAGAAGGGGTTACTTGAGTTTCATACTTCATGTGGGCTTTAATTTGAGGAAGGGACTGTGCAAACCATTCTACCTTTCTTGGACATTACTATAGGGTCAGAGGTCTGCTCTCGGTAGGATCCAGAGTGGAGGTCATTGCTGATAGGATTCAGCACAGGAACATCACATGGTTTATTTACAGAGGCGCTATGCAATGTTTACCTCTGTGGGTCAAAGGTTCTCACAGCAGCCGTATCCCCGACCCCCCCCAGAGACAGCCTTATAGTTTGCTAATGCAGCCATGGCAGCAGACAATGAGCAGTTCATGTGCAATATAAAGTGGTCCTACATCCATCATAAAGGCCCATATCAAATGCCTCCAAGTGTTCTTTCCATCTTCTCAACAGTACTGTCATTGTGAGTCACATTTCCAAAAGGCAAATAACTCTGAAGCAGCCAGGTTTAAGGAACACGACTGACAGTATCTCCAGAGGCCAAGCAGAGCCCCCTGACAGAGTGCACCAAGCAAGGTCACACCGCCAGGAATGAACAATAGGCTTCAGTTTATTGGTTCAGATGGTTTGTCTTCAAAGAGTACATGTTCATTTCAGGGGTCATAAAACTGACCGGTCACCACCGCTATATCATCCTTGAAGAAACACCATGGTCAAAAGGCCTGCAAACAAGAAAGGTACAAGTAGGGCTTTAAATACCAGGAAGAAAAGTGAGGGACTGCATCATCTATTTATGAACAATTTAGCAGTTACATGGCATTGAATCTGCACAGCTGCTTCCTGCAGACACTCCTAGGTTGACATGTCCTAGCATGCTGTTGAACAGTTTGTAGATGAAAGGACTTTCTCAATATTATAATCAACAGTACTGCCCAACAGGAACACCTTCATGGCTCCGTACCCTACAGTGCTTTCATTCTCCCGCCAGAGACACCAGACTGCTACTCCCTGCAAAACCAGGTCCTTTTCTACCTCCCTGTCCCGATGCCCTACCCGCAGATACATCTGGTGCATGCAACAAACCAATGAGGTTTCTAAAATAAACTATTTGCATCATGTCATCATTTTTTCCCACCCGTGCTCCCTTTTCTGGTCACCATCATTGCCACAGAAAGAAGTGGCCCAAGCACCCCTCTCCTCAGTTGGTAGTGTGGGGACAACATTCCTTGCACCCTTCAACCTCACAGTGGTGAATGTTCCTGGAACCCGAGAGAGCTTGTACATGATACAGCAACAAACCAAATTACTATCAAACAGGTCTATGCAACACTTGATATTAGGTAAGAAAACCTTTTCAGAAAGCAAATAAAAAAAGAAGACTAGTAAAACTCTAGTTACCACCTTCTTAGGGAGATATTCATTTTGTAAATCTTACCCTCCCTGTATTGAGCCTCCCATCACTATTGCTGGACTTGCTGAAGCTCATTTTCATTTGGGCGTATTGTTAATGGACGGCGTGAAAGCCTTTCTCTCTGCCATACAAATGCCCCAGCATTTACGCCGGCATGAATTTTCATGCCGGAGCAAATGCTGCGGATCCCTCTGAAGCCCGCCGGCTTTATGCACCAACCAATTTGTACAATTGTAATTGTAAACGCTGCCTGCCATGGCAAGAAACATTTACTCATTTGCACGGCAACAAGCGGCTTACGTGTATGTATGCTGCCTTTTGCCATGTACATTTGCTCTCCGCCGTGCAAAAGACCAAAACTTGGCAGCGCGGAGCTGCCTACGTGTTTGTCTACATGTAAGGCTCCCTGCTTCCAAATCATGCCCTGGAACATAATGGGGTCCACTGGAAATTTTTCACTGACTTTGAAATTGAGTGAGACTTTTTTATGCTTCCAATATGGGGAGAGTTCTGGCCGTCATGCTTTCCTCCGGCAACACCACCCCCACCCCCTTACATGGTGTGCAGCCAGGGACCCCTAGCGTACCTTTTGCGTGTCTTTTGCAAAGTCGTTTTTAGTCCAGCGTGGTAAAAAGGGAACACACTTTTCAGCTCAGGGTAGGGGGCTCATCCTTATGCTTACAAAATAATAAAATGAAACCCATGCTAAAACTAATCTGTGAATACAGTGGCACAGGTAAGCATAATACAAAGCGCAGTTAATAGGCCTTAAGAGCTTGCTTTTGTAAGAAACGCGAGGTAGCATTTTACATGCTGGAAAAGCCGCTGTGACTGATTATTCAGTGCAAAGCCCATGATCCCAGGTTAGTGCTGAAAGAGAAGATCATAATGGTTGTTAATTTTTGAGGTCACAGATTAGAGTGCCCAGGCTCCACCAACAAGCTATGAATGCATGAACATTTTATATTTCAAAATCACTAATGGAACCGAAAATAACCACAGCAGTTTCAGATTGCCCCGCAGTAAATATTGCCTGGGATAAGGGTTAGAGTGTCCATGATATGCTACATTTATGTAACAGTGCGTCTGTAGTTCAAGGCTCTGATGGTGACATGGTGGGTAGCTTTTCCCATGAGAATCAGGATGAGGCGACCAGGGCAGTTGAATAACGTTCTGCTGGTCGGCTCAAATGTTTCAATGAATTAACTTTGTGCTGTGGGAATTGGGGGTGGATTGTCACGTCACATGTCATAATTGAGGGTAGTGTGAGAAGGATCGTGGATCTATTAAATGTAATGTATGCTTTTCTATAATGTTCAAAGTACGAAAGGCAATCGGCTTTGTGTGGGGAGATATTTTCATGTAGCACAATCACTAATACTAATTACTTTGAATTGTATAAAAGTTCAAACTTTAGGGGCATTTCTTTGACAGCGGCATTTCATGCAAGACTGTTCCGCAATCTGTTTGAATTTGCTTTCCCAGCAGCGTCTGGGGCCTTGAATAAAACTGGGTTACTTCTTGCACCAGCGTACACTGCTTTTTGACTACTTTTGTAATTTCTTGGTGAGTTTTTCGAAACGACCCCTGACTCCATTTTGGAGGCCCCAGCGAGATATCTCAGCCTATCGACCACGTTCTGGGAGTTCCTGCTGTGCTGCCGGAGGAGTGTAGGACAGCGTCCGTTGGCCAGTAATAGAAGCTCAAGCAGGAGGAGGTCCGTGGATGCCGAGTTCCCGAAGGTCCACCTGGTCCGGCGCTGCCTTCACTCCGACTCAAGTGCAGGCCTTTAAAGGGAGACTCTGAGGTGAGAGAAGCGAAGAATCTCCTAAAAGGATACGTGAGTGTACCCATGCATGAAAGCGCAAAGGCAGGAGGGATTCTTTTATGGTGTATAGGATGCACCTGCATTAGTGATAGAGAGGGCGATTAACCGTAATAGTCTTAGATGTTAGGTCTGCCATTCCGATAGGGAGCAAGTGGACGGTGGCACATCTGCTTTAGAGCAGAGGGTTGCACAGTAAGTGGCGGACCTTGTTAGACAAGAGTTGTGCGTAGTGTAGGCAAGTAGTTGCACAATTTTAGTTTTCTTTGGGAGAGAACTGTTTCGAAGGTCACATGCGTACGTGTTTTGTAAGTAGCAACGGTCTGTTTTTGTGTTGTGAGAAGTAATCATATTATTTGCTTTATAAGGCTGTGAAAATAACAGAAGAACCAAAGCCGAAATAACTTAGCTGCAGAGCCGCATAGCGCAAGTAAACGATGCTGTGGATTGAGGAGATGAGTAACCGCTTTTTATAACGTACTAACGTAGGGCATCTTCATTAAGGTGGTGGGCCTAGGGAGATGGCCCTTTCTGTACTAATGTGATATAACAAGGTGGGCCTGTCGAGAAGGCCAGTGTGTGCAGGTATTGAGTGTTAGGTGTGAAAGGGCAGGTCCTGTGGAGAAGGACGGAGCAAATGAAAATAGGGAGATCGAGTGAAGTGGTAAGTATAAAATTGAATGAGTGAGATCGATTGAAAAAGGAGTGAGAGTTTAAAGGTTTAAAATCATAAAGTAAAAGAGGAAAAAGGGAGAGAAGGATAGGGATTAAGGCGGGGTCAATAACGTTCTATTGGATGGATGAACCAATTAATCACATGTGCAGAAAATTGACCCAATATCATCAGAAAATAAGCAAGTACCATTATGAGTGGTACATGACACACTGGGAAAGTGTTATAAGGACTGACCTGGGGAGGGAACGTTCGATAAAGAGATTATAGACAGTGTGTATTCATACGTAGAGACAAGATATTTTGGGGCTTTGGAAATTGTATGAAGAAAAGGAGAAAGAGACGGACAATGGGAAAGGGGAGGAGGAGCTGGGAAGCACCCCTACCCCCCTATACGATATACCCATTATTAATGCAGGGAATAGAAATCCAAAGTGAGTGCCTCAAGACAAGGAAGAAACACATACAAAGAAAGTGGAGGGTGACACAAGCACCATCAGCAAGGACGGGAAAGGGAGGAGGAAATATTTAAATGACATAAAAAAGAGCATGCAGCTGCAACTTGACAGTGTGTTCAAGGAGGCGGAAAAAACAATGGAATAGGAGATAGAGGAAAAAAGAAAGGAACACGAGAAGGAAGCCAACAAACGGGTGGACAGCAAGACACATACATTTTAAAATAGACAATTGAGGACAAGACTGGTACAATAGTAAAACTGATATGGCAGACGAAGGCCACACCATATCAGACAGGGAATACAGTGGTGACAGCGATCATGGGGATGACGAAACACACACACACACAATTTGACAGACAGGCGACGGGAAAGGAGAAGAAATGAAAGACGAGGAGGAAAGAGAAGAGTCTTTGGGCGACTGGGGAAATAGGCTTCGGAATAGGAAAATGAGAATAGTTGTAGCCAAGAGACCATAACGCAGCAATAAACGCAGAGCTCACGCACAGATGCCCCTTTTAGAAAAGGTGAGGGTCAAGGTTCACTACATACCATGGCAATGGACAAGGACAATTTAGTTTATAGTTTACCTTCATTAATGGCGGGCGCGAGCAAGTGGAGATATGTTTTTGATGAGACAGCGGCAATCCCATTCGCCATAGGGGACATAAAAAGTTTATTGGCAGTATTGGTCGGGGAGAGAAGTGACAAAAAAAGGCAACAAGCTGGATATGTCGGGGTAAAATTACGCTCCAATATACATGATGGAGCACCTTTTAATAACTATCAAGCACACGTTTGGAAGGCTATAAGGGAGCTGCATCCAGATACATCAGACATGGGTTCTATATTGGCTCGCAAAATGAAGCCTGAGAAGCACCCCGCAGAATACATATGATACATATAAGAAATGTGGACACAGTAAAATAAAAAGTCCTGGGACGTAAAAATACCATTGTTTAACCACATCTTAGTGTGTGGGCTCCTCGCAGATGTGCAGACTTCTTTAGAAAAGATAGTGGGAATTGACGCACAGGGGTGGCCTGAAATAAAAGCAACAATTGTACACTTTTGCAAAAGGAAGCAAGGGCAGGATAAGGAAACAGTTAATAATGCAACAATAGCAGAAAACAAATTAATTCAGAAAAAGCTGGTGAAAATACATAAGGAGGGAGCAGTACTCACAAGGCCAGTCGCCATTCGACAAGCTCAGCAAGGAGGGATCCAGTGGCTGCAGTAATGCAACCAGGAGGTAACACTCAGGTAACACCCAACCAGCAGTGCGGAATGGCACAGATGCAGCAACAACCCGCATTCATAAACATACAGCAGCAGCAGCCGCCAGGGTTCATGCAGTCAGGTGGAAGACATGCATAAATGGGACAGTACCAAACTGGGAGAGGATATTATGCATGTGGAAAGGGAATGGGAAACAGGGGAATGACACCACGTTTCAGAGTACAGCGCTTTGCATGCTGGAATTTTGGACATTTTGCACAAACATGCCCACTTATTGCACAGGCATGGCAGCAACAGGAGACATAAATGCAGGAGACTCATCAACAGGTGCAGGTAATGCCGCAGCAACAGCAACTACAGATACAACCCACACAAACACAGAGAATGCCCACACAGGCACAAGTGCAGGTACAAGGTGGGGAAATGACAGGAACTCAAGGAACAGTCAGCGTACTTCAGGCGCCAGAACAGACACAGATACCAGAAGAGGTAACAATACTGAGATAGAATAACACACCCCAATACACAGGAGTGAGAATGGTGGGTGGTAACCCATTAGCATCATCCGCAAACACATTTTCCCAATACAGGTGCCCACGGGGAGTGCAAGTGTGTCCTGTTCTAGCAGTAACTGAAGACCCCCAAGGAGGAACCGGAGGTAGCAGTTCAGATAGAACAGAGGGGGCAACCAGGTCATGTATCAAGGAAGAAGGATTTCCATTATCTAACAGGTTGGCCACACAAGGCTTTTTAGGGACTATTTTGAAAGTTCCTCTGACAAAAGATTTACCACTGACAATAGGGTCACAGCATATCGTAGCACCATTACTGTATTTAAACCACACACCCATAAATATTCTGGGGAGGGACCTACTCAGCAAAATGAACGCCACAATTTCATTTTCAGAGAAAGCGATAATGTGCACCACTCCCGGTTGGCGGCACCGATTCAGGCATACTATGCACAGAGCACAATGAGAGGGATACCCACACACATTGAGGTGTTTATGTATGGGGTACACGTGTTGTTGGGATGGTTGCCAGGGATTGAAGGGAAGCTGCTCTGACTGTCCAATACATTTTTGTTCAGACCCCAGTGTCCCTCCTCGGTTAGTTCAGGCACACACACTTTTCGGTACCTGGTGGTAGTAGTAGTACGGAAAGACAAGATTATTATACTGGTTCCAACTGATGAGAACAACATGGACTGGCGATCAATATTATGTATTGAACCCACACTGACATTGACAGGAGTAAGTGGCACAGAGTTGTTTGCTACACAATACAATGAGGAAGGAGCGGTAGTGTTTCAGCTGAGCATACCGTGTCCAGTACATATAAAAAAAAGGGCAGTGCTCCAGATGACTCGAATAACAAAAAAGTAAGGTCAATATTTGCAGGAACATTAGGAAAAAGCGCCCAAGAGCTTGTAGCCAACAGGACATATCAAGTTAAAAGAATGAACACTATTGCCACGAGTAAAGCAGTACCCACTTTCACAAAAAGCAGATGAAGACATATTTCAGACACTGCATGCCCTATGGCAGCAAGGCATAATACAGGTGAGTTCATCACCTTGCAACAAAGCCATTTATCAGATTAAGAAAGCAAAAGGAGGGGCATGGTGTTTTATACAAGACTTATGCCCTGTGAACCATATTATTGAGGCAGAATATCCTTAGATCCCCAACCCTGCGTCCATTTTTTGCTCAATTCCTGCAGAGGGACACTACTTCATGGTGGTTGACTTATAAAATGCCCTTTTCTCCATTACACTACATTCAGACTCCTGGTATCTCACCGCTTTTACTTACCACAATTCGCACATACTAGAATGTCTCTGGGGTACTGCAAAAGACTTAGTATCTTAAACAGAGTAATACAAATGGACTTGAGCAATTTGCAGGTTGCAAGCACAGTAATACAGTACGTAGATGGCGTATCGGTGTGCAACACGACAGAAGAGGAGCGTAGAAGGGACTGGCTTTGCTGGCAGACAAAAGGATACAACGTGGACAGGGAGAAATTACAATACTGTCAAAAAGAGGTAGTCCGATTGAATCAGCAGACAGAAGGAAAATAGCACCAGAGAGTAGAGGCCATACACACAACCCCACAACCAAAAACAGTGAAAGAGATGCAGCAGTTCTTGGGCTTGTGCAATTACTGCAAAGCATGGGGATTTTATTACTCCACATACACCAAGCCATTGTTACAAGCACTAAAAGAAGCACAGAAAAACAAAGCACACAGAAAATGCACAGCTGAAATGGGCAAAAGCTTTGATGAGGTAAAGAACGAGTTAGCACATGCACCAGTGGTAGCAACTCCCAATTACAAAGAAAAATGTCACCTGTTCTCACATTCAGATGGAAAAGTAAGGACAACAGTACTGGCACAGAAAAAGGGACAGTGATACAAACCACTTGAATATGTAAGGTAGTCATGGTATCACAAGTAGACACAGACACAAGATTGGCAAGTTCAAAAACCTTTATTGTAACTTGAAAGGTGGGTTTGAAAAACTCCTAACTTGCCCTATAGCTAAAGATGGCATATGCTAAAAAAAAGAAAAACTATTGCCAGCCCTTACTCTACTACAATAAATGTGTATTATTTATTTATTGGGAAAGATGTATATGCAAAGGAAAAAACAGTGTTCAAAACAATATGCCAAGGTAACTGAGCAAAACTCCCTTCCCACGTTTTTAGCATGGGATAAGTGGGCAAACTTGGGTCTTAGAACACACTGGCTTTAGACACAACGATGCAGCCCAGGAAGCGGGCCAGGGCCTTCCGTGTAAAAAAGTATCTTGGTCGCACAAAGTCTTTTGTTCGCACAAAGTTTCTTATTCGCAAGATGCCTTGGGTTCATTCAACAAAAAAACACTTCCTTCGGGCTCGGACCCTCCAAATACCAATTGTTTACAGTTCACTTTTCTCATCCTAGACTTTTGAATGCGTGAGGGGTTTTACGAATATCTCAGCATGACCACTTGGACTACAGTTCACTTTTCGTATTTTCGTGTCTGGCCCGCTAGTCCTTGGGGACTTGTAATCCAGGAGGCCAGGACGCAGCAATCACATTTAGAACCAGCTCCCGGGGGTAGACCAGTGCGGGAGGATCACATGGTTGAGGAGTCTCCAGGGAGTGGGGGAGAGGCAGTCGATGGTGGGACATGACATTCCCCCCTTTTTTGTATATCAAACCCCTCCTATTTTGTAGGATCTGATATCCCAACCCCCCCTCCCCCTTTCTGTACAAACACTAGGCCGAGGAAGAGGGCGACTGAGAGTAACAAGATTAACTCTTATGCATCGTACTGACATGTCCCGCTAATCGGGTCTGGCAAAGTCTGGCACTTGACTTCAAGTGCATACACCTGATTCCAATCAGCTCTAGACACACGGATAAAAGGCGGAACCTAGAGACACACTCTGACCAAGGTAGAACACCAGTACGAGCAGAACTTCTGGGGCAAAGGCGTACCTACTGGAGCAGAGCGACGGACCAAGGGACGAGAGCAGCGGGCCGAAAAACCCCAAAAGTTTGCTACAGGAGGTTGTTGCCTCCACAAGGCCGCGAAAGACACGTTGAGAAGGCCAGATCCCAATATCGAAGACTGCATTGTGTTTGAAGGATGCCAGCGGCCCTCTCGGGTGAACGACAGAGTTGGGGAGGCGAGGCCAAGCCTGTGGTACTAAGCTGGAAAAGCAAGAAAATACTGCACACAGCCGGTGAATTGGCAAGCGACCTGAGAGAACGGTGTGTGCTAAGAAAGACTGAAGTTTGCAACAAAATATTGCATGTGAAGGCTGCAGGCTTTTGGATGAGACGTGAGGAAAGGCAGACCTGTGAATGAACTTTAAAGCAAGAACAGCTTTAGGATCAGCAATACTGAGAAACGGAGGGGTTCAGCGAAAAGGAGTAGTCCACTCGAAGGTCTCCATGAAAGGTGTATTGTTTGATGCAATAAAAGAACATGAACTGAAAAAGCAAAAGTGAACGCAGTTAACCCAGAGAAGGGAAGAGGAAAGGCTGATCATTGAATTCTGAGCCAAAGTGGTCCTACGGTGGTCTGTAAAGGAAGCCCCGCAAATTTGAAAGTCTTTGACGTCCAAACAATGGTCTGAATCCACCTGAGGGATACCCAAAGTGTAAAAAGCTTGGTGAAGGGATCCCTGGCAAGTGTTGTTGATCTGTGAAAGGTCTGATCCCGGCAGAGGGGCACCAACGTTGAACTGTGCAAGGTCTGAGCCCTGCAGAGGGACACCAACGTTGAACTGTGCAAGGTCTGAGCCCGGCAGAGGGGCACCAACGTTGAAATGTTATAATTATTAGTTTTTCTTTAAGAGGTCCGAGCCCGACAGAATGGTACTGGTGTGAACTTTTGTTTTTTATTAGGGGAAGACTGGAACAAGAGCCTTTAACATGGAAGGCCAAGCGGGCCTCGATCCACGTTCCGAACTGTTTCAGTGTTAAAGCCCGAGCCAGAGTGGGTCATCCTGCCTATAGAGACTGCCTTATTCCGTGCTGTCTAACTAAACGTGAGGAGAGCCACATTTGAGTTTGAGTTTATTCGAATAAGTTTATTTGGACAAAACAATGTCCATTAAATACATGTCAAAGAATTTCATAGTAAAAACATAGCAAATACATTGGTCACCACTAATAAAGCATTGGACCATAAAATGAAACAATTTACAATATAATTCATAAGCACAGGTCAAATATCACAGTAGAGCAATTCATCAGCCATTCTAAAATGGAAAAATAATTAATACAGTACAAAACCACACATTACAAAATAGTTTAAGATACCAGAACACGTCTTCTTACAACACCCCTTCTCAAAGACATTGCAGCTTTCAAATATGAGAGCAGGCCCCAAGCAATATATAACGTTTCTGCCTTTAATAGCAGCATCAGCCCTGGCCGATATAAATGCAAGCCAGTACATCTCAATACTTGCAAAATGGTTCGCTCTCTAGGACAAAAATAGAATAAAATGGGCCAAATCTTCAGATGGGGCACCACAGACAGGACAGCTTGAATTGTCCGAGTAACCAGTCCACTTTGCCATGTTCCCCCTCAAACGCAGGCAATCAAAGCGGCCCTGGTAATAAGCCAGCTATGAGGACCCACCCTAGCCCAAATAAGGTACGGCTGAAGAGCAGGCGACCCAAAGATTAATAAATGATGCGCATCAACCTGCAAAGGCCGCGCTGCACCATTACGAGTACCGCTGGTTCCCCGATTACCACCTTCTTGAAGGAGTTTACTTCTCTAATTTGAAGCAAGATAGTTACAGGTGGCATAATCGTCAACAAGTTATGCCCTGTACATATGCTCATATACACATTTGAGCCAGGATATCTTCTGCCACAAGTCCATGCTCATGGTTGATTTAATTATGAAATGGCACAACTCCGCCTTCGGATTTTCCCAAATTCTAAGCCACAATAAACCATGTGCTATTGCCCACTCAGCCTCCAAAAACGGCATTCCAGTTCTCTGTGTACAGATGCACAGGATGATAAACTGGGGAGTCCCAAAAGTCTTTTAAAATAGCATGTCTCCCGGCTGTTGTAACCCCCAAATGGCTGCTCCATATAGGGAAGCTGCCTTGACCTGCAGGGAGTAGACCTTCAGTGTAGATTGAAGGTGTTGGCCCTTTTATTCTTTGTCAGACACTGACTTTCCTTTTATATACATACCTCCGTTATACATTTTTTTTGTTTGTACAAGAGATAGGGCAGGCATTAGGTTTTTGTTAGCATAGGCCATTTTGATTTGACAGAGACGACAAAGGCTGTTTTCTTTAGTATTTGATGGTCGAGACAACTCTGATCCTAGCTATAGGGCAAAGTAGAAGTTTTTCTAAACCCCACAAAGTTAATAAAGGTTTTACAAATGTATTGTTTGGGTCAGTGTCATACTTGTGATACCATGCCTCCCCTACAGTTTGCAACACTATGCACATTTAAACAGAGACCTTTGATTGGGCACTTTCACTATGTCGGACCACTCTGTTATTGCTCCATGTCTCACTTGTTCAATTCACAGTTCAGCAATACTTTGGCAGCTTAATCACATTGAACTTTCACTCGTGTTTTCCCGGTATACGCGCAACCGTCATTCTCTTGATACACTATTGCTGCTTGTAAATTATATCTTCCACACAGGCCGCCCTTTCACGGCTTTCTTTAACTCACCGACTGTGCTGGTTACTGTGCTCGCCTCTTTGTTCTAGGAGCCAAGGTTGATAGCACAGCTGCTGCTTCACCTCCACAACTCGGTTGCATGCATCTTTCACACTCAATGCCGGATTCACAGTTCTCTTTCGTTGGATCACTTGTGTACCTTTCAAGATTCTTTGGAGGTAACGATCATTCACTGGGACGCCCAAGGTCTCTCCATTCCTTGATTCTGCTTCTCTGCCTGCCGTCCTGCTCTACCTGCTTCACTGCTGCCCTGTAAAAACTGCTCTTTCTCGCGCTTTACCTTGCTCAGAGTGTGTCCCAGTGCTCCACCTTTTATCTGTGTGGGGAACGTCAATAGGTATCAGGTGACTCTGCCAGACCATACTAACGGGACATGTCTGGTATAATGTTTGAGTGTTAGTCTTTCTTCGCTCAGACCTGCTCTTCCTCGGCTCAGTGTTTGTGCAGGAAAGGAGTGCGGGAAGTTGGAAAACAGAATATATTAAAAAATAGGATGGGGTAAGGATGTTGAAAAGAGAGGGATACAACGTCTCACCATTGGGAATCTCACCCCCACTCACTGAGGACCCCTCACCCAGGTGTTCCTCTCGCACTGCTCCACCCCCAGGATCTGGATCCAAAGGTGATGGCCGTGCCCTGGCCCTCTGAGCAAGAGATCCCTGGGGACTAGACGGTGAGACACCTTCTGGTTTCTCACACATACTACAGTGGGTCACTGGATGCAGTAATGCAGGGACAGTTCCCATGTGAGCAGGCACTTGCTGTTGCTAAATTTGCTATTGAGAAGGCTTCCACAGTAACTATCGGGTGCTTAGTAGTTTTGTACATGGAACATGCATTATTTACAATACTGGAGAAAACAAAATCAACATTGCCCACTAAGAGATCTTCAGGGTACGAGGTAATACTAACCAACCCAGCAATAGAAGTGGTGAGATGAAGGACCACAAACCCAGTAGAATTAATTGCAGAGACAATAGAGGAAGGTGACTATGTATATGACTGCATAGCATGCATAGACAAGAGTGAAGGAAGCCCCATGGTTAAGGAGGAGGTGATAGAAGGGGGAAACATGATTTCAATTGACAGATGTTCCAGAATTGATCGGACCACAGGGCAGAGGCCTTCTGGCTGTGCAGTGGTGGGGCAAAGACAAGGAGTACACAAAGGAGAGGAGTTGATAGTGTACTCACAGACACAACTACCAAACCATTACTCTGCACAAGCAGTAGAGCT